>NC_089249.1:220192373-221462456 GCF_963930625.1 Muntiacus reevesi
GTAAAGCTGATTATTTGCTTTATATATTTGTTATATCTGTTAATAATTCCTGGTTATGCAAATTTAATTTTGTCAGTATCATCATAAAGTTGTAGGCTATATTTAAGTATGATCAACAAGAACATGAGTTATAATTTGTTTATCCTCTTGCTGTTTGTCTTACAATACTTCAATAAATCTCTAAATTGAAGGGTGATGCACTATTATCAACTCTTAAAATTTTCTGTACCACCTTCCCCTGCATTGTTTATCCTGAGATTGCCACTCAGTGCCAGTATAATAATGATTCTAAGTTTCTGATGGAAATCTTAGAACTTCCGGTCATTTCTGTTTATGCCATACCTGGCATAGACATATGCTTCCCCAAATCTTCAACATAATCCATTAGGTCATTGAAGTTTTCTTCTGCATTTTCCACAATGTACTCAAAAGTTTCATTGATATCTTCCAAAGGCACAAATGGAAAGACCAAACAGTAAGAATTCACACTTATTAGAGTTACTCTTTGTTATATACTCACATTTGTTGACTAAAATATATAATCATAACCTGAAAGTAGAGAGTGTTTTATTTTGGGGGCATTTTTGTTGTAGGAAGGAGGACCCCTTCCAGGGCCCAAGACTGGGCTCTTGTCTAACACTCAGAAAAGAATTGTCCAAGGAGACACATGCTGACAAAGCAAGATATTTTATTGGGAAAGGGCACCCGGGTGGAGAGCAGGAGGGTAAGGGAACCCAGGAGAACATCTGTGCTCATGGCTTGCAGTTTCAGGTTTTATGGTGATGGGATTAGTTTTCAGGTTGTCTTTAGCCAATAATTCTGACTCAGTGTCCTTCCTGGTGGTGCAGGCCTTGTTCAGCCAAGATGGATGCCAGAGAGAAGGATTATGTGAGGTGGTCAGACAGGTAGTGTCTCCTTTTGACCTTTCCCAAACTCTTCTGGTTGGTGGAGGCTTATTAGTTCCCTGTTCCTTACCAGGACCTCATGTCGTAAAACAACTCATGCAAATGGTTACTATGGTACCTGGCCAGGGTGGGAGGTTTCAATCAGTGTGTTTCCCCTAACAACTTCCCCCTAAGAGACTTTATACTCAAGATACTTCTTGGGAGCTGGGGTGGAGGTCTCCTTCTCATGTAACTTCTTCCTGCTGTGCATGGGCATAGGCCTGACTAGTAGAGCAGAAGTCTCTCTCTACCTGATACAAGTCAAGGTATTTTTTTTGCCTTGACTGAAACCAGCATTCACCTTTGTAATAACAGCATTTTAGTTTGAAACTGTTTGCTCCTCTCAGAGATTAAATAGACAGGAGCCAAACAGGAGACCTAACAAGATGGTCATCAGTGGTCCCCAGAAACAGGAGGCAACATTTGGGGTGAGGGTGGCAGGGTGTGGGCATTACGAGTGACCCTGAGAGGCTTGTTTGAGGAGGGTAGAAAGAATTCAGGATACACAGAAGGTTGCAACAGGTGGGCGGAGGTGAGGGAAGCAGTCTGTTAATTTAGAAAAACCAGATATCTCAAGGAATTCAGCACTCTTCTATGTATGAGAAGATTCAAGCACCTTAGCTCACCAAATTAATTATTTTCATATGCATTTCAGTTACCTGGATCAGATCCTGCTTCTTGATTGTTCATAGCCTTAATTCCTTGCTTAATACAAGGGATGGCAGATGGGGCAGATAGCTGCCTTTTGTTCCTTCTCACTATCCCCTGCCCTTCCGCTCCTCAGACCTTACTGAGGGGAAGAGACTGATGGCAGCTGGATAGTCAAGTACTGCTTTCCTGAGCACAGAAATTTACATTTCTGTGCTGGAACCCCTGATGGCTGTGCCGTTCTTGTTTACTGATATAGAAGGAAATATTTCATTTCATAGTCCCTCCCCATGGTCAGAAATTAAACCATATTTGGGAAACATTTCATGAGTTTTTTGTTTTTCCCTTCAGTGCTTGCTGGGAGGTTCATCTCAGATCAGGCAAAAGTTCTTATTGATATATCACTCCAGGTGTTAATATCCAGATCAGGTTCATTGATAGTTAATAAAAGGTTCTCTGGATCCTCTATCTTTTAACCTATTAAGATCCAGGAGATAGTTTCCCTTGTTGCTTCTTCTTGAAAGAGTCAATTCCTAGGCAGGTTGATAAGAAATCTAGGGGTCCCCATGGAGAGAGCGGTCTGGAATTCTCAAGGAGGAAGAAAGGACAAACTTTTTTCCCCTCTGCATTCCTTAGGATTATATAATAATAATGTATCCTGCTTGAGGACAGTCTCTGGAAAAACCCTTCTGGCTAATTCTGTTATCTCAGAATGTAAATCATGGGAGTAGGTCTAGTGAGGTCTTTACAATTACTAGACATTCTTTTGATTCACTGTAATAACTAATTTGAGAGTATATAATTCCAGTGCTAAAGCTAGCAAGGGGGTACTCTTTCTACCCCCTTCTGATGTCTATGTCAGAAGATTTCTCTATCTCCTTTATACTTTAATAAAACTTTATTGCACAAAAGCTCTGAGCGATCCAGCCTTGTCTCTGGCCCCAGATTGAATTCTTCTCCTCTGGAGGCCAAGAACCCCGGCATCTTTGCATGATTCAGAAACAACATTTCATTCCCATACCTAGAATTGTACTATTGCAGTTATTGATGGCATACAGAAATATATTTTTTGATCAATTCCTTCAAGTCACCTTGTCACCATTACATTACAACAAACAAAACCCAAAACGAGCAGAAGGAAAAAAATCATAAAGATCAGAGTGGAAATAAATGAAATAGAGATGAAAAAATAGTAATAAAGATCAGTGAAGCTAAAAGCTGCTCTTCTAGCAGATAAACAAAATCTATAAACCTTCAGCCAGACCCATTAATTTAAAAAAAAAAAAAAGAGAGGACTCAAATCAATAAAATTAGAAGTGAAAAAAGATTTATGATGGACATCACAGAAATTCAAAGGATCATGAGACTACTACAAGCAACTATACGTCAATAAAATGGACAACCTAAAAGAAATGGGCAAGTTTTGAGAAAGATACAACCTTTCAAGACAAAACCATGGAAGAAATCCAAAATATAGGCAAATCAAAAGTACTGAAATTGAAACTGTGATTTAAAAATTCAAACAAAAATGCCCAGGCTTCATAGAATTCTATCAAATAGTTATGAAAGAGTTAGAACCTATCCTTCTGAAACTCTTTCAAAAAGTTTCAGAGAAAGGAATACTCCCAAGTATATTCCACAAGGACACCATCATCATGATACTAAAAATCAGACAAAGATATCAAAAAAAAAGAAAATTACAGGCCAGTATCATTAATGAACATAGACACAGAAATCCTCAAGAAAATACCAGGAAACTTAATCCAACAACACATTGAAAGGATCATACACCACAATCAAATAGGATTTATCCCAGGCTTCCAAGGATTCTTCTAAAGATGCAAAGCAATTGATGTGATTGTTGCTGTTCCATTGCTTAGTCATGTCTGACTCTTTGCAACCTCATGGACTTCAGTATGACAGGCTTCCCTGTCCTTCACCGTCTCCCAGAACTTGCTCAAACTTATGTCCATTGAGTCAGTGATACCATCCAATCATCTCATCCTCTGTCATCCCCTTCTCCTCCTGCCTTCCATCTTTCCCAGCATCAGGGTCTTTATCAATGAGTTGACTATTCTCATCAGGTGTCCAAAGTACTAGAGCTTCAGCATCAGTCCTTCCAATGAATATTCAGGATTGATTTCCTTTAGGATTGACTGTTTTGATCTTGCAGTCCAAGGACTCTCAGGAGTCTTCTCCAACACCACAATTCAATAGCATCAACTCTTCAGCATTCAGCCTTCTTTATGGTTCAACTTTCACATCCATACATGACTACTGGAAAAACCATAGTTTTGACTAAATGAACACTTGTTGACAAAGTAATGTCTCTACTTTTTAATATGCTGTCTAGATTAATCAGAGATTTTCTTCCAAGGAGCAAGCATATTTTAATTTTATGGCTGCAATCACCATCTTCAATGATTTTGGAACCCAATAAAATAAAGTCTTTCACTGTTTCCATTGTTTCCCCACCTATTTGTCATGAAGTGATGGGACCAGATGTCATGATCTTTGTTTTTTAAATGTTGAGTTTTAAGCCAAAAATAAAATCAAATGGGATCTAATGAAATTCAGAAGCTTTTACATGGCAAAGGGAACCATAACAAAAACAAAAAGACAACCCACAAAACTGGAGAAAATATTTTCCCATTAAGCAACTAACAGGGAATTAATCTCCAAAATATGCAAACTGCTTATGCAGTTCCATATCAAAAAATAAACAAACAACCCAATTTTAAAAAAGAATTGAAGACCTAATTAGACATTTCTCTAAAGAAGACATACAGATGGCAATAAACACATGAGATGTTCAACATCACTAATTATTAACAAAACACACAGCAAAACTACAATGATGTATCACTATATAATCTAAAAACAATAAATGCTACAGAGGGTTTGAAGAAAAGGGAATCCTCCTACACTGTTGTTGGGAACGTTAAGTGGTACAGACAATATGGAGAACAGTACGGTGGTTCCTTAAAAGACTAAAAATAGAGCTACCATATTATCGAGCAATCCCATTCCTGGGCATGGACCTGGAGAAAACCATAAAGATACTTGCACTCCAATAATCATTGCAACACTATAGTGAGGATATAGAAACAATCTAAATGTTCATCAACAAAGGAATTAATCAAGAAGATTTTTTACACATATACAATGGAATATGGCTTGGCCACAAAAAATATAATGAAATAATGTCATTTACAACAACTTAGATATATCTAGAGATTGTCATACTAAGTGAGATAATTCAGAGAAGGAGAAATATTGTAAGATATTGCTTTTAGGGATCCTAAAATAAATGGTAAATAGCTTATTTACAAAATAGAAATAGATTTAAAGATATTGAAAACAATTTATGGTTACTAGGTGGGAAAGGTGGGGACTGATAAATTGGAAGATTAGAATTCACATATACACACTACTGTTAATAAAAATATATAACCTAAAAATTAGGACCTACTGTATAGCACAAGGAACTCTACTTAATATTAAGTAATGACCCTACATGGGAAAGAACCTAAAAGAGCTGGATATATGTATATGTATAACTGATTCACTTTTTATGCACAGAATGTAACCCAGTATTGTAAACCAGCTGTATACCAATCTTTTTTTTTTTTTTTTTTTTTTTCACTCAAGAAGAGGGAGAAGCTTCTTACACCTGAGGTTGTCTGAGTCTGTGATTTTTCCCTAGTGAGATAATGGAACTCCTACCTTTGACTTCTGGTCCCAAAGCACTCTAGTGAGAGTTTCAGGTGCTGGTTTAGTCTCTAAGTTGTGTCCGACCCTTGCGACCCCATGGACTGTGGAGATCGCCAGGCTTCTCTGTCCATGGAATTTCTCAGGCAAGAATATTGGACTGGGTTGCCATTTCCTTCTTCAGGGCATCTTCCTGACCCAGGGATTGAACTCATGTCTCCTGCATCACAGGTGAATTCTTTACTGCCGAGCCACCAGGGAAGCCAAGCATACCAGGAGGTTCTATTAATTTATGAAGTAGCTTATAGTCAGGTAAGAAACTAATTGTGTTACTCGCTCAGTTGTCTGACTCTTTGCAACTCCATGGACTGTAACCCACCAGGTTCCTCTGTCATGGAATCCTCCAGGCGAGAATCCTGGATTGGGTTGCCATTTCCTTCTCCAGAAATAATAAACTAAGAACTGTTTGTAATTGTATCAGACTTTCGTATGTCTCCCTGTTACATCTTGGCTTACTGATCTTTCTCAACAGGAAATAAATATGGATAATTTTTTTTTAATCCCCAAGGAATTATGTTCAGATTCTATGGAGACCACCAAAAGGTGTTACTATGGAACAAATTTGGCATTATCTTTCTGCCACCTTGTGGATAATTAACAACATGACATTATTCTAAAGCTACACCTTATATCCTTGATGTATTCCTTAAAGCAGGGAAATAAAATTTTAAAAAATAAAATAACACTAAGGGTATTTTTGGAAGATTGATACTGATTTTGCTTTACTTGTTTTATTAAACATTTTTCTGCATTAAGTAGATTTTTGGTTAACATCATCATTAGAGGAAGTAGTTTTCTGTCTTTCAGAGCATAGATAAGCATCTCAACTCCAACTTTACAGCTTGGGTATAGTAATACCCTATTTGTGATTCAGTTTCTTTATTTGCATAAGCATTAAATGTGTAATATAAGTAGATATTTTTCCTGGATCATAGTTCTTATTTGCGTTGTTATCATCAGTGTCATCATCATTATTAATGTCCCTAAGGCCCAGGGTCCATTGCAATTAAGGACTCAAGCTCTAGAGTGATATACGGAGTGTGAGTCCTAGGGGTTATGGACAGTGTACCATCCTCAGTGCCTGGACTCTTCACTGAAATAATTGACTCATTATATGTCAACACACTGGGGAGGAGGAAAGATTAATTGGAATGATAATATTCTTAGTGGTTCTGAGTAAGAATCCTGAGCTGTGAGCTGTCAATAATCTATTAGAGTTAGTATAGCTGACCTCTCCACCAGGCTCTGGTCTGCTTCAATTTTGCTTCATATTACTCTAGAGGTAATTAGAAAGATACAATATATTTTTTTCTTTTCTCTTTTTCTCCAGATATATTTCTGTAATTGTCAATGTAAGAGAAGTTTATTGGCTTAAATATATTTCTAAGGCAAGTGCCTTCTTTTTATTTTAGTTAAAAGAAAGTTATACAAAATACTACATTGGTAAAGGGATTTTTTGGAGTAGATTTATTTGTGGCTCTGTTCTATAAAATTTTTGAGTGCTTCACATTTATTTTACCTGAATACAATTCCAGCATGCATATTTAAGACATCATTAAAAATTACTTATAGTTTTAAAATGGAAGTGTATGATTTCATTGCATGAATTCTATCTTGTTGTCACTAAATTTTTTTCTCATATGAACCTTTAAATTTACAAAATAATTTGCCAATGATTAGTATGTTTTACTTAAACATACTATTTGATAATCAAGTATCAGTGCCCCAATGCTTTATGCTCCCGATGCCAGGAAAGTCAGTGGCCTGGGATGAGGACTACGCTCTAGCTGATAACCAGTCTTGGAGAAAAAGATTAACAGAGCCAGCTGGAAACCTCTGCAGAGGTGGCATTGGGACAAGAGGGCTGAGAGACCCAAATGTAGGCTGCATGACACATTTCCTCTAACATACACTCAGATGAACAGATGGGTGTGTACAGAGCATATACCGAAGCTTAACACTTAGGAGAAAGCCAAGCTATAAGTCAGGATCCTAATTACATTTGATGACTCAGTGGCACATGAGAAGAACTTCTGAGTGTTGGTAATATTTTCATTTTTTTTAATTCAAGTGGTGAATAAATGAGAATATATACTTTGTGTTAATTTATGGTATAACCAACATTTTTGCATTTTTTATGCATTTTATATTTTAGTTAAACTTTACATATGAAAGGAAGTCCTTATATGAATGTATGTTTGATTGCTTAGTAAATTGTCTTGCATAAAGTGTGTAAGTTTGTGTATATGTGTATGTGAATCAGGGAAAAGCAATAACATGGGGTTCACTGGAATGAAGACATGATGGCAGGGACAAAAACGTATCTTTTTGACTAGAAAAAGGAATCCTCCAACTCTAAAAATGTTTGGATAAAAGAAGGAATCAAATATTTTATATTAAATGCTATCTGGACCACAAGGAGTAAGAGGTAAGAAATGACAACAGGAAACTAAGCGCTCTGGGAAGTCATAGAAATCTGAGACAAAGTGCAGATCACTACAAATGTTGGGAATGCAGTGTTTTTAAGCCACCTGACCTAGATATCCAGAGTTGGTGTGGCATATGTTCTAACGTTAATAGAAAAGATTCTCAGTTTCCAGGAGTTACTTTGCAGTAATCAGTCAATCTGTTGGTACAGGGTATTTTGAGGTTTTTATGAAAGCATTCAAAGAGTTTATGTATTAGTTGTATTAGTGCATTAATCTGGGTTCTTTCAAGAAATAAAACCAATACAGGTTGGATAGCTAGCTAGAGATAGAGATATTCTACACATATATACAGAAGTATTTCAAGTAGATATTCCCTTTATCTACTTGTCCAGAAAGAGAGAGGGAGGGAGAGAGCCAGATAAAGAAAGAGTTAGTTTAAGAAACTGGTTCACATGTCTACAGAGGCTGAGAACTCCCATAATCTCTCATCTACAAAGTAGAGGCCCAAGAGAGCTGCTGGTAAAAATCCTAATCCTAGCAGGTGAACACCAATGTCCTGTATCAAATAGTCAGTCAGAGGGTGGGTTCTTCATTCCTTTGCCTTTCAGTTCTACTCAGGTCCTGAATGGATTGAATTATTCCCACTTTCATCTTGGAAGGCAATATGTTTTACTCATCCACCAATTCAAATGCCAACCTCATGTAGAAAGACTCTCAGACAAACTCAGAAATAATATTTAACCTGGGCACCCCATGACCCAGTTAAGTTGACAAAAAAATTAAGTCATCACAGTTGATTTCTATGCTTGCATTAATTTCACATAGAATTCTGTTCTAAATCCTGAGGTTTATCAGAATTTCTAAAGCAGTGTTTACCCTGGAAGTCCATAGGTATTCTCATTTCTGTGCCCAAATATTTATTCCTTCAACTAGAAATATGTGTAAAGAAATACATTCTAATACATTTAATCTCAATTAGATATCCACGCTATAATGATACACTCAAGAAATGACTTGATTATGTCATACTTAAAAGTAGATAGGTCCACATACAGTAAATTTACAAATATTTATAAATCTACCTCATAAGATAAAACAGTAAGAAACGTAAACTTAGAGTGACAAAAATGTAAATGGTAACTTGGGATTTCTTATTTTATTGAACAGCATGATTCGTTTATTTGTCTTAAATTTGTAACTAGCAATTATATACAGAAAGAGCATAATTATATATAATGTAATTAATAGTAATGAAACAATTTCTATGTTACTCTACAAAACCGTTCATGTAATTTTATTAACTATGAGGTACTGTGCTGGGGGGTTACAGTATAATGCAGAGAAAAAAAAGTCTTTCCTTCACATGGCTTATAATTTAGTGTATACATAAACAATCTTTTTCAAAAAGAAGAAAATTAATACATGGAATTGGTCATATAGGTGCTGAAGTGTTGAAAGAATAAGATGGATGTAGAGATAACCACAGAACTTTCTTCCCTTGTCTTCTTTCCTTTTGATCTTTTTGGCACTATCTTTTGAGAGAATTTAATATGAAACTAGTAATGAATCCAGAGTAATGACAGTTGACCCTTGAACAATGCCTGTGTGAACTAACAGGTTCACTTATAAGTGGGTAATAATAGTAAATACTGCAGCACTGCAGGATATACTGTTGCTGAAACAGAACCTACATACAGGTTGACTATAAATTATATTTGAATTTTCAGCTGCACAGAGGATCAGTGCTCCTAGCTCCTACATTGTTCAAGGATCAGCTATAATTCACTGAATCTCTGTCCCATCATCAAAGAGAAGAGTAAGCATGGTAGCTTTGAAGCTGTGTGTCCACAGACAAATAACTGGCACAAATTTGACTACGAGTGATATTGATTTAGGTGTCTTCCACTCATGACTGCTACACAGACATATGATTCTCCTAGCAATAAAAATTATGACTCCACTAATTTTATTGTATTAACATTCAATATTTATATTATTAAGATGGTATATGTATTGACATTAAAGTCATTTGTAGCACTGTGGTTATGTTTCCTTTCAATGCTGTTTTATTGCTTTTCTAACTTCTTTCCAGAATTAATCAAGTATCAGACTTGTTTATTTATTTTTCTGCCTTAAGTACCTTATTACTAATAAGTATTTTCTGGATATTGTGAATACTTTAGAATGTTTCTGATTTCTTCTTCCTAGGCCATCTGTTCTGTAGCCTCTCTCCCCCTGCTCTTCACCCAGACTGCTTGCCTGAGGCTCACCAGCACACAGCTCCTCCTGGGAGAATCCTCCACCGTTAATTCTCTCCCTTGGATCCCTTGATGTCTCTATGTTAATCTATCCTCCTTTTTTTTTTTCAGCTCCCTCATTTTAGTTGAGCATATCCTTCAATAGGTGCCGGGCCAGCCGGAAGATTTCAGCAAGCAACACGACGCGTTCCTTTAGGCTAAGAAATAAAGACACAGAACAGATGGGGTCGAGAGGATCGCTGCAGTCAGCGATAATTCTTTATTTCTCAGGGTTACATTTATACTAAACCAAGAAGAGAATCTTAAGAAGGGAAAATATTTTTCCATAAACATCACTTTGAGATAACAATCACCAGAACTCTCTGATAACACAAAAGGCATCCCTTTTATCTTAAGGGTGGTCGTGAAAGGCTAATCCATCTGCGTCATGTGTGCATTCAGGCTTACAAATGTTCTTTAAGATTAACTTAGATAATAAATTCCAGAGAGGGGTGGCGGGACAGAGAGCTATGTCTGCGAACAGACCCTTGAGGATCAAGGCAGCTCCCAGAGCCAGCTTTTTGGTTCAGGCCGCTCCCCGCAAATGGGTTCCTAAACAAGGTGCATTGGATAAAATTTCATTGAATTTGCTTGTCTGGAAATAACATAGTTTCATCTTCTTATGTGGCAGAAGTTTAGTTAAGTGTATACTTCTAGGATGAGAATAATTTCTCCTCATGATTAGGAGGGTATCCTTGCCCACTTTGTCTTTCAACATTCAGCATTACTACTGAGGGTTCCAGTGCTATCTCATTGTAAATATTTTGTGCTTAATGGACACTTGGGTTGTTGCCTTATCTGGGCTACTGTGAGTGATTTAATGAATATGGGCACACATATATCTCTTCAAACTTCCATTTTCATTTCCTTTATACCCTAAAATAGAATTGATGGATCATATAGTAGTAGTTCTGTTTTTAATTTTTTGAGGAACCTCAATACTGTTTTCCATGAATTTCCACCAATAGTATGTATTTTCTCATAGCTCTATATTTTTGCTAATTTTTTTTTCTCTTGTCTTCTTGATGATAGCATTCTAATGGATGTGACATGATATCTCATTTGCATTTCCTTGATAGCCAGTGATGTTAAGAGCTTTTTCAAGGAACTGGATCCATTCATATGCATTCTTTGGAAAAACTGTCTATTTAGTTCTTCTGCTCATTTTTAAATTGGATTGTTGGTTTTTTAAATGCTTGGGTTGCATGAAAATTTTATGTATTTTGGATATTATCTTCTTATCTGATATATGGATTAAAAATATTTTCTCCCATCCCATAGGTTTGCATCTTGTTTTTTGTTGTTTGCTGTGGAGAATATTTTATTTGCTAGTGTCCCACTTTTTATTATTACTTTTGTAGTTTTTACTTTTGGTGTTTTATATATACATATATATGTGTGTATATATATATATATAAATCATCACTTAGTCCAATGTAAAAAAGCTTTCTAAGTTTTTTTTCCAGAAGTTTTATTATCTCAGGACATTTAAGTCTATAATCAATTTTAAGTTAAATTTTGTGAGTTGTTAAATATAGGGATCCAATTTTCTTTTTCTGCTGTAGTTAACCAGGTTTTTTTCCAGCACTATTTGTTGAAGAGACTAATATTTTTCCCTTTGAATGTTCTTGACTATGCTGCAATATCAGTATCATGTTGAGGGGGTGGATTTATTTATCCTGGGCTCTTCATTCTGTTTCTTTGCCCCACATGTCTATTTTTATGCCAGTTTTTACTGTTTAATTACTATAGCTTTTCAATATAGAATAAAATAAGAAGCATGCTATTCTGTTTTTATTGTTTTTCTCTCTCATGATTCCTTTGGCTATTTGGATTGCTTTATGCTATGCTCAGTAGTTCAGTCATGTCTGATTCTTTACTACCTCGTGGACTGAAGCCTGTTAGGCTCCTCTGCCCATGGGATTCTCCAGTCAAGAATACTGGAGTGGAAACCTATTCTCTTCTCCAGGGGATCTTCCCAAACCAGAGATGGAGCTCAGCTCTCCTGCATTGCTGGCAGATTCTTTACCATTTGAGCCAATTTTTTATGTTTCTATATAAAATTTGAGATTATTTTCCCTATTTATCTGAATAATTTTGATAGGGATCATATTGAATATATAAATGAATTATGGTAGTATGAGCATTTTAACAATATTAATTCTTCCAGTGGATGAACATGCACAATTTTCTATTTGTGTATTCTTCAATTTTTTCATCAAGTTCCTATAGCTTTCACAGAGCCAGTCTTCCAATTGGAAATTTAATTATAATTTTTTAATTGCTTTTGACGCTATTGAAAGCAGGTTAGTTTTATGTCTTTTTTCAGATTTTTCTTTTTTTAGTGTTTAGAAACACGTCATATTTCTGTACATTGATTTAATATCCGTTAAGTTTACTGAATTAATTAAGTGCTCCTACCAATGTTTTGGTTGAATCTTTAGGATCTTCTCTATATAAATTCATATCAACTGTAAAAAAGGATAATTTTTCTTCTCTTTTTCTGATTTGAATGTCATTTATTTCTTTGTGTTGCCTCATTGTTGTGGCTAGAACTTTCATTATTATGAATTCGATTTTTGAGAGTGGGCAGCCTTGGTTTTTTCCTGATCTTGAAGTAATTCTTCCAAATGTTTACTGTTGAGTATGTCAGCTGTGGGTTTGTCATATATGATGTTTCACGTATTGAGGTATATTTCTTCTACATATGATTTATTGAAGGTTTTAATTATGAAAGTGAAAGTGAAAGTTGCTCAGTTGTGTCTGACTCTTTGTGACCCCATGGTCACTGTCCATGGAATTCTCCAGGTCAGAATACTGAGGTATCACATCTGTTGATTTGTCTATGTTAAACCATTCTTATATCCCATGGATAAATCCCACTCATTATGTATAATCTTTTTCATATATTGTTGAACTTGGCTTGCTAATTTTTTTTTTTTTATTTGCATGTATATTATTCAGGGGTATTGGTCTAGAGATTTCTTGTAGAGTCTTTATCAGGCTTTTGTTTCAGGGTAGTGCTAGTTTCATGAAATGAGTTTAAAAATGTTTCCTCTTCTTCAATTTTTTGTCCAGTTGGAAAATGTTGGTGTTTACACTAATTTTGCATAGTATTTTGTTGCAAGTTAGTGTCTTTTCATTTCAGCTCTAAGACTTATTTCAAAATTTTTTGCCTGGTAGTTCTAGTGAATTTCTTAGCAAAAATCACAAAGACCAAGAGAGAGTGGAATGTTTGTTTTGCCAAAAGTTTTACCTTTGTTTTAGGTTCTAAGGATTCACTAACAAAAGAAACCACTTGTTACACACAAAAAGCAATTTCAATATTTAATAGAGGATTATTTGACTTAATTTATATATACAATTATTTTTAAAAAGAAATAGAAGTAATAGAGTATACATCACCAAGTTGGACTGAAATCTATATCCAGTCTTGAACAGTGCTGGGAAGTCCTGAGTAACAGCAGTCTGGAGTCCCAGTTGGAAAAAGGGTCCTGGGTTGTGTATCCATCCCATGAGTGAGACTTCAAATTACAGCCTTGGGAGCTCCTGCTACTAATCCCAGGTCACAGAATGATGTCATCATCAGTTTGCATGCTTTCAAACTGTGGCATCGGAAAAGCCTCTTGAGAGCCTATTTCTTCTTTTTATACTTGTATTTATTTACTTATTTATTGCTGTGCTGGATCTTCATTGCTGCATGGACTTTTCTCTAGTTGCAGAGAATGGGGCTAGTCTCTAACTGTGGTGTGCAGGCTTCTCAATGTGGTGACTTTAGTTGCAGAGCACAGACCCTAGGATGTGCAGGTGTTAGTAGCTGAGGTACATGGGCTCAGTAGTTGCAGATCCTGGGCTCTAGAGCCTGGGATCAGTAGTTGTGGTGCACGGATTTAACTGCTCTGCAGCATGTGGAATCTTCCTGGATCAAGGATCAAACCTGTGTCTTCTGCCTTGGCAGATGGATTCCTCACCACTGAGCTATCCATCAAGCCCTCAACTTTATTTATGTATTATTTATTATTTCTTTAAATAAATTTTCTGGTTATTTCTTCTTCCCTTCTTATGGAATAGTATTTACCATCATATTTACTTTTTGATAGATTCCTGTATAACACATAAGCATTATTCATTCCTTTCTATTCATTTTTATTTGTTTGTCTCCACCTTAATAATTTCATTTTCTGTCATCTAACTCACTGTATATTACTGTATATTACTGTAGATGCTCCCTATTGCATGTTTCATTTCATTCATTGAGCTGTTTATTATTCAGAATTTCTGCCTCTTTTTTTCTATGAGTTTTACCTTTTTGGTAAAAATTTTATCCAGAAAATGCATTATTTGTGATTGAATTAAATTGTCTTCTGAGTTTCCTTGTAACTCATTGAAAGTCTTCAAAAGAACAATTTTCAATGCTTTATCAGGAGATCTCAGATTCTTTTCTTTTTAGTTCAGTTATTAGAGAGTTACTGTCTTTCCCTTCGTGTTTTCTTTTTTTCTTTTTGGTCAGCAATGTGAAAATTGTTTATTTAGCATCCAAATTATATTTTACACAACAAAATAAGATCCATTTATTGTGACTAGTACTATTTACAGCATCAACAAAGACAAAGCCAATGTGGTTTAGCATCACTTTATCACATTTGTCATTCCTGAGAAAACCACAGGAAGCAAAAACCATTTATGTTGAACCATGCTTTCCCTTTGCCTTTTCAAAGATCTATTTCAGACTTGGATAAAAAAAAAAAAAAAAAAAAACAACCTAACTGCAAAAAAAAAAAAAAAAAAACAAGAAGAAGAAGAATTCTAATTTTCACTTTGCATATTCTGGTTTTTTTTAATTCTTTTTTTCTTTCTGTATTTTATTTTTTTTAATTAACTTGTTTTAATTGTAGGATACTTTACAATATTGTGATGGGTTTTGCCATACATCAACATGAATCACCCAAAGGTATATATGTGTCCACCCTGAAACCCTTTCCTACCTCCCTCCCTACCCTATCCTTCTGGGTTGTCCCAGAGCACTCACTGGCTATGGGTGCCTTGCTTCACGCATCAGGCTTGCTTTGGTCATCTATTTTACATATGGTAATACACGATTCTCTCAAATTGTCTTACCCTTGCCTTCTCCCACTGAGTCCATCTATGTTTCCTTTGCTGCCCTGCATGTAGGATCATTACTGTCTTTCTAAGTTCCATATATATTCATCAATATACAGTATTTGCCTTTCTCTTTCTGACTTACTTCACTCTGTAAAATAGATCCCTGGTTTATTCACCTCATTAGAACTGACTCAAATGTATTCCTTTTTATAGCTGAGTTGTAATCCATTGTGTACCACAGCATCCTTATCCATTCATTTGTCAATGGACATCTAAGTTGCTTCCTCTTACACAGTTGGTGGGAATGCAAACTGGTACACCCACTATAGAGAACAGTGCAAAGATTTCTTAAAAAACTGGGAATAAAACTCCCATATGATCCAGCAATTTCACTGCTGGGCATAAACCCCAGGAAACCAGAATTGAAAGAGATACACGTACCCCAATGTACAATGCAGTACTATTTACAGTAGCATGTTTTTTTGATTTTGATATTCCTTAGAGTTTTGCATTGCTGCTTTTATATAGGAATCAGTAGACACCTACTTACATCTTTGCTATTTATTTTCAGCTGATATGTTCTGTTTAATAATGTTATTATTAGTCGGGGTTTTCTTTGTCACTGGTATTCTGTTGTACATTTCTGGGTTTCTCTTGTGGTAGAATCCTTAAAAATAGTTTCTTCTCTGGTTATAAAACTCACCAGACTAGGTACTGGAAACCTCTCTTTTCTTTTCCAGGAGGTGGCACATTGAACCACAGATCAATTCGTGGTTTCTCTCTGGGTCTGACATGACCCTATTTTTGGCCCAGAGAACTCTGCTTGCCCAAGGCTTCCAAAGAAAGACTACAAAATTTTCTGGGTTCCACTGTGTGACCTGAAGGTCATGTTTTCTGGGTTCAGAGATCAACCTAAGGAAGGAGTAGTCATGGTGACAACCTTCAATGCTTCCGAGAGTAACATGAAGCTGTCTTGTTCACAGGGGCTATCACCTTGCACTCAGCAATGATGAGGAACATATTCTCCCAGGCCCTGCAGCAGAGCCATGTGCCCTCATGTGCAGAATTCTATAGGTAGCATCACTAGTTGTAAGATTATAGGGGAAATGGTAATTGTTACAGAAAACACTGGATTAATAGTGGGAAGAGGACACGATTACAAGCTGGTTGGATGTGCCCATTTAAAGGGGCCTTCACAGCATTCCAATCATTGTGGCTGTGAAGAATGACCATGTACAGAAATTCTCAGGCCTCCTACATTGT
The DNA here is from genome assembly GCF_963930625.1 of Muntiacus reevesi. Classification (NCBI taxonomy): domain Eukaryota; kingdom Metazoa; phylum Chordata; class Mammalia; order Artiodactyla; family Cervidae; genus Muntiacus; species Muntiacus reevesi. Next base: position 220,208,829 of record NC_089249.1, read on the forward strand.
GCATCTTGTATTAGCAAAGGGCATTATGAGAGAAAATAATCTGAAAATTTTGTGGTTTCTGTAGCCTCTCTGGGCTATCCTCCTAAAGGTCATTTCTGTGCAGACAGAAAAAGGAGGATAGAGAGAAGGGATATCTTTTCAGTGAATAACAGACTTTGTGACAATATTCCTGTTGAGTCATGTTGGGAACACTCCTCATTGCTTACTTATATTTTTGACCATTGAGGCAAGGTGTCCCTCCCAAGGCATGAGGAAGAAAGTGGTGAAGTCAATATAGGAGATTTTTTTAAAATAGTAAGAAATACAGATTTTATTTTAAATATTTTGTTTCAATAACATAAAAATACATGCAATAAAATGCACATAGTTAAAATACATATTTTGATAAGTTTTGACATTCATATAAATCCATGAAACCATTGTCACATCCATAGAAAACCTATCTACCTTCATATTTACCTTGTTTCCTTCATTGATGTCACTCTGACCTCTAGTCAGTCATTGATTTGTTTTTCTTTAGATAAATTTTAATTGTCTAAAATTGCATATGATTAAAGTCATAAAGTGTTTATGCTCTTCCTCTCAGGTGCCCTTATGTGACATAGTTATCAGCGAGTAGTTAGTTTTTTCTTATATTGATGAGAAATACGTTCTGTGGATATACCACTATTTGTCCATTCATTTGTTTATCCATATTTGAGTTCCCAGTTTTTGACTGCAGCAAGTAAACCTGCTGCAGACATTTGAATATATTAACAATTCTTTACATGGATATGTTTTACTTTCCTGTATTAATACTTTGGGCTGCAATGCCTGACTTACAGACTTAGTGAATGACTTTTTAAAGAACACTATACTATGTTAAAGTAGGAGAGATTACACAAGGAAAAGATGAGAACTCAGCATTCTTCCTGAGCCAGGTGATAGAGGCATTAAGGAATTACACCAGTACAGACCCTGAGTCTGCAGAGTGGAGGACACTATATTCGATGCATTTTATGACCCAGGCTACTCCTGATATCCAGAGAAAATTACAAAAGCTTGAGGCTGGGTCCCAAACCCCATCATCAACCTTGGTAGAGGAGGCCTTTAAGGTCTGTAACTACTGAAACTTGATGGAGGAAGTCAATAAGGATAAGAGGTAATAAAGAAAATGCAGCTCTTGGCTGTTCTGATTCACCCACCACCTCGAGGGGACCTTGGAGAACCAAGAAAACTGGACAGACCACCGAGAAGCCACCTAGACCCAAACCAATGTGCTTTTGTCAGGAAGGGGGAACTGGAAGACTGGATGTTCTGAGCTCCCTCCTAGGTGATGCCGAGGAGCAACCCAGACCAGACTCAGTTCTTTGTGAATAAGTTGGATGAGAGAGCCTACATACCAAAAGATGGGGCCTGAGTGCCTGCCTGGCTATAGATCCCACTTGATCCATTCTCATTACCCCAGTGGAGCCTTAGGTCCCCCTTGATGTAACACGTAAAACTGAATTTCTGTAGACATTAGAGCTGCTTGCTCTGTTCTGACTTGGCCAGCTAGCCCCCTTTCCATCTGTGGACTGTATTGTGACATGAGTTGGTGGACAGCAAAAGGGAGGATGATTTACATCTCTTCTTGGCTTCCCAGGTGCCATAGTGATAAAGAATCTGCCTGCAATGCAGGAGACACAGGAGACTTGGGTTCAGTCCCTGGGTTGGAAAGATTGCCTGGATAAGGAAATGGCAACCCACTCCAGTATTCTTGCCTGGAAAACTCCATGGACAGAGGAGCCTGGTGGGCTACAGCCCATGGGGTTGAAAAAAGTCGGCTACAACTGAGTGACTGAGCACATCTGGGCCACAGATTGCAGTCTGTTGCCTGAGTATGTTCCCTGTCTGCCAGAGTTCTCTCTTACCTCCTGAAAGTGTGCACCTCAAGCTACAAATTGAAGGGAAGTTTAGATTTAGCAGTCAGGGCATTGAGGGTACCTATAGGCCTTACAAATAGCTGTGAAAAGAAGAGAAGTGAAAAGCAAAGGAGAAAAGGAAAGATATTCCCATTTGAATGCAGAGTTCCAAAGAAGAGCAAGGAGAGATAAGAAAGCCTTCCCCAGCAATCAATGCAAAGAAATAGAGGAAAACAACAGAATGAGAAAGACTAGAGATCTCTTCAAGAAAATTAGAGATACCAAGGGAACATTTCACGCAAAGATGGCTTCGATAAAGGACAGAAATGGTATGGACCTAACAGAAGCAGAAGATATTAAGAAGAGGTGGCAAGAATACACAGAAGAACTGTACATTAACTTCATGACCCAGATAACCACAATGGTGTGATAACTCACCTAGAGCCAGACATCCTGGAATGTGAAGTCAAGTGGGCTTAGAAAGCATCACTATGAACTAAGATAGTGGAAGTGATGGAATTCCAGTTGAGCTATTTCAAATCCTAAAAGATGATGCTGTGAAAGTGCTGCATGAAATATGCCAGTAAATTTGGAAAACTCAGCAGTGGCCGCAGGACTGGAAAAAGTCAGTTTTCATTCCAATCCCAAAGAAAGGCAATGCCAAAGAATGCTCAAACTACCGCTCAATTGCACTCATCTCACATGCTAGTAAAGGAATGCTCAAAATTCTCCAAGCCAGGCTTCAGCAATACATGTACTGTGAACTTCCAGATGTTCAAACTGGTTTTAGAAAAGGCAGAGGAGCCAGATATCAAATTGCCAACATCTCCTGGATCATTGAAAAAAGCAAGAGAGTTCCAGAAAAACATCTATTTCTGCTTTATTGACTATGCCAAAGCCTTTCACTGTGTGGATCACAATAAACTGTGGAAAATTCTGAAAGAGATGGGAACACTAGACCATCTGACCTGCCTCTTGAGAAACCTATATACAGGTCAGGAAGCAACAGTTAGAACTGGACATGGAGCAACAGACTGGTTTCAAATAGGAAAAGGAGAATGTCAAGGATGTATATCGTCACCCTGCTTATTTAACTTATATGCAGAGTACATCATGAGAAACACTGGGCTGGAAAAAGCACAAGCTGGAATCAAGATTGCTGGGAGAAATATCAATAACCTCAGATATGCAGATTACATGGCCCTTACGGCAGAAAGTGAAGAGGAACTAAAAAGCCTCTTGATGAAAGTGAAAGAGGGCAGTGAAAAAGTTGGCTTAAAGCTCAACATTCAGAAAACTAAGATCATGACATCTGGTCCCATCACTTCATGACAATTAGATGGGGAAACAGTGGATATAGTGTCAGAATTTATTTTGGGGGGCTCCAAAATCACTGCAGATGGTGATTGCAGCCATGAAATTAAAAGACGCTTACTCCTTGGAAGGAAAATTATGTCCAGCCTAGATAGCATATTAAAAAGCAGAGACATTACTTTGCCAACAAAGGTCCATCTAGTCAAGGCTATGGTGTTTCCAGTGGTCTTGTACGGATGTGAGAGTTGGTCTGTGAAGAAAATTGAGAGCCGAAGAATAGATGCTTTTGCACTGTGGTGTTGGAGAAGACTCTTGAGAGTCCCTTGGACTGCAAGGAGATCCAACCAGTCCATCCTAAAGAAGATCTGTTCTGGGTGTTCATTGGAAGGACTGATGTTGAAGCTGAGACTCTAATACTTTGGCCACCTCATGCGAAGAGTTGACTCACTGGAAAAGACCTTGATGCTGGGTGGGATTGGGGGCAGGAGGAGGAGGGGACGACAGAGGAAGAGATGGCTGGATCACATCACCGACTCGATGGACATGAGTTTGAGTAAACTCCAGGAGTTGGTGATGGACAGGGAGGCCTGGCGTGCTGAGATTCATGGGGTCGCAAAGAGTCGGACATGACTGAGCAACTGAACTGAACTGAACTGGTGAACTTCATAATCTATCCTCTTGATGTTATATTCCCACAGGTGTCTGGGTGAACTTCCTGCTGAGCACAATCCCTTTCTTTTTCCCCTAGTGGAGACTCTCCAAAAGTTACTCTTATGATCACTGTTTCCATTCAACCAAAGTTGTGTGTATATATATGTATATATATTTTATATATAAATATAAATATATTATAAACACACACATGCACTGTAAGGTATAGTTCGAGACAAGGCAAGAGGATAAGGAAGACGACCTCAGCGGAGACAGGTTTCCTTTATTTAGGCAAGGAGGGGCGACAGTCAGTCTAACGACCAGGTTGAGCATGTGCGGGATAGGGAAGGCTTCATATTTAAGGGGGGTTTTACAAAAGCAATAAGGGAAGATTTAGTCAAAGGGATGAACAGGGATGGGGCGTCCTGGCCTGGGGATGGAGGGTGCTGGGCTGAAGCAATCTGCCCAGAGTCTCAAGGTGGGACTTAAAGTTCAGTTTTGTCATCCCCGAAGTCAGATGATTTAGCAAGGGCCCTTGAGATCATTATCTTCTTTTTCCAGGCCCAAGGCCTTTGAGGTCTTTATCTTCTTTTCTAGGTCCAAGGACTCCTTCATGCACACACACACACACACACACACACACACTCACACACACACACACACATACATATATATATATATATAATCCCAGTGTTATACTGGAATCTACCATTTGGATGGTTAGGCTTTTTTCAGATTCTCCCTTATGCGTGGAAATATGAAATATGCCCAACTGCACACTTTTCAGATTTTATCCTGACCACAGAGGGTTCTGGGCAGATTTCCTTACTCTTTAGTCTTCTCAGTACATACTGAACTCTGTCTGTTATCAGTTTCACAGGTAGATAAGAATCTTCCCAGACACTTAGGTGTATGGTGCTATAACTTGCAACATCCGCAGATGTTCTTTTCTTTGTGAATGGATATCCAAATCATTTCTTAAAAGAGGGGATAAGAGGAAGAATGCATTACAACTCCATGATACTGACTCACTGGAACCTCTAATTCTTTTTTTTTTTTAAATAACTTATATTAGCTTAATAACTATTCTTACCTCTTTGAGCAGATAAATTGTAGTTCAATTTTGATTTATTTTTAGTTTTTTGCAAACTGTGTAGTCTGTCATCTTTTAAAAAGTATTATTGTTTGTTTTGAATTCTGCTATTTGTTTTAAATGTTTTTCTCCAAAGACTAGTGATCCCTGACACTCTTGCTGGGAAAGTCTCTGGGTCAATTATTATTGGTAGAGTTCACTGAACTATGATCTCACTCTACATTGATCTGGGGTGCCAAATGTCAGTATTTCTAGATATTTTCTTTGGAATTATCTGCCTCTTCTGAAAGGAATCTTTCTGGGAGCTACTAGCATTTTCAGAACTAAAGTAGGAAAAGCAAACTGAGACTTCTCAAAACTGTGTATGGACTTTCAACTTACATACCCATGCATCAGTATTTTTCCTTTCCAAAACAGAGCTCCTTTTATTCAACATCTACATAAACGAAGTGTTAACATTATGTCAGGTAAGGGAGGGGTAAATTTTCAACTTCATGAAATAAGTCTGAGGATCGTGGAACTGCTAGATTTTTATGCAGATTTTTAGCCAAGTTTCAGTTTTAGCTCTACCTGTAGTGTTGAGTTATACCTGGTTACTCTAACTTCAAACTATTGAGTGTTCTTTTAGCATGATTTAACTTATTTTCTGAGCTGATTAGATTGCTAGCTTAGCATTCTACATTTTAGATATAATAAGTCAAATACTGATTATCCTTTTTCTTTCCAGACTCACAGATTTCAAAAATAAACTAAAGTCGATAAGGAGGAGGAGGCATAAGCTAGGAGTTTTGAATTAACATATATACAATTATTGTCAGTTATGTCCGACTCTTTGTGATTCCATGGGCTATAGCCAGGCTTCTCTCTCCGTGGGATTTCCCAGGCAAGAATATTGGAGTGGGTTGCCATTCCCTTTCCAGGGGATCTTTCCAACCCAAGGACCCTCATCAGCAGGCAGACCCTTTACCACTGAGTCACCAAGGAAGCCCCAATATGCACACCGTGTGAATGCTAAGTCGCTTCAATCATGTCCAGTTCTTTTCGAACCTATGGACTATAGCTGCCAGGCTCCTCTGCCCATAGGATTCTCCAGGCAAGTATACGGCAGTGGGTTGCCACGTCCTTCTCTAGGGGATGGTCGCAATGCAGGAATCGAACCAGTGTCTCTTGTGGCTCCTGCATTGCAGGTGGATTCTTTACTGCTGAGCCAGCAGGAAAGCCCCATATGCACACTACTATATATAAAATAGATAATCAACGAGGACCTACTGTATATCACAGGGAACTCTACTCAATATTCTGTAATAACCTATAAGGGAAAAGAATCTGAAAAAGAATGGATATGTGTATAACTGCTGTATACCTGGAACTAACACAACATTGTAAATCAAATATACTCTAATATAAAATTAAATTAAATTTAAAAATATAATGTATCAGCTTGAGATTGAAAGTGGCAATTTGTAATAATTTAAAATTAATTAAAAAAACCAGTTGCCTACTTGCAAGATATCAGATACTGTTCTTAAACATGGGGTAAACATGAAGGGAAAACTGTTTCCATTTTTCAAAACACATTTAATGACATTATTTGACTTTGATCTTCACAAAATTCTGCCAAGTATTTTGAGAAGGAATTAGCCTCATAGGAGATAGAGAAATTTATAACCATATTTTCTGACTTCTGGTCTTGTGATTTTGTGCTAAAACTTGCTATTCTTTGATAGACAGTTTCCAAAAGCAGGGAAGCACGTGGCACAGTACAAACCTGGATGCTTGTTAATCCTGATAATGACCTGGGGAAAACAGATCCCTCCGGGAGTAGCATGTAGATAAATCTATGTTTAGCTTCTGTTGTGTGTGCCATGTAGGCTGGTCTGCCAAGGACCTGATGTTCCAGGCTGAGAGGCAGTCAGACCCTATCTTTCTACAGGTGAGGGATATGGGCATAACATTAGCTTAACCATTTCTTCCACATGCTTATTTCATTTACACAATAAATTAAAATATATATTTATATAATATGAAAATTATAATGGATTATATAAAGTCTGCCTGTTAAATAGCCCATTAAATCTTTTACTGAATGCCAAGAAACATTCAGACATAAAAGGATGATTGTCAATACTGAAAATATTTAGAAAAGGATTTGGTGTGGAGAAAAAAATTTGGAACTTTGTTGCCAAAAAAAAAAAAAAAATGACAGTACATCCCTGACAACTTAGACTACTATTCACTTCAAATGAAGTGGAGTCCTGCTAACAGTTCTATTAACCAAGTGAAACTAAACATTTAAAACTTCAGATACTCAGTAAAGAAGATTTAAATGAGACAGGGTAATTGTAACAATGGAAAATCTCATGGCATTGAAAGCTTAACTCAAAGAACAGGTTGACATATATAATTATCCCAAACCAGAAGTATTTCCACTTTTTTCTTTTTTGTTGTTGTTGTTGTTTTCTATTTTTTTTAAGTTGGGATTATGCTGAGAATAGATCTGATTAACAGAAGTTGTATGGCATCACTGACTCAATGGACAAGAGTATGAGCCAGCTCTGGGAGTTGGTGATGGACAGGGAACCATGGAGTGCTGCAGTTCATGGCGTTGCAGAGTCGGACACAACTGAGCAACTGAACTGAACTGATGTCTAATTAAACCAGCATGACTATAATGATCTTGCCAAATATTTACCAAAGACTCAGTGAGTGCTTCTTTCAAAAATCCAAGAGAATTAAAATTTAGGAAAATACTTAGAGTTTCTGCTCTACTGTATCATCTTGATTTGCATACTTAGATAAAAATATATTTGTGATGAAAAAATATCTGTAGCATAAACTCTTGATTATCCCACTTTGCTTTATTAATGTTATTAGATTTTTACATTTATTCAGTTATATTAGATTTTAGTCATTACATGACTAAGGACAAGGATCTTGACTTGCTCCCTGATACATCCCAAGTACCAAGAAATTTTCCTAATGCAAAATACAATTAATTTGAATGAAAAAATGTCATTTCATTTTAGAAGAATTCACACTTGAAAATGCATATTTTAATGTTTATGCAATTCTTTTTTCTTTTTCCTGGAAAATCAGGTTTGAAGAGTTATAGTGAAAACTGAAAATCAAAGTGAATAGGTACCTTCTGCGTGTTTGCACAGAACTGCCTGCCCAGGATAAGAGTGGAAGCAAAAGAAATATACTTAAATTCTTTCCAAATTTACCAGTTCAGATATCATTTCTACTGAAGCATTTTAGAACTGTGGCTCCTGCAAAGAAACATCATTGGTTTTTGCTATTTGTCATAGATATCTGTCCCCCTTTGGAGCCAATAAGAGGTAGGTATCATAGGTAGGCATTTACTCAGATATAGAGATAGAAACTTGCATTTTTTCCATATTGACTGAAAACTTAAATGTTAGAACAAGACTTATGATTGTATATATGAGCTGGCATTATCAAGAATTATCCTTTCCCTGAATTTCCATAGTGTTTACTTACAATGGGCAGTGGTTTTAATCAGTAGCCAATAACCTTAGGAAGATAAAATGAGGAAACAGGTTAGAACATAGTTAAGTCCATGTCTTTGGATTTCATCTACAGTTCAACTAATAGAACTGATGAAGCTGCAACAGAGAGCTGTTTCCTTGCATCCCTGGAAATATTGTGAGAAAATTTCTATGAGACAAAAATGAACATAGAGTTGAAGGAAATCAGGATTCCCTGTAAATAATGGTCCTTGGTAATCTGAAAGATTATAACAATCTTTATATTTGAGTATATTAACAACAAGATAGCAACATATGCAGTGCATGTCTTCAGTGGTCTCAGTCTTAAGACAGAGAACTTGTCCAGTGCTATTTTAATTGAAAATAAATGTTTTTATAAATGTATACTTATAATCCAAAAATTATATAATTATGTTTACTATCATGTTTGCTTTAAATACAGTGAAAATTAGGCTAAAAGGATTAAATACATACTGGCCATTTTCAAATTCAGAAGTTAATACTATCTTCTCATTCTGGAGCCTGTTCTGTTTCCACAATTGCCAAATTAAAGAGTTCTTTATTTTGAGTGAAGGGAGAGTCTAAACATTTCCATAACATTATTAGGTGCCGGGTACTGTTATGAGAGCTTTACACAAAATCCTCCCAATAACCTTGAGGGCAGGGGCTGCTCTGATGTACTTTTGGCCAGTTACAAATTTGAAGAGGGACTTTCCCACTCTGGCTAATAAATGGCAGGTCTTGGATTTTCACCCAAGGCAATTAGGTACAGGTTTTACATAATGATCAGGAAAAAAAGGTAAACTGACATGGTTTGAAGTGATTATAGAAAACTGGGAAATTTAAACTATCAAACCAGAGTTGTTTATACCAATTCATAAATCTATCACTTATGGGAATTATTTTCTATATATTTCTTCTCTCTTTGATAAAATGTTATTTTACTCTTCTAATAAGTTACATGTTTACAAGTTCACATTTTCTGATTATTTTGATGTATGTATGTTAGAGAGCCCCTTCAAATTTAATGTGCAAAGACTAAAGTGCACATTTTAAGGCCAGAAGCACATACTTCAGGTGACATCTTGCAGTATGGAAGCTTAAGAGTCAGAAGGAAGCAGATGAATTCTGTTTTAGAATGCAGGATCCAATTTAAGCAGGATTCTGGTGTAAATTTGATACATCTTAGTGACCCTACCAATACTGAAAGACAGAAATGGAAAATTATAGGTATTTATTGCCCAAGTTGTGAATAGGAGGTTTATTCTTTAACCTGAAGTTAAATTACTTTTACACACATAATCTATGATGTAGGAAAACAGAAAATATAGTGAAGATAAACTGATGTTCTTGAGCCTCGACCACCAGTGAAACTTTTACTTCATAATTGTGTGTGCATATATATATGTGTGTGTATGTGTGTGTGTGTGTGTACATATATACATACACATACTTAAAGTAAGTAAAGTCGCTCAGTCGTGTCTGACTCTTTGTGACCCCATGGACTGTAGCCTACCAGACTCCTCTGTCCATGGGATTTTCCAGACAAGAGTACTGGAGTGGGTTGCCATTTCCTTCTCCAGGGGATCTTCCTAACCCAGGGATCGAACCTGGGGTCTCCAGCATTACAGATAGACACTTTACTGTCTGTGCCACCATATGCACATTAAAATATGTGTATATATGTTTTTGTATATAGCTTTTTACCACAGGTATACTAGTGATGCATATATCCTTATGACATATGTATTATAAATTATATATGTAAAACATTTTTTTATCAAGGAGGAAAAATATATACACAATAGCATCTGTTCTTGGACACATACAAAAATTTTATATGTATTATGATAAGATATTTATATTATATATAAAGAATATAAGGGGTTTCTAACTGCTGGATTTTTCACTTAAAAATGCAGTGAAACTGTCATACCATAATGATTTTCAGTCTACTTCATATCCTAAAGGATGCTTGGAATCTTGTTACTAATTCCAAAAGCTAAATAATTTTGCAAGTGTCCAATAGCAGACGCTTAAGCTGCCTCTGCTTTCTTAGTAATACAAAAAATACCAAGATGAATATTTATATAAAATTGCTCACTTATTTCTTAATTTCTATATAAAATTTGCTAATAGTAGAAAATATATGTTATTTTCAAAGTCAAGATATTGGTTTGCTTCTCGAACAAAAATAATGCCTACTTCCATTCTCACCAGCAATATATGACAGTACTCTCTAGATACTCAGTGTTGATACAATCTAGCTCTCAAACAGAGATTCAATTTGAGTAAGATTGGCAGTTCCAACCCCATTTCTATAGACCGAGTCCTGTGCAACAGAGGAGAATGCAACCAGTGCCCTCCAACATCAGTCTTGTTGAGGAAGCTTCTTTAAGCCTGTACAAACAAGAAGAGTTAGAGCAGGCTAATCTTATGCTCCAACTTTTTCACTTTGAGCATGCAGTGCACAGCTAAGTACAATCAGATTAACAGCTTCACATTTCATCACATCTCATAGCCTCAGAGTTAAAGGAATATGGCACAAAAGATTCAGTGACTCATCATACATATTCAGGGGAGAAAGTGGTGGGATGTGTTTTTCTAAAATCACCCAGGAAAATACATAGGGGATAACCTGGCTGGAAAAGAAGTTTGGGAACACATTTAGTTTTTAAATGACATTCTTTAGTAAAAATTCAGATCCAGCTCCAGCAGGGAATAACTGTATTGGAAACATCTGGTCTGATGTAACCGCTTATCCTAGATTCACAAGTCAGTGAACTTTCAAAGTACCAGTGCCTGGAGGGAGGCTTTGCTTTAAGACAATGATGTCCTGTGTTTCAACAAAAATTGCACGTAACCATAAAATATAGAAGTGTAATCGCAGAGTTCACATTTGACAGAGTCTTTTGAAAAATGCAGTTTAAAATGCTAGGTCTGCTCCCCATTTGGGAGCACTTGTGTGTAGGAAAATATAGTAGAAGAGGATAACTATAATTTTAAAATACTTGCAAATTTGTGGTTTTAGATTTGTATATCACTGACAGGATAGTTCTGAAGACATTTCAGTTTATTTCACAAGGATTTAAAATGGATTCATGTGCATGTGTTTGTGCTCAGTCGCTCAGTAGTGTCCACCTCTTTGCAACTCTATAGATTGTAGGCCACCAGGCTTCTCTGTCCATGGGATTCTCCAGGCAAAAATATTGGAGTGGGTTGCAATTTCCTACTCCAAAATGGGTTCATAACTCTATGCAATATTTTGAAATGGCTCTGTTATTTATTCTTTACTCAGCTTCATGTAATAGTCTTGTCCTCAGGGGTTTTTTATCCTTAAGTGAACTCTGCTACTTTCCTCTGATACACATTAACAGAAGATTTAATTCAATTCTGTATTCCAAAGGAAATTTGGGACAATCTTTACTGAGCTGTATTTGTAATGGTGGTTATACTGATGACAGCCTGACAGCAGGACTTTTGGATGGGACATTACTAGGTCTGCTTGGAGATAATAAGCTGTCCTTGGCTGTGTATGCTCAGCAGTGAGATTTGTGATTTGTGAATCTGATGTTTGCAGGATCTTTCTCAGTATCCATTTGGTGAGGACTTTTTTCCCCCTGAACATCATTAGAAAGCCACAGATATGTGATGACTAGAGATTGCCTAGGAATTAGAGAATATTTTGAATATCTGGAAATATTTAGCTTCATATGTTACTTTGTAATTTGTTGACAAGTTTTGACCAGAAATTCAAGTTTTCCTTGATTGTGATTATGGCCTTGCAGATGGTATTATTCTGACTTTTCTTTAGCTGGTTGAAGTTACTGATGATTCAAAGGATACTATGGATTTAGGGGCCAGTTGAGTGTAGCTGTGGAGTGTATGGAAAACAAAGCTTTAGATTTGAGCCAGGACCCAGATCCACTACTTATTCTTTATGCCTCACTTATTCCAACCATAAGATGGTAATAATTACAGTAATTTGCCCCCATAGAGGTGCTGTGAAGAGGAACTACATCAAACACTAGAGAATGCAAAAAGATGCCTGGCATAGAGTAAGTACTGCATGGATGCTGGGTATTTTATTATTAGCAATATGACTCCCTCATGTTATACTTATGTTTAAAATCTGGTAAAATTATTTATGATATATTAATTTCTTGTGGTTACTATTCAAATAGAGCAAATTCAGTGCCTTAAAATAACACAAATTTATTATCTTATTATCTTTAGTCCTGAAGACTGCAACTCCAAAACTGGTCATGCTGGGCTAAAATTAAGATGTCAGGAGGGCTATACTTCTTTCCTAAAGTGTTTGAGAAGATTCCATTTTCAGATTCTAGAGACCACCCAATTCCATGCCTCATAGTCCCCTTCATTTTCAAAACCAGCATTTGTATTACTTGGACCTTTGCTCATAATGTCACATCTCATCTTCTTATCCCTGCCTCCTCTTTCCTGTCTCCCTCTTATAATGGCCCTTGAATATAGATTGGGTATAATGGGACATTCCAGAATAATCTCATCTCATCATCTGTAACTGAATCACATTGCAAAGTCTCTTTCGCCAAGTAGGGAAGATATTTATAGGCTGGGGATTAGGATGGAGGGTTCTTTGAATTGGGGTGGGAACATTATTCTGCCTTGCAAGATAGGTTTTGTTTAACACTAAATTAATCTATTGGGCTTCCCAGGTGGCACTGGTGGTAAAGAACTCACTGGCCAATGCAGGAGACATAGGAGACACAGGTTCGATCCGTGGGTTGGGATGATCCCCTGGAGGAGGGCATGGCAACACCCTCTAGTATTCTTGCCTGGAGAATCTCAAGGACAGAGGAGCCTGGTGGGCTATAGTTCATAAGGTCACAAAGAGTCAGACACAACTGAAGTGACTTAGCATGCATGTGCACAAGTTAATCTATTACAGACTTACTATTTTAATAAGATACCAAATTAACAGTAGCATTTACTGCACAATTTTTCTGATACTAGATGGAAACTTGCTCCTAAGAATAACACATAATGATTTTCTGTGCTTTTGCCTATGGAACATAAGGTGAGTTCAAACTATATTAACTTTCACAGAACAATCACTGTATGAATAATAACACCTGAAGTTAAATTTATCTTTTACTTAATAATTGATACATAATGAATGAACAGCTGTCACAAAAAATCAAATTCAAAAGAAAGATAAAGACGTGAGTCTCGTTTTCTAAAAGAATGATGCTTTTAACTCACAGTGATTGCTTCAAATTTGTATACATGAAACTTCATTAAAATGTAATATTTGTATTGATCTTGGATCATAACGTAGTTCTGTTTCTTATTATTAAGTTTTTTTTTAATTAGAAAGTATGAGTGAATCCTATTTTATGATGTTATTTTAGATTGAAGATAAACAGAAAGACCTGGACTATAATTTCATTTTGGTATATTTTATAGAACATACTGGGGTGAATTTTAAAGAAATTCTACTAAAAATGAATCATATTAATAGACCAAAATTGCATTTTAAGGAGTGCATATGCCAAATAATCATTCATTTAAATATTCAACTAAATTACCAGATGTTAGACATTATTTTATATTTTGAAAGTGCAAGCAAGCAAAGTAAGCAAATATCCATGCTCATACTGATCTTACTGTCTAGTGGGCAGGACAGAAACCCAAAATAAAATGATTATGTACGACAGATTGTGTTAAGGACAATGAAAAATAGAAAGTCATCAAGTCTTACAGAATAGATCCTTCTGAGAAGTGGATTTTGAGGAAAGACCTGAGGAGATGACCACATACAGTTAGGAGGGCGAGAAACAAGCTTGAGTGAGGGCAGAAGCAAAGGACTTGGGCTGGAAACTCCCACGAAGTGAGGACGAAGGATCAGCAAGGAGGTCGTAGGAGCTGTAGCACCAGAGCAAATGCATTGGAGGCAGAAGAAAATGGCTTCAGAGGGTGAAACTGTCGCAACACAATGGGCCTTAAAGTGGCATGTGAAGCTCCACAACCGAGTCTTGAGGATGCAGTTACCTGGTCTGATGTAGATTTCTCAAAATTACGGTGCTCTACTGAGATCAGAATAAAAACTTACAAGAAAGGACAAGTAGATGATGGCAAAGCTACTGAAAAAACTTAGAAAACAGCTTTAACATTTTACTCATGATGCCCAAACAAGGTTTTCTAACATTTTGTGATATTGTGGTGTGTAATAAGAAATATATTTGGTCTTTGTCTGAATTCCTTGGCAGAGATCTTAAATTCCTCAGAATTTCCTAAATGAAATGAGGCTTTCTCAGGTATCTTATTCAGAAGGAATCCCTTCTAGCAGTACCTGAATTTATGTTAATGAGGTTACTTATGGAAAGCCCTAAGGATGGGAGCTGGTTACCAGGACACTAACCATACCTTCAATGATCTGGAACTTCTAAATGCCTACCTCTTAGATCTCCAAGGGGAGAAAAAGCATAGAGATTTTATTAATCACCAGTGACTAATAGAGGCAGGCTTCCACAGTGGCTCAGCGGTAAAGATTTCACCTGCAATGCTGCAGACACCGGTTCAATCCCTGGGTCGGGAGGATCCCCTGGAGGAGGGCATGGCAACTCACTCCAGTATTCTTGCCTAGAGAATCCCATGGATAGAGGAGCCTGGCAGGCTTCAGTCCCATCATGGCACAAAGAGACACTACTGAAGCGACTTAGCATCCAAGCACAAATAATGGAATCTTCCTACATATTCCCCTGTATATCTTCTACTTCTGTTGTTCCTGAGTTACACACTAGTCGGTTAAGTAATATGTTTTCCTGAGTTCTATCAAATACTCTAGAAAATTTAATTGCACTCTTGGAGAGAGTCATGGGAAACTCCAATATACAGCCAGGAGATTAGCAGCACAGGTGATGACATGTACTAGTAATTGATTTCTGAAGTGGGGCTAGTCTTAGAGGACTGAAACTATGGGATATTGGGCTCTATCTAGGCAGATAGTGTGAGAACTGAATTAAGTTGTAATATGCCAATCTAGTATCTGGAAATGTGCTGGTTGCTTCACAAGTGGGGAAAACCCCACACATTTGGTTATCTGAAGTGTCAAAAAGTGTTGATGAGAGTAGACACACAGGAGGTGTCTTCTCCTTTACATCCTTCACTTCATCAGCTATTCATTCTGCCTATCTTTGGCTATCCAAATAACCAATTTTATTTAATTAAGCCTACTATTGGCTGGACAAGATTCTGAAGGCCACCAATGCAGAATAAACAGGGCAGATAGTGATATTTAAAACTCCAATCAAGATGTAGCAAACACCAGCTTTATTATGCAATTTGCATTACCTATGTATTGCAGCACAATATAAAAAGGGTTGTGCTCCAAAAAGAAAAAAAGAGATCTATAGTTCCTAATTTATAATGTCTCTTGGTCTGCTTGTTTTTCTCTAGCTTTATGACTTGGAAAATCTTATCTGAACCAGTAGCCTCTGAGATATTATCTCCATTGTGAGTTTCTTTTTTTCCATCACATTTGTGGCTCCCTTTTCCCTGGAGCTGTCAACAGAAATGTCAATGAAGAATAGAACTGCTTCCTCTGACTTTATCCTCCTGGGACTTCTAGTAAACAGTAAAGCTACAGGGATTGTCTTTGCAGTTATTTTGGCTATTTTTGTGGTGGCTGTAACTGCAAATTTGGTCATGATATTCTTGATTCACATGGACTCCCACCTCCACACCCCTATGTACTTTCTGCTCAGCCAACTATCCATCATGGACACCCTTTTCATTTGTACTACTGTCCCAAAGCTCCTGGTGGACATGGTTTCCATAGAGAAGACCATTTCCTTTGTGGCCTGTGGCATCCAGATCTTTCTGTACTTAACCATGATTGGATCAGAGTTCTTCCTGTTGGGCCTCATGGCCTATGACCGCTATGTGGCTGTCTGCAACCCTCTTAGGTACCCGGTCCTGATGAACCGCAGAGTGTGTCTTCTTCTGGCAGCTGGTGCCTGGTTTGGTGGATCCCTGGATGGCTTTCTGCTCACCCCAATCACCATGAATGTCCCCTACTGTGGATCCCGCATCATTGATCATTTCTTCTGTGAGATCCCTGCTGTTCTCAAATTGGCCTGTGCTGATACATCCTTGTATGAAACCTTAATGTACATCTGCTGTGTGCTCATGTTGCTCATCCCCATCTCTATTATCTCAACCTCCTACTCCCTCATTTTGTTAACTGTCCACCGCATGCGCTCTGCTGAGGGCCGGAAAAAGGCCTTTACCACTTGTTCTTCCCACTTGACTGTGGTCAGCATTTTCTATGGGGCTGCCTTCTACACTTATGTGCTGCCCAAGTCATTTCACACCCCTGAGCAGGACAAGGTAGTATCAGCCTTCTATACCATTGTCACACCCATGCTCAATCCTCTCATCTACAGCCTCAGAAACAAGGATGTCACGGGAGCATTTAAAAAGATATTTGCACAATGCTTATCCGCACAGAAAGTATTCACAAGTGATGCTTAGAGATTCAATAATCTGGGAATAGTTTTCCCAGTAATATCCTCAGTGTGTTTTGTTTCACAAGAGACTATCTGCAGCTATTAAATATTTTTTTAAGAGGTGACAATTAAAGAGGATTTACCTAGCCTGGTTTCTTCCTCTTAGATGAAAGGAACCCAAAATATTTCATTAGTTATTCAGAGTCTACTTAGCTAACTGTCAAAGCTATGTATTATTAATAAGTAAGGTTCCTCTGAACCTAGCAGTTATCTCTAGGGTGAAAAAAGGAGGGAAAAAAAGAGCAGATATTAGAGTTCAAATGGACAAAGAAACAAACAAACAAAAAATTCCAAAACTTTACAACTTTGTTTCCAAATCTTCTGTGCTTATCACTGTGTCAATAAGAAGAAAAAAAAAATACCAATTCCCAAATGACAAAGGAGACAAACCACAATTTAATACTGCCTTTAATTATTAGATTTGCCTAAATGGATTATAAACTCTATAATCACATTTATATGAGCTGAAAAAAGTGGAATATGTTTTTAGAAGGATCACTCTATCTGTAGTTTTGAAAAGAGAAGAGGGACTGGTTGGATACAGGAAGGCAGCTTGTATTGTGCTGTGCTAAATTGCTTCAGTCATGTCCAACCTTTTGTGACCCTACGGACTGTAACCCGCCAGGCTCCTCTGTCCATGGGGTTCTCTAGGCAAGAATACTGGAGTGGGTTGCCATGTCCTTCTCCAGGGGAGCTTCCTGAACCGGGGATTGAACCAGTGCCTTTTATGCCTCTTGCATTGGCAGGTAGCTTCTTTACCACTAGCACCATGGCCAGATACAGGAAGAAAACTCAGGAGACTTCAAATGAGAGACAAACTTGAGATTGAATAGGGAAGTGACAAAATGGATTAAGCTCCTGGTAAGAAAGACTGTTAGGAAAGAATGTGAAATAAAAGGTAATATTTTGGTTTCAAGTGAAAGGAAAATGGAATGTCTATTTACTGAGTCTTGAAAACTTCTAGATTGGCAACTTTCAACAGGAGAAATCAAGAATTCAGTTGTTGAGACTCTTTTGGAATGTCTATTAGATATGTGAATCACTTGGGGCTCATGTTAGAGTTTTGGAGTTAGATTTATATCTGGTATTATTCAGAGTAGCAGAGAGATTTGTAGACATAAAATGAATTGAAACCACTATGGTAAGAGTAAAAGTGTGAGCCAGATCTAAAGCATCTGTACTCAGCAGGAAGCAAATGAAAAAAGAGATAGGGATTATTGGAATAAGAAGTAATATCTCAGATACAGATGAAGAAATGATTCAGAGACGCAGCAAGTGCAGTCTCTTGTTGAATTACAAGAACTGAGAATTGACCATTGGGTTTGGCAACATAGAAATCACTTGTGAACTTAATAATAGCAATGTCAGTGAATTTGTGCTCAGAGAAGTTTGAGTAAATTAGAGAGACATAAAGAGGACAAGAGGAGTAGAGTAGAGTATAAATATGGCTTTTTTTTTTTTTTTTTTTTTTTTTTTTGAGAGGAAATCAGGGAAATGGAGAAGTAACTAGAAGGATTTATGGGATCAATGTGTTTTGTTGTTTGAGTGATATTATAGATATAAATGTGTTTTGTTGTTTGAGTGATATTATAGATATTATAGATATGTTTAAGGAAACAATTCTATACAAAGTTTAAATAGATGATGGACAAAAAATAAAGAAAAACTTTCTTCCAGAAGGATGCTTTTTGAGAGTGACACAGAACATAGAAAGCAGTTTAAAACTGGAGAGGTTGATCTTTGCTGTTAGCATTACCAGTTCAATGTCTGATCATGTGATACAAGTAATTTCTCTTCTGACAGCTTCTATTTTCTCAGGGTATTTAAAATCAAAGAGGTTTTGTCTGAGGCAGAATAGGGAGGATTATTAAAAATTTGAGAAAGCATTTTTGGGAAGCAGGCCAATAAATGAACAACACAAAGATATTCTGATTGTAAGGTAGTCTTATGACTCCCAGCTAGGATTGATTCATTAATTTATCACTGGTACTATTGTAATAAAGTCCAATAAATGTACCCAACATGAAGCATAGCAAATGGTAAGTGTGCAGTGTATTACCTATAATTAATAACAGCAACAAAAAATGACAATGACAAGAGTGATAGGAAAAACAACTATTACCATCGTTCCAACAAACTTAGCATGTTCTATATAGACAAAATATGTTGTATTCATTTATGGTTTTCAATGCCTTAAGTTTGCAGTGTATAATAGTTGTCCTCAGTTTGTTTTAATGAGTTGTTCTCTTTGTACAATTAAATCTTATATGACCAATATGCTTGTTTATGCGGAGTTTATATTAAAACTTGGTGTGATTTGGAATCATTAACTAACATCCTGTCCCTTCAACATGATAATTATTTATATTTTGGAGTTAATAGCGTACACAGACATATCCACGCTTTAATCTGGTCCTTGTGATGGCTTCTCTGATGACAAGTGGATTCTCACTTAGTGCAAAATACTGTTTCTATCATAAGGTCTAAGTTTTTTGCAGGACATTTCATCCTATACAAAAGATTAAGACTTTTGGTCTGCCTCCTAAGATCCTTAATATTTGCATGCTCAGTCACTTCAGTCATGTGTCTTTGTGACCCTGTGGACTGTAGCCCACCAGGTTCCTTTGTCCTTGGGATTGTCCAGGCAAGAATACTGGAGTGGACTGCCATGCCCTCCTCTAGAAGATCTTCCCACCCCAGGGATCCAACCTGTGGCTCCTGTGACTCCTGCATTGCAGGCGGATTCTTTACCCTCCTGTCTATTTTTTTTTTTTTTACCCTCCTGTCTAAAATGTCCATTGTGATATCAGGTCCATGACAAAAAGTTCTTGAATTTAAGTTCTGTCTAAAACATCCATTGAGACATTTGGTGCATGATTTGCTGAATAATACAACATTTCAGTTTGTTAAAAATTTTATTTATATGATGGAGAGGGTGTGGAGAAAGGGAACCCTCTTATACTGTTGATGTGAATGCAAACTAGTACAACCACTATGGAGAACAGTGTGAAGATTCGTTAAAAAAAAAAAAAAAATGGAAATAGAACTGCCGTATGATCCAGAAATTCCACTGCTGGGCATACATACTGAGGAAACCAGACTTGAAAGAGACACATGTACCCCAGTGTTCGTTGCAGCACTGTTTATAATAGCCAGGACATGGAAGCAACCTAGATGTCCATCACCAGACAAATGGATAAGAAAACTGTGGTACATATACAGAATGGAATATTACTCAGTCATCAAAAAGAATACATTTGAATCAGTTCTAATGAGGTGGATGAAACTGGAGCCTATTATACCGAGTGAAGTAAGCCAGAAAGATAAACACCAATACAGTATACTAATGCATATATATGGAATTTAGAAAGATGGTAACAATAACCCTATATGTGAGACAGCAAAAGAGACACAGATGTCTAGGACAGTCTTTTGAACTCTGTGGGAGAGGGCAAGGGTGGGATGATATGGGACAATGGCGTTGAAACATGTAAATTATCATATGTGAAACAGATCACCAGTCCAGGTTCGATGCATGAGACAGGGTGCTCGGGGCTGGTGCATTGGGATGACCCAGAGGGATGGGGTGGGGAGGGAGGTGGGAGGGGGGTTCAGGATGGGGAACACATGTACACCCATGGTGTATGTCTTACCAGTTCAGTTTATTTCAGTCACTCAGTCCTGTCCAACTCTGTGACCCCATGGACTGCAATATGCCAGGCCTCACTGTCCATCACCAACTCCCAGTGTTTACTCAAACTCATGTCCATTGAGTCGGTGATGCCATCCAACCATTGCATCCTCTGTCGTCCCCTTCTCCTCCTGCCCTCAAACTTTCCCATCATCAGGGTCTTTTCAAATGAGTCAGCTCTTCGTATCAGATGGCCAGTTTCAGCTTCAACCCCAGTCCTTCCAATGAATATTCAGGACTGATTTCCTTTAGAATGGACTGGTTTGATCTCCTTGCAGTTCAAGGGTCTCTCAAGGGTCTTCTTCAATGCCACAGTTCAAAAGCATCAATTCTTTGACTCTCAACTTTCTTTATAGTCCAACTCTCACATTCCTACGTGACTACTGGAAAAACCATAGCCGTGACTAGAATGGACCTTTGTTGGCAAAGTAGTGTCTCTGCTTTTTAATATGCTGTCTAGGTTGGTCATAATTTTTCTTCCAAGGAGTAAGCTGCAGTCAATTTCATGGCTGCAGTCACCACCTGCAGTTATTTTGGAGCCCAAAAAAATAAAATCTGTCGCTGTTTCCCCATCTATTGCTATGAAGTGATGGGACCAGATGCCATGATCTTAGTTTTCTAAATGCTGAGTTTTAAGCCAACTTTGGGTCTACTGTTGGGTGCAGTTATACTTTCCACGTATTGATTGTTTCATCTGAGGTGTTCCAGCACTTGGAGCCTGCAGGCTGTTGGATGGGACCAGGTCTCAGTACTAAAATAGTTATCTCCAGGATAGCTTGTATCAATCAATATGCCCTGGGCCCTCTGTTACCAGTTTTCTTGCCTCCACACTGAGCCACAACCAATCCCCATCTCACTAGGAGGCATTCCAAGACCCACAGATAGGTATAGCCAAGGTTTGGAGTCCCTGTTTTGTGCTGGGTCCTAGTACACATGAAACCTTGTGTGTACCCTTTAAGAGTGGTGTCTCTGTTTCCTCCATCCCTGTGGAGCTCTTGCACTCAAGCCTTATTAACCTTCAAAGTCAAATGATCTGAGAGCTCCTCCTCCCAATGCCAGTCCCTCAAGCTGGAGAACCTGATATGGAGCTCAGAACTCTCATTCCTGTGGGTGAAACTCTATTGATACAATTATTTTTCAGTTGTGAGTCACCCACCTGGTGGGTATAGGATTTGATTATATCACAGAAGCTTCCCACCACCACCTTCTCACTGTGGTTTCTTCTTTGACTGTGGACAGACAGTATCTTTTTTGGTGTGTCCTGTCTTTTTGTTGATGGTTCTTCAGTTAGTTATGATTTTGTGGTTTTCATAAGAGGCAGTGAGCTCTAGTCCTTCTACTCTGACATTTTTTTTCTGGAATTGAGAGATTGCTTTTAATTTGGATACTTGCTGCCTCTCCTTAACATAAGCTGGTCATTATCCCCTAGATATGGGATGTTTAGTGTGGCAGCATACATGCTCCCAGTACTATAGGGGCAGCAATTGGTACATGCCCATGAGATATTCAGTGGCATTGGAAACCTGTGTGCCCCTGGGACAGTGGGGGCAGCTACTGGCAGCTGCTCCTGGGTCTCTCAAGAGTGGTGGAAGTCCACACACTCCTGGGACAGTTAAAGTAGTGCCTAGTGGGTCTCACAATAGCAGTGGCCTGCATAATCCCAGTACAGCGGGGGCAGTTATTGGCATCTGCTAACCACTCTTCTGTTCTCCTTGGATGGCAGGCAAACAGTGACTAGCCCCTGTTCCTGGTTCTCTTAGCAGCAGGAGTGGCTTGAGTAGTCCCGGGACAGTGGGGACAGCAACTGATGACTACTCACCACCTGTACATGCTCCCCAGATCATGGGGGCAGCAACTGGCACCTGTTCCCAGTTCTCCTTGTGGTGGAAGTGGCCCATGCCCACCTTTGAAGCCCACAATGGCAGTGACAGCTAACACCTCTCCTGGAGTTCATGTAGGTGATGCCCTATTGCCTGGGAACATGTTCACAGGGAAAGAAGCTCCTAGGCAATAGAACCCCTCTCCTCACACACTCCTTAAAATGGTCCCTTGCCTCTCTGTCCAGCAAAGGTTTTTCCAAGTGCAGCTTCAATTGCCACACTCCAGCCTCTTCAGGCTGTCTCTGCACAGCCAACACTGGTCTTCCTGGATCTGAGTTTTAAAGCATGAGCTTGAGCACCCTGTCCCTGCTCACATCAATGGACGAGAATGTCACCTCCACTTTGCCATTCATGAGCTTCCCTGCTGGCTCAGATGGTAAAAAAAAAAAAATCTGCCTGCAATCCAGGAGACCTGGATTTGATCCCTGGGCTGGGAAGATCCTCTGGAGAAAGGAATGGCTACCAACTGCAGTATTCTTGCCTGGAGAATATCATGGCTGGAGGAGCATGGTGGGCTATAGCCAGTGGGGTTGTAAAGAATCATACATTACTGAGCAGTAAACCAACTTCCACACTCTGCTCTGAGTCCTCCACGTTGTCCAGACTAATCTCCCTGTTGGTGAGGGGAAGTCCCAGGGTGCTAAAACACTTCCTCCTTCACAGTTCCCTCCTTGGGGTACAGGTCCAATCCTGATTCCTTTCTCTTTCTCTCTCTCTCTTTATTTTCTTTTCCCCTAACAGGTTATGTGGAAGTTATCTGGTCTGAGATCTTCTGCCAGTGTTCAGCACATATTCTGTGTGAATCTTCTACTTAGAGATTTATTTTTTATATATTTGTGGGAGGAGGTGAGTTCTACATCTTATTTCTCTGCTATTTGGTTTCTTCCCCCTTTTATAGTTTATAAAACTAAAATAAAAATAGCTACACAAAGTACTTCTATATCAGTGAAGAAATTCTTTTGGGCATACATTTATTTGTGGCTCTTTTCTATTAAATTTTTCTTGATTACTCTATTTTACCTGCATTCAATTCCAGCATGCACATTTAGGATATCATTAAACATTACTTATAATTTTAGATGGATGTAGATTATTTCATTGTGTGACAAATATATCTGATAAGCTATTACTAAAGTTTTTACCTCATAATATGAACACTTAAAATTATAAAAAATTGCCAATGGTTAAAATGTTTTACTTAAGCACTCTATTTGAGAAGCAAGTATCAATGACTAAGTATCAATGATCAGTGAAGGAAGTATCAAAGTTTTATGCTCCTGATGTCAAGAAAGCCAGTGGTCTAGGATGAAAACTATGCCCTAGTTGAAAACCTGTAGTATAGCAAAAGATCAACAGAGCCAGTTGCCACAACTGATATCATCTGTAGGAATGGAAATGAGACAAGGGCTGTGAGACACACATGAAGACTGCATTCATCTCCTCTAGCATACACTCAGATAAACAGGTATACAGAGAATATGTCAAAGTGTACCACTTAGAAAATCAGAATTCTAATTACTTTGGTGACTAAATGGCACATGAGTAGAATTTTTGAGTGCTTGTAATATTTTATTTATTCAAGTGGTGAATGCATGTTTTGTGTTTATTTACATACATAACCAACATTCTTTTATTTTTTACTATGAATTTTGTATCTTAGTTAAATTTTTATATAAAAAGAAGTGTTAATATGAATGTATATCTGATAGTTAAGTAAATTTTCTTGCTTAGTTGAGATGTGCAAGTATGGTACATGTGTATGTGCATCATGGAAAAGCAATGAATATGCTGGAGTTCCTTGGAATGCAGACATGATGGAAGGGGTTCACTCAGCTGTCTTTGCTAAGAAGAGGAATCCTTGCTCTAAAAGTGTTGAAAAGGAAAAGAAAAATAATATATGCATATTAGTTAAGTGGTATCTGGGTCACAATAAAAGCAATGGCTAGGAAGTAGCCACAGGACTCTAAACCCTCTGGGAAGTCACAGAAATCTAAGAGGACACGCATGTATAATAAATATTGAATAGCCAGTGATTTTAAGCCATCTTACCTAGATACAAAGAGTTGATGTGGCATACATATCTAACAAGACTAGAAAAGATTCTTGGATCCCAGGAATTTTTTGTAGTAATCAGGTAGTTTGTTAGTAGGGGCCATTTTGAGAGTTTTATGAGTGTAATCAAAGATCCTTAGGTATTAGTTGTATTAGTGCATTAGTCAAAGATTTCCAGACAAACATAGCCAATAGGGGCCAAATATATAGATATAGATATAGGCAGAAATAGATGGGGCTTCCCAGGTGGCACTAGTGGTAAAGAACCTGCCTGCCCCTGGGGCCAGAAGATTCCCTGGAGGAGGACTTGGCAGCCCACTCCAGTATTTTTGCCTGGAGAATCCTCATGGACAGAAGAGCCTGGTAACTACAGTCCATAGGGTCACAAAGAGTCAAGCATGACTGAAGTGATTTGGCACACATTCATAGATATAAGTATAGGTGAACATAGATATAAATGGGGCTTCCCAGGTGGCGCTAGTGAAGGAGGAAACAGAACAGTCTATTTCTTGAAAGCAGGACTCCATCTTGGACCGGACTGTGGACTTTGAGCTATATGCTATGGAAACATGGAAACGCATACCAACTGGAAAACCAGGCCCCCAGAGGAAAGAGCCCTAGGGCTCTCCGTTGCTAAAAGAATACCCTAATTATCTGTGTAACCGAATAGAATCATACATTCTATTATGCCTATTAGGGTATGACCACAGGCTTATTGATAATTGTCCACTATTAGCAACCTAGGCTTAAGGCATATGATCATGGGTTAACTTTGATTGTATCTTTCTTTTTCCTTTGTTCAGACTTGTTTCAAGGAACCTTACACACTTAGGGTATATGAGGTTTTCACAAAAACTTGTTGGGGTCCTTAGCTAAGAGGAGACTCTGCCTTGGGCCTGCCGGTGTAACAAACTGCACTCCACTATGTGCATTGTCCTTCTGAGTGAGTTTGTTTCCTGGAACAACACTAGTGGTAAAGAACCTACCTGCCAATGCAGCAGACATAAGAGATGCTGGTTCAGTCTCAGGGTTGGGAAGATTCCCTGGAGGAGAGCATGGCAACCCACTCCAGTATTCTTGCCTGGAGAATCCCATGGGCAGAGAAGCCTGGCAGGCTATAGTCCATAGGGTCACAAAGGGTCAGACATGACTGAAGTGACTTAGCAGAGCATAGATATAGATATAGCTTCTATACATAAAGAGAGACATTTGATAGATAGATAGATAGATATTTTCTTTATCTATTGAGGGAGAGAGTCAAAAAAGAAAGAGTTATTTTAGGAAATTGGCTCACATGACTCAGGAGACTGAGAAATTCCATAATCTCTCACCTACAAACTATAGGCCTAAGAGAGGTGCCAATAAAAAGCCTAGTCCAAATATAGGTGAACACAAATGTCCTGGATCAAATAGTTGACAGAGACCGAATTTTTCATTTTTTTCCTTTCTGTTCTACTTAGGTCCTGAATGGTTTGGATGATTCCCATCTTTATTATGAAAGGCGATATGCTTTACTTATCCACAAATTCAAATACCCATCTCATCTACAAACACTCTCACAGACATACTCAGAAATAATGTTTAATCTGGGCACCCCATAACCCAGTCAATGTGACAAAAAAGTTGAGCCATCACAGTTGATTTCTATGCTTGATTAATTTCATATAGAACATTTTTCTTTAGTCATAAGGCTTACAGGAAATTCTAAAATGGAGTGTTTACCATGAAAGTCCACATGTATCTTCTGTTGTGTATCCTTAATATTTATTCCTGCAACTAGAAATATGCATCACAGAAATACATTTCAGTACATTTATTTTCAATCAGATAGTCACACTCTAATGATACAGTTAAGAAATGACTTGATTATGATATATATGTATGATATATATTATTACATGACATCATATGTGAAAGGTTATTGCTGAACCATGAAAGACACCGGGATTATCGGCCTCCGGAGGAGAAGAATTCAATCCCGGGCCAGAGACGAGACTTGATCGTTCAGAGCTTTTGTGTAATAAAGTTTTATTAAAGTATAAAAGAGATAGAGAAAGCTTCTGACATAGACATCAGAAGGTGGCAGAAAGAATATCCCTCTGCTAGTCTTTAGCTGGATATTATATAGCTACTCGGAGAAGGCAATGGCACCCCACTCCAGTACTCTTACCTGGAAAATCCCATGGACAGAGGAGCCTGGTAGGCTGCAGTCCATGGGGTCGCGAAGAGTCGGACATGACTGAGAGACTTCACTTTCGTTTTTCACTTTTATGCATTGGAGAAGGAAATGACAACCACTCCAGTGTTCGTCGCACAGAGTCGGACACAACTGAAGTCACTTAGCAGTAGCAGCAGCAGTATATAGCTACTAACAGTCTGCTAATTAAAGAAAAGAAATGTCTCAAAACTCAGAGAATGGCACCAGGCCCCTCACCCGCAAGATGCATTTTGAGATAATCTTGGCACCAGGTGAGTCATCCCGGGCCATAAAACAATTGACATGAATCTTGAAGAAAGGCAGATTCCCTTACAAATATATAGTTTCATTAACATAGATTAAGAGAACAGTGTATGAGTATAACATACTGGTTTGTCAAGTCAGTTCTGAGCCTTTAGGCGAACGGGAACCAGACAGAGCCTGGGGTAAATGCATAGTACATTAACATAGCTTAAAGACAAACATTTCCACAAGAAAAATGCCTTGGTTAGCTCAAGGTTTGAGAAAAGTTAAGTTCAGGTGGGACCAGGTATCATTATGGCAACACAGAGTTTTAAGAGAAATCTCTTTAAATTTGTATAGAAAAGGGGGAAAAAAAGTATAAATCTAGTTTGTTTCTTCCTGACACTTAAGAGAGAAATAAAAAAATGTCTTACACTTACAGCCTATTTCCTCCATTTGGAGACCCCTGGCCTTCCTGCCTATTACCCTCTCATATACTTAAGAGTAGATGAGTTTACAAATATCTACTACTACTTCACAACACCAAACAGCAAGAAACATAAACTTAGAGGGTCAAAATGGTAAATCATAGCTTTGGGTTTCTCATTTTATTGAAGAGTATAACTCATTAAATTTACAATTAGCAATTATGTATAAAAAAGGCATTACTGCCACAAGTGTATATAATATAATTAATAACAAAGAAACACTTTCTATATTATTCTACAAATGCAGCAGGATTATAGTGTAGTGGAAAGAAAGCCTTTCTTTCACGTGGCTTACACATAAATGTATAATGTAAATGTAAATATAAATGTAAAATGCAGCATGCTTATACATAAACAATCTATGTTTTTACAAAAAGGAAAATCATTAAATACAAATAATTGGTTACATAGATGTTTAAGTGTTGAAAGAGTAAGAAGGAAGTAGAAATAATCACAGAATTATCTTTCCTTGTACTTTTTCCTTTCCGATCTCTTCTTCGTGCTTTTCTTTTAAGAGAATTTTGCATACTGGTAATGAATTCAGAGTAATTATAGTTGACCCAGGAACAATGTCAACTTGAACTGCACAGGTCCAGTTATACACGAATAGCTTTCAATAGTAGATAATATATTACTACAATATTTTCTGCTGATGTACATGGATACAGAACCATGCATACAGAATGCTGACCATAAATTATACTTGGATTTTTTACTGCATAGCGAGTCATGGATCCTAGCTTCTGCATCATTTAAGAGTCAACTATAATTTTCTAAACCCCTGTTCCAGCATCAAAGCAAAAAATAAACATGGTAGGTTTGGAGCTGAGAGTCCATAGAGAAGTAACTGACCGAAGTTTGACTCCAAGTGATGTTGATTTGTATCACTTCCACTATCCTGACATCTACATACACTCACCTCAAAAAACAATAACTCCACTGATTTTTATATTATATTCAATGTTTATATTATTAAGATAGTATAAATATTGACATTAAAGTCATTGCACCACTGTGATTACATTTCTTTTAAGACATTGTTTTATTGCTTTTCCATCTTTTTTCCCAGAATTAATCAGGCCTCAGACTTGTTTATTTGCTTTTCCCTTATATGTATAAGTTACATCCTGGTAAGTGTTTCCTGGATATTGTGATAACTTCATAATTCTTCAGTTTCTTCTTCCTAGGCCATCCCTTCTGTAGCCTCTATCCTCCTGCTCCTCACCCAGATTGCTTGCCTGAGGCTTACCTGCACAGAGCTCCTCTTGGGAGGATACTCCACCACTTACCCTCCTCTTTGGATACCTTGATGTCTATATCCTAAATCTACTTGTTATTTTTATTTTGATTTTTTTTTTTTACTCCCTCATTTTAGTAGAGCATATTCTTCAAAAGTTTCCTTACCAGGATGGGGAATTCGTGTAACTCTATGGCTGATTCATATCAATGTATGACAAAACCCACTGAAAAATAAAAAAATTTAAAAAAAAAAGTTTCCTAAACAAGGTGCATTGAAGAAAATTTCATTGAGAACTTGCAGGTCAGAAAATGACATTTTTTTTTTCTCACTTGGTGAAAGTTTTGCTAAATGTATATTTCTATGCTGAAAGTAATTTTCTGGCTCTTTTGTCTTTTAACATCCAATATTACTACTGAGGGGCTTCCCAGGTGACCCAGCAATAAAGAACCTGCCTGCCAATGCAGGAGATGTAGGTTTTGATCCCTAGGTGAGGAAGATCCCTTGGAGGAGGAAATGGCAACCCACTCCACTTCAAATATTTTCTTGGGTTCTTTCTCTCTCTCTTTTCTCCTTCTGGGACCCCTATAATGTGAATGTTCCAGATTCTCTTAAGCTATCATACTTTCTTTTCATTCTTTTGTCTATATTCTGTTCTGTAGCAGTGATTTCCACCTTTCTGTCCTCCGGGTCATTTATCCATGCTTCTGCCTTGGTTATTCTGCTAGGGAATCCTTCTAATGTATTATCCATCTCTCTTTGTTTGTTCTTTAGTTCTTGTAGGTCTTTGATAAACATTTCTTGAATCTTCTCAATCTTTGCCTCCATTCTTTTCCTAAGATCCTGAATCATGTTCATTATCATTATCTTGAATTATTTTTCTGGGATGTTGCCCATCTCCACATCACTTAGTTTTTTTTCTCGGGTTTTATCTTGGCCCTTCATCTAGGACCTAACATTCTGCTTTTTCATGCTGATTAACTTTCTGTAATGTGATTTTGTTTTAGTTCCTCTGGGATTGTGGTTCTCCTTGCCTCTCCTGTCTGCCTTCTGTTGGAGGAGACTAAGAGACTTGTGTAAGCTTCCTAATGGGAGGGACCAGCGGTGGGAAAAACTGGGTCTTGCTCCGGTGGGCAGGACCATACACAGTAAAGTTTTAATTCAATTATATGCTGATGGATAGGATTGCACTCCCTCTGTGGTAGGTTTTTGGCCTGAAGTGACCCAACCCTCAGGTCTACAGGCTCTGTGGTGGCAAACTCTAAGAGTGTTTATGACAAAGTAAACCTTCCTGGACAGCTGCTGCCAGTCCCCCCATCCCTGCAGTGAGTCCCTGCTGACCCATGACTTCACAGGAGACCCTGCAACACTAACAGGTATTTTTGGTTTGTTTTCCAGTGGAGTCACTGCTCCTTTCCTCTGACACTTGGCACACACAAGGTTTTATTTGTGCTCTCCAAGACTGGACTCTCTGTTTCCCCCAGTCCTATGGAAGTCTTATACTCAAATCCCACTGAGATTCAAGGTCAAATTCTGTCTCTTTGTCTGGCCCCCAAGCCTAACGTAGGGTTCTGAACCTTCACAACAGTGGGAGAACTTCTTTGGTATAATTATCATCCAGTTTGTGGGTCACCCACCTGGTGGGTATGGAATTTGATTTTATTGTGATTGTGCCCCTCCTACTGTCTGGCTGTGGTTTCTTTATCTTTGGACATGGGGTATCTTTTTTTGGCAGGTTCCAGCACCCACCTATTGATGATCATTCAGCAGTCAGTTTTGATTTTGGTACTCTCACAGGAGGAGATGAGTACATGTCCTTCTACTCTGCCATCTCGAGCTGGTAATTTTAATTTTTTGAGGAACCACCATATATTGCTTTCCATTCAGTTCAGTTCAGTTGCTCAGTCATGTCTGACTCTTTGAGACCCCATGGACTGCAGCATAACAAGCTTCCCTGTCCTTCACTGTCTCCTGGAGTTTGCTCACATTCATGTCCACTGAGTCAGTGATGCCATCCAAACATCTCATCCTCTCATCCTCTGTCATCCACTTCTCCTCCTGTCTTCAGTCCTTCCCAGCATCAGGATCTTTTCTAATGAGTCAATTCTTCACATCAGGTGGCCAAAGTATTGGACCTTCAGCTTCAGCATCAGTCCTTCCAATGAATATTCAGGACTGATTTCCTTTAGAATTGACTAGTTTTATCTCCTTGCTGTTCAAGGGACTCTCAAGTCTTCTCCAACACCACAGTTCAAAACCATCAATTTTTCAGTGCTCAGCTTTCTTTATGGTCCAACTCTCACATCCTTACATGACTACTGGGAAAACCATAGCTTTGACTAGATGGACCTTTTTCAGCAAAGTAATATCTGCTTTCTAATAAGCTGTCTAGGTTAGTGATAGCTTTTCTTCCAAGGAACCAGTGGGTTTTTTTGTTTGTTTGTTTGTTTTAATTTCATGGCTACAGTCACCATTTGCAGTGATTTTGGAGCCCAAGAAAGTAATCTGTCACTGTTTCCATTGTTTCCCCATCTATTCATCATGAATTGATGAGACCAGATGCCATGACCTTTGTTTTTGAATGTTGAGCTTTAAACCAACTTTTTCACTCTCCTCTTTCACTTTCTTCAAAAGGCTTTTTAGTTCCTCTTCTCTTTCTGCCATAAGGGAGGTGTCATCTGCATATCTGAGGTTATTAATATTTCTCCAGAAATTTTGATTCTGGCTGTGCTTCACCCAGCCTGGCATTACACAGATGTATTCTACATATAAGTTAAATAAACAGGGTGACAATATGCAGCCTTGATGTACTCCTTTCCCAATTTGGAACCAATCTGTTGTTTTTCATAGACTTAACCAACTTAAATCCCCACCAACTCTGTACATGTTTTCCCATATCTCTACATCTTTGCAACACTTCTCTTTTCTTCTTTTCTTGATGATAGTCATTTGAAAGATTGTGAGATATCTCATTTGCATTTTCCTGATAAATAGTGGTGTTGAGGACCTGTTCATGTACCTGGGGCCATTGATATGTATTCCTTGGAAAAATATATGTTTATGTTTAGTTCTTCTGCCCATTTTTTAACTGGATTTTTCTGTGTGATTGTGTTGCTTGGAACTGTTATGTACTTTGGGTTTTATCTTGAGTATGTGAATTGCAGATATTTTATCCCACTCCATAGTTTCCTATCTTATTTTTTATTTTATTTATTTATTTGCTGTGCAGAAACTTTTGCATGATATTGTCCCACTTGTTGATTTTTTGCTTTTGTTGTTATATTCAAAAAAATCAATTGCCCAGTCCAAGGTAAAAGTTTCCTCCCTATGTTTTCTTCTAGAAGTTTTGCCATTTTAGGTCTTACATTTAAATGTATAGTTTATTTTGAATTCAACTTAATTTTAAAAATTAAATTTAATTTAATTCAAATTTGAATTAAATATGAATTAAATTAAATTTATTTGAATTACACAAATTTTACATAATTTATTTTTAATTAGTTAGATTTTATAATTTATTTAAATTAAATCTATTGTGTAATAGAGGGATTCAGCTACCCTTTTCTTTTTTTTTTTTTTTTTTTAATTTTTATTTTTCAGTGGGTTTTGTCATACATTGATATGAATCAGCCATAGAGTTACACGAATTCCCCATCCCGGTCTCCCATCCCACCTCCCTCTCCACCCGATTCCTCTGGATCTTCCCAGCCCGACAGGCCCGAGCACTTGACTCATGCCTCCCACCTGGGCTGGTGGTCTGTTTCACCACAGATAATATACATGCTGTTCTTTCGAAACATCCCACCCTCCCCTTCTCCCACAGAGTTCAAAAGTCTGTTCTGTACTTCTGCATCTCTTCTTCTGCCCTGCATATAGGG
Source organism: Muntiacus reevesi (assembly GCF_963930625.1). NCBI lineage: Eukaryota > Metazoa > Chordata > Mammalia > Artiodactyla > Cervidae > Muntiacus > Muntiacus reevesi. The sequence continues at coordinate 220,241,497 of NC_089249.1, forward strand.
CCATCGTTACCATCTTTCTAAATTCCGTATATATCTGTTAGTATACTGTAATGTTCTTTATCTTTCTGGCTCACCTCACTCTGTATAATGGGCTCCAGTTTCATCCATCTCATTAGAACTGATTCAAATGAATTCTTTTTAACAGCTGAGTAATATTCCATGGTGTATATGTACCACAGCTTCCTTATCCATTCATCTGCTGATGGGCATCTAGGTTGCTTCCATGTCCTGGCTATTATAAACAGTGCTGCGATGAACATTGGGGTGCACACAAATTTTACATAATTTATTTTTAATTAGTTAGATTTTATAATTTATTTAAATTAAATCTATTGTGTAATAGAGGGATTCAGCTACCCTTTTCTGCAGTGGTTATCCAGTTTTTCCAGCATCATTTGTTAAAGAGACTCATTCTTTTCCCTTTGAGATTTCTTGGCTATGTTGTCAATAGAAGCATGTGTATGTGGGGGGCGGGGGTGGATTTATTTATCCTATTCTGTTCCATTGCTCTACACATCTAATTTTAAGTCAATCTTTCAATTACTTGGTTAAATTTAATTCTGACTATTTTATTGGTTTTCATGCTATTGTGAATGGGATAGTTTTATGTCAGTATTTCTAAATAATTTCTTTGAAATTATCTGTTCCTTCTGAAAGGACTCTTTCTGGGGGCTTCCAGCATTTGCAGAACTAAAGTAGAGAAAGTAAACTAGGGCTTCCCAAAATTCATTGTGTGAACTTTCAACTTATACAACCACTCATAAATATGCTTTTTTTTTTTCCCCAAAAACAGGATTCTTTTTGTTCAACATCTATATAAATAGATGTGCTAGTGTTATGTCAGGTAGAGTAGGGGCAGCTTTCCAGCTCCATTAAGTGAGTCTGAGGTTCTGGGAACTGGTAGATTTCTCCACAGATTGTTAGCCAAACCTCAGTTATAGTTCTACTTGTAGTGTTTAGATATACCTGGTTACTATAAATTCAGGCTATTGAGGGTTCTTTTAGCATTATTTCCCTGTTTCTAAGCTGTTGAAATTTCTGAATTAGCCTTCTGCATTTTAGACATAATAAGTCAAATACTGGTTATACATTTTCTTTCCAGACTCACAAACTTATGAAAAAAACTTATGATTACCAAAGTGAAAAGATGAGGAGGAGAAGAATAAGTTAGGAGCTTTGGATTAACATAAGCACACTGCTTTATAAAATAGATAATCAACAGGGACCTAGTGTATAACACACAAAACTCTACTCAGTATTCACTAATAACATTTTTGAAAAAAGACTGAAAAAATGTGTATAGGTATAACTGGAACACTTTGTTATATATCTGAAACTAACACAACATTGTGAATCAACTATATCCAAATATAAAATAAAAATTAAATTTAAATTATAGTGTATTAACTTAAGAATGAAAATGATAAATTGTAATAATTTAAATTAATTCAAAATACCAATTGCATACTTGCAAGATGTCAGGTAGTGTTCTTAACCATGTGGAAAACATGAAGGGAAGACTGTTCCCAATTTTCAAAGCATATTCAACTTCATTATCTGGTGTTGATTCTGTTTCACAAAGTTCTACCAAGTATTTTGAGAAGGAATTAGCCTCATGGGAGATAGAGAAGCTGATGTCCAGAGCAAATTGTTGCCTCTCCCAAGCAATACACAGATGAGAGCCTCAGAACCATATCTCCTGACTTATGGTCATGTGATTTTGTACCAAATTTTGCTATACTTTGATAGTTTCCAAAGGAGGGAAGCCTATGACATAATATGCAGCTGCCAGCTTGTTAATCCTGATAATAAGCTGAGGGAAAAAAAATCCCTTTGGGGTTTAACATGCGGATAAAGCCTATATTCATTTCTTGTTGTATGCCAGCGAGTCTGACCTACCAAGGACTTGATGTTCCTTGCTGAGAGGAAGTCAGATTCCATGTGGGGTCTTTCTACAGGTGAGGAATATGGGCAAAAATTATCTGAATTCTTTCTTCCACATACATATTTAATTTATACAATAAATTGAAATCAATATTTATATAATATAAAATCATAATATGGATGATATAAAATTTACTTAGTAAATACTGTTTTAAGTCCTTTATTGAACATCTAGTAAGATTTTACACATAAAGAAATGATCATCAGTACTAAAAATATTTAGAGAATTATTTAGTGTGGAGAAGAGAATGCAGACCTCTGTTGCTTAGAAAGTATAGTACATTCCTGATAAATAAAACTACTCAATTTGGACAAAGTGAAGTCCTGCTAACAGTTCTGATAACCATGTGAAAACAAAACATTAGAAACTTCAGATAATGACTCTATTAATATAAAGAAGAGATTAACATGAAGTAGGATAGGTGTAATAATGGATAATTTCCTGGTATTGGAAGCTTATTTAGCACAAACAACAGACTGATTCATTTATAATTACTCCAAACCAGAACTATTTCAATTTTTTTTTAAGTTGAGAATTTGTTCATGGTACATCTGATTATATCCGCATGCTTATCATGATCTCACCAAATAATTATCAAACACCCAGTGGGTGCTTTTTTCAATAACCCACAGAAATAAATTTCAAGAAAATATTTAGAGTTTCTGTTCTACTATATAATCTGGATTTATATGACTAGATAAGGATACAATGTTGATAAATAACTATCTATAGTATAAACTCTTCTTTATTCACGTTGTTTTATTTTACTATATTTTTAAGATTACTCAGTTACATTAGATTTTCCTGATCACATAAGTAAAGACAAGGATCTTGAATTTTGTTCCCCTAGTGTATCCCAAATGCCAAGAAGTTTTCTGATGTAAAGCATTATTAGTTTGAATGAATGAATGTCATTTTATTTTAGATGACTTAACATTTGAAAATGCATATTAATATTTATGTAATTCTATTTTTTCTGGGAAATCCATATTTGAAGAATTTCAGTGAAAATAAAAGAAATGAGGGAGTTTTACAAATTTACACAGAGTTGCCTGTCAAAGGTGAAATTGGAAGCAAAAGAAAACATACTTAAATTCTTACACACTTCACCAATTCTGATGTCATTTCCATTTAAGTATTTAAAAATTTGGCTCCTGCAAAAAAAAAAAATGGTTTTTGCTAGATTTGTCTTAGATATTTGTCCTCTTTTAGGGCCAATAAGAGGTAAGTGTCATAGGTTAACATTTGCCTAGGTGTAGAGACAGAAAGATCCTTTTCCCATATTGACTAGAAACTTAAAATTAGTCTTATGATTACATATATCAGTTGACATTATCAAAATTGCCTTTTTCTTGAATTCTCACAGTGTTTACCTGCAATGGGCAGTAATTTTAACCAGTAGCTAAAAATCATAGGAAGATAAAATGAGGAAACAGCTTTGAACATAGTTAAATCTGCATCTCTGGACTTCACCTTCTGTAGAACTGATGAAGTTGCAACAGAGAGCTGTTTCCCTCTATCCCTGGCTAAATTGTGGGAAAATTTACATGAGGGAAAAGTGAATATAAACTTGAAAGAAGCCAGGACTCCATGTAAACAAAGGACTTTCTAATTTGAAAGACTGAAAGAAAAAAAAAAAAAAACTTTATATTTGAATATATTTAAGAACAAGATCACAATGTATTCAATACATGTTTCCACAATTACCAAAGTAGAGAGTTATTCATTCTGAATGAAAAGAGAGTCCAAAAATTTTTATAGCATTATTCAGTTCAGTTCAGTTGCTCAGTCGTGGGTACCAGCTAATAATATGAGGGCTTACACAAAATCCTCCCAATAACCTTGATGACAAAGGCTGCTTTAATGCACTTTTTGACCAGTAACAAACTTAAAGAGGGATTTCCCCACTGTTATATGGTTAATAAATGGTAGGCCCTGAATTTTTATCCAGGGCAGTGAGGTACAAGCTCTTCATAAAGACCAGATTAAATTGTGTGAGGAGCAAAGGGTAAACTGACATCTTAGAGTTTGAACTGATTGTAGAAAACTGGGAAATTCACTTAAAACAAACTGGAGTTGTTTACACCAGTGGATTAGTCTCTGAAACTTATGGGCATTCTTTTGTATGTATATCTCTTCTTTTTTCTAAAAAAGTTATTTTCCTTTTCTAATATGTTATATAATTACAATTTTCATAATTTCTATGTTTGATGCATGTATGTTAGTGAGGCCCTTCAAATTTAACTTATGAAAACTTAAGTGCATATTTTAAAACTTGAAGCACATGCTTCAGGTGACATCCTGAGGTATGGAGGCTTAAGATTTGGAAGGAATCGTGTGAATTTTGTTCTAGAATTCAGTAACCAATATCAGCAGGATTTTACTCTAAATTTAATGCATCTTAGTCACCCTACTGACATTTAAAAACTGAGAAGTAGAAAATTATAATTATTTAATACCACATTGTGAATAGGCTTATTCTTTGCCTTAAAATTAAATTATTTTTACATATATAATCTACAACTGTAGGAAGACAGAAGATATAGTCAAGAACAAGCTGATATTCTTGAAACCATCACAGAAACTTTGATTTACTTTATAATTACATATATAGACATATATGTGTACACACATGCACATTTAAATATATATATATGTATATGTCTGTGTATATACCCTCATCACATATAAGTTAATCAAAATATATATATAAGGATATTTTAAATGTGCCACATTTTTCACTTAAGAATACAGTTAAACTGTGTCATACCATAATGATTATAGATCCACCTATATTCTCAGCCAACAGAAAGATTGGCATCTCTAGACCACTGAAATGGTTCTTCCCCTGCCCCTAGGGACCAGGCCAACCCTCCTGACAAGGATTGTCCTGGAGCTGAGCAAGTGGTGCTGCAGCTCTGCTCTGTCTCCTGCCTCTCCAAGTGGTGATGTTCTTGTTCGCTGCTGCCTTGCCCAACCTCACTGGATGCTTGGGCTGTGTGTGTGATGTTTCATTTGTGGCAAGCCAAGCCATGTCTTGAGGGTTCACCATGTGCTGTGTATGGTTCAGAAAGCTCATCATGTGGTCTTTGTGCTCTCAATCATGTGGTCAGGGAGAGCACTGTTCCTTCCAGAGTGGGAGGACTAGATGGCCTTCTTGCAAATGTAATTCTGCCTCTTAAAGAATGCAATGTGAATTTTCCAGCACTATTGGCAATACATGGATTTCATGCTTTTTTTTTAGTAATATAGTGAGCCTATGTATGTAAGTTTTTGGAATTGGTATTAGAAGTTGAGGGGCTTCCCAGGTGGTGCAATAGTAAAAGAACCAACCTGCCAATGGAGGAGATCCAAGAGACATGGATTTGATCCTGGATTGAGAAGATCCCCTGGAGTAGGAAATGACAACCCACTCCAGTACTCTTGCTGGGAAATCCCATGGACAGCGGACCCCGGTGGGCTCAGTTCATGGGGTTGCGAAGCGTCGGATGCAACTGAGTGACTGAGCACATGTATTAAAAAGGATGCTGGAATTCTCTTACTAATTATAATACTAAAAACCAAATTATTTGGAATGTGTCCAATTATAGATTCTTCAGTTGCCTCTGCTTTCTTACTAGTGTAAAAAAATACTAAGGTGATTATGTGTACAAAGTTTCTCACATTTCTTAATTTTTATATAAAATTTCCTAGGAGTAGAAGTTTACACATACTATTTTTAAAGTCAGATATTGACTTGCAACTCTCTAACAGAAATAATATCTACTTCCATTCTCACCAGAAATGTATGATAGCTGTTCCTAGATATTCAGTGTTGATACAATCCAGCTCTCAACTAGAGGCTCAAGTTGAATTAGGTTGGCAGCTCCAACCCCATTTCTATAGTCTGTAGTTTGTGCAGCAGAAGAGAAAGTAGCCAGTGCTCTTCAGTATCTGTCTTGTTGAAGAAACTTCTTTGTGCTTATACAAAAGGGAAGAGTTGCAGAAAGTTAAACTTATGCTGCAACCCTCTATCTTTAAGTACCCAGTGCATGGCTGAGTACATTCAGGCTAACAGCTTCACAATTCATCATGTCTCTTAGCCTCACACTTCACATCAGTTAGAAGAATGTGGCACCAAGTTTTTAGTGATTCGTACATATTCAAGGGAGAAAGTGGTGGGAGTCTTTTTTTTATGAAATCATTCAAAAAATGCAAAAGGGACTAACTGGTTGGAAGAGAAAGCTGAGTACACCTTTAGTTTTCAAATGTTATTATTTAATAACTAAATCTGAGCCAGCTGCAGCAGGGAAATTATATTGAAAACTTCTTGTCCCATGTAGCCACTTGTCCTAGATTCACAGTGGGGTAGCTTTCAACGTACCACCACCTTTAGGGAGGTGTTGGTTTAAGACAATGGTATATTATGCTTCAACAAAAAAATTTAGACATGTTAAACATTATTTTATATTGAGATCTGTTTATAGAATTACCATTTGACTGAGTCTTTTTAAAAATGATGTTCAAAAAATAATGATCTCCCATTCCTATTTGGGAGCATCTGTACCTAGGCAAATATACTAGAAGAGAATTATATTTTTAAATGCTTGATAATTTAATTTATGATTTTACATCTGTATACTCTTGGCAGGATGGTTCCAGGGACATTTAATTTTATTTCATAAGGATTTGAAATGGGTTCACACCTCCATGCAATATTTTGAAATGGCTTTCTTGTTTATTCTTTACTCAACTCCATGCTCTACCACGTCCTTCTGACACACATCACAGAGGACTTCTTTCAATTGTGGATCTAAAAGGAAATATGGTGCCATCTTTACAGGAATGTACATGTAATGGTAGTTATACTAGTGAAAATTTGATGGCAGGACTTTTGGATAAGACATTATTATGTCTGCTTGGAGATAAAGTTGCCTTCAGCAGTGGATGCTCAATAGTTAGATTTGTAAGTCTGGTTTTCACAGGATCTTTCTCAGGATACATTTTGTGAGAAATTTTGTCGTTGTTGATGATGACCTCAATATGAAGCCAGGCATCTGCATGTAGGTATGAGATGACTAGAGATTGTCCAGGAACTAAGAGTATTATGAATTTCTGAAAATGATTAATTTCATTTAGTTACTTTGTAATTTTGTTGACAACTTTTAACCAGAACTTCAAGTTTTTCTTGAGTTTGATTATGGCCTTGCAGCTTATATTCTCTCGACTTTGTTTTTAAGCTGGTTGTAAACTTATCTAATACTTAAAAGAGGCCAGTGGAGTATAGCTGTGGAATGTACAGAAGAGGAAGTTCTGGTTTTGAGCCAGGACACAACTTCACTACTTGTCCTCTCCGCTTCAGTTTCTCCAACCATACAATGATGATAATTATGGTAATTTATCCCATAGAGGTACTATGAAGAGATTGCATCAAAATGTTAGAGCATGTAGAAAGATTCCTGGCATAGAATAAGTACTGCATGGGTGCTCGCTATTTTATTATTAACAACATGCGTTATACTTATGTTCAAAATCTGATTAAAAAAAATTAATGTATTAGTTTCTTATTGCTACTATTCAAATATACCAAATTAAGTGACTTAAAATGACACAAATTTATCATCTTAGAGTTCTGGAGGCCACAAGTAAAAAACTGGGCTAAAGTTAAGATGTCAGGAGACCTATGCTTCTTTCTGAAAACTGTTTGGGGAGATTCCATTTTCTAGGATTTTTCAAATTCTAGAGATCAGTCAATTCCTTGTTTCATGGTCTCTGTCACTTTCAAAGCCAGCATTTGAATGACTTCATGTTCAATGCTGCTCATAATGTTACATCTCATCCTCCGATTCCTGCCTCACTCTTTCCTACTTCTCCCTTGTAAGAACCTTTGTATATAGATTAGGCACAATGGGACACTCCAGAATAATTTCCTTTTGTGGCCATACCTAACTTAATCACAGTTGAAAAGTCTCTTTTGCCAAGTAGGGGAACATACTTCTGGGCTGAGGATTAGGACAGAGGGATTGTTGAGTTGGGGTGGGAACATTATTTTGCCTTTCACAATTGGTTGTATTTAATATTCATGGAAATCTACTATAGACATTAATAAAATATGAAATCAATAGTACATTTTTAATATGCAGTTTTTCTGATAATACATAGAAATGTGCTAAGAAAAATCATTCATAATGATTTTCTGTGGTTTTTGCCAGTAGAACTTAAGATGAGTTCAAACTATATTATTAACATCTACAATAAAATTTCTGCATGTATAATAGCATCTGAAGCTATAGTTATCTCTTACACAATATTTGAGACAATGAATGAATAACTGTGACAACTAATCTTATTCAGAGGAGAGAGAAAGGGGTGAGTTCCCTTTTCTAAAAGAATGTTGATTTTATGGCACAGAGAATGATTATCTCCAATTTGTATGCATTAATGCTCAATGATTAATATGTAAAATTTGTATTGCTCTAAGATTTTAATTATTTTTTATATATTTCTGTTTCTTAGCAATAAATATCTTATATAAAATGTAGGTGAATCCTACTTTATGATGATGCTATTTTTTGTTGAAAGTAAACAGAGGGCAAGGTATGTGAGTTTTTGTTTCACATCAACACATGTTACAGAACATACTTGGGTGAATTTTAAAGAAATTCTACTAAAAATGGATAATCTTAAAAAGCAAAAAATATATGCATTTTATGGACTGCACATGCTAATAATCATTCATTTAAATATTCAAAAAAATTACCAGGTGCTAGATAACATTTTCTAATTTGGAAGCACACAGTGAACAAAACAAGCAAACATCTTTGCTCATACTGACCTTACTGTCTAGTGCACAGGAGAAAAAGCCAATAATGAATATGTATGACATGGAATGGTAAGGAATATTAAATATGCAAAGTCATCAAGTCCTACAAAATAGATCCTTCTGAGAAGCTGGATTTTGAGGAGAGGTCTGAAATACATGAGGGGATGACCACATACAGATGTGAGGAGAAGACCAAGCCCCAAATTAAGGCAGAAGCAAAAGACTAGGGCTGGGAAATTCCCACAAAGTGGGAACAAAGGATCAGTAAGAAGGTCATATGAACTACAGCACCAGGACAAATGCGTTGGAGATGGAAGAGAATGACCTCAGAGGGTGTGGGTATCACAGTATGATCGACCTTGAAATGGTAGATGAAGTGCCAAAGCAGGTTTTGAGCATAAAATGAACTAGTCTGATGTAGATTACTCAAGATCACTTTGCTTTGCTGAGATCAGACTGAAAGAATGGAAGAAAGGGGAAGTAGATGGTGGGAGAGCTTACCTAAAAAACCTTGGAAAATAAGACAGCATAAATTTTTTTGTTTGTGATGCCCTAATAGATTTTTTAACACTTTGTGTTATTGTGATGTGTAATAAGAATTATATATTTGGTCTTTGTCCCCGTTCTTGTCGCAGAGATCTTAATATTGCCAGAATTTCCTAAATGAAAAGAGCCTTGCAGTTGTCTTTGGTTATTTATAAGTAATCCCTTCCAGCCAAATCTGAAATTATGGTGAATAAGTTTACTTATACAAAACCCTAAAGATGGTGGCCAGTTACCAGGAAAGCAATCATGCCATTAGAGGTTTTGAACTTTTAAATTTCTACCTCTTACATTTCCAAGGGAGATAGGTGTTGGGTATGTTTAATCACCAATGACTAATGGAGTCTTCTTAATACATATTTTGCCTCATATATCTCTTCCACGTGGATTGTTCCTGAGTTAGATACTCAACAATTTTGTAAGTAAAAGGTTTTCCTAAGCTCTATGAAAGACTCTAGAAAATGTAATTGATTTCATGGGAGGGATCATGGGAAACTCCAATAGATAGCCAGTAGTTTAGAAACACTGGAGGTGACCCGTACCATATGAATGGCATTTGAGGTGGGGTCAGTCTTACGGGACTGAACACTTAACCTGTAAGGTATCATATTGTTACACAGGTAGTGTGAGAATTGAATTAAGTTGTAAGACACCAAGCTAGTATCTGTAGAATTGGAAATTGTTTGGTAAGGGGAGAAAATCATGCAAATTTGATAACCAGAAATGTCAGAAATGAAAGTATTGAGAGTAGAAAAGACATAAAGGGGTTTTTGTTGTTGTTTTTCTTTATTGTTAATGTTTGTTGTTTTTGTCTTCTTTACACCCTTCACATCTTAAATTATTCATTTTGCTCACCTTTAGACACCCAAACAATAATCAATGAATCAATCATTCTATCCTCCAACCAGTATTTACTTAGCCCTACTATGAGACAAAAAACAAGATTCTGAGGGCCAAAAATTCAGAATAAATAAGATAGGTAAATTAAAACTCTAATCCAGATATAGCAAATACCAGTTTATTATGCAATTAGCAAATAGCAAAACCTATGTATTGCAACATAAATATGAATACAATATAAAAAGTATTGTTCACCAAAAAGAAAAAGAATAAATCTAGGGTTATTGATTTATGATGTGTCTCTTGGTCTTTTTTTTTTTTTCTCTAGCATTATAATTTGGAAAATTTTACCTGAACCAGTAATCTCTGAGGTGTCATCGCCATTGCGAATTTCTCACTTACAAGAAGTGTTTTCCTCTCCTTCTTTCCCCTGGTATTCGTGGCTTCCTTTCCCCTGGAGCTGTTGTAGGAAATGTCAATGAAGAATAGAACTTCTTTCTCTGACTTTGTTCTCCTGGGGCTTTTGCTAAACAGTGAAACTATAGGGATTGTCTTTGCAGTTATTTTGGTTATTTTTGTGGTCGCTGTAACTGCAAATTTGGTCATGATATTCTTGATTCACGTGGACCGTCGCCTCCACACACCCATGTACTTTCTGCTCAGCCAACTGTCCATAATGGACACCCTTTTCATTTGTACCACTGTCCCAAAACTCCTGGTCGACATGGTTTCTAAAGAGAAGACCATTTCTTTCGTGGCCTGTGGCATTCAGATCTTCCTCTATGTGACCATGATTGGATCAGAGTTGTTCCTGTTGGGCCTCATGGCCTATGACCGCTATGTGGCTGTCTGCAATCCTCTTAGGTACCCGGCCCTGATGAACCGCAGAGTGTGCCTTCTGCTGGCAGCTGGTGCCTGGTTTGGTGGATCCCTGGATGGCTTTCTGCTCACCCCTATCACCATGAATTTTCCCTACTGCCACTCCCACAGCATCGAACATTTCTTCTGTGAGATTCCAGCAATTCTCAGATTGGCCTGTGCAGACACGTCCCAGTATGAAACCTTAATGTACATCTGCTGTGTGCTTATGTTGCTCATCCCCTTATCTATTATCTCAACATCTTATTCTCGAATTTTACTCACTGTCTACCGCATGCACTCTGTTGAAGAAAAAGGCCTTTACAACTTGTTCATCCCACTTAACTATAGTTAGTATTTTCTATGGGGCAGCCTTCTACAATTATGTACTGCCCCAGTCATTTCACACCCCTGAGCAGGACAAGGTAGTATCAGCCTTCTATACCATTCTCACACCCATGCTCAATCCTCTCATCTACAGCCTCAGAAACAAGGATGTCATGGGGGCATTTAAAAAGATATTCATACAATGCTTATCTGTACAGAAAGCATCCACAAATGTTGCTTAGAGATTCAATATCTGGGAACAGTTTTCCCTAATAGCATCGCCAGTGTGTTCTGTTTCACAAGAGACTATCTGGTCAGTTCTGAATGATTTTTTATTTTTGGCAATTAAAAGGATGTACTGTGGCTGATTTTTTCCTCCCAGAAGAAGGAAATCAAAATATTTTATTAGTTATACAGAACTTTTTTATCAAACTATCAAAAACAATGCAGTAAGTAAGTTAAAGAATTCCTCTGATCTTAATTCTTAACTCTAGGGGGGGGAAGAGCAGATATTAGAGTTCAAAACAATACTTATTAGTTCCCTTCACACTTGCCTCATGGCCAAGTGGGATTCCCAGTTGGCTCAATGATAAAGAATCCACTTGGTAATGCAGGGAATGCAGGAGATCCAGGTTTGAACCTTGCATTGGGAAGATGCCCTGGAGACAGAAATGGCAACCCACTCCAGTATTTTTGCCAGGAAAATCCCGTGGACAGAGGAGCCTGGTGGGCTCTGGTCCGTGGGGTCATAAAGAGCTGGACACAACTGAATGACTGAGCATGTGGTCAAGCAACCAAAAAACTTTCCAAAGCTACAAAATTAAATAGATTGCCAGTCCAGGTTTGATGCATGAGACAGGGTGCTCAGGGCTGGTGCACTGGGATGACCCTGAGGGATGGGATAGGTAGGGAAGTGGGAGGGGGATTCAGGGTAGGGAACACATGTACACCCATGGCTGATTCATATCAATGTATGGCAAAAACCACTACAATATTGTAAAGTAATTAGCCTCCAATTAAAATAAATTATTTTTTTTTAAGCTACAAAATGTTGGTGTCAAAAATGCTGTGATTATTTTTCAATCAATATAAAAATAGTGGTTCCAAATGACTAAGAAGACAAAGCACAATTTTAGTCCAGTCTTTAATCATTGAATTTGCCCCAGTGAATTAGAAACTCTATGATCATTTTTGTAGCACTGGTGCTAAAAACAATGACTTTCAAGTAGAAGATCATAATTAATAGTAGATGAGCTGAGGTGAACTTAGTGTGAATTTATAAAATGTCTGAGCACTACATACCTTCTCAAATTGAGTACATTCTACTCTTTAACATCAAAGAATTCTGCCATGCTTCCTTTCATGTTAACATCAGAATTCTAGGAAAACTGAAGTATATGGGAAGAAAATTTACATAGCCCACATCTGAGTGATTCAATAAAAGGTTTTGAAAGCATTTTTAGTTTTGTTCACAGTGAGATAAAGTGCTCTTAAAGAATTTTCCATAAAAGTATAACTTGGTAAGATGTACATTTTTACAAGGATCACTATGTCTATATTTTGGAGAATAGAGCAGGGAACTAGGTTGGATACAGGAAGGAAACTTAGGAGGCTTCAAATGAACAACAAAGTGGGATTGAATAGGATAGTGACACAATACAGGCAAGCTTCTGGAAAGAATTACTGTTACGAAATGTTGTGGAATAACAGATAGCACAATAGTTTGGTCTCAGGTAAAAAGAAAATATTTCTGTTTACTGAGTCTTGTAAACTTCTAGAGTGGCAAGTTTCAATAGGAGAAATCAAGAATTCAGCTCCTGAGACTCCGCTGAAATGCCTACTAGATATGTGAAGTACTTGGGGTTCACATTAGAGTTTTGAACTGAAGGTTTACCTCTGGTAGTCTTCAGAGTAGAAAAAAAATATTTATAGACTTAAAACGAGTTGGAATCTCTTAGGCAGAAGTAGAGGTTTGAGACTGAGACATAAAGCACCTGTGCTCAGCGGGAAGCTAGTGAGACAAAAGTGGGACTAAGAAGTAATACTTTAGATACAGATGAAGAAATCGTTCAAAGATGGAGAATGTATTCAAATGCAACAAGCACAGATTCTTGCTGAAGTACAAAAACAAAGAGTTTACCATTGAATTTGGCAGTATGGAGACGACTTTCAAACTTAATGAGAGCAATTTCAACGAATTTGTGCTCAGAGAAGTTTCGTGATAAAATATAGGGACAATAAGAGGACAAGATGAGTATATTAGAGTATAAATGCAGTTTGTCTTTTTTCAGATGATATCAGAGATACGGAGTAGAAGCTAGAAGGATATATGATATCAATGTGTTTTTTTGTTGTTGGGAGATTTTACAGAGGTGTTTATGAAATAACTGTATACATACAGTAAATTGATGATAGCCAAAAAATAAAGAAAGTTTCTTCTAGAGGAATATCCTTTGAGAGTGAAAGAGAGCACAGAAAGTAGTTTAAAAGTGGAGAGGTTGATCTTTCCTGTCAGCCTTGCCAGTTCATTGTCTGATTGTGTGATACAAGTAAGTTCTCTTCTGACTGCGTAGAGATAGTAAGATTATAAGGTAGTCTTATGACCCCCAAGTGGGATTGACTTATGAACTTATCAAAATCATGTTTTTCAGATATGCCAGTAAATGTACTCAACGTAGAGCCATGCTAATAATAAGCATGCAATCATTGTTGTTGCTGTTCAGTCACCAAGTCATGTCCAACTCTTTGTAACGCCATGGACTGCAGCACCAGGCCTCCCAGGCCCTCACCATCTCCCAAAGTGTACCTAAGTTCACGTTCATTGCATCCTATCCAGCCATCTCATCCTCTGATGTCCTCTTCTCCTTCTGCACTCAATCTTTCCCAGCATCAGTGACTTTTCCAATGAGTCAGCTGATCACATCAGGTGACCAAAATACTGGAGCTTCAGCATCAGTCCTTTCAATGAGTATTCAGGGTTGATTTCCCTTAAGATTCACTGGTTTGATCTTCTTGCTATCCAAGAGACTCTCAGGAGTCTTCTCCAGCACCACAGTTGGAAGGGATCAATTCTTTGACACTCCACTTCCTTTATGGTCCAGCTTTCACAACCATACATGACCACTGAGAAGGCCATAGCCTTGACTACATGGACCTTTGTCCTCAGAGTAATGTCTCTGTTTTTCAACACACTGTCTAGGTTTGTCATCACTTTCTGCCATGAAGCAATCATTTTCTGATTTCATGGCTACAGTATATTACCTAAAATTAATTATGGCAACAAAAATGGCACTGGTAATTGGAAAGCAATTGCTTTCAACATTTCTACAGATTCAGCATGTCTTATGTAAGCAACACATGTTTTATATATTTATATGTATATTTTTTCAATACCTAAAATTTGCAATATATAATAGTTGCTCATAGTCTGTTTCAATGAATTTTTCTCTTTATTCAAATAAAGTGTGTAAGCAACATATAGCTGAGAAAAGAAGTTAAAGACAAAGCAGAAAAGGAAAGATACACCCATTTGAATGCAGAGTTCTAAAGAATAGCAAGGAGAGGTAAGAAAGCATTCCTCAGTGATCAATGCAAAGAAATAGAGGAAAACAGTAGAATGGGAAAAACTAGTGATCTCTTCAAGAAAATCACAGATACCAAGGGAACATTTTTATGCAAATATGGGCTCAATAAAAGATAGAAGTGGTATGGGCCTAACAGAAGTGGAAGATATTAAGAAGAGGTGGCAATAATACACAGGAGAACTATACAAAAAAGTTCTTCACGACCCAGATAATCACGATGGTGTGATCACTCACCTAGAGCCAGACCTCTGGAATGAGAAGTCAAGTGGGCCTTAGGAAGCATCACTACAAACAAAGCTAGTGGAGGTGATGGAATTCTAGTTGAGCTATTTCACATTCTGAAAGATGATGCTGTGAAAGTGCTGTACTCAACATGACAATAAATTTGGAAAACTCAGCAGTGATCACAGGACTGGAAAAGGTCAGTTTTCATTCCAATCCCAAAGAAGGACAATGCCAAAGAATGTTCAAACTACCACACAATTACACTCATCTCTCACGCTAGTAAAGTAATGCTCAAAATTCTCCAAGCCAGGCTTCAACAGCACGTGAAACATGAACTTCCAGATTTTCAAGGTGGGTTCAGAAAATGCAGAGGAACCAGAGATCAAATTGGCAACATTTGCTGGATCACTGAAAAAGCAAGAGAGTTCCAGAAAAACATCTACTTCTGCGTTATTGACTACACCAAAGCCTTTGACTGTGTGGATCACAACAAACTGTGGAAAATTCTTCAAGAGATGGGAATACCAGACGACCTTACCTGCCTCCTGAGGAATCTGAAAGAAGCAACAGTTAGAACTGGACATGGAACAACAGACAGGTTCCAAATTGGGAAAGGAGTACGTCAAGGCTGTATATTGTCACCCTGCTTATTTAACTTTTATGCAGAGTACATCATGAGAAACGCTGGGCTGGATAAAACACAAGCTGGAATCAAGATTGCCAGGAGAAATATCAATAACCTGAGATATGCAGATGACACCACCCTTATGTCAGAAAGGGAAAAAGAACAAAAGAGCCTCTTGATGAAAGTGAAAGTGGAGTGGGAAGACTTTGGCTTAAAACTCAACATTCAGAAAACTAAGATCACAGCATCTGGTCCCATTACTTCATGGCAAATAGATGGGGAAACAATGGAAACAGTGACAGACTGTTTTGGGGGGCTCCAAAATCACTGCAGATGGTGACTGCAGCCATGAAACTAAAAGACGCTTGCTCCTTGGAAGAAAAGCTATGACCAAGCTAGAGAGCATTTTAAAAAGCAGAGACATTACTTTACCAACAAAGGTCCATCTAGTCAAAGCCATGGTTTTTCGAGTGGTCATGTAAAGATGTGAGAGTTGGACCATAATGAAAGTTGAGTGCCTAAGAAATCATGTTTTTGAACCGTGGTGTTGGAGAAAACTCTTGAGAGTCCCTTCGACTGCAAGGAGATCCAACCAGTCCCTCCTAAAGGAAATTAGTCCTGAATATTCATTGGATGGGCTGATGCTGAAGCTGAAACTCCAATACTTTGGCCACCTGATGTGAAGAACTATCTCATTGGAAAAGACCCTGATGCTGGGGAAGATTGAAGGCAGGAAGAGAAGGGAACAACAGAGGACAAGATTGTTAGATGGCATCACCGACTTGGTGGACATGAGTTTGAGTAGGCTCCAGGAGATGGTGATGGATAGGGAAGCCTGGCTTGCTGCAGTCCATGGGATCTCAAAGAGTTGGACATGACTGAGTGACTCTGTTGAGCTGAACCAACATTCTTGTTAATGTGGAGCTTATTGTAAAACATGGTGTGATTTGGAATCATTAAGTAACACCCTTCTCTTCAACATTATAATTATTTAAATATACATTAATAACACATCACAACACATTCGTGCTTTGAGTTGAATTCTCATTTATTGTGAAATAGCGTCTCTAGCATCAACCACAAGCATTTTTCAGGACATTTAGTCCTGTTCAAAGTATTGGCATTTGGTCTGCCCTAAAATGTCCTTAATACTTGATCCTGTCCAAAATGTGCACTGAGATATTTGTTCTATGACAAAAAGGCCCTTGAAATTAGGTTTTGTTCAGTACGTTCATTGAGATATTTGGCCTATGATTCACTAAATAATACAAACATTTTAGATTGTTATAATCTTCATTACCTTATTTTTACTATAATTTATGATAAATTTTGAATTTCACATTTATTCTTGTTCCTCCTTCTCACAAATTTTGGCAGGGTTAATCTTAGGGCAATGATCAGTTGCTTTCAAGTGTCTATCAACCTGATTATTTGCTTGATATATTTTTCATATCTGTTAACAATTTCTCATTACACAAGTTTGAATTTGTCAGTACCATTATGAAATTTATGTCCGTATTTTAGTGTGATGACCAAGAACCTGTGCTATAATTTGTTTATAGTCTTGCTGTTTCTTTTTTTAACACTTTAATAAATCCCTGAATTGAAGGGTGATGCAATAATCATCAATTTTTGAAATCTGCTATGTCAGTCTTCCACTGATTTGTTTATCCTGCAGCCATTCAGTACTTATGTACAACGATTCCAAGTTTCTAGTGGAAGTCTTGGAGTTTCTGGTCTTCTTTCTTGGCCATGCGTTCCATGGCATAAGCTTCTTCAACATAGTCCATTAAGTCATCTAAATTTTCTTCAGCACTTTCTACAGTGTACTCAAAAGCTTTATTGACATCTTCCAAAGACACCAATAAAAAAACATGGAAGCACACTTATTGCTGTTACTTTGTTGCTATCCTATACTTACATGTTAGACACAAAGAAGATATTTGTTGCCACAATGATTATGAAAAGTGAAACAAACAGCTTTTTAATTTGTTCATTTGGTTTTTGTTGTTCATTCCCTAAATCATGTCCAGCTGTTTGCGACCCCATGAACCGCAACACACCAGCCTTCCCCATCCTTCATTATTTCCCAGAGTTTGCTCACTTTCATATCCATCGAGTCAGTGATGCATCTAACCATCTCATCTTCTGCCACCCCTTTCTCCTTTTGCCTTAAGTCTTTCCCAGCATCAGGGTCTTTGCCAATGAGTTGGCTCTTCACATCAGGTGGCCAAAGTATTGGAGTTTCAGCTTCAGAATCAGTCCTTCCAATGAATAGTAAGGGCTTATTTCCTTTATAGTTGATTGGTTTCATATCCTTGCAGTCTGAGAGACTCTCAAGAGTCTTCTCCAGCAGCACAATTCAAAAGCATCCATTTTTCATTGCTCAGCCTTCTTTATGGGCCAACTCTCACACCTGTACATTACTACTGGAAAAACCTAAGTTTGACCATATGGACCTTTGTCAGCTGGAGAAGGAAATGACTACCCACTCCAGTATTCTTGTCTGGAGAATCCCATGGACAGATGAGCCAGGTTACAGTCCATGGAGTCACAAGAGTCAGACATGACCTAGCAACTAAACCACCACCACCTTTGTTGGCAAAGTGATGTCTCTGCTTTTTAATACACTGTCTAGGAATACCCTTCTTCATTTGGTAGAACTAAGTAAATCATATTCATTTCTGGAATCTCAAATTCCATCATGCTTAATGAAGGTTTAATGTTTAGATTTCTTTCCAGCACAGATGCAGACTTTCTCATATATATATATATATATATATATATATATATATATATATATATATATATGTAAGTATCTTTTCACTTTCATTGTTAGCAGCGTAGTATAACACAATACTACACCATGCACAGTAAATATCTGAGGGAACTGTGTTGGTGTTGTCTTAAAGTTGTCATCACTGAGCAATTTGATTACTGAAACTTAAGTATTTAGTAATGTCATAAATTGTATAAATAAGAATTCTTTCCTAATCATGAGTGCCAGAAAGATGAATAAGAAACTGTTGTCTGTGTCTGGTCACTTTATATCTCTCTGGAATTTCAATTTAATGCAATGAAATTGGCTTTGGAAATAGATATCTGTCTTGACTTTTTATTTTCCTCTTTAGTGAGTTTCTTTCTGGCAATATTAACAGGACATCTTTATCATGCTTATCAGAGAGTTCTTCAAAGTACCTATGATGATGTTGCATTTGGTTTTCCTTTTCAAAGGTTGTTTTTTTACCTAATCGGTATTTTTATTTCTCCTTTAATATCAACGTTGTGCAGATAATTGTTCCATCTTGAATGATTATAATATTATCCAAATCCTGACTGGTTTTATATAGGTATTACAGATTTTCCTCTCTCCACTGTGCCAGTAACTATTACTCCTACCTCTATTGTATGTGTGCCATCTGGGTCACTTCAGCCATGTCTGACTCTTTTTGACCCCATGAACTGTAGCCTACCAGGCTCCTCTTTCCATGGGATTCTACATGCAAAAATACTGGAGTGAGTTGCCATGACCTCCTCCAGGGAATCTTCCTGACCCATGTATTGAACCTTTATCTCTTATGTCTCCTATTGACAGGCAGGTTCTTTACCACTGGGGCCACCTGGGAAGCCCTAATGTACCACTGACTTTTCTTTTTGTGAGTATATAACTTCTGTCATATTCCACTGAGCATTTAAAAAGACAGTCACAGTGCCAAACAACAGAAGAATTTTTGGTTCTTGGTTTTTGTTTGATTTGTAGTCTTGGGAATTCAACAGCCTGTTCAGTCAGTTCAGTTCAGTTGCTCAGTCATCTGACTCTTTGCGACCCTATGAATCACAGCACGCCAGGCCTCCCTGTCCATCACCAACTCCCGGAGTTTACTCAAAGTCACGTCCATTGAGTTGGTGATGCCATCCAGCCATCTCATCCTCTGTTGTCCCCTTCTCCTCCTGCCCCCAATCCCTCCCAGCATCAGGGTCTTTTCCAATGAGTCAACTCTTCGCATGAGGGGGCCAAAGTATTGGAGTTTCAGCTTTAGCATCAGTCCTTCCAATGAACATCCAGGACTGACCTCTTTTAGAATGGACTGGTTGGATCCCTTGCAACAGCCTGTTAGAGCAAGCTGAATCAGCCAGTAAGTAGTCACCAACCAAGGTGTGGTGATTCACACTACTTGGTAGCTAAATGTGGGAGTCAAATCCACTAAAACCTCTCCAAATAGCAGTAATACTTCTTACAATCTATTGCGATTATATGTCCATAAAACATTGATTCCAGGAAAGCATTGCCTGTTAATCCTGGGTGATGGGATAGCTGTACGTGCAGTCACACAGTCATGTCCAACTCATTGTGATCCAGTGGGCTATAGTCCTCTAGGTTCCTCTATCCATGGGATTTCCCAGGCAAGAAAACTGGAGTGTATTGCCATTTCCTCCTCCACGGGATCTTCACGCTCCAGGAATGGAACCAGCATCTCCTGCATGTCCTGCATTGGCAAATGGATTATTTTACTACCAAGCCACCTAGGTAGCCCCTGGGATAGCTTTAGGGGCATTAATTAGGTGTCTGGTATCCTCCTCATGCTTAAATGGTAGTAGGTGAACACTTTCTGTGTTCCAGCAGTTTTTATTAAAATGTTCATAGTTCTGTCTTTGTGTATGCCTGATAAGTGACAGTTCAGCTCTTGAACTGATTGCTTTTTATAAGTTTTATTTTCTCTTTTCATTTAAATATATTTTTTAAATTCCTTCCAATCCATACACCAATTTCAGCTGCAAATTAGAGTGACCTTAAGATCACAGGCTTGTAGTATAACTCATTGGTGTTTGAATTCCAGATTTTTTAATTCTGGGATATCTATCTTTGTAAATAAGCTGGGCTTCCCAGATGACTCAGTAGTAAAGATCCACCTGCTAATTTAGGAGATGCAGGAAATGTGGGTTTGATCCCTGATTTGAGAAGATTCCCTGGAGAAGGAAATGGCAACCTACTCCAGTATTCTTGCCTGAGAAATCCCATGGACAGAGAAGACTGACAGACTATAGCTCATGGGGTCGCAAAGGAATTGGACATGATGTATTGACTAAACAGCAACAATGTCCCAATTATTGTGCAGGATATATACTGTTTTCTGTCTTATTAAGACAATTTAAAAAATCAAGAAGAGGGAGAAACTTCTTACATCAGAGACTGTCTGAGTCTGTGACTTTTACCTTTTGAGCTAAAGGGAAGCTTGCTTTTGTCATCTGATCATTATCTTTCTGCCACCTTGTGGTAAATTAACAGCATGGTATTCTTCTAGAAATACATCATATGTCTTTGGTGTATTAAAGCAGTATGTATGATTGAAGGGATAAAACAAACAAGAAACACAACAAAACGACATTAAGATCATCTTAGAAACATTGATGCTGATTTTTGTTTTACTTGTTAAATATTTTCCACACTGAGCAGGTTTTTGGTTAGCATTGGTTAACATCATCATTAGTAGTAGAGGGAGTAGTCTGTATTTTAGAGCACAGATAAGCATTGCAACCCCAACTTTACCACCTTTGGCTTTGGGTTCAGTGAGTTAGGCTTTCCTGGTGGCTCAGATGGTAAAGAATCCACCTGCAATATGGAAGACCTGAGTTTGATCCCTGGGTTGGGAAGATCCCCTGGAGGAGGGCATGGCAACCCACTCCAGTACTCTTGCCTGGAGAATCCCCATGGAAAGAGGAACCTGGCAGGCTATAGTCCATAGGGTCTCAAAGATTCGGGCTCGAGTGAGCAACTAAGCACGTAGTAAGTTAACCTCTTTGTGATTCAGTTTCTTTATCTGTATAAGCATTAGTGTGTAACATAAAAAGACTTCTTTCCTGGCTCACTGTGCTTGTTTGAGCTATTATCATCACTCACCACCGTCATCATTATTATTGACCCTAGGACCCACAGTTCATTTTGGATTAAGGACTCAATCTTTAGAATCAGATACCTAACTGAGTCCCAGGGAATATGGACAATTCACTGTTCTTAGTGTCTGGACTCTTCATAGAAATAATTGGCTCAGCATGATATAACCTAACTGGATAAGGGGAAGGATTTGTTGGAACAATAATATTCTCAGTGATTCTGTGTAAAAATCCTGAATTGTGAAATGTCAATAACCTATTAGAGTTATCTTTGGAGATGGCTTTTATTAGGCTCTAGTCTTTATATATTCTGTCTTATTTTTGCTCCATATTTTTGCTCTAAGAATAATCTAGAAACAATTAAAAGATACAATATATTTTTTTCTTTTTCTTCAGATATATTTCTGTATTTATTAATATAAGAAAATTTTACTGGTTTAAATATTTTTCTAAGGTAAGTTCTCTCTCTTTATAACTAAAAGAAAGATAGTTATTGTAAGTATTTCTACATTGGTGAAGGAATTATTTGGGGGATACACTATTTTGTGATTCTTTTCTGTAAAATTTTTCTTTGCTGATTAATACTGATTTTCCTATTTACCATTCCAACATGTATATTTAAGACATTATTAAAAATTACTGTTTTAAAAATGGATGTATACTATTTCATTGCTTAACAAATCTATCTTGTTAAGAAGTCACTAATGTTTTTTTCAGAACATGAATATTTAAAATTACAAAATAATTTACCAATGATTACTATGCTTTCCTTAAATTCAGTATTTGATAAACAAGCGTCACTACTCCCAAGTTTTATGCTCCCAATGTCAAGAAAGTCAGTGGTCTGGAATGAGGACTATTGAGCACTATTGAGCACTATTCCCTAGTTGATAACCAGTCTTGGAGAAAAAGATTAACAGTCAGTTGCCACAACTGTCATCCTCTGCAGGGCTGGCAATGGGACAAAAAGGTTGTGAGATACACATGCAGACTGCCTTGTCATTTCCTCTAGTGTACACTCAGATGAACAAATATCTGTACAGAGTACATACCAAAGTATGCCACTTAGAAATTCAAGTTAGAAGTCAGGATTCTAATTATTTTTGATGACTAAATGGCACCTGAGTAGAATTTCTTAATGTTGGTAATATTTTCCTCATTTGTTCAAGTAGTGAATAAATGAGTATATATACTTTGTGTTTATTTACATACATAACCAATGCTTTTGCATATTTTACTATGAATTTTGTATTTCAGTTAAAATTTTATATAAAATGAAGTCTTTTTATGAACATATGTCTCATAGCTTAGTAAATTGCTTCGCATAGTTGAAGTGCAAGTATGTTTACATGTGCATGTGCATCATGGAAAAGTAGTAAATATGCTGGGGTTCATTGGAATGTAGACATGATGGTGGGAGTTCACACATCTGTCTTTGACTAGGGAGAGTCATCCTCACCCTAAAAACATTGAAAATGAAAGAAAGAATCAGAGATTTATATTAAGTAATATCTGGACCAAAGAAAACAGTAGTTAGGATGTGAACACAGGAATTATACACAGTAATGAATCATTGTGATAATACACTTAAGAAATGACCTGACTATGATAACTGAATACATAGTACATATTTAGATGTGTGTGGTCCATATGCACTGATTAAAAATATATATAAATCTAGCTCACAAGACAAAACAACATGAAACATTAACTTAAAAGGCCAAAAATGTAAGTGGAAACATCTTACTTTATTGAAAAGCATGAATCAGTATACTTATAATTAAAATTATATACAGAAAGAGCATGACTATATATAATATGATTAATAGTAATGAAATACTTTCTATATTATTCTACAAAATCAATTCATATAATTTTATTAAACACCAGGTACTGTACTAGGGTTTATAGTATAGTGGAGGTAAAAGAAAGTCTTTCCTTCACACAGCTTATGATGTAGCATGGTTATAAATACACAATCTATTTTTTTTCAAAAGAAGAAAATTAATACAGGGAATTGGTTACATAGATGCTGAAGTGTTGAACGAATAAGAAGAAAGCCGAGATAACCACAGAATTTTCTTCCCTGTTCTTTTTCCTTTTAATCTCTTTTAAGTGCTTCCTTTTGGGAAAATGGTTCTAGTTCTTTCTCAGTGCATACATGCTCACAAAGCCCACAGATGCTAAAACTAGACTCATCTCAGCTTTGGGAGCACTCATACATTCAGAAGTTCCACAGGTGCTAAGTCTACAAAGCAACACAGGGGGTAAATCTGTAACTCCTGCAGCCATAAGCAGAGATTTTAGCTCTTCTTCCTTAGTTGCACAGCCCCTAGTGCTCAGGTGTGGTTTCAACCCCACTTCTGTATGTGTTCTTCAACACATGTCTGCTCCTGAGCCTGCCTGAAGCACAGGCACCTGCCCAAGTAGACAGGTAGACAGAGGTGGAGGCATTGGTGGGTGAAGTGCACAAACCCATCTGGTCCTGTGGGACTGGAAGAAGCAGTTGTGAGCTGGGTGAGAAAGCCTATTCAGGTTGGCATCCCTCCTAATACCAGCAGAGGCTGGGGCAAGAGTTTGGGGAGGGGACTACAATGGCAGCCCTGCGCCTTGCACACACACTCAACAATGGCACCTTTCTTAAATAGCTGCTCAAGCTTCTTCCGTGAAATTTCTGGTTTTGGAGCTCCTTACTCCCACCTCTTTGCAGCTAACAGTTTTCGCCTCCCTGGACCCACTTTCTGAATCCCATGTTCCAGCATCCAGCCCCTTTCACACCAGCAGAAACAAGACTCAGGCTGGGTGTGCAGGGTTGAGGCATGGACCATCCATGTAGGTTTTAGGGTTGCTATGTTCCCTTACAAGTCACTAAAGCTACCTCTCTGTCCCAGTTGATCTCTGCACAGGTGAGGGTGCTTCTCTGAGTTAGGGAACCTCTCCTCTCTTTCAGCTCCCACCAAGGATGTAGTTGCTTCCTCTTTTCTTTTTTCTTTCATTTGTCCTACCAAGATGTGTGGGGATTTGCTTATCATTTCAGGCATCTGAGATCCTCTGCTAGTGTTCAGCAGGTGCTCTGTGAGAACTGTTTAATTAGTTGATGTATTATTGATGTACTTATGGGGAGAGACAAACTCCATGTCCTCCTGTTTCTTCATCTTGACTCCATCCTGAAAAATCTGTTATTAAACTAAGTTTTCTTTTACTCTTGAAAAATAGTTAAACTTTATTTATATACAAGACTGATAGTTTTATTCTAGGCATTTTCCTTTGAGACTCCTCTTACCTCAGTTTACTCAGATGTATACTAATTTCCACATACTTAAAGATTTTTCTCTAAATTTTAAAAACATATTGTTTTTATTTTCAGTTTTATTTCATTATTTGAGAGAGTACAGTCGGTATGATTTCAGTGTTTTAACATTTTCAGGTTGCTTTCATGACCCAGAAAACTGTCTACCTTGGTTAATATTTTTGAATGCTTAAAAATAATTTGTGTTCTATTTTTGGAGGTGAAATATGTCAGTCTGCATTATGTCAGGGCTGTCTTTTTTTTTTTTTTTTTTTAGGGCTGTCTTTTTAATTTTTTTTTTTCCATTCAGAGTTTGTTTCCAATCTTTTGAGCCTTTCAGGAAGAAAAAGTCAGGTCATTTGAAGATGCTCACTTGAAACATATTCCTTACTAAGTTTATGTCTGAAAAAAATCAAAATAATCAAACTTTATCTCTTGAGAAATTTTAACCCTGAATCTGCTCCTTATGAGTTTTAATATAAACTCTGTACTTGGACAGTAATAAAATGCTCTTCAAGGCATCAATTTTCACAGCTAACAAGACTAACAGAGTGAATAATTATTGAAGAAAATATTTTGAAATGGAAAGAAGAGGAATAAATTAAAAACTTATTTTTATAAAGGAAATTGATTGGATTTTAGGGTAATGAATAGAAAGGAAGCAAGAAAGAATGCCGGAGAAACAAGAAAAAAATAAACACGGAAACCACTACCACTTTATTGAATCAGTTGGCAGTGCAAAAAAAGTTTTCTATAATTTTTCCTTCTATGAAATATTCTTAGGCTTTTGAAAGAAACACCCTTTTTCATACAATGTTTAAAAAGAAAACTATTTGATTAACAGATCACAAATAAGCATAACATTCCCTCTCATCTTTATCAAACATTTTCATCTGAGTCTCTCTTTCATCTTTTATGTGTGTTTTAGGCATTCCACCATTCACTAGTACTCCATCTGTTCCACCTAACTTGCTAATGACATTAGGGAATCACTGTGAACATTGCAAAGACTATGATAAATCAGAAAATAGATGTCTTAAAATGTCATGTAACTGTGTGTTATCTTTGATATTCCTAATAGCATAAGTATCTATAAAATTATCAATACACTTTAATGGAAATTACCAACTCAATTGTGCTAAAATGCTGAGACCACCATTTAACACTTGATGTCCATTTGCAAAAATTCAACTGGATTTTGGCGGAGTTATTTTTGTACAACTTTATAAGAAAGATTCTCTGTTTTATCAGAGAATATGTGAGAAAATTACTTTTTTAAAATATGCCATTTTATATTTACATAGCCTTATCTTATATGGTGGCTCAGACAGTGAAGAATCCACCTGCAATGTGGGAGACCCGGGTTCAATCCCTGGATTGGGAAGATCTCCTGGAGGAGGGTGTGGAAACACACTCCAGTATTCTTGCCTGGAGATTCCCGTGGACAGAGGAGCCTGGAGAGCTACAGTTCATGGGGTTGCAAAGAGTCAGACACGACTGAGCGACTGAGCACAGCACAGCACATCTTATGTGGGTAGAAAAATAGGCATGACCAAATATTTAAGAAATTTGTATTAGTAATTACAAAAAGAATAAAATAAATATGAATTAAATTTGTAGATCTCTCTCAAAGGAAAAGAGTACCTAAACACCTCTATTCAAACACCTCAGAGGTACCTCCCTATGGTTTCATCTTATAAAAATGACCCAATCAAAAAATGGGCCAAATATCTAAACAGATATTTCTCCAAAGAAGACACAGAGATGGCTAACAAACACATGAAAAGATGCTCAGCATCACTCATTATCAGAGAAATGCAAATCAAAACCTCAATGAGGTACCATTACACGCCAGTCAGAAAGGCTGCTATCCAAAAGTCTACAAGCAATAAATGCTGGAGAGGGTGTGGAGAAAAGGGAAGCCTCTTACACTGTTGGTGGGAATGCAAACTAGTACAGCCACTATGGAAAACAGTGTGGAGATATCTTAAAAAACTGGAAATAGAACTTCCATATGACCCAGCAATCCCACTTCTGGGCATACACACTGAGGAAACCAGATCTGAAAGAGACACGTGCACCCCAATGTTCATCGCAGCACTGTTTATAATAGCCAGGACATGGAAGCAACCTAGATGCCCATCAGCAGATGAATGGATAAGGAAGCTGTGGTACATATACACCATGGAATATTACTCAGCCATTAAAAGGAATTTATTTGAATCAGTTCTAATGAGATGGATGAAACTGGAGCCCATTATACAGGGTGAAGTAAGCCAGAAAGATAAAGACCAATACAGTATACTAACACATATATATGAAATTTTAAAAGATGGTAATGATAACCCTATATGCAAAACAGAAAAAGAGACACAGATGTACAGAACAGACTTTTGGACTCTGTGGGAGAAGGTGAGGGTGGGATGTTTTGAGAGAATAGCATTGAAATAAGTATACTATCAAGGGTGAAACAGATCACCAGCCGAGGTTGGATGCATGAGACAAGTGTTCCGGGCTGGTGCATTGGGAAGACCCAAAGGGATGGGATGGAGAGGGAGGCGAGAGAGGGGATCAGGTTGGGGAACACATGTAATCCATGGCTGATTCATGTCAATGTATGGCAAAAACCACTACAATATTATAAAGTAGTTAGCCTCCAACTAATAAAAATAAATGGAAAAAAATAAATAAATAAAAAAGTTTCCCAACTCTGAAAAAAAATGTAAATAAAAGGAAAATATAGCAAAATATGTACATGTAAGATTTCTTCTTTATACCCAAAATGTCATTCTTATAGTCAAATTAAAGAAGGAAGACTGGATGTGTAGAAAGAACTTAAGAAAACTCCAGAAAAATTTTCCTTCCTTTAGGCTTGTCTAAAAAAATTCATGATAAACATTTTCCTTTTATTTTTTCAACTTTAAAATATATGAAAGATAATTTATAATTTATTGTTTTTATAATTTTAAAATGTTTAGCTCATGCTGCATGTGTTGCTTAAGAAAGATAAATTCATCAAAACTTCATTCTGCAAATGGTGCATCTCCTTAGACAAATATATTTGAACACTAAATAGATGAATAAAATATTAATTTTGTACAGATATTTTTACAAAAATGACATGCAAATTGTAGGAATAAAGAGTAACTCATAAAGTACTGTCTTTGAAGTAAATCCACCCAATTTTAGTAATAATTCAAAGACTCTCATGTAGAGTGGATGTCATGATTTTCTGCACTGTGAACATTCTGGTTCAAAAGATCAGTTTCTTTTTTTTTCTTATGCTGATGCCCTTCCTCAGCTGTCTTTGCAAGACACTCTTCACTTCTTTGTTCCGCAGGGTATAGATGAGAGGGTTCAGCAATGGTGTGACCACAGTGAAGAAGAAACTGACAAACTTGCCATGTCTTGAAGCAAATTGGTTCTTAGGGTCTGTGTAAACCATGGCCACTGTCCCATAAAACATGAAGACCACAGTGAGGTGGGAGGAGCAGGTAGCAATGGCTTTCTGCCTTCCCTCCTCAGATTGGATTTTACCTAAAGTTTGAGCTATGTAGCCGTAAGAAGTCAGGATCAACCCCACTGGCAAGATGGTAAAGAGAACAGCAGAGACTGTCATCTGCCACTCAGTAGTGGAACTGTCTCCACAAGCCAATCTTATGAGAGAAGGAACCTGACAGAGAAAGTCATCCAGACAGTGGTGGGCACAAAACGGCAGCTGGAATGTGATAGGTGTTTGGGTAACAGATTCGATCAGTCCAGACAGCCAAGACATAAGCACCAGTTTCCAACAGAACTGAGGATGCATGATGATAGTATAGCGCAGGGGCTGGCAGATAGCAACATAGCGGTCAAAAGCCATCACCACCAGCATGCCACCTTGTGTGGCACCAACACAGAGCACCATGCCCAGCTGAATGATGCATCCGGTGTAGGTGATGCTCTTGTCTGGCCCCCGCAAGTTGAACAACATTTGGGGCACAACAGTCATGGTAAAACAGAGATCCAAGAAAGAGAGATTGCTAAGAAAGAAGTACATGGGGGTGTAGAGTTGAGGGCTCATGTATGACAGCAAGATGATAGTCACATTGGAGAGAATGATCATGGTGTATAAGAAGATCACTATCCAGAAGAGAACCATTTCTAGCTGGGGAAATTCAGAGTAGCCAAGGAGTACAAATCCCACAGGGAAGCTCTCGTTGGTGCTTCCTGTTGCTTTTGGCATAGAGTTTTGGACATAATTTTAAGGAAAAAAAAAATGTGAATAGATTTGAATAGGTTAACTAGACAGGAAAAGAATTTGTTTTCCATAGGGTCTTGGGAAATGGGACATACTGGTGATTTTCTTACGTTAGACCAATAGCATACAATCTTTCTTCTAAAAAGCTGTGAGTTTAACATAGAAAGGAGTATTCATTAAAAATTAACCTTGGGATTCATTTCCATAATCTGTAATCATAACATTCCCATCAGACATCCTCATAGACACACCTTAGATCACATGCATTTTCCTCCCAGATTGTTCATGCCATGTATGTAGTAGCTAAATAAAATGTTGAACAGCAAGGTTTTGCTTTGAAATATGTAGTATCTAATTTATCAGGGTAAAATTTGCAGTTTGGTGATATGAATAGGAACACATGAAATGGAGGTTCTAAACAGTGATACCCTGAACATAAATAATTTTTTAGTGTCTGAAGAACAGAAATTTGGGATAGGAACCATACCAATTTTTAAATGAGGCAAATCTAAGTTGAATGTCTTACCATTTTTAACTAAAGTAATTTAAATTTACTTAATAGATAACTTTAAAATATGTATCAATATTCTTATCTAATGAGTAGCTATAAGAACTCTTACCTCAGGTGTATCGCATGAATTATACCAATTATTGTATAATAATTCTGAATTATATGAATAATTGTATAATGTTCTCAATAATCACTTGGGGATAATACAAATCTTTAATATAGAACCATAACTTAATAATAGAAACATCAAACTAATAAAATTATAAAATATGTGTTTTTAAAGCTTTACATCATGGACAGGAAAGCAAAGAAAGGTGATTCATGGGCTAATGCTAATTAGTAGAAAGGTATGGTATTAGTTTTGGCTATCATTGTCTTGGGGTATTAATTTTGTCTTATAGGAACTTTATAAGAGCTCAGAGAATTTTAAGAATGTAAGAGGCATCAGAGACAAAAATACTGTTAGGTATACAAACTTGATATTTAGACTGTAAATATTACATTTTGCTAGTGGTCAAACAATACAAAAGTCTGAGGAGCATTACAGAGTTCTGCTACCATTCAGTAGTAAGTTCATGTGTATTTATTTAGAACCTTCCAGGTGCCAGCATGGGGATATCACTCTTTGTGACTCTATATACTGTAGCCTGCCCAGCCTCTGTCCATGAATTCTCCAGGCAAGAATACTGGAGTGGGTTGTCATTCCCTTCTCCAGAGGATCTTCCCGACACAGGGATCAAACCCGGGTTTCCTAGAGTTGCAGGTAGGTGCTTCCCTGGTAGCTCAGATGGTAAAGCGTCTGCCTACAATGCGAGAGACCCCGGTTCAATCCCTGGGTCAGGAAGATCCCCTGGAGAAGGAAATGGCAACCCACTCCAGTATTCTTGCCTGGAAAATCCCATGGACTGAGGATCCTGGTAGGCTACAGTCCATGGGATCGCAAAGAGTCGGACACAACTGAGAGACTTCACTTCACTTCACTTCTTTACCAACTGAGCCACCAGGGAAGCCCCGACTGGAGAGAGAAGAAATCCTTAATGCAGGCCCGTGGGAGAGAGAGCAAGTGGAAAAAACAAGCAAATAAATCATAAGTAGAATTCAACTATTTTAAAGATAATTCTAAAAGTAATAATTTAAAAATCAAGAGTACAACATGTATATCATCTATGGTGAAACAGATCACCAGCCCAGGTGGGATGCATGAGACAAGTGCTCGGGCCTGGTACACTGGGAGGACCCAGAGGAGTCGGGTGGAGAGGGAGGTGGGAGGGGGGATCGGGATGGGGAATACGTGTATCTCTATGGCTGATTCATATCAGTGTATGACAAAACCCACTGAAATGTTGTGAAGTAATTAGCCTCCAACTAATAAAAAAAAAAAAAATTTAAAAAAAATCAAGAGTACTGTCATTAAGGATAAAAATGGAGGATATGAGAACAGAAGAGGATCATTTTACTCAGAAGAAACAGGAAGACAAAGCAGTCTAGTACTGAGGAAGTGTGTCTGTACAAGGAATCCAGCTGGCTGACAGAATGTTAAAGCCTTGTACACTAGATGTGGTGAGACAAGTCAGATGAACTCAGCTTCTCTGTGCTAAGTTCCCATGACCATGTCCTGAACTGATTTCATTTTTTTTTTCTGCAGGATTCCTGAATCAACTATAAAATATCCATTTGCTTTACCAGACTGTATTCTTCCTTTAGTTCTCTCATTATTTGGAGTTTTTTTCATGTACTTACCTTCTCTTGGCTCAAAATGTGTCATACTCAACATTTAGACAAAAATGACCTAGTTCATATGGATTTATTTTTAAATGATGTCATGGGCTCATTTGTCATTACATAAAAAAAAAAAATCTTTAAAAATAATTCAAAGGAATTTGTAAATATTTGTAAAGATTTTTTTTACTATATAAACACATTTTATGAGCAGTATAGTATATATCCCTGGTGGCTCAGTTGGTAAAGAATCCACCTGCAATGCAGGAGACCTGGATTTGATCCTTGGATTCAGAAGATCCCCTGGAGAACAGAATGGAATCCACTCCAATCCACTCTAGTATTCCTGCCTGGAGAATTCCATGGAGAGAGGAATCTGGAGGGCTACAGTTCATGTGACCACAAAAAGTCAGGCAAGACTAAGCAGCTAACAAACTTACAAATAATTTAGCAACATAAGTATGAAACAAAACCAAAAATAAAGTCACCTTTAACCCCACCATCAAATATGAATTTTTCTGTAAAACTTTGGTTTCTTCTTTTTAGAATATATTTTAATAAATAATGCACATAGATATATAGATATAATATATAAACTATATCTGCTATATAGTATACTTAAAATGTGCATGGCTCAATATTATACCTTTTACACATTCTCATGACTAAATACTTTTAGAAATATAATCTGCTTGAGTATAATTTTAATGATTCATAGCATTTTATGTTACTAACAAAGTTTATATAAAATATTTTATTTTAAATGTATCTTTAAAAATTTTTGATAACCTAAACAACACTCTATCTATATAAAAATTCCTTTATTCTAACTAATACATTTGCATTAAGAAAATATTGTCTTCTATAGTTTCAGATTGCTTTCTATGAAGGCTCTTCCCTGATCTATCAGAAAAGGCAATTTTCATTTTTACTTTCCTCACAATCAGTAAGGGTCATCATTTTTCCTATTTGTAATTTATCAAGTAAATAAGTGAATCCCTATTATGAATTTAACTTGCATTTTTGTTACTTATGTTTGTTTGTTTATGCAAATTATTCTTCAAAATGTCTGTGACATTTTTAACTTGATATGCTTCCTTTTTCTGATTTTTCTGATTAATAAGTAGTAGGACACATTGCTTTTAGCTTTTGATATATGTTTACATGATTCAAATTATAAATTCTGCAAATTTAAATATATCTTATTATAGTTCATCTTTTTCTTCTCCCTATTTTCTGCAAATCCTGAATTACTTCCCATAATATCTTTAAATTTATTTGTTCATAGTTTATTTAAAATTTTTCATATACTTTTGCCTTACTGCTTGAGTTTTAAAATTTTTAGATCCAAATCTTTAATTAGTTTAATTTTTAAATGTAAACCTTATATAGAAAGTCTATTTCTAATTTGTTACTATATTATCAGAGTATTTTACTAAATAATCTTTTTTCAATTCACTGATTCACAATGATGATTTTGCTGTATTTATTTGCCAAGAGTTCAGCTACAATCATGATTGGGGGTTTCACATTCCATTGGAGAATCCAACCCCATTTTGATTCTCCTTCAATTTCCTTTCTAAAAAATACAGAAAGACAGATATAATTCTCTGTTAAGAGAGCTCTCCAAAATGAACCTGAGAGGACACTGATGAAGTGTAGCTTAAGTATGTCTCTGCCTCAGTGGAATTTGTCCTTTTGAACATTTACTATTCTAATAAGGACATCTAAAACATCTGCCAGAAACTCAAGTTACTCATCAGGTCCTTACCCTAAAATGACTGATCACAGCCTATCTCACTTGGATAAATAATTTTTTCTTGTGTCAGAATACAGACTTTTGGTTTTGCCTTTATTAGACCCTGACTCTTTTTTTTTCCCAGAATACTCTCAGCTTTGCTAAAATATGTCTCCTGAACTACATTTCTTAAGACCCTAAATAAATCTGTTTTTTGCAGCCACAATATTGATTATTGTTCAGCACTCTATTTTAATCAGATTATGATGCTAAAAATTTTTGTGATGACACTAGTCATACCTAATAAATAGCTTTATATGTAGATATTTGCTTGAATAGGCAATGAACACATTTCTTAAGACTGACTCTGCTTCAGATTATCACATATAAAGTGTTTAAAGAAATCATTAAAATCTAGGATTTATTTTAAACTATATTATACTAAAAAATAAACCAACTCTGTAGCTTTTAATATGGGGGAGTTGTAAAATTTATTTTTGTGATGTAAGAAATGAATCTGCCTCAATACAGGAGACCCCAGTTTGATTCCTGAGTTGGAAATATCCCCTGGAGAAGGTAAAGGCTACCCACTCCAGTATTCTGGCCTGGAGAAGTCCATGAACTGTATAACACATGGGGTCACAAAGAGTCGGACATGACTGAGCAATGTTCACAGGAAATGAAAGTGTGCAATAAAATGTCAATAACAAAACATTAAAAAAGCTCAGTTATGTGTGTGGCTGTATTTTAACATATACATTGTACATAAGTGAAAACATTATATCCTTGAGGTTAGAAAGGGCACAATAATAATCTGTTCATGTTAAAATACATCATGTTCCATGACATTCAACAGAAATGTGTATAGGTTTCTTTTAAGTCTAAAGACATATTATGACTTGAATTTATTAATATGTAAGCCTGATTATTTTTCTTTATTTTTAACTATTCTACATGGCAAATGTAAGTAACTTACCTGAGTTGGAAAACAGATCAGTGGCAGAATGTGGAAAACATAAGTTAGCTTGCCTGAGAGCCATTCAGAAACTCTTCCTTGCTCTTCTTGATATCAGCCTCCCCTACTCTGAGCTACTCTGCAGTTAAATAAATGTCACTGTGTAGTCATCAGGAGATGTGATCAAAGCAGTGAACCTTTCTTTCTATTAAGGAAAAAAGCATAAGCAGCCCAGAGGAAACAGCACTTCCCAGGAGGTCCCTGAGGCCTAATCATTGCAGATAATCAGCTGACAGTCCAGAAAAGTTTTAAAAGCCTATAAAATTAAAAAAAAAAAAAAATCCTTTGTTTTAGCATATGAAATGAGGTAGAAATTTAACTATTTTCAATTAATTCTTTTTAATTGCTCTCCCAACAACATTATCAAGCAAACAATCAATTATATATACTAAAATGTAAAGTCATTGGTTTACTTATTTACAAATTTTTACTAAATGACTATTTTTTCCCTATCCCTATGCTAGTATTAGGAAACATTAGAGATAAGAGAAAATCAAGAAGCATCAAAAATTATTCCTCAATCTAAAATTGATTGTATACACTATTATATAATTTAAAAGTTAGAGGACATTGGATAATTCAAAGCAGTATTTACACAAGAGAAAAGAAAAAAATAAAGTTAGGGACTGAGGATAAAGTAAAAGATGAAAACAACTCAGTTTTATCTTAGCCATGCATTGATGAAAAAATCAGTCTATATAGGACTGTGTAACACTTCATTAATGGTTACACCGTGAAGCATGGTAATATGATTAACAGATCTGAAATTCTTTAAAACATGTTTAAATGTAGAAGATTATGTCATTGGCATATGGTGAGAGTTTTACTTCTTCTTTTCCAAGAAAACAAGATTCCTTTTATTTCTTTTTCTTCTCTGATTGCTATGGCCAGAACTTCCATAACTATGTTGAATAGTAATGGTGAGAGTGAGCACCCTTGTCTTGCTCCTGATTTTAGAGGAAATGCTTTCAATCTTTTGCCATTGAGGATAATGTTTGCTGTGGGTTTGTTGTATATAGTTTTTATTATGTTGAGGTATGTTCTTTCTATGTCTGCTTTCTGGAGAGTTTTTATCAAAAATAGATGTTGAATTTTGCCAAAGGCTTTCTCTGCATCTATTGAAATAAGCATATGGTTTTATCTCTCAATTTGTTAATATGGTGTATCACATTGATTGATTTGTAAATATGGAAGAATCCTTGCATCTCTGGAATAAAGCCCACTTGATCATGATGTATGATCTTTTTAATATGTTGGATTCTGCTTGCTAGGATTTTGTTGAGGATTTTTGCATCTATGTTCATCAATGATATTGGCCTGTAGTTTTCCTTTTCTGTGGCATCTTTCTCTGGTTTTGGTATCAGGGTGATGGTGGCCTCATAGAATAACTTTGGGATTTTTCCTTCCTGTGTAGTTTTCTGGAAGAGTTTGAGTAGAATAGGTGTTAGCTCTTCTCTAAATTTTCTGTAGAATTCACCTGTGAAGTCGTCTGATCCTGGGCTTTTATTTGTTGGAAGATTTTTTTTAATTACAGTTTCAATTTCTGTGTTTGTGACTGGTCTGTTCAACTTTTCTATTTCATCCGGGTTCAATTTTGGAAGGTTATCCTTTTCTAAGAATTTGTCCATTTCTTCCAAGATGTCCATTTTTTTGGCATATAGTTGCCCATAGTAATCTCTTATGATCATTTAAATGTCTGTGTTGTCACAATTTCTCCATTTTCATTTCTAATTTTATTGATTTGAGTCTTCTCCCTTTTTTTCTCTTGAAGAGTCTGGCTAATAGAGTTTATCTATTTTGATTATCTTCTCAAAGAACCAGGTTTTAGTTTTACTGATCTTTGCTATAGTCTCCTTCAATTCTTTTTCATTTATTTCTCCTCTGATTTTTAAGGTTTCTTTCCATCTACTAACTTTCACAAGCAGCTCATGCAGTTCAATACCAGAAAAATAAACAACCCAATCAAAAAGTGGGCAAAAGACCTAAACAAACATTTCTCCAAAGACATACAGATTGCTAATAAACACATGAAAAGATGTTCAACGTCACTCATTATTAAAGAAATGCAAATCAAAACCACAATGAGGTATCATCTCACACTGGTCAGGATGGCCATCAACAAAAAGACTACAAATAATAAATGCTAGAGATTGTGTGGAGAAAAAGGAACCCTTTTACAACATTGGTGGGATGAAAACGGATACAGTCACTATGGAGAATTGTGTGGAGATTCCTTGAAAAACTGGGAATAGAACTGCCATACAACACAGCAATCCCACTACTGGTCATATGCCCCGAGAAAACCAGAATTGTAAAAGACACATTAACACATATATATGGAATTTTGAAAAAGGGTACCAATGATCCTACATTCAGGGCAGCAAAGGAGACACAGACATAAAGAACAGACTTTCAGACTCAGTGGGAAAAGACCAGAGTGGAATAATTTAAGAGAATACCATTGAAACATGTACATTGCCATATGTAAAATAGACGACCAGTGCAAGTTCAATGATTGAAGTAAGGCACGCAAAACCTGTGCTCTGGGACACCCTAGTGGGATAGGGTTGGGAGCGAGGTGGGAAGGGTGTTCAAGATGGTGGGGATACATGTATTCCTGTGGCCAATTCATGTCGATGTATGGCAAAAATCATCACAATGTTGTAATTATCCTGCAATTAAAATTAATTAACTTAAAAAATCCTAATGGAAAAGAAAATGAAAAAGAATATATATGTATAACTGAGTCACCTTGCCATGCATCAGAAATTAACACAACACTGTAAATCAACTATAGTAAAATAAATTCTAAGAAATAAGTTAAAAAACATACTTCAAAATCAAATTCTGAATAAAATATGTTGAGAGCTAAAATAGAGACACATGAAAAAATAAAACTTAGACAACACCTAAAAAGAAAAAATATGATTTGACAAAAAAGAATCACAAAAGCAAGACTGGCATCATCATTATATTGACATAAGAGGCTCCGTGATTTTGTGCCCCCATAAGCAAACAAACAAACAAACAAAAACATCATCCTTCCATGGACAAAAATATTTTTGATAAAACTGTTTTCATATCCATATGCCAGGGGATTCTGGAAGGGTCTGGTACATTTACACATTGAGTAATAGGCAGACATACCTCAGTTCTGACTATAGTTCCTGAAGTGGCCAATGAACTAGGCTCAGGAACTCTTAGCTGTATTCTAGGATTCCCTGGAGAACACTTCTTGTGCAATCATCCACACACATTTGAGTGTGTAAGAGGAACAGTTTAGCTT
Source organism: Muntiacus reevesi (assembly GCF_963930625.1). Taxonomy (NCBI): domain Eukaryota; kingdom Metazoa; phylum Chordata; class Mammalia; order Artiodactyla; family Cervidae; genus Muntiacus; species Muntiacus reevesi. The sequence continues at coordinate 220,278,936 of NC_089249.1, forward strand.
ATCCATATTACCCATCCGCAAAGTGGCCCATCCATGAAATTTATTTTTTTGTTCAATATTTTATCCCCAGAGGAGAAAGAGTGTGCCAGTGAATACTTAACCTCACCAGTTATATGGAACAGGACAAAGGGGCTCATTTTTCTCACCTCTTTCAGAGAACTAAAGCAGGTGCTCCATTACTGGGGATTGGAAAGTGTGGAAGAACAGCAGATAGGAATAGCAGAAGGCATTAAAGAGACATGGATATGAACCACATTACAGATTTCAATGAGAAGTCTAATCACAAGCCACTGGAAATGTGTTTTCCATTAATTTCCATACCTGGGCCATGGGCATGCCAGCACACTGCCTCACCGACATGTCCCCTCCCCCCACTTTGTGGCCATTTTCCTGTATGCACTTACAAGGATTGCATAGCAGGTTTTGACAGATAGCTAGTGAATGTACAAAGAGTATTCATCAAATCTGGAGGCCAGGGAAATATTACAAACATGGGTTCTAGAGTTATATGTGAGAAAGCAAAAGAGAGATTGACAGAATTCCAACTGGTGAGTTGCATGATCCAGAGAAGGCACACAAGCTTAGGAGCTCTGCCCCAGTTAGAGCAAGAAGCATGGAACAGGTATATCAATAGAAGGTTGAGAAAGCTTCAGAGTCTCTGTGCAGCTCACAGTGTTTCCCCTCTTAAGACAAGCAGTAAAACCTAGAAGAGATAACTGTTACTTTAAATGCAAGAGGATCAAATAAAAATCATAAGAAATATGAGAAGTTTAAAAGCAACATACACCAACAAAGGATCACAATAATCATCTTGTTAGTCAAACCGAAAGACACAGAGGTCTTCAACTTATCAGATAAACATTTTAAAACATCTGCTGTAAGGGAATTCAATGAGTTATAAGAGATCTTGCATGCATGCTCAGTTACTGAGTCATGTCCAACTGTGTGCAAGTCCATGGACTGTAGCCCTCCAGGCTTCTCTGTCCATGGGATTTCTCCCAGGCAAGAATACTGGAGTGGGTTGCATTTCCTTCTCCAGGGGATCTTCCCAATCCGAGAACTGAACCTGTGTCTCCTGCATTGGCGGGCAGATTCTCTACCTGAGACAACAGGGAAACTCTACAAGAGAATACAAAAAGACAATTCAGCAAAATAAGGGAAACAATGCATGACCAAATAAACTTTAAAAAGAAGTAGAAATCTTTAAAATATTCTGGAATTGAAGAATATAATACATGAAATGATAAATACTAAAGAGAGCATCAAAACCTGATGTGGTCAAGCAGAGGAAATAAATTGCTGAAATTGAAGACAGGAACTTTGAAATTGTCCATTATAAGAGAGCAAACTAAAATAATTTTAAAAGATGAGAAAATAATAAAAAATTATAAAGAAAGCTTATGGTGTATAAATTACAACTTAAAGGGTAAAATTGAGAATCATTGGAATTTTAGAAAGAGAAGAGAGTGATAAAAGAACAGAAAGTTTATTTTTTAAAAATAGTAATGGCTAAAAGCTCTCAAATATGGCAAGGACATAAGTATTCAAGTTCATGATGCTCATAGGTTACCAAATAAGGTCAAATAAAGAGATTCTCTCCAAACCTTGTTAAACTAAAATTGTTAAAAATCAAAGACAAAGAGTGAATCTTCATTGATACATAAGAAAATGTTTGTAACATACAAAGACATTTACATACCAATATCAATGGGTTTCTTAAAGACCAGAAGAGATTGGGATGATATATTCAATACAAAAAACCAAATTAAGCTGTTAATGAAGTATATTATTCACAGAAAAACAGTCCGACATTCCCAGGCCAAAAAAAGAGGGAATTCTTCACCATTACATCCACTTTAGAAAAAATACAAAAACAGTCTTTCAAATACTTATTAAATAAAGTTAGTTTGTAACATGAAAGCATGTGAAAAATTCACCATACTGGTAATATAGTCAAATCCAAGCATTAATACTTTAACATGGTAATATATTAGTAACTTAACTCTAGTATAAAGGTTAAAGGACAAGAGTATTAAAAGTAACTATAGGTAAAATAATTTATTAATAAATACAGCAAAAATAAAAATAAGCTGGAGAGAAATATAGTTTTGGTAGATCATTTATCAGTTTCGGATAGATTGTTGTATCTAAGATGTTTTATATAAGCCTAATAGTAACCACAACAAAAAAAAAAAAATCTACAAAGGATTTACAAAAGGGAAAGCAAATGGAATCAGTGTACCATTACAGAAAATTATCCATTTCAAAAGGAAAGTAACAATAGAGGAGGAAAAGAACATGGCAACTACAAGACACCTAGAAAACCACAAGACGTTATTATCATTATTAAGTCCTTACCTATCAACAGTTATACTACATACAAGTTGATTGAATTCTCCAGACAGAAGGCATTAAATGGATAGATAAACTAGGGGAAAAAAACAAAAGTGAAACTACTCTATGTTGCTTATAAAAGACTCACATCAAGTTTAAAAATATATGAAGGCTCAAAGTTAATAGATGGAAAAAAGATGTCTCATACAATTGAGATTCAAAAGATAGAGTAATTCTACTCACTTTAGACAAAATAAACTTTCATACAAAAATGGTAACTAAAGACAAGGTCTATATATAATGATAAACAAGATTAAGTCATCAAGAAGACATAACATTCATAAATATATCTGCACTTAACACTGGAGTGCCCAAATATATCAAGGAAACATTAACAAATCTTAAGGGAGAAATGGGCAGCAATGCAATAATTATAGGGTTTTCCAGTAACCCACTTTCAAAAGTGAATATCATCAAGAAAAAAAATCAGCAAGGAAACTTTATACTAGGACCATGCCATACATTATATAAAACTAATAGCCATACACAGAACATTCCATAAAACAGCAACAGAATACACATTCTTCTCATAAACACATGTAACATTTTCAAACATAGTTCATTAGGTCACCAAAGAACTCTTACATATTTAAGAGATTGAAATTACACCAGGTATATTTTTCAAGCACAATGGTATAAAACTAGAAATCAAAAGTAGAAGGAAACCTGGAAAAATGTTTAGTAATAAACAACTGTGTTAGGAATAAAAAGAGAGAACTTAATTCAGCAACTTAATTTTACACCTCAGGGAACTAGAAAAACAACTAAGCCCTACTAATGGAAAGAAATAAAAATCAGAACAGAAATAAAACAGAGATTAGAAAAATAAAAGAAATATTTTTAAAAGATTAAAACAGGTTTTTTGAAAAGACAAATAAATTTGACAAAATTTCCAACTAGAAAAATAAAAAAGTAATGGGGAAATACAGTAAATAAAATCACAAATTAAAGAGGAGTCATTACAACTGATACCACAAAATGCAAAGACTCATGTTTTGTATTATATTGACTACTATGAATAGGTATATCCCAACAAATTGGATAACCTAAAAGAAATAAGTACATTCCTAGAAAACTATAATATACAAAGATAAAGTCATAAAGATATATAAAATCTATGCTTATATAACTTATACACAGTGTACATCATGCAAAATGCAAGTTGGATGAATCACAACCTGGAATCAAAACTGCCAGGAGAAATAACAATAACCTCAGATATGAAGATGATACCACTCTAATGGCAGAAAGAGGAACTAAAAAGCTTCTTGATGAGGGAGAAAGAAGAGAGTGGAAACGGTGGCTTGACATTCAATATTTAAAAAAACTAAGATCATGGCATCTGGTCCCATCACTTCATGGCAAATAAATGAGGAAAAAGTGGAAATGGTGACAGATTTTTTTGGGGGGTTTCCAAAATTGCTATGGATGGTGACTGCAGCCATGAAATTAAAAGACACTTCCTCCTTGAAAGGAAAACTATGACAAACCTAGACAGTGTATTAGAAAGCAGAGATATCACTTTGCCGACAAAGGTCCATACAGTCAAAGCTATAGCTTTTCCAGTAGTCAAGTACAGATGTGAAAGTTGGGCCATAAAGAAAACTGAGCATTGAAGAATTGATGCTTTTAAATTCTGGTGCTGAAGAAGACTCTTTTTTTTTTTTTTTTTTGCAGATCATAGTGCTTTATTAAACATATTCATGTATTCTTTTCCCATTTCTTTTAACACAAAAAATTTACTCAATCATCAGTAATTTTCATCTGACATTTCACTAAGTACAGGATTCATGATGTCAACATTATTAGATCAGTCATTCTAGTGGGTCACACAAGTTTATCCTCATTGTGCCAAATACCCACTTAAAAGATAAGCTGAATAACAGATGCCTCCAGGTGTATACAACAACCTCAGTTTCTTGAAGTTAGCTAGTACTGTTCAACAGGTCAGATTGCTAGTCTACAAAAATAAACTGGAAAAGACTCAAGTGTACAGCTTTACATATCAAATGGCAAGTTCATTTCAACAAGAACCTCTACAAGTATCAGTTCATTTGTACAAGTTCTCTGCTGTCATCACAAAGCCTCTCCTGAACAAAGTTATAAGTTTAAAATTTAAAACAAGCTTGATGAGATAAAATGTACCAGGTGGCTTTTCTGTAGCAGAAATTAATTACAACCATTTTTTCTCAAGCAATTTTAAAGACAAGCCAAGTTGAAAATAAGTATTCAAGCACACAGTAAACTAAAGTCTATATGTAGAAATTCAGGTACAAAGCACAGCAGAGCCTATGAAGATAATTTAGAAATATAAACTAGCAACAAAGCAATAATTTCTTTCAAATAACAGGAAAAAGTTCTCCAATACCATTATTGAGATCATTTAGTGTTTATTAATTTCAGAGTTCTTTTAAAATCCTGTTTCTAATTATATTTGATCACAATATACCAACAGATACTTCCCTGGTGGCTCAGAGAGTAAAGCGTCTGCCTACAATGCAGGAGACCTGGGTTCAATCCCTGGATCCGGAAGATCTCCTGGAGAAGGTAATGGCAACCCACTCCCAGTATTCTTGCCTGGAAAATCCAAATCGACGGAGGAGCCTGGTAGGCTACAGTCCATGGGGTCACAAAGAGTCGGACATGACTGAGCGACTTCACTTTCTTTCTTTATACCAACAGATAAATCATACTGGATGAAATAAATGGCAATTTAATTTCTGATTAACTCCTTAATGACGTTCCAGATTTGTATATGGTAGAAAGGTTCAGGAAACTGGATTTGCATAAATCCCTGCTGGTATTTATAAAAGCTTTTAAAAGTTAAGTTTTGTTCTTATCCATTTGTTGATCCACATTATTAATGTAAAACTCTTAAGGGTTTGCAAACAAACACTTAAGTTTTGGGTGTTGGAGTGATTTAAGTTCTCAGGAGTGCTATTTTGACTTACTGACTAAATAGTATCACCTCTTTTCTTCCCCTTGCTCATTAAAAAAAAAAAGTGCAGAATGGTAGCAAATTTCCAAACTTAAAAAAAATTAAGATTTTTCAAACTTGGATTAAAGCCTTGGTTAAGAGATATGCCGAATATATATTCCACTTTAAAAATTTTTATGAACTGAACATGAAACAAAGATGAATTCCAGCTAAGTCATACTCTTTTAGAATGAAAGAGGCATGATGAGATGTTATTAAGATATGACACACTTATCATCCGTAACCAAAAAATTCAATTCCCTGCCTGAAGTTTATGTGGAAAATGATACAAAGTCTACTGCTGATTTAAAGGACTGTAAGATAACATTTTTAAAGCCTGTCAAACATTGATAGCACTTATCAATATACTTAATCTTCAGCATTAATCTGTGGAGCCCATTCCATTCAACTTAAGTCACATATCCATAGTTGCTTTTACTGTGTTTTTTAAAAGGGGTACTGCTAATAATTTAAGTCATCCTTGTGCCAAGTGGCACAAGTGGTTAAGAATCCATCTGCCAAGCAGGAGACATGGGTTTGCTCTCTGCGTGGGGAAGATCCCCTGGAATAGGAGATCACAGCCCACTTCAGTATTCTTGCCTGAAAAATTCCGTGGACAAAGGAACTTGATGGGTTATAGTCCATGGAGTCACAAAGAGTCGGGCACAACTGAGTATGTAAGCATGTGAGACCAAATAGATGTGAAGAATTCTTTTTATATCTTGGATGCTTCAGATAATTCTTAAGAACTTAAAATGATTTATGTGTTCCTCCTTAATATGAAACTTTTTTAACATAGCTTCTGACCAGCAAAGAAATGTTCCTTAGGTACTGTAAGGTTTATTAATGACGGAGCATGAACCCAGGGTGAAGTGTACAATTTGGTATAACTACTGACAGTTAACAAGCACTATCTTATCTGCTGAGAGCAAGAAATGCCTTTACCCCACTAATCCTGAGATTCTTGAGGGAAAACTAGTTTCACAAACAACTTTTGAAAGAACCCATATATAATAATAATCCTAAGAACTGCACATATTCAGGGTATTAGAAAAGATGTTTTCTTTTGTAAGGCATCAATGATTAAATTAATATAATGCATGTCTAATACAAGATGGTTAATACTCACAAAACCATGAATCTTTTCTTTTAACCTTCTCTAGTTCCTGCTACTTTTACCACCTTAAATAATAAAAGAATGCCTCTTGGTCTAATCAACTATGGTTATTAAAAAAAAACTAATTAAAACATCTGAAACTATTAGGCACATCAAAGGTACAGTTTATGTAGTTCAAGGTTCCCTTCTTAAGGGGCAGATGAGTTACCTGGCACATTATACATATGGAACTGTAAAGATCATCCACTAAATTCAACTTGCACATTTTTAGTTAAACTGAAAGACTTATATAGTAAATATTCAAATACACCATATCTTCAGTTACAACTGAATAAGTGTAACATTTTACCAGATAAAAAGCTGGAATTTAAGTATGAGAATCCTTCATACACTGTGCTAGTATTGGTCTCTTCTTTTTAGACAAAAGCCAGTCAGTCAGTCATCAATACTTTCAACACAGCAGTTAAAAGATAAACGTCCAAAACAGGTGACTCGGTTGTAGTCCATAATTTAGCAATTCAATGCCACTGGCATCATAATGCTGTGGAGAACAGCTGTATCTCCATATTTTAGTCAGATTTGTCTTTTTTCTTTCCTGTTAAGGGCACTTTGTTTACAACAGCAGACCCAACAGCTGTAACACCTCCAGCCACAGCAGACACGCCCCCTTTCACCAGCCCTATTCCCATGGAAGGCACAGTTGTAACAGCTGTTTTGGTCACCTCCAGACTCTTTCCACCAATCCAAGCCACGCCACCAATGGTGGCACCAACAGCTCCCTTTGTAACACTGAAGATACCCCAGTCACACGGGACAGCATGCCTGGTTGCTGTTGTGGGTGATCTTTCATTGAACCTTCTGGTGGCTCATCGCTAAGGTATGATGGGATTTCTTGTTGGTTTTTATCTGTCTGATTCGTGATCACCACCGGGTCGGGGGCCGGCGCCGGGGCCGGGCGGAGGAGCAGGCAGCACCGAGGAAGGGCGAGGCGGCCTGAGCGGCCGGCACAGCCTCAGGCAGTCGCGGGCTCCGGAGACGCCTCCTCCGGCTGTGGAGTCAGAAGACACCCTGAAGAAGACTCTTGAGAGTCCCGTGGACTGCAAGGAGATCAAACCAGCCAATCCCAATTGTTTACGATTGGAACCCTTAATATTCATTGGAAGAATTGACGCTGAAGCTGAAGCTCCTATACTTTGGCCACCTGAATGTGAAAAACTGACTCATTGGAAAAGACCCAGATGCTGGGAAGGAACAAAGGCAAAATGAAAAGCAGGTGGCAGAAGATGAAATGGTTAAATAGTATCACCAACTCAACGGATATGAATTTGAGCAAACTGGGAGATAGTGAAGGACAGGGGAGCCAAACATGCTGCAGTTCATAGGGTTGCAAAGAGTGGACGGAACTTAGTAACTGAACAACAACAATATGATATGTATAGTTTAAAATGATATATATAGTGTGGAAATTTTTAGTATTTGTGTTTAATTCCCCAGCCCAGAAAGATGGGTATCTCTACTCATTTCAGGGAAATCAGTTTCTATCATTCTGTCCTGTTAGCTTTCTTCATTTTGCGTGTTTTGGAAATGTAATTTGATATATAGTATTTATTCATCAGTGTGCTAGAGAAAGATTGCACTTTCTTGTAAGGGGTAACTTGACACATCTTTTCATAATTCTGAAGTCAGTGATATTGCATTGGCAACCTGAATTTACCATGGTGGAAATACTTAGACCATAGAAATTTGCAAATGTAAGTCACACCAAAAATTAGCAGAATTTTTGTTTGTTTGTTTTATGTGGTTTTCTTTTAAGAGAGAAATGATCAACACTAATGCTTCTTCAACATTTATTATATATATCATGTAAATATATATGTTATGTATATGTGTGCTCAGTAGCTTCAGTGGTGTCTGACTCTTTGTGAACCTATGGATTACTACCCACCAGAGTCCTCTGTCCATAAAGTTCGATGGAATTCTCCCAGCAAGAATACTGCAGTGGGTTGCCATGCCCTCCTTCAGGGGATATTTCTTTTTTGTTCCCCCCCAATTATTTTTATTAGTTGGAGGCTAATTACTTTACAATATTGTAGTGGTTTTTGCCATACATTGACAGGAATCAGCCATGGATTTACATGTATTCCCCATCCTAAACCCCCCTCCCACCTCCCTCCCCATCCCATCCCTTGGGTCATCCCAGTGTACCAGCCCCAAGCACTTGTCTCATGCATCCAACCTGGACTGGCGATCTGTTGCACTTGATAATATACAAGTTTAGATGCTTTCTGAACCAGGGATCCTACCCAAGTCTCTTGTGTCTCCTGCAGTGCAGGTGGAATCTTTACCACTGAGCCATGGGGAAGCCCATGTTATCTATATATAATTTATGCATTATTTATATATAACATATTATCTATGTTTACTTATTTTTCTTATATACATATATATGTGTTTCCTTTTTCAAAATATTCAGGGAACATTTATAGACTTTATCTTCCATTTGATAAACATTTTTCTCATCTGTGTTTCTTCTATTGAGTCCTATTGTTATGTTTTCTAAATTTAATATTTTTAAAAGTCGTGTGTTTCCAGTTATTTTTTATTTTTCCCACTACTTTTGAAGCTATTAAAAAATTTTTTTTAGTTTATTTAGACTCCTTTTTGGTATTTAGTGATTTTTTTTCCCTTTATCTTCCTCATTTCATTGTTTTCCTTATTTTAATTTCTTTGGTTAGTTTGGTTCTGCTTAAATATGAGGAAATTGTTTACTTCATTCCTTTATTTTATATATGTAGTAGTGTATATTTTCTTTCCTCCATTGTTTCTGAGACTCTTTTTATCATATGGAGGCATAACTACAGTTTCTCTTCTGAGCATTATTGTGATTTTTTTTTCCTTTCTTTTTTATTCCTTAAACAGTTTTCTAGGGGGGAGGAGAGGGGTACATATTTGGGATGGGAGTCATCATGATCCTCAACTCCTCTACAAATTATCCTAGATGAACTGCTTTATAATTCCTGCATCTGTATCTATAAACTTCAAAATGTTTCTATTTCTTTGTCTTAATATTTAGGCTAGATTTGTGCTGTGGTTTCCCTCAATTTTTTTAAAAATCTTATCCAATATCTCTTTTCCTTGAATTCTTCAGCATTTCCAATATATGTAGCTTTTTAAAAAAATTATTCTAAAAAGTACATCTCTTGCTTCATGGAAGGATTCTAAAAAGTACATCTCTTGCTTCATGGAATTATTTATTTATTATACCCTTTTAATTGTATAGGTTAAAAGCAATTTCAATATGTAACTATCACATATTGCCCCTTCCATGGGGATGAAATGGAAATAAAATTGGAAAATAAATTGGTAATGTATGTAACCCTACTTACGTGTCTTTGACAATTGCATTTCTTTTTTTTTTTTTTTTTAATTGTAGTGGTTTTTGTCATACATTGACATGAATCAGCCATGGATTTACATGTATTCCCCATCTCGATCCCCCCTCCCGCCTCCCTCTCTACCTGATCCCTCTGGGTCTTCCCAGTGCACCAGCCCGGAGCACTTGTCTCATGCATCCAATCTGGGCTGGTGATCTGTTTCACCCTAGATAATATACATGTTTCGATGCTGTTCTCTCGAAACATCCCACCCTCACCTTCTCCCACAGAGTCCAAAAGTCTGTTCTGTACATCTGTGTCTCTTTTTCTGATTTGTATATAGGGTTATCGTTACCATCTTTCTAAATTCCATATATATGTGTTAGTATACTGTATTGGTCTTTATCTTTCTGACTTACTTCACTCTGTATAATGGGCTCCAGTTTCATCCATCTCATTAGAACTGATTCAAATGAATTCTTTTTAATGGCTGAATAATATTTCATGGTGTATATGTACCACAGCTTCCTTATCCATTCATCTGCTGATAGGCATCTAGGTTGCTTCCATGTCCTGGCCATTATAAACAGTGCTGTGATGAACATTGGGGTGCACGTGTCTCTTTCAGATCTGGTTTCCTCGGTGTGTATGCCCAGAAGTGGTATTGCTGGGTCATATGGCAGTTCTATTTCCAGTTTTTTAAGAAGTTTCCACACTGTTTTCCATAGTGGCTGTACTAGTTTGCATTCCCACCAACAGTGTAAGAGGGTTCCCTTTTCTCCACACCCTCTCCAGCACTTATTGCTTGTAGACTTTTGGATAGCAGCCATCCTGACTGGCGTGTAATGGTACCTCATTGTGGTTTTGATTAGCATTTCTCTGATAATGAGTGATGTTGAGCATCTTTTCATGTGTTTGTTAGCCATCTGTATGCCTTCTTTGGAGAAATGTCTGTTTAGTTCTTTGGCCCATTTTTTGATTGGGTCATTTATTTTTCTGGAATTGAGCTGCAGGAGTTGCTTGTATATTTTTGAGATTAATCCTTTGTCTGTTGCTTAGTTTGCTATTACTTTCCCCCAATCTGAGGGCTGTCTTTTCACCTAGCTTATAGTTTCCTTTTTTGTGCAAAAGCTTTTAAGTTTAATTAGGTCCCATTTGTTTATTTTTGCTTTTATTATCCTTCCAGAGGACTGATGGCAACAGAGACACCAGTCTTGGAAGGAACAAACAAAATTTTATGCATAACAAGGTCTAGAGGAGAGGCACAGTGACCCCACAGGAGACTGAACCAAAACTACCTGTTAGTGTTGGAGGGCCTCCTGTGGAGACATAAGTTGGCAGGGGCTCACTGCAGCAACTGGGGCACTGGAGGGTTCACCTTGGCATAAACCCTCTTGGAGTTTGTCATTAACTCTACCATAGAACCCATAGACCCACAGCTGGGTCACCTCAGGTCAAACAACTACCAGGAAAGGAGTGCAAACCCACCCATCAGCAGATAATTGGATTAAAGCTTTACTGAGCAAGGCCCTGACCACAAGAGCAAGACTCAGTTTTCCCTATCACCAGTCCCTCCCATCAGGAAGTTCACAAAGCCTCTTAGCCTCATCCATCAGAGGGCAGACAGAAGAAGCAAGAAAAAGCACAGTCTCACAACTCACAGTGGCCAAAATAAAAACCATATTGCTGAGAATTTATCACAAGAATAAAGCAGAAAGTTGTGCCCCAGATGAAGGGACAAGATAAAATCCCAGAAAAGCAACTAAATGGAGATAGGCATCCTTCCAGAAAAAGAATTCAAAATAATGATAGTGAAGATGACCCAGGATCTAGGGAAAAGAATGAAGACAAAGATTGAAAAGATGCTGGAAATGTTTACCAAAGACCTAGAAGAACTAAAAAACAAACAAAGAGAGATTAAAAATACACTGGAAGGAATCAATAGCAGAATAACTGAGGCAGAGAACAGATAAATGACCTGAAGGACAGAATGGTGGAACTCACTGCCACAGAACAGAATATAAAAAAAAGGATGAAAAGAAATGAAGACTGCCTAAGAGACCTCTTGGAAAACAGTAAACACATCAATATTCACATAGCAGAGAAAGAAAGGACCTGAGAAAGTGTTTGAAGAGATAATAGCTTGAAAACTTCCCAAACATGGGAAAAGAAACTGTTAACCAAGTCCAGAAAGCACAGAGAGTCCCAGGAAGTGTAAACCCAAGGAGGAGCACATAGAGACACATAGTAATCAAACTGACAAAAATTAAATACAGAGATAAAATATTAAAAGCAACAAGGGAAAAGTGATAACATTAGAGGGAACTTCCAAAAGGCTATCAGCTGATTTCTCAACAAAAACTCTACAAGTCAGAAGGGAACAGCACGATATATTTAAAGTAATGAAAGAGAAGAACCTCCAACCAAGAATATTCTACCCAGCAAGACTCTCCTTCAGATGTGATGGATAAATAAAAAGCTTTCCAGACAAGCAAAAATTAACGGAATTCAGCACCACCAAACCAGCTTTACAACAAAAGCTAAAAGAATGTCTCTAGGCAAGAGACACAAGGGTAAGAAAAGACCTACAGAAAACAAAACTCCAAAATATAAGAAAATGGCAATAGGACCATGAATAGCAATAATTATCTTAAATGTAAATGGATTAAATGCACCAACCAAAAGACATAGACTTCCTGGGTGGAATACATGTTCATATATGCACTTCCACTTACCACATAACTCTGTTTGACCCTCCCAAATTGTATGCGATTATTTTATATTGTTAAGTTAATCATAGACTGGTTCCAAGTTGGGAAAGGGGTACATCAAGGCTGTATATTGTCACCCTGATTATTTAACTTGTATGCAGAGTACATCATGTGAAATGCTGGCTGGATGAAGTATAAGCTTGAATTAAGATTACCTGGAGAAGTATCAATAACCTCAGATATGCAGATAACACCATCCTTATAAGAGAAGAGAAACTAAAGAGCCTCTTGATGAAAGTGAAAGCAGAGAGTGAAAGTTCAGTTCGGTCACTCAATCATGTCCAGTTCTTTGTACACCAGTCCTCCCTCTCCATCACCAACTCCCGGAGTCCACCCAAACCCATGCCCACTGAGTCAGTGATGCCATCCAACCATCTCATCCTCTATCATCCCCTTCCTCTCCTGCCTTCAATCTTTCCCAGCATCAGGGTCTTTTCCAATGAGTCAGCTCTTCACATCAGGTGGCCAAGAGAGTGAAAAAGCTCACCTAAAACTCAATATTCAAAAAACTAAGATCATGGCATCTGGTCCCATCACTACATGGCAAATAGATGGGGAAACAATGGAAACAGTGAAAGACTTTCTTTTCTTGGGCTCCAAAATCATTGTGGATGGTGACTGCAGCCATAAAATTAAAAGATGCTTGCTTCTTGGAAGAAAAGCTATGATCAGTCTAGACAGCATATTAAAAAGCAGAGACATTACTTTACCAACAAAGATTTGTCTAGTCAAAGCTGTGGTTTTTCCAGTAGTCATGTATGAATGTGAGAGATGGACTATAAAGAAAGCTGAGCACTGAAGAATTGATGCTTTTGAACTGTGGTGTTGGAGAAGACTCTTGAGAGTCCCTTGGACAGCAAGGAGATCCAACCAGTCCATCCTAAAGGAAATCAGTCCTGAATATTCATTGGAAGGACTGATGCTGAAGCTGAAGCTCCAATACTTTGGTCACCTGATACGAAGAAATGACTCACTGGAAAAGACCCTGATGCTGGAAAAGATTGAAGGCAGGAGGAGAAGGGTACAATAGAGATGAGATGGTCGGATGGCATCACCGACTCAATGGACATAAGTTTGAGCAAATTCCAGGAGTTGGTAATGGACAGGGAGGCCTGGCATGCTGCAATCCATGGGGTCACAAAGAGTCGGACAGGACTGAGCAACCAAATTGAACTAAACTGAACTGAATTGTGTTCCCATTATGGCTTGCAATTGTAATTATCTTTTATGTTTTATCCGGCTATTGATTGTGAGAACTAATAAACATACATTACTACTGTGATTGTGTAACTAGTACTCACTTAATAGTGTTGTATCATGATTCAGTTGAGTTCAGTTGCTCAGTTGTGTCTGAGTCTTTGCAACCACATGCAGCATGCCAGGCTGGTCAATAAAAAAATAGTAGAACTCTATATCACCAACACTACCATTTCATAGAAAAACTTGTAATCACTTTTTAAAGTCCGGATGCATTTCAGAATTGTCTTGAAATTTTTTTGAAACATACAAATGCTCAGGTATTGCCTTCTTTCTCCAGATTTCCAGATATGTTTCTAATGAGTATTCATGTTTAAAAACAACTCACTGTATGATGACCTTTTACTTTTATCTAGTTTGTTTCACTTTTTCTATTTCATATTCAGTAATCCCATTTTGTTTTGCTTATGTTCTCCAATCTGTCTCTTTATTTTTATGTTCTTTCTCAAGCCTCTATCAAGTGTAATAGAAAAGCTTCTGTATACATATTAAGTATGTATAATATACATATTTTGTAAAACTCAAGAGTTTTTGCCTAACTAGAAAATTTATGACATTTTGATTTCACATGTTTGACTAAGTATGAATAAATTGCTGGATATCTAATTAAAAAGTAGATATGCAACAAGCAACAAAGGTTTACTGTACAGCATCCTTTTGGATTCAGCCATTTCACCTTCAGTCCAAGCTTTGGCAGTAGAAACAGCTCCAAACTTTATCCATAATATTATAGACTGACAGCAATATTCTAGTACCAACTGAATTTAAATGAGCCTCAGTTTTCCTCTCTGTTATCATGAGTTTAAGTCACATACGAATTTGATTTTTTGTTTTCATTGTTTTCATGGGTTTTTTTTAACCTTGAAATTATTATGAAAGAGGAAGTGAACCTAATATGTAGATTAAATTAATCTCTCTCTACTTGCACAGTTTTCTTTAAATACTTGAGATTGACAAATTGATCAATTCTGCTCTTTTTGAGAGAAAGAGACAGAGAGAATGACACACACTGTCACTTTCACTCGACTTCTAATCCTTTTAAAGAAAAGGGGAACAACTCTAAATTATATATGGACTGATCTGTTTAATGAGATATTACTTATCACATTTGTAAAATAATAAAGTGAAAATTTGCATCATAAATGTATTCAATGTATCATAATTCTGTTTTATATTTTTTCATAATATAAATGAGCCAATATAATAAGACCTGTCCAGTCTCTGGTTTAAAATGACATTGTGGGAAAATGGTCATATGTTATTTCCAAAATGGCCTCTATATTATTAGAGAGAGAGAGAGAGAATGCTTCATGTTTTAAGGAAGCATATATTATGAACCTGTTTTACCCAGAAGGTTAGATGGATCAAGTTTCAAGATAACTCAAAAGTACAGGTAAAATTTATTTTAGATTTTAGAGATAAGCAGAGATTTACCAAATAGACAAGTATTCCAGGGTGAAATAATTTGTGTTGAAATTTGATGGCATAGTGGAGGAAGAGCAGAGAGTTTTCTCTAGATAGAACATAGAATCTTGGACTTCATGAGACGAATGTTTGGAAAAAGTGAAACACTATTGTGACTCGAGAATGTTAACTTTTTATAGAGTTCTGTGTCTTTTATTATCTCTTACAGCACTGAATAAGAAAATTGCACTTAGAACAAATAATTCGTAAACTAAAACCAACCCACTAAAATTATGCCTACAGCTCATACCCTTTATGAACTGAAAACATTTCCCATTACCAGTGTCCTCATGGCCCCTTTCACATCTTTATTTCTCAAAGTATAGATAATGGGGTTTAAAAGTGGGGTGACTATGGTGTAGAAAAGGGAGACAAACTTTCCCTGGTTTTTGGAGCTACTTTTAGCTGGCTGAAGGTACATGAAAATGATGGTCCCATAGAAAATAATGACCACGAGCAAGTGGGAGGAGCAAGTCCCAAAGGCCTTGCTACGCCCTGCTGTTGATTTAATCCTCAACACAGCTCGTGTTATAAAGCCATAGGAGATTAAGATGAGTGACACAGGGACAATTAGAAAGATTATACTGGCCACGAATAGTTCTACTTCATTGAAAGTTGTGTCCACACAGGCCAGTTTTATGAGCACTGGCACCTCACAAAATATATGGTCCAATTTGCGATGACCACAAAGAGGCAGCTGCACAGTAAGGGAGCACTGAATAAGGGAGGTGATGAGGCCACTGAGCCACGCTATGCTGGCCAAGGATACACAAAGCTGAGGATGCATAATGCTCGTGTAGTACAGAGGCCGGCAGACAGCAGCACAGCGATCATAAGCCATGACCGCTAGGAGAATGCACTCAGAGGAGCCCAACCCGGTGGCGACATAGAGCTGGGCCACACACCCGCCATAGCTCATGTTCTTGTCTTTCTTATTCATGGTAACCAACAACTGTGGGGCAACACTGGTGGTGAAGCAGATGTCTACACAAGAGAGGTTGCTAAGGAAATAGTACATTGGAGTGTGGAGTTTGGGGTCCAAGTAAGAAACCAAAATGATGGCGGTGTTTCCCAGTAGGTTTAAGACGTAGAAGAGCAAAATTATAACAAAAAGTATTCTCTCTAGTTGGGGCTGATCAGAAAATCCCAGAAGAAGAAACCCTTTTTCAGAGCTGCTGTTGCTTTCCTCCATTATCTTGCAGACTTTAATTCATAAAAGGGTTTATACTCTGGAGATAGAAAGTGAGGAGGTGAATATTAGTAAACTGTAATTGTTTCCAATATGATTATTTTTCTCTTACAACATTCAACCATGTTGTGGAAGAATGATAGCAGTTTCCTCAATGTATATCTTTAACAGAAAATACCTCTCCCCATGTTTCCTTGAAGCAGATTCCACTCTAATAGGAGGAACTCTAACACAGACACCGTCACAATCCCTGATTCTTTTCATTCTTAATCCAAAAGTGTACCATCTGCTTTACATTCTTCATCTAGAAGAGACATCTCTGTAAATTTAGTAATGTGCATTTGTGAGACTCTATTCTATCAATAGTGGTTTCAGACTCCTAGAAGAGTCTGCTATTGTTTTCTAAAAAAATTATCCAATGGCAGACAAATATGGAAGAAACATTGGGAAAAATAACAGTTATATGTGGAGAGAATATAGGCTAGATGCAAGTGATGACATATCCCAGGCATGGAAAGAAGTTTGATCAATGTGGCCAAGAAGGAAACTCCTAAAGAGGTGGGTGGTCTTGAGAAGAGAGGAAAGAGACTAGATGAGAATAACAATAGCATCACCATGATGCCCACTAATTGGTTTGGACGCTAGCATTGACTTAACACAGAGTCTGAGCTGCAGACATTTTTAACTAAATACCCAGTTAGCAATCTCTCACACACACATTATCCCATGGTTCCTTCTTCATTTCCCACCTCCTTCTCTTCAATTACCTCCTTTCCAATAATTTTTAACATTTTTTGGTTATTGTAGAGTAGCTTACAAGTATTTAGAGATGTTAGAGAAGTAGTTTATCTTGTCTCTCTCCTTTGTAGGTATTTCCACTTAAAATTTTCATACCTTTTTCCATTAAAATCCAATAGTTGAAATATGTATTTTTGA
This sequence comes from Muntiacus reevesi, assembly GCF_963930625.1. Classification (NCBI taxonomy): domain Eukaryota; kingdom Metazoa; phylum Chordata; class Mammalia; order Artiodactyla; family Cervidae; genus Muntiacus; species Muntiacus reevesi. The sequence goes on from NC_089249.1 coordinate 220,296,415, forward strand.
AATAATTTAATGCTGCTTATATCACCTAATTGTTTATTATTTCATTTGAAAATGTATTTTGAACACATTACATTTTAGTATATAATACTTGAATAATAAAAACTAATTTTTAAAATAGTATTTACTTATGATATCTTCACTTAAAAATGATTATTGCTAACAGCTTAGTATACTAGGAGAAACAACTTAGTGATATTAAGAGAACTTACTTTCATCTCCATGCTCCTTGCTCAACACCTGTAAATATTAATAAAAATTTACATATTTATTATTATAATGGGTATAAATATTAAACTGGTGGCAGTCAGAGTATAAATTAATAATTTCTATAAGCAAATACATATCTATTTTTATAATTTTTAATACTTTATGCTGCTTACACTTACCATATATCCAAATCTTGTATTTTTATGTTATATCAAAAATTTAAAACACAACAAAAAAAAATCTAACTTTCAAAGATTATGTAAGCTTTCATATGTAAAGAATGTGATTTATTTTATTGTTTGCCATTAAAGTTGGTTATAGTTTGTTACATTTATATATAACATAATATACTGTATTTACATAATTTATAAATATATATATACATAGATATATATAAAATTATATGTGATTCAATGATATACAAAATTTTCACAGGATATTGTCTTATCTAAAAAAACCTATATATTTATTCAAGTTTACAATCTGTGGAATTTAAGACTGTCTTTAATATAATGTAGAAACAAAAAGAACAAAATCCCTCTGTAGTTAAGGAAAAAATATGAAAAATAGTGTTTTTATTTGAACTGGAATAATATAGAAGAAAGAAGAGTAAAAATTTGGTCTATAAGCACTCTGCTTACAGTTTTAGTTAGTTATTAGTTTTGCTAACAGACTGTGGTGTTGGAGAAGACTTGTCAGACTCCCTTGGGTTGCAAGGAGATCCAACCAGTCCATCCTAAAGGAAATCAGTCCTGAACATTCATTGGAAGGACTGATGCTGAAGCTGAAACTCCAATACTTTGGCCACCTGATGGGAAGAACTGACTCATTTGAAAAGACCCTGATGCTGGGAGAGATTGAAGGCAGGAAGGGAAGGGGACGACAGAAGATGAGGTGGTTGGATGGCATCACTGACTGGATGGACATGAGTTTGAGTAAGCTCTGGGAGTGGTGATGGACAGGGAAGCCTGGCATGCTGCAATCCATGGGGTTGCAAAGAGTTGGACTCAACTGAGCGACTGAACTGAACTTAATACAAGGATTTGTTAATTGCTCAGTCATGTCTGAGTCTTTGCAATCCCATGGACTGTAGCCCCTCAGGCTTCTCTGTCCATGGAATTCTCCAGGCAGGAATACTGAAGTGGATAGCCCCTTCCTTCTCCAGGGGAACTTCCCGACCCAGGGATCCAACCCAGGTCTCTTGCATTGCAGGCAGATTCTTTACCATTTGAGCAGCCAGGAAAATGTATATGAAGATCAAGACAATGTGTGTGTGTGTGTGTGTGTGTGTGTGTGTGTGTGTGTGTGTGTGTACGCACCAAAGTCCCTTTATGAGTTTCAAAATTGAAAATCCTTTGCACTCTTCCCCCACACATCTCCTTCTTTACAGAGGGAAACAAATTTTAAAAATTTCAAATATACAAATTTCTATACATAGAAAACTATAAAACACTGATGAAAGAAATCAAAGAGGACACAAACAGTTGGAGAAACATACCGTGTTCATGGATTGGAAGAATCAATATTGTCAAAATGGCTATTCTACCCAAAGCAATCTATAGATTCAATGCAATCCCTATCAAGCTACCAACGGTATTTTTCACAGAATTAGAACAAATAATTTCACAATTTGTATGGAAATACAAAAAACCTCGAATAGCCAAAGTAATCTTGAGAAAGAAGAATGGAACTGGAGGAATCAACCTGCCTGACTTCAGACTCTACTACAAAGCCACAGTCATCAAGACAGTATGGTACTGGCACAAAGACAGAAATATAGATCAATGGAACAGAATAGAAAGCCCAGAGATAAATCCACGAACCTATGGACAGCTTATCTTTGACAAAGGAGGCAAGGATATACAATGGAAAAAAGACAATCTCTTTAACAAGTGGTGCTGGGAAAACTGGTTAACCACTTGTAAAAGAATGAAACTAGAACACTTCCTAACACCATACACAAAAATAAACTCAAAATGGATTAAAGATCTAAATGTAAGACCAGAAACTATAAAACTCCTAGAGGAGAACATAGGCAAAACACTCTCCGACATAAATCACAGCAAGATCTTCTATGACCCACCTCCCAGAATATTGGAAATAAAAGCAAAAATAAACAAATGGGACTTAATGAAAATTAAAAGCTTTTGCACAACAAAGGAAACTATAAGTAAGGTGAAAAGACAGCCCTCAGATTGGGAGAAAATAATAACAAATGAGGAAACAGACAAAGGATTAATCTCAAAAATATACAAGCAACTCCTGAAGCTCAATTCCAGAAAAATAAACGACCCAATCAAAAAATGGGCCAAAGAACTAAACAGACATTTCTCCAAAGAAGACATACAGATGGCTAACAAACACATGAAAAGATGCTCAACATCACTCATCATCAGAGAAATGCAAATCAAAACCACAATGAGGTACCATTACACGCCAGTCAGGATGGCTGCTATCCAAAAGTCTACAAGCAATAAATGCTGGAGAGGGTGTGGAGAAAAGGGAACCCTCTTACACTGTTGGTGGGAATGCAAACTAGTACAGCCACTATGGAAAACAGTGTGGAGATTTCTTAAAAAACTGGAAATAGAACTGCCATATGACCCAGCAATACCACTTCTGGGCATACACACTGAGGAATCCAGATCTGAAAGAGACACGTGCACCCCAATGTTCATCGCAGCACTGTTTATAATAGCCAGGACATGGAAGCAACCTAGATGCCCATCAGCAGATGAATGGATAAGGAAGCTGTGGTACATATACACCATGGAATATTACTCAGCCGTTAAAAAGAATTCATTTGAATCAGTTCTAATGAGATGGATGAAACTGGAGCCCATTATACAGAGTGAAGTAAGTCAGAAAGATAAAGAACATTACAGTATACTAACACATATATACGGAATTTAGATAGATGGTGGCGATAACCCTATATGCAAAACAGAAAAAGAGACACAGAAATACAGAACAGACTTTTGAACTCTGGGGGAGAACGTGAGGGTGGGATGTTTTGAAAGAACAGCATGTATATTATCTATGGTGAAACGGACCACCAGCCCAGGTGGGATACATGAGTCAGGTGCTCGGGCCTGGTGCACTGGGAGGACCCTGAGGAGTCGGGTGGGGAGGGAGGTGGGAGGGGGGATCGGGATGGGGAATACATGTAACTATATGGCTGATTCATGTCAATGTATGACAAAACCCACTGAAATGTTGTGGGGTGATTGGCCTCCAACTAATAAAATAATATTAAAAAAAAAAAAAAAAAAAAAAAAAAAAAAATTTCAAATATACAAAAAAAAAAAAAAAAGAAAAAAAAAGAAAAAATAAAAAAAAATAAAAATTTCAAATATAAAAAAGGAAGTTCTAGGTCCTGGTAAACACTTTATATAATCTTCTAATCTTAATATTTCAATTTTTATTTTGAAAATATATACTAAACATTTTGAACAATGGCTAACATTGTACCTTCATTATCATCAGGAACAAAACAAACAAAACCTCACCAAATTAAATGTAATAAAGAAAAAAGGTACTGACATTCATCAGAATTGTTGCAGAAATCCCAGAATGGGACCAGTAGGCCTTGAAGGGAAGAAGAGGTTATTCAATGTCACTGGTGTGGGCAACACCCCCAAAATATCAAAAATAATTTCCCTTTAAATGAAGTTCTTACTATTGTGTGAACAGTTGTCCACACATCTAATGGACAAGGAGGCAGGGAGCAATCAGGGAAAATGTGTAGAGGAAACTCTGGCAAGGGACTGGTAGAGCTATCAAAGTAGCATTGTCTAAACTAAGGGAATTATTATCCCAGTCATGGCAAAGGATGAGAAAGTGATAAGAAGTAGAGCTTAGAGAAGAATGTAGGTATTCACACAACAAAGGAACAGAAATCACGATAGGATTCTCAATGGCTGCAACCCCATGGAATCAATCTGATAATAATGCAAGATAATGTAATGTAAACTTGCCAGCAAATTTGAAAAAACAGTGGCCACAGGGCTAGAAAAGATCAGTTTCTCATTCCAATCCCAAAGAAGGGCATTGCCAAAGAGTGTTCAAACTACATTTTCAAACTAAATTTTTCAAACCACAGTTATGCTCATTTCATATGCTAGCAAGGTAATGCTCAAAATCTTTCAAGGTGGACTTCAACAGCACATGAACAAAGAACTTCCAAATGTACAAGATGGATTTTGAAAAGGCAGAGGAACCAGAGATCAAATTGCCAACATCCATTGAATCACAGAAAAAGTTAAGGAATTCCAGAAAAAAAATCTACTTCTGCTTCCTGACTATGCTAAAGACTTTGACTATGTGGATCACAGCAAACTGTGGAGAATTCTTGAAGAGATGGGAATTCCAGACCACCTTACCTGTCTCCTAAGAAACCTGTGTGCAGTTCATGAAGCAACATTTAGAACCAGACATGGAAAAACAGACTGGTTCAAAACTGGGAAAGGAATATGTCAAGTCTGTTTATTGTCACCCTGCTTATTCAACTTATATGCAGAGTACATCATGCGAAATGCCGGGTTAGATGGAGCACAAGTGGGAGTCAAGACTGGTGGGAAAAATATCAATAACCTCAGATATGCAGATGATACAACTCTAATGGCAGAAAGCAAAGAAGAACTAAAGAGCATCCTGATGAAGGTGAAAGAAGAGAGTGAAAAAACTGGGGTTTTTTTCCCATTTATTTTTATCAGTTGGAGGGTACTCAACATTCAAAAAACAAAGATCATGGCATCTGGTCCCATCACTTCATGGCAAATAGATGGGGAAACAATGGAAACAGTGAAAGAATTTATTTTCTTGGGCTCCAAAATTACTGTGGATGGTGACTGCAGCCATGAAATTAAAAGACACTTGCTCCTTGGAAGAAAAGTTATGATAAACCTAGACAATGTAATTAAAAAGCAGAGACATTACTTTGCTAATAAAGGTCCATCTAGTCAAAGCTCCAGTTTTTCCAGTAGTCATACATGGATGTGAGAGCTGGACCATAAAGAAGGCTGAGTGCTGAAGAATTGATGCTTTCAAACTGTGGTGCTGCAGAAGACTCTTGAGAGTCCCTGGGACTGCAAGGAGATCAAACCAGTCCATCCTAAAGGAAATAAACCCTGAATATCCATTGGAAGGACTGATGCTGAAGCTGAAGCTCCAATACTTTGGCCACCTGATGTGAAAAGCTGACTCACTGGAAAAGACCCTGATGCTGAGAAAGATTGAGGACAGGAGGAGAAGAGGGTGACAGAGAATGAGGTGGTTGGATAGCATCATTGACTCAATGAACATAAGTTGAGCAAATTCAGAGAGATAGTGAAGGACAGGGAAGCCTGGTGTGCTGCAGTCCATGGGGTTGCAAACAGTTGGACACCACTGAGTGACTGAACAACCGCAACCTTCTTTATGGCTGAAAATTCTCCCTTACCAGAGAGCCAAACCAGCAGCTTCATCCATTTGTGAAGACAAACTGCAGCCCCATATGACTAGTATGCACAGTCTGCAGTTCTGCTTGGCTAAGGTTCCTGAACAGTAGTTCAGTCCATTGATAGAGACAAGCCTACAACCCCACCTAACTGCAGAGCAGCTTTCTTCAGAGCTTCAACCTTATTCAAATGCATATCTCAACCTGCAGCCCCATCCAAATGTGTGGTTTAGTCAGAGGTATCATCCTACCTGGGACTCCAGTGACCACACACAACCAAGCACTGCCACTGGACCTATCTGGTCAGAGTCCAGTCTGTACATCTGTTCAAACCCAGATTACAGCCCTTCCAAAAACAGAGCCCAGTCAGTATCATCACCAGACTTGGAGTATAGCCTGTGTCACATCTTACAAGGGCTGATTGCAGTGGTAACTCTACATGATTGCATAATTCAGCCAGCAGTATTACCTATTCAAAGAGTTCAGCCTGCAGTCTCACTCATTTGCAGAATCTAGCCTGTGACACTGCCTCGTGAGAAATCACAGCATGCATTCCTGCCTGATCAGGTTGCCTAGTAAGTGGCCCTGCTTAAATATAAAGCCCAGTCAGCTGTTATCCCCTATTGCAGGGCCCAGCCAGAGAACCCACTAGACTATAGAGAATAGTCAGTGGTGTTACCCTCCCAGAAAGTTCAGCCAGGGGCCCTACTTGATAAAGGAGCTCAGTCAGTGGAACCATCAGATCACAGAGGCCAGCCATTAGGTCTTCTCAATTAAAGCTCAGGCAGAGGTCCTAGCTGACTTCAAAGTGCAGGCATTCACCGCACTTCATCAGAGACTTTAGCAGAATGCCCCACTTCCCCATGTATGCTACAAGCTAGCTTGGCTGGAACACCAGGTTGGGATGATTGGTAAAGGTCTTTTGGCCTTTGCCAAAATGAGCTTGTAATGAGTGGAAGAGATGCTCAAATATACAGACACCAACATAAAGTTACAAGCATCGTGAAAACAATAGGAATGATGGCACTGCCAGTGAAAACCAATAAAACTCTAATGATCAAACCCAAAGAAAGGGAAATCTATGAAATGACTGACAAAGCATTCAGAATAATTATTTTCAATGTTTAGTGAATTATATGAAAACTATACAACTATATAAAATTAGAAAGAAAAAGTAATACATGAACAAAATGAGATCGCCTCAACAAGGGAAAAGAAACTACAAACAAAAGCAAAATGAAATATTACAGCTGAAGAATACAATGCTTGTCTAAAACATTCAGTAACAGGAGACTTGATCAAGAGGAAGAATTCTTCCCTGAACTTGAAAACAATTCATTTGAAATTACTCATTCAGAGGAGCAAAAAGGAAAAAGAAAGAAAGAAAGAATGTGACAAAGAACTTACAAGACTTAAGAGACATCTCGTAGGTATACAATATAAACATTTTAGGAGTCTCAGAAGGATAAGAGAGTCTATTGAAAGAAAGAATGACTGAAAACTCTCAGTTTTGAAGAGGGATACAGACATCCAGGTACAAAAATACCAAAAATTCCCAGACTCAATCTGAAGAGGACTTCTCTGAAACATAATATAATCAAAATTTGAAATTACAACAAAGATAAAATTTTGAAAGCCACAAGAAAAAGAATCAAAAAATAAAAATAAAAAAATAAAAAGAATCATCACATAGAAGGGAATCCCCATAAGCCTTTTTGTAGATTTCTCAGCAGGGAACTTTCAGGCCAGGAGAGAATGGGATGATATATTCAAAGTAGTGACAGAGAACAAATACCAATCAAGAATACCTGACAAACTGTCCTTTTGAAATAAAAGAAAATTTAAAATCCTTTCACTTTAAACTGTATGAACCTAAAGAGACACATTTAGCTTTAAAGATAAGTATAAGCTGAAAGTGAAGGGATGGAAAAAGATATTCCACACAAATGATAACCATAAGACAGGAGAGGTGGCTTTACTTATATCAGGCAAAATAAACACATTGCAATAACTCACAAGAGACAAAAAAGGCATCGTATGATAAAGAGAGACAGCTGATCAAGTGGATGAATTGACCATCATATTGTAAATATATATTATCCAACACTGGAGCAGCTAAATATATTAAGCAAATATTAACAGATTTAAAGAGAATAATATACACCAGTACAATAGTATTATGAGACCAGTACCCGATTTTCAATAATGGAAGGATCATCCAGAGAGAAAATCAGTAAGAAAATGTTGGAGCTGAACTATATAATTCAAACCAAATGGGCCTAATGTCTCCATCTCCCTTTCTCTCTCTCTCTCTCTCACTCTCTCTCTCTCTCTCTCTCTCTCTCTCTGTCTCTCTCTGTCTCTCTCTTACACACAGGCACACACAATTGATGTACACACCCACACAAATAGACATATACACAATGCTTCCTAATTCTAAGAAAAAAATTGAAGACTCAAATTATAAATGTATTTTTGCCAGTCTTAGTTTTATAAAATCATAAGCACTAAAATATAGCTTGCTTGAAGTCCTGTATAACGTCATTTGAACACATGAATATCTGTTTTCATATCAGTCTTATCTTCTGTCTGTGTCTTTGCTAAAGTAAGGGAAGTGTTGCTTTACTTTATGGCTGCATTTCCTTCTGTTTGTATTTAAGATAAGTATATAATCAACTTTGATTTGAAGAGAATTCCTAAAAATAATCATTCTGACTTATGCCTACTTTATATTTTGTATGATGTAAAACCCATGTCATTTTCTCAGGACAAATATTAATAACTTCACTTAAAATAGCAATAGTCTATTTCCAAACATTTCAAGCCCCCACGTCTTCCCACCATTCAAGAACTGATTGCTCCTTAAACTTAGTGCTCTAGCTAAAGCTCAGTGCAAAACCTAGATAAGTGGTTATCAAGTACTAAGGGTGGATGGAAGAATTCTTGGATGCCATAGGTCTTTATTCATGAAATCTTAAGGTCTCCAGGTACACTGAAGACTTCATTTTGTTAACTTTACACATTAAGCCTGGTATCTGAAGAGGTGAACATAACAAGCAAACTCAAGAGAATAACCAATTTTTTGTTTCCCCAAATAGTTTTCTCTGCCATCCCTTAGAGTCTCATGCCATCATGACACTTGATTTTCATGTGATCTACAATTACCAAAAATTTATAATGTGCTAGGCACTGAGTTCAGCCCTGGAGACTCTGTGATATTAAAATTTAGATGTGGAAACAGATATGGTAACAATATCTTTATACTTTAAAAACTGCTGCAGCAAATAACTACCTGTATACTGTCAAATCCCTTTTTCTTGTATACTGAGATTGAACACAAAAAAAGTGGTTCTGATATTGTGTTTCCTTCTCTGGCTTTTAGAGAATATTCATATCCAGGAAAATCAATCAACTGGCTTTAAATCATACCAATTTTTGGAGAAGGAAATGACAACCCACTACAGTATTCTTGCCTGGAGAATCCCATGGTCTGAGGAGCCTGGCAGGCTACAGTCCATGGGGTTGCAAGAGTCAGAAATGACTTGGTGACTAAACCACCACCACCACCATACCAATATCTGCTATCTTTATTTTTACCAAATTATGCTCTTCAAAATAAAAGAATCATTGTGGTCCAATCTATGATCTAGTTCTACCTTGCAACACCATTTGGATGAAATTTGGAAAAGAAAAATTATACTCAATGCTTCATAGTCTATATGGCCATGAACATGGATTGACTTGCATTGGAGATAGGTCAAGTTTACAAACATATTTAAATTTTACTGTAATTCCTAGCTGCAATCAATCAGCAAGTTTACTTCTGGATCTCAGTCCAACATTTTCTTTCTAACACCAATTTTAAAATGATGTGCACAATATCCTATGATTTTTTTTCCCTTTAAGTCATTTTAATTCATATGGAATATTTTGCAATACCTGATATTGTGGATGATCCCAGCCTTTTCTTGGATGGTCCCTTTGGTTAGAATTTTTGTGTGACTCTAGTTATAAATCTTGCGTAATGAAGACAGGAAAAAAAAAAAAAAAGAATTTGATAGGGAAAGCAATGAAAAAGTACCAACCAAGAAAGAAAAGATAGCAGATGCAAGAGTTTGGATCCTTGACCTGCTTTCCCTGAATCGTTGCCTATTTGGGAGTCAGGAGATTAAAACCACAGAGTAACAATAAGTTCTACTTTGAATCTAAAACAAATCTGATAGGAAATGGAAGAGAACAGATTCTCCCCTTAGGGATAAAGTGCCTAAATTTAGGGTATGGCTTGTTTATACTGGCAATACCACTGGGACTGTGATCTCAACCCACCAATTAAAGTTAGAGAGATTCATGGAGATTTATGGTCCTGAGAATGCTTCCTTTGGGATAAAAATTTATACCATCCAATTGACCTAAATATGCACAACACAATTCCAATGGACAGCACATATATAATTAAACTTATGTATCTGGGCTTATATTTTTAATGTTTAATTAAAAAAATCAGAACTTCAATTAATCTCCAATAAAAATTTAAAATTAAAAATTGATTTTTAATTTAATAAATAAAGATAATAAAACATAAGAAAAATTAGCATTTGGAAGGAAGAACAATAAACTCCAGATCAAGAAAAATACATTTCAAAAAATTAAAAATAATATTGAGTCAAGATTTTAAAAAGGAGTTACCTATTTTGTCAAGGTCTGTGATATTTGATTATTTTCCTTCAATTGATGAAAGACATTTAGAAGTTTTTTTTTCTTTTAATACAGAATTAATGTGTCTTTACAGAATAACTATGTACACATCATAGGCATAATTTTTGTGAAGATTCTAAATAAAAATATCATATAAAGCATTTCTTTTACAAAGAAGAAAGCAAAAATACACAAAGCAGAAAGGATAGCCTCTTTGTTAAATTCTACTGGGAAAACTGGACAGCTATGTGCAAAAGAATCAAACTGAACTACTTCCTCATGCCATGTACAAAATAAATTCAAAGTAGATTAAAGACATAAATGTAAGACCTGAAATAATACAATTTCTAGAAGAAAACATAGGTATCTGTCTTAGTAACATTTTCTTTCTTTCTTTTTTTTTTTTTTTTTTTTAGTGTCTCAGGCAAGGGAAACAAAAGCAAAAATAAGCAAATAGGACTACAGCAAACTAGAAGGCTTTTGCACACTGAAGAAAACTATCAGCAAAATAAGAAGCCAACTGGCTTCCCTTGTGGCTCAGTTGACAAAGAATCTGCCTGCAATGCAGGAGATCTGGGTTTGATCCCTGGGTTGGGAAGATCCCCTGGAGAAGGGAAAGGCTACCCTCTCCAGTATTCTGGCCTGGAGAATTCCATGGACTGTATAGTCCACAGGGTCTCAAAAAGACAGACCACTGAGCGACTTTCATTTTCACTTAATGAATGACTGAAAAGTGAAAGTGTTAGTTGCTCAGTACTATCTGACTCTTTGCAACTCCATGGTCTGTAACAGACCAGGTTCCTCTGTCCATGGAATTCTCCAGGCGAAAATACTGGAGAGGTTAGTCATTTCTATCTCCAGGTGATCTTCTTGACCCAGGGATGGAACCTGGGTCTCCTGAACTGTAGGAAGATTTTTAACCATCCGAGCTGGCAGGGAAGCCCTAATGAATGACTGAAGACATTTGCAAATGATAGATCTGATCAGGAATAATGTGCAAAATATACAAAGAACTCGTACAATTCAGCATTCAACAAATAAAAATGGGCAGAGGAACTGAAGAGACATTATTTTTTCAAAGAAGATATGCAGATGGCCAATAGGCATACAAAAAGATTCTCAACATCACTAATCTTCAGGAAATGCAAATCAAAATGTCAGTGAGATAGCACTTCACACTTGTCAGAATGGCTTTTATCAAAAAACAATAAATAACAAGTGTTGAGGAAGTTGTGGAAAAAAGTAAACTCATCCACTGTTGATGGGAGTATAAATTGGTATAGTCATTATGAAAAACAGTATGGAAATTTCTCAAAAAATTCAAAGTAAAAAAAAAATTAAAAATTAACTTGAGTTATCCAGGAGAGGAGCTGAGGAATCTCCATGAAGATCATGAGTGCAACTATGCTAGATTTGGGTATGAAAGAAATATCAAAGCAAGGGAAATCTCACAATTTCCACCAATTCCACCCTTGGGATTCTAAGAAAACCAAAACACTAATTCAAGAAAGATATATGCACTCTTTCTGTTCATTGTAGTATGAAGCATTTAGAATGGCCAAGATATGGAAGCAACCCAAACAGTGATAACCAACAGAAAAAAAGATAAAGAAGTTGTGATATATATCTCACATTTAGAGATATTATTCAACCATTAAAAAGGATAAAATCTTGCCATTTGTGACAACATAGATGAACTTAGAGTATATTATGCTAAGTGAAATAAGTCAGATATAGAAAGACAAATACTTCATTATTTTGCTTATAGGTAGAAATACAAGTAAACAAATACAATAAACACAAGCAGAGTCACAGATACAGAGAACAAACAGGTTATTGCCAGTGAGGAGTTATGAGAAGAAAAAAATAGGTAAGGAAGATTAAGAGATATAAACTTCCAATTGCAAAATAAGTGAAGTGCTTAGTGTGGGGAAAATAATCAATAATAATGTAATATTTTTATATAGTGGCATATTTTAACTAGACTTATTATAAAGATCATTTTGAAATTTACAGAAATACCAAATCATGTCCTGTAACAGGAACTTAACATAATGTTGTAGGCTAGTTACACTTCAAAAACAAACAAACAAGGTTATAGATAAATCAGAATAGTAGTTACCAGAGGTAGGAAGGGGAAATCGGATGAAAGCAGCTGAAAGTTGTAAACTTAGAGTTATAGTATAAATAAGTACTGGGGATATATTATACAGTATGTAAATATAATTAACACTGTTGTGTGTTATAGATGAAACTTGTTAAGAGTATAAATTTTAAATGTTCTCAACACAAGAAAAAATTTTTTCTATTTTTTCAATTTTGCATGTATATGTGATGATGGATGTTCACTAAACTTACCATGATAATCATTTCATGACTGATGTAAGTCAGATCATTATGCTGCACACCTTCAACTGACATAATGCTGCATGTCAATTATATCTCAATAAAACTGAAAGGGCAAATAGAATAAAAAACACAAACAAACAGAAGAAATCAAAACTCCTTCAATGCCAACATATACATCATTCAAGCAACTTTGTTTCTTCCAACCAAAAAATAAATAAGTAAATAATAGCTCACTATAGAGTGAGCACTGACCCTGCATTTATTTCAGTAGTATAAATTCTTCTGTCTAGGTCTTATAGGCCTAAAGAGATAGAAAGCCAATTAGCAAATCAAATATCACAGTAGTGTGTGGTATAGATATGACAAAGATGTTTACATGAGGAAGAACTTGAGAGATAACAAATAAAATGATAAATAGTAAATGACCAGTATTAAATATTTTTCAGTGATATGTTTCGAATACCAATGCATTTAGCTAAGTTTTTTTTTTTTCAAATACCACTTGCGAAGTACAGAAGGAATGGTCAAAAACACAGACAGACTCTAATTTCATGGAATTAACCGTGAGGTCAATTAATTCATATCAGTTGAATAATCATATAGTTTATTAACATATAATACATTTTATTAGTTTCAAAAGGATACATAAAGCTAGGGTAACTGATAATAGTATTTAATGTAAAAATTTTTTCTTATAAGATAAATATATAAATTTATATATATAGTATATTATGTAAAGTATAGAAATGTATTTATAGAAGCATATTTATATTTATATAGTATATAAAGTATAGAAATTAACTTGAATTATCCAGGAGAGGAGCTGAGGAATCTCCATGAAGATCATGAGTGCAACTATGCTAGGTTTGGGTACTAAAGAAATATCAAAGCAAGGGAAATCTCACAAGAAAACACGTAACAAAGAACATGTAATTGCTAGAGTTTCTCTCAAGTAGTTTATGTTCTCTAGAAGGTCAGAGAATCAAAATTAGCAAGAAATTCTTTTAAAAAATTAAAAATAGGCATATACTTTTTATCTAAAGCAATAATAGGATAAGGGTATTAAAAGAAAATACATTACACCCCTCAACTCTGTTGAACAAAGTCATGGATATGTGAAATGTCTTGGCCCATGAAATATGAGCAGGGTTAATGTGTGGACCTTCCAGGAAGAGGACTGAAGAAGGCATCTTGTGATTCAGCACTTTCCTCTTCTCTATATCTACAACCAGCAATAATCTAGAGAGATGCTCTTCCTAAAAGGTAAATATGAAATAAAACCAAAATCAACTTGAAGTGGTCATGAACTACAAGCAGGAGTCAATATTTGCATCTATAAACTACTAAATATTTGACGTTGTTTCCTTTTAGCCCATCATAGTCTAGCCTACTTTAACTGGTGCGCACCATCATTTTCCTGGCTCGGGCCCAACCCTCAAAATTAGTTATTTCCTTAAATAACAGAAAGAGTTGCAATTTGTAATTTCAGGAAAACAAAAGCTCCAATGGGGGGGAAAAAAAAATTGTTGATCATATGTTCCAGTAATTTGTGCCTTTTACACTCATACAAATGTATTTAAATTCAATCCTAGTAGACGACATCCTCTCCCAAAATGCTTTCTTTTAGTGTAGCCCAACTTCACATTCTTGCTTACAGTCAATTGCACAGATCTTGAATAGACTTTTTTCAACAGATCTTGAGTAGTTAAGTTTGTACCAATGAAAGAGAAAAATTGAAATAATCATTAAATGATGTGGGACGGGGGATCAGGATGGGGAATGCATGTAAATCCATGGCTGATTCATGTCAATGTATGACAAAACCCACTACAATATTCTAAAGTAATTAGCCTCCAACTAATAAAAAAAATGAAAAATAAAAATAAAACTTCAATGCAACAGCATTACTATAAGAGGGATTCTTTGTAAAGGAATAGTGTATTCAAAAGCCAGAATTAATTATTCATACACACTTATTTAAAAGGCTAATCAATCACAATGCAATGTATTCATTCCATTAAAGTTCTCTTACCTGATTAGCAGATAATTGTCATTTGGAAAGAAGGCTCCTTACATAATTGGCCTAAAAGAAAAAGAGAGAAAGTAAAAATGCAAAAAAAAAAAAAAACACTTTGAGGTGAGTTGGAAAAATTTTTTAAACAATAATTCCCATAGGAGCATTTAAAATCTAGTTATATTATAGTTAGAGAGTACATTGGTGAGCAATTAGAGATTATATACATAGCATTTGAAATAGCACAAGGATGGAAGTTTGGAAGGTGAAAATAAATTATCTAGGATTTTATGGAAGAATGTAAGGATTTGGGCATTTAATCTTGATGATTTATATGACAATGAACAAAAGAGTGACATTATTGGTTTACATGGGTTTGAAAAGACTGTGGAAAATGTGTTGAGAATATGCTATATGGTAGTAAAGGAGAAATTAAGAAGACAGTGATAAAGATGCTAAGATAATCAAAATAAAGATAGACATATCTTGACCAGGAATAGAAAACTGAAGAAGATGAAAAGGTATCAAATTTCAGTATGAGTGAGTCAACAACTTTTGCTTAAGGGTAGGCGTTATAAAATAATGGGGTCAAAATAAACTTTTTCTTTGAATTTTCTGACAGAAAGAAACTATTTGAGCAGCAGAAAGTAATTTTTTGAAGAATGGAAAGATTAAGATATTGCATTACCCTATTTAGTTTTAGAAACTATTCAGATATCCAAATGTCGATATTTAGAAAACAATTGTACCTATGAGTCAAGTTTAAGGATGAGTCTGGACTAGAATTACTTGTTACTGAGAATTACCAGACTATAGGTGCTAGGTAAAGCAAGGTGAGTGGATGAAAGGGAATAAAAGAAAACATAATATTTCTATCATGATAGGATTTTTAATTAAAGGGAGAAAATATAAGAGTAAAGAAAAGAGTATTACTAAAGTGAGGTCATTGTTGTTAAGATCAGAACTGGATCTAGGGTAAAAGTGTAGGGTTTGTGTCTCTGAGAAAAGCATGGACACCTCTTCTACATTAAAAATACATAGTTAAAATGCATTTGGCTTCCCTGGTAGCTCAGCTGGTAAAGAATCCTCATGCAATACAGAAGACCTGGGTTCAATTCCTGGGTTGGGAAGATGCCCTGGAGAAGGGAAAGGCTACCCACTCCAGTATTCCGGCCTGGGGAATTCCTATGGACTGTATATATGATAAAAATATATAGTTAAAATGCATAGGCACAAATGCAAATGGTGGATAAGGGGATATCTGTTTGAAGTTCTATTCGCAAAGAACTTCACACACTTCTCAGAGAATTAAGATTTAAGGTCAACAGCTCAGAATAAAAATGAGGAAGGTGATTTGAGAACTTTAAGAAGACCGAATTCAGTATGAAACAGTCATATAAAAGACAGTAGCAGAGCATACATTTGGGAATATAGTATAATTTCCAGGTAGCATGGAAGTCACACCTAATGGTAGTGAATATGAAGGAAAAAAATCACCATCTTTGTGTTTTTCCTCAATTGTTAAGTGTATAAGTGTTAGCATGGAGTGTGTAAAGAGCTGTGTTTAACCAGAGTGTGATCCGAAGAAATAACTGTGAAGAAAAAATAAGGGGGAAAGAAAAAAAGTGGATGGGAGTTCAAGGGATAAACAATCCAACAATGGACAATGGAATTTAAGCTGGATCAGGAGAAACGTGAGTAAATGTTGACAGTGAATATAGTTCTCAGACAAATGAAATTGAATATATTAATGAGGGTTAAGAAGTTTGAGACTTGAGTGTGAAGTCCCATCCTTATTGACATTTAACTTTCCCATAACTGGTTTCTTTCAGCAAGGATGTATAACTATTTTACTGTGGGGTTGTTTTGGCTGCAGGAACATTTTGCTTCCAAATGTAGATAAGTCTGTGGAAATCTGTCACTGCAAGTATTCCTCAGCAAATGATGCACATAGGGTAGTAGAACTTCTTCACCTTATTTTAATACCACAATATTGGGATGTTTCACACAGTGTTCAGAGCCACCCCATCCCCACCCCCCAAAATTGGAACTAAGTTGGCATTTACATTGGAGGACACAGAACACTTCCTGGACATGCCTCCTAAGGATGCATATGAAGGCCAGGTGATAATAGGAGTCTAGTCCCCATTTTCTCACCATGACTTTTTTTTTCTTTTTCTTTTATTTACCACAAAGTATTCAATGTTCTATTCACTGCATATACATTTTTGATCATGTTTTTCTTATGAAAGTAGTCATAAAACACACATGGTAAAAATACATACTAATTTATAATTAAACTATAATTAAACTATAATTTAGTTTAATTGGAGAATAATTACTTTACAATATTGTGATGGTTCTTGCCATACATCAGCATGAATTGGCCACAGATATACATGTGTCCCCCCATTCTGAATCTACCCTTATGTCCCTCACCACCCCATCCCTCTGGTTTGTCCCAGAGCATGAGATTTGGGTGCCCTGCTTCATGCATTGAACTTGCATTGGTCCTCTATTTTACATATGATTATGTACATGTTTCAGTGCTATTCTCTCAAATAATCCCATGCTCACCTTTTCCCGCCAAGTCCAAAAGTCTGTTCTTTACATCTGTGTCTCCTTTGCTGCCCTGCATGTAGGATCATTCAGACTTAAATTGAAGTAAGTAGGGAAAACAACTGAACCATTCAGGTATGACCTAAATCAAATCTCTTACAATTATACAGTAGAAGTGACAAATAGATTCAAGAGATTAGATCTGATAGAGTGCCTGGAGAACTATGGACAGAAGTTCGTGAGACTGTACAGGAGGCAGTGATCAAGACTATCCCCAAGAAAAAGAAACGCAAAAAGGTAAAATGGTTGCCTGAGAAGGCCTTACAAGTAACTGAGAAAAGAGAAGCAAAAGGCAAAGGAGAAAAGGGAAGATATACCCATCTGAATGCAGAGTTCCAAAGAATAGCAAAGAGAGATAAGAAAGCCTTCCTCAGTGATCAGTGCAAAGAGATAGAGGAAAACAACAGAATGGGAAAGACTAGAGATCTCTTCAAGAAAATTACAGAACTGGCTGAGTGACAGACTGAAGGGAACATTTCATGCAAAGATGGGCTCAATAAAGGACAGAAATGGTATGGACCTAACAGAAGCAGAAGATATGAACGAGAGGTGGCAAGAATACACAGAACTGTACAAAAAAGATCTTCATGACCCAGACAACCATGATAGTGTGATCACTCACCTCAAGCCAGACATCCTGGAATGTGACATCAAGTGGGCCTTAGGAAACATCACTATGAACAAAGCTAGTGGAGGTGATGGAATTCAAGTGGAGCTATTTCAAATCCTAAAAGATGATGTTGTGAAAGTGCTGCACTCAATATGCCAGCAAACTGGGAAAACTCAGCAGGGGCCACAAGACTGGAAAAGGTCAGTTTTCATTCCAAGCCCAAAGAGGCAATGCCAAAGAATGTTCAAACTACCACATAATTGCACTCATCTCACACTCTAGTAAAATAATGCTCAAAATTCTCCAAGCAAGGCTTCAACAGTATGTGAGCTGAGAACTTGCAGATGTTCAAGCTGGATTTAGAAAAGTCTGAGAAATCAGAGATCAAATTGCCAACATCCATTGGCTCATAGAAAAAGAAAGGAAGGTCCAGAAAAGCATCTACTTCTGCTTTATTGACTTTGCCAAAGCCTTTGACTGTGTGGATCAGAACAAAGAGTGGAAAATTCTGAAAGAGATGGGAATACCAGACCACCTGAGCTGCCTCCTGAGAAATCTGTATGCAGGTCAAGAAGCCACAGTTAGAACCAGACATGGAACAATCGACTGGTTCAAAATTGGGAAAGGAGTACGTCAAGACTGTATATTGTCACCCCGCTTATTCAATTTCTATTCAGAGTACATCATGTGAAATGCTGGGCTGGATGAAGCACAAGCTGGAATCAAGATTGCCGGGAGAAATATCAGTAACTTCTAGAAAGAGAAGAGAAACTAAATAGCCTCTTGATGAATGTGAAAGAGGAGAGTTAAAAATTTGGCTTAAAACCCCACATTCAAAACACTAAGATCATGACATCAAGTCCCATCACTTCATGACAAATAGATGGGGAAACAACGGAATCAGTGACAGGCTTTCAATTCTTGGCCTCCAAAATCACTGAAGATGGTGATTGCAGCCATGAAATTAAGTTGCTCGCTCCTTGAAAGAAAAGCTATGACCAACCTAGACAGCACATTAAAAAGCAGAGACATCACTTTACTGACAAAGGTACATCTTGTCAAAGCTGTGGTTTTTTCCAGTAATCATATATAAGTGTGAAAGTTGGACTATAAATAAAGTTGAGTGCTGAAGAATTGATGCTTTTGAACTGTGGTATTGGAGAAGACTCAAGAGTCCCTTGGACTGCAAGAAGATCCAACCAGTCCATCCTAAACGAAATAGTACTGAATCTTCATTGGAAAGACTGATGCTGAAGCTGAAACTTCAATACTTTGGCCACCTTGTGTGAAGAACTGACTCCTGGAAAAGACCCTGATTCTGGGAAAGATTGAAGGCAGGAGGAGAAGGGGACAACAGAGGATGAAATGGTTGGATGGCATCACTGAGTCAATGGACATGGGTTGGAGCAAGCTCTGAGAGTTGGTGATGGACAGGGAAGCTTGGCAGGCTGTAGTCCATGGGGTCACAAAGAGTCAGACATGACTGAGTTACTGAACTGAACTGAACTGATATATGTACCACAGCTTCTTTACCCATTTAACTGTCAGCGGACATCTAGGTTGCTTCCACATCCTAGCTATTGCAAATAATGCTATGGTGAACATTGAGGTCATGTGTCTTTTTCAACTTTGGTTTTTTCAGAGTATATGACTAGTAGTGGAATTTCTTGTTCATTTGGTAGTTTTATTTCTAGTTTTTTAAGGAATCTCCATTGTGGCTGTATCAGAGCACCTTCCCACCAACAGTGCAACAGGATTCCCTTTCTCCACATCCTCTCCAGCACTTGTTGTTTATGGCTTTTTTGATGATGGCCATTTCAGTCTTTATTCCCTGGACCTTGTGGTCTGGGCTTTGGGAATATCAGTGCCTTATAATGGATGATGATTGAGAGCTTATATAGCCTCCCCAAAACATTGCCCCTACCCTGCAATGTATTGTCACCAAGGGACACTGATTTTCAGTCCTCAAGAGTCCATTCCACTGTTTTATCAGACCAGCTGCTTCAGGACCACTGTAAAAAGGGAGGAGGTCTCGCTCAGTCATGTCCGACTCTTTGTGACCCCGTGGAAGGTAGCCTACCAGGCTCCACCATCCATGGGATTTTCCAGGCAAGAATACTGGAGTGGGCTGCCATTTCCTTCTCCAGGGGCTCTTCCCAACCCAGGGGTCGAACCCGGGTCTCCTGCATTGCAGACAGACGCTTTACCGTCTGAGCCACCAGGGAAGCACCTGTGAACCCAGGAGCAGCTGCTCACTTCCACACATCATTTCCTGTGCAATGAGTTCCATCTCCAGAAGCAGTGTATGTGGTACACCATGATGACGGGTAAGACATCTATGCATCTAGGCATGCTAGTTTTAATAGAAGCGTTGTTTGCAGGGAAGGGAAATCTGTTTCCAGGTTAATTAGCCAATCCAGAATCTGTACTTTTATTGGCCAGATTCACCCAAGTTAGCTCTGCCATTCAGTGCCTATTGCACTGGGGATTGGTCCAGTGCAATATAAGGGACCAATAAACCCTTGGCCTCTATAACCATGAAAAACACTTGCCCTGCATCTAGTTTGCCACTTTAATTACTATCATTGTCTGGAAAAAGTATTCTTAGTTCATTGAAAGGAAAGTCACTTCACTTTTGTTGAAAATTGCCTAGGTCCAGCCCTGTCAGGACCAGGAATACCCAAGGGATGAGTGGCGTCGGCGAGGAAGCAGACAGACAGACAGACACACACAGACGGTTGTATAGAAGAGGTAGCTTTTTAAATTTTTTTATTTTTTTATTTTTAGGATAGCTCAGTTTTTATAGAATGAATGTTACCTCCCCCTTAAATCACCACATATTACATCAGATATTGGTTTGTACTTCCGTCAATATTTTTTTCCCCATGTTTTTCCCCTAAGCATCTAGAACGTTTCCGATTACAGGGTTTATACTTAAATAGTCTTCTTGCCTCCATGGCCTAACATTCTCACTCTAACAAAAATAATGTTCCACAAATCTCAGGTATAGTGTAAATTCTTTGGACAATAAAACAATACCTGGGAGGGGTCACAGTAACATGTTTGACATTTCTGAAAATAGTACCATGAGAAAAACCTGATATTTTTCTTTACCTGAAACCACAAAATCTCAATTTACAACGATTAACTATTAAACAGCAAAAACACGTCTAAAGCAGCAAAACACCTCTATTAATAGGAAGATAATGGCAGTAAAACTGGTTAATATAAATCTTCTATTAAAATCCTATATACCCCATTTTCTAATTTTACAAAAATACCCATAATATCCCATGTTGTTTAAAGAAAGGGAAACAATGAACAAATAGCAGCAAGGAAATAGCAATAGTGAAAACCCTTTCAACCAAGGAGCAAGTAAACTAAAGCAGTATATCTGCTTCTAAATCTAAACACCTCTACTCTTTTCTATTCTAGAACATTATAATCTTTTAAGCAAGCAGCCAAACTATACCTGTGGCCTTTTCTTTATGACTTGATGTTTATGGTCGTGTCCTGAGCCAGAGCAATCGTGAGCATTTCCAAAAAGGCTTGGACTTTTCCAGCGAGGTTTTATTACTATATATTATCATTTCCAAAAATTAATAGAAAGTCCAACAACAGTAAGACAGAAGGAAGTAAGGGACATACCGGGCCCCTGGGACAACCTCGAGGGGAAGAGCTGCCTTGCAGGTTCCTTTCTCATCCCGGCAGCTCCAGAGGGGACATATTGGGCCCCTGGGGCAGCCCCATGTGAGGAAGAGCTGCCTTGCAGGTTCCTCTCTCGTCCCATGACCTTGTCACGGACTGGGTGCATCCCGGCGGCTCCCAACAGAAAATCAATTGACCATATATTGGAGAATCCCTGAATCCCCTGGGCTATATATTCTGTTTCAATGTTCTATTGACATATTCCATAAAACTTCGTTATAATTACTTTTTTATGGCTTTGTAGTAAGTTTGTAATCAGGAGGCTTGATGCCTCTAACTTTGGTCAGCTTTTTCAAGATGATTTTGGCCATGCAGGGTCCGTTAAGATTTCAAATGTATTGTAGGATATTTATTTTTCTATTTCTGTAAACATGACACCAGAATTTTGATAGGACTGAGTTGAATCTGTAGGTCACTTTGGTTAGTGTTGTCATTTAGCAGTATTAATCTTCCAATCCATGACATGAAATGCCTTTCCATTATTAATTTCCTTTAATTTCTTTCAGTAAGAGTTAGTTTTCAGAGTACAGGTCTTTTACCTCATTGATTATGTTTACGCCTAAGAATATTATTCCTTTTGTGTCATTCACTATTTTATATTCTCTATAAAAACACATGCTTTTTTAATGGTGAATCGTATCTTTCAACTTTGTTGAATTCATTTGTTATTGGTTCTGAAAGTGAATGTGCATGTGTTTCTGTGTGCGTGTGATCTTTAGGAATTTCTAAATACAAGTTCATGTCACCTTCACACTGAGATTATTTTACTTTTCTTTCCTGTTATGCATGCCTTTGTATTTCTTTTTCTTGTCTAATTGCTCTGACTAGGAATTCCCATTCCATGTTTCTTGAAGTGGCAAAAATAGACATCCTTCTCTTGTTCATGATCTTATAGAAAAATACTTTCAGACTTTATTGAGTATGATGTCACCTGTGGATTTTTCAAGGCCTCTATTGTATTAAAATTTCTTTGTTTTCCCACTCTTTTGAGTACTTTTGTCATGAAAGGATGTTGAATTTTTAAATGCTTTTTCTGCTACAATTATAATGATCTTGTGTTTATTTTTCCATTTTTTTTTAATGTGGAGTGTTACATTAATCAGTTTTTATATAATAAACCATCCTTAGATTCTAGCAAAAAATTCCATTGGGTTATTATTCAAAATGCATCTAATATGTTGCTAAATTCTTTTTGATAGTATTTTGTTAAAGATAATTCTAAGCATTTATGAGGATACTCATCTGTAGCTTCCTTCCATAGCCAGTCTTTGTCTGGCTCTTGTATCAGGGTACTACTACTGACCTCATGGAATGAGTTAGAAAGTGTTCCTTCTTCATTTTCAAAAACATTTGAAAATGATTTTGTTAACTAATATTTATGCTTGGTAGAATTCAACAGTGAAAAACTCCACAGTGTTGTTCTTTGTTGGACTTTTTGGATTACTGATTTAATCTTCTTATTAGTTTCATGTCTATTCAGATTTTCTATTGCTTCATGGTTCAGTTTTGGTGGAAAATTTTCCAGGAAATTTTCTATATCCTCTGAGTTATCAAATATGCTCATGTGCAATTTGGCATAGCATCCTCATACGATTATTTTTATTTCAGCCAATTCGGGAGTAATGCCCACACAATCATTTCTTATTTTATTTTTTTGTCCAGGTCGTGCAGCTTGAAATATTTTACTTCTTGGATCAGGGATTGAATCTGGGCTACTACAGTGAAAGCACTGAGTTCTAACCAGTCACATATTTCTCTCATTTCTTATTTTAATATTTTAGTCTTCTCTCTTTTTTCTTAGTCAATGTAATTAAAGCTCTGTCAGTGTTGTTGATCTTTTCCAAGAACCAACTTTTGTTAATTTGTATATTATTTTTCTGTCCTTAATTATTTTATCTCTGCTCTAATCTTCAGTGTTTCATTCTGTTTTATAGATTTGCATTTGGTTTCCCCAACTTTTCCTAATTCTTTAATATGCAAAGTTAGGTTCTCAATAAGCTAGATTTAAAATAGTATTGTATTTGAGCTAAATAAACTGGCTTCTCGATTACATACACCACTATCAATAATTGATGCTTACATTTAACCTAAGTGCTAAAGCATCACTTGAAATTATGCTAAGGAGTCCTAAGTTGATTTGAAACCAGCTCACCCTAACCTTGCCAAGTCCCTCAGAGCAGTGGTGACAAAACAACCATGAACTCCTTGAAGGGACATCAGTCATGGACAAGGGACAGCAAAGCTCTCAGTGTCAGGATGGGCTCGTCTCCCCTACACTCCCAATCTGCCCCCAAGCCCTAAGTTTCAGAGTCACAGACTATGATGAAATCAGAGAGACAAGGGGAAAACGTTTTTCCTCATTGCTTTTCACCAGGATGAAGGGAGACAGGCGCATGGCCCCAGGGCAGGAGCCTCCTCAGAGGTCCTCCATGGGACGGATCTGAAGCAGTAAAAGGAAAGGGAAGCCAGGCTGCTCCTGTCACGGTGACACTGAGGGTGAGGTCTCAGCACTGTGACTCCCTCATACATACCTACCTTCTGATTCTAACTGTGCCCTTGTCTAGCACACCAGCCTGGCACATGCCATGCAGGATTTCCAAAGGCTGTAAGACAGAGGGGTAGTGTACAAATGCTGTGCTGTACATGAGGAGAAACTTTCCTTTTGGAGATCAGAGCATGCATTGGGTGTTGATCCCTTTTCTCAGCTGAATGTAGACACAGGACTTGGTCTCTGTTGGACAGCCCCTGCCACGTCATTCTCTCTGATTTGTCTTTTCTTGCTCATGCTGTCTTTACACACTGCATGTGAGATACTTGACAAAGATCTTTGGTATCCCTTGAAGCAAAATATGTATAGAGATGGTTTCAAGGAACAGAAACCCACCCACCTGGGTGGGTTTTCTTCTCCTCTGTTCCTTGAAACAGGAAGCAGGTAAATTCCGTCTCTACATCCTGAGAAGACCAAAGCATCTGAAATTCTATTTGTAAGTTCTTGTTTGCATTTGCATATGTATGTGTTTGATCCCCCTAAAAATGACCTGAGGTGTGCACAGAAGTGGCAGAAGTGTAGACCAATAGATTCTGAAAACTCTATTCCTTCTTTGTGCCTCCACTACCTAAAATCTTTTCCTCTTTCCTCCTTTTAAGACACAGGAAAGAATGATGCATTTTTCCAGTTCTATCCATCAGCAGGATATCCAAGCTAAGTTCCTGGGGAGGGTCTTAGAATTAGTGGGACTGCTGAACCCCAGACACTCCTACTGCCAGGACCCCTAGACTGAGGCACAAAATCCCTTTGAGACCCTGATTCTCTGGCCTGAGGCCACTCTTAGGAGAAAATGATTCAGCCTGAATGTTCACTGCTGACAAAGGCATTACTGAGTTGTGATCCCCTGTAGAGGCCCTAAATGCCTTGGATTCCTGACTCTAAAAAGATAAATCCCACAAAATATTAATATTATTAATTTCCTCTCATGAAGAGTGAGATATACAGCCCTATATCTTGGAAGACAAAAAAAGAAAAGTAGGCATTATATTAAAAGACAGTAAAACTCTTCATTTTTGTCCATATTATTAATTTTTCTAGGATCAAGGATGAACACTGCCCTTACATCTGGATTTTTTTCTAACTGTGTGGTGTTTATGTCTCTGGCTGAGTTACAGGAGCAATACTTAACAAGGAATTTGCATCAAGCAGTCTGTGTTCTGTTCATGCATTGTTGGTTGATCAAGTTTCTAATGTCTTGCAACATTTATCAACATATCCATGTCCTCAGAAGATGTTTAGAACCTGTGTACCTTGCTTCCTTACTAGTTACATTTGGAATTTTTAAACACTAGTCCTGTTGGCAGCTGCCCTGTTATTGGAGGGCTACTCATTTGGGATAGAATTTCAATCTTGTTTTTACTCTTTTGTGTGATGACCTCTGCCAGTCTTTGTCCCTTCCTGCTGTCTTATTTCATGTTTCCTTTCTTCAAGGTTTGCTTCTATATCTGTTACTAAAATATGAAATGAAATGTTTGATGGAAAGCATTTCAGGTGTGTACATTTTCTAGTTAGGTAGAAGCTACTCATTATTTGACATATATCAGGGTTAGGGTGTCAGGAAGTGCCTAACAGGGATAAAGGAACCTCTCTGATTTCAGGCACTGTGCGGGAAAAAGAGAGAACCAGTTTTGTCCAAGAAGTCAGTTGAAGGGTAGGGATGAGAGTCTATACTGATGTCCCAAGGCTGGAGGTTAAACTTTGCCTCCTTCCTTCTGCACTGCTATCAGAGAAATATATGGACATCTCCATTCTGTGCAGGGGAGCAGCAGGCATCATTTAATTACAAGCTCAGGAATGTTATTCTAAACTCTGTGAGTTGCCCTGTGGGTATATACTATCAACTTCAATCTGTGAACTACTTCTCATATGTAGAAATTTGTCAAGGGCATAATTTAATATAAGAAAATGTACATTTGCATTGTGATTTAAATCTAAAAATGTCATTTCATATATATATGGAATATTTATTTAGCCTTTGTCATTAATTTAATGTAACAATTAATAAGTGACTATTAAGTCTGCTTACAAACTTGGAACATTTTTCTGGTTTTGATGATTGTAAATTGCTAGGTCAAGACATATGCACTTTCAGATAGAGCTTTCGGTGTATGTTAACACAGTAGTGGCAAGGAAACTAGCACTTCACAGTGCAGCCAGCAGAGGGCAGGGTTATCTTTTTCATGCCAAACTGGATTTTTTTTTTTTTTTTTAATTGGAGGATAACTACTTTACAATATTGTAGTGGTTTTTGCCATACACTGATGTGACTCAGCCATGGGTGTACATGTGTTCTCCATCCGGTACCCCCTTCCCACCTCCGTCCCCATCCCATCCCTCGGGGTCATCCCAGTGCAACCTGAGCTCCCTGTCTCATGCATCAAACCTGGACTGGCGATCTCTTTCACATATGATAATATACATGTTTCAATGCTATTCTCTCAAATCCTCCCACCCTCGCCTTCTCCCACAGAGCCCAAAAGTCTGTTCTTTACATCTGTGTCTCTTTTTTGTCTCACATATAGGGTCATCATTACCATCTTTCTAAATTCCATACATATGCATTACTATATCTTTCTGACTTACTTCACTCTGTATAATAGGTTCCAGTTTCATCCACCTCATTAGAACTGATTCAAATTTATTCCTTTTAATAGCTTAGTAATATTCCTTGGACTGCAAGGAGATCCAACCAGTCCATCCTAAAGAAGATCAGTCCTGGGTATTCATTGGAAGGACTGATGCTGAAGCTGAAACCCCAATACTTTGGCCACCTCAAGTGAAGAGTTGACTCATTGGAAAAGACCCTGATGTTGGGAGGGATTGGGGGCAGGAGGAGAAGGGGATGACAGAGGATAAGATGGATGGATGGCATCAACGACTCAGTGGACATGAGTTTGGGTAAACTCTGGGAGTTGGTGATGGACAGGGAGGCCTGGTGTGCTGCGATTCATGGGATCACAAAGAGTCAGACATGACTGAGTGACTGAACTGAACTGAATATTTCACTGTGTATATGTACCACAGCTTTCTTATCCATTCATCTGTCGATAGACATCTAGGTTGCTTCCATGTCCTAGCTATTGTAAACAGTGCTGTAATGAACATTGGGGTACACGTGTCTCTTTCAATTCTGGTTTCCACGGTGTGTATGTCCAGCAGTGGGATAGCTGGGTCATATGGTACTTCTATTTCCAGTTTTTAAGGAATCTCCACACTGTTCTCTATAGTGGCTATACTAGTTTGCATTCCCACCAACAGTGTAAGAGGGTTCCCTTTTCTCTGCACCCTCTCCAGAATTTATTGTTTATAGACTTTTTGATAACAGCCATTCTGACCAGCATGAGATGGTACCTCATTGTGGTTTTGATTTGCATTTCTCTGATAATGAGTGATGTGGAACATCTTTTCATGAGTTTGTTAGCAATCTGTATGTCTTCCTTGGAGAAATGTCTGTTTAGTTCTTTGGCCCATTTTTTGATTGGGTCTTTTATTTTTCTGGAAACTACCTACAGGAGCTGCTTGTATATTTTAGAGATTAATTTCTTTTCAGTTCCCTCGTTTGCTATTATTTTCTCCCATTCTGAAGGCTGTCTTTTCACCTTGCTTATAGTTTCCTTCATTGTGCAAAAACTTTTAAGTTTAATTAGGTCCCATTTGTTTATTTTGGCTTTTATTTCCATTACTCTAGGAGGTGGGTCATAGAGGATCTTGCTGTGATTTATGTCGGAGAGTGTTTTGCCTATGTTTTCCTCTAGGCGTTTTATAGTTTCTGTTCTTACATTTAGATCTTTTATCCATTTTGAGTTTATTTTTATTTATGGTGTTATAAAGTTCTAGTTATATTCTTTTACAAGTAGTTGACCAGTTTTCCCAGCACCACTTGTTAAAGAGATTGTCTTTTCTCCATTGTATATTCTTGCCTCCTTTGTCAAAGATAAGCTGTCCATAGGTGTGTGGATTTATATCTGGGCTTTTTATTTTGTTCCATTGATCTATATTTCTGTCTATTTGCCAGTACCATACTGTCTTGATGACTGTGGCTTTGTAGTATTGTCTGAAGTCAGGCAGGTTGATTCCTCCAGTTCCATTCTTCTTTCTCAAGATTGCTTTGGCTATTCGAGGTTTTTTGTGTTTCCATACAAATTGTGAAATTATTTGTTCTAGTTCTCTGAAAAATACCGTTTGTAGCTTGATAGGGATTGCATTAAATCTATAGATTGCTTTGGGTAGTATTCTTATTTTCTCTATATTGATTCTTCCAATCCATGAACATGGTATATTTCTCCATTTATTTGTGTCATCTTTGATTTCTTTCATCAGCGTTTTATAGTTTATTTATATATATAAGTCTTTTGTTTCTTTAGGTAGATTTATTCCTAAGTATTTTATTCTTTACATTGCAATGCTGAACGGAGTTATTTCCTTAATTTCTCTTTCTGTTTTCTCATTGATATTGTATAGGAATGCAAGGGATTTCTGTGTTAATTTTATATCCTGCAACTTTACTATATTCATTGATTAGCTCTAATAATTTTCTGGTGGTGTCTTTAGGGTTTTCCATGTAGAGGATCATGTCATCTGCAAAAAGTGAGAGTTTCACTTCTTCTTTTTCAGTCTGAAATCCTTTTGTTTCTTTTTCTTCTCTGACTGTTGTGGCTAAAACTTCCAAAACTATGATGAATAGTAGTGGTGAGAGTGGGCACCTTTGTCTTGTTTCTGACTTTAGGGGAAATGCTTTCAATTTTTCACCATTGAGTATAATGTTTGATGTGGGTTTATCATATATGGCTTTTATTATGTTGAGGTGATCTCCCTCAATGCCTATTTTCTGGAGGGTTTTTATCATAAGTGGATGTTGAATTTTGTCAAAGGCTTTCTTTGCCTCTATTGAGATAATCATATGGTTTTTATCTTTCAATTTGTTAATGTGGTGTATCAAATTGATTGATTTGCAAATATTGAAGAATCCTTGCATCCCTGGGATAAAGCCCACGTGGTCATGATGTATGATCTTTTTAATATGTTGTTGGATTCTGTTTGCTAGGATTTTGTTGAGGATTTTTGCATCTATGTTCATCAGTGATATTGGCCTGTAGTTCTTTTTGCCTCACTTTAGAGGCAGGAAATACAAAGCCATCATTTTAATGCACACTCTTATCTAATTAGAGTCTCGACAATGTTTGTGGTTTCACAACTTGTACGTATTTTTCAAAGAGTATTATTGTTCATACTCTTTATTTGTAGTGATATTTATACTTGGGTGCTGATCTTTTGCTTATTTATTCATTATATTCTTTATGCAATAGGTATCTGAAGTCACTGTCATTAATCTGAACTGATTTATCGTTGATTTTTATTATTTATCTCCAGTATCTGTTTTGACATTCATTTCTGTGTTTCTGTGGAGAATTAAAAATACTCACATTTATGTAGTTAAACTTTTCATTTTTCCTCTTCTGTTTTTTTGTTTCATCTAACTCAAGAGTTTATGTGTGTACTTCTATATTGAATTTTTAAAGTAAACACTTTATTGAGATATAATTCCCAAAATATAAAAATCCAACCTTTTACAATGTAAAGTACAGTGTTTTTTGCACATTCACAGAGCTGGACAACTCTACTACCATCTAAACTTAGAACATTTGTATCATCCCAACATGAAATCCACATCTTATGTCAGTCCCTTCCCATTTTCCTCTCCTCCCAACCTCAGCCACTAATCTACTATCTCTAAGGGTTTGCTATTTGGGGTATTTCATGTAAATGGAATTAAATAATATGTGGTGTTTGAAAATGGCTTCTGTCACTTAGTTTCCTTATCAGTTATCTATTTATTATTGATTTAGAGTACTGATGTGTCCTGCTGTTACTAAATTGTTGTCTATTTCTCTCTCTGACCTGTTTGCATTTTTTAGTATGTGGAGGTACTACCATCAGGTAGGATGTAAGCTGGAAGCTTTTGGTAGATGTGCTTTATCAAGTTGAGGAAATGCCCTCTACTCCTGCTTTGCTGAGGTTTTATTAGTAAAGGATTTTAGATATTTGCTGCAAATTACCTGCATATATTCAAACGATCTGGTGTTTTTCCTGCTTTATTTTGTGAATATGGTAAGTTACACTGATTTGTCAATGTCAGCACAACCTTGTACTCCTAGAATAATCCCAGGAACGTTGTAATGTATACACACACGCACACACACAAAAGTCTATGTATGTATTTGGATCAATTACCTGTAACATTGTGAAGAAATTTTGCATCTAAGTTATAAAAAGACATTTGCCTGTGGTATTATTTTCTTCTAATATTCTTGCTACCTTTTGTTCTGATAGTAATGCCAACTTCCCAAAATAACTTAGGAAGTGTTACATCCTCCTTATTTTCTGGAAGAGTTTTTAAACTCTGATCTGGTGTGATCTCCAGATGAGATGCTTTGTAGAAGTCACAAATTTTCCTTTCTTCCAGCCTTTGGGTGCTGTGGCACAGTTTATTATGTCACCCTTCTTTTATGTATATAAAATGCCTTGTTGAAGTTTTCCAGGTAAAAATGTTGTATAGTTGCCGGGAGCCAACACACGAGACCCTACCCCTAACAAGGCCATAAGGGAGAAAACCTGACAGGCACGGCGGATCAAGTTTTCAGGGGTTTCGAAAAAGTCACCTCACGAGACCCTACCCCTAACAAGGCCGTAGCCATAAGGGAGAAAACCTGACGGGCAAGGCAGATCAGGTTTTCAGGGGTTTTCGAAAAGGCCAGCTCACGAGATCCCACCCATGACAAGGTCACAAGGAGAAAGCCTGACAGGCAAGGCGGATCAGGTTTTCAGGGATTTTGAAAAGCTGCCCCCGGCTCTCACCTTAAAGATGATATCTGTCTTTCTGATGCCTGCCTCAATGGACTACTCCCTAATTTCTCTGACACAGGCAGGAAGGCCTTCCCCGATCTCTTCCCAAATAAGAATCAATTTAGAACTTTAATCAATAAGTTTCCCAGGTGGTGGTATGTTATGAGATTATTCAGGGTGAAAGGAGTGTTTTAATTTAAACTCCTTTGCTGGTAGTTTGATAGCCAAATGCATTTATGCACTTGGTACTAATATACATAATTGCTTATAATATCCTAATCATAAAATAGCATAAAGAACCTGGTTATATAAAAGCCCTAATAGATATAGAGCCCTTTTAAGTGGTAAAGGAGTCCTATTAGAAAACATAAGAAAAATTATTCTATAAGTGGTTATTGGGTTGACATTTGCTTGATATGTTTTGCTTGTTGTGTTTTGCTTGCTGTGTTTTGCTTTTAATGTGCTAAAGTTGTGTTATAGAAACCATTGTTAAGATAGTTAAAGATCTAGAGAAATAAGAACTTAGCCCTAGTGTGGTAACAATGAGATGGTTGTTAATTGTCAGTCAGGAGTGCTAGGCAGAAGCTGCCTCACTGAACCCGCAGAGTCTGTATGGGGTAAACTTCTTAGATAAATGCAACTGACAACTTTTGCAGAAAGATTAATTTTTGTATTAACAAGAATATAATTCTACTCTGTACTATTTCCCTATGACACTGTTACCTTTCAGTTAAGGTCACCATAAAAACAGAAAATAGGTTTACAATTACCTGACCTGCATAAAATGTTAATAGGCCTCAAGGCCAGAAGATAATGTACAAGACCCTCGTAAACAAAGAAGTATGCAGAAAACACCCTGGTTTCATGAAGGACAAGCTGCTGTAATGTTAAACTATCTTCCCCATAGAAATGTACTAACTTGGGGTATAAAAGCTATGGTAAAAAATAAAGCATTGCCAGGCTCTTCCAGACTCTCTGCACCCCCATCTGGTCATTTCTCTCTCTCTCTCTCTCTCTCTCTCTCTCTCTCTCTCTTTCTCTCTCCCTTGCAGACTTGGCCTTATCAAGGCTGGTCTCACGTGTCTTCTCTCTCTCTCGCCAACGCTGTTCATCCTGAGGGTACCCCCTGGATCCTGCCGAGGCTGGACCCCGGCATATAGTATGATTACATGCGGGTTTTTCTGTGGAGTTGAACAGAATTTATTTCTCAGTATCAAATTTGGGTCTTATTTCTTCGAGCCTCAAGAGAATTGGTTGGAGAATTCTCCATCTTATTTTCTGGCAGAAGTGTTAAAATTGCACTTTACATGTAGCCTGAAGTTTCCTAAAGTTACAGAAAGATGACTTGCAAAGCAGTCTATGATGAGGGTTATGTGTGTCAAGTTTAAACTTAAGTTAGAAATCTAAGATTGTTGAAGTTTATGATTTCTTCATGTTTTCTACCCATTTTTGGATGGTGATGAATGCATCATATGAGAGGCTGAAACTAAAGGAAAAGATAAACAGGCTGACATTAAAGCTGAGTTCAAGTGTTTCACCCCAACATCAAATATCAAAAAAACAGATTCCTTTCATATGGAAAAAAATAAGACATAAGGAAAATCTTAAAATAAAAACAGTAAATTCACTTCTCCCACTTTATGAGGCCTCAAACACAAAAGGAGAGATCTCTAAAGAATATCATTAGTGTGGAGGAGTTATTTGATTTATATCAAGCATATCCTCTATATGAACTGTATACAGTTTAGTTTTTTTTCAAATCTTAATGGAGAAGGAAATATGACAATTTGTAGAAAACTCAAATTCCAAAAGTAGGAAAAAATACACATAAAATTATTTGAGCACAATGTAATGATTGTTTTATAATGAAAAATAGAATGTCTTTTTTAAAATAGCTCATGATATTGGGAAAAACAGTTCGCCTAAAATAAAATTGCAGGTTATCTGGAAAATTACAATATTGAAAATACTTAAAAAGCACTACAAAGAAGCCTTTCTAGTATGTAAACACTGTTTACATAAAATAATCGAGTCTACTACAATTTGTTAACAAATAAGTATTAGTTTTAAATGTACTTCTCTTAAGGTTGAAATTCATAAAGATAGAAAAATTCCAAGAAAAGGAGAAGGAAAGGATTAAAACAGAAAAACATATATATTATCTTTTTAAGGAAACATAGAGTTATTTTAAATATCAAATTTTAGTGTTTGGGATGGAAAAAATACAAGAAAATCACATATTAAATGACAAATGATAGAAGAAAATTTCTGGCATGTGTTTGCAGAAATCCATGAATATAAAGTAGAATCATGGATGAAATATATTTTTTTCAAGGAAAATGTGATATAAAAAATTGGCTTTATGAGTGCTGACTAATTAAAGCAAAAATATTTTGGAGAGTTCCTTGAAAAGACTATGTGAATATGATGTCAGAAAGGAACCCTCTAAATTTTTTAGAAACTGTAAAGTCTGGTGCTTTTGGTGTATTCCAATTATGAGGAAGAGGGAATGATTGCATCTTGATTTTCAGCTCTAAGAAAGACAGGGTGGCATTTGAGACTAAATCTTTCCAAAATGGCTGTAGGATGGTTTTACGCTCCTTGCAAACATACCTAGAGGCAAATATCTTGCTATGTTGATTCACCTAACCTCTGAAGAACTCACAAAATCTGTTGTTTACCCTTCTTACAGTGCCTAGAAACCTCTCTAGGTGGATTGGCCACAATTTTCTTCCTCACAATGACAGAGCCTTGCCAGTGTCCTCCAGACCCATGGAACCTTATTCATACCAACTCCATACAAGAAATCAGAAGAATCTCTGAATGGGAAAGCTGGGTTTAAGCCCTTCCCTTCCCTTGGCTTGGAATATATTCCTGTATTACATGACCATTCTGTCTAATACTGTCCCCTCTGTTTAAGTGGTTTCTCAGGAATTATCAATATGTCCTGGTTTTTTGCTTTGCCATTGAGGAGATCAGCAAGAACTCTCATCTCCTTCCCAACCTGTCCTTTGGTTATGATCTCTACAGTGCCCTTGAAAGTGACCACGTGACTCTGGAAGGAGACCTGTTTTGGCTCTCTGAAGGGAAACAGACTGCCCCTAACTACAACTGCCAGAGAGAGAGGAAATCTTTGGCCATAGTTACAGGAACTGCATCAGTATTTTCAGCCAAGATTGGAACACTTCTGAAGCTGTACAAAATGCCACAGGTGAGTTGGTCTGAGTTCTGGTGAGAGACAATATCTCTTTCCTGGTGTCTTTCACCCACATCCCATAAAAAAACAATGTAAAAGCTGTGTGTATGCATTCCACCGAGTTATAAACACATTCCAGAGACTTCAGATGGTGAGTTATTCCCTGGGATGGGAGGTGATGGAAATGGTCTATCAGTACTTTAAAGTCCAAGTTCATGCACAGGGTCAAGGCACCCATCCCACTATTCCAGGGAACATTGAGTGTGATGGTTTACTACTCTTTACATCATAGGAAACACTCACAGCATAGGGATATCCCTCTCTCTAGGACAGAACCCTCTCAAATAACAGCCAGAATCCAGGGTCTTAAAGACATAGTAATAAGAAGCCTAGTTCCCTAGTCTCAATTTTGGACAACCCTGAAGGGTCATCCCAGAGCCCTGAGGACTGACTGAGATTCAATTGTAACTGTCTTGTGGTTCAGCAGTTCTTTCCCTCCATTTCTGCCTTGCTCCTGTCCCACAGGCATATAAGGAGGATAATCCATTAAACTTTCCACACAGGTTTCTCCATCTCAGGATCTCTTTCCAAGGACCAATCTAACCAGCAGCAAACAAGAGGCATTACTTCTAAACACAACAGCATAGAATAGAAGAATGCTGTCCATGGAATATTTTTAAAGAAAGCATGAAAGGGTAGGGCGTTGTAATCTCTAGGATAATGTAGGTAATGCTGTGGTAGTACATTTAATCCACCAAGAAGATTTAATAAGACAAGATTTACTTATTCTCAGCATTTGCATGAAACATTAGTTGTTAGGTAGAAGTAATCTCTTCTTCACAATCCACCTGGGGCAAAGTTGATGGAAACACCACATTCTTCTGGGTGCACCATCTGAAATGTCAGCTGCCATTAAAGGAGATAAAAAGCTCATGGAGATCTCACACATTCTCTTTTGATTTTTTGTATAATATTTATATCATTTTTCAGAAGAAACTAGATGTCTTTTCTAAGAGAGAGGGATCTAAGAAACACAGTCTTCTGTGTGCCCAGAATGAAATAAGATATCCAGAAAATTTTTACTTCAGTAATGTGTGGCTTCAAATTATTACATATTCACCTGCTGGATCACATTGTGGAAATATCTTCTACTGCCCACCCAATACCTCTTTAGAGTTTATGCAAGGGAATTCTGACATGATGCTCCTGCTGCTAAGTCGCATCAGTCGTGTCCAACTCTGTGCAATCCTATAGATGGCCCCCCACCAGGCTCCTCCATCCCTGGGATTCTCCAGGCAAGAATACTGGAGTTGGTTGCCGTTTCCTTCTCCAATGCATGAAAGTGAAGTCGCTCAATCATGTCCGACTCTTGGCAACCCCATGGACTGCAGCCTCCCAGGCTCCTACGTCCATGGGACCTTCCAGGCAAGAGTACTGGAGTAGGGTGCCATTGCCTTCTCTGCCAACATGATGACCTTGTCTGAATCTAGTTATCTCACCTATAATGCTATGTATGCAGTGGCCCAAGCCCTTCATGAAATGCTTTTGGTGAAAACAGAAATGGGACCTCCAGGAGATGCAGACGAACCCATGATTCTACCCTGGAATGTAACTGTCCTTCAGATGCAGGTCATGAATAGACAAGCAGAAGATATATGGTTATATTTTATTGAGATACAGCATCATGACCATATGTTTGTCTCAAGCCCACAGGATTAGGCACAATGGATGCACAGTCCTTTCACATTGGTCATATATATACCTATAATTACTAGGTCTATTTGGAGAATTCTACATGAGGAGGGGGGTCTTTCTAATTATTTCTTTCAGAACATATACTTGAAAAACATTCCTAGTTTAGGACATAATGTAGTAAAATATCAAGATGAGTGTTTATAAAACATACAAAAACCAAAACATCATAAAATCTATATATTTCCTTGGAGTGTTCTTGATGCAGAAAATGTTGATGTAATTACCATAAGAGAATCCAACACGTTCACCTAAACTGGTGTATATGCTATGCTCCAAATGTTCCTTGAAATGATTATGACGAAAACAGAAATGGAGTCTCCATGGTATTCTACACTGACCCTGGAAAATGAACCATTTTTAGAGATAAATACAAAACCTGCAAACAATTTAAAATGTGAGAACAGTGATGGTGATTATAAACTCAACATAAATTACATGGTTTACAAATTAATTCATTGAATTTTAATGATGGCTTTTGGAATCTAGAAATCCATTTCAGGATATATTTAGAAATTTGTCATTATACACAAAAGACAAATACATTTCATCAGATTGTTGATTAAATAGAATAAACTAATCAGATTAAATAAAATATCTGTCTTTTTACCAGCTTTTAAAATAAATTTAAAGGAAGCATGCTAGGATTTTGGTATCCAAACTAAAGTTTCCAACATATGAAATTGTTAATGAAGAGTTAAAAAGATACAGCTGAATATTGGTATAAAATTTCATGATGTTTTAATTTACACTGGTACTATTCTTTACTTTCCAGCTCAAAAGAGACCTATTAAACAACAGCCCACATTTTCATACAGATTACTATTTTTCATGCAGACTACTAGCACCA
The DNA here is from genome assembly GCF_963930625.1 of Muntiacus reevesi. NCBI lineage: Eukaryota > Metazoa > Chordata > Mammalia > Artiodactyla > Cervidae > Muntiacus > Muntiacus reevesi. Next base: position 220,333,243 of record NC_089249.1, read on the forward strand.
AAAAGAGCTATATAAACCTCATTCTAAAAAAAACAAAAAAACAAAAAAAACAAAACGGGCCTGGTGCACTGGGAAGACCCAGAGGAATCGGGTGGAGAGGGAGGTGGGAAGGGGGATCGGGATGGGGAATACATGTAACTCCATGGCTGATTCATGTCAATGTATGACAAAACCCACTGCAATGTTGTGAAGTAATTAGCCTCCAACTAATAAAAATAAATGAAAAATAAATAAATAAATAAATGTTTGTTTTGAGGTACTTGGTGGCTCACTGAAGGATTACTCTAAGACTTCCTGTATTTTGTGGGTCTTTGGAATTTCCTACGGCTGAGGTAGCAGCCTGCAGTGTGTTTGTTGAAAATGCATAATGATAAATAAATTAGCTGCTGCCTGGGGTCAGAGATTACAGTTGGGGAAACTATATAAAACCTCTATAGCATTGGAAGACTGGGGAAAGAGATGCTTTGAATAATAAAAGCTCTATAAAGCTCCCAAATAACACAAAACCTGGTTCATAATCAGAAAAAATCCTTTGAGAACACACTAATTCCCCACTTCTGACTGAATTTCAGGCCTCAGTCAAGTGGAAGGAAAGGCTAAGGCAGAGCTGTAAGCTTCCAGGCTGAATGTTCAAGCTTTGCTCTAATACACCAGAAAGCACACTTGCAGAGACAGAGAAACAATTTTTTTTTTGTTTTTTTTTTTTTTTAGTTTTGCTTTTTGGGTATAAGGAATTTTCTAGTCATGAGCTTGTGAGCTGGCCCTAGGCAATTGGAACAGAGACTTCAGTGACCAAACTTGAGAAAGAATGTGGACTATACAAGACTGGCTCAGATAACACCCTAAACTAGCTAACAGTAAGTGTTAAGTAATCAGCAACTATAATTGGTGATTGGGGGAAGAATCTTATTTCCATAGTTGTTCCCATTGTGAACAAATATTCTGAATATTAAATTTTTATCAAAAATATGTTATACAAAGAGGCATGAAAAAGTGGCTCATACTTAGGAAAAATAAATTAATAGGTGATGTCTGAGGTACCACTCAGGCCTTGTGCTCACTTTTATCTGGTAATTGCTGTATATGTTCCTTTGTTGAGTATACATCTTCATAAGCTTTTGAGCAGTCATGTTGAACATTTCTGTTTAATGGTTGAGGGAAAAATCTGTGGTCATGGATATTTACAACTTAATTATATATTTTCTTCTGTCTTATCCAATGCTTGTTTTGCTGTCTCATCAAAATTTAAAAGCAAAACCCAGAGAACCTATAAATATAAGTTTTTTGTGGCCTATCTAAGAATAGTATAGAATATTTGCTTCATATTTAAGTTTTGTGTAGATTATTTAAAACTTAAAAACACTAATTATAAAAATAAGTATAGATTTTTTCAGTGACCCAGCACTTGCACTCCTACATATGTAGTCCTCCAAATGAGACACAGCACAGGTGTTTAACCCAAAATTTTTATATAAACATTCATAGCAGTGTGCATAACAGGCAAAAGAAGAAACAACTCCAATATCCATCAACTGATGAATAATAAGCAAAATGTGATACTTGCATGTAATGGAATAAGATTCAGCCACTAAAGAAATAAATTTCTTATACTTGTATAAACTTTGAAAATATTATGCTAAGTGAAAGCCAGACAGTAAAGGAAAAATATTGTATGTCTCCATTTGCATGAAATGTGCAGAAGAAGCTATATCTATAAACAGAAAACATATTAGTTGTTCTAAGATGCTTATTCAGGGGAAATGTGAAGTGACTCCTTAATTGGAGCAGGGTTTCCTTTCAGATGATGAAACTATCTTGACATCAGACAGTGGTGATGGTTGAACAACATGTGAAAGTACTAAAATCCACTGAATTATACTACTTAAAATAGTGAATTATACATTGTGTGAATTTTACCATAATCTAAAGGAAACAATATAGATTTATTCTCTCCCACAACAGAGTGTCAAAAACTCTGAGGTTCAAGGAATAAAGGCTAAATCCATAGTCTCATTAATACTCTACAAGTTGCAGGGTTTAGTTTTCCTCCGTAGGGAGAGTTTTTCCTCCATTGTCATCAGTCATATTCTTGCTCAAACATGTAAGAGGGAAAATTTCATGTTGTACTAATTTACAGTACAGGCACTTCCTTTTAGAAGCCTGTGTGTGCCTGCTCAGTCGTGTCCGACATTTTGCAGCACCATGGACAGTTACCCGCCAAGCTCCTCGGTCCATGAAATTTTCCAAGCAAGAATGCTGGAGTGGGTTGCATTTCCTATTCCAAGGAAATCTTTTTGACTATTAATCTTTCTTCTTTTCTAGCTTCCCCTATTCCTAAAAAAACTCCAATTTAGAAACCGTGCTGGGGAGCACATATCCTTAGATGAGAAAAGAAGCCACGAGGGGGTAGTAAGATATCCTGACTGCTGTGAGTTTTCCAGATGGTCTTGGGCTCCTAATTAAAGTGGACGAGTTTGGCACTGAGAGTCTATGTGATCAAGGCTTGGTGATCAATGAAGAGATAATAGAATGGCCTATTGGATTCAGAGAGGTATGAGATCTCTGTAAGATTATATGTATACATTGTAAATATATTAGAGAAGAATCTTTATATGAGAGGAAGTGTGTACACATTTAACTGGGCACTAAATTAACTATTTGAGTGCAACATCTTGCCTCAGAGTATAGAATATTATGTACTTTCTGAGACTTCGTCTAAAAGAAGCAAGTTGTATACATGATTATTTTTAGTTTCAGTATATCTATTCCTCCATCAGTTGGGTGAATGCAATAAATAATAGTAATGGATATATCTAATACCCTGACCTTATTAACACATGGGTAAGAGTCCTTCTTATGTTTAAACACAACTAGATTATGAATGTCAACTATTACCTTATATATTCCATTTACACATTCCCTTGGTTATTTGCACATTATTTGATCACCAAACTTCATTCCCATTAGCATTTCAAAGCACTGATCACTATTTTCAAAAAATTTCCCAAGTTTGAAAACTCCAGGGTAATATTAAGGTGACTCATTTTGCATATAAAAATATTTCTCTTCTTTTTTAAACAAATCTGCACCATCCCTGGATCAGAAGCCATGAATTGTGTTAATCATAATCTGCATTTCATAACACAGCCTCATAATTTGTCTCTCCATGGCCTACATCTATTGTTTATGAAGCCACTTTTCATAGTGTGTCTGCTTTTCGCATTGTTAGGCTCTTTACCTAAAACCTACATCCTCTACGTACCAAATATAAGAGCATAGTAAAACATTTTTCTGCACCTAAAACATTACCACATGGGAATCTGCATTGCCTGGATGTTTGAATTATGTGGTTAAACTAGAGAAAAACAAGGTGTATTGCTAGAAATACATGAAATATTTTGGTGAAATTTTCATTGTCTCTGTAAATATTTCTGAAGAAAGAATGTGGAAGTATAACTTAGTATTTCACACATAGATTTCTAGAGAATATGAGAAGACTGGGATTTGGGAGGAGACACAGTGACGTAATAGAGATGAAAAGCTCTGGGAAAAGCTCTAGGAAAAATACAGATGTCCTCTGATAGCAGCTTATAAGTTCAAAATTTGACCAAAAACACTCTATGTTTCCTTTCAGACACTGAAATCTGTGTGTAGCCAGAGCTATAGTTTATGATTCAGAAAAATCCCACAAGATGGAAGGCCTATTTGCTGTTTTACTTGTGCTTTTTGCTCGGAGCGACACATTTCTGACCACACTGGTATAAAAATTCATAATCGCCTTCCACCTCTTACCTATTTCACAATAAAAAGGAAACTGAGGGCTTTGGGAAAGGAGTCACTGGGCACCAGTTTCTCAGTTCATGTTCTTAATCATTTTTTGGCCTCTCCATTTTTATTGTGATAAAAATATACATCATATAAAACTTGCCATTTTAATTACTCTTATGAATACAATTTGGGGATGTTAATGAATTCCTGTTGCTATGTGACCATCTCCATTGTCCCTCCACAGAACTATCAGCCCTATCTTCATCTCTGTTACCAAGAAACAGTTACTCCCACTCCCTTGTAGTGCTTTCTAGGTGGCATTAGTGATAAACAGCCCACTTGCCAGTGCAGGAGATGTAAGAGACAAGGGTTCAATCCCTGGGTCAGGAAGATCCCCTGGAAAAGGGTATGGCAATCTACTCCAGTATTCTTGCCTGGAGAATCCCATGGATAGAGGAGCCTGGAGAGCTACAGTCTATGGGGTCTCACAGAGTTGGACACAGTTGAAGCAACTGAGCACTTAAAACACACCCTTGGTTTTTTTGTTTTTGTTTTTGTTTTTTTTTGTTTTTTTTTTTTTAATTTTATTTTATTAGTTGGAGGCCAATTACTTCACAACATTTCAGTGGGTTTTGTCATACATTGACACGAATCAGCCATTGAGTTACACGTATTCCCCATCCCGATCCCCCCTCCCACCTCCCTCTCCACCCGACTCCTCTGGGTCCTCCCAGTGCACCAGGCCCGAGCACTCGTCTCATGCATCCCACCTGGGCTAGTGATCTGATTCACCATAGATAATATACATGCTGTTCTTTTGAAACATCCCACCCTCACCTTCTCCCACGGAGTTCAAAAGTCTGTTCTGTACTTCTGTGTTTCTTTTTCTGTTTTGCATATAGGGTTATCGTTACCATCTTTCTAAATTCCGTATATATGTGTTAGTATGCTGTAATGTTCTTTATCTTTCTGGCTTACTTCACTCTGTATAATGGGCTCCAGTTTCGTCCATCTCATTAGAACTGATTCAAATGAATTCTTTTTAACGGCTGAGTAATATTCCATGGTGTATATGTACCACAGCTTCCTTATCCATTCATCTGCGGATGGGCATCTAGGCTGCTTCCATGTCCTGGCTATTATAAACAGTGCTGCGATGAACATTGGGGTGCACGTGTCTCTTTCAGATCTGGTTTCCTCAGAAAACACACCCTTGTAAACACCATTCCACTTTCTGTATCTATGATTTGACTATTCAACGTGATAAATTAATTTTTCTTCTTAGGGAGAATAATACTGCATTGTATGTGTGTATCTCATTTTGTTTATCCATTTATTTTTCAATGGACATTAGGGTTGCTTCTATTTTTCAGCTATTGTAAGTAGCACTTACAATACTTTAGTAAGTAGTGTAGTGTAGTAGCACTATTCAAGGCACTGCCTTCAATTTTGGGGACTATACACCTCGATGGGAATTGCTCAGTGATGTTTAATTTTTAAAGGAACTGCCAGATATATTTCCACAGCTGCTACACCATTTTCATTCCCAACAAGAACATACAAATGTTCCAATTTTTACATCCTCACCTACACCTTCTAATTAAATCTGTCTGAGTATGGCATCAGAAGGGATCAATATGCACAATGCACATATGCACAATGATAGGAAATATTTTTGTTTATCACATATTGAAATGTGGTACAAATGAAAAAATGCTTTATCCCCAGATGCAAAGCAGTGTGTCCAGTGCCCAGACCAAGAGTATCCAAACAGTGAGAGAAATCACTGCCTCCCTAAAATTGTGACTTTCTTGACCTTCAAGAATTCCTTAGGGATGTCTCTGGCCTGCAGAGTTCTGTGATTCTGGGTGATTACAGCTGTGGTTTTGTGGGTTTTTGTGAAACACTGAGACACCCCCATAGTCAAGGCCAATAGCTGGGGTTTCAGAATTCCTGCTCATCTCCCTCCTCCTGTGCTTCCTCTGCTGCTTACTCTTCATTGCCCATCCCAACATAGCCACCTGCATCCTCAGACAAATTACATTTGGAGCTGGGTTTACAGTGGCTGTTTCAGCCAAAACCCTGACTACGATTCTGGCATTCAAGGCCAGGAAACCAGGAAGAACCATGAGTTATCAGCTGGTAACAGGAGCTTCTAACTATGTCATTCCCATGTGCTCCCTCATCCAAGTGATTGTCTGTGAAGTCTGACTGGGCGCCTCTCCCCCTTTCCTTGAGATGGACACTCCTGAGCCTAAGGAGCTCTTCATCATGTATAATAAGGGTTGAGTCACTGCCTTCTACTTTCTCCTGGGATACCTGGGCTCCTTAGCCCTGGGGACCTTCTCCCTTGACTTTGCTGGCCAGGACCCTGCCTGACACCTTCAGTGAAGCCAAGTTCTTGACCTTCAGCATGCTGGTGTTCTGCAGAGTCTGAGTCACCTTCCTCCCAGTCTACCACAAGGGCAAGGTCATGGTGTCCATAGAGATCTTTTCCATCTTGGCATCCAGTGCTGGGCTACTAGGCTGCATCTTTGCCCCAAAGTGCTATATTATTCTCCTAAAACCTGATAACAATTTTTTGAAAAGTTTAAGGAATAAATTAGGTTCCAAGGGAAATAGGCATTCTTGGATTCTTTTCTCCTGAGTCTCTATCACATTTTTGGCCTTGATCAAAGAATCATTCAGAAAAAAAATGATATTCTATTTATTCATTCAAATGTTATTAAACATAAAAACTACTTCACTGTCAGGAAACATTTAACAAAAGGCTTCCTGTGTGCTGTTTTGGATCTGTCAGGAACCCTCTGGCCCTTATTGATTCCTGAATATTCAGGAATTAAGAGGAGAGGCACACCTTTCCCGGGGCTGAGGAATCCAGGCATTTCTCATTACAGTGATAAGTACCCTCTTCCTTATTATGAGTCAAATGGTAAAAGATGATTGTTTGCAACTCTCTCTCTTTGATAGGGATCATCTTATGTTTTGTAAGTCTGGAATTTTAATCTTTATCTTTGCTGAGAATTACCACAGTATATATGCCCACGCCATGTTGATTAAAATACCTTTGCTCCATCAGAGCTTTGGTCCCTGTGTCTTTCTTTCTTTCTTTCCTTCTTTCTTTCTATTCCTTCTCTCTTTCTCTCTCTCTATTTCTGGCTAATTCCTTGGAGCGCGGAGGCCCGCTGAGCTCACTTTCTTGCCCGGGCTTCTAAGATCCTCTCAAGAAGGCGCACTGTGCCTTCGCCCACTCGAGAGGGTGCCTGGTGCCTACGTGCAGCAGCGCGAGCCCTAAGAACGGGGCTCTATTGGCTTTCCACATAAACCAGGGGATATCAGCCTCTTTCTCTCTCTTACTCTCGGAACCACTAGGTTCCGGTCCATTAAAGGACCAACAAGCGCTCTCTCTTACTTTCTTATTGTTGACTCCGGACCACCAGGTTCCAGTCCATTAAAGGACCAACACTTCACCTCTGTTTATCAAGTGATTCTGCTCTCTTTTTGAGTCCAAAAACTACACTCAGGGCTACCCTGGTAGCTCAGACAGTAAAGCATATGCCTAAAATGCAGGAGACCTGGGTTTAATCTCTGGATCAGGAAGATCCACTGGAGAAGGAAATGGCAACCCACTCCAGTACTCTTGCCTGGAAAATTTCATGGATGGAGGGGCCTGGTAGGCTATAGTCCAAGGGACTGCAAAGAGTCAGACACAACTGAGCAACTTCACTCACTTCACTCAAACTACAGTCAGTCATCAAGACTTTGATAGGTATTCTATCACAGATTACTTACTTTCCTCAAAGCTATTAATATCAATCAAACTATTTATAAATTAAACACATCCTTATTGCCTCAACCACTCCACTATCTCACAATATTTCTTTAATAACTAAATGCTATTTAGAATATCTTTTACTGCACCTTCGTATTTTGTTTCTTCAATCGTCAGTTAGTGTCCAATTAATACACGATTTTCCCATTTGTTACTGTAACTCTTTTAGAGCTTCAAAATTCTAAATTAATGTAATATACTAATTTAAAATGAAACAAAAATAAAAGACTTATTTTTGAATGAAAATTTAGCCAATTTTTAATACTTGTAATGTTTTTCTCATCTTTTTAAATCAGTTTTCCCATTTACTTGAAATGATAATTTTATCAAGTACTAAAAAACTCAATTTCTTATATAAAAATTACCTATATATGAATTATGATATGACAAATAAAGGAAAGGTTAATCGATTTTATCTGAAACTTACAAGTGAAACCAATTATAATTAAGAAAATAATAATGTATGAAATCAGATTTAATACAGCATTAACAGAAAAAAAAAAACTCACTTGAGTAGATATCTCTTCTTTAAGTGTAAGTACTAGAGGAAAGAAATGTAAATTCAAATCAGTAAGTAAAACGTCTAGTTTTCTGTGATTATGGTTTCAGTGTGTCTGCCCTCTGACACCCTCTCGCAACACCTACCGTCTTACTTGGGTTTCTCTTACCTTGGACGTGGGGTATCTCTTCACAGCTGCTCAAGCAAAGTTCAAGCTGGTTTTAGAAAAGGCAGAGGAACCAGAGATCAAATTACCAACATCAGCTGGATCATCAACAAAGCAATAGAGTTCCAGAAAAACATCTATTTCTGCTTTATTGACTACGCCAAAGCCTTCGACTTGTGGATCACAATAAACTGTGGAAAATTCTGAAAGAGATGGGAATACCAGACCACCTAACCTGCCTCCTGAGAAATGTGTATGCAGGTCAAGAAGCAACAGTTAGAACTGGACATGGAACAACAGACTGGTTCCAAATAGGAAAAGTAGTACATCAAGGCTGTATATTGTTACCCTGCTTATTTAACTTATATGCAGAGTACGTCATGAGAAACGCTGGGCTGGAAGAACAACAAGCTGGAATCAAGATTGCTGGGAGAAATATCAATAACCTCAGATATGCAGATGACACCACCCTTGAAGAAGGAATTCATAGGGCCTGGACTCCATCTCAGGCCTGTCCGTGCTGATCGTGCTCGGCTGCCTCTCCAGTGGACTCTGAACTCTCTGCTTAGTGCCTGTGGGAACGACAATGGAAGGATAAGACCCCCTCCGGACAGTGGAACCTTGAAGATCATATCCAGGTTACTCATCGCCTAAGAGAAAACAGACACTAATCACCCCTGCCTCCGGACACTATCTATCAAAATGTAAGCACAGGCTTATCAGTTATTAACTGTTTGGAATGTAACTGCGGGCTGATTATTGACTGTTTGAACACATAACACGGGAATGATGGGGTTATTGTAGTTGTATTTACCCTGCCTTTGTTTATGTAAGTCTCAAGGGAATTGAGGTGGTGGGTTTGGACACGTACACATGGGGTAGGTGGTGGGTTTGGACACGTACACATGGGGTAGGTGGTGGGTTTGGACACGTACACATGGGGTATAAAAGATTTTCACAAATGCTGGACGGGGTCCTTGGCTAAGAGGTGACTCTGCCTTGGGCCCGCCGGTGTAATAAACTGCACTCCACTATCTGCATTGTCCTTCTGAGTGAGTCTGTTCCCCGGAAAGCGTGGCTATAACATTTGGTGCATTGGCCGGGAAACTCCTCGCTTTGAGGAGACAGGTCTCATTTGAGGCCACCCCGAGGCTTTGTAGCTTGAATCTCCTAGAGGGGGGAAGGCGCCTCGCCCCTCTGGAAGGATTCTGCTTTTCAACGCCCGGACCTTTCACGTCAGCAGGTAGTGGACGGCAGCAGGGGAACTGAGCGCTCAGGTGAGGAGGAGCCCACCCAGCAGGGTGGAAGAGGGGGCCTGATCACCCCCCTGGGAGGGACTAGAAGGAGCGGGGACCCACAGGAGCCTGGAATAGGCAGGTGGCGATTGCTTGGTACACAGGTCGACGAGCGTGCTAGGGTTTAAGAAGGAAATTTGTGAAGGACATTTAGGAGGTGTGTCCACGCCGTCTCGGGGAAAATTATTACCAAGCGATTGCCAGGGTATTCTTAGGATAAGAAACTGGTCCGTGTATGCTCGTATTCTGCCCTCCCCCAGGAGGTGTCCCGTCTGCTGTGAAATTCTTGACCCCCTCGGAATTGTTAGGCTAGAAGGAGGGGGATACAGAAGTGAGTATGAATTGGCTTTTCCGGAGATGGCCTGGGACATGAGATATTTAACCCATCTGTGTTTTCATCCGCACCTGATCAAGCCCACCAAGGCAGAATGGACTTTAAGGGAGAAACAGTCTCGGACCATGTGATGTTCTGGTTCAGCTGTGCTGACCGGCAGGTGAAGACACGCCGAACCCCCTTCTCCCTCTGGGGTCTGGCAGGTAAGGCTTTTCTCTCCCCAATTAGAAAGGAGGCAGAATGGCAATTTAAGTGTCACTGAGTGGAAATATGAGAAGTACATAGGGTACTGAGAACTTCGTAGACAGAACGAAAAGGAAAAGTAGAAGAAGGTCCGAGAAGGTAAGCGAGATGGGGGAAAGTGAATCTAAGGCAACTGTATTGGAGTGCATGATTAAAAATTTAAAGAAGGGATTAGGAGGAGACTATGGGGTGAAGATGAAGCCTAACTGCCTCCACATACTCTGTGAGGTCGAATGGACCCCAATGGGAGCAGGATGGCCACCAGAGAACACCGTGAACTTAAAAATAGTGGAAGCAGTCTACACAGTAGTCACAGGCGAGCCAGGACACCTGGATCATATCCATCTATTGACTCATGGCTAGGGTTAGCTAAAGACCCTCCTACTTGGACAAGATTCTGTATCTAGAAGGGAAAGGGAAAAATATTAATGGCACAAAAATTGACTGATGATAAAAAAGGAAATTCTACAGGATTTGGACGGGGATGACCTGACCCCTCCCCCATGCTGGATAATGACGCGCCTGCCTCCCAGTGCTTCACCAGGACCGGAGGCTGCCTTAATGCCCGATCCAGGGCCAAGTGAAGTTTCTGCAACAGCCACTGCTCCTCCGCCAGCTTTCCCGGAGTTCGTAGAGCCGCCGTTTGGGCAGGCTCCGATCCCGGTGACAGAAGCCTCTGGCCAACACTTCCAGGATCCGGCTCCAACCGAACCGCCCAAGCTATACCTGCCTCTCCCGGTGAGTACTGACAAGAGGGGGAGGGAGACGTTGGAATTAAGCAGAGACTGCGCTCTGCCAGAGAGCCAGAGGGAATAAAAGAGAACAGACTAGAGACTTACAGTGCTAGCTGCTGCTCTGGGAAAGTCTATCTTGGGCCCTCCAGAAAACCTCATCTGCCCCAGGGACAGGACAGTCCTTCAACGGTCCCAAGGGAGGCCCCGGTCCCCGTTACAGCCAAACCATTGTGCCCGGTGCAAGCTTTTGGCCACTGGAAGAATGAATGCCCTAAGGCAAGGAGGGAAGAGGAAGCTCCCGCAGTTGTGGGGCTTGCTGACTTGGAAATTAACTAGGGCTGCCAGGGCTCAGAGATATCAGGTCCCTGAGAGCCCATGGTAACTGTAAAAGTGGGGGACCAAAACATTGACTTCATGGTGGATACAGGAACAGAACTGTCGGTAGTAACAAAACCTGTGGCACCATTGTCCAAAAAGACTACCGCTGTAACTGGGGTGTCGGGAGAAGAGATGATTAAATCGTTTTGCCAGCCCAGAAAATGTCAGATGGAGGGGGGACACCAAGTGACATTCCTGAGTGCCCAGTACCCCTGTTGGGAGGAGAGCTCTCCAAACTAGGAGCACAGGTGACTTTCTCCCCTGAGAAGAGGCCCACCTTCTGGACGGACTCTATGACTTATTTGCCCTCTCTCTCAGTGCCAACCCAAGATGGGTGGAGGTTGCATGAGCCCCTGAAGGCAGAGCCGGGTGGGCCGGAAGAGCATGAGAGAGCTAACTCAATTGTTCTCTGAGGTCTGGGTGGAAGACAACTCCCCCTCCCCCCAGGCTGGCTGAACAGCACGCCCCAGGGATAATGGAACTCAATCCAGGTACCATCCCAGTTAGAGGGCACCGGTACCCACTATGGATGGAGCCTGAACCGGCATATTGCCCTACATCAATAGATTGAAACAAGCAGGCATTCTAGTAGAGTGCCAGTCGGCTTGGAATACGCCAATCCTGCCAGTCAAAAGGGAAGGAGGACAGGACTATAGGCCTGTACAAGATCTCAGGCTAGTCAACCAGGCTACTGTGACTTTACACCCTACTGTTCCAAACCCCTATACCTTGCTTAGCCTCCTCCCGCCGAGGACTAAAGTTTACACTTGCCTAGATCTCAAGGATGCCTTCTTCTGCGTACACCTCGCCCCAGCATCACAGCCCATAATTGCCTTTGAATGGGAAGATCCAGTCGGGAGCGCCAGATAACAAAGGCTAACTCCACAGCCATCTTTGGGGAAGCCTTGGCTTCTGATCTGAACTCATTCCATCTGGAAGAGTATGGATGTCAGCTCCTACAATACGGAGATGACCTGCTGCTGGCTGCCTGAGACCAAGGAAAAATGCTAGAAAGGGACAAATGCACTGCTCCAGCTGTTGATGAAAGCAGATTACCGGGTGTTGAAAAAGAAGGCACAATCTACAAAGAGGAGGTAAGGTATCTGGGGTTTGTTTTAAAAAAGGGCTCAAGGTTCGAGACCCTAATTGGGTCTTATATACTGATGGCACTAGCCTGATAAAACAAAGACAACAGCTGTTGGGTTAGCCAGAGCAGAAGGGGCCATCAAGACTGAAAAGAGATGGTGGGAATTGTCAGGTGACAAATTATTGGTACCAGAGGAGCTGGCACACACTCTGGTAAGCCAAACACACCAAGCGACCCACCTAGGCCATGCTGTCTGCTCACAGGTTAATGCTGCCTCTCGGGTATTCAGACAAAATCCTCTGGGTATTCACCTGAAAGGCATGCTGCCCCTTGAACACCCGGGAGTGGACTTCACTAAAATGAAACCTCACCGACACTACCATTATCTGCTGGTCATGGTATGTGCATTCTTGAGATAGGTAAAAACTTTTCCTACCTGGACTGAAAGAGCATCAGAAGTAGCCTGGTGGCTGCTTAGGAAAATGGTTCCCAGATTTGGATTTCCTACCAGCATTGGATCAGGCAATGGCCCGGCTTTTGCAGCTGATTTAGTACAAGTAAGCAAAACTTTAAACATCAAATGGAAACTGCACACTGCATATAGGCCCAGAGTTCTGAGATAGTGGAATGAACCAACCAGACACTTAAAGAGACTGACTGCTCCTGAGTGGACTTGCTTCTGACGGCTCTGCTCAGACTCAGGATGACCCCACAGTCCCAAGGCTATTCTCCATACGAAATTGTGTATGGGAGGCCTCCTCCCATAATAAAACAGGTGTCAACAAATTTGCCTCAGGTAAGGGGGGATAAGATTTCACAGCAGATGGAACTGGGTAAGGTAATAAATTGGGTAACTAAGTTTGTACAAGAAAGGGTGCCGTTCCCCCTTGGGGAACAGATTCATGAGTTTACACTTGGTGACCAAGCATGGGTCAAAGATTGGGAACATGATTTGCTAGCCCTTTGGTAAAAGGGCCCTTATGTTATTCTAACTACCCCTACTGCAGTTAAAGTTGCAGGTATTGTCCCTTGATCCATCACACCAGAGCAAAGAAGGCATACCACGCTGACCCGGAGGACGCCAAGTGGACCACCCAGAAGGACCCCACCAACCCACGGGAAACCAAGATCATTCTGAGGAGAAAGAAGAAAACGAGGTCCCGGACGAGCCCTCTACAGGATGGAGCTGGGTAAACGACTCCTGCTGCTCGGCCTCATCAACGCAATTCTGAACCTGACCACTGCTCCTGCACAGGACAACATCTTCATCTCGTGGGCCACAACTCTGCCAACTGTTGGGTGTGTGGGGCTATGCCCCTGTCAGTAATGGACAGACTCCCCTGGTGGGTATCGCCACTCTGTTCCTCTCTCCAACCATAACCTGTCTTTGCTCTCCTGGTGTAAAAAGAAGCCATCAATGGGCCAGGGACATAGGGTTACATTTAACATGAGCACCAGCCTTACAGAAGTAACAAAGGCTTATACCTCATATGTGAAAAATAAAAAGGAGAAGTGTTCTTTACAAAAGGGGGACAGGCCTCCCGGTACCTTGAGCAATACTACTAGGTCTGGGATGAACATTTCTGGATGACTCCTGAGAAAGGACAGTTGATTACCCCTGCTACTATTTGCTGGGAACAAAAAAAACAGAAAGTTAGACTTGGAGACCACCCCCTAGACCCAAAAGAATTAAAATATATGGGTTATTTGCCCCCTGAACAATGTAAACAAATCTTGGAAGTTACCTATCACCCCAATCAATCTGTTCAGTGACCTGTTCCCGACTGGAAATATAATCCTGGAATGTGCTGGGTAGCCCCCAATGGGACCCAGTGGTTCTGTGGGCTTAACTTATGGCCATGGTTACCAGTTGGCTGGGTGTGGCGTTGCACATTAAGATTTGCTTTCGCCCATGGCAGAATTAAGCCTAGCCTGCACCAGCCTCCAGTAAACCTGCCTTATCTGCATGCAAAATGGACACGATCTGTGTTCCAATGGTATGACTATCTTGCTGCCTTGTTTGTACCCTCTGTAGGGACAACGGATATCATGGTTAAAGTAGAGGCCTTAACTAATTTCACTAAACAGGCCCTCTTAGACAGTACAAAAGCCATTCAAGCTTTGAATGAGAAACAAATTCAGATGAGGAAGGCAGTAATTCAAAATAGGATGGCATTAGACATACTCACAGCAGCCCAAGGAGGGACTTGCACCATAATTAAAGTTAAATGTTGTGTGTATATCCCTGACCTGTCTGGAAATGTATCTACTGCCTTGAAGGATATGCAAAATCAAGTGAAAGCCATGTCTAATGAAAATATTCCCTTTTGGACTTCAGTTCTCTCCTGGGTAAAGGGAGACTGGTGAAAAACCATTGTAACTGTTGTTATAGTAATCTTAATCATACTGCTCTGTGGGCCCTGCTTCCTATAATGTCTTGTGAATTTTGTAACCCAGAGGTTGATAGCATTCTCTCATATGGGTGGCAGGAGGGCTAAGGTACAATATATCTCAATAAATGATGCTCGTTATGGAAACTAAGAGCATCAAGAGGGGGGAATGAAGAAGGAATTCATAGGGCCTGGACTCCATCTCAGGCCTGTCCGTGCTGATCGTGCTCGGCTGCCTCTCCAGTGGACTCTGAACTCTCTGCTTAGTGCCTGTGGGAATGACAATGGAAGGATAAGACCCCCTCCGGACAGTGGAACCTTGAAGATCATATCCAGGTTACTCATCGCCTAAGAGAAAACAGACACTAATCACCCCTGCCTCCGGACACTATCTATCAAAATGTAAGCACAGGCTTATCAGTTATTAACTGTTTGGAATGTAACTGCGGGCTGATTATTGACTGTTTGAACACATAACACGGGAATGATGGGGTTATTGTAGTTGTATTTACCCTGCCTTTGTTTATGTAAGTCTCAAGGGAATTGAGGTGGTGGGTTTGGACACGTACACATGGGGTAGGTGGTGGGTTTGGACACGTACACATGGGGTAGGTGGTGGGTTTGGACACGTACACATGGGGTATAAAAGATTTTCACAAATGCTGGACGGGGTCCTTGGCTAAGAGGTGACTCTGCCTTGGGCCCGCCGGTGTAATAAACTGCACTCCACTATCTGCATTGTCCTTCTGAGTGAGTCTGTTCCCCGGAAAGCGTGGCTATAACACCCTTATGGCAGAAAGTGAAGAGGAACTAAGAAGCCTCTTGATGAAAGTGAAAGAGGAGAGTGAAAAAGTTGGCTTAAAGCTCAACATTCAGAAAACTAATATCATGGCATCTGGTCTCATCACTTTATGGGATATAGATGGGGAAACAGTGGAAACAGTGTCAGACTTCATTTTGGGGGCTCCAAAATCACTGAAGATGGTGATTGCAGCCATGAAATTGGAAGACACTTACTCCTTAGAAGGAAAGTTATCACCAACCTAGATAGCATATTAAAAAGCAGAGACATTACTTTGCCAACAATGGTCTGTCTAGCCAAGGCTATGGTTTTTCCAGTGGTCATGTATGGATGTGAGAGTTGGACTGTGAAGAAAGCTGAGTGCAGAAGAATTGATGCTTTTGAACTATGGTGTTGGAGAAGACTCTTGAGGGTCCCTTGGACTTCAAGAAGATCCAACCAGTCCATCCTAAAGGAGATTAGTCCTGGGTGTTCATTGGAAAGACTGATGTTGAAGCTGAAACTCCAATACTTTGGCCACCTGATGCAAAGAGCTGACTCATTGGAAAAGACCCTGATGCTGGGAGGGTTTGGGGGCAGGAGGAGAAGGGGAAAATAGAGGATGAGATGGCTGGATGGCATCACTGACTCGATGGACATGAATTTAGGTAAACTCCAGGAGTTTGTGATGGACAGGGAGGCCTGGTGTGCTGTGATTCATGGGGTCGCAAAGAGTCAGATTCAACTGAGTGACTGAACTGAACTGAACTGAAGTAAAACCTCAGCCTCAATTATCCTATTGATTTAATATAAAAAATGAAGACCAGTCAAGGAAATATAAATAGAGTTTCCTATTGAGAGAGTCAATGCCTAGGCAGGTTGATAAGAAGTCCAGGGGTCCCCAAAGAGAGAGGGGTCTGGAATTCTCAAGGAGGAGGAAAGGAAAAATTTATTGTTTTCCTCTACATTCCTTAGTCTTAGTTGTATAAAACTTTTTTATCCTTAAACCTGGAACTGATGATTACACAACAAACAACTCAGCTTAAACTCTGTACTAAGGATTATATAACAACAATGTGTCCTGCTTGAGGACAGTTTCTCCTTCCTGAAAACCTTCTGGCTAATCCTGTTATCTTAAAATGTAAATTATGGGAGTGGGTCTAATAAGATCTTTACAACCTCCAGACATTCTTTTGATTCATTGTAGTAGCTAATTAAAAAGTATATAACTCCCTTGCTAACACTAGTGAGGGGGCACTCTCCATCCCCCTTCTGATATTTGTGTCAGAAGCTTTCTCTATCTCTTTAATAAAACCTTATTACAAAAAAGCTCTGAGCAATCAAGCCTGTCTCTGGCCCCAGGTTGAATTCTTCTCCACTGGAGGCCAAGAATGCTGGCATCTTTCGTGGTTCAGCAACAACCTTTCTCTATGAGACATGAATAGGATGATGGACATTGTAAGAAGATGATGATGAAAGGTCAGATACATCATAAGATGAATTTCTCAAGGTCTGCACCACTTTCCTTTTCTCCAGCATGAATGTTGCCTTTCTTACTGTGTTTTCTAGGCTCTTTCTTGGATTTTCTTCCTCTCTTCTTCCCTTGCAATCCCATATGTCCTCAAGGCTAGTGGCGGTCTCTCCTCTGCTTTCTTCACAATCTGCTTCTGTTTCTTGTCATCTCCAGAATTTTCCCAATTCCCAAAGAGAGGCTGCGAGAGAGCCAGGTCTGTTTCTGGGCTCATCTATGATAGCTATGAACATTCTTGGACTTTTCTAGGACTAGAATGCAGACCCCCGTCCACCCTTATACTGGTCAAAGGATTTGTCAGAACTACTTGGTGCAACTGTTGTTAAGTCATTTGCAAAATACAAAGGACGTACAAGTTCTCCTTCACTGATGCAACCTGTAGTCCTTGCAGTCTCTTGATCTCCAAAGTGGTCCCCTGTTGGCTGTTCCTGAACTCACTGTCAGCCTGGGAAATTATTCTTGTCACTGACCTCTGGAACATGCAGTTCCAGATACAATGTAGATATAAGCATTACAGATTAGCTAGAGCTGAATCCAGTTTTCTGCTTGACCTATTTCATAGTCTCACTGTTTCCTCTGTGAAGTCGAGGCATATTTCTTGAGCTTTCTTTTTAAAATTAAAATATGTAGTTTGAGTAAAATGAGGGACAAACACTGACATCCATGGTGAATGTCTCAGTCTATTTGGATATTCTATCATTTTTCTGTACTGGATAAATGTGCCATCACAATCAGCTACAGGGTTTCTAAAACTCAGATTTCTGGACTTCAATCCACATAGGTCTTAAGTGGGAGTGGAGAATTTTCACTTCTAAGAGGGTCCTAGTTGATGTTGATAATGCTGGTATAGGTATTATACATTGAGAAAAAGATTTAGGGACATTACAAAACTGGTGTGAGACAAGGAGAGAAATTTGAAGATTATTATCCAAACGCAGGTTGCCAGGAGCCAACACACGAGGCCCTCCCCCTAACAAGGTCATAAGGGAGAAAACCTGACAGGCAAGGTGGATCAGGATTTCAGGGGTTTCGAAAAAGTCACCTCACGAGACCCTACCCCTAACAAGGCCGTAGCCATAAGGGAGAAAACCTGACGGGCAAAGCGGATCAGGTTTTCAGGGGTTTTCAAAAAGGCCAGCTCACGAGATCCCACCCATGACAAGGTCACAAGGAGAAAGCCTGACAGGCAAGGCGGATCAGGTTTTCAGGGATTTCGAAAAGCTGCCCCCAGCTCTCACCTTAAAGATGATATCTGTCTTTCTGATGCCTGCCTCAATGGACTACTCCCTAATTTCTCTGACACAGGCAGGAAGGCCTTCCCCGATCTCTTCCCAAATAAGAATCAATTTAGAACTTTAATCAATAAGTTTCCCAGGTGGTGGTATGTTATGAGATTATTCAGGGTGAAAGGAGTGTTTTAATTTAAACTCCTTTGCTGGTAGTTTGTTAGCCAAATGCATTTATGCGTTTGGTACTAATATGCATGATTGCTTATAATATCCTAATCACAAAATAGCATAAAGAACCTGATTATATAAAAGCCCTAATAGATATAGAGCCCTTTTAAGTGGTAAAGGAGTCCTATTAGAAAACATAAGAAAAAGTATTCTATAGGTGGTTATTGGGTTGTGAATTGTTTGCTGTGTTTTTGCTTGCTGTATTTTTGCCTTTAATGTGCTAAGGTTGTGTTATAAAAACCACTGTTAAGATAGTTAAAGATCTAGAGAAATAAGAATTTAGCCCTAGTGTGGTAACAATGAGATGGTTGTTAATTGTCAGTCAGGAGTGCTAGGCAGAAGCTCCCTCACTAAAGTCGCAGAGTCAGTATGGGATAAACTTCTTAGATAAATGTAACTGACAACTTTTGCAGAAAGATTAATTTTTGTATTAACAAGAATATAATTCTACTCTGTACTATTTCCCTATGACACTGTTACCTTTCAGTTAAGGTCACCATAAAAACAGAAAATAGGTTTACAATTACCTGACCTGCATAAAATGTTAATAGCCCCAAGGCCAGAAGATCATGTGCTAAGAATTACTATAAAATTAAAAAGCAAAAAAATCCTGCTTTTCCTAAAAATCAAAATGATGTAATGCTAATCCTGTGTAATCATGAGTAAGCATCTTGTACCTTGAAAATGTTCTGTGAAAGGATATAAAACCGGTTGTCAAAAAGTAAAACATAGACTTGGCCCTATCAAGGCTGGTCTCACGTGTCTTCTCTCTCTCTCTCTCTCTCTCTCTCTCTCTCTCTCTCTCTCTCTCTCTCTCTCTCTCTCTCGCCAACGCCGCTCATGTCAGGGTATTCCCTGAATCCTGCCGAGGCTGGACCACGGCACCAGGCCAATTTACAAATTGGTAAATTTTTAAATCTTTACTTCTTGGTATATTGAAAATCCATCCACTAACCATACTTTTGCAAGATGTCATCTTTTGAATGACCTCCTCTAGTAGATTAGCAATGACAGTTTAAGATTCCTAATCCTTCTCCATTAATTCAGGTATGAGATTCTAGTCACAATGATCCATTTAAAACATAAATCTGGTCAGCTCACCAAAACTATTCATATATATATATATATATATATATATATATATATATATATATATATATATATATATATATATGAAAATTTATTGTAAGAATTGACTCGGTGGCTTGATAGATGGAAAAGTCCCAGAAACTACTATCTCCAAACTGGAAATCCAGAAAAGCCAGCAGTATACTTAATTCCAATGCCAAATGCTTGAGAAGCAGGAGTTCTGAAGTCCAGAGGCAGGAAAATATGGATGGACCAGTGAGGGAGAATGAATTAATCCTACCTTCAGTTTTTTTCCATTTGGGCCCTGACCAAATAGCAAAACACCCACTCACATTCATGAAAGTGGATTTATTTACTTAGTCTATGAAATCAAGTGACAGTCTTTTCCAGAAAAACCCTTAAGAACAAACCTGAAACTGTGTACCTCATATTGGAACTCAAACCCATGGATTTTTAATTAGAATCACTCACCTCAAGTGGCTGAAATAGCTCAGTTGGGAGAGCGTTAGACTGAAGAATCACTCACCTAGTGTTTGTATTTACTGAGGCTCAGATTCTTCATGTCTTAGTGCAGAAGGAATTCAGGAAGAGGAACTCAGCAAGAGGAAAAGTGATAGGCAATAAATAGATTTATTAATATAGGATGCTTATAAGCAATGCAAGGAAGCAGGCAAGGGAGCTCTGCCCCAAGGATTAAGTGGGCCACAATTTTATAATCAAAGGAAAGTGGGGGAGGAGGAAAAAAACTTTCTTCTCTGATTAGACCTCAGATTTACATTACTAGCTCCTCCTCATGTAGGGCAGGAGCATGTCAGACCCTATGAGGTCAAAGGAGGATTATCATAGAGCTTATTCAAATCAGTAGAGAAGCAGTGAATTTTTCCTTTCACCATATGGCCTTATTGTAAAACTGTTCTTTTTTAAAAATCAAAGTTTTTCATTCTGTCTGTCTTAGAAATGAAGCTAGAAATTTTGGTAATTAAGAAGATATTGATTCTACACTTTTTACCTGGATTACTAAAGAGTAAGGCAGAACGAATATTTCAACAGAAACTGAGAGTGAAAAATAATAAACAACACAGACTTAAAATTGAAGAGAGATATGATTAAAAGGGGAGCAGATATTAAAAGGGGAGAAATTGATATTGAAACAGAGCAAGACCTTATGGTCTTTCACCATCCCCCCAATGTCCTCAGCTTGACTTACTTCTGTGGAAAAAGTTTAGTCAAAAATAAGTTTAAGCAGAGAAATGAGAAAATGAAGGATTAAAGGAAAAGAGTCCAACAAGAATAAATAATTTAGTTTAGTCACTAAGCAAAGTTAGTTTTTTAATTCCTCCTCAAGAGCTATAAATAAATTCTGAACACACCCTTTGAGCTAGATACTGAAACTTTCACCATGTGAAAGAAGTTAACTAGTTGATGGCCAGACTATAGCCAAGACATAATCTGACATAATTCTGGGAATTTGCCTCAAGGAAATGGGAACAAACCAACCCTGAAAATAAAGACTAACTTTACTTAAAACCATCACTTCGTGGCAAATAGATGGGGAAACAATGGAAACTGGTTGACTTTATTTTGGGGGGCTCCAAAATCACTGCAGATGGTGATTGCAGCCATGAAATTAAAAGATGCTTACTCTTGGAAGGAAAGTTATGACCAACCTAAACAGCATATTAAAAAGTAGAGACATTACTTTGCCAACAATGGTCAAGGCTATGGTTTTTCCAGTGGTCATGTATGGATATGAGAGTTGGACTACAAAGAAGTTGAGTGCAGAAGAATTGATGCTTTTGAGCTGTGGTATTGGAGAAGACTCTTGAGAGTCCCCTGGACTGCAAGGAGGTCCAACCAGTCCATCCTAAAGATCAGTCCTGGGTGTTCATTGGAAGGACTGATGTTGAAGCTGAAACTCCAATACTTTGGCCACCTGATGTGAAGAGCTGACTCGTTGGAAAAGACCCTGACGCTGGGAAAGATTGAGGGCAGGAGGAGAAGGGGACAACGGAGGATGAGATGGTTGAATGGCATCATTGACACAATGGACATGGGTTTGGGTGGACTCTGGGAGTTGGTGATGGACAGGGAGACCTGGCGTGCTGCAGTTCATGGGGTTGCAAAGAGTTGGACACGACTGAGCGACTGAACTGAACTACTTAAAACAATCAAGATGACACTGATCACACTACTGCATGACCAATTTCAAGATGACTGTCAGAGCTGACTGTGTTGTTTCTGCATGTAGCCCCCTCCCTCTGTGAATAAAAGCTAGTACTCCCTGCTTGTGAGGGTGGAAGTTGGCCTTTGGATGGGAGTCCTCCCTCCCCCACCCCCATTTCTGGCAGCCAAAATGAAGCAAATTTTCCTTTCTACCAACCTTGCCTCTTTAGTGGCTTTTGAGTGGTAAATAGCTGGACCCCACTTTCAGTCACAATATACAAGTGAAAATACACAAGCACATTTCATATTGGTGAAAGGAATCCACCTATATTTGCAGTAACTCAACATTAGCTAACACAAGTATATGCAGAAGAAACAATGAAAAGTTATCCTATGGTCAAAAAGCCAAAGTTAACCTAACGAATCTGTAGAGTATGCAGAAGCCAAACATGCAAGAAAAGGCTTAATTTTTCACACTAATAATGAAACAAAATAAGATAAATACTAACAGAACACTATTTTTAAAGTGGGATAATTATCATATCAAATCAGAATTTTATATCAAGCTTCAATGTTGCCCCAAGTAAAGATGTCTTTAAAAACTTAAAGTGAAACATTTCATTGTTAACTGCTTTAAATTAGACAAAATACTAGAGTGAGATATTAAGCTCCAAGAAAAATAATCCCAGATTGAAAATTAGGAATGCACAATGGAAACAGAAGGAAAGGAAGCAATGATTAGGAAATAAATATAATTTAATTTTGTTTTATAAAGAACTACTTACATCTCTGGTAAAGAGTCAGAAATGACTTACTGACTAAACACAAGTGACAGATAACATCCCATGGAAATTAAAATATAGATAGATTGCAGAAATAATAAAACACTCAAGAAAGTGTAAAGGAATTGAAAGTGTTCTAAGGTTTTAGACTTTGGGAAAGGTGGTGAAAGTATTAGACTTTAAGTGTATTAGACCCTTAAGTGAAAGATTCATAATTTAATCACCAATGTATTTACATGCAGATTTGTATATGATTAAGATTAGCAAATTGATTAGGGAATCCTGCAATAAAAGTGAAGTAAAAAGAGAAAAGAGACGATTTAGTTCAAAGGGTAAGGAAAAAGTGATACAGTTGTGATCATTTCAAATATCAATAATTAGGTGAAATGTAAATGCACGAAACACTAATTTTGTTGTAGTGGCTGTATGATATAGATATTATAGTCTTGTCAATAAGATTTTGGCATTTTTTATCAAAAAACTTTAAAGAGTCTCTATTTTTTCCTATGAAAGTGTAACTTAGCTGAAAAAAAAATTTTTTTAAGAACCATTGGTATATGTTTTTATTTTTTTATATTTTTTCATTTATTTTTATTAGTTGGAGGCTGATTACAATATTGTAGTGGGTTTTGTCATATATTGACATGAATCAGCCATGGAGTTACATGTATTCCCCATCCCGATCCCCTCCTCCCGCCTCCCTCTCCACCTGATTCCTCTGGGTCTTCCCAGTGCACCAGGCCCGAGCACTTGTCTCATGCATCCAACCCGGGCTGGTGATCTGTTTCACCTTTGATAATATACATGTTTCAATGCTGTTCTCTCAAAACATCCCACCCTCGCCTTCTCCCACAGAGTCCAAAAGTCTCTTCTGTACATCTGTGTCTCTTTTACTGTTTTGCATATAGGGTTATCATTACCATCTTTCTAAATTCTATATATATGTGTTAGTATGCTGTAATGTTCTTTATCTTTCTGGCTTCCTTCACTCTGTATAATGGGCTCCAGTTTCATCCATCTCATTAGAAATGATTTGAATGAATTTTTTTTAATGGCTGAGTAATATTCCATGGTATATATGTACCACAGTTTCCTTATCCATTCATCTGTCGATGGGCATCTAGGTTGCTTCCATGTCCTGGCTATTATAAACAGTGCTGCGATGAACATTGGGGTACACATGTCTCTTTCAGATCTGGTTTCCTCAGTGTCTATGCCCAGAAGTGGTATTGCTGGGTCATATGGCAGTTCCATTTTCAGTTTTTTAAGAAATCTCCACACTGTTCTCCATAGTGGCTGTACTAGTTTGCATTCCCACCAGCAGTGTAAGAGGGTTCCCTTTTCTCCACACCCTCTCCAGCATTTATTGCTTGTAGACTTTTGGACAGCTGCCATCCTGGCTGGCGTGTAATGGTACTTCACTGTGGTTTTGATTTGCATTTCTCTGATAATGCGTGATGTTGAGCATCTTTTCTTTCATGTGTTTGTTAGCCATCTGTAAGTCTTCTTTGGAGAAATGTCTGTTTAGTTCTTTGGCCCATTTTTTGACTGGGTCATTTATTTTTCTGAAATTGAGCTGCAGGAGTTGCTTGTATATTTTTGATATTAATCCTTTGTCTGTTGCTTCGTTTGCTATTATTTTCTCCCAGTCTGAGGGCTGTCTTTTCACCTTGCTTATAGTTTCCTTTGTTGTGCAAAAGCTTTTAAGTTTCATTAGGTCCCATTTGTTTAGTTTTGCTTTTATTTCCAATATTCTGGGAGATGGGTCATAGAGGATCCTGCTGTGATTCATGTCAGAGAGTGTTTTGCTTATGTTCTCCTCTAGGAGTTTTATAGTTTCTGGTCTTATCGTTAGATCTTTAATCCATTTTGAGTTTATTGTTGTGTATGGTGTTAGAAAGTGTTCTAGTTTCATTCTTTCACAAGTGGTTGACCAGTTTTCCCAGCACCACTTGTTAAGAGGTTGTCTTCTTTCCATTGTATATCTTTGCCTCCTTTGTCGAAGATAAGGTGTCCATAGGTTCGTGGATTTATCTCTGGGCTTTCTATTCTGTTCCATTGATCTGTATTTCTGTCTTTGTGCCAGTACCATACTGTCTTGATGACTGTGGCTTTGTAGTAGAGCCTGAAGTCAGACAGGTTGATTCCTCCAGTTCCATTCTTCTTTCTCAAGATTACTTTGGCTATTCGAGGTTTTTTGTATTTCCATACAAATTGTGAAATTATTTGTTCTAGTTCTGTGAAAAATACTGCTGGTAGCTTGATAGGGATTGCATTGAATCTATAGATTGCTTTGGGTAGTATAGCCATTTTGACAATATTGATTCTTCCAATCCATGAACATGGTATATTTCTCCATCTGTTTGTGTCCTCTTTGATTTCTTTCATCAGTGTTTTATAGTTTTCTATGTATAGGTCTTTTGTTTCTTTAGGTAGATATACTCCTAAGTATTTTATTCTTTCTGTTGCAATGGTGAATGGTATTGTTTCCTTAATTTCTCTTTCTGTTTTCTCATTGTTAGTGTATAGGAATGCTAGGGATTTCTGTGTGTTAATTTTATATCCTGCAAATTTACTATATTCATTGATTAGCTCTAGTAAATTTCTGGTAGAGTCTTTAGGGTTTTCTAGGAAGAGGATCATGTCATCTGCAAACAGTGAGAGCTTCACTTCTTCTTTTCCTATCTGGATTCCTTTTACTTCTTTTTCTGCTCTGATTGCTGTGGCCAAAACTTCCAAAACCATGTATGTTGAATGATAGTGGTGAGAGTGGGCACCTTTGTCTTGTTCCTGATTTCAGGGGAAATGCTTTCAAGTTTTCACCATTGAGGGTAGTGCTTGCTGTGGGCTTGTCATACATAGCTTTTATTATGTTGAGGTATGTTCCTTCTATTCCTGCTCTCTGGAGAGTTTTAATCATAAATGGGTGTTGAATTTTGTCAAAGACTTTCTCTGCATCTATTGAGATAATCATATGGTTTTTATCTTTCAATTTGTTAAAGTGGTGTATTACATTGATTGATTTGTGGATATTAAAGAATCCTTGCATTCCTGGGATAAAGCCCACATGGTCATGGTGTATGATTTTTTTAATATGTTGTTAGATTCTCTTTGCTAGAATTTTGTTAAGGATTTTTGCATCTATGTTTATCAGTGATATTGGCTTGTAGTTTTCTTTTTTTCTGGCATCTTTGTCTGGCTTTGGAATTAGGGTGATGGTGGCCTCAGAGAATGAGTTTGGAAGTTTACCTTCATCTGCAATTTTCTGGAAGAGTTTGAGTAAGATAGGTGTTAGCTCTTCTCTAAATTTTTGGTAGAATTCAGCTGTGAAGCCATCTGGTCCTGGGCTTTTGTTTGCTGGAAGATTTCTGATTACAGTTTCAATTTCCTTGCTTGTGATGGGTCTGTTAAGATCTTCTATTTCTTCCTGGCTCAGTTTTGGAAAGTTATGCTTTTCTAAGAATTTGTCCATTTCTTCCAAGTTGTCCATTTTATTGGCATAGAGCTGCTGGTAGTAGTCTCTTATGATCCTTTGTATTTCAGTGTTGTCTGTTGTGATCTCTCCATTTTCATTTCTGATTTTGCTATTTGGTTCTTCTCCCTTTGTTTTTTAATGAGTCTTGCTAATGGTTTGTCAATTTTGTTTATTTTTTTCAAAAAAACAGCTTTTAGCTTTGTTGATTTTTGCTATGGCCTCTTTAGTTTCTTTTGCATTTATTTCTGCCCTAATTTTTAAGATTTCTTTCCTTCTACTAACCCTTGGGTTCTTCATTTCTTCCTTCTCTAGTTGCTTTAGGTGTAGAGTTAGGTTATTTATTTGACTTTTTTCTTGTTTCTTGAGGTAAGCCTGTAATGCTATGAACCTTCCCCTTAGCACTGCTTTTACAGTGTCCCATAGGTTTTGGGGTGTTGTGTTTTCATTTTCATTCATTTCTATGCATATTTTGATTTCTCTTTTTGTTTCTTCTATGATTTATTGGTTATTCAGAAGTGTGTTATTTAGCCTCCATATGTTTGAATTTTTAACAATTTTTTTCCTGTAATTGATATCTAATCTTACTGCACTGTGGTCAGAAAACATGATTGGAATGATTTCAACTTTTTTGAATTTTCCAAAACTAGATTTATGGCCCAGGATGTGATCTATTCTGGAGAAGGTTCCATGTGCACTTGAGAAAAAGGATTGTTTTGGGGTGAAATGTCCTATAGATATCAATTAGGTCTAGCTGGTCCACTGTGTCATTTAAAGTTTGTGTTTCCTTGTTAATTTTCTGTTTAGTTGATCTATCCACAGTTGTGAGTGGGGTATTAAAGTCTCCCATTATTATTGTGTTGCTATTAATTTTCTCTTTTATACTTGTTAGTGTTTGCCTTACATATTGCGGTGCTCCTATGTTGGGTGCATATATATTTATAATTGTTATATCCTCTTCTTGGATTGATCCTTTGATCATTGTGTAGTGTCCTTCTTTGTCTCCTTTTACAGCCTTTATTTGAAAGTCTATTTCATCTGATATGAGTATTGTGACTCCTGCTTTTTTTGTTCTCCGTTTGAGTGAAATTTTTTTTTCCAGCCCTTCACTTTTAGTCTGTATGTGTCTCTTGTTTTGAGGTGGGTCTCTTGTAGACAGCATATATAGGGGACTTGTTTTTGTATCCATTCAGCCAGTCTTTGTCTTTTGGTTAGGGCATTCAACCCATTCACATTTAAGGTAATTATTGATAGGTATGGTCCCGTTGCCATTTACTTTGTTGTTGTGGGTTCACGTTTATACAACATTTCTGTGCTTCCTGTCTAGAGAAGATCCTTTAGCATTTGTTGAAGAGTGGTTTGGTGGTACTGAATTCTCTCAGCTTTTGCTTGTCTGTAAAGCTTTTGAATTCTCCTTCGTATCTGAATGAGATCCTTGCCGGGTACAGTAATCTAGGTTGTAGGTTATTCTCTTTCATTACTTTCAGTATGTCCTGCCATTCCCTTCTGGCCTGGAGGGTTTCTATTGATAGATCAGCTGTTATCTTTATGGGAATCCCTTTGTGTGTTATTTGTTGTTTCTCCCTTGCTGCTTTTAATATTTGTTCTTTGTGTTTGATCTTTGTTAATTTGATTAATATGTGTCTTGGGCTGTTTCGCCTTGGGTTTATCCTGTTTGGGACCGTCTGGGTTTCTTGGACTTGGGTGGCTATTTCCTTCCCCATTTTAGGGAAGTTTTCAGCTATTATCTCCTCGAGTATTTTCTCATGGCCTTTCTTTTTCTCTTCTTCTTCTGGGATTCCTGTGATTCGAATGTTGGGGCATTTCACATTGTCCCAGAGGTCCCTGAGGTTGTCCTCATTTCTTTTGATTCTTTTTTCTTTTTTCCTCTCTGCTTCATTTATTTCCACCATTTTATCTTCTACCTCACTTATCCTATCTTCTGTCTCCGTTATTCTACTCTTGGTTCCCTCCAGAGTGTTTTTTATCTCATTTATTGCATTATTCATTTTTAATTGACTCTTTTTTATTTCTTCTAGGTGTTTATTAAACATTTCTTACATCTTCTCAATCTTTGTCTCCAGGCTATTTATCTGTAACTGCAGTTTGTTTTCAAGATTTTGGATCATTTTTATTATCATTATTCCAAATTCTTTTTCAGGTAGATTCCCTATCTCCTCCTCTTTTGTTTGACTTGGTGGGCATTTTTCTTGTTCCTTTAACTGTTGGGTATTTCTCTGCCTTTTCATCTTGTTTAGATTGCTGTGTCTGGAGTGGGCTTTCTGTATTCTGGAGGTCTGTGGTTCCTTTTTATTGTGGGGGTTTTACCCAGTGGGTGGGGTTGGACGATTGGCTTGTCAAGGTTTCCTGGTTAGGGATGCTTGCGTCGGTGTTCTGGTGCGTGGAACTAGATTTATTCTCTCTGGAGTGCAATGGAGTGCCAGTAATGAGTTTTGAGATGGGTCTATGTGTTAGGTGTGACTTTGGGCAGCCTGCATGTTGACGCTCAGGGCTATGTTCCTGCGTTGCTGGAGAATTTGCGTGGTACGTCTTGCTCTGAAACTTACTGGCTCTTAGGTGGTGGTTGGTTTCAGTGTAGGTATGGAGGCTTTTGGATGGTCTCTTATTACTTAATGTTCCATGTAGTCAGGAGTTTTCTGGTGTTCTCAGGTTTTAGGCTTAAGTCTCCTGCCTCTGGATTTCAGTTTTATTCTTCCAGTAGTCTCAAGACTTCTCCAACTGTACAGCACTGATAATAAAGCTTCTAGGTTAATGGTGAAAAGATTCTCCCCTGTGAGGGACACCCAGAGAGATTCACAGTTACATGAAAAAGAGGAGAGGGAGGAGGGAGATAGAGATGAGCAGGAGGAGAAAAGGGGGACTCAAGAGGAGAGAGACAGATCTACACAGTTGTCTGTTCCCAGAGTGTTCTCCGTAGCCCAGACACCCACAAAGATTCACAGAATTGGAAAGGGAAGAGAAGGGGAAAGGAGGAAATAGAGGTGTTCTGAGGTAGAAAACAGAGAGTCAAAATTGGGAGAGAGTAATCAACACACTCCTGAATAAAAATGGGAACTGAATATTGGATTCTTAAGTGTCCAAAATTTATATCACATACTGAAAAACAAAGATTAAAAATCTAGAGTAGAGGTTAGACTCTTAAAAATACAATGTTAAAAACAAGAACAAAAACACAAAAAATTTTAGAAATATATATGAAGCTAGGTTTAAAAATAGAGCTTTTTTTTTTTTTTGCAAGGTTATAGTGAAATGAAAATGAAAACTAAGGAGTAGTAGAGGAGTAATAGAGGACTTTAAAAGGAAATAAGAGAAAAAGAAGAAAAAGGAAAAAAAATTTTTTTCCTTATTAAAAAAAATCATAAAAATATATGAAAATGAAAGTTAAGGAGTAATGGGGGAGTAATAGGGAATTTTAAAAGAAAATAAAAGAGAAAAAATAAAAAAGAAAAGGAAAAGAAAAAAATTGTTTTTTTTAATTAAAAAAAGTAAAAATATATCTAGGAATTTCTCTGGAGCTGTTGCGGGCAGTGTGGGATCAGTTCAGTTTCAGATAGCTCCTCGTTCCAGCTTACACTTATCACTATCTACAGGCCCCTTCCGGTACAGTCTGTGTTATCTATAGGGGTTTTAGTCTGTTGCACCGGTCCCTTCTGAAGAGGTTCCCTTTGTTTATTTGGCTTCTGTTTGCAGGTATCTTCAGTGCCTAGTTTCCGCCCTGACACAGGCGGGCGGAGGTGATTTCTTGTTCAGGTTGCTAGTTCCATCACGCTGCGGGGAGGGACTGGCACTGCTTTCCCCATCTAGGCTGCTTACGCTCTTGGCTGCTCTATATGGAGCGTGCCCTGCGCTGCGCGCGGTTCCAGCCCTCTGGTGTTCCACAAAAAGTGTGGACTCGGCCGCGCCTGAGTTTTGTGCCTTCCCCGGCCCAAGCAACTCAGGCATCCAGGAGCTTCACGGGTGCACTCTCCCTGGGCACGGCGCATCTTCTCCACTCTGCAGTCCCAGCCCCAGTCCCCACTCGAGTAGATCGGGTGTGTGCGCCTTGTGTCTAGCCGCGACCCTCCCAGCGGATGTAGACCATCCAGAATCTCAGGAAGTCTTTGGTTAGAAACTGTAGGCCTGTTTGCAGTGCGGTAGGGGATGCAGTCCTTGGGGCCGAGCCTGCCCCTTTCCCCTCCCCCCTGCCTCCTGCCTCCAGCGGAGCTGGGCCGGTCCACAGCCATCTAGCTCCTCTGGACTTGCTGGGTCCCTGTTCTGTGAACGGCTGGCAGTGTGTTTGGGTCGGTTAATCTTCTCTCTCTCTTTTGCTGTCCCACAGTTTAAGCTGGTTACTCACAAAAGCTCCCTCCGATTGCCCTCAGGGCACTCAGGCCCGGTCCTTACCCTAAGCAATGCCGCCCGCTCCTCTCCATTCCGCCCCCACTTGCTGGTGACGGATGCGGGTGTCTGGGGTACTTTTCTGCTGGGAGTTGCTTTTAGGCACATAGTCTGTGGGTTTTATTTATTTTTCCCCTCCCAGTTAGGTTGCCCTCTGAGATTTAAAAACTTCCCCCAGACCCGCCAGTTCGAGGGTTTCCTGGTGTTTGGAAACTTCCTCTATTAAGACTCCCTTCCCAGGACGGATCTCCATCCCTAGCTCTTTTGTCTCTCTTTTTATCTTTTATATTTTGTCCTACCTCCTTTCAAAGACAATGGGCTGCTTTTCTGTGCGCCTGATGACCTCAGCTAACGATCAGAAGTTGTTTTGTGAAGTTTGCTCTGTGTTCAATTGTTCTTTCGATGAATTTGTAGGGGAGAAAGTGGTCTCCCCGTCCTATTCCTCTGCCATCTTGGCTCCTCTCCAGCTGAAAAGTTTTATATCAAGAAACTTCCATTCTTATTTTTGCAGAATGCATTCCATAGTGGCAGAAAAAGGAAACATAAAATATTGACTAAAATAATGATATAAACTCTAAGTAACACTCCCCATGTACAAACATATTACATTTTTTCATCTAGGACATTATGTAAATATCAGTAGCCCCATATTTTCTTCTTTTAGAATCTCTTCAACCTCATTAATCTAAAATAGGGTGTGTCTCTGGGTTATCCACCCATCGGATTATCCACTCTGTTAGTCTATAAAAGGGTAATCAGAGGCAAAAGTCACTACTATCTCCAGCAAGTTACTGGTTGCCTTCATCTCAGGTGTGGGCCACAGGACAGCTATTGGAACTGGGAGAACGAGCATTCACAAATCAGACTGTTCTGGTAAGTATTGCATTTTTATTGATAGCAAGAATGTCCTTTTGTATTCTTTTTTCTTTGGTAAAATCTCTTCTTGAGTTAGCGGATTTTACTCTTAAAACAAGAAGTTACCTTACTGAAGTTATTTCCTTGGTGTTAGTACTATGAATGTGAAGAAGGCAATGGCAACACACTCCAGTACTCTTGCCTGGAAAATCCCATGGACGGAGGAGCCTGGTAGGCTGCAGTCCATGGGGTCACGAAGAGTCGGACATGACTGAGCGACTTCACTTTCTCTTTTCACTTTCATGCACAGGAGAAGGAAATGGCAACCCACTCCAGTGTTCTTGCCTGGAGAATCCCAGTGATGGAAGAGCCTGGTAGGCTGCCATCTATGCGGTCACACAGAGTCAGACATGACTGAAGCGACTTAGCAGCAGCAGCAGTATTAAGAAATAGTTTTATATACCTTTGTATATGAAACTTTCTTGGGACAATAGTCCAGATTTTAGTTTTTTAATTTTTATATATTTATGATTCATGGTTTTACATACCTTTGTATATGAAACTTTCTTGGGAATAACAGTCCAGATTTTACATTTTAATTTTTATTTATGACTGTGCTGGCTCTTCATTAATTCCAGGCTTTCTCTAGTTGCAGTGCATGTGCTTTTCTTGCTGCAGAGCATGGGGTCTAGAGTAGGTGGGATTCAGTAGTTGTAGCTCAAGGGCTCTAGAGTGTGGGCTCAGTTGCTCCATGGCATGAGGAATCTTCCCAGGCTATGGATCAAACCTGTGTTCCCTGCATTGGCAGGAGTATTCATAACCCTTGGACCACCAGGCAAGCCCCAACATTTTAGTTTTTAAAATCAACATCCCTGGTAAGCAAAGTAGTGTTTATCCCTGTGTTGCAGAAATTGTTCTCTTTATCGTAAAATTCCTTAGTCACAATGTGGGGTTTTTTTCCCATTTTTTTCCTTCTTCCCTTTATTTTTTGGTATCTTAGTTCCCCAACCAGGGACTGAATCCAGGCCACAGCAGTAAAGGTGAGTCCTAAACACTGGACTCCTAGGGAACTCTACCCCCATCCTTTTTTTTCTTTGCTCAGATATCAGGAGTCAGACTTCCCATAATCTCATCATCATCTGAAATTGTAGTTAATTCTCCCTCCCGTTTGCCTTTCTTACTGCTCTTGCTCTATGTCTCCTTCTGTCTCTGGATTGGCCTTATTGTTTGTCAGAATCCTTATTCATACCTAACACTAGAGTAGACATTCTTTAGTCTATTAACACTTTTATCTCATCAGGATTAAAAAAATTGAAGCAGTAACTTTTTTAAGTGGGATTATGAATCCTGGGTTTTAGTCCACAACTTGGCATGTGTTAAGTGCTCTGTAAATGAGAGGATCAAGTGACTCCCTCCAGACTCAAACATCTTGAGTGTTTTAAGAGGTAATGTTAATAATTATGGCAGAACATGAATGGAATTTGATTTTTTTTCTCCCCTTAAAAATACCATGTGGATAGAAATTTTTTTTAAAAAGGGTGCACTGATTAACTTTATATCTTAAGCAGGCTTATTGTGGCTAGAGTCTTAAAATGGATTACACAGACAAAAATGATTTGAAAAGAAATGATTGCAGTCCACCACAAGAGATTATCAGTGCTTAACTATAGTGAATTTGAAACATGGAAAAAAATTTTTCTTTTTTGGTGTGAATAGTTTTCTTTCAAAATTCTAAGCATTTCCTAAGAACTAAACATATTGATGTTGCTATATGTTAGTGTTAAACATTAAAGTCTAGATCAATCTTGTCTTCATTGGATATCCAATTTAGTGAGAAAAACAATAGGAAATAAAAGATAGTAATATATGTACAATCTAAAATTGGAAAAAAATAATTTAAAATGTAATATTAATTTGGATTCCTGAATCAGGAAAAGTCACTCATGTAAATGATGTCTTGCAGGAAAATTGAAAGGTGCGCAAGAATTTCAAAGGGTGGCACCAGATCGTTGTGAAGGTGTTCTTAGAAGGTGTTCCTGGAGCAGTGGAGGTTCTCCCCTCAGATCCAGGGTGAGTTAAGTTCTAGTTTCTTGTTACCTCAGCATTGTTAACTTTCTCAGAGATCTCCCTCATCTCCCTCACCTTCTCTCACCAGGAAAATGGCTGAAATGATGGAGTCCGAGATTGAGCAAAGCTTCCAAACTGTTACGTCTTGGAAGAAAAAGAAGGAACAAGAACAATTCCGTAAACTCTTTATTGGCGGCTTGAGCTCTGAAACCACAGAAGAAAGTCTGAGGAACTACTACAAGCAGTGGGGAAAGCTTATAAGCTGTGAAATCATAAGAGACCATGCAAGCAAAAGATCAAGAGGGTTTGGTTTTGTCACCTTTTCGTCCATGGCTGAAGTGGATGCTGCCATGGCTGCCAGACCTCATTCTATTGATGGGAAAACAGTTGCCCCCAAACGTGCTGTCCCAAGAGAGGAATCTGGACAGCCAGGGGTTTTCCTGACTGTGAAGATGCTGTTTGTTGGTGGAATTAAAGATACCGAGGAACATCATCTTAGAGATTACTTTGAGAAATATGGAAAAATCGATGCCATTGAGATAGTTACTGATAGAGAGTCTGGAAGAAAAAGAGGGTTTGGATTTGTGACTTTTGATGACTATGATCCCGTGGATAAGATTGTGTTGCAGAAAAACCATACCATCAATGGCCATCATGCAGAAGTAAGAAAGGCCTTTTCTCGACCTAAAATGGAACAAGTCCAGAGTTCTAGAAGTGGAAGGAAAGGCAAAGCTGGTTTTGGAGATTCTCCTGGTAATGATGGAAATGTTGAACCAGGGTCAGGACGAGGAAGTAGCTTGGGAGGACGATCTGATGGATTAAGAAGTGGTCGGTGGACTTGGTCGTGGTTATAATAGGTGTGGTGGATGACCAGAAAGTGGCAATTTGGGAGTTAGCCCTGGTTATGGAGGAGGAAAAGGAGCTTATGGTGGTGGAGGACTTGGAAAACTGAAATGCCTTGTAGTATTAAGTTGTTGTACATTTATGATTTAATAAAGACTTCTAAAGGAAAAACAGCTATTAGTTCTCTTTCAGTGATTTTGCATTTTTATTCTTTCTTTTAAATATTTCTTCATTTTGAGACCATTGACATACAGCACCATATATTTAAATATGTAGCACAATCATATGATTTATATGTATTATAAACTGATTACTACAGAACTTAATAGCATTTATCTCATACTGTAACTTTTTTCTTATGATAATCCTTAACTTTCAGTGTTAAGTATGGTCTTCATGTACATTATTTCTTTTGTGTTTATCTTAATACTGAACGTTCATATTTTTTTAATTGAAGTATGATTGCTTTACAGAATTTTTTACAGAAATTAACAGAATTTTCTGTCAAACATTAACATGAATCAGCCATAGGTATACGTAAGTTCCCTGCCACTTGACCCTCCCTCCCATCTCCCCCCACATCCCACTCCTCTAGGTTGATACAGAGCCCCTGTTTGAGTTCCCTGAGTCATACAGAAAATTCCTATTGGCTATCTAATTTACATATGGTAATGTATGTTTCCATGTTATTCTCTCCATGCATCCCACCCTCTACTTCCCCCATCTGTGTCCATAAGTCTGTTCCCTATGTTTGTTTCTTCATTGTTGACCTGCAAATAAATTAATTAGTATCATCTTTCTAGATTCCATATATGTGTTAATATACGATATTTATCTTTCTCTTTCTGTATTACTTCACTCTGTATAGTAGGCTCTAGATTCATCCATCTTGTTAGAGCTGACTCAAATGAAATGCATTCTTTTTTATGGCTGAGGAATATTCCATTGTGTATATGTGCCACAGCCTCTTTATCCCTTCATTTTTCAATTTTGGTTATTCTCAGGTTATATGCCTAGTAGTGGGATCACTGGTTCATATGGTGGTTTTGTTCCTAGTCATTTAAGGAATCTCCATACTATCCATAGTGGCTGTATCAATTTACATTTCCACCAACAGTGAAAGAGGGTTGCTTTTTCTGCACACCTTCTCCATTTATTATTTGTAGACTTTTTAATGATGGCCACTCTGACAGATATGAGGTGATCCCATTGCAGTTTTGATTAGCATATCTTTAATAATGAGCAATGCTGAGCATCCTTTCATGTTTGTTAGCCAACTGTATGTTTTCTTTGGAGAAATGTCTGTTTAAGTCTTTTTTCCACTTTTTGATTGGGTAAGTCTTTTTCTGGTATGGAGTGGTGAGCTGGTTGTATATTTTGGAAATTCTATGTCAGTTGCTTCATTTATTTTTTTCCCAGCATAAGGGTTGTCTTTTCACCTTGCTTATAGTTTCCTTCACTGTCCAAAAGCTTTTAAGTTTAATTAGGTCCCACTTGTTTAATTTTATTTTTATTTCCATTACTTGAGGAGGTGGGTCATAGAGAGTCTTGCTTTGATTTATGAGTGTTCTGCCCATGCTTTCCCCTAAGAGTTTTATAGTTTCTGGTCTTACATTTAGGTCTTTAATCCAATTTGAGTTTATCTTTGTGTATGGTGTTAGGAAGTGTTCTAACTTCATTCTTTTACATATAGTTGTACAGTTTTCCCAGCACCACATATTGAAGGGGCTATCTTTGCCCCATTGTATATTCATGCCTCCTTTGTCAAAAATAAGATACCCATAGGTGTGTGGGTTTATTTCTGGGCTCTTTTTCCATTGATTTATATTTATATTTTTCTGCCAGTATCCCACGAATTTGCTAAATTCACTGATTAGCTGTAGTAATTTTCTGATAGTATCCTTAGGATTATGTATAGTGTCATGTCATCTGCAAACAGTGAGAGTGTTAATTCTTTTCCAATATGGATTCCTTTTATTTCTTTTGCTTCTCTGATTCCCATAGCTAGGACTTCCAAAACTGTGTTAATAATAGTGGTGAGAGTGAACACATTTGTCTTGTTCCTGATCTTAGAATGCTTTCAGTTTTTAACCATTGAGAATAAAGATTGCTGCAGGCTTATCATATATCAGTTCAGTTCAGTTGCTCAGTCGAGTCCAACTCTTTGCGACCCCATGGATTGCAGCACACCAGGCTTCCCTGTCCATCACAAACTCCAGAGCTTACTCAAACTCATGCCCATCCAGCCAGTGAGGCCATCCAACCATCTCATCGTCTGTCATCCCCTTCTCCTCCTGCCTTCAATCTTTCCCAGCATGAGGGTCTTTTCCAGTAAGTTATTTCTTCACATCAGGTGGCCAAAGTATTGGAGTTTCAGCTTCTGCATCTGTCCTTCCAATGAGTATTCAGGACTTATTTCCTTTAGTATGGACTGGTTGGGTCTCCTTGCAGTCCAAAGGACTCTCAAGAGTCTTCTCCAGCATCACATTTCAAAAAAGCGTCAATTCTTTGGTGCTCAACTTTCTTTATAATCCAACTCACATCCTTACATGACTACTGAAAAAACGATAGCTCTGACTAGATGGACTTTTGTTGGCAAAGTAATGTCTCTGCTTTTTAATATGCTGTCTAGATTGGTCATATCTTTTCTTCCAAGGAGTAAAGTCCATATATGATATGTTGAGGTAGTTTCCTTCTATGCCCGTTTTTTGAAGAGTTTTTATCATAAAAGCTCTTTTTATGAGTCAAAGTCTTTTTCTTCATCTATTATGATTTTCATATGATCTTTATCTTTCAATATGTTAATACAGTGTATCACATTGATATTGTGTATATTGAAGAATATTTGCATCCCTGGAATAAACCCAACCTTATCATAGTGTATGAGCTTTTTATTGTGCTGTTGGATTTTTGTTTGCTAGAATTTTACTCAAGATTTTTGCAGCTGTGTTCATCAGTGGTATTGGCCTGTAGTTTTCTTTTTGTGTGTTGTCTTTTTCCGGTTTTAGTATCAGGGTAATTATGGCCTCATAGAATGAGTTTGTAAGTGTTTCTTCCTCTGCAACGTTTTGAAAGAGCTTTAGAAGGATAGACATTAGCTCTTCCCTAAATGTTTAATAGAATTCACCTGTGAAGCCATCTGGTCCTGGGCTTTTGTTTTTAAGATTTTTTATCACAGTTTTTATTTCAGTGTTTGTAATCGAGTTGTTCATAATTTCTATTTCTATCTGGTTCGGTCTTGGAAGATTGAACTTTTCTAAGAATCTGTCCATTTCTTCCAGATTATACATTTTATTGCCATACAGTTGCTCATAGTAGCCTTTTATACACCTCTGTATTTCTGCATTGTCTTTTGTAACCTCTCCTTTTTCATTTATAATTTTGTTGATTTGATACTTTTCTCATTTTTTCTTGATGAGTCTGGCTAAAAAGACTTATCAATTTTGTTTATCTTCTCAAAGAATCAGCCTTTGTTTTATTAATCTTTCTATTTTTTTTTTTCATTTCTTTTTCATTTATTTCTGCTCTGATCTTTATGATTTCTTTCCTTCTGCTAATTTTGGGATTTTGTTCTTCTTTTTCTAGCTGTTTTAAGTGTAAAGTTAGGTTGTCTATTCAATGTTTTTCTTATTTCTTAAGGTAGGATTGTATTACTGAACTTCCCTCTTAGAACTGCTTTTGCTGCATCCCATAGGTTTTGAGTTGTTGTGTTTTCATTGTCATTTGTTTCTGGAAATTTTCTTGATTTTCCTTTTTATTTCTTCAGTAATCTGTTGGTTATTTAGAAACATATTGTTTTTTTTATTTTTTTTATTTTTTTTTAATTAGTTGGAGGCTAATTACTTCACAACATTTTGGTTATTTAGAAACATATTGTTTAATCTCCATGTGTTTGTGTTTTTTAGTCTTTTTGTTGTAGCTGATATCTAATCTCATAGTGTCATCATCAGGAAAGATGCTTGATATGATTTCAATCTTCTTAAATATACTGAAAGTTGATTTGTGACCCAAGATGTAGTCTATCCTGGAGAATGTTCCATATGCACTTGAGAAAAAGATGTATTCTGCATTTGGATGGGATGTCCTGAAGATAAAAATGAGATCCATCTGGTCTAATGTGTCATTTAAGATTTGTACTTCCTTATTAATTTTCTGTTTTGATGATCTGTCCTTTGGTATAAATAAGAGGGGTGTTAAAGTCTCCTACTACTATTGTGTTACTGTGAATTTCTCAATTTATGTCTGTTAGTGTTTGCCTTATCTATCAAGTTACCCCTATGTTAGGTGCATAGATATTTACAATTGCTATGTCTTCCTCTTGAATTGACCCCTTGATCATTACATAGTGTCCTTCCTTATCTCTTGTAGTATTCTTTATTTTAGGATCTATTTTTTCTGATATGAGGATTGCTACTCCAGCTTTCTTTTAACTTTCACTTCCATGGAATATTTTTTCATCCTCTCATTTTCAGTCTATGTGTCTTTAGGTCTGAAGTGGGTTTCTTGTAGACAGCATATACATAGGTATTGTTGTTTATTATCCATTCAACCAGTCTATGTCAGTCTATGTCTTTTGATTGAAGCATTTAATCCATTTATATTTAAAGTAATTATTGATATATATGTTCCTATTGCCATTTTCTTAATTGTTTGGGATTTGTTTTTGTAGATCTTTTCCTTCTCTTGTATTTCCTGAATATATAAGTCCCTTAACATTTGTTTAAAGCTGGTTTGATGGTAGTAAAGTTTCTTAACTTTTACTTGTCTGTAAAGCTTGATTTCTCCATCAAGTTTGAATGAGATGCCTGCCAGGTAGAATAATCTTGGTCGTAGGTTTTTCTCTTTCAGTATTTTAAATATATCCTGCCATTCCCCTGTGGCCTGCAGAGTTTCTGCTTAAAGATCAGCTGTTAACCATAGGGCTTTCCCTTGTATGTTACTTGTTGTTTTTCTCTTGCTGCTTTCAATATTCTCTTTGTGCTAAATATTTGTTAGTTTGATTAGTATGTATCTTGGCATGTTTCTTCTTTCTTTTATCATATATGGAACTCTGCACTTCTTGGACTTGATTGACTATTTCCTTCCCCATGTTGTGGAAATCTTCAATTGCAATATCTTCAAAAATTTTCTCATACACTTTTTCTCTTTTTCTTCTGGGACCCCTATAATTTGAACGTTGGTGCATTTAATATTGTCCCAGAGGTCTCTCAGACTATTCTCAATTCTTTTCATTTTTTTTCCTTTATTCTGTTCTTCAGCAGTTATTTCCACCATTCTACCTTCCAGATCACTGATCCATTCTTCTGCTTCAGATATTTTGCTATTGATTCCTTCTAGAGTGTTTTTAATTTCAGTAATTGTGTTGCTTGTCTCTGTATGTTTATTCTTTAATTCTTCTAGGCCTTGTTCATTGATTCTTTCATTTTCTACATTCTATTTTCAAGGTTATGGATCATCTTTACTATCATTATTCTAAATTCTTTTTCAGGTTGTTTGCCTGTTTTCTCTTCATTTATTTGGACGTGTGTGTTTTTAGGTTGTTCCTTCATTTGTGCAGTATTTCTCTGCCTTTCCTTTTTTTTTTTTTAAACTTATTGTGTTTGAGGTCTCCTTTTCCCAGTTATCTGTTCTCTCAAACGCAAATCTCCCTCCTTCCATTCCTTCTTTTATTCTTCCTTCATTTCTTTCATCCATCCAAATAATCATTCACTTGTTTGTCCTTCTTTTATTCTGTACTTCCATTCATCTCTCAACTTTTCTTCCTGGTATTTATTCTTCTTTCCTCCTCTTTGACTCTCCTTATGTCCACTCTTCCTTCATCAGTCCAGGTATCCCATCTGTCTGTCCATATTTCTCTTTCTCCATCTATCTGTCCTCTTTGTTTAGTCTCTCTTGTTTACCCACTCACACTCTCTTGGATTCATTTCATTCATTGTGTGAATAGGAGGCTTGCTCTACTCACAAAATCACTCCTATTCGCACAATCACTCCTTACCCTCACTCTGATTAGTGGCACACCTTTAAATGGTTGTCCTTCGACAAATTTCTTGAACTCAGGTGAGCCTGAGGGGGACTTTCTTCCATTCTATGGGGGACTTGGTTTTTCAGTTTGAAAATGAAATTATTTTTTTTTTTCTTTTGGAATCTGGTTCATTTAGTACCATATTTAAGAAGCCAAAAGGTCATGAAGATTCACTTATATATATATATATTTTTCCCCCAAAGGGTTTATATTTTTATCATTGAATTTAGGTCTTTACTTTCAGTTAATTTTTGGGTAAGTTGTGAGTTGGGGGACCAAGTTCATTTTTTTTTTTTTTAACACATGGATATCTACTTGTTGCAGTGCTTTTTGCTAAATAGTCTATTCTTTCCCTGCTGTCTTGGAACTTCTGTTGAAAATAAATTGCCTATAAATGTGTGTTTGTTTTTAGACAAAAAAATCCTACTCCATTGATCTAAATGTCTACCTTTATGCAAGTGGGTTGGGAAGATCCCCTGGAGAAGGGAAAGCCTACCTACTCCAGTATTCTGGCCTGGAGATTTCCATGGACTGTACAGTCCATGGGGTCACAAAGAGCCGGACATGACTGATCAACTTTCACTTCACTTTATGCAAGTGGAATGCTCTTTTGATATCTGTAGTTTTTTAGCAATTTTTATAATTGGGAAGTGGAATTTTCCAAGTTTATTATTTCTGCTTATTGGTTTGGCTTTTCAAAGTACTTTGCAATGCTATATGAATTTTAGGATCAGCTTCCAAATTTCGATAGAAGAGCCAGCTGCAATTTTGACAAAGATTGTATTCAATCTGTAAATTAAGTTAAGCAGTGTTTCCATCCTAATAATATTAAATCTTTGATTTATGAATATGAGATGCATTTCTGTTTGTTTAAGGTCTTTCTAAAATATTTCAACAAAGTTTTGTAGTTTTCAGTGTACGAATCTTAACAGTAGTTTTGTTCAATTTCTCCCCCAAATGCTTGATATTTTATTCTTTGACTAATTAGTTTTTAAATTTCATTTTCAGAATGTTAATACCTGGCATTTAGAAATAAAATATTTGCATATTTGTCTTATATTGTACTGAACTAACAGAATTCAGTAGAGTTTGTTTATATTTCCTAGAATTTTTAAAATACAATATCTTATCATTTGTGAATAGAGAGAGATTAAGTATCAGAACACCTTATCTGTCTCCTGAGAAATCTGTTTGTGGGTCAACAAGCAATAGTTAGAACCAGACACAGTACAATGGACTGGTTCAAAATTGGGAAAGGAGTACGAAAAGGCTATATATTGTCACTCTGCTTATTTAACTTACATGCAGAGAACATCGTGTGAAATGCTAAGATGGATGAATCATAAGATGGAATCAAGATTCCTGGGAGAAATATCAACAACCTCAGATATGCAGATGATACTACTCTCATAACAGAAAGAAAAGAGGAACTAAAAAGCACCTTGATGAGGGTGAAAAGGCAGAATGAAAAAGCTGCCTTGAAACTCAACACTTAAAAAAAAAAAAAGAAATCTAAGGTCATGGCATCCATTTCCATCACTTCATGGCAAATAGAAAGGGAAATAGTGGAAACAGTGACAGATTTTATTTTCTTGGGCTTC
This sequence comes from Muntiacus reevesi, assembly GCF_963930625.1. Taxonomy (NCBI): domain Eukaryota; kingdom Metazoa; phylum Chordata; class Mammalia; order Artiodactyla; family Cervidae; genus Muntiacus; species Muntiacus reevesi. The sequence goes on from NC_089249.1 coordinate 220,375,030, forward strand.
AAAATCACTATAGATGGTGACTGCAGCCATGAAGTTAAAAGATGCTTGCTCCTTGGAAGGAAAGCTATGACAAACCTTAACAACATTTTAAAAAGCAGAGACATCGCTTTACTGACAAAGGTGTTTATAGTCAAAGTTATCATTTTTCCAGTAGTCATGTATGGATGTGAGGGTTGGACTGTAAAGAAGGCTAGGCACCAAAGAATTGATGGCTTTGAACTGTGGTGTTGGAGAAGATTCTTGAGAGTCCCTTGGCAGCAAGGAGATGAAACCAATCAATCTTAAAGGAAAATCAACCCTGAATATTATTTGGAAGGACTGATGCTAAAGCTGAAGTTCCAATACATTGACCACCTGATGTGAAAAGCTGTTTCATTGGAAAACACCCAGATGCTGAATTTAAGCAAATTCTGGGAGATAGTGGAAGACAGAGGAGCCTGGCATGCTGCAGTCCATGGGGTCACAAAGAGTCAAAAACAACTTAGTGACTGAGTAACAGCAATTACAATTACTGCACAAACTATATTTACAGTTCAAATTCCTTCAAGGTAAGATCCATGCATTACTCAGATTTTAAACTAATTTCATCTATTTTTTTAAAATTCTAATGTAGTATAAGAAATGTTTAAGAAAAGCATTTCCATGAGTACAACATCATGCTGTGTGATCATTAGCTCTTGACTTAAAGAAAGGCCAATCCTTGGGCAAGATACATTGTTGCACAAGGGTTAAGGAAAACATGAGGGAGAATGCTCACCTCATACTGGAAGTGCTCTGGACTGCCTATCAACTCTCTCAGGGATGAATATGGGATGATACATCATGGCATGAAAATCTGAAGAATAATATTGGCATAAGACTATACATTTCTGATATGTACAGTGAAGGAAGATAAACCATTAGTACAAAAATGTCTTACTTTACAGTGTTGTGAGAGATCCCATGTTTAACATTTTCTTTAGAGCCCCTGTGACATCCTTATTCCTAAGACTATAGATTAAAGGGTTAAGAACAGGAGTGAGTATGGTGTAAAATACAGATACAATCATATCCTTCTCAGGGGTGTGGTAGGAGCTGGGGAGCATGTAGGTATAGACTGCAGCCCCAAAGAACAGGATGACCACAGTCATGTGGGAAGAACAGGTAGTGAAAGCCTTCTTCCTGCCCTCTGCTGAATTCATCCTGTGGATGGTGAGGAGGATGAATGAATAAGAGCTTGAAATGACTGTCACAGGGATGAGGAGCATGAGGACACAGCACAGGTACATGAGTGTCTCATAGAGGGAAGTGTCTGAGCAGGAGAGCTTCATTACAGCAGGGACCTCACAGAAGAAATGATGGATCTCCCGGGATTTGCAGAAGGGGAAGGTCATGGTGACTGGTGTGAGCATAAAGCCATCCACTGATCCCAGGAACCAGCAGCCAGACACCAAGAGGTGACATACTGTATGGTTCATGAGAATAGAATAACGGAGTGGATGACAGATGGCCACATAGCGATCAGAGGCCATGGCAGCCAGAAGAAAAAATTCTGAACCTACTAAAGTCAAATAGAGAAACATTTGCATTCCACATTCAGGGGCTGAAATCTCATTCACACCCATGACCTGGTCCATGAGCATCTTTGGCACAGTGACAGAAATGTACATCACATCCATGAGAGACAACTGGCTAATAAAAAAATACATGGGGGTTTGGAGATGGGCATTAGAATGTATCAGAAAGATCAGGATGCTATTACCAGACAGGGCCATCAGGAAAATCACAAAAATGACCACACAAAGGAGAGCTGGGTGCTTAGATTGACTGAAGAGTCCCACGAGGATGAAATCCAGCTGTCCAGTGTAGTTGGCCACCCAGGTGGAGTTGTCCATGAAGTTTCACCTAGATAAGCAAGAAGAGCTTTGTAATTAATAGATTGTTCATGCAATATGACCACCTGATATTAATGTTTAGTGTGCTTCTGCTGCATGTGTGTTTGTGTTTTTGTCTGTGTGTGCATACACACCTGCATGCACAACCATGTATGCAGTCCAGTTGTGCTAATAAGAGGAAATGTTATGGGGTTGTAGATTTGAGGCTTATAAGATTCCTGTAATTCAATACATTCTTTGAAAGAGAAGGAATTCACAACTTGTCTTTCAGTGAGTATATTGTGGGTTAAAAAAATCAGTTACTGATAGTAAGTTTGCCAAAGTTCAACGTCATGAGATTTCCTCATGCAAACTCTATATAAATATATAATTAAGAAAATAAGAGTATATAAATATAAATAAATATAACATATTTCCAGTTTTAACTGTGTATAAGCAGAGTTTCATACAGAATCCCATCTGTTTTATCTAGTACATGCTTCTGCAACTTCATCTCCTTATAGTTCCTACCATTTGTTTCAAATATCAGGGAAAAGAACTAGCATTTAGAAGGTCACTGCCATTTACAAGACAAGGCATTCATTTGTTTTGAAGCATTATCTGCTTTATTGCCTACTGCAATCAAGTTTTCATGGAAAAAGAGATGCATAAAGGAAAACTGAACAACACTGAGAAGTCTCTGACTCCATATAATGTTCTGCCCCCTATCCTGCTGCTCACAGTACATATCTGTGTTCAATGCTGAAGACAAAAAAAAAATAATTAAACTTAGTTACGCTTAAAGAGGTCATAATCAGTCAATCAGGGAGAAATATTACATAAATGTGATTTAAACTAGAAATTTTAAAGAGATACAAAATAAATTATTAACAACAGTAGAAAAAAACACACCTGAACTTTCTTAAGAGAATAAGTAGTTTCCCCTACAATTTCTATCAGGCAGATTACATTTTGGAGCTTTTCATTTTCTTACATGTTAAATGTTAAGTTTTATAAGTCCTTATCAATAAGAGGAAATATTGGCTTCTTTCTGGGAAGAGATTAGAAGAGATTGGGGGCAGGAGGAGAAGGGGACGACAGAGGATGAGATGGCTGGATGGCATCACCGACTCGATGGACATGGGTTTGAGTAAGCTCTGGGAGTTGGTGGTGGACAGGGAGGGCTGGCGTGCTGAGATTCATAGGATCGCAAAGAGTCAGACATGACTGAGTGACTGAACTGAAATGAACTGATGATGCAGTAATATTTCATGTAGAATTTCCAAGTTTCAAATATATTTTATATTCTTGTAATAATCCCCAAACTAATTACAATATTCAGCTTATTAACAATCCCATGTTCTGGAGTGATGAAGCTTCAGACAACTTTAAAAGTGTATTTGGTGATTTACCGTAGATATACAACAAATTTGCCACACATTGCATTAACATATATTTCTGTCAATTTCTACTTTCACTGGCAAATGAATGCTGAGCTCCATTTGTGTAAAATTTTAAAACTGTACAATTAAGACCAAATACACCTGTGACTGAGTCTATTTGTGGTCAGAATGAAGCAAGGACCAGTGCAGTGACTGGTACAAGTGAAGACCTCAAATCTATTTGTTGAATAAATGAAAAGAGAGCAGAGGGCAAGTGGGAAGTGGGACTTACATTTCTTTGGTAAATAAAAGTCACTGTGTTCAAGTGACACTGAATACCTAGGATACCAGACAGATAAGGGAATTCTGTTTGTACCACAAAAAAACAATTGGTCTCCCTATTCAAAAGGGAAGCCAATTTTTTTCTTACTTTTCTCTACCAAATTGCCTGAGTTCAAAATCAACAAAATGGTACTTATTAAACTTGAGTAATTATTAACAGTAGTAGTAGAGTAGTAACAAATCTTACATTAATCTGGCAGATTCTAAGCAATTGTTTTATTGCATTACTGTGTTTTTTGTACCCAAGAGCCTATGAAGTACTTACTCATCTTATTTTCTCCTTTTACAAATTAAATAATTCAGGTTCCTGGGGCATCTGCCTAGACTTGTGTCTCGGCTCAGGAGTTGGGACACAGAGTCTGTAATACTGCATAAATACTGTAGAACCCACTGTTCCCTTCACCGTCTACAATTTGGGTATTAGCTAACAACTGTAGATTTCTTCTAGGAAACAGGTATGATTGAGACACTTATTTCAATGTTCTAACATCCAGAAATAACACCCATACCAAGTAAAATTAGTCCCTTTTTTTCTATTAATTTCAGCCTCAGGAAAAGAAATTACATTAATGTAGGAGGGTATGTATTCTTTTGTCTATATATAACTGGAAATCAAAACTCATATCCTAATATGTTGCAGTAAATAAATGTAATATGAAAGATTCAAGAGAAAAAAAAAACATTTGCTTCCCTCCAGAGAAATAGATGATAGTGAAAAAATTTAGAAATAAGTTCAAACATTAACAGAATGTGACAGAAACCCAAGTAAAAATAATAATAGTTACCCTTTTGATTCTTTTTTTCCTGTCTTCCTATCTGATTGACTCCAAAATCAGATACCAAAAGCCTCATCTAGATGGACTAATGGAAAGTGGCCACAATTAACTATATAAAGAGAAACAGGAGAGTGACATCATCCCTGGTTTTACTATGCCCATTAAGGGAGTAGAAGATGGTCTTGTATAAATAAATTCCCTCTGGGACTTTGTGGAATAATGAAATCAAGAGAATTAAAAGTGACAGATATCTGTGCTGTACTTTTCTGATTTTTTTTCTCATTTTTAGCCACATTTTATTTTTAAAGTAGAACTCTTAACCAATATTAACAATAACCTTAAATCTTTGCCATCATCAATTAATTGTTATCTATGAAAATAGATATTAGCTTATATATCTAATATAAGCCTTAGCCTTTTCACATTAAAAGTGTTTCTCATATATATATATACACATACATACACACACACACACACACACACATATATATATATATATATCCCCATGTAATCTTCAAGAATATTTTGTGAAGTATTGGTGTTTGTCTTATCTTTCACAGATACAGACCCTGAAACTCATCGTCTAATTGATATGTCAAAAAGAGTACCAATAATCAGTAATGTAGTTGAGATAAATTTGAGAGGGTCTCCTTTACATCTTCATCTGAATCACTCTTCATTAGTAATGCTTTGCTAATTGTGCTCTTTCTTTTGTTACTCAGCTACAATCTGTGTTGCATTGCATTTTAGGGTATTTTTTGAAAATTGAAATGTCAAATCTTGTTTATAGAAAAGTACATTAAAAAAAAAAAAGAAACAGAAACCATTACAAAGAAAATATGTTAAAGGGGCCATGATCTAATCTATCAGACAAATATCATGCCTTAACAGTTTTATTTTTCCTTGAGACTACAAATATCTACAAATTGTATATCACACACCAGGTAATTGGGATAAACAAGGCAACAAGAAGCAACCCCACCATCATGAAACTTGCAGGCAAATTCTTCTGAACCTTTTTCTGTATGTGTGCTGTTAAACTATGTTGATTATTTTTCCATGCTGTGTTTTGTCCATGACATCCTTGTCTAGAGAATGACTCCTGTTTAAAAAGCCTACACTTGGGGGCTGGAGCCTTCTATGTCCTCCAGGGTTTCAGCCTGCAAATGGTTTGTTCTAACCACTTTGTCACATGGTTTCCCAAAAGACTCTGATGGTGCAAGCCCTGGGAGGCTCTAGATAGTGAGATAAAGGAAGAAATTGCATCTTTTTTCTTGTTTCTGATGAATATCTCTGGCAGCAACTGGAAGCTATTGAGAACCGTGCAGGAACTGGAGGTTCCAGTACCCCAAAGGCAGTTTCAGTGTCACTGGTGGGATGCAGGACTCTGGGCTGCAGCAGGGAAGGGGCCCGTCAGTAACCCTAGAATGCAGCATCTCCATCGGCTCAGTAGTGTGGGGAATGTGGGGCTCCAATGTTTGGCAAAGACTTGACATTTCCTTCACTTTTCCCCCAGCTTTCACTCCAGCCCATTGACATCCCCATAACCAATCCCCTAAAGTAAATTTCTTCACTTCGAAGTGTGTAAAATGGGACTGGATATTAAATAATGAGTTTAATGTTCTATCAAATGAATAGACATTAATTACAACTCCCCACAATATTGAATAATTGTGTTGCATTCACATTCTAAATTACAAGTTACACTGTGACAAAAATGATAAAAATATATAGAAAGCATTTTCTGAATGTAATTTCCCCTAAAATAATTTATCAGAGGGTATAGAATACTTGTGGGCTTCCCTGGTAGTTCAAATGGTAAAGAATCCACCTGTAGTGCAGGAGACCCAGGTTGAATCGCTGGGTCAGGAATATTCCCTGGAGAAGGAAATGGCAATCCTCTCTAGTATTCTAGCCTGGAGAATCCCATAGACAGAGGAGCCGGGTGGAAATACTTCAAGTTTCTTCATACACAACACAGAAATGCTTTTTCACAAATAACGTGCTATGATATCAAATTTCACTTGAACTAGCACTAAGTTGTACGTGATTTTCCATCTCAGTCAATTTGATAGGCATATAATTAATAGCTGCTGCATTGCTGATCTGGTTTGTGACACCAATTGTCTTGATGTTCACACCATTCATACTGTTCCCTGAACACAGGGTAGGCAAGGCGCGAGCTAAGAGGCTAGAAGACTCAAAGAGCCATAGGAACGGCAGACACCCTTATTCTCTCCTGGCTGGCACAGCACCCATAACCCAGCATCTCTCCTTGCTGAAGCAGCAGCCATAGCAGCAGTCATAGCATAAGACAACATAACCACACACAACCCTGTGAGCAAGTGTGTATCTTGTGACATGCATGCGCAATGCTATAAGCAATCTCAGCTCTTACACAACCATGCAAAGTCATTGTTTACAGAACATGGAGCAAGAGAGCCTGACCACGCCATCTTGGCTAAATTGTCTTTATCCACACCTGTCTTTCTTGATTACTAATATGGTCATAACTTTTCATATGTTTATCCATGTAACTACTGCTTATGTGAAACATGTTTATATCTTTTGCACATTTAATTTTTTTAAGTTTTTCTTTAAAGTATGCAAGTGTTAATATATTAAGAATAGCAACTCTTTGTGAGTAGTGTTCGTTATTTTTTCCTAAATTTTTGATTGTGATATTTTATATCATCAGAATATTTTATTTAGTTTAATGTGTGATTTATTTTAGCATTTTTGTGTTTAGGAAGTCCTTACACAGTTTGGAAGCATTAAAAATAGTCAGTTTTGCATTTTGTTAAAGAATGAGTTTCCCAGTATTTTTGAACTGTTAATTTATAACGCAGCAATAACTTCTTGGGGGTGTGATATGGAGTGGATTTCTAACATGGTTTTCAAGTAGAGACTAACCTAAAGGACTAAAGAATTCGATCTTTCATTCACTCATTCCAAAAATATTTATTCACTACCATTTATGTGCCGACTGCATTTATCTTTCTCAAGATTACAAATTGAAAGATAAAAACCATATGATTATCTCAATAGATGCAGAAAAAGCCTTTGACAAAGTTAAACATCCATTTATGATAAAAACTCTCCAGAAAGCAGGAATAGAAGGAACATACCTCAACATAATAAAAGCTATATATGACAAACCCACAGCAAACATTATCCTCAATGGTGAAAAACTGAAAGCATTTCCCCTAAAATCAGGAACAAGACAAGGGTGCCCACTCTCGCCACTACTATTCAACGTAGTTTTGGAAGTTTTGACCACAGCAATCAGAGCAGAAAAGATTGCTTTGGCTTTTTGGGGTCTTTCGAGTTTCCATAAAAATTGCAAAATCTTTTGTTCTATTTCTATGAAAAAAATACCATTGGTAATTTGATAGAAATCATACTTGTTTTGGGTAATATGGTCATTTTCACAATATTGATTCTTCCAACCCAAAAATATGGTATATCTATCATTATGTCTGTGTCATCTTTGGTTTCTTTCATCAGTATCTTATAGTTTTCTGCATACAATCTTTTGCCTCCTTAGGTAGGTTTGTCCATCAACAGGTGAATGGATAAAGATGCAGTATATATGTACAATGAAATATTACTCAACTATAAAAAGAACAAAATAATGCCATTTTCAGCAACATGGATGGACCTAGAAATTCTCATGGTGATTGAACTAAGACACAGAAAGACAAATATCGTATAATATCACTTATATGTGGAATATTTTAAAAGGGTAAAAATTAACTAAGTTACAAAGCAGAACTGAGTCACAGGTATACAAAACAGACAAAGGGTTACAGGGGATGAAGAGAGAAGGGATGAACCAGGAGGCTGGGTTAGACATAGTCACACTGCATGCACGCATGCCAAGTCACTTCACACATGTCTGACTCTTTGTGACCCTGTTGACTGTAATCGGTCAGGCTCCTCTGCCTAGGGATTCTCCAGGCAAGGATACTGGAGTGGGTTGCCATGCCCTCCTCCAGGGGATCTTACCTGACCCAGGGATCGAACCAGCATCCCCTGCAGCTCCTGAATTGCTGGCAATTTGTTTACCACTGAGCTGCCAAGGAAGCCCATATACACACCATTATAGACAAAAAATAGACATACAGATGGCTAACAAACACATGAAAAGATGTTCAACATCACTCATTATCAGAGAAATGCAAATCAAAACCACAATGAGGTACCATTACACGCCAGTGAGGATGGCTGCTATTCAAAAGTCTACAAGCAATAAATGCTGGAGAGGGTGTAGAGAAAAGGGAACCGTCTTACACTGTTGGTGGGAATGCAAACTAGTACAACCACTATGAAGAACAGTGTGGAGATTTCTTAAAAAACTGGAAATAGAACTGTCATATGACCCAGCAATACCACTTCTGCGCATACACACCGAGGAAACCAGATCTGAAAGAGATACATGCACCCCAATGTTCATCACAGCACTGTTTATAATAGCCAGGACATGGAAGCAACCTAGATGCCCATCAGCAGATGAATGGATAAGGAAGCTGTGGTACATATATACCATGGAATATTACTAAGCCATTAAAAAGAATTCATTTGAATCAGTTCTAATGAGATGGATGAAACTGGAGCCCATTATACAGAGTGAAGGAAGCCAGAAAGATAAAGACCAGTACAGTATACTAACACATATATGGAATTCAGAAAGATGGTAACGATAACCCTATATGCAAAACAGAAAAAGAGACACAGATATACAGAACAGACTTTTGGACTCTGTGGGAGAAGGCGAGGGTAGGATGTTTCGAGAGAACAGCATCGAAACATGTATATTATCAAGGGTGAAACAGATCATCAGCCTGGGTTGGATGCATGAGACAAGTGCTCGGGCCTGGTGCACTGGGAAGTCCCAGAGGGATCGGGTGGAGAGGGAGGTGGGAGGGGGGATTGGGATGGGGAATACATGTAAATCCATGACTGATTCATGTCAATGTATGACAAAAACCACTACAATGTTGTAAAGTAATTAGCCTCCAACTAATAAAAATAAATAGAAAAAAAATAGACATCTAATAATAAACTGCCATTTAGGACAAGGAATCCCACTCAGTACTTTGTAATGGCCTCCATGGGAAAAAAAATCTAAAAAAAGAGTTGATATATGCATATGTGTATCAACCTCATAGCTGCCAAAGATGCTCGGAGTGTGCAAATAAAACTTTGTGTGCATCAGGACCCAGAGACCCCACAGAGGCTGAGCCAGACCTGCCTTTGGATGTTTGCGTGTCTCTTGAGGCAGCATGGATCAGCACTGGCCTGTTGCAGGGACAGGGACTCTGGCTGCAGCAGACCTGGGAGGTGTGACATGTGACATAACTCCTCTTGGAGGAGGTTGCCATTAGTCACACCATACAGCCACCAAGCAGATAACCCACAAACTGGAGAATGATTATACCAAAGATATTCTTGCACTATTGCAAAAGTTCTAGGACCCACAACAGATTTCCCACCATGGGGATCCAGCAAAAGCACTGAGAACCCCCAGGGAATTTGACTTTGAAGACCAGTGGGATTTGGTTACAGAACTTCCACAAGACTGTAGAAACAGATGCTTGGAGGACACAAACAAAATCTTGTGTGCACCAGGACACAGCAGAAAGGAGCAGTGACCCCACAAGCGACTGAGCCAGACTTGCCTGTAAATGTCCAGGAATCTTCAGCAGAGGTGTGGGTCGACAGTGGCCTGCCAATAGTTCAGGAGTACTGAATACAACAGCCTTGGGAGCTGCAGCATGCTGACACAAGTACTTTTGAAGGAGGTCACCATTACTGCCATTACGCCTACGATAATTTGTTCTCGGGTCATACTATAGGGAGGGAACAAGCCCCATCTATCAGCAGAAAGTTGAATTAAAGATTTACTGAGCATGACCACCCCCCATCAGAGCAAGACTCAGTTTGCCCCACTGCAGGTACCTTGCATCAGGAGGCTTCCACAGCCTCTAATCCTTATCCATCAGAGGACAGACAGAATGAAAACCACAGTCACAGAAAATCAACCAAACCAACCACATGGATCACAACTTTGCTTACCCCAATGAAACTATGAGCTATGCTGTGTAGGGCCACCCAAGATGGATGGGTCATGGTGGAGAATTCTGACAAAACATGGTTCACAGGAGAAAGGAATGGCAAACTACTTCAGCATTCTTGCCTTGAGAATCCCATGAACGATATGAAAAGGCAAAAAGATATGACATTGAAAGATGAACTCCCCAGGTCAGTAGGGGCCCAATATTTTACTGGAGAAGATCAGGGAAATAGCTTCAGAAGGAATGAAGAGGCTGAACCAAAGTGGAAACAATGCTTAGTTGTGGATGTGACTGGTGTGAAAATAAAGCCCAATGCTGTAAGAACAGTATGGCATAGGAACCTAGAATGTTAGATCCATGAAACAAGGTAAATTGGAAGTGGTCATACAGGATATGGCAGGAGTGAGCAGTGACATTTTAGGAATCAGTTAACTAAAATGGACCAGAATGGGAGAACTGAATACAGATGATCATTATATCTACTACTGTGGGCAAGAATCCCTTAGAAGAAATGGAATAGCGCTCATAGTCAACAGAAGAGTCCTAAATGCAGTAATTGGGTGCAGTCTCAAAAATGACAGGATGATCTCTGTTCATTTCCAAAGCAAACCATTCAATATCACAGTAATCCAAGTCTATGCCCCAATCACTAATGCCGAATATGTTGAAGTTGAACAGTTCTTTAATGACCTACAAGACCTTTTAGAACTAACACCAAAATACAGTCCTTTCCATCATAGGGTACTGGAATGCAAAAGTAAGAAGTCAAGAGATACTTGGAGTAACAGAAAAGTTTAGCTTTGGAATACAAAATGAAGCAGGGCAAAGGCTAACAGAGTTTTGCCAAGAGAATTCACTGGTCACAACAAACAGCTTCTTCCAAGAACAAAAGAGAAGTCTCTACACACGGACATCACCAGATACTCAATACTGAAATCAGATTGATTATATTATTTGCAGTCAAAGTTGGAGAAGCTCTATTCAGTCAGCCAAAACAAGACTGGAAGCTGACTGTGGCTCAGATCAGGAAATCCTTATTGCAAAATTCAGACTGAAATTGAAGAAAAAAGGGGAAACCACTAGACCATTAAGGTATGACCTAAATCAAATCCTTTATAATTCTACAGTGGAAGTGACAAATAGATTCAAGGGATTAGATCTGATAGGCAGAATGCCTGATGAACTATGGATGGAAGTTCATGACCTTATACAAGAGGCAGTTATCAAAACCATCCCCGAGAAAGAGAAATGCAAAAAAGCAAAATGGTTGTCTGAGGAGGCCTTACAAATAGCTGAGAAAAGAAGATAAGTGAAAGGCAAAGGACAAAAGGAAAAATATACCCATTTGAGTGCAGAGTTCAAAAAATCAGCAAGGAGAGATAAGAAAGCCTTTCTCAGTGATCAGTGCAAAGAAATAGAGGAAGGCAATAGAATGCGAAAGACTAGAGATCTCTTCAAGGAAATTAGAGATACCAAGGGAACATTTCATGCAAAAATGGACTCAATAAAGGACAGAAATGGTATGAACCTAACAGATGCAGAAGATATTAAGAAGAAGTGGCAAGAATACACAGAAGAACTGTACAAAAAAGATCTTCATGACCCAGATAACCATGATAATATGATCACTCACCTAGAGCCAGACATCCTGGAATGTGAAGTTAAGTGGGCCTTAGGAAGCATCAGCATGAGAAAATCTAGGGGAGGTGATGGAATTCCAGCTGAGCTATTTCAAAGTCTTAAAGATGATGCTGTTAAAAGTGCTGCAGTCAATATGCCAGCAAATTTGGAAAACTCAACAGCAGCCACAGGACTGGAAAAGATCAGTTTTTATTCCAATCCAAAAGAAAGACAATGTCAAAGAATGTTCAAACTACCTCACAATTGCACTCATCTCACATTCTAGCAAAATAATGCTTAAAATTCTCCAAGTGAGGCTTCAACAATGAATGAAGTGAGAACTTCCAGATGTTCAAGCTGGATTTAGAAAAGGCAGAGGAACCAGAAATGAAATTGTCAACAACTGTTGGATCATAGAAAAAGCAAAAGAATTCCAGAAAAACATCTACTTCTGTTTCATCGACACGCTAAAGATTTTGACTGTGTGGAAATCAAAAAACTGCAGCAAATTCTTAAAGAGATGGGAATACCAGACCACCTTACTTGCCTCCTGAGAAACCTGTATGAAGCCCAAGAATCAACAGTTAGAACTGGCCATGTAACTATGGACTGGTTCCAAATCAGGAAAGGAGAACATCAAGGCTGTATATTGTCACCCTGCTTAATTAGCTTATATGTAGTGTACATTATGGGAAATGCCAGGCTGAATGAAGCACAAGCTGGAATCAAGATTACTGGGAGAAATATCAATAACCTCAGGCATGCAGATGACACTACCCTTATTGCAGAAAGTGAAGAGGAGCTAAAGAACCTCCTGATGAAAGTGAAAGAGGAGAGTGAAAAAGCTGGCTTAAATCTCAACATTAAAGAAACTAAGATCATGGCATCCAGTCCCATCACTTAATGGCAAATAGAAGGTGGGGGGGAAAGTGGAAGCCAGTGACAGATTTTCTCTTCTTGAGCTCTGAAATCATTGCAAATGGTGACTGCAGTCATGAAATTAAAAGACTTTTGTTCCTTGGAAGAAAAGCTATGACAAACCTGGACAGCATATTAAAAAGCAATGATATCACTTTGCCAACAAAGATTCCTATATTCAAAGCTATAGTCTTTCCAGTGGTCATGTTTGGATATGAGAGTTGGACCGTAAAGAAGGCTGAGCATCCAAGAATTGATGGTTTCGAACTGTTGTGCTGGTTAAGACTCTCGATAGTCCTTTTGACTGCAGTGAGATCAAGACAGTCAATCCTAAAGAAAATCAACCCTGAATACTCACTAGAAGGACTGAAGTTGAAGTTCTAATACTTTGGCCACCAGATGTGAAGAGCCAACTCATTGGGAAAAACCATGATGCTGGGAAAGACTGAAGGCAAAAGGAGAAGAGGGACGCAGAGGATGAGAAGGTTTGATAGCATCACTAACTCAATGGACATGAACTTGGACAAACTCTAAGAGATAGTTAGGGACAGGGAAGCCTGGTGTGCTGCAGTCCATGGGGTCACAAAGAGTTGGACACGACTTAGCAAATAAACAACAACAACGATACATCTAGTAAGGTTTTCTTCCTGGCGGCTCAGAAAGTAAAGACTCTACCTGCAATACAGGAGATCTGGGTTTTATGTTTAGCTGGGGAAGATCCCCTGGATAAGGAAATGGCAACCCCCTCCAGTATTCTTGACCTGAGAATTTCATGGACAGGGGGTCCTGGCAGGCTACAGTCCATGGGACTTCAAGGAGTTGGACATAACTGGGTGACTAACACTTACTTATTTAAGGATTTCTTTTTTATTTTTTCTTCCAGTTTTATTGAGATAAAATTGACATACAGCACTTTGTAAGATGTAGAGCATAAATCTGACTTACATGAATCATTAAATTATTACAACAGTAAATTTAGTGAATATTACATGATATCATAAAGATAAAAAATTAAAGAAATTTTTAAAAAATTTCCTTGTGATGAGGAATCAGGATTTACTCTTTTAATGACTTTCATATATAACATGCATCAATATTAATTCCATTAATATTTATAATGTTTTACCTGGGAAATCCCATGGACAGAAGAGCTTGGAGGGCTGAAGACCGTGGGTCTGCAAAGAGTCAGACCATACGTAGGAACTACAACAGCAGCAACAGCAACAAACATGATTTCCATAGTACTTATTTGTCTTATAATGAGAATTTATACCTTCTGATTGCACTCACTTAATTTTATGTCTCTAGTAACCACAAATCTGACATCTTTGTTATGAGTTTGCTTGATCATTTGTCTGAAGTATGATTGAGCTACGGTACTATTGTAATCCCTGTTACGCAACATAATGATGTGATATTTCTGCATATTTCAAAATGATAACCATGATATGTCTAGTTTTGATTTGCCACCATATATTATGTAGTTATTGACCATGTCCCCTACATTAAAAATTTCACACCCTGACTGATTTATTTTGCAACTAATATTTATTTTATACTTCTTACTGTCCCTCATGTATTTCTTTCCTTCCCTATATTCTTCTCTCTGGCACCCCCCAGTTTATTCTCTGTATCTATGATTTGGGGTTTGTTTGTTTGTTTGTTTGTTTTTTGATATATGTGTACATTTGTTTTCTATTAAGATACATAACTAAGTAAAATTATACAGTATTTATGTTTCCTATCTGACTTACTTCACTTAACATAATACATTCTAAGTCCATCCATGTGTTGCAAATGGCAAATTTTTATTATTTTTTTGAAGGCTGAGTGGCATTTACATATATATATAAAATATTTTTCTATCTGTTATCTATTAATGCATACTTAGGCTGCCTCCACATCTTGGATAGGGTGAATAATGTTGCAATGAATATAGAGGTGCACATATCTTTTTAATTCAGATAAATAACAAGGAGGGGGATTGCTGGATGTAAAGGTAGTTCTATTTTTAATTTGTTGAGGAATCTCCATACTGTTTTCCACGGTGGCTGCACCAATTTACAATCACACGTTAGTGCCAGAGTCTTCCCTTTTGTCCACATCCTTGCCAGCAGTTGTTTGTTGTCTTTCTGACTAAAGCCATTCTGACAATCTGACAACTGTGTGGTGAAGTTTCATTATGGTTTGGATTTACATTTCCCTGATGACTAGTGATACAGAATATCATTTCATATGCCTGTTGGTTAACTGTTTATCTTCTTTGGAAAAAAATGTCTATTCAAGTTCTCTGTCTGTTAAAAAGGAAAGAGTAAAATATATCTGACAGGAATAGCATATGAGTTGGGAGTGCAAGTCCCATTAATTAATGGAATCAATCAATTTAAAATGGATTAATTAACTAATAGAATATCCCATTAATGAAATATGCAACTCATTTTCCAGACATCCTGGAATGTGAAGTCAAGTGGGCCTTATAAAGCATCACTATGAACAAAGATAATTGAGGCGATGGAATTCCAGTTGAGCTATTTCAAATCCTAAAAACTGACGCTGTTTAAAGTGCTTCACTCAATATGCCAGCAAATTTTGAAAATCCAGCAGTGGTCACAGGGCTGGAAAAGGTCAGTTTTCATTCCAATCCCAAAGAAAGGCAATGCCAAAGAATGTTCAAACTACTGCACAATTGAACTCATCTCACATACTAGCAAATTAATGCTCAAAATTCTCTGAGTTAGGCTTCAACAGTATGTGAACCATGAAATTCCAGATATTCAAGCTGGATTTAGAAAAGGCAGAGAAACCAGAGATCAAATTCCCAACATCCAAAAAGCAAGAGAGATCCAGAAAAACACCTACTTCTGCTTTATTGACTATGCCAAAGCCTTTGACTATGTGGATCACAACGAATTGTGGAAAATTTTTCAAGAGATGGAATACCAAACCACCTTACCTCCCTCCTGAGAAATATGTATGCAGCTCAAGAAGCAACAGTTAGAACCAGACATGCAACAACAGACTGTTTCCAAATGGGAAAGGAGTACATCAAGGCTGTATAGTGTCAATCTGCATATTTAACCTCTATGCAGGGGCTTCGTTGATAGCTCAGTTGGTAAAGAATCTGCCTGCAATACAGGAGACCCCAGCTTGATTACTGGGTTGGGAAGATGTGTTGGAGAAGGGAAAGGTTACCCACTCCAATATTCTTGAGTTTCTCTTGTGGCTCAGCTGGTAAAGAATCCGCCTGCAATGCAGGAAACCTGGGTTTGATCCCGGGGTTGGGATGATCCCCTGGAGAAGGGAAAGGCTACCCACTCCAGTATTCTGGCCTGGAGAATTACTTGGACTGTATAGTCTGTGGGGTCGCAAAGAGTCAGACACGACCGAGAGACTTTACTTTCACTCTCACAGAGTACATCATGTGAAATGCCAGGCTGGATGAAGCACAAGCTGGAATCAAGATTACTAGGAGAAATATCAATAACCTCAGATATGCAGGTGACACCACCCTTATGGCAGAAAGTGAAGAGGAACTAAAGAACCTCTTGATGAAAGTGAAAGAGGAAAGTGAAAAATTTGCCTTAAAACTCAACAATCAGAAGACTAAGATCATGGGATCTTTTCCCATCACTTCATGGCAAACAAATGGGGAAACAATGGAAACAGAGACAGACTTTATTTTGGGGTGGCTCCAAAATCACTGCAGATGGTGATTGCAGCCATGAAATTAAAAGATGCTTGCTCCTTGGAAGAAAAGCTATGACCACCCTAGACAGCATATTAAAAAGTAGAGACATTACTTTGCCAACAAAGTTTCATCTAGTCAAAGCTATGGTTTATCCAGTAGTCATGTACCAATGGGAGAGTTGGAATATAAAGAAAACTGAGCACCAAAGAATTGATGCTTTTGAACTGTGGTTTTGGAGAAGACTCTTGAGAGTCCCTTGGACTGCAAGGAGATCCAACCAGTGCATCCTGAAAGAAATCAGTCCTGAATATTCAGTGGAAGGACTGATGCTGAAGCTGAAACTCCACTACTCTGGCCACCTGATGCAAAGAACTGATTCATTCAGAAAGACCCTGATGCTGAGAAAGATTGAAGGCAGGAGGAGAAGTGGATGACAGAGGATGAGATGGTTGGATGGTATCACTGACTCAATGGACATGAATTTGAGCTAACTCCAAGAGTTGGTGATGGACAAGGAAGCCTGGAGTGCTCATTCCATGGGGTTGCAAAGAGTCAGACACAACTGAGTGACTGAACTGAACTAAACTGAACTGGGAGTGCAAAAATGAGGTTCAACTATCTTAAAATCCTAACTGCCCTTTGCATAGTGCAGAGAAATTTGAGATTAAAAAAAAATGAGATAAGGTATTTCACACAAAGTAAACCTGAAGAAAGATGGTTCATTGGACAAATTAGGGAAAATTCATTAATAAATACAAAGAAAGTCACTTAAACATAATAAAATGTATGATAGCCTGTTAAAATGTTTTATAAACGTAATACCCCTAAAACACATCAACTGGAGAAGGCAATGATAACCCCCTCAAGTATTCTTGCCTGGGAAATCCCAAGGACAGAAGAGCCTGGTTAGAGCCAGTTCATGGGGTCGCAGAGTCAGACACACTTAGCGACTAAACACGAAAATATATCAAACAAAACAAAAAACTACAGAGAGAACAAAGTAGCAACAGGGGATTATACAACACTCCCTTCTCTATGATAGACAGAAGAAATAAATAAAAATTAATAAAATTTGAATATCAGAATTCCAAACGAACACATGAAAAACATTACATTCAATGACAGAGGAAAGTATAGAATTTTCACAAAAATGATCACATAAGGCCCATAATCTAAGGTGTAAAACACTTCAGAAGATTAAATCTCTGTACTCAGAGTTTGAATTCAGAATGCATTAAAACATAAATGAGAATGTCTCACATGTTTGCAGATGATAAAATATTATTTTAAATATTTGGGCCAAATAAAATATTCACATATCAGCCCTATAGGATTCTTCAAAGGCACCAAGTAAAAGGAAATGTAGAGGCTTAAATATGTATGTTAGGCTATTCTTTTACTCATGTCTTAAACATCCTTTAAAAAAATATCATATAGCATTGAAACATGTATATTATCATATGTGAACTAGATTGCCAGTCCATGTTCGATGCATGAGACAGGGTGCTCAGGGCTGATGCACTGGGATGACCTGAGGGATGGGATAGGGAGGGAGGTGGGAGGGAGGGTCAGGATGGGGAACACATGTACACCCATGGCTGATTCATGTGATTATGGCAAAAACCACCACAATATTGTAATAAGCCTCCAATTAAAATAAATTTTTTAAAAAATCTAAAAAAAGAAAATGTGTCATATAATGGCAAACATAAACCAAAGAAAGTAAAGAAACAAAAGATACAATAAGTCACATCAACAAACCAGATGACAGTTCTTTGAAAAGACAAATAATACTGATAAACTTTTGCTGAAAATGATCAAGAAATAAAAGAGAAACCACAAACAACTGTAAACTATTATCAGCAGTGAAAACAAGGACATCACTAGGGGTGCCAGAAAATTACATGAAACTTACTGATTCTGTGAACTGTTTACTGATTATGGGATATAAGAATTCATACCATCAGGACACATATACAAAAATAGCAGCATTGTCTGTAACTTCTAAAAAAAATGAAGACAATATATGTATTCATCAGCACAAGAGTGCATGATTAAAGTATAGTCAGAAAATTATATTTTATGCAGCACAGAAAATGAATAAATCCATGATTCAAAAACATGAATGAATTTTTTAAACATAATAACAACAGATTCTAAGGGAAAGTCAAAAATACAAGCAACATGACTAATCCATATGTAAGCCAAATCAATTGATATTGTTAGATGTACAGAAACAGATAATAAACCTGTGAATAAAAGCAATAAAATGATTTTTTAAATAAAATTCAAAATAATGGCTACCTGGCAAGCAGGAGCTGGTCTTGAATAAACAGGTTGAGAGCTTCCAGGCACCAGAGTAGTTCTTATTCTAGGTTTGGGGGATGGGCCCTAGATGATTCATTTGCAAATGTTCCATATGATGCATCCTTAAAGTCTTTACATGCTTTTCAATACTATTTTTCTCATTAAAATTTTGCTATAGAAATTATGCAATAGATTGGAAGAATATAGAAGGCTAGAGATTAGGATGGTTTGCTTTATTCTTTGATAAAAAATATAGTTCAATTAGTTCACAGGTAGAGTTGTTGAAAAGAAGAAAAGTTGGGGAAAATTTTTAGGAAGATCTTGCAGAAATCTTTCAGATGATTATTTATACAAGAGGGTATCCCCATACCTCATCCTTAAGGATGGACAGTCACTTTCTCTTAGGTATGCCTGTCTCTATCCTTGCTGTCTTCCAAACTCCAGTTACTCTAATTTTAGAATAAATATTGTAAACATAGTTTTTATTAATATACTTAATATATATTTAATTTTATATAAATTAATAGTATATGAACATAATTATTGTGCATAATTTACTCTACACTTAGAGTAATCAAAAATTGAATGATAATAAGAATTTTGTATATGGTATATATATAATATGTGATATTCAAATAATATGCATATAATATGTAAAATATGTGTTCTCACAGTTTCCCTGTTCATACCACTCTACATGCATACTCAATTTGATATTTACAGCTTTCTGAAATTTCCACTGCTTCATTTATACTCATATTTCCTCACAAGTATTTCCTCTTTGAAGTGTTCCTTTGTCTCTTTACAAATATATAATCTTTATTTTAGGATCACTGATCAAATCTGGTGTTCCCTACTAGATGCTGTAGGGCTCTCATAGTTTTTTTGATTGGGATCTCAAGTCTGCACAGCTCTCTTCTCCACTAGCAAATAAACCCCTAGATATAAGGGCTTGCATTCTGGACACTGCCGTGTCCCTCACAAACTTCAGAGCATCTGTAACATTGCAAGTAATCTATAAAGGTTTAATAAATGATTGAATGAACTAAGAGCCTAGGAAGATTTTCAAAGAGTTTAATTAGCAGAATGACACTGATATTACATGAAAGAACATTGGATAAATACTAGATTTGTGATAAAAAGATAAAATAAATGTTTTACAAGATGGTTTTACAGGTTAACCAAGTACTTACATATAACTTTCTAATAGAAAGATTTTAAAAGGCCAGCAATACTGTTCTTTAATTCAACATCAGTTCATGAACTTCCCTCACATGACAGAGTCTACACTGGTTCCTTCATGCTCATGAAGAAGCAAGGCCAGGACTCTGACATACAGAGTCAGAGCCAGGGGTAAAGCCAGCTTCATCCAGTCATACCTAAGAGGGGACAACAGACCCTTGAAGGGACTGAGCCCTGGACAAGACAAGTGAATTAAATTCACTTAATATTCAAAGTACCATGGTGATGTTCTGTTGCTAGTTCTATTAGTGGTAGAGAAATCAAGATAGTGGAGTGAGGCGGAGTCATTTGATATTAAAGCTGCTGTGTAGCAAGCTAGGATTTAGCTAGAGGTCTCCTTGATCCTACACACTCTCTCACAACTCCACCACTTGAAGGCAAATAAAAAGAGTAGAAAATACAGAAGTGGGAATAGAAATCACAGCTTGCAACAGGTGTTAAGGACTGCCTGTGCATATTACCTCTGTATTTGTCAAGGAACTTAAATAACAAAATATGCTTTCCCTATCTCAAAAGTGATTATAAAGCAACTGTTAGGGCTTGGGCAAGTTCACAAATGCCACAAAAGTCTTGAGAACT
Source organism: Muntiacus reevesi (assembly GCF_963930625.1). Taxonomy (NCBI): domain Eukaryota; kingdom Metazoa; phylum Chordata; class Mammalia; order Artiodactyla; family Cervidae; genus Muntiacus; species Muntiacus reevesi. The sequence goes on from NC_089249.1 coordinate 220,395,814, forward strand.
TAAGAGGCAGATTCTGAACTAACCCCAAGACGAATTCTTTTCACTTTATTACATCTAATCACAGCAGTCCCCCTATTTGTGGGTAAATTCAAAATCAATATTTGTTTTTCTTTGCACTTTGTGTTCCTGGATGACAAACACATAAACCAAATGCTCATTAAAAACAAAAGTCAAACTGATTGGAAAGATAATATCTAAGACTTATCTAATGATATTATTAATAATAAGATTATTTAAATTGTTTAATTGATAGTGTCAGTTTGGGCAGTTTTGCTTCTTTTATTTATGTGATCACAACAGTTTCTAAAACTAAAATTTTACCTACCTCTAGATAAATCTCTCACTTTTTAGGTATAGATTCTTTCCCCTCATTGTTGGAGTTATTTCTACGTTCAGACAAATTCCTTAAGTACCCTATAGGAATAATCATAAATGAGTAGCAAAAGCATTGAGTTGACATGCCATGTAAAGAAACTACTTGTCAGTCTATTGACATGCAGCAGGTATGAGGTATGAGAATACCCAATGTCTAATCTTTGATAGCAAGATAAAGGTTCTGTTCCAAGTGGTGGTACCTCAGCAATTGAGAATCCAAGTCTCCTTCTTGTACATTAACCAGAGGAAATGTACTTTTTCCTAATTTCACATATTCCCAAAACACTAGACACTTGGATCATTCTGTTCATGAATATAGTAGTGCCTGAAGACTTCACAGTAACTCACTTTTACTGCTATTGTTCAAAACTAAGTCTCATACTAAAACGATCAATGAACTTGGGATGTGAGATGAGATAGAAGGCATTATGTGTAGTTTTCTTTATGTCAGTGCTGACATAAAGGATAAAAAGGCTCATATAAAAGGACCATAAGAATGCTACATTTAATGTGATAAATTAGGATGAATAAACAGGATGGAAGAAAAATGTCACAGGCATAGGAAAGAAGAAAGATGTGACTAGACTTAGTTTGAGGGACCCTGTAAACAGCAGACAAATGAAAGGAGAAAAAAGGAAAGGAGGGATAATATAAAAGTGGAAAGAGTTGTGGTCATTCCTAGACTTTCCCCTTTACAACTTTCTCTAGGCTCAGTCCTAATTGCATCCTGCTCCTCAGAGCACCTGTGACATCTTTATTGTGGAAGCTGTAAATGAGGGGGTTCAGCACAGGGGTGATGATGGTATAAAAGGCTGACACCATCATGTCCCGCTCAGCTGTGTGGTAGGAGTCGGGAAGCATGTAGGTGTAGATGGTGGCACCAAAGAAGAGTAACACTACAGTCATGTGTGAGGAGCAGGTGGCAAAAGCCTTCCTGTGGCCCTTGGCTGAATTAATTCTGTGGATGAGGTGCAGGATGAGGGCATATGAGCTTGAGATAACCACAGTGGGGATGAGGAGCATGAGAATACAACATAGGTACATGAGCATTTTATAGAGAGAGATGTCATAGCAGGAGAGCTTCAGTAAGGCAGGAGCCTCACAGAAGAAACTCAAGATTTTTCTGGAATGACAAAAGGGGAAGTTCATGGCTATGGGGGTGACCACAAAACCATCCACCATTCCTACGAACCAGCATCCAGACACCAGGCAGACACAGACTCTCTGGTTCATCAGCAGAGGATAATGGAGAGGTCTGCAAATGGCAGCATATCGGTCGTAGGCCATGGCAGACAGGAGAAAAGTCTCAGCTCCAGCAAGCGTCAGATAGAAGAACATCTGGATCCCACAACCTGAGGGAGAAATTGTATGATCTCCTGTCACCTGGCCCAGGAGCATCTTGGGCACAGTCACAGATATGTACATGAGGTCCATGAGGGAGAGCTGGCTGATGAAGAAGTACATGGGGGTGTGCAGGCGGTGCTCCAGGCAGACGAGGATGATGAGGAGGGCATTCCCAGCTAGGGCCATCAGGAAGAAGATGAAGGTCACAGTGTAGAGAAGGAGGGCGTGTTTGGTTTCACCAAAGAGCCCCACAAGGATGAAATCACTTAACGTTCGATTCTGTGAATTTTGATTCCCTGAGTACATGGTTACAGTTCTCACTGAAGAAGAAAAGAAGAGCCATCACTTTTAGAAATTTCCCATGCACATATTTTTTAAAGATTTTTCCAGAAAAGTACTTAGAACTGTTTTTTTTTTAATATGAAATTGTACTTATGTTAAGTCAAATCTTCAAATTTCTGAAAGGCCAGGTTGCATTTTGGCCACAAGTTTTGAGGAGACTATGAAACAGACCTGGGGAGGTAACAACTATACAAATAGACAAGTTGTTTACACTCTGCAAATTACTTATTTTTTCCCCAAACTGAGAATATAAAAGGACTCATCTCATAGGATGGTTAGAAAACTAGAGTAGGAAACACAAAGTAAGTTTAAACACAATGTGAATGTAGAATGAAATTATTCACTAAAGCTCCCACTCTACTTTTGGACACAGTAAGCCATCCAGGATTCAGAAACTGAAGTCAAAACTGGTGCTAATGTCAACATTAATATTGTTAATTGTACTAATATAAGTTTACTGAAATTTGAAATATCATTAAATATTTTTCTGTCGTGTTTCCATTAAGTCCACTTCCCTCACTAAACATTTCAATTTACTCAACTGTTTCTTGCACAATGAAGCTCCGTAAAGCAGAACCACCGTGGGTATCAGAGCAGAGAGTGCCCAGCCTGGCTGTGGAGAGCAACTCTAGGTAAAGACCTCATGCAGGACAGAAAGCAAGAGGGGATCAGTTTTACACAATATGGGAGCCAGAAGATGTAAGATTTGGTGCAGGACAGAAGGGTACTCAGTATGTAGACCTTGTACAGAGCAAGGAGGGCCATCAGGATACAGAGCTGATAAAGGCCAGGAGTCCAGGAATGTCCTGCTTAGTCCCCTTCAAAGCTGCAAGATAACATCTACGGCATTTAATATATTAAGTTTCATTTAGACAAATGATTTTTACAGGAATTTTTTTTTAAGTAACATATGTCCTAAATAGCAATTATTTTAGTTTAGAATGAATAACATTTTTTTTCTCATGCCATTTATCCTCCCAAAACAGTGTCTAAAATATTAGATATTTCATGCACAGTGCATGAGTGAGTGATAGGAGTTAATAGGATTAGGTGAAGTAGCTGGTTTAACCACACAAAGCTGCAAACCAATCTTGATCCCTCCAGTCCCGTATCTCATTTTTCTTAGGAAACTAATAAAACTCTCTTGTCTATAAATTATCAGTTTTGTTCAACAATTGCTTTGCCTGAATACTTCAGTTTTCAAGTTTCTGAATTATACTTAACCTAATTATCCTATACTTATTTAAGTTAGGGATAGAGTTCTAGATTATGGAAAGTTCAGGTGCTCAATGAAAGACTTTTTATTAGTCTCAGGGTTAGAGAAATTTGCACACCACTTTAGAGAAATTTGTAGAGGAACAGTTCACATAATATCTGAAATACATGGATAAGTAAAGTGCAATGTAGTGAATTTAGAGCAAAAATAAGAGTTTAGAACTTAGAGCAAAACTTAGAGCAAAAAAAAAGTAGTGTGTGACTTCAGGAAATCTAAAGTCAGAATTACATTAAGGATAGCAACAGAAATCAGATGTCTTTGCTCCTTACTTTGTTTGCTCCTTTATCAATTTCTGAGGAAATGTGCTAACAAGCCACATCCCAGGAATGAGACAAGCAAAGAATATAGTGCATATACCTTTTAAGTCCTTCCTGTTCCTTCAGAGAGTGAATCTGAGTCACACCAGTGAAGCTGCTTTTACAATTCTAAAGCCAAGGCAATCATGTTTAAATTCAGGAGAAAAAGTGGGAAAGTTACATCATCAGTTTTTTCACATTAGGGAATTGGGATAAAATTTTGTTCTCAGCCCTTCATAGCATTAAACAAGCATAAAAACCAACAAGACTGAAGAAGCAAGGAGGAATTTTGAAGTTTCTTATTTATTCATATTACCAACACTTGGCATCAGCTCATCCTTGGAACTCTACTTTTTTTAAGGCACTCTTATAATGCACCATTTTGTTTTTTTGTTTTTCCATTTGCTTTACCAGTTATATTGTATATTTCCACTCATGGTATACATGGGAATTGAATGTGTTTGCCAGTTGGGTGCTGCACTTATCAACAAGCAATCTTCCGTTTCCATAAGGATATTGTACATTAAGTTTAAAATATACTACTCAGATTAAAATCACATTTTTCCTTTTTCAAGCTTATTTAAAATGTTCTCTCTCTTTGTAAATATAAATCTTAGTTTCAGAAAGGAAGTATTTGGGGGAATATAAACAACAAAGTCAGAACTTGACCCAGAACCGATTTAAAACACTGTGTTTTTCTCCTCGCACGTTCTGTGGTCATTCTGCAGTTGCATACTTTTTGTGTGTGACACTGAGCCATGCAGTGATTGCTTCAGATGCTCTGTAGTATAACAAATATATTAATACTTGAAGATGCAGGTGTTGTATCTTCAGTTCACATCTCTTCTCCATGCCACATGACAGATTTAAAAGCCCATTATAGCTTTGTGTGAAACATTTACTCAATTTGTGTTTCCTAATTGTGTATCTAGGTTCATTAATATGACTCCCAAACTCAAAGAAACCTGAGTTTAAAATGTTATCAGCAACTCAGCTTTCTGATTCTGCTCAGTTTCCTATTTTCATGCAATTGGTTTAGCATAGAGGAAACCAGACGGCAGCAAAAGGGATTTTATAATAGAAAAAAATTTTTTGGCTTAAACTTGCAGAACTGTTGTTCAAGTATTACCTTTGCTTCTAACTGCATAATCTTAATCATGTCACTAAAATCTCTGGGTGTCAGTTTCTCAGAATCAAGAAAAGAGGCAACATTTATATACCTCCTATGCTTCTGTGAATCTCAAGACATCTATAGTTCTCATATGCGTATGTCCAAGCTTTCTCCATGACAGGGTGATCCTCTTTCCCCTTATTCCTAACTTCAAAGGCTCAGAGATTTCCCTTGAAGATCTGCTGTATCAAACTTGGAATACATAATTCAGAAATGGAAAAAGCCATGGAAAAATAATATTTACCAGTGCTGACTCCGTCCTGGGCACTGTGCTGAACCTTTCTCAGCACGTCATGGGTACAAAGACTGAATAATTCAATTCAGGCCCCTGTCTGATCCTGTGGACAAATAGGTCCAAACACCAGGAATAAGAATCAGCTCTTTACTAGAACCCATTCTGCCCTCCAACTTTGATACCTTTAGGTCTCTGGTACCTTCAAATTGAACGCTTCTTGTATCCTTCCTTTCTGTGAACTTAATCGCTTGGTTTCTGTCTAAATTCTAAGAGTCCCTACATGTTCAGCTAAAATGAAAACTTTTGCATTCTCTATCCTCAATCACTGAGAACTCTCACACATTTGAGATATCACAGTGCATCATTTATATTACTTTCACGGGCTTTATATCACTTATTCCTTTAGTTTAGTTACTTATTTTTAAATTTCAGCAAAAATTCCACATAAATTGTGTTTATAATTGAAATTTTAAAACTGCAAAAGAATATCTGAATTCTGTGCAGATAAGAAAGTTTAAAATGTAAAATACATCTTTTAAAAAATTTTATTTCTTTTTGGCGACATTGGTTCTTCATTGCTGTGTGCAAAATTTCTCTAGTTGCAGTGAGCAGGGCTACTTTTTAATTGCAATACGAGGTCTTCTTATTGTAGTGGCTTCCATGTTTGTTGAGCACAGGCTTCACTAGTTATGGCACATGAACTTCACTGCTCTGAGGCATGTGGAATCTTCCCTGACCAGGGATAGAATCCAAGTCCCCTGCATTGGCAAGTGGATTCTTTACCACTGGTCCACCATGGACATCCTAAAATAAATCTTTAAAAATCACAGGTGAAGAGTTAATATATTTGAATACATCAAGTTGTGAAATTCTCTCTCCATACATTTTAATTAATATGATGACATCATTAATGAGCTGTACATATGAAAGTTTTGTGCATATTTTACCTCAATTAAGGGCTTTGTAAGGTTCTTCTGAGACTTCCCCAGGTGGCTCAGTGGTAAGGAATCAGACTGCCAAGAGAGGAGTTGCGGGATGGATCCTTGAGTCAGGAAGACCTCTCGGGAAAGGAAATGACCATCTACTTCAGCATTCTTGCTGGGAAATCCCAAGAACAGAGGAGCCTGGTAGGCTACAATTCATGGGGTCACAAAAGAGTCAGACATGACTTAGTGACTAAAAAACAACAAAGGTTCTTCTATAACCACAAATATAAAAGGATTCAAAAAAATAAAATGTCAAAATACTTGATGAAGAGCTCTGTCATCCTGAGACCCTGAGAGATTTTTGATAAGCGGAGTCCCAGTCCCACTGAACACACTCACAGTGTGGATACCTCATACACACTTGTTTGTTGAAAGTCAATGAGAACTTGAAGTTGTTTTTAATGCAGCACAACACTGCGCATTATGATTGATCCACCCTATACTTATAAGTGCAAGACTATCTCTATCTCCTCTTAATCCTCACCTACCTCCCTTTCCTTTTGCTGCTTTCATTACACATATCAGCTTCTAACATAATGATATTATGCTGTTTTATACTTGATAGGCAAATGGGTTTATTTTATTGTTTTCCCCTAGCACAACACTATGACTGACATGTAATACAGACTTATTAATATCTGTTGAATGAATAAATAAATGAAAGAGAAAATGAGAGAGGAAATTAGTGCAACCTTTTCAGAGAAGAATTCAGTACTCTCATAAATATAAAGAAGTTATTACTCTTTAACTAAAGACTTCTAAGAATATTATACAAAAATATACATCAATATACATCATAAACACTATTGTAGCAATAAAAAATAAAGAAGCCTAGATATTTAATAAAATAAAATAGATACATCACTAATCAATATTAATACTGATTTATTGAAAATATTTTAAAAATAAAGTTAAGGAGAAAGATATGTTGCAAAATGACCAGTGTGATACCATTTAGTAAAAACCACTGTTAAATATTAAATTTGGACATATGTGTACAATAAAAATATTTTGTAAATGACAAGCAAGGTGCATAACTTCTGTAAACAAAGTGCTCTTTCTGAAAACACTGAGGGGAGATGATCAAAAGAGGACACAGGGCTTCAGTGCATCTACAATGTATTTTACACATTCAATTGTATCTATAATGTATCAACTTGAAATAAATGTACCAAACTTGAAACAAATAAACCAAAGTAATTTGATTTTTTGAAGTTAATTTGGAACAGATAGACACTGTATTAGTATATGTATTTGTCAATAGTTATTATTTTTAAATAAATTTTATACACTTCTTGAATCAAAAGCTTAATCATAGGTAGCTTTTCCAAGTTTTCAGTTTGCATTAATCCAAATTTTATTTTTCAGTTTATATTAGTACATGCTGCTTTTTATGCCTTGCATAATTTCATGTTCTTTCAACATGGAATTTCCTGTTTCATGATTTCTAATGAAATTATTTTTAGCTTACATGGTCGGTTTCCACTCTTAACTCTCAGACTCCACAAACATACACAAATATACACAAATATTTCTTACACTTTCTCAGATACTATTTTGTCTCATTTATGTCATTATCTCATAGGAAATTTGGTTTATTGATTTCATTTTTATGTCATTTATCTCAGAGTTTGTAAGCTACTTTGGGAACTAAGACAATGAGAGTTTCCAGTTTTAATAAGAGTTAGTGCCTTGCCAACATAGCATATTTTTTAAATTAAAAAACTGGGGGAAAAAGGATGCTTTTTTAATACTTGACTATCTAGTAGAAATTTGAAGTAAACTGAGTTTCCCCATGCCCAGCCTCCTGTCCACCATCCTTCCTGGAGATCTGAAAGATGGTTGAGAATCTTACTGGAACATGACTTGCCTCCAGATCCCTGAGGAACATGATCTTGGGTTTGCAAACTAAATTGAAGAGATGGTTTTCTAGCTTTTTTCATAAGAAGTGAGTTGCTGGGCAAATTATCTCCCCTAATAATCAACAAAAGAGCACAAAATACACTATTTCATTGCTCTGTTACATGATTGAAAATTATATAACAAGTTTACAAGTGTTTGTTCTTGGAAACTACTAAAATCTGTGTAAGAATAGCTTGTTTGTGGTGTTTTGATCCAGGCTGCTTCCATTGCCCACCCGCAGCTACTTTGAATGGCAGTTCAAAAAGGACAGTGAAACAAGGCAGTGAAAGCCAACAGCTTTGCCACTGCTTGCTAAATTCTTGCTAAATTATGTGAGGGCTCACATAATTAGAAAATTGTTGCGATCTTAGTGCAAATGAACACAGAAGTTTAGTAGCTGCAGTAATCTGGGATGTGATCCATTTCAGCACATAAAATAAATGTGCAAACTAGCAAGGTAATTTAGAGCGCATCCCAAGCAGAAAAACTGAGATAGGAGCTTTAAATTTTTACACATATCCTGTCTACAACTTCGCCCTCAGAGAAGAGTGAAAGAAATATTCATCATACATCCCAGCTTTTGGATCACAAGCCAAGGGACCAACTTCTGCTTAAACTTCACTAAGAGGACTAAACAATTCAGCATAGTTTAGATGCTAGGGGCAAGCTAAAAGCAAAGACAAAATATGGGGCCTAACAGCAGTCTGCCTGATACTGTAGGATTAAAAAATAAAAGGTCAGTCACTCAGTAGTGTCTGACTCTTTGTGACCCCATGGACTGTAGCATGAGAGGCTCCTCTGTCCTTGGAATTCTTCAAGCAAAAACACTGGAATGGGTAGTCATTCTCTTATCCAGAGGATGTTCCCCACCCAAGGATTGAATCTTGGTCTCCTGTATTTCAGGCAGATTCTGAGCCACCAGGAAAGCCCTGGTTTTCTGAGGAGAGGTGTGCAATTCTGAGACTTCTTCATAAGGAGGGAAGAAAATCTTGTACCAAGTTTCTCAGCATTTCATTGCATCACTATAAAGAATAGGGGTAGATGGGTCTCAGACACTTGCATGTCTCTGGAATATTGAAAGATGATGCATGATTCTTTCAGGAGAAGAGAGAGAAATGAGGCTTGCACCCAGCCTGCCAGAATTCCATTTAGCTCCTAGATAAACAGGGAGAAAAAGTTATGATAGTCAATAAAGCTCAATGAGATTGGAAGAAGGTGCAAAACTCTGAAACTCGAGGGAGAGTAGTGAAGTGTGTACATCTATAAAAAATGTCTGAAAGATTTCCAGAATCTCTATAAACAATTATTGCTGAAGGCTTTTCTCTGTAAAACTAGAACAGGCAGCTTCTTCAAATACTCAAAAATTAACACAAAGTTACAAGGAAAACAAAGAATCAGGAAAATATGATACTACTGGAGAAATAAATTTCTAGTAACTAACCCTGCCCCAAAATGGAGATCTGTGACTTGCCTGACAAAGAATTTAAAATAATGATTATTTGAAAAACTCAATGAGATAGAAGAAAAGACAGATAACAACCAGAGAATCAGGAAAGTTGTACCTGAAAAAAATAATATCAATGAGATAGGAACTATAAAAAAGCAAGCAAATGAATTATGGAACTCAAGTATACAATAATACAAAGGAAAAATTCAATTGAGAGTTTCAGTATAATATTTTAGCAGAAGAAAGAATTGGTGAACTCAGAGATACGTTATTCAAAATCATGTAGTCAGAGAAGCAAAATAAAAATTAATAAAAATGGAGAGAAAAAGTCTACAGAACTGAAATGGCACAATCATGAGAACCAATGTATGCATTATGGATACTGAACAGATGTGTACCCTAAAATGCATATGTGGAAACTTAATTCCCAATGTGATAGTACTTAAAGATGAGACTTTGGGGAGGTAATAAATCATGAAGGCAGAATCCTCCTGAATGGAATTGGTACCTTTAAACAAGACAAGTGGGCTCTTACCAGATATCAAATCTTCTGGCACCTTTATCTTGGACTTTTAGTCTCTAGAAACAGAAAAATAAATGTATCTTATTTATAAGCCGGAGAAGACAATGGCATCCCACTCCAGTACTTTTGCCTGGAAAATCCCATGGACAGAGGAGCCTGGTAGGCTACCGTCCATGGGGTCGCTAAGAGTCGGACAGGACTGAGTGACTTCGCTTTCATTTTTCACTTTGATGCATTGGAGAAGGAAATGGCAGCCCACTCCACTATTCTTGATCCCAAGAAAACAAAATCTGCCACTGTTTCCACTTTTTCACAAACACAGCACATGTACAAAAAAAATTACCCACTGGCTCAAAATAGTAGCCTTCTACCAATCAGTGTTTACTAAATTTAAAAAAAAATCACAAAACCTTAGTGACAGAAAATAGTAAATATTTATCATCTTCGTTCGCCTGTATGTTGCCTGTGGGGGCTCTAATAATCTTGATTTGGCTTAAGTGTGGTACTCTAGGTTACATATTTTCATTACTGTGCTAACTGGTCATATTCTCCTCATGAGGACTTATGAGAAGGCAAGCATAGACATAGATGTTTCCTGAGGCTTAGATTTGGAACTGGCACAGTTCCACTCCTGATTAGATTCCTTTCATCCATGCAAATTATATGGCCAAGCCCAAAGTGAAGAGGCTGAAAATACACTCCTTTTCGTGGGAAACTTGAAAAATATATCTGCTGAAGGGCAAGGGAGAGTAAAAGCAATGGAGACAATAATTCAGTCTGCCTCAGTGTACATGTACATTGAGAGCCACAGTAAAAAATCACTCACCACTAATGACAGTCACCCAAGAACTGCAATCAATTATGCCTATTATTTTGTGATCTACATCAGATCCTAAAGTGTCCTCTTTTATCCAGATGCATATGAATAAAATGTTACTTAAAGGATATTACTATTTCCCCACAACTCAATGCACAGAACTGGAACAGGGACAGGATATTCATAACAAGCCCATTTTAAAAGAGGAAGAATGAAGGATACTACATAGCAATTTTGTGTCACACAGGGTATTTGTTCTTGACTTAGGTCATTTATTCTTGACTTAGGGTATTTCTTTGGTTATTCCTCAGTTCTACTCTCTGAGCATTAATTCTTGATCTATTATTCCTTACATATACTGGCCTTGATCATTGAAATGAAAGGGATAACATGTTTCTTTTACCAACAATATCTTAGGACACTTCTGAATAATACAATGGATAATGTATCCATATTAGATATTAACTAGCTTTCTCAGAAGGCTTCTTGCCTATAGAAACAGAAAGATCCTGTGATTTTTTTTCCCATTTCTTTTAGTCTAGGTTGATGGCACATGTACCAACTTTCTCAAAAACCTCTGTAGATTTCCTTTGTATTGTGGTTCACTCAAGCCTAAGAGAAAAAAAAAAAAAAGCAAAGAAAAACACTTCAAAGAGTGAATGGAGGGTATTTCAGTCACTTGCTTACTTAGGTTCTAAGAATTCATTATCCATTTACTGGACTTGAACTTTATCCCCAGGCTGTGACTTAGTGATTATGCCCTTCACGTGAGAATAATCTTTCAATTCTGAAGAAACTAGAGATGATAACCTGTTTGGAGCTGTTTATTTTTGTGTGTGTGCTTTACCCAATTTGTTTCTGAGTTCATCTCTCTATTTTAATACTTCATTAATTGTAGCTCACAAAGCTAGTTCATGCTTGTAGCATTTTGCCTGAAAATCCATTTTTAAGCCCACACATTTATTGGGTACAGCTATATTGTCCTTTATCACAGAAAACTGTGGTACACAAGCTTTCATTACATAAAACTGGTCACCATTTATCAAGCTTTTTATAATATATTCCTTATGAACTTTTGCACAGTCCCAAAGAGAAGAACAGAGCATTTAGTTTTACGTTAAAGGAGAAATCTATTTCCAATACCAATACTATTTATCAATCTTGATTTTGTAAGGAAATCAAATTTACTATCAGTTCTCCAGGGCTGAAGAGTTTTACATAACAATAGGGCTTCTATAATCAATGAGGAGCTTGAGGGAAGATCTGTCAGTGTTTTTATGGAGTCATGACTTGACTTTAAGAAACTGACTTGGATGGAAAAATCAGAATCATGGTATTGTCTGCATTGAATACCCAAGGTGAGACTAGATCATAAGAGCTCACGGAAATGTCTGTGAAATTGCCACATCAAGAACAGCTACTCTGCCTGATGAAGCCATATGTTAGACCCAAGAAATAATGTTCCCCATCTCAATTCCATTTTCCTAATTTGAATGAGATTCCTGTTCTTGTGAAACTCTAACCTGGAATAATAAAAGGAAAGTGATTCTAGGAAACACAGTGTGCATCTCTTAGGTAGGAGTGGTGGGGAGGATCCCAAGGGGACAATAGAGGATTTTGAACACTGTCCTTGAAACTGACCAGATCACAGTCTGTGTTTGAACTGATTATGACCAAACACGCTATTTATTTTTAACCTATGAAACTGATAACCCCACTTTAATAATCCCAAGCTATTTTCTCTTATGCATTTTTAATCTCAGAGACATCTTAAATCAGTTCTGGGTCAAGTTTTGACTCGATGTTTATGTTCTGCCTTTCTTAAATTTAGATTTGTTTTTATAAGGAGGGAAAGAATGTTCTAAATAAATATGTAGGAAAATATATAAACTGGAAAATATAATTTTAAACTTTCAAAATGTACAATATTTTTATGAAAGAGTTGGTATGTTTGTTTTTTGATAGCTCCAGCACCTAAATGGTTTGTGCTCAGTCACTCAGTCATGTCCAACTCTGCAATCCCATGAACTGTAGCCCAACATGCTCCTCTGTCCATGGAATTTCCCAAGCAAGAATACTGGAATGGGTTGCCATTTTCTATTTCAAGGGATCTTCCCAACCCAGGGATCAAACCCAAGTCTCTTGTGTCTCCTGCAATGGCAGGCAGATTCTTTACCAGTGCACCACCTGGGATTTCCCATCTGTACCATGAGTGGAAAGTTACAATATAACTTGCAAAACCTAATGGAAAAACAGAAATCAAGATAGTGGATTCTGAGAGAGTCTTTAATAAAGTAAAATTCCAGAGTAGAACTGATGCCAAGTGTGGATAATATGAATAAATAAGAAAACTGAAACTTTCTCCTGACTTTCCCCAGGACAGTTTAGTTTTTATGCTTGCTCAACACTGCAGCGAACCTAAGAAGACACATTTACCTCAATTCTCTAAAGTGAAAAAACCAATGATGTAACTCTCCCCCCATCATTTGGATTTATACCTGATGCACAGGCCATTTTCATTCAGCTGGTGTGGCTTACATTCACTCTCTGATGGAGGAGAGAATGTGGAACAAAAGGTAAGTTCTCAAACTGTTGTGTCTTTTTCCTGAAACGCAGCATGTTAACATACATCTCCAGAACTTTATAGAACTGCAAGGAAAAAAAGGAACCAAGATATGTGATTACTGTTGCTATCTCTTATGTAATTCTAATTTTAGATTTCCTGAAATCCAAGATTTTTTTGACCTAGGTACATTACATTACGTTTTACTTCACACTTCGATGTGTCTCAGTTACTATGTGATTTTTCTCTCTGCAAGTTTCTCTAAACTGCAGAAAATCTGAGACTGACCAGACCTCAATCAGCCATGAAGCTCCTGACTCTTCCATAATCTAGAACTGGACTATCTTGTTAACTTAAATAATTTTAGGACTACAGCAATTCAAATGGAAAATTAAAAATTGAAATTTTCAGGCAAAGCAATTGTCGATCAAGGCTGCTAAATTATAGAAAGGAGAATTTTGCTACTTTTCGGAGTAAACAGAGACAAAGTAATAGAGGAATCACTATGCTGTGTTATAGGGAAGTAGCTTTATGTTTAATTTAACCCAGTTGATCCATATACACATTTATCTTCATTCATTCATTTACTGGGCATGAAGTATCTAATGTCATGATTACCTGGGGGAATAAATGGTGTCAGCCAAAGGAGAAATAAATGTTTAAGATTTTTTCAACTAAATAATTGCCTTGCAGGACATCAGTAGCTTTTGTTTTTGTAGTTTCTTGCAAAAATCACTTCTCTGCATAAATTTAATACAATAAATGATTTAGGTTTTGCTTTGAGGTTGAGAGGGGGATCAATCAGCATATAGTTGACCTCCTGCTCCACCAGGGTCTGTACCTTGAATGTTTCCTCCTCTGTACAAGGTCTGGAACCAAGCGCCCTCTTTCTGCATGCTAGGTCGGCACCTCTCCTGCCCTGCATCAGGTCCGTATCCTGAGTGCCTTTCTGCCCTGTACAAGGTCTGCTCCCTCCCTGCCCCACTTTCGTTGTACAATATCTGCACCCTGGGTACGCTCCTTTCCTATGAACTCCTCTGCATGCCTTTCCTGTATGTGATTTGTACACAAGTGACCTCCTCCCCTGTAAAGTTCTGCATTAGCCCTACCCTTCTGCCCCACACCAGGTCAGAAACCTGAGCTGCTCTACCCAGGCAGGCCGGGCACTTTCTGCTCTGATGCCCCTGATGGCCATCTTTATGGAGCTTTATTATTCAAGGAAAAACACAATAAACTGAAATGCTTAGCAAGGAAAGGGTAGAAAATATTTCATGTTTCAAGTTTCAACAAACTTAAATTATGTTAACACAATTAACAATATTAGTATTAACATTATCTGCAGCTTCAACTTCTATCACTGAGCACTGGAGGAGCTAATGCATCCAAAAGTGGAGTGGGAGCTTTACTGAATAGCTTCATTCAACATTTGCATTGTAACAGACTCTTTGTGTTTTTTCTAATCTAGATTTCTGATCATCCCATGAGATAAGTCCTTTTATATCTTCAGCTTGGGGTGAAAAACAAGTAATGCTGAGTGTAAACAACTTGTTTATACAGTTTTCAGCTATCCAGACATATTTCATATTCCTCTCTAGATTTGTGGCCAAAATGCAACCTGGCCTCTCAGAGATTTGGACTTTTAATTCTACACCTATACAACTTCATTTTTTTAAAAATAGCTCAAAGCAGTTTTCTTATTGGAAAAGTGTTAAGAAAATCATATATGTTTGAAATATCTAAAACCAATGAATCTTATTTCTTCCTCAGGTGAGAACTGTAACCAAGACCATGTACTCAGGGAGTCAAAATTCACAGAATCAAACGTCAAGTGATTTCATCCTTGTGGGGCTCTTTGGTGAAACCAAACACGCCCTCCTCCTCTACACTGTGACCTTCATCTTCTTCCTGATGGCCCTAGCTGGGAATGCCCTCCTCATCATCCTCGTCCACCTAGAGCCCCGCCTGCACACCCCCATGTACTTCTTCATCAGCCAGCTCTCCCTCATGGACCTCATGTACATATCTGTGACTGTGCCCAAGATGCTCCTGGGCCAGGTGACAGGAGATCATACAATTTCTCCCTCAGGTTGTGGGATCCAGATGTTCTTCTATCTAACCCTCGCTGGAGCTGAGTTTCTCCTCCTGTCTGCCATGGCCTATGACCGATATGCTGCCATTTGCAGACCTCTCCATTATCCTCTGCTGATGAACCAGAGAGTCTGTGGATGCCTGGTGTCTGGATGCTGGTTCGTAGGAATGGTGGATGGTTTTGTGGTCACCCCCATAGCCATGAACTTCCCCTTTTGTCATTCCAGAAAAATCTTGAGTTTCTTCTGTGAGGCTCCTGCTCTGCTGAAATTGTCCTGTTCTGACATCTCTCTCTACAAGATGATCATGTACTTGTGTTGTGTTCTCATGGTCCTCATCCCCATTGTGGTCATCTCAAGCTCATACGCCCTCATCCTGCACCTCATTCACAGAATGAGTTCATCAGAGAGCCGCAGGAAAGCCTTTGCCACCTGCTCCTCACACATGACTGTAGTGCTGCTCTTCTTTGGTGCCACCATCTACACCTACATGCTTCCCGACTCCTACCACACAGCTGAGCAGGACATGATGGTGTCAGCCTTTTATACCATCATCACCCCTGTGCTGAACCCCCTCATTTACAGCCTCCGGAATGAGGATGTCACAGGTGCTCTGAGGAGCAGGATGCAGTCAGGGCTGAGCCTAGGGAAAGTTGTAAAGAGGAAAGCCTGAGGATGACTATATATTTTTCCCCTATTATATTATCCCCCACTAATTTCTCCTCTTCTTTGTCACCTGCTTCCAGGGCCCCCAACACTGAGACCAGTTATAACTTTCTTCTTTCTTATGCATGTGACGTTTCTCCTCCATACTGTTTACTCATCATAACTTATCTCATTATTTTTTATGTCCTTATACTCCTTTTATCTGTGAAGCAAAAATTGACATAAAGAAAACTCACATAGTGCCTTTGATCTGAGCTCCCATCCCAAGTTTATTCACCTTTTTAACATGAGAATGGTGTGAAATCCTTAATCCTAAATGTGGCTCCCTGAGAAAAACCCAGATCCCAGCATAACACAGGAGATCTTTTAATTTTCCTTGCCCTGTAATATACCTCAGTTCATAATTCACATGTGGCAACCACAGGGTTCCAATGAGTGCTATTATACCTTAGTAAGAACAAGGTACACATTTTTTTTTCAAATATTGAATATGAGACTCATAGTATAAATACAAATTTACTATTTGGCTATAAGACTAAGGCTACATAGACCAAACATCAATCTACATTAAAGTTTCCATGAGTTAATACATTCATCTAACTTCACAGGCTATAAGAGTATGTAAAAATAATTAAAAGTAATTTCATACTTAGTTTCTTTACTCTTTATCGTAGGAAGTGAGCTGACATACGTAAATTAAATATAAGATCCTTGAAGGAGGATAGAAGTTTAGGAAATCTTAATCTTCTTAGTTGTTTCCTTCTGAAACAAAGAGAATTAACAAAAAGTTTTGAAGATATTCACCTGTTATTACTTTATCTATTGTATATCATGCTACAGTAGAATGTCTGGAAGTTTAGTAGGTGGTTCAGTGGTAAAGAATCCACCTGCTAATGCAGAAGTCACAGGAGATGCGGATTTGATTTCTGGGTTGGGTGGATCCCTTGGAGGAGGAAATGGAAACCCACTCCAGTATTCTTGCCAGGATAATCCCATAGACAGAACTCTGTCCAAGGGATCACCAAGAGTTGGACACGACTGAGCATTTATGGCCTAAGTAACTTATTAGTAGCATCAAGACACTATTATTTTCATGATAAAAGTAATTCATGTGTCTAGTTTTATCCAATGTGAGAAATTAGAAAAAATACATTTACTCTAATCAATGTGCAAGGGGTTTTGGACACTAAATTTTAGTGTCTAATACCATTTGAAACAGAACCCTGATCTTACTATCAAGGGATAGACATCTGATATTCACAAGCCCGATGCCTTTTAACAGACTGATAACTGAATAATTTTTATTCTTATTTTTGATTATTCCTGCAATGCATGAAATTTGTCTGAAATTGAAAATAACTCCCCCCAGTAGAAAAAAATCAGTACCTGAAAAGTAAAGATATGATTTTGTAAAGGTCAGTAACATTTTGTTTTAGAAATCATTGTGATTAGAGAAATAAGAAAAACAAAATGCCCCAAGTGGGCACAATAAAAAGGCAAATCAAACTATGTTAGCTATCTTTATCTGCTGGTATAATTACCAGCATTAGATTATCATTATATAAGCATTACTTATCATTAGATAAGTCTTATGTATTATCTTTATGTAGATTTTATTTTTTCTTAATGTATGGATAGTTTACCTGTTTATCATTCAGGAGCACAAAAAAATTAAGAAAAACTAAAACTTGGGTTTAAATTCATCCATAAATTGAGGGACTGCAGTGATTAGGTGTAATAAAATAAAAGAGATTAATCCTCAGTTTAGTTCTGTATATGTCTTTTTAATTCCCAAGATCTGTGTGGCATTTTTGAAGTTGCCCAAGCCCTTTCAGTGGCCTTATATCACTTTAGAGATGGGGAATGCAAAGCTTTCAATCAAAGTTCCTTAAAGACTAAGTAGAATAATATGCACAGGCAGTCCTAAAACTCATGTCTGTTCATGTGCTGGTCCTCTCTTTGAAATGTTCTTTTGTCTCTTTACATATATACAATCTTCAGTTTAGGATCACTGCTCAAATCTGGGATTTGCATCTAGATGCTGCAGGGCTCTTTGGGTGGAGTCATCTCATAGTTCTCATGACTGGGAGCACAATTTGTGGTCCAAAAATGTGAGCTATCTTTTATCTCAGTAAATCTTAGATTTGCTTTTCAGCACTTCTGTTGAGCTGATTATCCCACCACTACATTGATTTCTCTTCACTAAGGTAGAACTTGCAAGGTAATCATCATGGAGCTCTGGATGTTAAGTGAATTTAACTCACTTGCCTAATTCAGGTCCTCTCAAAGAGTCTAGATAAGCAGTCCTCAACCCTTCTGGCACCAGGGATCAGTTTCATGGAAGATAGTTTTTTCATGGATGGGGGAAGGTGGAGGCATGCTTTGTCCACCTCATACCTCCTGTTTGCTGTGCTGCCAGCTTCCTAACTGGACCCAGACAGATACTGGTCTATGGTCTGGGCCTTCAAGACCCATGGGCTAGATAAATGTTGCCCCCTCTTATGTATGACAGGATGAAGGTGACTTTGCCCATGACACTGCCTCTATGTGTCGGCCCCACTTCATGGACAGGAGGGAGCCACTATAGATTCTGTCACATGAGAGGAGCTTGTCAGCTGTCTGTTAAATTGAAGAACAGCACTTCTGGTCTTTTTCATCTTCTAGTGGACAGTCCCACATAAATATTTGATTAAGCTGTAAGACCATATTGTATCAAATTTAATCTGTTTTCTCACAAATCTATACTTATCCAATATTCTTTGATGCAAATGACATGCTGCCAATCAAACTTTTTTTAAATTACTTATTTATTTTTATTTATTTGTTTATTGGTTGTGCTGAGTGTTCACTGCTGTTTGAGATCTTTCTCTAGTTGCGTCAAGAAGGGGCTACTCTCTCATTGTGGTGCAAGGGCTTCTCATTGCGATGGCTTCTCTTGTGAAACATGGGCTGTAGGGTTCGTGGGCTTCAGTAGCTGCAGTATTGGGCTCTAGAGCTGGGGCTCAGTAGTTGTGGCCCACGGCCTCAGCTGCCCCAAGACATGTGGGATCTTCTTGGAACAGGGATCAAACCTGCATCCCCTGCAGTGGAAGGTGGATTTTTAACCACTGGACCACCAAGCAAGTCCCTCAAACTCTTTGAAACAGCAAATCTTCCTAGACTTTTGGATTATTCTATCATTTATTAAACTTTCATGAATTACTTGCTATGCTATAGATGCGCTGCAGCTTATGAGAGACACAGCATTGGCCAGAACATGAGCCCTTATTTCAAGGAGTTTATTTGCTAGTGGAGGAGAGAGCTGTGCAGACATGAGCTCCCAGTCATGAGAACTATGAGATGACTCCACCCAAAGAGCCCTGCAGCATCTAGATGCAAATCCCAGATTTGAGCAGTGATCCTAAACTGAAGATTGTATATATGTAAAGAGACAAAAGAACATTTCAAAGAGAGGACCAGCACATGAACAGACATGAGTATAAAAGTCAGTGGAGATATCAGGAAGCTGTCAACACCAAATTAAGTATGCCTTACACTGGAATGAATAGGGAGACTATAAGAATATATATTTTATATATTAAATTAATTTAAAAATATTAAATTAAACTAAATACACTAAAATAAATAGAATGCACTTATATATTAGATACAAAATATATTTTAAAATACCTTGCCATCATAAATTGATGACAAGATATTTTTAATAATATAAAATGATAACATACAATAAATTTTATTAAATAATATAATATATATGTATAATATGCTGTTGTTGTTCAGTCATTCAGTAGTGTCCAACTCTGTGACCCCATGGACTGCAGCACGCCAAGCCTCCCTGTCCCTCAACATCTCCCAAAGATTGCCCAAGTTCATGCCCATTGCATCAGTGGTGCCGTCCTGCCATCTAATCCTCTGATGCCCTCTTCTCCTTCTGCCCTCAATCTTTTCCAGCATCAAGGACTTTTCCAATGAGTTGGGCATTCACATCAGATAACCAAAATACTGGAGCTTCAACTTCAACATCAGTCTGTCCAACAAGTATTTGGGGTTGATTTCCCTTAAGATTGACTGGTTTGATCTTCTTGCTGTTCAAGGGACTTCCAGGAGTCTTCTCCAGCACCACAGCTTCAAGACATCAATTCTTTGGTGTCTGCCTTCTTTACAGTCCAGCTCTCACAACTGTACATGACCACTGGGAAAACAATAGCCTTGACTATATGGACCTTTGTTGGCAGAGTAAAGTCTCTGCTTTTCAACCCACTGTCTAGGTTTGACATAGCTTTCCCCCCAAAAAGCAATGATCTTCTGATTTCATGGGCATGGTCATGTACACATATATACATGCATATAAGTATTATATATGTATATTGGATAATATACAATGAGTTATATATAATTCAGTATAAAATTAAATTTATACTAAGTATATTAATGAATAAATATTAATTTTACAATATTTTCTCCAGAATTAGAGTGATTATAAACTAGAGAAGGGCAAGGATAGACACAAACATACCTATTAATCAGAGAAAGTGGCTGCACATTCTCAAGGGAAAGGTATGGAAATACCATATTTCATAACCAACAATTTGAAAATTTTCTGAATGATCTTATTAACAGTTTTTTTTCAGTATTTCCAACTGCCACTTTAACTGATATGTAGTATATTGCATTCAAAGACTATAGCAAAATATTTTTCTTATATTTAGTCTTCTAATTTTTTCTAATCAATTGCATTCTTTCAAAATTAAATTATATCATGAAAAATAACATTGGGAAAAGGTGTTTTACTTTAAAGGTTATAGTTTATGAGATGTATGTAAACTACATCAGTTTGAATTTGTGAGGAGAACAAAGCTACTAGCAATGCTACAGGACTGAAAAGTTTTATATACAAATAGGACTTAAATAAACATTGAGGAGGGTGAGGGAAGGAGATCTGTCAGCCTTCACATGGAGTTTTGGAAGAATACTAAGTCACCACTTGAGTTTAACACACTTGCTAGAGTGAAGAAGTAGGAATCATGGAATTATCTGAAGCTGCCTGCATTGGATACACAAGGTGAGACTAAATCATAGAAATGTCTTTGAAACTACCCCATCAGGGGAAGTTCCACTCTCTTATGAAACCATATGTCAGACCTCAAGAAATAATGCTCCCCACCTAAGTTTTTTTTTTCCTAATTTGAATGAGATTCTTGTTCTTGTGAAACTCTAACCTGGAACCACGAAGTGAAAATGTTCTGGGAAAAATAGAGTGCAACCCTTATACAGGAGTTGGGGGGAGATCGCAAGGGACAATGGAGGATCTTGAACACTGTCCTTGAAATTGACAAGGTCATAGCCTGTATTTTAGTCAAATACATTTGTTTTTCAACTATGAAAACTGATAAGCCCACTTTGACAGTTCCAATGTACTTTCATTGAGGTACTTGCAATCTCAGGAACATTTCAAATCAGTTCTGGGTCAAGTTCTGATTCTGATGTGTATGTTCTGTCTGATACTGCCTTTCTGAATTTCATAATTGTTTCTACAAAGAGAGAGTTAGAGAACTTCTAAACAAATATCAAATAAGAAAATGTGATTTAAAACTGGAGATTTTCCATCTGAACTTAAAAATGAATCTACAATACCATCAGGGCTTTCCGGTGGCTGTGTGGTAAAGAACTCACCTGCCAATGCAGGAGACATGGGTTTGAAACCCAACTCAGGAAGATCCCCCTGGATCCACTCTAATACTGCTACCTGGGAAATCCCATGAACAGAGGAGACTGGCAGACTATAGTCTATGAGGTCACAACGAGCTGTCCACGACTTAGTGACTGAGCACATATGCACAATGAGTGAGTCAGTGAAAATCGTTCAGTTGTGTCTGACTCTTTACCTTTATGGAAAAACTAGATTTGCTTTTTGATAGCTTCAGCACATAAATGGCAAACATGTTCAATTCCCATGTGTACCATGAGTGAAAAGTTACAATATAACTGGCAAAAACAAATGGAAAAACAACAGCAACAAAAATGATAGCTCTGAGAAAGTCTTTTCAAAAGAGTAGTGTTCAGGGTGTTGGGATAGCAGATATGGGTAATAAGAATAAGTAAGAAAATTGAAAAGTCATTTTGACTTTGCAAGTCTTGTTAGTTTCTGTGTCTATTCAATAATGCAGAGGGCTAAACAACAGAAATTTGTCTGAATTCCTAACACAAAGAAATTGATGATATAATTGTTCCACTCTATCTCTTGAAATTAAGCCTGATTTCCCTGGCCTTGGAATGGTAAAATCAGCTTCTTTTAGCTTGTGTGGCTCAGACTTACTCTCTGGTGGAGCAGAATATGTGGAAGAAGAGAAAAAGTGAAACAAAATGTGTGTACTCTAAATGCTGTGTTTGTCTTTTTGTGGAAATGTGTTTAAAAGTGCAAACAAAATTAGTATCAAAGATGTCTGATTCCTATTTTTTAATCTCTACACAATTCAGACTTTAGATTTCCTGAAATCTCACAGTTTTTGTTTTTTTTTTTTTTAACCTAAATACACTATTTTATGGTCTTCTCAGATGGCTCAGTGGTAAAGAACTCACTTGCCAATGCAGAAAGACGTGGATTTAATTTTTGGATTGGGAAGATCCCCTGGAGAATGAAATGGCAACCCACTCCAGTATTCTTGCTTGGGAAATCCCATGGACAGAGGAGTTTGGTGGACTATAGTTCATGGAGTCTTAAGAGAGTGGAACAGGGCATAGCAACTAAGCAACAGCAACACCATATTATACTTCACTTCATATTTCCATGTGCCTTAGTAACTATGTCCTTTATTTTCTCTGAAAGTGTCTCTAATCTGGTGTGCAGTGACTCTGAAACTGACCAGAACTCAATCAGTTATGGAGCTCTTAACCTTTCATAATCTAGAATGTGACTCTATCCTTAATTTAAAGAATTTTAAGACTATTGGCTCAAGTGTGACTCAAGAAATTGAACTAGCAATTTAAAAATTGAAATATTCAATTAAAAGAATCAGATACTATGATCAAGTAGGATTTATATCAGAGATGCAAGGATTCTTTATGCAAATCAATCAATGTGCTATACCATTTTAAAAATTGAAGACTAAAAACTGTATCATTATCTCAATAGCCACAGAAAGCTTTTGAAAATAACCAACCCTGATTAATGGTATATATAAAAAACTCCACAAAGTGAGCATAGAAGGAACCTATCTCAATATAATAAAGGCTATATATGACTAACCCACAGCAAGCCATTCTTAATAATGAAAAACTGAAAGCATGTCCTCTAAGATTAGGAACAAGACAAGGATGTCCACTCTCAGCATTCTTATTAAACTTATTAAACATTCTTATTAAACTTATTCTTATGAAATAGTTTTGGAAGTTCTAAACACAACAATCACAGAAGAAAAAGAAATCAAAGAAATTCAAATTGTGAAAGAAGAAATAAACATTTACTGTCTGCAGATGACATGATATTATACATAAAAAATACAAAAGATGTCATCAGAAAAATAATAGAGCTCATCAATGAATTTGGTAAGCTTGCATAACACAAAAATAATTCACAGAAATCTCTTGCATTCCTATACATTAGCTACAAAAGATGGGAAAAAGAAATTAAGGAAACAATTCCATTTACCACTGCAGCAAAAAGAATAAAATACATAGGAATAAACATACCTAAGGAGACAAAAGACCCATATACAGAAAACTATAAGATAGTGATGAAAGAAATCAAAGACAACAAAAACAGATGGAAATATGCATCACATTCTTATTAATATTATGAAAGTGACTGTATACTCAAAGAAATGTATTTATTCAAAGCACTCCCTACCATATTAGCAGTTTCAAGAATTAGAACTTTCAAGAATTATAACAAAAAATTAAAAATTTTTAATGGAAACAAAAGATCTGGAATCATCAAAGCAATCTTGATGAAGAAAAACAAAGCTGAAAGAATCAAGCTCCCTGACTTGAGTATAATACAAAACTACAATAACACTATACTATGGTTCTAGCACAAAAATAGGAATATAGATTAATGGGATAGTTTATAAAGCCCAGAGACAAACTCATGCACCTAAGGTCACCTAATTGGTGACACATGAAGCAAGAATATGCAATGAAGAAAAAACAGCCTCTTCAATAAGTGGTGCTGGTTAAATTGGATAGCTACATGTAAAAGAAGGAAATTAGAATACTGTCTAACACAAACATAAAAAGAAACTCAAAATGGATTAAAGACCTAAATACAAGGCCAGACTCAATAATATTCTTAGAAGAAAACATAAACGAAACATTCTTTGACATAAATCACAACAAGAACTTTTTGACCGAGTACCTAGAGTTATTTCAAAGCTTTTGCAAAGCAAGTTCAGTTCAGTTCAGTTCATTCGCTCAGTCATGTCCGACTCTATGCGACCCCATGAATCACAGCACACCAGGCCACCCTATCCATCACCAACTCCTGGAGTTTACTCAAACTCAAGCCCATCGAGTCAGTGATGCCATCCAGCCATCTCATCCTCTGTTGTCCCCTTCTCCTGCCACCTTCAATCTTTCCCGGCATCAGGGTCTTTTCAAATGAGTCAGCTCTTCACATCAGATGGCCAAGAATTGGAGTTTCAGCTTCAACATCAGTCCTTCCAATGAATATTCAAGACTGATTTCCTTTAGGATGGACTGGTTGGACCTCCTTGTAGTCCAAAAGACTCTCAAGAGTCTTCTCCAACACCATAGTTAAAAGACATCTATTCTTCAGCACTCAGCTTTCTTTATAATCCAACTCTCTCATCCATATATGACTACTGGAAAAACCATAGCTTTGACTAGATGGACCTTTGCTAGTAAAGTAATGTCTCTGCTTTGTAATATGCTATCCAGGTTGGTCATAAATTTTCTCCCAAAGAGTAAGTGTCTTTTAATTTCATGGCTAGAGTCACCACCTGCAGTGATTTGGGAGCCTAAAAATAAAAAGTCTGCCACTATTTCCACTATTTCTCCATCTATTTGCCATGAAGTGATGGGACCGGATGCCATGATTCTTGTTTTCTGAATGTTGAGCTTTAAGCCAACTTTTTCACTCTCCTCTTTCACTTTCATCAAGAGGCTCTTTAGTTCTTCTTCACTTTCTGCCATAAGGGTGATGTTATTTGCATATCTGAGGTTATTGATATTTATCTCAGCAACCTTGATTCCAGCTTGTGCTGCCTCCAGCCCACAGTTTCTCATGACATACTCTGCCTAGAAGTTAAATAACCACAGTGACAATACACAACTTTGACATACTCCTTTTCCTATTTTGAACCAGTCTGTTGTTCCATGTCCAGTTCCAGCTGTTGCTTCCTGATTTCTCAAGAGGCTTCCTGATTTCTCAAGAGGCAGGTCACGTGGTCTGGTATTCCCATCTCTTGAAGAATTTTCCTCAGTTTAACGTGATCCATACAGTCAAAGGCTTTGGCATAGTCAATAAAGCAGAAACAGATGTTTTTCTGGAACTCTCTTGTTTTTCAATGATCCAACGGATGTTGGCAATTTGATCTCTGGTTCCTCTGCCTTTTCTAAAACCAGCTTGAACATCTGGAAGTTCACAGTTCACATACTGCTGAAGCGTAGCTTGGAGAATTTTGAGCATTACGTTACCAGCGTGTGAGATGAGTGCAATGGTGTGGTAGTTTGAGCACTCTTCGGCATTGCCTTTCAGTGAGATTTGAATGAAAACTGACCTTTTCCAGTCCTGTGGCCACTGCTGAGTTTTCCCAATTTGCTGGCATATTGAGTGCAGTACTTTCACAGCATCATCTTTCAGGATTTGAAATAGTTCAACTAGAATTCCATCACCTCCACTAGCTTTGTTCATAGTGATGCTTCCTAAGGCCCACTTGACTTCACATTCCCGGATGTCTGGCTCTAGGTAATACGCTGGATAGCATATTACACCATCATGATTATCTGGGTCATGAAGATCTTTTTTGTACAGTTCTTCTGTGTATTCTTGCCACCTCTTCTTAATATCTTTTGCTTCTGTTAGGTTTATACCATTTCTGTCCTTTATTGAGCCCATCTTTGCATGAAATGTTCCCTTTTATCTCTAATTTTCTTGAACAAATCCCTAGTCTTTCCCATTCTTTTGCTTTCCTCTATTTCTTTGAATTGATCACTGAGGAAGGCTTTCTTATCTCTCCTTGCTATTCTTTGGAACTCTGCATTCAAATGGGTATATCTTTCCTTTTCTCCTTTACCTTTTGCTTCTCTTATTTTCACAGCTATTTGTAAGGGCTCCTCAGACAGCCATTTTGCTTTTTTACATTTCTTGTTCCTGGGGATGGTCTTGATCCCTGTCTCCTGTACAATGTCACGAACCTCCATCCATTGTTCATCAGGCACTCTGTCTATCACATCTAGTCCCTTAAGTCTATTTCTCACTTCCACTGTATAATTATAAGGGATTTGATTTAGGTCATACCTGAATGGTCTAGTGGTTTTCCCCACTTTCTTCAATTTAAGTCTGAATTTGGAAATAAGGAGTTCATGATCTGAGCCACAGTTAGCTCCCAGTCTTGTTTTTGCTGACTGCATAGAGCTTCTCCATCTTTGGCTGCAAAGAATATAATCAATCTGATTTCAGTGTTGACCATCTGGTAATGTTCATGTGTAGAGTCTTCTCTTGTGTTGTTGGAAGAGGTTGTTTGCTATGACCAATGAGTTCTCTTGGCAAAACTCTATTAGCCTTTACCCTGCTTCATTCTGTACTCCAAGGCCAAATTTGCCTGTTGCTCCAGGTGTTTCTTAACTTCCTACTTTTGCATTCCAGTCCCCTATAATGAAAAGGACATGTTTTTGGGGTGTTAGTTCTAAAAGGTCTTGTAGGTCTTCATAGAATTGTTCAACTTCAACTTCTTCAGCATTACTGGTCGGGGCATAGACTTGGATTACCATGATATTGAATGATTTGCCTTGGAAACAAACAGAGATCATTCTGTCGTTTTTGAGATTGCATCCAAGTACTGCATTTTGGACTTTTTTGTTGACTATGATGGCTGTTCATTTTTTCTAAGGGATTCCTGCCCACAGTAGTAGGTACAATGGTCATCTGAGTTAAATTCACCCATCCCAGTCCATTTTAGTTCACTGATTCCTAAAATGTCAATATTCACTCTTGCCATCTCCTGTTTGACCAGGAAATGATGGTGTGAAATTGTTGCACTCAATATGCCAGTAAATTTGGAAAACTCAGCAGTGGCCATAAGACTGGAAAAGGTCAGTTTTCATTGAAATCTCAATGAAAGGCAATGCCAAAGAGTGCTCAAACTACCACACAATTACACTCATCTCACATGCTAACAAAGTAATGCTCAAAATTCTCCAAGCTACGCTTCAACAGTATATGAACTGTGAACTTCTAGATATTCAAGCTGGATTTAGAAAAAGCAGAGGAACCAGAGATCAAATTGCCAACATCCGTTGGATCATTGAAAAAGCAAGAGAGTTCCAGAAAAACATCTGTTTCTGCTTTATTGACTATGCCAAAGCCTTTGACTGTGTGGATCACATTAAACTGAGGAAAATTCTTCAAGAGATGGGAATACCAGACCCCATCTGATCTGCCTCTTGAGAAATCTATGTGCAGGTCAGGACACAACAGTGAGAACCGGACATGGAACAACAGACTGGTTACAAATTGGGAAAGGAGTGCATCAAGCCTGTATATTGTCACTGTTTATTTAACTTCTAGGCAGAGTACATCATGAGAACTCTAGGCTGGATGAAGCATAAGCTGGAGTCAAGATTGCCGGGAGAAATATCAATAACCTCAGATATGCAGATGACACCACCCTTATGGCAGAAAGTGAAGAAGAACTAAAGAGCCTCTTGATGAAAATGAATGAGGAGAGTGGAAAAGTTGGCGTAAAGCTCAACATTCAGAAAACTAAGATCATGGCATCCTGTCCCATTTCTTCATGGCAAATAAATGGGGAAACAGGGAGACATTTTATCTGGGGGGCCTTCAAAATCACTGCAGATGGTGACTGCAGCCTGAAATTGAAAGACACTTGCTCCTTTGGAAGAAAAGCTATGACCAACCTAGACAGCATATTAAAAAGCAGAGACATTACTTTACCAACAAAGGTCCATCTAGTCAAAGCTATGGTTTTTCCAGTAGTCATGTATGGATGTGAGTACTGAACTATAAAGAAAGCTGAGCACCGAACTGTAAAGAAAGCTGAGCATCGAAGGATTGATACTTTTGAAATATGGTGTTGGAGAAGACTCTTGAGAGTCCCTTAGATGGCAAGAAGATCAAACCCGTCAATCCTAAAGGAAACCAGTCCTGAATATTCATTGGAAGGACTGATTTTTAAGCCTAAACTCCAATACTTTGGCCACCTGATGCGAAGAATTGACTCATTGGAAAAGACCCTGATGCTGGGGAAGATTGAAGGTGGGAGGATAGGGGGACGACAGAGAATGAAATGCTTGGGTGACATCACCAACTTGATGGGCATGAGTTTGAGTAGGTTCCTGGAGTTGGTGATGGACAGGGAAGCCTGTCATGCTTCAGTCCATGGGGTCACAATGAGTTGGACGTGACTGAGCTACTGCACTGAACTGAACTGAGCTGATGTTAATTGGTTTTCCTCAAGGGGAAAAATATTATATTAGTTAGGCATAACAAAGGGCCACAAAATGGGTAATGTAGTTGTTATTAAATCTCTAATGGGACCTTACTGAAAGGTTGTTGTTGAACGATAAGACACGGGATTCTTGGCCTCTGGAGGAGACGAATTCAATCCGGGGCCAGAGACGAGGCTGGATCGCTCAGAACTTTTGTGTAATAAAGCTTTATTAAAGTATAAAGGAGATAGAGAAAGCTTCTGACATAGGTATCAGAAGGGGGCAAAAGAGTACCCCCCTCCTTGGCTTAGGCTATGTGTTATATAGTCACTCACAGTCTGTTAATGAAAGGAAAGGAGTGTCATAAAATTTAGAATAGCACCAGATAATTCATCCCTGGCCATAAAACGATTGACTTGAATCTTGTAGAAGGGCAGAATACCAACAAATTGTTTCATTTACATAGATTAGGGGAACAATACCTGAGTAAGTTAGGCCATTTGGCGGAACCAACTTGAAGATAGAGTCTGGAGTACATTAACATAGCTTAAGACAGTATTTCCATAAGAAAAAGAAATGTATTGGTTAACTCAAGGTTTGAGAGTAGTTAGCTTTAGATGAGACCAGGTGTCATGGCAACACAGCATTTTAAGAGAAACCGCCTTTTAAATTTGTATAGAGAAGGAAAAACATATCGCTGGTTTGTTTCTTCCTGCCACTTAAGAGAGATAAAAATGTCTGGCACTTGCAGATGTCTTTCCTCCGTTTGAAGACCCCTGGCCTTCCTGCCTGTTACCCTCTCATTCCCCCCTTTTTTCTTTTAGGAAAATTATGTTGCCTAGGAAAAAGGGGCGTCGTTCTCATTCTATAACTGCTTTGGAGCTGACAAGGGGCATTGTCCCTAAATTGGTGAGGTAACATATTCTCCTAATCCTCATAGTGAGGATGTCTGATCCAGGGGCCCCAAATAGTAGTTGGAAGAAGCTGCAGTGATAGCAGGAGTTTGAGCAGCCATTTGTAACTTAAAAGCTTTCATGCGACTAGAAACAAATTCAGTTTCACAGTTACAGATGCAAGGAGCAAACAGCAAAAACAAAACAATCAGAATTATTGTAATTAAGATAGTTTTCCACCATGGGGAACTAGTTAACATCTCCCAAAGTTAGGCAATCGAGGCTTCAGGAGTATCCATGACCCCAATCATCTTGTTCGTGTGTTTAGTAAAATAAGTAACATTAGTGCTCATATCAGGTATATACGTACACATTGGGTATGAATGGTGGCACAAGTTCCTCCTTGTGCAGCTGTCAGAATATCTAAAGCCAATCTGTTTTGTAAAACCACCTTTCTAATTTGTGCTTGTTCAGCATTAAGAGCTGAAATAGCTTTTTGAGAATCTTGTAATGCTTGCTGAGTAAAATTAGTCAAAGCATCTACTCATAGCATAACATCTGTAGTTCCCAAAGAGGGGACAAACACTGCAGCCAAATAATCATACCAGTGAAATACAGACCTTGCCCATCGAGTTTTAAGGTGGGGTAATGCCGGGCAAGCCGGAAGAATTCAAGGAGAAGCACGACGCGTGCCTTTAGGCTAAGAAATAAAGACACAGAACAGATGGGGTCGAGAGGATCGCCGCAGTCAACGATGATTCTTTATTTCTCAGGGTTACATTTATACTAAACCAAGAAGAGAATCTTCAGAAGAGAAAATATTTTCCCATATACATCACTTTGAGATAACAATCACCAGAACTCTCACAAGGCGCCAGAGCACAGGAATGGCATCCTGTTTATCTTAGGGGTAATCGTAAAAGGGCTATCTGTCTGCGTCATGTGTGCATTCAAGGCTTACAAATGTTCTTTAAGATTAACTTGGATAATAATTCACAGAGGGGTGGCGGGACAGAGAGCTATGTCTGCGAACAGACCCTTGAGGATCAATCAAGGCAGCTCCCAGAGTCAGCTCTTTCAAGCCGCTCCCCGCAGCTCCCCCTCTTTTATTTAGTAAAATGGCACACCTGATTCTTATAGCGTAAGTAATTACTGTGTAGGACAGCCTTGATGTCCCACAGCTCTTTAACAAATTTCTTTATGATACAAGGAGCAATGCACACAAAAAGCGCTAATACCAGAAGCACGGCCACGACCCCCGAAAAAAGATGCCAAAGTGAGGTTACCAAGGGAAAATTGGAAAACAAACTGTTAAACTCTTCAGCAATTTTTGCCAAATCCATACTAGCCCGAGAAGCATTTTCTATATCAAGAATTTCCTGATGAAGTTGTATTAGATCTAAGGAAATGTTTTCATTATGCCAAATACCATTTAAATGTAATTTTATCTTATTCCAAGGGGTCTCGGTATTATTATAAATGTTCGGAGCTACACAAATCCAACGATAATTAGCATGACACCTGATTTTTGCCCTCAATTTCAAGCCTTGTATTTCCTCTCCCAAAAATCTCACGGTATCGTAGAGGGCATTTAACCTATCTTCTAGTTTTCTATCTATATCTTCCTGAATTCCTAAAGCTTTTGAAGTATTCTTTGCTAAATCATCTACAATATTAGCGGTAGGTACAGATTGAGCTAAGGATACAGAAGCGGTAGTAGCAGAAGCAATTAAAGTTATAAGTGACACTATCCCCAAAATTATTAATCCTATCTCCCTTCGGGGCCTAGCAAGAGCCGCGCGGACTCTTTCCCATAGTTCAAGCCCAGATTCTTCATACCAGGGCTCAGTAAGATTTACAGGCAACATAACAAAAGGTGGTTGTTTAACTATTAAGACTCCAGAGTTATTTCTTATTCCTCTAATGCAATTAGTTAGGGTACAATTAGAACAATGAATATAATATTGACTATCATTCTTAATAAGATTTACAGAACCAGCAATAATCATAAATGGATGAGGTACACAAGCCCGAGGATATCTCCAAGTTGCATTCCATTAAAAGTCCACCTTTAACCTTTTCTCCAGTCTGCAGGAAGGATCCGCCTGTTTCAAAAGCGGCCAGCAACTTCCAGACCTCAGTTTGATAAACAGGGGTGCCGCCAAGATTCCAAATTCTCGCTGCAAACTGTCTGTTATTTTCCTTTCTGGGGTTTCTCTCTGAGTCTGGCGACCAGTCCCACAGTGAGTGCGTGCTGTTAGGAATAGAATACACCGTAGCAGTTTCTTTCCTGCAGAGTTTCCATGGCACCGCTATATGTCTCCCTTTATGTCCCAGGCCACAGAATGGGATATTCTGGGGTCCCGTTCCGTTGCGTCGCTGCGCATACCCTGTGAGCTTGGTCACACCAGGAATATCCACACTCCAGCCAGCACTGTAATCAGAATATCCAACATCTGTAACAGGGAGACAACCTGAAACATTCTGATTTCGAAAGAAACACATCAGTAATTGTGAAGAAAACCCTGAATAAGAAATGCTGGCATTCTGCGGAAAAATATGCTTATCAGAAAAACCCCCCAAAAGTATTGTGTCACTCACATACACAGGAACGGAACTCATTTCCCATCCAACAGGCTGCAAAAGAGAGGGGTCAGGAACATATGCCCAAAGACATCAGCAATCATGGAACTTATCTGGTTTAAAAGAAGTAATAGAGAAATCAATATATTAGTAGGCGAAGCAGTGGGAAGATTCGCAGAATTCTCACACGCCATTTGTAACAGCGCCTGTATCTGCTGAGCTGTCGGCAGCGGGACCGTCTCCTGGATCGTGAGTCGTCTCATTTGCTCCACCAGCGATCGTCTCCGCTGAGCGTACCAGCCTTTCCGGGAGCCAGCGCGGCGCTTCGGCATTCTGTGGGAAAACACAAACATGACCTCTCCCCCATATTAGAACTGGATCTGGCCCATGCCATCTGCCTTCCAGCGGGTCTTTCCACCTGACCAATGGCCGAGCTTTTTTATTATCATAGTGCCAAAAACGTTGAGCTGCTGATTTGCCATCCCGGTCAAGGCTTAGAAAATTCAAAACGAATAAGGCATGGCTGAGGAAATTGTTAGGAGTAATAATATATAAATCCCCCCGTTTTAATTTTTTCAATTGGTGCTGAAGGGTTTGATGTGCCCGCTCAACAATTCCTTGGCCCTGTGGATTATATGGAACACCAGTCTTATGCATAATTTGTAATTGGGCACAGAAGGCTTGAAAATTGCGACCAGTATATCCAGGGCCATTGTCTGTTTTGATGCATTTAGGTAGGCCCATAGCAGAAAAGCTCCGTAAGCAATGCTGAATACAATGCTTACTAGCCTCTCCAGATTGGAGTGTGGCCATGATAAAACCAGAAAAGGTATCGACAGTAACGTGCACATATTTTAATTTACCAAAATCAGGGATGTGAGTAACATCCATTTGCCATAGATCATTAGGGAACAAGCCTCAAGGGTTGACCCCATACGTTGGGAGCTCAAAAAATTGTGGACAAGTAGGGCAAGCTTTTACAATTTGACGAGCGGCTTCCCGAGGAATTCCAAATTGTAACCGTAAAGAATTGCTATTCTGGTGGTGTATTGCATGAGAGGCCTGTGCTGCAGAGATACGGGTTAGGGAAGAATAACATACCAGACGGGTGGCTTCATCTGTCAGAGCATTCCTGGCCGCTAAAGGCCCAGGAAGGGCAGTGTGAGCGCATATGTGCCCAAAAAAGCAAGGATGAATTCGGGCTCGAATGAGATTCTGAATTTTCAAAAACAAGGTTTGAATAGAGGCCTTTGCAGCTCCAATGAGGGGTACTGTTTCAATGACTGAGAGAGCTCTGACAACATAATGACTGTCAGAGTATAAATTAAAACTTTGAGGAACACGTTGTAGAGCCTGAAGTACTGCAAAAAGCTCTACTTCTTGAGCTGATGAATATGAGGTTTGACAATAATAAGATTCATTCTCGATTACCAAGCTGGCTATGCCATTGGAAGATCCATCAGTAAAGACAGTTGTCCCCTTTTCCAAAGGGCATTGCTGCACGACTTTTGGAAAAATAAACTGACGCAGCTGTGCAAATTGTAACAATTTATTAGCAGGATAATGTTGTTTAATCTCCCCTGCATACTGTGCAAGTGCAATTGCCCAATCATCAGAAAATTGAGAGAGTCATAGTTGCTGTTCAGTTGAAAAAGGAATACAAATGAAGTGGGGCTCTCTTCCCAAATAGGTCACAGATTCCTGTCTACCTTTGGCTATTACTTTGGCTACAAGAACGTGATAAGGACTTAACACCCATAGGGGAGAAACTGGTAGGTAAATCCACCTTAGGGGATTATCTTGAAACAGCACACCGGTAGGTGAATGTTCTGAGGCAAGGATATAAAGTCCCCAAGGCCTTTCATAGTCACAGTAACTGGAGTGCTGCTGTGATAAGGCAGTTTCCACTTTCTGAAGAGCTCGCTCTCCAGCTTCTGTAACGCTGCGTGGGGAGGTAGGATTATTATCCCTCTTTAAGATATCAAAAAGAGGCTTCAATTCGTATGTAGCAAGATGTAGATAGGGTCTAATCCAATTAATGTCCCCCGAGCAACTTTTGAAAATCATTAAGTGTTTTCAGATTATCCCTTCGCAAAGCAATGGGCTGAACTCCAAATGTTTCCCTTTCTAAACTAAAGCCAAGATAGGAATAAGGAGGAAAGGTTTGTACCTTTTCTTTGGCTATTATTAGCCCTACTGCTTTTAAGGCAGGTTCCATGAAGGCATAAGCTGCTAACAAATATTCTTTATCTATATGCGCTGCCGGGCCAGCCGGCTAATGAACAGGTCGAGGACGCAATCACCAGAGCACCTGAGAAATGAAAGACTAGGAAAGATGGGGTTGAGAGGGACAGAGTCAGCTCGTGACTGATTCCGACAACTTTATTGAGGGGTAACATACATATATATGCTCACAGGACTCACCAAATTTTAGATCAAAGACATGCATACGTGCAGAACTGCAGACACTAGTTTTAGCTCATGAATTTTATCTCAACTCTTTGAGACTAGCAGAGAATGGCACTGGCGTCTTACAGTTAAAGATTCACAGGAGCTTGATAATCTTGTCAGAGTCAGGAAAATGGGCAAACGGTGGCTGCAGCAATTTCCTTGAGGGAGGTGAGAAAGGCCAATTTGCACTTTAATAAATCAGGGGTGGTGGGACAGAGAGAGACCCTTTTGATCTCTCTCAGGGCCGAGAAGGGGCCTGAGCAGTCAGGCCGGCTCCCCGCAATGCGCTAGCAGTATATCATCCATGTAATGCAGAATATAAGCATCAGAGTATTTCACCCGAGTTTCCTGCAACGCTGCTGCAACAAATTTTTGGCACAAGGTCGGGCTATTAGCCATTCCCTGTGGCAAAACCTTCCAATGATACCTACGCATTGGTTGGGAAAAATTAGCAGCGGGAACACTAAAAGCAAATAGAGGGCAATCTTGAGGTGCTAAAGGAATAGTATAAAAACAGTCTTTTAAATCTAGAATCATTATGTGGGCATCCCTCGGAATAGCCATGGGAGAAGGTAATCCTGGTTGTAATGCTCCCATGACTTCCATAGTTT
Source organism: Muntiacus reevesi (assembly GCF_963930625.1). NCBI lineage: Eukaryota > Metazoa > Chordata > Mammalia > Artiodactyla > Cervidae > Muntiacus > Muntiacus reevesi. The sequence continues at coordinate 220,431,009 of NC_089249.1, forward strand.
CATTAACCTTTCGCAGGTCCTGCAAAAGCCTCCATTTCCCAGATTTTTTCTTAATAACAAAAATGGGCGAATTCCAAGGTGAATTAGACTGTTCAATATGTCCCATTCCAACTGTTCCTGCACCAGTTGTTGGGCAGCGTCAATTTTCTCTTTGGAAAGGGGCCACTGATCAACCCACACAGGCTCCTCAGACTTCCAAGTAATAGGATCTGCGTGAATTACAGGAGGATCAGAGGTCCCTTCTAAAAATACCCAAGTCCACTTTTATCAGGCAATCTCCTAGGCTGGATGGTTGTAACATTTCCCTGGTTATATTTCCCAAGCCCAGAAGTAGGAAGAAGTCCCTGATCCAAGAGTTGATTGCTAACCTGTTCACTGGGGTTGTACAGGTATACTCCCATGAGTCATAACGTCTCGTCCCCACAAATTTACAGGGAGGTTTGGAAGGATATAATGTCCCCTTCATGACCCTCATGGTCAGTCCAATGTAACAGCTCTGTACTTAGTTCAGGGTTGTTAGTTTGACCAATTCCTTGCAATGTTGATATAGCTATCTGTTTAGGCCATTCTCGGGGCCAGTGTCTCTCAGCAATAACAGAAACATCAGCTCCTGTGTCCAAAATACCTGTAAACAACTTTCCATTTATTCTTAACGTTAACTCAGGATGACTATTAGTTATTGCCTGGACCCAGTAGGCGTCAGAGGATCTGAAGGCACTTTCCCCTCTCCTGGAAGCCAATGCTTTTCCGGTGTGCACCGCAGGGACCAATATCAATTGAGCTATACGCTGCCCACTAGCTATGGTGGTAATACATTGCGGGGAATGGGCCATAATTTTGATTTCTCCTGTATAGTCAGCATCAATTACTCCAGGAGCTATGAGCAGTCCTTTTATGGTAGAGCTACTACGTCCAAGCAAAAGGACCACGGTTCCATCAGGCAAAGGGCTGTATACCCCAGTGGGCAGAGCTTGCATTCCCATTTCGGGAGTCAATACTGTGTAGGAGGAGGAACAGAGGTCCAAGCCTGCTCTCCCTGAGGTGGCTCTGAACAAGTCTGTGACTCGCCTTCTACCATCTGATTTCCCTGAATTGCCCCATAACATTGTTTCGGGGCCAGGGGCTGGCCCCTCACCCAGTTTCCCGAATGCGAGGGAAATGGGTTGCCCTGGACATCAATTTTGGATTTACAATCTTTTGCCCAATGTCTTCCTTTTTTACATCTAGGGCATAAATTAGGAATTTTAATATTCCCCGAATTGGCTCGTTGGGGGCAAAAGGCAGCACGATGTCCAGGCTGGCCACAAACAAAACAGCCAGCATTTCCCTTACTAGATAATCCTCGTTTATTTTTCACTTGTTGTTGATATAATACTTCTTTTATGCTTTTACCTTGTAAAGCTGCAGCCAGGGTAATACCCTGCATATAGGAAGGTCCAATATCAGCACATATACGAATGTAATCTGATAGAACCCCCTTTTTTCTGTACGGTCTAAGCGCAGCCTGACAGGCAGAATTTGCATTTTCATAGGCTAATTGTTTAGTAAGCACCATTCCAGCCTGCTCATCAGCCATAATCTTATCTACTGCTTCAAGAAGACGAGCCACAAAATCTTGATATGGTTCATCAGGCCCCTGACGAATTTTTGAAAGATCCTCAGTCTTATTACTAGAACAAGGGAGCTTTTTCCAAGCCTGCCGAGCAGCATTAGAAATTTGAGCATATGCCCCTGGCAGATAACTTAACTGAGCATTCGTATTCTGATAAGCTCCTTCCCCTATCAACATCTCATATGTAGTATTAATCCCTTGCCGCTGATTTAATTCAGCTATATGGCCACATTGTTCCATAAATTCTGATTTCCACAATAAATAGTCCCCTCCTGTCAAGCAAGCTCTCGCTATTTGTTTCCAGTCACTTGGCGGCAAATTTTGACCTCCTAGATTCTCTATCATGGCCTGGGTGAAAGGAGCTGTAGGTCCATATTGGGCACAGGCAATTTTTAATTCCTTTAACTGTTTGAAAGGTAGGGTCTCAAAATACCTTTGATTTGCGTTCTCAAATATCGGAAAAGCGGCAGAGAATCCCAGAACAGTTTCTCCAGCTCTTTGGGCTTGTTGCATAGCTTTTTGCAACGGGGACAAACTGTGTGATTCATGAGCTACAGCTAATGATTTTTCGGGTTTGGAAATAGGCGGAGGATCTAATCCAGCAATAATTGAGGGTGTATAGGCAGGAGGCGCCATAGGGACTGCACCAACGCCTGCATCCCTACCTTCCCTTTTTATTTCTTCCTTTATTGTTAATAATAATTTCTGCATGAGTGCCTCCAGACTCTTTGTCGGAGGGGCAGCTGCTGCCTGCACATTCAAATCGTCAGTTACAAGTAATTCCCAATGATCATCCTTATGGTAAGCAGCTGCCTGTTCCTCCAAACTTTCCTCATCCTCTGGGGTCAACGTTCCCTCATTTTCCTTCAAAGGTTTGGCAGATTCTAATTCAAATGTTGTGGGTTCTTTCCCTTCAGGAGTAGCATAAATTGGATCTTCGGGTGAGAGCATGTGTTTTAATTTACTCCCTGCCTCATGTTCAAAATCAAGGCAATCTCTTATTAAAGTCCATAATGAAAAGGTTTCCACAGGAATTTTATTAGGTCCGTGGAGAGTATATGTTTGAATCTGTTTCCCTATCTTTTTCCATATCTCTAAACTCATAGTCCCTTCCTCCGGAAACCAGGGACATACTTCCTCAACCAAACTAAGAAAAGTCTGCAATTTTGATTTAGTAACTTGTATTCCCCGACCCTTCAACATTATCTGTAACATATGCACAAACAACTGACGGCTATGATCTTGTCCCATGGCTTATACTCTCGACAATATTCCTCCTGCCCCTCAATATACAGGTATATACTCTCTTACTTACCTTAATAGTTTTAACAGGCAGCGGCCACAAGGAACTATTGTCGAACCCCACGCTGGGCTCCACTTGCCGGGCCAGCCGGAAGAATTCAAGGAGAAGCACGACGCGTGCCTTTAGGCTAAGAAATAAAGACACAGAACAGATGGGGTCGAGAGGATCGCTGCAGTCAACGATGATTCTTTATTTCTCAGGGTTACATTTATACTAAACCAAGAAGAGAATCTTCAGAAGAGAAAATATTTTCCCATATGCATCACTTTGAGATAACAATCACCAGAACTCTCACAAGGCGCCAGAGCACAGGAATGGCATCCTGTTTATCTTAGGGGTAATCGTAAAAGGGCTATCTGTCTGCGTCATGTGTGCATTCAAGGCTTACAAATGTTCTTTAAGATTAACTTGGATAATAATTCACAGAGGGGTGGCGGGACAGAGAGCTATGTCTGCGAACAGACCCTTGAGGATCAATCAAGGCAGCTCCCAGAGTCAGCTTTTTCAAGCCGCTCCCCGCAGGGTAAATTAGCAGGCTTTTCTGGAAGCTCTGAAAATATAAAGCCATGAGTAAAGGCTAGGCCCAGGGTGCATCTCCCTATCCATCCAGGGGGAAGCCAAGCCCATAGGTAAGAGCCATATATCCAATAAGTCCCCTTTGGAGCAAGCCAGCGTGACTGAGATATCCAGTCCCAATTAGTGCCTGGCCAGACAAAGGGAGATCCTGAACTGGGGTCGGAAAACACAGGAATGATTACGTTACATATTTCCTAAGGCAAAAGTCCCAATTGTTTCCAATCATTGTAATTAAGCTGTTGGCTAACTTTGGGGGATGGCTCTGTTTGTTCCCAGCATATAGGGGCAGTAGATATTAGACGTCCCTTTTCAGGAGTTAGCCATATAACTTCATCCCATATTTGATAAACATCAGGTAAAAAACCATCAGATCTAGACCTATTTGTCTATGTGCAGCAAAATAGTGATTAAACTGAGACAGTGTATAATCAAAACTAAAAGTCACATTATGTCCATAGTTAAGGTACAGAGTATTGCACCAGTCCATTCTAGGGTTGTTAGATGTCATCAGACGAAGAAGAGGCATCACATGTGATTGTTGTCAAAGGTATTAGCAGACTTGGAGAAAGTCTTTTCCTTGTAGTGGAGATGTCCACCACGGGAAGCCTTCCACTGATGAAGAGGGGAGTGCTCCGCAGACCCAGCAGTTAGACCGATTGTGGAATGCAGCATAGGAGTGAGCCGAGGACAGGAAGGCATTGTCTTGAGGATCAAAGGGCAGACTCAGGATTTCTGGAGTCAGTAGAAGTAGGCTCACATAGATCATCAGGCCCATCTGAAACATACAAAGTCAGAGCATAGAAAGTAAAAACATAAAATGACATCACTTAGTTCTGGTCAGGGTGCCACCTCTTGACTCGAGTGTGAGGTACCCATGAATCAATTCCTGGCACTTTGACAGCTGTGGGAGAAGAAAAAATAACCTGGTAAGGGCCTTCCCAGAGGGGCTCTAGGAATGAGCCCCCAGATCCCAATGTTTTTATGAGGACCTCGGTTCCTGGCTCAAATAGAGGCTTGCTGGATTCAGAGGCTGGGTCAGGAGTCATCTCCTGGAGTTCTGTTAATGCCTGTTGAAAAGCTGAGAGCTGAGTTACATAATTAGCTAACTCCAAGGCTTTAGGATCTATAACAATGTCTGTGCATAAGAAAGGCCTTCCAAAAAATAAAGAAAGAAAGAAAAGAAAGGCCTTCCATAAATACATTCAAAGGGGGACAGCCCCTTCTTTTGGGGGGCAGTTCGAGCCCTCATTAAAGCTATGGGTAGGACTTTAATCCAGTTGTCCTGTGTTTCTTGAGTTAATTTGTGCAGATGTCTTTTGATAATGTCATTAGCTTTTTTAACCTTTCCTGAGGATTGGGGTTTCCAGGAACAGTGTAAGTGATACTCTATTCCTAGAGCTTTAGACACCCCCCTGAGTTACAGCAGCTTTAAAGGCGGAGCCATTGTCATTCTGAAGGCTCCGTGGCAGCCCAAACCTGGGGATAATTTCATGGATTAAAATCTTTATAACCTCTTTAGCTTGTTCACTACGACAGAGGAACGCCTCCATCCATCCAGTAAAAGTATCCACCCAAACTTGTAAACAAGAATATCCATTAGCTTTTGGCATATGAGTAAAATCAATTTCCCAGTCCTCTCCAGGATACTTTCCCTTTCGTTGTAATCCAGATTTTGCTAGCTTTTCAGTCTTTGGGTTATTTTTCTGACAAACCTCATACCGTTTGATAATGTTCTTTAAAGTTTTCATTACATTTTTACCTTCAAACAAACGAGAAGCCATCTGGTAAGCACTTTCTACACCCAAATGAAAACTCTGGTGTAAACCCTTAAGAATTTTTCCACTGAGTATTTTCAGGAATTATTAATCGTCCATCCTCGGATTGTGTCCATCCTCGGACTTTAACCATCCTTTATCAGCAATCTTTGCTCCTCTTTTCTCATATCTTTCTAATTCTTCCTCAGTATATTGTGGTTTTTCCTGTTCCACAGGACCTGTCCAGATCAAAGGCGTTTGCAGGGAGGGGGTTTCGAAAAGTGCCGCTTTTTTTGCTTGAGAGTCAGCTAACAGGTTACCAGTAGCTACTTTACTCTCATCCCTGCTGTGTCCTTTGCAATGCATAACCGCTACTTCTTTAGGACAGTAGATAGCAGTTAAAAGTCTCTCAATCTCTTTGAAATGCTGAATAGGTTCTCCTGTTGCTGTTTTAACCTGTCTTTCTTTCCATATTGCAGCATGAGCATGTAAAGTCAAATAAGCAGACTTAGAATCAGTGTAAATATTCACCTGTTGCCCTTTGCTTAACTCTAGAGCTCGGGTCAGAGCCGCAAGCTCCGCTAACTGGGCACTGGTTTCCTGGGGGAGAGATGTTGCTTCTAAAACCTGTTCAGCAGTCACCACAGCATAACCTGCTTTACGCTTTCCATCCCGAACAAAAGAACTGCCATCTGTAAATATTTCCACGTCAGGATTGTCTAATGGGGTATCCATTAGATCTTCCTGAGCTGCATAGTTTAGTTAGGAATTGGAAACAATCGTGATCAAGTGTTTCATTTTCCTTCTCAGGAAGGAAGATGGCAGGATTTAAATTCCCACAAACTTTAAGCTCAGTTACTGGTCCTTCTAACAACAGTGACTGATATTTAAGAAGCCTACTGTCCGTCATCCAAATATTAACCTTAGAATTCAAGATTCCACTCACATCATGAGAAGTCAGTACAGTAAGTTTTCGTCCATTAATTATTTTTAAAGCTTCAGGTGCTAATAAAGCCGTGGCTCCAATTACCCTTAGGCAGTGGGGCCACCCACGTGCAATTACATTTAATTCTTTGCTTAGATAAGCAATAGGTTGCTGGCGAGGCCCCCGGGGTTGTGTCAAAACTCTCAAGGCCACACCTTTTCTTTCAGTGACAAACAAGTTAAATTCTGACCCTGTGGGCAAACTCAAAGCCGGAGCTCGTAGGAGAGCAGTCTGAAGAACCTTAAAAGCCTTTTGAGTGTCTGGAGACCAAACCAGTTTGTCGGTTTGGGCTTGCTGAGTTTCAGCTATAAGTTTATATAAAGGCCGGGCAAGTTCCCCATAGCTTGGAATCCAAATACGACAGTAGCCTGTGATTCCCAAAAATTCTCTCAATTGTCTTAAAGTCATAGGTAAGGGATGGTTTAGAATAGGTTTAATTCTCTCAGGGCCTTTGGCCCTAGTGCCTTCTGATATGATTAGGCCCAGATATCTAACAGATTTTTGACAAAGCTGAGCCTTTTCTCTTGATGCCTTGTAACCGCAGCCTGCCAGAAAGTTTAAGAAATCTTCTGAGGCTCGTGAACAAGCTTCCTCTGTCTCAGCACAGAGCAAAATATCATCTACATATTGTAATACTACCGCTTCACAGCTATTAAAGTTTTGTAGATCCCGTGACAAACTTTGCCCAAATAAGTGAGGACTGTCACAAAATCCCTGGGGCAAAACTGTCCAGGTTAACTGAGAAGCTGGCTGCGTGGGGTCTTCAAAGGCAAATAGAAATTGACTTTCCTCCGCCAAAGGCACTGAATAGAAGGCATCTTTTAAATCAATTGCTGAAAAATGTTTGGCTTGTTCAGGAATTTCAGACAATAGAGTATAAGGATTAGGCACCACGGGGTGTAAAGGAACCACAGCCTCATTTATTATTCGTAAATCTTGAACTAGTCTCCATTTATCATTTGATTTCTTTATACCCAAAATAGGAGTGTTGCATGGACTGCTACAGGGAACTAATAGTCCCTGCTCCTTTAAATTCTCAATGATGGGTTTTAACCCTTCCTTAACCTCAGGTTTCAGTGGATACTGCTTCTTATGTGGGAATAAGTGCGGGTCTTTGAGCTTGACCACTACAGGAATAGCATTTTGTGCTTGACCCACAGATTTTCCATCAGCCCATACTCTAGGATTCACATTTTGCTCAACTAAAGGGAGAGAAATGGAGGGCTCCATATTCATGAAAACAGAAGCATGGACCTTGCTCAGTATATCCCTCCCCAAAAGGGGTGAGGGTGATTCTGGCACGATAAGAAACTCGTGTGAAAATAGCACAGAATCCCAGTTGCACGATAGAGAATAACTGAAATAATACCTTTTGGCTCGTCCAGACAGTCCCATTATGGAAGCGGATCAGGAAGACAGTGGGCCAGGGGCTTCAGTAAGCACGGAATAAGTTGCCCCAGTATCTAAAAGGAAATTGACGGATTGGCCTCCCACCGTTATCAATACTCGGGGTTCCTCAGGTGTAATTAGGACAGGAGATTGTGTGGGGGACCCGGGCACCTTCAGTCCTGATTGTCTTGAGAGTCAGACCCCTGAGACCTATGCCACTAGGGGCAGTCTCTCCTCCAGTGTGGTCCCTTGCAGACCGGACATGGAGCCGGGGGCGGCTTAGATGCCTGAGGGCAAGCCCGCTTGAGATGCCCCTCCTTTCCATAGCAATAGCAAGCCCATCCCTTTTCACCTGGGTCCCTCTGGGCATTTTTCTCAGGCTGTTTAAGAACGGTTTTCATAGCCATTGCGAGGGCTTCCGCCTTTTCCTTCATCTTTCTCTGCCTTTCTTTCTTTTCCTCATATTCCCTACCATAATAGACTATCTGAGCCAGTTGTAACAGATTATCTAAAGACTAATTTGGTCCATACACCTGTTTTGATAACTTACGGCGAATATCTGGAGCCGACTGAGTGAGAAATCTATCCTTTAAGATCACTTTTCCCTCTTCACTTTCGGGATCAATCTCAGTGAATCTGCGAAGGGCTTCTCTCAGTCTGTCTAGGAATTTACCAGGAGCTTCCTTCTCTTCTTGTTCTATGTCAGCCAGTTTGCCATAGTTTAAAGGCTTAGAACGCGCCTGCCTGAGTTCTTCAAGAATACATCTGAATAAATGACTCTGATCCCATCTTCCTTTAGCAGTGTTATAGTCCCAGTCTGGTTCTGTAGCTGGGACCGCCTGACTCCCAGTGGGGAGGGCAGTTATCTCGTCCTCCCTCTTTCCCACTGATTCATTACCAAGCCATTCATCTCCATAAGCAACCGCTTTTCCCAAAACTCGAGCTTTTGAGTTGGGAGTCAACGTTTGTCCCAAGAAATACATCACATCCTTCCAAGTAAGGTCATAATGCAGAGTAACACATTTAAAAGCTCTAGTATATTTTTCTGGGTCCTCTAAATAGTCTCCCAGATCCTCCTTAATTCTTTGTATCTCTTGATAAGAAAAAGGCTTATTAACTCTCATAGACTGATAATTTCTCCCGGTGGGTACTTCATGAAGAGGCAACAGCATGAGTGGCTGTCCCTCTGTCTCTCTGGCTGCTTTGCGCATATCCCAGGGATAGATTGGAGAAACCTGCTTTTCTTTATCTCTTTGCCTCCTGTCCTCCATCTCATCTTTTATTTTGATAGTCTGAGTTTCTACTGAAACCAGAGTAGTCTGAAGTCTGTACTGAGACAGGAGTTGTTTGGACCTCTACGTGAGCAGTTCGAATCTCTATTTGGGTTTCCACTGAGACCAAAGCAGTTTGAGTCTCAGTTTGTATTTCCACTGAGACCAAAGCAGTTTGAACCTCAGCTTGGAGCCCCAGATACGGGGGCAAAGTAGGAGGACGGGGGTGGGGGGGGTGGGGGGGTGGAGGCTGAAGGTTTTATACCCAAATCTACACCCTTAGGACATAAGTCTGGCATATTTCACAAAGAGAAAAAGGGCAACACATACGCTATTTCTACCCATTTACCTTGCTTTTTACAGAACCGGTCTAATTGTAAAACAGTATTATACTTAAGAGACCCTCCAACTGGCCACCGTTCGCTGTCCTCCAGTGGGTACCGCGGCCATGCAGTATCACATAGGAAGACCAGGTGTGTCTTCTTTAAGCCCTGGGGATCAAATCTATCCCAGTTTTTCAGGATACAGTTCAAAGGAGTGAGGCTGGAATTGTTAGCTCCCATCTGTTGTAAGAGAGGGGAAAATAAGCGAACAGCGCCATTTTTTTCTACCGGAGGCATCCCTCCCTGCTCTAGATGGGGGTGTAGACAGACTTTACACCAAAAGCTTTTCCTTCCCGGTCGGACTTAGTCTGTCCCTTACCGACGCAGGTGTCACACTCGTCCCTCCCAGTTCCACCACCGAGACGGGGTGGGGATGCACCAGGGGTAGACCTGATGGCATCCCTGACAGACGTCCAGCCCTTCACCTCGCTTGCCTCTGATGCCACCCGGGGTGCAATCAGAGTAACGCCTCCCAAGCTAAGACCTCTGGGGGACACATTGGTCACCTGAGTGCCTGTGCAGGACCCTGAGTACATTCCTGACCGCAATAAGACCTGCACAAACGTGAAACTGAGATGTTCCTTCCAAGCGTCACCACAGCAGTATAAGAGCCTCCTCTGGTCCACTAAGAGCCAGTGTTACCAAAGGAAAAAAACCATTGCAGTTTCAATCCGAGTAACCTCTAACCTCAGAGATGCTCTTGGAGTTAGAGCTCCATCTAGCTTCGGAACTTTCAATTCCTAGCGAGGCTAGGCGCTTCCTGACTACCAATCCAAGTTTGAGACCTAGGTCACAATAGAGTAACAACATAGATTACAAGTCCCTTGAAAGCCTATGATCCAATAGATAAGGTTAGTACTTCTAATTCCCAAGGAGTTATGAAATGGTCAAAGAGACCGAAAAGTTTGACAGAGAAAGCAGAGTTCGGTCCACACGCTTTGCCCGTTTCTGGTCGGTTCCCGAAGGAGACATTGGTTGCCTCTTGGCATTGGCAGGTCAGTATAAACCCCCTACAGATTTCTGCCATAAGCCTTATGAGGTCGCCGCGGAACCGCAGAGCAGGGCTCCTCACTTGCTTTGCGCAGGGCATTTCATTCATTCACACAAGCACACCATAGAGTTAGTAAAGTACAGCGGAAAACGTGTTCGCTAGGAGAACAAAGAACTAGAGCTCCAAGCATCCTTACCTTGTCCTGGAGGATCCTGGACGAGCCCCCAAGATGAAAGGTTGTTGCTGAACGATAAGACACGGGATTCTTGGCCTCTGGAGGAGACGAATTCAATCCGGGGCCAGAGACGAGGCTGGATCGCTCAGAGCTTTTGTGTAATAAAGTTTTATTAAAGTATAAAGGAGACAGAGAAAGCTTCTGACACAGACATCAGAAGGGGGCAAAAGAGTACCCCCCCCTTCTTGTCTTAGGCTGTATGTTATGTAGTCACTCACAGTCTGTTAATGAAAGGAAAGGAGTGTCATAAAATTTAGAATAGCACCAGATAATTCATCCCTGGCCATAAAAAGATTGACTTGAATCTTGTAGAAGGGCAGAATACCAACAAATTGTTTCGTTTACATAAATTAGGGGAACAATACCTGAGTAAGTTAGGCCATTTGGTGGAACCAACTTGAAGATAGAGTCTGGAGTACATTAACATAGCTTAAGACAGTATTTCCATAAGAAAAAGAAATGTATTGGTTAACTCAAGGTTTGAGAGTAGTTAGCTTTAGGTGAGACCAGGTGTCATGGCAACACAGCATTTTAAGAGAAACTTCCTTTTAAATTTGTATAGAGAAAGAAAAACATATCGCTGGTTTGTTTCTTCCTGCCGCTTAAGAGAGATAAAAATGTCTAGCACTTGCAGCCTCTTTCCTCCGTTTGGAGACCCCTGGCCTTCCTGCCTGTTACCCTCTCATTACCTTAACTAATCACATCTGCTACCAATGTACTGCCAAACAAGATCACATTATGGTGCATTGGAAGTTAGGATTTTAATATATGAACTTTGAAGGAAGAAATCAGCCCACTAAACTCTAACCTCTGCTCTGCCAAATCCATGTCCTTATTAACTACCCAATATAGTTACCTTATCCCAACATCCCCAAAAGTATTGATCCCCAATCCAAGATCAACTCCAAATCAAAAATTTTATACACTTATAAATCAGATATAAATGAGTCTCCAGGTAAGAATCATCCTGGAGCAGAATTTCTTTTCATCTGTGAACCTGTGAAACTAGACAACATATTATCTCTTCTAAAATACTGTGATAAGACAGCTGTGGAATAGATACTCCCATTCCAAAAAGAATAAATCCAGATAAAAGAGAAGTCATGAGATCCACTACCTTAGAATAACCAAAAGAAGTACTGTGGGAAAATATCAAGGAAAAAAATAAGAATTTATTTCTAACATTTGAGTAACCTGACATAACTACCATGAATATCATTACAAGTTCTTAACATTTAAACAATATCAGTCCTTCAAATATATTTTAATTATATGTTAACACAAATTCTAATTAAATCTCCTGAATGTTACCAAATGAATTGAAAGATCAATTTAAATTAAAAAGAAGTGGGAAAAATTTTGACATATTTCCTGTAAACATAATAAAAACAAGGAAATTTGTTTCACCAGATGTTAAAATTAATATAAACAATATCAATAAAATATCTTAAAGGAATATAGTGATAGATCATTGAGAAGAACTTACAATACTTTTACAACTTCATAAAGTTATAATACTTTTCATATAGAGATGAAATGTTGAAGAACAGAAAATAGCAATTGTCTTATTGGAGGTTTATAGGAATACTGTGAACAGACCTGCTTGAACACCTCCAAAAACAAAGGATTCCTACACCTAGAATTTGTAACAACCAGCTACACCCCTCACACTTTTAGTATAAGAGAGGTTGTAATTCTAACTGAGGTAGAATTCTTTTTTTAGAGTATTAGTCTACCACCTTCTAGATCTGTTGGCTTACTGAATAAAGTCTCTATTTCTTGTCCCAGTGTCATGTTTCTCAATTTATTGGCCTGCGATGTAGTGAGCATTAGGAGCTTGATCTCCATAACAAATTTTGGTGAAACTGTCAGGAGTCATAATGCTCATGGCCAGGAGGCCCTGGTTGGGAAATCTGGAGTTGAAGGTCCTAGCAGCTACTAGAGACAATTTCTGAGGATCTCCTCTTCAAACTTTCCTGTAGCACCACTGGCTGCCCCAGTGCTTGGCAGATGGGTAAGAAATCAACACATGGAGGCTGACTGAGTTGATACAGGACAGTAAGTCCCTCAGTACATTTAGCCAGAAACTCTTTTTTCCCCTTCATTTGGGGCTTTTTTTTCTCTCCAGAAGTCAGTTTGTTTTGCATTTGAGTGGCATATCCTGCTGGAGAGAAGAAATACTTGCTGGACTTTTACCTGATTTCTGAACTGATTCATTTGTTTCATTTGTATATATTATTTTTGTTTGTTTTGTTTTGTATCTCTGTCTTTAAAAGATGGGGACGTTTTCATCTATTCCCAAATAAAGCCTTCTAAAGTGCATTTTTAAGAAGTGGCCTCATTATAATTTATTGCAACAATATTTGGCCAGAGTACCTGTTAGGATCTCCACAAGGGAATTATGCAGAATTATCTTGGGACCTTGTGTACATTACACTGTATTTAAAACAAAAATTATCCACTGTCACTCTTGCTTGTTAATTAAAAAAGGCACTGTCTGTGGTCTCCTGTACCATGGGTGTGGACCCAATGCTCTCCAAGGAGTCATATTGCATGGGGTTGAGTTCACACTTATTGTGCTTGAGGGTTTATTTAAGATTTTTTGTTTGTTGCTTGGGTATTTGGTTTCATTTGGTTCCACTTATAGTCAAATCAGTTTCGTGATGTTTAAAACTTCTTCAGATGTCAAATGAAGGAAAGGAATACACACACACACAAACCTTTCTGTTCTTATTTTAAAGTAGAATATTCTTAAGTGGAAGAAAAAAGTTCCATAATGGACAGAGAAGACCCATTGCTATTTATGACTTTACAATAAATGGTGAAGAGCATTGTCTTTTGAATGGCTTTATACAATCCTGCTATTAGAGCTATTTTGTAAAGAAGTGGGGAAGAATGATGAAATACCCTATGTGCAAGCATCTAGGCTGGTATATTGAGGAAAATAAGAAAAGGAAGTGAGGATAACTCACTTCCACTGCCTCTCATTTCTATACCACCTGCCTCAATTCCCAACACTGGGACTCAAGAAATGGTCAGAATGATGCCCGTCCTTATAGGCATCAGTTAGAAAATTCTGTGATTTTCTAATTGGGAGAAACAGAGACCTGGTCTGATATCATTATGTAGATCCAGTAGGGCATCCAATTTGGACCAGGATCCACTCCTGGGGCAAAACAATTTCCCTTACTGCATTATTCCATAGGGAGCCTAAATGCAAATACCCACCAGGCTGGATTTTTGTGGATGACCCATTACCTTTGAACTATGTAATCTTCTAACTGGGAGACACAGAGACCTGGGCTGGAATCATCATCTAAGATCCAATAGGACATCCAATTTGGACCAGGATCCACTTCTGGGGCAAAGCAATTTCCCTTACTCCATTATTCCATAGTGGGCCTAAATACTATGGGCTTCCCTGATAGCTCAATTGTAAAGAATCCACCTGCAGTGCAAGAGACCCCAGTTCCATTCTTGGGTCAGCAAGATCTGCTGGAGAAGGGATAGGATACCCACTCCAGTATTCTTGGGCTTCCCTGGTGGCTCAGATGGTGAAGAACCCACCTGCAATGTGGGAGATCTGAGTTTGGGAAGAACCCCTAGAGAAGAGAAAGGCTACCAACTCCAATTCTGGCCTAGAGAATTCCATGGACTGTATAGTCCATGGGGATAGCAAAGAGTTGGACACAACTGAGCTACTTTCACTTTTCACTACCTTTATGAGTAGCAAAGTAATTTGAACCAAATTCAAGAAATTCAACAAAAAAAATAAAGAATCCTCTGAATTTTGAGAAAGGATTTATCAGGCCTACAACAGATCCTGTGGCCTCTGAAAATGCTAGTATGGTAAATATAACCTTTATTCAGCAAAAAAAAACCTCAGGTATCGGGAGAAAATTGCAAAAATTAGATAATGCATTTCAGTTCAGTTCAGTCGCTCAGTCGTGTCCGACTCTGCGATCCCATGAACCGCAGCATGCCAGGCCTCACTGTCCATCAGCAACTCCCGGAGATCACCCAAACCCATGTCCATTGAGTCAGTGATGCCATCCAACCATCTCATCCTCTGTTGTCCACTTCTCCTCCTGCCCTCAATCTTTCCCAGCATCAGGGTCTTTTCCAATGAGTCAGCTCTTCGCATCAGGTGGCCAAAGTATTAGAGTTTCACCTTCAATATCAGTCCCTCCAATGAACACCCAGGACTGATCTCCTTTAGGATGGACTGGTTGGATCTCCTTGCAGTCCAAGGGACTCTCAAGAGTCTCCTCAATACCACAGTTCAAAAGCATCAATTCTTCAGTGCTTAGCTTTCTTTATAGTCCAACTCTCACATCCATACATGACCACCGGAAAAACCATAGCCTTGATTAGATGGACTTTTGTTGACAAAGTAATTTCTCTGCTTTTTAATATGATGTCTAGGTTGGTCATAACTTTCCTTCCAAGGAGTAAGGGTCCTTTAATTTCATGGTTGCAGTCACCATCTATAGTGATTTTGGAACCCAGAAAATAAAGTCTGTCACACTTTCCACGTTTCCCCATCTATTTGCCATGAAGTGATGGAACCAGATGCCATGATACTTGTTTTCTGAATGTTGAGTTGTAAGCCAACTTTTTCACTCTCCTCTTTCACTTTCATCAAGAGGCTCTTGAGTTCTTCACTTTCTGCCATAAGTGTGGTGTTATCTGCATATCTGAGGTTATTGATATTTCTCCCGGCAAACTTGATTCCAGCTTGTGCTTCTTCCAACCCAGCATTTCTCATGATATGCTCTGCATAAAGGTTAAAGAAGCAGAGTGACAGTATACAGTCTTGATGTACTCCATTCCCTATTTGGAACCAGTCTATTGTTCCATGTGCAGGTGTAACTATTGCTTCCTGACCTGCATACAGGTTTCTCAAGAGGCAGGTCAGGTGGTCTGGTATTCCCATCTCTTTCAGAATTTCCCAAGTTTGTTGTGATCCACACAGTCAAAGACTTTGGCATAGTCAATAAAGCATAAGTTTTTCTGGAACTCTCTTGCCTTTTCAATGATCCAGTGGATGTTGGCAATTTGATATCTGGTTCCTGCCTTTCCTAAAACCAGCTTGAACATCTGGAATTTCGCAGTTCATGTACTACTGAAGCCTGGCTTAGAGAATTTTGAGCACTACTTAACTAGCGTGTGAGATGAGTGCAATTGTGCAGTAGTTTGAGCACTCTTTGGCATTGCCTTTCTTTGGGATTGGAACAAAAACAGACCTTTTCCAGTCCTGGGGCCACTGGTGACTTTTCCCAGTTTGCTGGCATACTGAGTATAGCATTTTCACAGCATCATCTTTTAGGATTTGACATAGACCAACTGGAATTCCATCACCTCTGCTGACTTTGTTCATAGTGTTTCTTCCTAAGGCCCACTTGACTTCACATTCCAGACGTCTGGCTCTAGGTGAGTGATCATACCATCATGATTATCTGGGTCATGAAGATCTTTTTTGTATAGTTCTTCTGTGTATTCTTGCCACCTCTTCTTAATATCTTCTGCTTCTGTTAGGTCCATACAATTTCTATCTTTTATTGAGCCCATCTTTGCATGAGATGTTCTCTTGGTATCTCTAATTTTCTTGTAGAGATCTCTAGTCTTTCCCATTCTATTGCCTTCCTCTATTTCTGTGCACTGATCACTGAGGAAGGCTTTCTTATCTCTCCTTGCTATTCTTTGGAATGGACAATGACATTTGGAAATTATTACAAAGAAGAACAAACCTGACTCCACACTAGATCTATTTCTTTATCTCTGCGCTCTGTTGCTTGTGCTTAATCATGGTGGCCCTGTGCTTTCGTAAGGGAATATCTCAATGCTCTGCCTCCTGGTATTATCCTTTAATGTAAAACACTTTCCCATTCATATAGAGATGAAAAGTTGCAAGAATAAAAAATAACAATGGACTTGTTGGAGATCTATAGAACATTTTGACCAGACCTACTTGAGCAGCTGCAAGAACAAAGAAATTTAGGATGAAGTATTTTGCAACAACTAGCCATACTGCCTCCTTTTTAAATTTGTATTTTTTCCTATTTAAAAAAATTTTTTTTTCAGTGGGTTTTGTCATACACTGATATGAATCAGCCATAGAGTTACACGTATTCCCCATCCCGATCCCCCCCCCCACCTCCCTCTCCACCCGATTCCTCTGGGTCTTCCCAGTGCACCAGGCCGGAGCACTTGACTCATGCATCCCATCTGGGCTGGTGATCTGATTCACCATAGATAATATACATGCTGTTCTTTTGAAACATCCCACCCTCACCTTCTCCCACAGAGTTCAAAAGTCTGTTCTGTACTTCTGTGTCTCTTTTTCTGTTTTGCATATAGGGTTATCGTTACCATCTTTCTAAATTCCATATATATGTGTTAGTATGCTGTAATGTTCTTTATCTTTCTGGCTTACTTCACTCTGTATAATGGGCTCCAGTTTCATCCATCTCATTAGAACTGATTTGAATGAATTCTTTTTAATGGCTGAGTAATATTCCATAGTGTATAGGTACCACAGCTTCCTTATCCACTCGTCTGCTGATGGACATCTAGGTTGCTTCCATGTCCTGGCTATTATAAACAGTGCTGCAATGAACATTGGGGTGCACGTGTCTCTTTCAGATCTGGTTTCTTCAGTGTGTATGCCCAGAAGTGGTATTGCTGGGTCATATGGCAGTTCTATTTCCAGTTTTTTAAGAAATCTCCACACTGTTTTCCATAGTGGCTGTACTAGCTTGCATTACTACCAACAGTGTAAGAGGGTTCCCTTTTCTCCACACCCTCTCCAGCATTTGTTGCTGTAGACTTTTGGATAGCAGCCGTCCTGACTGGCATGTAATGGTACCTCATTGTGCTTTTGATTTGCATTTCTCTGATAATGAGTGATGTTGAGCATCTTTTCATGTGTTTGTTAGCCATCTGTATGTCTTCTTTGGAGAAATGTCTGTTTAGTTCTTTGGCCCATTTTTTGATTGGGTCATGTATTTTTCTGGAATTGAGCTTCAGGAGTTGTTTGTATATTTTTGAGATTAATCCTTTGTCTGTTTCCTCATTTGCTATTATTTTCTCCCAATCTGAGGGCTGTCTTTTCACCTTACTTATAGTTTCCTTTGTTGTGCAAAAACTTTTAAGTTTCATTAGGTCCCATTTGTTTATTTTTGCTTTTATTTCTAATATTCTGGGAGATGGGTCATAGAAGGTCTTGCTGTGATTTATGTCGGAGAGGGTTTTGCCTATGTTCTCCTCTAGGAGTTTTTAGAAGGTGTTCTAGTTTCATTCTTTTACAAGTGGTTGACCAGTTTTCCCAGCACCACTTGTTAAAGAGGTTGTCTTTTTTCCATTGTATATCCTTGCCTCCTTTGTCAAAGATAAGGTGTCCATAGATTTGTGGATTTATCTCTGGGCTTTCTATTCTGTTCCATTGATCTATGTTTCTGTCTTTGTGCCAGTACCATGCTGTCTTGATGACTGTGGCTTTGTAGTAGAGCCTGAAGTCAGGCAGGTTGATTCCTCCAGTTCCATTCTTCTTTCTCAAGATTACTTTGGCTATTCGAGGTTTTTTGTATTTCCATACAAATTGAGAAATTATTTGTTACAGTTCTGTGAAAAATACTGTTGGTAGCTTGATAGGGATTGCATTGAATCTATAGAATACTTTGGGTAGAATAGCCATTTTGACAATATTGATTCTTCCAATCCACGAACACGATATGTTTCTCCATCTGTTGTGTCCTCTTTGATTTCTTTCATCAGTGTTTTATAGTTTTCTATGTATAGGTCTTTTGTTTCTTTAGGTAGATATACTCCTAAGTATTTTATTCTTTTTGTTGCAATGGTGAATGGTATTGTTTCCTTATATTCTCTTTCTGTTTTTTCGTTGTTAGTATATAGGAATGCAAGGGATTTCTGTGTGTTAATTTTATATCCTGCAACTTTACTATATTCGTTGATTAGCTCTAGTAATTTTCTGGTAGAGTCTTTAGGGTTTTCTATGTAGAGGATCATGTCATCTGCAAACAGCGAGAGCTTCACTTCTTCTTTTCCTATCTGGATTCCTTTTACTTGTTTTTCTGCTCTGATTGCTGTGGCCAAAACTTCCAACACTATGTTGAATAGCAGTGGTGAGAGTGGGCATCCTTGTCTTGTTCCTGATTTCAGGGGAAATGCTTTCAATTTTTCACCACTGAGGGTGATGCTTGCTGTGGGTTTGTCATATATAGCTTTTATTATGTTGAGGTATGTTCCTTCTCCTTTTTAAATTTAAAAGAATTCTGAATTTTAACTCTAGTAAGATGAGTCTTTGGGACACTAGTCTACTGGGCTCTTGGTCTGCTGGCTTTCTGAATAAAGTTGTTCTCCTTGTCCTGAAAGGAGCTTGATCTTTTCAGACTAAGGGCTTACTCCTTGTCTCTCTAATTATGACCTGTCATATGGCTAACAGTATGAGTTTTCATGCATTTAAAACAGCACAATTTGAGTAAGTTTTTGGAAAGAAATTTAGTGTTGTGCATGAAGAAACTTGAAACATTTAAATGCTGTTGTAATTTAACTTAGAAAAAAATTACATTCAGGGAGTACTTTCCACTTTTACTTCACACAACTTTTAATTTATAAATGTAAATTCAACATAATTATTCAATATTGGGGATTGTGATTGAAGTATAATTAATTTGATAAGACATTAACTACATTGTTGTGTCCAGTAACATACAAATATTTTACAAACTTCAAAACAAAGAGATTTGATACAGGGAAATTTACAGAACGTTGACGAAGGACTGTCATGAAGGCTGGGGAAGCAGAAAAGAGTCTTCACCCTCAGGAGTCCTCAACAGACTTGGACTCCAAGTGCCCCAAGCTGATCTGATAAAGATGTTGCAATCTGTGGTTACTGGCAGTATCCTCTTCTGGTGAAACACAGACATTTGCATCCTTTCCAACACCACTGAAACTACCCTTGGGGTTCTGTATCCCGTAGCTCCCCAAAGGTCATTACTTGAAAGTAGCTGCTGAAGCTGCCAGAGATCATCTCCAAAAGCAAGAAAAAGATGCAACTTCTTCCTTCTTCCCACTGTTCAGTACCTCCTAGGGCTTGCACTCTCAGAGTCTTAAGAAAATCCAGGTGATAAAAGGGTTAGGACAAACCATCTACAAGCTCAAACTTTGGAGGGTACAGGAGGCCCCAGTCCCCAAGATGTGGGCCTTCCAACAAAAGTCACTGTATGGACAAAGTATACCGTGCAGAAAAGATACATGGGAAAATAATAATTATAATTTGAGGACACATACAGAAAAATGTTCAGAAGAATTTGGTTGCAAGTGCAGTGAGGATAGAGTCACTCTTATCTTATTTCTTGGTTTATCCTAACTGCCTGGTACATGGTAGGTGTGTGTGTGCACTCAGCCACTTCAGTCATGTCCGACTCTTGGCTACCCTGTGGACTGTAACCCACCAGGCTCCTCCGTCTATGGGATTCTTCAAGCAAGAATACTGGAGTATGTTGCCACGCCCTCCCCCAAGGGATCTTCTAGACATAGGGATCGAACCCATATCTCTCACATTTTCTTCATTAGCAGGCTAGATCTTTACCACTAGAGCCACCTGGGACGCCTAGTACATGGTATACCTTTCTTAAATACCTGTAGCCTGAAAGGAAGATATAACTATTAAGGAATAACTTTTATCTGGAAGAGTACACTATGATTGATTTTTAAATTTTTATTTTAACAAGTTGTGTTTTTTAATATTTTTATGAATAACTTGTATACATTAAATTAAGACCAAATATCTAAAATGCAATTCAACATTAAAGAAATTGAGATTGCAATTGAGTAAACAAAACAAAACAAAATACAATTAGTTACCTATTGAAGAATGATCCACATGAAAATGTAAAGAGAGATCATTGCGATTTTAGTCTTAACCACAGTACTGATTAATGGTGCAGTCTTTGATCCATAAATTAGTCTAAGAATTTCAGAATCTGTATCTTTGAAAGATAAGAGAAACATCAAAACCTCACAAAATATTCTTGAACAAATAATAAAGATATATAAATATATATAAGGAAAACAATTTTTAGAAAGACTAAGGCCGTATATAAAATATCATTTTTGTCATAAATAAGATTTTATCAATTATGGCAAATTTTGAGATTATTGTTAATATTTTTGAGATTTCTAGTTTAAAAACAAATGGAAAAAAAATTTAAATACATGAGAAGGAAACCAGAAAAGTACAACAGAGATATCTAGTAACTTTTTTTATCTGTCTTAATTGTATTCTACTTGAAGATCCCAGAGGGAATTTATCAATAGAAAGCATCATCCATTCCCCCAATGGGCATAGTATAACAGGGATGATATCACACTCCTGTTTCTCTTTATACGGTTAACTGTGGACATTTTCCATTAGTCCATCTTGATGAGACTTTAGGCATCATCTGGTGTTGAGGTCAGTCAGATAGCAAAACAGAACTACAGAATCAAAAGGGTAATCACTGGTTTTGATTCATTCTGCTTCTTGCACATTCTGTTAATTCTAGACTCCTTTTCCTTATTTTTCCCTTATTATTTGTTTTTATGGAAAGATAGTATTTCTTTTTCCATAATCTTTTATGTAACAGTGTTTACTGCAACATATTAAAAATGGGTTTTGATTTCCAGCTATTTAGGGACAAAAGAATATATATTCCTCTTTTATTATTGTATGATGAATTTGTTTCCTTGAGATGGAAATTTTACAAAAGAAAAAGTAGTTTTACATTGAATGAAGATTAATGCTGGAAGTTATAACATTAAAATAAATGTCTCAATCTTATTTATGTTTCCTGGACGAAATGACAATGCATGGCTAGTAACCAAATTGTAGACTGTAAAGGCAAGACTATGACCTAGAGAACGTAGGCAGCATTACAAGTTCTGTGTCCTGATACAAGAGCTGAGACACAAGTTCCCTTAGGGGGATGGTATGATGATAGGCCAATGCTGTAGCAACCTGAACCATTTAAGCTATAAAAGGAGAAATTAAGGTGAATTAATAAGTACCTCATAGGCTTTTGGGGAGAAAAGTATGGTAAAACAATAGAACTATGGCTAAGATGCTGTCAAATTCATATAAGATTTGATATTACTCTACTCCTACTCTTAATAATTTTCCAAGTCAAATATTTACTTTTCCAATTTACATTAAACTCAAGCAATTGGATAGAAAACAGTAAGAGCAATCAGTGAGGCCAGTTGCTTGGTGTTGTCCAGACTGTATTGCCTTGCTTGTCTGGAGTCCTACATGGGCTCTTCAATGTGGCTTGATCACAGTGGCTCCCGTTTATCAGAGTGCAACAGAGATTTGACCAGTGCCTCCTACTCATCCTTCTTCTCACCCATCATTTATTCAGCAAACAGATTTGAGGTCTTCACATTTGCTGGTCACTACATTGGTCCTTGCTTCACTTTGACCACAAGTAGCGACTCAGTCACAGGTGTTTCTTTAGTTTATTGGACGGTTTTACATTTTACGTAGATCTCAGCTTTCATCTGCCAGTGCAAGTGGAATTTGACAGAAATGCTATATTTTTAATGGAATTTTTCCCAAATTTATTATTCATATTAAGGCATCAAATTCATTTTTAGTGCTGTCTACTTCTTTAGCATCCCAGAATTTGGGATTGTTTATAAGTCAAATGTTGTCATTAGTCTCTGGGATTATTACAAGAGTTTAATCTGCTATTAATACAACCTAGAGAGTTGAGATGGGGGAATGGGAAGGAGGTTCCAGAGTTACGGGGTATATACTTGTGACTGACTCACATTGTTGTGTGGCAGAAGAAAGACCAGCATTATGGAGCAATTATCCTCCAGTTAAAAATTTTAAAAGATAAATTGAAAACAGAAGAATATAAAATATATATGAAACTTGGCAATTCTTCCTGAAATGTAAAGTCTTCCTAGAAAGATGAGCCAACATTTCCTTCTGATTTGTAATAACATATATTTTAACATTTAACATGTAAGAAATTGAAAAGTTGCAAAATTTTAACCTCCATAAGAGAAGATGTAGATATATGTCTGGGTTTTGTGATTCTCCTCAGCAAGGCTAGACATAATATTCTTTTATCACTCTTTCTTATTTAGTTTTTATTGCTTTTAAAATTCTACTTAAAATCACATTTTATATGATATGTTTCCCTGAATATACTGTGACCTCCTTAAGCGTAACCAAGTTTAATTTTTCTTTGATCTGTCTTCATCCTCCAAGATAGTTGTAGGCTGTGAACAGAAAGATAGAGGAGGGAACCTTGAATTGGAGTCAAAGATTCCTGCTTTTCACATTTCCTTTCTGCATCTCTGTTTCCATGAAAAATTGATCACCATTGACAATAAAGCAGATAGATGATATTCATGAAACAACTAAAGCTTTGTCTTGTAAATGGCAATTATCATCTAAATGCTAGTTCTCACTGAGATTTAGAACAAATGGCATGAACTTTAAGGACATTGTGTTGGGGAAGCATGTATTAGACAGAACTGAGATGGGATTTTTCCATAAAGTTTTACATAGTAAAATTAAAATAAGAAATATATATTATATATTTATTTACATTTACATATTTATATAAATATATATATTATAGTGTTTGTATGTATTTACAAAAGTCTGAGATTATACATACAGGTACATTCATGTGTATATATGTACATCACATAAATCTATGTACTATATTATTTCAGAGCCACAGAAATAATCAAATTCTTATATGTGTAAATAGATGCTAAAACTAGCAAACTGAAATAATGCATCTCAAATAATAGAAAAATACTATTAAATAATAGCCATCTTTTACACAGAATTTGCTGTCATAACTCTAGATATTAATACTTTAACAATATACATGCTTATTCATCTGTAACTGGTAATATTCTAAGCAATTTAATTAGTTTACCTCATTTACCTCATTTAATCCTAACCATATCAGAGACCAAACTGTATTATTTTTATGTACTGTGGACAGAGGAATGGTGGGTAGAGGATAATATGAACCAGCAGCCATAGTCCTGCCTCAGAATCTGAGTTCCTCACTCAGTGCCCTCAGGATAACTAAATATTTGGCCATTTGTGAGGACCCCAATCTTCTCCTGTAGATGCCTGGCTCCCTCCACATAATCACAGAGCCTCATGGCAAGGGCAGAACCTATAGGCAAAGAGAGTTCAGACATTTGGTATAGATTTTCCCCAAATTATGTTTCAGTTATTTTCTAATTCTTTCTCATGTGGAATACATTCAAAGACTTCATAAGATTTGTTGGTTCCTTAAAATAGACTGATTCAATTCTGACTTCTGTAGCAAAACAACATAGGTTTACTATGAGTAACCAACTCCTTAAGCAAAAGTTGTGGAATCTCAGATATCAACTAAATTGCAAGTAATTATTAATCCCAAAATCTACAGCCCTGTGACATTTTTTCATATTTAGAACAACTGAGTTTCTGAGAATGCACACACATGAACAAATGCATACTCCACAAGCTCACTAAATATTCATTTCAGGTGGTCATATCCCATGAACAATCTATTAATCACAAAGCTCTCCTTGGTGGTCTAGGTGAAATTTCATGGACAACTCCACCTGGGTGGTCAACTATACTGGACAGTTGGATCTCATCCTCATGGGACTCTTCAGTCAATCCAAGTATCCAATTCTTCTTTGTGTAGTCATTTTTGTAATTTTCCTGATGGCCCTGTCAGGGAATATCATGCTGATCCTTCTGATATATTCTGATGCCCACCTCCACACTCCCATGTACTTTTTCATCAGTCAATTGTCTCTCATGGACATGATATACATTTCTGTCATTGTTCCCAAGATGCTCATGGACCAGGTCATGGGTATGAATAAGATCTCAGCCCCTGAATGTGGGACGCAGATGTTCCTCTATCTAACAGTAGGAGGTTCAGAATATTTCCTTCTGGCTGCCATGGCCTATGACCGCTATGTGGCCATCTGTCATCCACTCCACTATTCTACCCTCATGAGTCATAAGGTGTGGCTCCTCCTGGTGTCTGGCTGCTGGTTCCTGGGATCAGTGGATGGCTTTATGCTCACACCCATCACTATGACCTTTCCCTTCTGCAAATCCCGGGAGATCCATCATTTCTTCTGTGAGGTCCCTGCTGTAATGAAGCTCTCCTGCTCAGACACTTCCCTCTATGAGACACTCATGTACCTGTGCTGTGTCCTCATGCTCCTCATCCCTGTGACAGTCATTTCAAGCTCTTATTCATTCATCCTCCTCACCATCCACAGGATGAATTCAGCAGAGGGCAGGAAAAAGGCTTTTATGACTTGTTCTTCCCACATGACTGTGGTCATCCTCTTCTATGGAACTTCAACCTATAGCTATATGTTCCCCAGCTCCTACCACACCTCTGAGAGGGACATGGCTGTATCTATCTTTTACACCATACTCCCTCCTGTTCTAAACCCTTTAATCTATAGTCTTAGGAATAAGGATGTCACAGGGGCTCTAAAGAACTTGTTGAATGTGGAATCTGCCTTTCAGAGAACTATGAAATAAGACTTTTTTATGATAATGGTTTATTCTTCAGTTTACTTATCAGAAATATATAGTCTTTTGCCTAAGTCATTCTTTGGATTGTCCTACCATGATGTGTCATCCTATATTCATCCCTTTGAAGGAACTGTTTCCCTGTACTGGAAGGCTCATTTTTATACTTCTTGTAAAATTTATCTTTAATTTTACACTTCTTGTAAAAATTATCTTTACAATTATACTGAATCCATATTTCACTTATATGAAGTTGATAAGTGTACAGTGATGTTGTGGGATAGTATTCATATACTTAGGAAATACATAACTAAATTATTTAGAGTAAAATATCATAATTTGTGCAACTAATGGGAAAGAGATGGACAGAAAAAGGTGATGAGGCAAAAGAATGTTAACAGGCAAATGTAGCTGAGCTTTATATGTGTTCATTGTACTATTATTATCCTTGGTACCAGAATATATTTGAAATTACTTCAAAATAAAGACTAAGTTAGACATTTCTTCCTTTTTTAGTCCATAGTTTCTGCTTTTGGTGACTGTGTGACAATCTTAGAAATCACACTTATTCTATCATAGCTAATCATGACTGCTGCATATCTTCTGCCTGCCTTTATTTTGGACTAGTTTGTTCCTCATGATCCAATTCTGAAGGTATCTAGTGAGTGTTTCCTGTCTAAAAACCTTATCAGCTTGTGGTATATTGAAAATTCAATACCCCACAAGGTACTGTCGAGAAAATATTAAGTCTAAATAAACAGAATTATATTAACCCCAATGTTCTCTCAAGCAGGGAACATTTTTTCATATGAGGTGGTATCAGAGCAAAGATTTGAAGTATGTAGCATTATATAAGCAAGGAGAAGAAATATTTAATCCTTCATTGACTCAAACAATATTTCTTACCTTATAATTAAAAGTAAGACCTAAGTGAGTTTAGAATCTTAATTGTACATGCCTACTATCCCTACAAATTTGAACTGTAAGTGCAGCTTGTACAAGCACTTATAATAAAAATATATATATTATTTTGATGCTTTTGATGTTCCACATCCGACAAGCAACTTCAGCCAAACAAAGTGGTGCTGAGAGAAAACCTGGGAGCTCTAGATGCTACTCTCAGTTTAGTAAAGGATTCTGGGGCAGGGGGGCTTGCTCAGGGACCTGATGTTATGGGAAAAGAACATTGTGACTAAAGGTAATGTCGTTGGCAAATCAAGTGAAGTAATTATTCCAGTATTTCTCTATTCCTTATTCACTTTATCTTCTATTTTCTTGCCCTTTTGTATCTAGGTCTTCAAAAACATTAAAAGTGATCTGACTTGCATTTTAGAAATGCTAAATTGTTGGTAATCATTTGAAGAAGTGCAAGACTAGAAATAGGGAGTCTGGGTGAGAGAGGATGGTGAGCCTACTGTTGTCGATCTAAGTGGAATGGACCATACTCTACAGCTAGGAGGGATTGGGAAAAATACATAAACAGGGCCTTGCTGAATCTGTACCCTAACACCACAAATCTGTTCAGTGAAAACAGAACAGAACACAAGTAGTTAAAAAGACCAGAACCTATCAAAAAAGATCTTCTGGAACAAAAAACTTTAAAAAGTATAGCAATGAATTGGATAGAAGATGAGGGCTTACAATACAGTCAAGTCTCATAACCCTAGGAAGGTGATACCTAAACTAGACAATAATTATACTGCAAACATTGTCCCATAGGAGACTTATGAACCCATGGTAGACTTCAAAGCTTGGGAGTCCTTCACTGGGAAGGTAAGTTCCCAGAGCATTTGGTGTAAAGCCCAGTGGGACTTGATTTCTAGAGACTCGAAGGACTGGGCAAAATAGTGTGTGTGTGTTAGTCGCCCAGTCGTGTCTGACTCTTTGTGACCTTATGGACTATAGCCCGCCAGCCTCATCTATCCATGGGATTTTCCAGGCAAGAATACTGAACTGGGTTGCCATTTCCTTCTCCAGGGGATCTTCCCAACCAAGGAAACGAACCCAGGTCTCCTGCACTGCAGGCAGCTTCTTTACTCTCTGAGCCACTGGGGAAGCCCAGGCACAATAGAGACTTCATTATTAAAAGAAACACACAAAATCTCACATGAACTCGAATCTAAGGCAAAACTGTCACTGTTGACAAGTGACAGAATATTAGACATAGAAAATCCTAAACACACCAGTGAAAAACTATTAAAGATGCTCCATGAATTCAGTAAATTTGCAGGAAATGAATATACAGAAATCTGTTTCTTTTCTATATGCTAATAATGAACTATAAGAAATAGAACTTAAGGAAACAGTCCCATGTAGAGTCACATCAAAAGTAAAAAAATAAAGTAAATACTTAGGAATCCATTAACCCAGGAGGTTAAAAAAAAAAAAAAAAACTGTATTTGGAAAACTATAAGACACTGATGAAAGAAGTAGAAGACAAAGAAAACAGATGGAAAGATATAGCCTTCTTTTGAATTGGAAGATTTAATATTTTTAAATTGATTATCCTGACCAAGGTGCTCTACATTTTCAATGCAATCCCTATAAATATAACAATGAAAAATTTCACAGAACTAGAAGAAACAATTTTGAAATTTTTGAATGTATAGAAAAAAGACCCCAAACAGCCAAAACAATCTTGAGAAAGAGGAACAGAGCTTGAGATATCATAACCCATGACTTCAGACTGTACTATAAACCTATAATATTCAAAATAGTATGGTGCTGGAACAAAAACAGACACATAGATCAATGGAACAGAATAGAAAGCCAAGAAGTGGATACACATTTATATGATCAATTAATCTATGACAAAGGAGGCAAGAATATACAATTAGAAAACTAGAACCTTTGTAGCTAGGAATGAACTCAATAAAGTTGCAGGATATAAAATCAACACACAGAAGGCATTTGAATTTCTATGGAATAGTATTCCAATCAAAATAACATCAAAAATAATAATATATGTAAGGGAAATAATGATCTAAATAACAAAACTTCAAGAGTTTGCTGAAAGATATTAAAAAAGATATAAAACAAATGGAAAGACATCCTATTTCATGAATCAGAAGAGTGAACATGTTAAAATGTCCATTATATTCAAGCCATCTATAGACTCAACATAAATTACTATGAAAACTTCAATGATATTAAATATGAAAAATCATCTTAACATTTTCACAGAACCACAAAAGAGCCCAAAAAGACCAAGCAATCCCAAGAAAACCACACAAACCTGGATCCATCACACTTTCTGATTTCAAAATAAACTATTAATACAAAGTAAAATAATTAAAACTGAATGATACATTCTTAAAATAAATATTCACCCATTGAAACAGAATGGATAGCCCAGAATTAAATCCCTGCATATATGTTCAGCTATTGTTCTGCAAAGGAGCCAAAAACACCCACTAGGAAAACGATAATCTCTTTGAGAAATGGTGCTGGAAAAAATGAATGAACTCATGCAGAAATATGAAATGGGCAACTTACCTTCCACAACACACAAAATTTTGTCAAAATGGATCAAAGACTAAAACATTAAGAACTGATATTGTAACATTCTAGGAAGAAAACATAGGTGAAAATTCCTCAGCATTGGTCTTATCAATGATTTTCTTATTATGACAACAGAGCAGATGAACAAAAGTAAAAATCAAAAACTGAGACTATATCAAACTTAAAAACTTCTTGGTTCAGTTCAATTTAGTCACTCAGTCGTGTCTTGACTCTTTGTGACTACATGTACTGCAGCACGCCAGGCCTCCCTGTCCAACACCAACCCCTGGAGTTTACCCAAACTCATGTCCACTGAGTCACTGATGCCATCCAACCATCTCATCCTCTGTCGTTCCCTTCTTCTCCCACCTTCAGTCTTCCCCAGCATCAGGGTCTTTTCAAATGAGTTAGTTCTTTGCATCAGGTGGCCAAAGTATTGAAGTTTCAGCTTCAGCATCAGCCCTTCCAATGAATATTCAGGACTGACTTCCTGTAGGATAGACTGGTTGGATCTCCTTGCAGTCCAAGGGACTCTCAAGAGTTTTCACCAACACCACAGTTCAAAAGTATCAATTCTTTGGCACTCACCTTTCTTTATAGTCCAACTCTCACATCCATACGTGACTACCGAAAAAACTGTAATAGCTTTGACTAAACCGACCTTTTTTGGCAAGTAATGTCTCTGCTTTTTAATACTTTGTCTAGGTTGATCATAACTTTTCTTCCAAGGAACAAGCGTTTTCTAATTTCATGGCTGCAGTCACCATCTGCAATGATTTTGGAGTCCAAAAAAACGAAGTCTCTCACTGTTTTCCCATCTATTTGCCATGAAGGGATGGGACCAGATGCCATGATCTTAGTTTTCTGAATGTTGAGTTTTAAGCCAACTTTTTCACTCCCCTCTTTCACTTTCATCAAGAGACTCTTTAGTTCTTCTTTGCTTTCTGCCATAAGGGTGGTGTCATCTGCATATCTGAGGTTATTGATATTTCTCCTGGTGATCTTGACTCCAGCTTGTGCTTTATCCAGCCCAGCATTTCTCATTATATACTATGCATATAAGTCAAATAAGCTAAAAATACCTTCTACACAACCAAACAAATAATCAACAAAATGAAAAGGCAAGACAATGGAACAAAAATTTTGCAAACCATACAATGAATAAAGAGTAAATATGCAAAATATATATAAATACATATAAATCAATAGTAATATACAAACAATTTTGCTTAGATGATGGACAGAGGAGCTAAATTCACATTTTTCCAAAGAAGATGTACAAAAATCCAACAAGCTCATATAAAGATGCTTAACATCACTAATCAACAGAAAATGCAT
Organism: Muntiacus reevesi; assembly: GCF_963930625.1. Classification (NCBI taxonomy): domain Eukaryota; kingdom Metazoa; phylum Chordata; class Mammalia; order Artiodactyla; family Cervidae; genus Muntiacus; species Muntiacus reevesi. The sequence continues at coordinate 220,460,937 of NC_089249.1, forward strand.
ATCAAAACAACAATTAGATATCATATCACACCTGTTAGAATGGCTATTATCCAGAAGTCAAGAAATAACAAGTACTAACAAGGATATGAAAAAAAAGGAAGTATTGTGCATTTTGATAGTAATTAATTGCTGAAGCTACTATGTAAAAAAGTATGAAGTTTCCCTAAAACAATTAAAAACTGAATTACCATATGACCCAGTTCCTGTTCTAGAGACATAAACAAAAGAATTGACAACAGAATATCAAAAGGATGTCTGCACTCCCAAATGTATTATAACATTATTCACAATATACTGATAATGGGAATAATCAATTTTCAGTGGAAGGATAGATTAAAAATATGGGGTTCATGGACTATTTGTGAAATACTTCAATAAAGTACTAACTAACCATGAAAGAGAAGGATATTCTTCCATTTTTAACAACATGTATGGGCTTCGAGAACATTATATTAAGTGAAATAAACCAGGGAAAAGCAAAGGCTGTGTGGTAACACTTGAATGTGCAATCTAAAAAAGAAGTTTGTGAAAACTGAGAGTAAAAAAGTGGTTCTCAGCAGTTGAAGAATGAGGAAAGAGAGGTATTGTTAAGGGAACAAATAAATAAACTGTAGATAAATAAATCCTGAATACTTAATAGACAAAATAGTAAATATGTAAAAAAAAATGTATAGTAATCAGAAAACTTATTAAGTGAAGAGATTTAATTATCACAGCAGACACAACACAAAAAAGTAATTATGTGACATGGTAGAGAGTACCCCAGAGAAGGAAATGGCAACCCACTCCAGTACTCTTGCCTGGGAAATCCCAAGGACGGAGGAGCCTGGTAGGCTGCAGTCCATGGGGTCGCTAAGGATCGGACAGGACTGAACGACTTCACTTTCACTTTTCACTTTAATGCATTGGAAAAGAAAATGGCAACCCACTCCAGTGTTCTTGCCTGGAGAATCCCAGGGATGGGGGAGCCTGGTGGGCTGCTGTCTATGGGGTCACACAGAGTCGGACATGACTGAAGTGACTTAGCAGCAGCAGCAGCAGAAAATACCCACTCCAGTATTCTGGCAGGGAGAATTCCATGAACTGCATAGCCCATAGGCTCACAAGCAGTCAGACATGATGAGTGACTTTCACAGAGAATTGCTAAAAAAAAAAAAAAAAAAGCTACAATGTGACAATATTACTCATATTATAATACATTAATGAATCAAATCAATTTGTATTCCTTGAATTTACAGAATCATTAAGTTCAGTTGTTCAGTCGTGTCAGACTCTTTGTGATCCCATGGACTGCAGCATGCCAGACTTCCCTGTCCTTCACTATCTCCTGGAGTTTGCTCAAACTCATGTCCATCAAGTCAGTGATGCCACCCAACCACCTTATCCTCTGTTGTCGCCTTCTCCTCCTACCTTCAATCTTTCCAAGCATCAGGGTCTTTTCCAATGAGTCTGTTCTTCTCAGCAGGTGGCCAAAGCGTTATGGAGTTTCAGCTTCAGCATCATTCCTTTCTTTCAGGGCTGATTTCCTTTAGGATTAGTTGCTTTGATCTCTTTGCAGTCCAAGGGACTCTCAAGAGTCTTCTCCAATGCTACAGTTCAAAGCATCAGTTCTTCGGCACTCAGCTTTCTTTATAGTCCAACTCTCACATCCATACATGACTATTGGAAAAACCACAGCTCTGACTAGATGGACCTTTGTTGGCAAAGTAATGTCTCTGCTTTTTAATATGCTGTCTACATTGGTCATAGCTTTCCTTCCAAAGAGGAAGTGTCTTTTAATTTCATGGCTGCAGTCAACATCTGCCGTGATTTTGGAGCCCAAAAATATAAAGTCTCTCCCTGTTTCCATTGTTTCCCCATTTGCCATGAAGGGATGGGACCAGATGCCATGATCTTAGTTTTCTGAATGTTGAGTTTTAATCCAACTTATCCACTCCCCTCTTTCACTTTCATCAAGAGACTCTTTAGTTCTTCTTTGCTTTCTGCCATAAGGGTGGTGTCATCTGCATATCTGAGGTTATTGATAGTTCTCCTGGCAATCTTGATTCCAGCTTATGCTTCATCCAGCCCAGAGTTTCTCATGATATACTCTGCAAAGAAGTTAAATAAGCACGGTGACAATATGCAGCCTTGACCTACTCCTTTTCCTATTTGGAACCAGTCTGTTTTTCCATGTCCAATTCTAACTGTTGCTTCCTGATATGCATACAGATTTCTCAAGAGTTAGGGCGGGTGGTTTTGTATTCCCATCTCTTTAAGAATTTTACACAGTTTAATGTGATCCACACAGTCAAAGGCTTTGGCATGGTCAATAAAGCAGAAATAGATGTTTTTCAGGAACTCTCTTGCTTTTGGATGATCCAATAGATGTTGGCAATTTGATCTCTGGTTCCTCTGCCTTTTCTAAATCCAGCTTGAACATCTGGAAGTTCATGGTTCACATATTGTTGAAGCCTGGCTTGAAGAACTTTGAGCATTACTTTACTAGCATGTGAGATGAGTGCAATTGTGTGGTAGTTTCAGCATTCTTTGGCATTGCTTTTCTTTGGAATTGGAATGAAAACTGACCTTTTCCAGTCCTGTGGCCACTGCTGACTTCCCAATTTGCTGGCATATTGAGTGCAGCACTTTCACAGCATCATCTATCAGAATTTGAAGTAGCTCAACTGGAATTCCATCACCTCCACTAGCTTTGTTTGTAGTGATGCTTCCTAAGGACCACTCGACTTCACATTCCAGGATGTCTGGCTCTTAGGTGAGTGATCACACCATCGTGATTATGTGGGTCATGAAGATCTTTTTTGTGTAGTTCTTCTGTGTATTCTTGCCACCTCTTCTTAATATCTTCTGCTTCTGTTAGGTCCATACCATTTCTGTCCTTTATTGTGCCCATCTTTGCATGAACTGTTCCCTTGGTATCTCTAATTCTCTTGAAGAGATTTCTAGTCTTTCCCATTCTATTATTCTATTGTTTTCCTCTATTCCTTTGCACTTATCTCTGAGGAAGGCTTTCTTATCTCTCCTTGATATTCTTTGAAACTCTGCATTCAAATGGGTATATCTTTCCTTTTCTCCTTTGCTTTTCACTTTTCTTTTCACAGCTATTTGTAAGGCCTGCTCAGACAGCCATTTTGCTTTTTTGCATTTCTTTTTCTTGGGGATGGTCTTGATCCCTGTCTCCTATACAATGTCACAAACCTCCATCCATAGTTCATCAGGCACTATATCAGATCTAGTCAAGATATAAACAGAAATTAAATCTCAATATACCTCTTGAATGTAGATGAAAATTTCTTAACAACTATTAGCAAACTGAATTTCAAAACTGTAAAGATGATTACAAGCCATGACCAAGTGTAATTTAAGCCAAGAGTTTAAAATTGCTTAGCAGTAGAAGACTGCTCATGTAGTCTTGTAAGTTTGCACATGCATCTTTAAAATCATTTCCTTAACATATTTTGATGATAATTGGGCTTTTTCAAGTCTCTCACAGTTCTGAAGAACCTGCCACTTGGTCAATGTCTACCCTAATCTTGTATGTTTCTCCAAAATTTTTATTTCACAAAAGTTGCTGCTGACTAGTGACAAACATGGCAAGTGAGTTTCTTTCTCAGGGCCTTTCTCTTCTTGTTCCCTCTATTTAAAATATCATTGCCTAAATATTTAATATCTCACTCACTTGTTTCATTTTGGGGAGTGTTGAAATTTCATATTCTTAATGTGGTCTTAATAAGGCAGTATAAAATAGATTTCATCATGATTCTTTTCTTTCACTCTACCTTAGTTTAGTCACTGTAGTTATTAACATCTGATACAGTACTATGTATTTTGTAGTTTACTGCCTTTATTTTTCACCAGAACATGAACTTTAAAGGGAAGAATCTTGTTTTCACCATCATGAAACTGCACTACTGGCAGGCAAATAACTAGCAGTGAATAATATTTTTTGAATGAGTCAATTAAAGACTCATTTAGGAAGATGGCAGAGGAATAAGACGGTGAGACCACTTTCTTCCCTAGAAATTCATCGAAAGAACAATTCAACGCAGAGCAAACTTCACAAAACAACTTCTGATCGCTAGCTGAGGACATCAGGCGCCCAGAAAAGCCGCCCATTGTCTTCGAAAGGAGGTAGGACAAAATATAAAAGATAAAAAGAGAGACAAAAGAGCTAGGGACGGAGACCCGTCCCGGGAAGGGAGTCTTAATAGAGGAAGTTTCCAAACACCAGGAAACCCTTGCATTGGCGGATCTGGGGGAAGTTTTCAAATCTCGGAGGGCAACTTAACTGGGAGGAAAATAAATAAATAAATAAATAAATAAATCCCACAGATTACGTGCCTAAAAGCACCTCCCGGCAGAAAAGTACCCCAGACAACCACATCCGGCACCAGCAAGTGGGGGCAGAATGGAGAGGAGCGGGCGGCATTGTTTACAGTAAGGACTAGGCCTGAGTGCCCTGGGGAAATCGGAGGGAACTTTTGTGAGATACCAACTTAAACTGTGGGACAGCAAAAGAGAGAGAGAAAATTAACCGGCCCAAACACACTGCAGGCCGTTCGCAGAACAAACTGTCTGAGCAAGTCCAGAGAAGCTAGCTGGCTGCAGACCAGCCCAGCCCCACTGGAGGCAGGAGGCAGCGGGGAGGGGAAAGGGGCAGGCTCGGCCCCAAAGACCTCATCCCCTACCACACTGCAAACAGGCCTCCAGTTTCTAACCAAACATTTCCTGAGATTCTGGATGGTCGACATCCGCCGGGAGGGTCGCGGCTAGACACAGGGCGCAGGCACCTGACCCGCGCGGGCGGAAACCAAGGCTGGGACTGCAGAGGGGAGAAGGCGCACCGCACCCGGGGAGAGTGCGCCCGTGAAGCTCCTGGCTGCCTGAGCTGCTCGGCCGGATAAGGCACAAAACGCAGGCGCGGCCGAGTCCGCGCTTTTGTGGAGTACTCGAAAACTGGAACCACACGCAACGCAGGGCACACTCCATATAGAACAGCCGGGAGCCTGAGCAGCGTAGACGGGGAAAGCAGCGCCCCTCCCTCCCCGCAGTGTGACGGTACTAGCTAACCTGAACAAGAGACGACCTCCGCCCGACTGTGTCAGGGCGGAAATTAGGCACTGAAGAGACCAGCAAACAGAAGCCAAATAAACAAAGGGAACCGCTTCAGAAGGATCTGGTGCAACAGATTAAAATCACTGTAGATAACACCGACTACACCAGAAGGGGCCTATAGATATCGAGAAGTGTAAGCTGGAATGAGGAGCTATCTGAAACTGAACCGAACCCACACTGACCGCAACAGCTCCAGAGAAATTCCTAGATATATTTTTACTTTTTTTTTTATTAAAAAAATTTTTTTTCTTTTCTTTTTTTTCTCTTTTACTTTATTTTAAAATTCCCTATTACTCCCCCATTACTCCTTAAGTTTCACTTTCATATATTTTTACGATTTTTTTAATTAGGAAAAAAAATTTTCTTTCTTGTTTTTTTTCTTGCTTTTTTCTTTTTCTCTTATTACCTTTTAAAGTCCTCTATTACTCCTCTACTACTCCTTAAGTTTCATTTTCATTTCACTATAACCTTGCAAAAAAAAAAAAAGAGAGAGAGAAGCCCTATTTTTAAACCAAACTTCATATATATTTCTAAAATTTTTTGTGATTTTATTTTTAACATTGTATTTTTAAGAGTCTAACCTCTACTCTAGATTTTTAATCTTTGTTTTTCAGTATGTGATATAAATTTTGGACATTTAAGAAGCCAATATTCAGTTCCCATTTTTACTCAGGAAGTTGTTGATTACTCTCTCCCACTTTTGACTCTCCATTTTCTACCTCAGAACACCTCTATTTCCTCTTTTCCCCTTCTCTTCCCAATCCAATTCTGTGAATCTTTGTGGGTGTCTGGGCTACGGAGAACACTTTGGGAACAGACAACTGTGTAGATCTGCCTCTCTCCTCTTGAGTCCCCCTTTTTCTCCTCCTGCTCATCTCTATCTCCCTCCTCCCTCTCCTCTTTTTCATGTAACTCTGTGAAACTCTCTGGGTGTCCCTCACGGTGGAGAATCTTTTCACCATTAACCTAGAAGTTTTATTATCAGTGCTGTATAGTTTGAGAAGTCTTGAGACTACTGGAGGAATAAAACTGAAATCCAGAGGCAGGAGACTTAAATCCAAAACCCGAGCACACCAGAAAACTCCCGACTACATGGGACATTAAGTAATAAGAGACCATTAAAAAGCCTCCATACCTACACTGAAACCAACCACCACCCAAGAGCCAGTAAGTTTCAGAGCAAGACATACCACGCAAATTCTCAGGCAACATAGCCCTGAGTGTCAACATACAGGCTGCCATAGTCACACCTAACACATAGACCCATCTCAAAACCCATTACTGGGCACTCCATTGCACTCCAGAGAGAAGAAATCCAATTTCACGCACCAGAACACCGACACAAGCTTCCCTAAACAGGAAACCATGACAAGCCAATCATCCAAACCTACCCACTGGGTGAAACCTTCACAATAAAAGGGAACCACAGACCTCCAGAATACAGAAAGCCCACTCCAGACACAGCAATCTAAACAAGATGAAAAGGCAAAGAAATACCCAACAGGTAAAGGAACATGAAAAATGCCCACCAAGTCAAACAAAGAGGAGGAGATAGGGAATCTACCTGAAAAAGAATTTAGAATAATGATAATAAAAATGATCCAAAATCTTGAAAACAAAATCGGGTTACAGATAAATAGCCTGGAGACAAAGATTGAGAAGATGCAAGAAATGTTTAATAAAGACCTAGAAGAAATAAAAAAGACAATTAAAAATGAATAATGCAATAAATGAGATCGAAAACACTCTGGAGGAAACCTAGAGTAGAATAACGAAGACAGAAGATGGGATAAGTGAGGTAGAAGATAAAATGGTGGAAATAAATGAAGCAGAGAGGAAAAAAGAATTTAAAAAAATGAGGACAAACTTAGGGACCTCTGGGACAATATGAAACACCCCAACATTCGAATCATAGGAGTCCCAGAAGAAGAAGAAGACAAAAAGAAAGGCCATGAGAAAATACTCGAGGAGATAATAGCTGAAAACTTCCCTAAAATGGGGAAGGAAATAGCCACCCAAGTCCAAGAAGTCCAGAGAGTCCTAAACAGGATAAACCCAAGGCGAAACAGCCCAAGACACATATTAATCAAATTAACAAAGATCAAACACAAAGAACAAATATTAAAAGCAGCAAGGGAGAAACAACAAATAACACACAAAGGGATTCCCATAAGGATAACAGCTGATCTATCAATAGAAACCCTCCAGGCCAGAAGGGAATGGCAGGACATACTTTTAAAGTAATGAAAGAGAACAATCTACAACCTAGATTACTGTACCCAGCAAGGATCTCATTCAGATATGAAGGAGAATTCAAAAGCTTTACAGACAAGCAAAAGCTGAGAGAATTCAGCACCACCAAACCAGCTCTTCAACAAATGCTAAAGGATCTTCTCTAGACAGGAAACACAGAGAGGTTGTATAAGCGTGAACCCAAAACAACAAAGTAAATGGCAACAGAACCACACCTGTCAATAATAACCTTAAATGTAAATGGGTTGAATGCCCAACCAAAAGACAAGGACTGGCTGAATGGATACAAAAACAAGACCCCTATGTATGCTATCTACAAGACACCAATCTCAAAGCAAGAGACACATACAGATAAAAGTGAAGGGCTGGAAAAAATATTTCACGCGAACGGAGACCAAACGAAAGCAGGAGTTGCAATACTCATATAAAATGGACTTTGAAATAAAGGCTGTGAAAAGAGACAAAGAAGGACATTACATAATGATCAAAGGATCAATCCAAGAAGAAGATATAACAATTATAAATATATATGCACCCAACATAGGAGCACCACAATAAGTAAGGCAAACGCTAATGAGTATGAAAGAGGAAATTAGTAGCAACACAACAATAGTGGGAGACTTTAATACCCCACTCACAACTATGGATAGATCAACTAAACAGAAAATTAACAAGGAAACACAAACTTTAAATGAAACAATGGACCAGCTAGACCTAATTGATAACTATAGGACATTTCACCCCAAAACAATCCTTTTTCTCAAGTGCACACGGAACCTTCTCCAGAATAGATCACATCCTGGGCCATAAATCTAGACTTGGTAAATTTAAAAAAATTGAAATCATTCCAGTCATCTTTTCTGACCAGAGTGCAGTAAGATTAGATCTCAATTACAGGAAAAAAATTGTTAAAAATTCAAACATATGGAGGCTAAATAACACGCTTCTGAATAACCAACAAACCATAGAAGAAATAGCAAAAGAAATCAAAATATGTATAGAAATGAATGAAAATGAAAACACAACAACCCAAAACCTATGGGACAATGTAAAAGCAATGCTAAGGGGAAGGTTCACAGATTTACAGGCTTACCTCAAGAAACAAGAAAAAAGTCAAATAAATAACCTAACTCTACACCTAAAGCAACTAGAGAAGGAAGAAATGAAGAACCCAAGTGTTAGCAGAAGGAAAGAAATCTTAAAAATTAGGGCAGAAATAAATGCAAAAGAAACTAAAGAGACCATAGCAAAAATCAACAAAGCTAAAAGCTGTTTTTTTTGAAAAAATAAACAAAATTGACAAACCGTTAGCAAGACTCATTAAGAAACAAAGGGAGAAGAACCAAATAGCAAAATCAGAAATGAAAATGGAGAGATCACAACAGACAACACTGAAATACAAAGGATCACAAGAGACTACTACCAGCAGCTCTATGCCAATAAAATGGACAACTTGGAAGAAATGGACAAATTCTTAGAAAAGTATAACTTTCCAAAACTGAACCAGGAAGAAATAGAAGATCTTAACAGACCCATCACAAGCAAGGAAATCGAAACTGTAATCAGAAATCTTCCATCAAACAAAAGCCCAGGACCAAATGGCTTCACAGCTGAATTCTACCAAAAATTTAGAGAAGAGCTAACACCTATCTTACTCAAACTCTTCCAGAAAATTGCAGAAGAAGCTAAACTTCCAAACTCATTCTCTGAGGCCACCATCACCCTAATTCCAAAACCAGACAAAGATGCCACAAAAAAAAAAAAAAGAAAGAAAACTACAGGCCAATATCACTGTTGAACATAGATGCAAAAATCCTTAACAAAATACTAGCAAACAGAATCCAACAACATATTAAAAAAATCATACCTCATGACCAAGTGGGCTTTATTCCAGGAATGCAAGGATTCTTTAATATCCACAAATCAATCAATGTAATACACCACATTAACAAATTGAAAGATAAAAACCATATGATTATCTCAATAGATGCAGAGAAAGCCGTTGACAAAATTCAACACCCATTTATGATTAAAACTCTCCAGAAAGCAGGAATAGAAGGAACATACCTCAACATAATAAAAGCTATATATGACAAACCCACAGCAAGCATTACCCTCAATGGTGAAAAATTGAAAGCATTTCCCCTAAAATCAGGAACAAGACAAGGGTGCCCACTCTCACCACTACTATTCAACACAGTGTTGGAAGTTTTGGCCACAGCAATCAGAGAAGAAAAACAAGTAAAAGGAATCCAGATAGGAAAAGAAGAAGTGAAGCTCTCGCTGTTTGCAGATGACATGATCCTCTACATAGAAAACCCTAAAGACTCTACCAGAAAATTACTAGAGCTAATCAACGAATATAGTAAAGTTGCAGGATATAAAATTAACACACAGAAATCCCTTGCATTCCTATATACTAACAATGAGAAAACAGAAAGAGAAATTGAGGAAACAATACCATTCACCATTGCAACAAAAAGAATAAAATACTTAGGAGTATATCTACCTAAAGAAACAAAAGACCTATACATAGAAAACTATAAAACACTGAAGAAAGAAATCAAAGAGGACACAAACAGATGGAGAAACACACCGTGTTCTTGGATTGGAAGAATCAATATTGTCAAAATGTCTATACTACCCAAAGCAATCTATAGATTCAATGCATTCCCTATTAAGCTACCAACGGTATTTTTCACAGAACTATAACAAATAATTTCTCAATTTGTATGGAAATACAAAAAACCTCGAATAGCCAAAGTAATCGAGAAAGAAGAATGGAACTGGAGAAATCAACCTGCCTGACTTCAGGCTCTACTACAAAGCCACAGTCATCAAAACAGTATGGTACTGGCATAAAGACAGAAATACAGATCAATGGAACAGAATAGAAAGCCCAGAGATAAATCCACGAACCTATGGACACCTTATCTTTGACAAAGGAGGCAAGGATATACAATGGAAAAAAGACAACCTCTTTAACAAGTGGTGCTGGGAAAACTGGTCAACTACTTGTAAAAGAATGAAACTAGAACACTTTCTAATACCATACACAAAAATAAACTCAAAATGGATAAAAGATCTAAATGTAAGAACAGAAACTATAAAACTCCTAGAGGAGAACATAGGCAAAACCCTCTCCGACATAAATCACAGCAGGATCCTCTATGACCCACCTCCCAGAATATTAGAAATAAAAGCAAAAATAAACAAATGGGACCTAATGAAACTTAAAAGCTTTTGCACAACAAAGGTAACTATAAGTAAGATGAAAAGACAGACCTCAGATTGGGAGAAAATAATAGCAAATGAAGAAACAGACAAAGGATTAATCTCAAACATATACAAGCAACTCCTGCAGCTCAATTTCAGAAAAATAGATGACCCAATCAAAAACTGGGCCAAAGAACTAAACAGACATTTCTCCAAAGAAGACATACAGATGGCTAACAAACACATGAAAAGATGCTCAACATCACTCGTTATCAGAGAAATGCAAATCAAAACCTCAATGAGGTGCCATTACACGCCAGTCAGGATGGCTGCTATCCAAAAGTCTACAAGCAATAAATGCTGGAGAGGGTGTGGAGAAAAGGGAACCCTCTTACACTGTTGGTGGGAATGCAAACTAGTACAGCCGCTATGGAGAACAGTGTGGAGATTTCTTAAAAAAACTGGAAACAGAACTGCCATATGACCCAGCAATACCACTTCTGGGCATACACACCGTGGAAACCAGATCTGTAAGAGACATGTGCACCCCAATGTTCATCACAGCACTGTTTATAATAGACAGAACATGGAAGCAACCTAGATGCCCATCAGCAGACGAATGGATAAGGAAGCCGTGGTACATATACACTATGGAATATTATTCAACCATTAAAAAGAATTCATTTGAATCATTTCTAATGAGATGGATGAAACTGGAGCCCATTTTACAGAGTGAAGTAAGCCAGAAAGATAAAGAACATTACAGCATATTAACACATATATATGGAATTTAGAAAGATGGTAACGATAACCCTATATGCAAAACAGAGAAAGAGACACAGATGTACAGAACAGACTTTTGGACTCTGTGGGAGAAGGTGAGGGTGGGATGTTTAGAGAGAACAGCATTGAAACATGTATATTATCTATAGTGAAACATATCACCAGCCCAGATTGGATGCATGAGACAAGTGCTCGGGCCTGGTGCACTGGGAAGACTCAGAGGGATTGGGTAGAGAGGGAGGTGGAAGGGGGGATCGGGATGGGGAATAATGTAACTCCATGGCTAATTCATGTCAATGTATGACAAAACCCACTACAATATTGTAAAGTAATTAGCCTCCAACTAATAAAAATGAATGAAAAAAATAAATAAAGTGTGATTACACTGTCACAAAAAAAAAAAAAGACTCATTTAGCATTTGAAGTTAATCTCCACTTGAAACAACCAAGTTTGAAGTCTATTTCTTACCAAACTCGCATAAGTTGTCACTGTATTAGGATTTAGGCACACAAAACTGCTCTCAAACTCACTCTAAAACCCTGGAGAAAGAAATGGCAACTCTCTCCAGTAATTTTGCCTGGAGAATACCAAGGACAGAGGAGCCTGGTGGGCTACAGGCTATGGGGTTGCAAAAGTTGGACACAATGAGTAAACCACTAATCTTAAAGGTATGTAAAAGTTAATATTTTTAGGCTATCAAAAAGTGTAAGGATTTCTAAATAAAGTTAATATGTTAAACTAAATTACTTTAAAAAATTCTGAGTCAAAGTGTCAAATTCAAAATTGAAATAAAAATGCAATCCATACTATTCACAAATGACTGTTTTCAATATATTAACAGATATTGACAATTATATTAACATATTTTTAAAAAAATCTTTCAATCTTTCAATTTAAAATACAAAATCTTTCAATATAAAAAAGCCTACAAAGAAGATACATGTTTCAAATAAGCATTGCTTACATGGATAAACATGAAAAGTCATATAAACACACTAATAATCAAGAAAGATGAGTTAAACAGTGATGTGTCTATCAAATTGACTAAAATGAAAAAACATATAGTTTAATGCTAGTTCAGGTGAAATTTGATGTCAGCACACTTTGAAGCATTCCAAAAATAAATTCAAAGTATGAGAAATTTTCTGTATGAGAAACTTCAAATAATTTACACCCTCCCTAAATTGTCTCAGAAAATCTTCACTCAGAGAGTACTTTCTATGGATCACTTTTATTTCAGCACAAATTGTAATTTAGAAATTTGAATGTAATGGAAATATTCAGTTTAAGAGTATTGTAATTGAGGCATAATTAACTTGATTTACAAACTCTTGACACATTTCAAGCTGACGGGATAATATAGGAAATGGTTTAAGAGACAGCAAAGGGGAGAGTGGAGACTGGAGAAGCAGGAAAGGGAGTGTCATCACCCCAGGAGGAGGCGTCCTTGTCAAACACAGGAGCTCCAGCTGCCTGCACTGAACCGAACTGATGGAGACACTACATTCTGGGTCTGCTAGTAGGACCTACCTTACTGCAGCCCAGAGGCCTTTATCTTGCCAATGCTGTAAAAACTGCCTTCGGTGTGCTGGATGCCACAGTTCCCATGTGGCTGTCAGTTGCCTACAGCTCCTGGAGCTACCAGAGACCCTCACCAGAAGCAAGAAAAGGTCACAGCTTCCTTCTTCCTCCCACTGTCCAGTGCCTCCCAGGGCTTGCACTCTCAGATCCTTAACAGAAACCAGGTGACAAAAGGGTTAAGACAAGCTATACACAGGCTAAAACCTTGGAGGACACAGAAGTCTCCACCCCCAAGTGTGTATCTTACATACAAAAGTCACCATGTGAACAAAGGACACCATGCAGAAAGGATGTCATGGGAAAATAACATAATTTGAGAACATATGTATAGAAAAAGATCCAGAAGAATTTGACTGTAACTTCCATCAGGGTAGAGTTGCTTCTTTCTTGGGTCTTAGTTCTTAACCAACTGCCTGGTACATGGTAAAAACTCTCTACATGTCTTTATTCAGAAGCCAAGTTATAACTATTAAGGCACAACTTATCTGGGAGACTATATTATGGCTGACTTTAAATTTTTCTTTATAATAGTTGTGTCTTTTAAAATATTTTTCTATAATTAGCACATTGACATTTAACTTAAAATTGATTACCTAAAATGCAATGAACATTAAAACACAGATTCCAAATGAGTTACAGAAAAAAAAAAGTACAATCAGTAACCTATCGAAGAGTGACCCAAATGAAGTTGGAAAGAAGACCACAGAAATTTTAGTCTCAACTACAAAACTCACTAGTGGTGTTGCCTTTAACATATCAACTAGACTATGAATTATAGGATCTTTATCATTGAAAGACAGGAGACTCATCAATACCTCACAAAATATTCTTGAAGAAACAGTAAGGACACACACATACAAGAAATTTTTTGTAATATGAAAAGGCTAAGGCCATACATAAAATAAGATCTATGTCATAGATAAGATTTTATTGATGATGATAAGATTTTAGATTACTGTTAAAATTGTTCAAGATTTCTAGTTTAATAATAAAAGGATATTGTTTTAAAGACATAAGAGGAAATCCAGAAGTGTGCAAGAGAGACATCGGTTGCCTTTCTTTTTTTTAGCACTCTTACTTACATTTTATTTCAAGGTCCCTGAAGATACATATTAATAGAAAACCATCATCCATTCCCCTAATGAACATAGTCAAAACAGACATGATGTCATTCTCCTGTTTCTCTTTATACAGTTAATTGTGACCACTTTCATTAGCCCAGTCAAATGAAACTTTCAGTATCATCTGATGATGGAATAAAACAAACAGAAAAAAAAATTATAGGATCAAAAGGATCATTATTGGTCTTGGCTTTTTCTGGTTCTTGCACATTTTATTAATTCTTGACTATATTTTGTCTTTTCCCATATTCTCTATGTTTATTAGGAAAAGCAAAAGTGTTTTTCTTGAATCTTTTATATAACACTTATAAAGAGGACATGCAGATGGACAATAGGCACATGAAATGATGCCCAACATCACTAGTTATTTTTGTTGTTGTTCAGTGCTCAGTCATGTCCAACTCTTTGAAACTCCACGGACTGCAGCACACCAGGCTCCCCTATCCTTCACCATCTCCCAGAGCTTGTTCAAACTCATGTCCATTGAGTCAGTGATCTCATCCTTTGTCATCCCGTTCTCCTCCTGCCTTCAATCTTTCCCAGCATCAGGGCCTTTTCCAATGAGTTGACTTTTTGCATCAGGTAGCCAAAGTTTTGGAGCTTCAGCTTCAGCATCAGTCCTTCCAATGAATATTCAGAGTTTATTTCCTTTAGGAAATCAAAATTACTAGAGAAATACAAATCAAAACTACAATGAGATATTACCTCACACCAGTCAAAATAGCTATCATCAAAAAAATCCACAAACAACAAATGCTGGAGAGGGTGTAGAGAAAACGGAACCCTCATGCACTGTTTGTGGGGATGTAAATTGGTACACCTACTATGGAGAACAGTATGGAGGGAGGTTCCTTAAAAAACTAAAAATAGAATTACCATGTGTCCCTGCAATTCCACTCCTGGGCAGATATACAGAGAAAAACATGACCTGAAAAAAATACATGCTCCCCAGTGTTCATTGCAGCACTGTTTACAATAGCCAAGACATGGAAACAGCCTAAATGTCCAACAACAGAGGAATAGATAAACAATATGTGGCACAAATATATAATGGAATATTATACAGTCATTAAAAATAATAAAATAAGGCCATTTGAAGCAACATGGCTGGACCTAGAGAGTGTCATACTGAATGAAGTAAGTCAGACAGAGAAGGATAAATATCATACGGCATCCCTTATATCTGAAATCTAAGAAGAAATGATACATGAGCTTACAAAACAGAAAGAGACTCACAGACTTAGAAAATGAACTCACGGTGGCTGGGGGTAAAGGATAGTTAAGGACTTTGGGAAGGCCACGTACACATTGCTGTATTTAAAATGGATAATCAGCTAAAACCTATCGCATAGCATATGGAACTCTGCTCAATATGATGTACGAGCCTGGATGGGAGGGGCCTTTCACTTCACTGTTCACCTGAAACCAAACAACGTTGTTAATAGGCTATACCCCAAAACTTCATCTTTTAGAAGTTTAAAAAGAAATACCTAAGGAATAAACCTGGCCAGGGAGATAAAAGACTTATATGCTGAAACTATAAAACATTGAATAAGGAAATTGAACATAATTCAGAGAAATAGAACAACATCACATGTTCTTGGATGAAAGAGTTAATGTTGTTAAAATGGACTTATTTGTAAAGTGATTGGCCTCCAACTAATAAAATAATATTTAAAAAATAAATAAATAAAAATAAAAATAAAATGGACTTATTTCCCAAAGCAATGTACAGATTTAATGCAATCCATAACACATTACCTATGATGTTTTTTACAGAACTGAAGCAAGCAAACAAGAAATCCTAAAATTTATACTCAATCACAAATGGCACAGAATTGACAAGGCAATCCTGAAGAAAACTTACAAAGCTGGAAGCATAACCCACCCAGATTTCAACCTATATCTCCAGCTTAGGAGACAGACTCTTTACCATTGAGCTACCTAGGAAGATTCTAGGGAAAATTGGATAGCTGCATGCAAATCAATAATATTAGAACACATTCTCACACCACACATAAAAGTAAACTAAAAATGGCTTAAAAGGTTTAAATATAAGACATAACACCGTAAAACTCCTAGAATGGAACATAGGCAAAACATTCTCTGTCATAAATCATGGCAGTGTTTTCTTTGGTCAGTCTCCCCAGACAAAAGTGGTAAGAGCAAAAATAAATAAATGGGAACATATCAAACTTACAAGTTTTACACAACAAGGAAACCAAAAACAAAACCAGAAACAACAAATGGGCTGGGAGAAAATATTCACAAATGTTGTGACCAACAAGGGCTTAATTTCCAAAATATACCAACAGTTCAGACAACTCAGTATTTTAAAAAATGAACAATTTTAAAATGGTGCAGAAGACCTAAATAGACATTTCTCCAAAGAAGACATAAAGGTGGTAAACAGGCACATGAAAATATGCTAAGTATCACTACTTATTAGAAAAACACCTATCAAAACTCCAGTGAGGTATAACCTCAAATCAGACAGAATGGCAAACGTGCAAAAGTCTACAAATGATAAATTCTGGAGAGGGTGTGGAGAAAAAAGAACCTCCATACACTGTTGGTGGAAATGTACAATGGTCCTTCCATATGGAGGAAAGTCTGAAGGTTCTTTGTTGTTGTTCAGTTGCCCAGTTGTGTTGAACTATCTTCGACCCCATGGACAGCAGCACGCCAGGCCTCCCTGTCCCTCACCATCTCTCAGAATTTGCCCAAGTTCATGTTCATTGCACTGGTGATTGCCATCCAACCATCTCATCCTCTGATTCCTCGTTCTGCTCTCAATCTTCCCCAGCATCAGGAACTTTTCCGATGAGTCGTCTGTTCACATCAGATGACCAAAATACTGGAGCTTCAGCCTCTGCATCAGTCTTTCCAGTGAATATTCAGGGTTGATTTCCCTTAAGATTGACTGGTTTGACCTCCCTGCTGTCCAAGGGACTTTTAGGAGTCTTCTCCAGCACCACAGTTCAAAAGCATCAATTCTTCAGTGTTCTGCCTTCTTTATGGTCCAACTCTCACAACCATACATGACCGCTGGGAAGACCACAGCCTTTACTATATGGACCTTTGTCAGCAGGGTAATGTCTTTGCTTTTCAACACACTAGCTAGATTTGTCATTGCTTTCCTGCCAAGAAACAATCGTCTTCTGATTTCATGGCTGCAGTCACCATCCACAGGGAATTTGGAAGGTTCTTTAGTAAATTAAAAATAGAGTTATATATGAGGGCTTTCCCGGTGGCTCAGCAGTAAAGAATACACCTGTAATGCCAGAGGTGTGGAGATGAGGATTCAATCCCTGGGTCAGGAAGATCCCTTGGAGGAGGATGGCAATACACATCAATATTCTTGCCAGGAAAATCCCGTGGACAGAGGAGCCTGGTGAGCTATAGTCCATAGAGTCACAAAGAGTCAGACATGGCTGAGCAACTAAGCAATAAGTGTAAGCACAGAGTTATATGTGATCCAGCAATCTCACTCCTGAGCATATCCAGAAAAGATGACAATTAATTGAAAAAGATACATGCACCCCAATGTTCATAAGCAAGACTATTAACATAGTCAAGACATAGAAGAAACTTAAATGTTCATCAACATATGAATGATATAAAGATAATTGCTATATATCCATCTATATAGGGCTTCCCTGGTGGCCCAGTGGTAAAGAATCTGCCTGCAATGCAGGATACTGCCTGCAATGAAGGAGATGTGGGTTTGATTCCTCGGCCAGAGAGATCCCTTAGAGAAGGAAATGGCATCTGACTCCAGTATTCTTGTCTGGAAAATCCCTTGGACTAAAGAGTCTGGCAGATTACAGTCCATGGGGTCACAAGAGTCAGTCATGAATCAGTGACTAAACCACTATATATATATATACATATATATATATATATACACACACATATATATATATGCATACATATATGCATATACACATCTGTATCTATATATCTATGTGCTGTGCTGTGCTTAGTCACTCAGTCATGTCCCACTCTTTGCAACCCCATGGACTGTAGCCAGCCAGGCTTCTCTGTCCATGGGGATTCTCCAGACAAGAATATTGGAGTGGGTTACCATGGCCTCCTCCAGGGTATCTTCCCAACCCAGGGATCAAACACAGGTCTCCCTCATTGTAGGCAGATTCTTTACCACTGAAGGGAAGTCTTATTTATATCTATATACAATAGAATACTACTCAGTCATTAAAAAAATGAAATACTGCCATTTGCAGCAACATGGATGAACCTAGAGGATTATACTACAATACTAACTGAAGTACATCAGAAAGAGAAAGGCAAATATATGATATTATTTATATGTGACTGTGTGGATCAAAACAAGTTGCACACTGTTTACAATAGCCAGGACATGGAAGCAACCTAGATGTCCATCAGCCGACGAATGGATAAGAAAGTTGTGGTACATATAGACAATAGAATATTACTCAGCCATTATTCTAATGAGGTGGATGAAACTGGAGCCTATTATACAGAGTGAAGTAAGTCAGAAAGAAAAACACCAATACAGTATACTAACACATATATATGGAATTTAGAAAGATGGTTAACAATGACCCTATATGAGAGATAGAAAAGGAGATACAGATGTAAAGAACAGCCTTTCAGACTCTGTGGGAGAAGTCAAGGGTGGGATGATTTGAGAGAATGGCATTGAAACATGTATATAATCATATGTGAAACAGACCGGCAGTCAAGATTTGATGCATGAGACAGGGTGCTCAGGGCTGGTGCACTGGGATGACCCTGAGGGATGGGATGGGGACGGAGGTGGGAAGGGGTTTCAGGATGGGGAATACATGTACAGCCATGGCTGATTCATGTCAATGTATGGCAAAAATCACTACAATATTGTAAAGTAATTAACCTCCAATTAAAATAAATAAATTTTTTAAAAAAGAACATGGAAGCAACCTGGATGTCCATCAACAGGTGAATGGATAAAGAAGCTGTGGTACATATACACAATGGAATATTACTCAGCCATAAAACAGTATACATTTGAGTTGGTTATGATGAGTTGGATGAAACTGAACCTATTATAGAGAGTGAAATAAGTCATAAAGACAAAGATAAATATTGTATTCTAATGCATATATACAGAATTTAGAAAAATGGTACTGAAGAATTTGTTAACAGGGCAGCAATGGAGAAACAGTCATAGAAAATAGACTTGTGGACATGGGGAGAGGGTGAGATCTATGGAAAGAGTAACATGGAAACCTTCATTACCATATGTAAAATAGATAGCCAATGGGAATTTGCTGTATGGCTCAGGAAACTCAAACAGGGGTTATGTATCTATCTAGAGGGGTGGGATGGGACAGGAGATGGGAGTGAGGTTCAAAAGAGAGGGGATATAAGTATACCTATGGCTGATTCATGTTGAGGTTTGACAGAAAACAACAAAATTCTGTAAAGCAGTTATCCATCTTAAAAAATAAATTTAAAAAAAAAAAGCTGGAGAAAATTTTTAAAGAGATGGGAGCACCAGATCCTTTTACCTGGTTCCTGAGAAACCTCTGTTCAGGCCAAGAAATAGCAATTAGAAATGGACATGGAAAAGTGGACTGGTTCAAATTTGGGAATGGAGCATGCCAAGGCATTATATTGTCACCCTGCTTATTGAACTTAGGTGCAGAGTACAGCATGCAAAATCCTGGGTTGGATGAATCACAAGCTGAAATCAAGATTTCTGGGTGAAGTATCAATAATCTCCGGTATGCAGATGATGCCATCCTAATGGCAGGAATCGAAGAGGAACTAAAAAGCCTCTTAATGAGGGTTAAAGAGGAGAGTGAAAAAGCTGGTTTGAAACTCATCATTCAAAACACTAAGATTATGGCATCTGGTCCCATCACTTCATGGCACATAGATGGGGGAAAAGTGGAAACAGTGGCAGATTTTATTTTCTTTGGCTCCAACATCACTGCAGACAATGGCGGCAGTCATGAAAGTAAAAGACAATCGTTCCTCAGAAGAAAAGTTATGACAAACCTAGATGGCATATTAAAAGGCCGAGATATCACTTTACTGACAGAGATCTGTCTAGTCAATGCTATGGTTTTTCCAGTAGTCATGCACGGATGTAAATTGGACCATTAAGAAGGCTTAGCTTTGAAGAATTGATGCTTTTGAACTGTGGTGTTGGAGAAGACTTGTGAGTCACTTGGACAGCAAGGAGATCAAACCAGTCAACCCTAAGGGAAATCAACCCTGAATATTCATTGGAAGGACTGATGCTGAAGCTGAAGCTCCAGTTCTTTGACTACCTGATGCAAAGAGCCAACTCGGTGGGAAAGGTCCTGATGCTGTTAAAGATTGAAGGCAAATGGAGAAGGGGGTGGCAGAAAAAGAGATGGTTAGATAGCATCACCAACTCATTGGACATGAATTTGAGCATACTCTGGGAAACAGGGCAAGACAGGGCAGCCTGGCATGCTACAGCCCATTGGGTCACAAAACTTAGCAACTGAACAGTAGCAATAAGCCTCCACTGTATTCTCAAGGTAAGACTAGATCATAAGACCTTGGAAATGCTTGTGAAACTATCACATCAGGAAAAGCGCCAAAAAATAATGCTCCCAACTTCACTTTTATTTTTGTGATTTGAATGAGATTCCTGTTCTTGTGAAGTTTTAACCTAGATCCACAAATTGAAGGTGTTTCTGGGATACATAGTATGCAACCTTAGATAGGAGTGGGTAATCACAAGGGGACAATAAAAGATCTTGAATACTGCCCTTGATATTGACCAGGTCACATGCTGTATGTCAACACATTATACCAAATCTATTATTCTTAATCTATGAAAACAGATAACCTCAGTTTGATAGTAACAACTTACTTTCTTATTTTAAATCAATTCTGGGTCAAGTTCTGTCTCAGATGTGTATGTTCTGCCTGATACTGCCTTTCTGAAATCAGAATTATTTTTACAAGGAGAGAGTGAGAGAATATTCTAAACAAATATCAAGTAGGAAAATGTGATTTGAAACTGGAAAACATACTGCTGAGCTTTAAAAAAAAAATGCAATATTTTATGAAAAAGATTTGCTTTTTGATAGCTGTGGCACCTAAATGGCAAACATGTTCAATCCCCATTGAAAATTCCTTTTGACTTGCCAGTCTTGTTAGCTTTTATGTTTATTCAACAATGCAAAGGACTAAACAACAGAAATTTATCTCAATTCCCTCATGTGAAGAAACCGATGATGTAACTTTTGCACTCTCTTCTGAATTTAAGCCTGATTGCCTGGCCTTGGAATGGTAAAAGCAACTTCATTCAGCTTTTGTGTATCAGTTACTCTCTGGTAGAGAAGATGAGGTGAAACAAAACGTATGTGTTTTAAATGCTGTGTTGTCTTTTTGATGGAATGTGTTTTTTTAACATCTCTTCAGAACCCTTTAAAGGTAAACACAAAAAAGGAGCAAATATGTCTGGTTACAGTTATTAATCTCTTATGTAATTCTGACTTTCAATTTCATGAAATCCCAGATTTTTTTTTACCCAAGTACTTTACAATATACTTTGCTTCACATTTCCATGTGTCTTAGTTACTATGTGATTTTTTTCTCTGCACATTTCTCTAACCTGGTGTGTAGCAACTCTGAAATTGATCAGACCCTAGTCAATTATGAAGCTCCTAACCTTTCCATAACATATAACTGAACTCTATTCTTAATTTAACAATTTTAGGATAATTGTGTCAAGTGTGACTTAAGCAATTCAACTACGATATTAAAAATGGAAATATTCAGGGAAAACAGTTATTGAGCAAAACTGCTGGTTTGTAGAGAGGGCTTCCCAGGTGGTGCTGGTGGTAAAGAAACTGCCTGTCAATATAGGAGCTGTAAGAGATGCAGGTTTGATTCCTGGGTCAGGAAGATCACCTGGAGGAGGACATCAAAATCTACTCCAGTATTCTTGCCTGGATAATCCCATGGACCAAGGAGCCTGGTGAACTGCAGTCCATAGTGTTGCAAAGAATCAGACATGACTGAAGCGACTTAGCATGCATGCATGAAATTTACTAGTTTCCTGATTAAACTAAGATACAAGATCAGCATATTGGGTTTTAAGACTGTAGCATTGTGTGTGGTACCCAACAGCTTCATATTGCTATATGTGTTCTTTATCATTTAACTCCATTCATTCATTCATTAACTATACATATACATAGAACACATAATAATTTTGACACTGTTTTCAGGGAATAAATGGCATCAACAAAAGGAAAAATAATTATTTAATGCATGTTTCAATTAGAAAGTTGCTATTTAAAAAATCTATAGCTTTTGGTTTTGTTATTTCTTTTTTTTTTTAATTTATTTATTTTACTTTACAATATTGTATTGGTTTTGCCATACATTGACTTGGATCCTCAATGGGTGTACATGTGTTACCCATCCTGAACCCCCCTCCCACCTCCCTCCCCATCCCATCCCTCCCCTCTGGGTCATCCCAGTGATTTCTTATAAAAATAATTTCTCTGTATGAAACATTAAATGCTTTAACACTGCTTTGGTGTTATGAGAGGGACCAGGTAGAATGTTGCTGACCTCCAGTCTTACACCAACTATGTTCCCTGTGTCTTCCTCCCCCGCACACGATCTGCACCCCGAGTGACCTTCTCCTATCACCACATCTGCACCCCAACTGCCATACTGCATTGCACTGTGGTTGGCAACTTGAATGCCATCTTGCCCTGCACATGCTCTGCACCCCAAATGTTCTCTTACACTGTGCAAGATCAACATCTCTCATGCTCTGCACCAGGTTTGCATCCCAAATATCCTGTCCTGCACTGTCTGCAACCTGAGTGCCCTTCAGCCCAGTACAATGTCTGCACATCATATTCTTGCCCCCCCGTTCTGCACCAGATCATCAATCTTACTGCCCTCCTCACTCTGTAAAAGGCCTCACACTAAATACCCTCTTGTCCTGCATCAGACTGGCATCATTTTTGCCCTCCTGAACCATACAAAGTAGGCACACAGGTACCCTCTTATCTGTACAAGGTCTGTGCACCTTCTGCCCGCTTTCCCTGCCCTAGGTCTGCACCCTGAGCTGCAATCTACAGGCAGGCTGAACACTGTCTGTTTTGGTGCCCCTGGTGGTCCTGCTTCTGGAGCTTCATTGAGAAAAGAAAGGTTGAATAAACTGAAATATTTTTAGCAATGAAAGGGGGATTAATAGAGATGTATCAGGGGAGAAAATATTTAAGATTACAAGTTCTCAGTGAACTTTGGTTATATTAATATCATTAATAATATTAATGTTGACATTAGCATCATCCTTCATCATTGATTCCTTCATGGCCTACTGTGTCCAAAAGTGGAGGGGGAGCATCATTAGATGACTTCATTTAACACTCACATTGTGTTACAGACTTAACCTGCATTTCATACTTTAGCATTCTAATCATCCCATAAGATAAGCCCTTTTATATTCTCGGTTTGGGGAAAAAATAAATAATATTTACTGACTGTAAACAATTTGTCTATTTGTAGAGTTGTCACCTCCCCAGGTTTGTCTCATAATCTACTCTGGACTTATGGCCAGTATGCAACCTGGACTCTTGGAGAAATTAGATTTAATTCTATATCAGTACAACTTCATATTTGAAAAAATAGTTCAAAGTACTTTTCTTATTGAAAAAATGATTAAGAAAAGCATATGCATATGAAATATCTGAAAACAATGACTCATTTCTTCCTCAGATGAAAACTATAACCAAGACTATGTATTCAGAGAATCAACCTTCACAGAATCAAACGTTGAATGCTGATTTCATGCTTGTGGGGCTCTTTGGTGAAACCAAACATGCCCTCCTTCTCTACACTGTGACCTTCATCTTCTTCCTGATGGCCCTAGCTGGGAACACCCTCCTCATCATCCTCGTCTACCTGGAGCCCCGCCTACACACCCCCATGTACTTCTTCATCAGCCAGCTCTCCCTCATGGACCTCATGTACATATCTGTGACTGTGCCCAAGATGCTCCTGGGCCAGGTGACAGGAGATCATACAATTTCTCCCTCAGGTTGTGGGATCCAGATGTTTTTCTATCTGATGCTCGCTGGAGCTGAATTTTTTCTCCTGTCTGCCATGGCCTACGACCGATATGCTGCCATTTGCAGACCTCTCCATTATCCTCTGCTGATGAACCAGAGAGTCTGTGATTGCCTGGTGTCTGGATGCTGGTTCCTAGGAATGGTGGATGGTTTATTGCTCACACCCATCATTATGAGCTTCCCCTTTTGTCATTCCAGAAAAATCCTGAGTTTCTTCTGTGAGGCTCCTGCCTTGATGAAGCTCTCCTGCTCCGATATCTCCCTCTACAAGATGGTAATGTATCTGTGCTGTGTTCTCATGCTCCTCATCCCCACTGTGGTCATCTCAAGCTCATACGCCCTCATCCTGCACCTCATCCACAGAATGAGTTCATCAGAGAGCCGCAGGAAAGCCTTTGCCACCTGCTCCTCCCACATGACTGTAGTGCTGCTCTTCTTTGGTGCTGCGATTTACACCTACATGCTTCCCGATTCCTACCACACAGCTGAGCCGGACATGATGGTGTCAGCCTTTTATACCATCATCACCCCTGTGCTGAACCCCCTCATTTACAGCTTCCGGAATAAGGATGTCACAGGGGCTCTGAGGAGCAGGATGCAGTCAGGGCTGAGCCTAAGAAAAGTTGTAAAGAAGAAAGCCTGAGGATGACCATATATTTTCCCCCTATTATATTATTTCTCCCCTCCCTATTTCTCCTCTCCTTTGTCACCTGCTTCCAGGGCCACAAACACTGAGCCCAGTAATCACTTTCTTCTTTCTTATGCATGTGATATTTCTTCTCCATGTGATTTGCCTATCATAATTTATCTCATTATATTCAATGCCTTTGTACTCAATTTGTCTGTGATATGATAGCTGTCATAACGAAAGCTGCACATAGTGCCTTTTATCTGCTCTCATATCCCAAGTTTATTGGTCGTTTTAGTATGAGTTGTGTGACATTTTTAGCTTTCCCAAATCTGTTCAATTGCTTACATACATCAGTTTTTAGACAAGGAAAGAAAAAATTCTTAATCAAGTTACTTGTAAGACTAAGTGGCATAGTATACACAGACAGCCCTAACACCTGCTCCAAACTGTGAGTTCTCATTCTATCTCTAAAAATCCTAGTCTCTTGTTTGCCTTCAGAGGATGGAAGTGTGAGAGACTATAGAACCATAAGGACCTCCAGCTAAATCTTAGATTTGCTACTTCGCAGCTCCGTGTAGCTGATTATGCCACCACTGCATAGTTTTCTCTCCACTAAAATAGAACTAGCAATGTAAGCATCATCATGGAGTTTTGAATGTTAAGTGAATTTAATCCAGTACAGGGCCTGGCCCCTTGAAAGGTCTAGATAAATAGTTGCCCTTTCTAAGGTGTGACAGAATCAAGATGACTTTGCCCATGACTCTGCCTCTGTGTGTCTGTTCCACATCTTCCTGGATAAGAGGAAGCCAGTGCAGACTCTCTGTCACCGGAGAGGAGCTTGTTAGCTGTCTGCTGAATTAAACTACAGCACTTCTGGTAGTTTTTTCATCTTCCAATTGGGCAGTTTCTTGGAAGTATTTGATTACACTGTAAAACCATATTACATTTGTGTCAAGTCACAAATGTATATTTTTCAAATATCATTTGATATAAATGATGTAAATGCCATTCTGTCAAACTCTCTGAAAAGCAGCTGTTCCTAGATTCTTGAATCATTTAATCATTTATTATATCTTGATGGATTACCTTCTATGTTACAGATAGTCTGCAACTTCTGAGAGACACAACAGTGGCCAGAACACAAGCCCTTACTTCAATGAGTTTATTTGTTAGTGGAGGAGAGAGCTGTGTAGACATGAGTTCCCAGTCACAAGAACTATGACATGACTGCACCCAGAAAGCCCTGCAGCATCTAGATGCAAATCCCAGATATGAGCGGTTATCCTAAAGATCATATACATGTAAAGAGACAAAAGAACATTTCAAAGAGAGGACCAGCACATGAACAGACGTGAGTATAAAAGAGGCAGTGGAGATATCAGGAAGCTATGAAGACCAAATTAAGCATAGCTTTACACTGGAATGAACAGGGAGCATGTAAAGAATATATATTTTATATATTAAATTAAATTTAACATATTAAATTATACTAAATACATTAAAATAAGTTAAATTCACTCTGTATTAAATATATAATTCTTTTATATTATCTTGTCATCATCCAATTACCAATTACTCTAAATTTAGAGTAAACAGCATATAACGCACTATCAGTTCAGTTCAGTCGTTCAGTCGTTTCTGACTCTTTGCAACCCCTTGGACTGCAACACGCCAGGCCTCCATGTCAATCATCAACTCCTGAAGTTTACTCAAACTCATGTACGTTGAGTCGGTGATGCCATCCAATCATCTCGACATTTGTCATCCCCTTCTCTTCCCACCTTCAATCTTTCCCAGCATCTTTTCAAATGAGTCAGTTCTTCGCATCAGGTGGCCAAAGTATTGGAGTTTCAGCTTCAGCATCAGTCCTTCCAATGAATATTCAGGACTGATTTCCTTTAGGATTGACTGCTTGGATCTCCTTGCAGTCCAAGGGACTCTCAAGAGTCTTCTCCAACACCACAGTTCAAAAGCATCAATTCTTTGGTGCTCAGCTTTCTTTATAGTCCAAGTCTCACATCCATACATGACTACTGGAAAAACCATGGCTTTGACTAGATGGACCTTTGTTGGCAAAGTAATGTCTCTGATTTTTAACATGCTGTCTAGGTTGGTCATAACTTTCCTTCCAAGGAGCAAGCATCTTTTAATTTCATAACTGCAGTCAACGTCTACAGTGATTTTGGAGCCCAAAAACTGAAGTCTCTCACTGTTTCCACTATTTCCCCATCTATTTGTCATGCAGGGATGGGACCAGATGCCATGATCTAAGTTTTCTGGATGTTGAGTTTAAGCCAACTTTTTCACTCTCCTCTTTCACTTTCATCAATAAGCTCTTTAGTTCTTCTTTGCTTTCTGCCATAAGGGTGCTGTCATTCGCATATCTAAGGTTATTGATATTTCTCGTGGCAATCTTGATTCCAGTTTGTGCTTCCTCCAGCCCAGTGTTTCTCATGATGTACTCTGTATATAAGTTAAATAAGCAGGGTGACAATATACAGCCATGGCATACTACTGACCCGATTCAGAACCAGTCTGTTGTTCCATGTCCAGTTCTAACTGCTGCTTCCTAACATGTATATAGATTTCTCAAGAGGCAGGTCGGGTGGTCTGGTATTCCCATCTCTTTCAGAATTTTCCACAGTTTGTTGTGATCCACACAGTCAAAGGCTTTGGCGTAGTCAATAAAGCAGAAACAGATGTTTTTCTGGAACTTTTTTGCTTTTTCGATGATCCATCGGATGTTGACAATTTGATTTCTGGTTCCTCTGCCTTTTCTAAATCCAACTTGAACATCTGGAAGTTCACGGTTCATGTACTGTTGAAGCCTGGCTTGGAGAATTTTGAGGATTACTTTATTAGCATGTGACATGAGTGCAATTGTGTGGTAGTTTGAAAATTCTTTGGCATTGCCTTTCTCTGGGATTGGAATGAAAACTGACCTTTTCCAGTCCTGTGGCCACTGCTGAGTATTCCAAAATTGCTGACATGGGAGTACAGCACATTCACAGCATTATCTTTTAGGATTTGAAATAGTTCAACTGGAATTCCATCACCTACACTAGCTTTGTTTGTAGTGATGCTTCCTAAGGCCCATTTGACTTCGTATTCCAGGATTTCTGGCTCTAGGTGAGTGATCACACCATCATGGTTATCTGGGCAGTGAGGATCTTTTTTGTATAGTTCTTCTGTGTATTCTTGCCACCTCTTCTTAATATCTTCTGCTTCTGTTAGGTTCATACTGTTTCTGTCCTTTATTGTGCCCATCTTTGCATGAACTGTTCCCTTGGTATCTCTAATTTTCTTGAAGAGATCTCTAGACCTTCCCATTCTATTGTTTTCCTCTGTTTCTTTGTACTTTCACTGAGGAAGGCTTTCTTATCTCTCCTTGCTATTTTTTGGAACTCTGCATTCAATTGGGTTTATCTTTCCCATTCTCATTTGCCTTTCACTTCTCTTCTATTCACAGCTATTTTGTAAGGCCTTCTCAGACAATTGTTTGCCTTTTTCCATTTCTTTTCCTTAGGGATGATCTCGATTCCTGCCTCCTGTCAAATGTCACAAACTTCCACCCATAGTTTGTCAGGCATTCTGTCTATCAGATCTAATTCCTTGAAACTATTTGTTACTTCCACTGTATAATTGTAAGGGATTTGACTTGAGTCATACCTGAATGGTCAAGTGGTTTTCCCCACTTTCTTCAATTTAAGTTTGAATTTGGCAACAAAAACTTCATGGTCTGTGCCACAGTCAGCTCCCGGTCTTGTTTTTGCTGACCGTATAGAACTTCTCCATATTTGGCTGCCAAGAATATAATCAATCTGTTTTTAGTATTGACCATCTGGCAATGTCCACATGTAGAGTCGTCTCTTGTGTTGTTGGAAGAGGGTGTTTGCTATGACCAGTGCGTTCTTTGCAAAATTCTATTAGCCTTTGCCCTGCTTCATTCTGTACTCCAAGGACAAATTTGCCTGTTACTCCAAGTATTTCTTGACTCCCTACTTTTGCATTCCAGTACTAATGCATTATATATAATTCATTAATATAAAATTAAATATATGTGCTAGTATATCAATTTTACAACATTTGTTCTAGTATTAGAATTTTGGAAATTATAAAAAGCAAGGATAGAAGCAAACATACCTAATAGACAGTAGTTTGCCATTCTCAAGGAAGAGAAATGGAAATTAATTCCTAATTTAATAAAGAACAATTTGAAAAATTTCTGAATTATTTTCTTACAAGTTTTTCTCCTTCAGTATTTCCAGCTGCCACTTAATTGATAGGTAGTACATTACATTCAAAAACTATAGCAAAATATTTTCCTGTTTAGTCTTCTATATTCTTCCAATCAATTCATTCTTTCAAAATAAAATTGTATTGTGAAAATTAACATTGCAAAAAGGTGTTTTGGTTTAAAGGTTATACTTTATGAAATGTATGTAAAGGTACCATGAAGTGCTCATCTTCCACATATATAAGGAAAACTTCACTCATGCCTGAAGTCTCTATATCTGTTTATCCAACACCATTATTGCCTGAAAGGCAGCCGCTGTCCTCAATTTTATTTAACAAATAGTTTTATGATCTGTTAATGTATACCTAACAACATTAATTGATTTCATTTATATATGGATGGATTATTTTCTTTATCAGTTCAGCTCAATCACTCAATCATGTCCAGGTCTTTGTGACCCCATGAATTGCAGCACACCAGGCTTCCCTATCCATCACAAACTCCTGGGGCTTGCTCAAACTCATGTTCACTGAGTCAATGATGCCATCCAACCATCTCATCCTCTGTCATCCCCTTCTCCTCCTGTCTTCAATGTTTCCCAGCATCAGGGTCTTTTCCATTGAATCAGCTCTTTGCATCAGTTGGCCAAAGTATTGTAACTTCAACTTCAGCATTAGTCCTTCCAATGAGTATTCAGTATTGATTTCCTTTAGATTTGACTGGTTTGATCTCCTTGCAACCCAAGGGACTCTCAAGAGTATTCTCCAACACCACAGTTCAAAAGTATCAATTCTTCAGCACTCAGCTTTTTTTATGGTTCAACTCTCACACCCATACATGACTACTGGAAAAACGATAGCTTTGGCTAGATGGACCTTTGTTGGCAAAGTAATGTCTCTGCTTTTTAATATGCCATCTAGGTTGGTCATAGCTCTTGTTCCAAAGAGCAAACATCTTTTCATTTCATGGCTGCAGTCACCATCTGCAGTGACTTTGGAGCCCAAGAAAATAAACTCTGTCATTGTTTTTATTGCTTCTCCAACTATTTGCCATGAAGTGATGAGACTGGATGCCATGATCTTCATTTTTTGAGTACTGAGTTTTAAGCCAGCTTTTTCACTCTCCTCTGTCACTTTAATCAAGAGGCTCTTTAGTTCCTCTTCACTCTCTGCCATAAGGGTGGTGCCATCTGCATTTCTGCGGTTATTGATATTTCTTCTGGTAATCTTGATTCCAGCTTGTGCTTCATCCAGCCTGGCATTTTGCATAATGTACTCTGAAAATAAGTTAAATAAGCTGGATGAAGTACAAACTGGAATCAAGATTGCCAGAAAAAATATCAATAACCTCAGATATGCAGATGACATCACCCTTATGACAGAAAGCAAAGCAGAACTAAAGAGCCCTTGATGAAAGTGAAGGAGAAGAGTGAAAAAGCTAGCTTAAAACTCAACATTTAAAAAACTAAGATTGCAGCATCTGGTCCCATCACTTCATGGCAAATAGATGGGGTAAAAAATGGAAATGGTGACATATTTTATTTTCTTGTGCTCCAAAGTCACTGAGGATGGTGACTGCAGCCATGAAATTAAAAGACGCTTGCTCCTTGGAAGAAAAGCTATGACAATCCTAGACATTGTATTAAAAAGAAGAGATATCCCTTTGCCAACAAAGCTCTGTATAGTCAAAGCTTTGGTTTTTCCAGTAGCAATGTACAGATGTGAGAGTTGAATCATTAAGAAGGCTCAATTTTTTTAGCTATTTTTAATCTCTCCATTAATGGAGAGAATATCAGAATAGACATTTTTCCAGAGCAGACACTCAGATGGCCATTAGGCTTAAGACAAGATGTTTAACATTACTAGTCATCAGGAATATACAAATCAAAACCAGAAGAAAATATCACCACAAACCTGTTACAATGGCTATTATCAAAAAAATAACAAGTATGGATGTGAGAATTGGACCATAAAGAAAGCTGAGTGCTGAAGAATTGATGCTTTTGAACTGTGGCACTGGAGAAGACTCTTGAGAGTCCCTTGGACTGTAAGGAGATCCAACCAGCCCATCCTAGAGGAAATTAGTCCTGAATATTCATTGGAAGGACTGACGCTGAAGCTGATACTCCAATACTTTGGCCACCTGATGCGAAGAACTGACTCATTTGAAAAGATCCTGATGCCTGGAAAGATTGAAGGCAGGAGAAGGGAATGACAGAGGATGAGATGGTTGGATGGTATCATCAACTCAATGGACATGAATTTGAACAAACTCTGGGAGTTGGTGATGGACAGGAAAGCCTGGTGTGCTGCAGTCCATGGGGTCGCAAAGAGTCGGACATGACTGAGTGACTGAACTGAACTGAATAAGTGATGATGAGATGGAGAAAGGGGACACTATTGATTTGCATTGCAAACACTATTGATTGCAATGTAAATTGGTGCAAATACTACAGAAAAAAGTAAAGTGGTTTCTCAAACAATTTAAAATGGAAGTAGCATATGATCCAGAAATTTCACTCCTGAATATTTATCCAAAGAAAACAAAAATAGTGGTTTAAAAAAGATATCTGCAAGATCACCAAGATGGCAAAGTAGAAATAGCCTGAGCTCTCTTCCTTTCATGAGTGATACCATGACTATATATGAACTCAGCATAGTGAAGTTAAGTCACTCAGTTGTGCCCTAATCTTTGTGACCCCATGGACTGTAGCCTTCCAGGCTCCTCTGTCCATGGGATTTTCCAGGCAAGAGTACTGGAGTGGGTTGTCATTTCCCTCTCCAGGGGATTTTCCCAACCCAGAGATTGAACCCGGTTTCTCGCATTGCAGGCAGATGCTTTACCATCTAAGCCACCAGGGAAGCTATGAACTCAACATAAGAGTGTCTAAATATATAAAGCAAATATTTAGGAATACCACAACTATATATGAACTCAACAGTGTCTAAATATATAAGGCAAATATTTAGGAATGTGAAGGAATAAATACAATAAAAGTAGAGGAAATTAACATGCTACTTACACCAATGGACAGATCATCCAAACACAAATTCAGTAAGGAAACACTGGCATTAAATGACACATTGTATCAGATGAATTTAATAGATGCAACATTCTATCTAAAGGGGCTTCCCAGGTGGTGCTAGTGGTATAAAGAGTCTGCCTGCCAATGCAGAAGACATAATAGACACGGGTTTGATCAGTGGGTCAGAAAAATTCCCTGAACAGGGCATGGCAACCCTCTCTAGTATTCTTGTATGAGAGAATCTCATGGACAGAAGAGCCTAATGAGCTACAGTTCATAGGGTTGCAAAGAGTTGGACCCAACTGAGGTGACCTAGTATGCACACACACACACTCCATCTGAAAGCAACAAAATATATATTCTTTTCAAGAATATACAGAATATTGTCCAAGATGGATCATAAAAGCAAGCATTTGTAAATTTAGGAAAATTAATATTAAGCATAATTTCCAACCACAATGCTAAGAACCTAGATAGATCAACTGCAAGGAAAAACAACAACAACTGCAAAAAAAACCCACAAACACAAAGAGACCAGAAAATATGTTACTAAACAACCAATGGATCACTGAAGAAATCAAATAGGAAATCAAAAAATACCCAGAGACACATAAAAACAAAAAAGCAATGATCCAAAACCTACTGAACAAACCAAAACTAGTTCTAAGAGTGAAGGACATAGTGATACATGCTTACCTAAAGAAACAGGAAAAATCTCAAAAATCAACATACCAGCAGTATACATAAGGAAACTAGAGAAAGAAGAACAAACAAAATCCAAAATTAGTACCAGAAAAATCATCAGTATCAGAAGAGAAATAAAATAGAAACTAAAAAACAATAGAAACATCAATGAAGCTAAATATATCAGGGTATAATATATTCTCTTACCAACTTTTACCTACGGTATATGTTTCAGCATATCCTCTTTCATTTTTTTAATTTATACATGCCCTCTTTGTTTTTTTCAATAATATTGCTAAAGATTTGTCACTTTTGCTTACATTTAAAAAATATTTTTGTTTCCTTGATCTTTATTTATTTATTTATTTAGGCTGGAGCAAGGAATAGCGATTTTATTCAGAAAAGTCGATAAACCAAGGAGGTGGTAGACTAGTGTCTCAAAGATCAATCTTGCCTGAGTTACAATTCAGGTTTCTTTTTTCTTTTCTTATTTTTTAATTGGAGGAAAATTGATTTATAATATACTCTGGCTTCTATTCAGATAGTATACTCTGATCTTTTCTGTTGTCTTTGAGTCTGTATTTTATTTATTTCTACTTTGCCCTTTGTTATTTCATTTCTTCTACTTAATTTGGGCTACTTTGCTTTTCTTTTGCCACTTTCTTGTGGTGTAAAATTACTGTGTTTACTTGAGACTTTTCTACATTCTAACATCTAGTTAGTATGTAAAACTTGCCCATCTACCCCAGTCATGGGGGTATTAGTGGAAGTACAAGGCTGATTATTTTTACAACCACTGCAGGGTCAGTTAGGAGACCTGACATAAACTGAATGACAACTTGATATCAACCCCCCCACAACATGCTTTAAACCTACAGATGACTCTTATAGAAAATGCAGAAAAAGAGAGATAACTTCTTCATCCTGAGGTTTATGAAAAGGTAAGACAAGAAGTCCTGGCTGAATTGACCCCAGAAAGGGCCAAAAATTCATGGCCAATATGATTCCTTTTGAAAAAAGATGATTAGAAACTTCAGATACTTGTTAGTGTTTGTTGATGTTTTTCCAGAAAAAATGGAAGCATACCCCTCTTGGACAGAAGGAAAAAAAAACCTATGAAGTGGTTAAAGTTTTCTTTAAGGAAAGTATACCCTGATTTGTATAGGCTCAGTTCAGTTCAGTAGCTCAGTCGTATCCGACTCTTTGCGACCCCATGAACCACAGCACGTCAGGCCTCCCTGTTCATCAACTCCCGGAGTTCCCCCAAACCCATGTCCATTGAGTTGGTGATGCCATCCAACCATCTCATCCTCTGTCGTCCCCTTCTCCTCCTGCCCTCAATCTTTCTCAGCATCTGGGTCTTCTCAAATGAGTCAGTTCTTTGCATCAGGTGGCCAAAGTATTGCATAAGTTAATTCCCTTCAAAATGCTCACAGCCTGCTGTCTTCTCTCCAGTATAATTCAACAGGTGTCATATTGACTGGAAACTGCATTCATCTTAGAGACCACAATCAATAGGAAAAACTAAAAAAAAAAAAAAAATAAGCATGGCTAAAATATGTTAGAAAACTAATTTAACTTGGAATAAGGCCTTTCCAGTTGCCCTGCTACAGATTAGAGTGACACCCAAAAGCAAGCTTAAATTAATCAGCCTGGGCAGGAGAGTCTGTAGCTGTCTTAAAGAATCTAACTGTCATGAGCTAAAGCAAGATTTTAGGCACTGCTAATTTTTGCTCATGAGTTTACTTCAAAGAGGTCCACATACCTGAATGTCATCCTGCTCCCTTTCTACACCACAGTTTGAGTCATACTTGAACACTGGAGAGAGCAGAAGGTCTAAATAGACATTTCTCCAACTAGGACATACAGATAGACGACAGGCACATGAAAAGGTGCCGAAAATCCCTAATTTTTAAGGAAAGGCAATCAAAGCCACAATGAGATATCACCTCACATCACTGAGAATGCCACCATTAAAAAGTCTACAAATGATAAATGTTGGAAAGTGTAGAGAAAAGGGAACTCTTCTATACTGTTAGTGGGAATGTAAATTTTTGCCACTGTGAAAAATATCATGATGATTCCTTAAAAAACTAGAAGTCATGCTACCATATCATCCAGCAACCCCACTCCTGGGCACATATCCAGTGAAGATGAAAATTCCATTTTGAAAATATGTATGCACCCCACTTGGAAAAAGGAATGAAAACCCATTCCAGTATTCTTGCTGGGAAAAACCCATGAACAGAGGAGCCTGGTGGGCTTCAGTCCAAGGGCTCACAAAGAGTTGGACATGACTGAAGTGACCAAACAAGCATGCACCCGAGTGTTCATAGTATCACTATGTGTAACACCCATGATATGGAAGCAACCTGTCTCCCTCAACAGACAAATGAATGAAGAAGATGTAATATATACAAACAATGGAATATTCAGTTCAATTCAGTTCAGTCGCTCAGTCATGTCTGACTCTTTGTGACCCCATGAATCGCAGCACACCAGGCCTCCCTGTCCATCACCAACTCCTGGATCAGTCATAAAAAGTGAAATAATGCAGCAACATTAATGGACCTAGAGAATACCATATGAAGTGAAATAAGTGAAATATGCAGAAAGACAAATATTGTGTCATTTACATGTGTATTCTAAAAGAAATACAAATAAATTAATAAATGTATTTACAAAATAGAAGCAGATTCAGAGGCAAAAGAAAACAAACAAAGTTACTGCTACTCAAATGGAAAAAGAGGGGTGAAGTTATAAATTAAGAATATGAGATTAACATACAAACTGCTATTCATAGAATAGGTAAGAAATAAGGATTTACTGTATAACACAGGGAAGAATGTTCAATATCTTCTAGTAATATATTATAGAAAACAATTTGAAAAAGTTAGATATACAATCATCTTACTGTACACCTGAAACTAACACAATAGTGTAAATCAACCATATTTCAATAAAAGCAAAACTGGAGAAAGCAAGGACCCAAGCATCAACTTGCCCCTAAGTGGACAGAACCATAGTGAGCACTGCTGAACACTCACTGCACTATTAAATTAGCTGAGAAAAAAACGTGGATTAAAATTTTTTCTACAGAAACTGATGGGATGAAGAAAAAGCAGGTGTGGTCTTAGGTGCCACTTCAGTTCAGTTCAGTCGCTCAGTCTCGTCCGACTCTTTGCAACTTCATGAATTGAGGCACGCCAGGCCTCCCTGTCCATCACCAACTCCTGGAGTTTACCCAAACTCATGTCCATCGAGTCAGTGATGCCATCCAGCCATCTCATCCTCTGTCATCCCCTTCTCCTCCTGCCCCCAATCCTTCCCAGCATCAGGGTCTTTTCCAATGAGTCAACTCTTCACATCAGGTGGTCAAAGTATTGGAGTTTCAGCTTCAACATCAGTCCTTCCAATGAACACCCAGGACTGATCTCCTTTAGGATGGACTGGTTGGATCTTCTTGCAGTCCAGGGGACTCTCAAGAGTCTACTTCAACACCACAGCTCAAAAGCATCAATTCTTTGGTGGTCAGCTTTCTTCACAGTCCAACTCTCCCATCCATCCATGACCACTGGAAAAACCATAGCCTTGACTAGACGGACATTTGTTGACAATGTCTCTGCTTTCTAATATGCTATCTAGGTTGTTCATAACTTTCCTTCAAAGGAGTAAGCGTCTTTTAATTTCATGACTGCAATCACCATCTGCAGTGATTTTGGAGCCCCAAAAAAATAAAGTCAGACACTGTTTCCACTGTTTCCCCATCTATTTGCCATGAAATGATGGGACCAGATGCCATGATCTGAGTTTTCTGAATGTTGAGTTTTAAGAGAACTTTTTCACTCTCCTCTTTCACTTTCATCAAGAGGTTCTTTCGTTCCTCTTCACTTTCTGTCATAAGGGCGGTGTCATCTGCATATCTGAGGTTATTGATATTTCTCCCGGCAATCTTGATTCCAGCTTGTGCTTCTTCCAGCCCAGCGTTTCTCATGATATACTCTGCATATAAGTTAAATAAGCAGGGTGACAATATACAGCCTTGACGTACTCCTTTTTCTATTTGGAACCAGTCTGTTGTTCCATGTCCAGTTCTAACTGTTGCTTCCTGACCTACATACAATTTTCTCAAGAGGCAGGCGGCCTTAATTTGCTATTTTAAGTCAAGATAATTGATGATGTCTTTTGTTCTCTTTTGTTTCACCACACTGGTGATAGACACTTGTTGGAAAGGACCAAAGTGGGAAATAATCCCCCTTTCTTTAAAATGTTGTCAAGATATAAAAATAGCATAAGGAAGAGCATCTTGGATATCACCATCCTAAATGCAGGAGAAGTAAAAGTGAAAGTCATTCAATTGCATCTGACTCTTTGCAACCCATGGACTATGCAGTCCATGGAATTGAGTGGGTCGCCTTTCCCTTGTCCAGGGTATCTTCCCAACTAGGGTTCCCGCATTGCAGAGTTTATGTATATATTCAGGTGCTTGTTGAAGTGTTATAATACAGCCATAAAAAGGAAAACAATGTATGCCCAGCTTGGGACTCAGGAATACTGTCAGTCCCAAGTTAATCAATTCCATCCCATAATCACTCTCTTATTTCCCTAATTCAGCAGGAAGTAGCCAAAATGATCATTACCCCTTGCCACACAAGAGTGTGGAATGCACATTGACAGTGGGGAACTGGAGCAGAGAACAAATCTGACTCCATATTGGGCCTATTTTTCTATCCCTAATCTTTGTATTCTATTGGCTCTACTTTGGTTGTGCTGGCTCTGTGCCTTTGTAAGAGAATGTTGCCTATTGCCTGAAATATCTCAGTGCTCTGCCTCCCACACTTTTTCCATTCATATGGAGATAAAAAGCTGCAGAATAGAAAAGAACAATTGTCTTGTTGGAGGTTTATAGGAACATTATGACCAGGCCTACATGGACAGGGGCAAGAATGAAGGATTCTGGCACAAATAATTTTCAAAAAAATAGACACACCCTTAACATAAGAGAAGCCTGAATCTCCCTTTGGTAAGATGATTCTTTGGGACACTATTCCACTATCTTCTTGGTTTGCTTGCTTTACACAAATAAATTCACTGTTCCTTGCACCAGTACCTTGTCTCATGATTTATTGACCTTTTGTGCAGCAATCTGTAAGAACCTGGATTCAGTATAACAGCAAAACTTTAGAAAGTTTTTGGAAAAGAAATTTACTGCCTGTATGAAGACACCTGAAACATTTTAAACCCTTTAGTAAATTACTTTAGAAAAAACTGCATTCAGAGACTGCTTTTTATAAAAGTGCATTTATTTGAGCATAACTTATAACTTAGAAATTTAAATGCAATATAATTATTCAATATTAAGGATTATAATAAATGTACAATTAATTTGATAAGCTATTAACCTTATTAGAAATTATAATAAATGTACAATTAATTTGATAGGATATTAACCTCATGTCCAATTATTATTATTTTTTGTTTGTTTGTTTCCTAGATACTTTAATAAAACTTTGCATTTTGAAATTAACTAGATGCAACCTGGGAGGCAACATACAGATTCCATGAGCCCTCTGCCCAGCCTCCCTACACACTTGCAGCAGAAACAGAGGAGACACTGAGGTTTAAGTTACCCCTAAACATACAAAATGCAGGTACAAACCTCTAGGTTCTTTAAGGGCTCGTTCCAGTGCATGACGCTGAGTGACCGTTGCCGATTCAGAAACAGAGCTGCCCGCCCTTTTGTTTGCAGGGCCCTGGTTGAAACAATTCCAAACAACTGAAGGGTGCACAGGTCGCAGGGGGCTGTGAGCAACCTCATGAGCGGCGGGGACGCAGGGCTGCCATGGGTCCTGGCCCTGCAGAGGCGCTGGTGCTGGCGGGAAGCAGACGCCCTCATGTCCAATTATAAGCAAACAGTTTATACACTTCAAACTGATGGAATATAATAGGGGATTGGCTGCAGATTAGCTGGTAAAGTGTTGGAAAGAAGGCTGGGGAAGCAAGAAAGAGAGTATTGTCATCCAAGGACCAAGAGCCCTCATGAACTACTGGAGACCCACAAACCCACACTGCTGAGCTGATTGAGCTACTGCATTTTGGGGCTACAGGTGGAACCCTCCTCTGCTGCAACTCAGATGCCTGCATCCCGTAGGGCCACTGAAACTACTTTTGAAGTGCTGGATCCCATAGCTCTCACATGGTCCTCAGTTGGCTACAACTGCTGCAGCTGCCAGAGACCAACAGCAGAAACAAGAAAAAAATATGCAGCTTCTTTATTTCTCCCACTGTCCAGTGTCTCCCAGTACTTGCATTCTCAGTGTCTTACGGGAAACAAGGTGACAAAGGAATTAGGACAAATCATCTGTAGGCGGAAACTCAGAGGACATATGAGACCACCCCACAAAGTGTGGGCCTCACAAACAAGTCACCATTTAGACAAAGGCTGCCAAGGAATAAAGATGGCAAGGGAAAATAATCAACATAATTTGAGAATACACATACAGAATAAGGTTAAGAAGAATTTTGCTACAATTTCCCTGAGGATCAGTCAGTCAGTTCAGTCGCTCAGTCGTGTCCAACTCTTTGCCCTGAGGATAGGATTGCTTTATTTTCTTCCCTGGTTTATCACAACTGCATGGTATATGGTACACATTTCATAAATATTTGTATTCTGAAATCAAGATACAACCATTAAGGCATAATTTTTGCCTCAAAAAGTAAATTATGGTTGATTTTTAAATTTTCTTTGTAATGGTTTGTGGGTTTTAAATTTTTTTTCTACAATTAGCATGTCAAAATATAAATTAAAACCAGATACATAAAATTAAATGCGGTATTAAAGCAACAGAGATTGCAACCGGGTGACTAAAGAAAGATTAAAATCAGTACCCTACAGAAGATCAATCCAGATGAAAATATGAAAGACCATCACAATTTTAGTCTCAACCACAGTACTGATTAGTAGTGCTGTCTTTGACACATCAATTAGACTATGAATTTCAGACTCTGTAACTCTGAAAGACAAGCATCAATACCACACAAAAAGTATTGAAGAAGCAATGAAGATATATGTATATACATATAAGAAAGTATTTTTTGTAATGTGAATAGGTTAAGGTCATATATAAACTAATACCTATGCCACAGATAAAATTTTACTGATGATGGTAAGGTTTGAGATTATTGCTATTTTTTTTTTATTTCTAGTTTAACAATAAAGGGATTTTTTTAAGACATTAGGAGACACCAAAAAAAGTATGACAGAGATATCTATTATCTTTTTTTAGTTCTCTTAATTGCATGCTTCTTGAAGGTTCCAAAGAGGATTTATCAATAGAAAATAATCCTCCACTCCGCTAATGAGCATAGTAACACCAGGGATGAAGTCACTGTCCTATCTCTATTTATACATTTAACTGTGACCACTCTCCATTAGCCCATCTAGGTGAGGCTTTCAGCATCATCTGATATTGAAGTAAATCAGATAGGAATATAGGTCTACAGGATCAAAAGGGTAATTATTATTTTTTTCTTGTTCTACTTCTGACATTCTATTAATACTTGACTATATTTCCTAATTTTATCTTATTATCTATTTTTATGGAGTAAATCAATAGTGTTTGTTTTTTTCTTAAATCTTTTATATAACATTTATTTACTGCAGCATATTACAATATGGGTTTTGATTTCCAATCATTTATGGACAAAAGAACTCAGATTTCTCCTCTATTACTGTATGATAAACTTGTGTCCTTGTGATTCAAATTTTACAGGAGAAAACGAAATAATTTTACTTTGAGTGACGATTATTTGTGATAGTTAGAACACTGAAATAAATGTCTTAATCTTACGTTTCTCAGATGAAATTGACAGTGGCTAATACCCAAATTGTAGACTTTAGAGGGAAGACAGTAGCCTAGAGAATTTAAGGTAGCGTTAAATGTTCTGTGTCCCAACACATGAGCTGATGCTTGAGTACTTCTTCAGATGAATTGTGTGATGCTAGACAGATGCCCAGGAACCAGAATTATTTAATTTGTAAAAGGACAAAATAAACTGAGTTTGTAATTCATAGGCTCCTGGGGAGATTTAAAAAAGAAAAAGAAAATTAAAAAAACAGCAACATAATAGGACAATTGGCTTCACCCAAGATTTTATATGATTCTACCCCTAAGGTTAATAACTCCCCAAGTTCAATATGCACTATTCCAGACATTTGGATAAAGAACAGTAAGAGTTACCAAGAAATCAAGTTACCTTGCCTGATACAGACTGTATTCCTTTGACTGTCTGGTGTCCTAGGTAGGCTATTCAGTGTGGCCTTAATCACAGTGACTATGATTTTCCAAAGGGCAAAGAGATTTGCCCAGAGCCTCCCATTTCCCCTCCTGCTCTCACTTCATTCCTTCAGCAGTTTTGAGGTCTTCACATTGCGAGTCCCTGCACTGGTCCTTTGCCACTTTGATC
Source organism: Muntiacus reevesi (assembly GCF_963930625.1). Lineage (NCBI taxonomy): Eukaryota > Metazoa > Chordata > Mammalia > Artiodactyla > Cervidae > Muntiacus > Muntiacus reevesi. The sequence continues at coordinate 220,502,156 of NC_089249.1, forward strand.
ACAAATAGAAACTCAGCCACAAGTGTGTCTTAGTTTATTTGTTTTTAAATTTTGCACAGCGTTCAGCTTTCCTCTGCCAGTGTGGGTGGAATTTGACAGAAATATTACATTTTTAATGGTACTTTTCCCAGATATTTAGAATAAGGGATTATTTTCAGTATTTTTTACTGCTTCAGCACCCCAGAACTTGGGACTGTTAATAAATCTCTGGGATTATTACAAGAGTATAAAGTATATTAGGACTTGGATAATCTTCCCAACATATTCCTACCGTCACATGTACTTCTAAACTTTTCTCTGCAAGAGGAGCCAATATTTCCTCTTGTTGGTAAGATTTAGAAAATTTAACATTTAACATATCAGAAATTGAAAATTTGCAAAGGTTAAATCTTCATAAGAAAAAGTATGTAAATTGAAAAAAAAAAAAGAAAAAGCATAGAAGAAGCAATTACTGAGTTTCTTCTAAAACACCAGATGTATTTTGCTTTACTCCTCTTTCCTATTTTGTAGCCCTTTTAAAATTCTAATTTAAATTATATTTACATAATACTTCTCCCTAAATAGATTGAATATGACTCACCTTAATGTAAACAAGTTTAATTTTTCTTTGATTTGTCCTCAGCCTCCAACACAGATATAAGCTATGTACAGCAAGGTAGAGAAAAGAAAACTGAAGTCAGAGACATTTCAATGTTGTTCAGTTTTCCTCTCTGCATCTCTGTTTCCATGAAAAATTGATTGCCATAGACAATAAAGCTGATGATGTCTACAAGATAACTAAAATCTTGTCTGTAAATGGGAATAACAATCTCAATGCTATTTCATCTCCCTGAGATTTAGAACAAATGGTATGAACTTTAAGCAGATGAAGCTGGAGAAGACAGAACTGAAATGGAACTGTCCATAAAGCTCTACTTAACCAGAGTTAAGAAAAATAGATTATATATTTCATATTTATATGTCAATATTTATATAAAAGGGCTTGCCTCATAGCTCAGTTGGTAAAGAATCCACGTGCAATGCAGGAGACCCCAGTTCAATTCCTGGGTCAGAAAGATCCCTGCAGAAGGGAGAGGCTACCCCCTCCAGTATTCTTGGGCTTCCCTGGTGGCTCAGCTGGTAAAGAATCTGCCTGCACTGTGGGAGACTTGGGTTCAATCCCTGGGTTGGAAGATCCCCTGGAGAAGGGAGAGGCTACCCACTCCAGTATTCTGGCCTGGAGAATTCCATGGACTGTATGCCATGGGGTCGCAAAGAGTTAGACATGACTGAGCAACTTTCTCCCATTTATGTAAAATATATAAAGCTTGTACTGTAGAAATTCTGAGATTATGTGTATACACATATTTATATATATTTTAGAGAGATTATGTTAGAATAATATAATATATAATACTGTGAAACAGTATAATTTGTGTGTGTATATGTATATATATGTCTTGAACTACAGAATTTATCAAATCCAAATTCTTGTATAAATGAAGAGGTATTAAAACTAGCAAGCTGAAGTAATGAATCTGATCATAAAAGAAATAGTAACAACCTTCTCTTAGAATATGTACAATATTTACTAGATATTAATGCTTTGACAGTATGTATGATTATTCATCTGTAACTGATAATGTTTTCAGCCTTTTCAATATTTTACTTCATTTAATTCTAAATGCATTTTATATCAGACATTATTATTTGTTTAAGTAGAGTAGACAGAGGAATGGTGGATAGAGGATAATAAAGACCCATAGTCCAGCCTTAGAGTCTGGGCTTCTCACTCACTCTCTTTAGTATACCTAAGGGATTGGTTATTGTTGAGAACCCAAATCTGCCCCTGTGAATGCATGGCTCACTCCACAAAAATGCAGAGCCTCACAAAATTGCTTGAACCAACACACAAAGATAGGTGGAATTTTTGGTATATGTGTTCACCAAATTATGTTTAAGTTACTTTCTAACTTTTTCATATATTACTAAAAGTTTTTAAGATCCAATTGGATCCTTAAAATAGACAGATTGAATCAATTCTGACTTATATAATAAAAGCCTAATGTTTACTATAAATAAATTATTTTAATCAGCAGTAGTGAATTTTTAGTTTTCCACTAAATTTTTTAAATTTTATTTTATTTTTTTCTTTTCATTTATTTTTATTAGTTGGAGGATACCCTAAATTTTTTTTATTTACAGGCACCTTAAAACCCCCAAATCTCCAGTCTCATACCACTAACTCCTTTTAGCACAATTGCATTGCTTTGCATCCACAAATAGGCGAACGCGCGCACACACACACACACACACACACACACACACACGCCCACTAAACATTCATCTCAGGTGATCGTATACCATGAGTGATTTATTAATCACAAATCTTTCCTTGGTGGTCTAGGAGAAACTTCATGGACAAATCTACCTGGGTCACCAACCACACTGGACAGTTGGATTTCATCCTTATGGGGCTCTTCAGTCAATCCAAGCATCCAGCTTTCCTTTGTGTGGTCATTTTTGTGATTTTCCTGATGGCCTTGTCTGGAAATAGCATCCTGATCCTTCTGATATATTCTGATGCCCACCTCCACACCCCCATGTACTATTTCATCAGCCAGTTGTCTCTCATGGATGTGATATACATTTCCATCACTGTGCCCAAAATGCTCATGGACCAGGTCATGGGTGTAAATAAGATCTCAGCCCCTGAATGTGGAATGCAAATGTTTTTCTATGTGACACTTGGAGGTTCAGAATATTTCCTTTTGGCTACCATGGCCTATGACCGCTATGTGGCCATCTGTCATCCACTCCACTATTCTACTCTCATGAGCCATAAGGTGTGGCTCCTCCTGGTGTCTGGCTGCTGGTTCCTGGGATCAGTGGATGGCTTTATGCTCACACCAGTCACCATGACCTTCCCCTTCTGCAGATCCCGGGAGATCCATCATTTCTTCTGTGAGGTCCCTGCAGTAATGAAGCTCTCCTGCTCAGACACTTCCCTCTATGAGACACTCATGTACCTGTGCTGTGTCCTCATGCTCTTCATTCCTGTGGCAGTCATTTCAAGCTCTTATTCATTCATCCTCCTCACCATCCACAGGATGAATTCAGCAGAGGGCAGGAAAAAGGCCTTAACCACTTGTTCTTCCCACATGACTGTGGTCATCCTCTTCTATGGAGCTGCCATCTATACCTACATGCTCCCCAGCTCCTACCACACCCCTGAGAAGGACATGGCTGTATCTGCCTTTTACACCATACTCACTCCTGTTCTAAACCCTTTAATCTATAGTCTTAGGAATAAGGATGTCATAAGGGCACTAAAAAAAATGTTGAATGTAGAATATTTCAGAGAACCATAGAATAAGACATTTTTATACTAGTGGTTTATTTTTCTTCATTCTGTATCAGAACTCTCTGACCTTATGCAAATATTATTCTTTAGATTCTCATACCATGTGTCATGTAATATTCATTTATTTTAGAAAATTGATTCCCTGTAATTGAAAGTCATTCATTTTTATACTTCTCTGTACAAATTATTTTTACAAAGCTAGTAGAGATGATGGAATTCCAGTTGAGTTAATTCAAATCCTAAAAGATGATACTGTGAAAGTGCTGCACTCAATATGCCAGCAAATTGAGAAAACTCAGCAGTGGCTGAGTCAGTTTTCATTCCAATTTCAACAAAAGTCAATGCCAAAGAATGCTCAAACTACCGGACAATTGCACTCATCTCACATGCTAGTAATGTTCAAATTTCTCCAATCCAGGCTTCAGCAGTACGTGAATCATGAACTTCCAGATGTTCAAGCTGGATTTAGAAAAGGCAGAGGAACCAGAGATGAAATTGCCAACTCTGTTGGATCATCAAAAAAGCAAGAGAGTTCCATAAAAAACATGTTTCTGCTTTATTGTCTATGCCAAACCTTTGACTATGTGGACCACAGCAAACTGTGGAAAATTCTGAAAGAGATGGGAATACCAGGCCACCTGACCTGCCTCTTGAGAAATCTGTATGAGGGTCTGGAAGCAACAGTTAGAACTGGACATGGAACAACAGACTGCTTCCAAATAGGATAAGGAGTAGGTCAAGGTTGTATATTGTCACTCTGCTTATTTAACTTACATGCAGAGTACATCATGAGAAACACTGGGCTGGATGAAGCACAAGCTGGAATCAAGGTTGCTGGGAGAAATATCAATAACCTCAGATATGAAGATGACAACACCCTTATGGCAGAAAACAAAGAACTAAAGAGCCTCTTGATGAAAGTGAAAGAGGAGAGTGAAAAAGTTGGCTTAAAGCTCAACATTCAGAAAACTAAGATCATGGCATCTGGTCCCATCCCTTCATGGCAAATAGATGGGAATAAAAAAACTTTATTTTCTTGGGGGCTCCAAAATCACTGCAGATGGTGACTGCAGCCATGAAATTAAAAGATGTTTACTCTTTGGAAGGAAAGTTATGACCAACCTAGACAGTATATTAAAAATAGAGACATTACTTTGCCAGTCAAGTTCCATCTAGTCAAAGCTATGGTTTTTCCAGTATTCATGTATGGATGTGAGAGTTGGACTATATGGAAAGCTGAGCCCTGAAGAATTGGTGCTTTTGAACTGTGGTGTTGGAGAAGACTCTTGCGATTCCTTTGGACAGCAAGGAGATCCAACCAGTCCATCCTAAAGGAAGTCAGTCCTGAATATTCATTGGAACGACTGATGCTGAAGCTGAAACTCCAATACTTTGGCCACCTGATGCAAAGAACTGACTCATTGGAAAAGACCCTGATGCTGGGAAAGATTGAAGGCAGGAGGAGTAGAGGACAGCAGAGGATGAAATGGTTGGATGGCATCACCGACTCAATGGACATGAGTTTGAGTAAACTCTGGAAGCTGGTGATGGACAGGGAAGCCTGGCATGCCTGGCGACTCCATGGGGTCGCAAAAAGTCAGACGCGACTGAGCAACTGAACTGACTGACTGATTGAATCCATACTACATTTTATGAAGTTTTAACTCCATCATGTTTCTGTGGAAGAATATTCATACTCTTAAGAAATTCACAATTAAAATATTTAGATGAAAAAGTGTACAATTGCTGAAAGCTAGAGATGAGATGAAGCAAAAGGGATATATTGTTGACATGTGAATCTGGTAAATATTATATATGTTAATTATACTATTATTTTTCAAGGTACTTGTTTCTATATTTGAAATTATCTAAAAGTAAAGAATTATGTATCAGACTTTTCTCCCTTTTTTGTCCCTACTTTTTGATTGGTGGAGGTATAAGTGACCTATCTTAGAAATTACACTAATTTTAATGTGCTGATCATTGCTGAGACAATTCTGTCTTCTAGTTGCCTTTATTGAGGTCTACTTTGTTCTTCATGGTTCAATCCTGAAGGTGTCTAGTGGGTGTCCGCTGTCTGAAATCCTTATTACTTGTGGTAGATCAGAAATTCAGGTCCCCAAAAAGTAACCTCAAATGGAAGAAATAATTTTAACCCCAATGTTCCCTCAAGCAGGGAACGTTTTCTTTGTGAAGTGGTATATTAGCTGAGATTTGAAGTATGTAATTTATTACACAAACAAGCAGAGGAAGAACAGCAGATATTCAACCCTTTATTTACTCAGTAGACATTTCTTTAAATTTTTAAAATATTAGGTAAGTGAATTTAGAGTTCAAATTACATATGACTACTATCTTTACAAATTTAAAGTGTAGGTATATTTTGCATGAAAAGTGAAAGTGAAAGTCATGTCCCACTCTTTGTGACCCCATGGACTATACAGTTCATGGAATTCTTCAAACCAGAGTACTAGAGTAGGTAGCCTTTCCCTTCTCCAGGAGAGATCTTCCCAGTCCAGGGATCGAACCCAGGTCTCCCTCATTGCAGGCAGATGTTTTACCAGCTGAGCCACAAGGGAAGCCCAAGAATACTGGAGTGTGTAAAGGTAAATCCAAGAATACTGGAGTTGGTAGCCTATCCTTTCTCCAGTGTGTCTTCCCAATGCAGGAATTGAAGCAGGGTCTCCTGTGTTGCAGGCGGATTCTTTGCATAATAGTTGCTTTTTAAAATATGTAAATGCACAAATAATTTGATACAGAAATACACAAATGATTTGATGCCCATGGGAAAAGTATACAGGTTATTACCTTATTAGGACATATCAGTTTCACCTCTAACATGCAAGTTCATTCAAAAGAAGAGGGGCTGAGAGAAAACCTGAGAACTCTATGTTGAATGGTGACTAGAAAAATAAAGGAGACTGGAATGGTGTGAAAGACTTGCTCGAGGACCTGAAACCGAACAGCATGATTAAAGATCAGGTGGTTGGCCAGGCAGGAGAGGTAAATGTTCCAATGACATCTCCATTTCTGGTTCAGGTTGTAGCCTCATTTCTTGCTCTTTTGTGACCCAGGTTTTTTGTTTTGTTTTGCTTTCCATTTATTTTTATTCGTTGAAGGCTAATTACTTTACAATATTGTAATGGTTTTTGTCATACATTGACATGAATCAGCCATGGATTTACATGTGTTCCCATCCCGATCCCCCCTCCCGCCTCCCTCTCCATCCAATCCCTCTGGGTCTTCCCCGTGCACCAGCCCTGAGCACCCGTCTCATGCATCCAACCTGGGCTGGAGGTCTGTTTCACCCTTGATAGTATACTTGTTTCAATGCTGTTCTCTCTGAACATCCCACCTTCGCCTTCTCCCACAGAGTCCAAAAGTCTGTTCTGTACATCTGTGTCTCTTTTTCTGTTTTGCATATAGGGTTATTGCTATCATCTTTTTAAATTCCATATATATGCATTAGTATACTGTATTGGTCTTTATCTTTCTGGCTTACTTCACTCTGTATAAGGGGCTCCAGTTTCATCCATCTCATTAGAACTGATTCAAATGAATTCTTTCTAATGGCTGAGTAATATTCCATGGTATATATGTTCCACAGCTTTCTTATCCATTCGTCTGCTGATGGGCATCTAAGTTCTTTCCATGTCCTGGCTATTATAAACAATGCTGCAATGAATATTGGGGTGTACGTGTCTCTTTCAGATCTGGTTTCCTTGGTGTGTATGCCCAGGAGTGGGATTGCTGGGTCATATCGCAGTTCTATTTCCAGTTTTTTAAGGAATCTCCACACTGTTCTCCATAGTGGCTGTACTAGTTTGCATTCCCCTTTTCCCCACACCCTCTCCAGCATTTATTGCTTGTAGACTTTTGGATAGCAGCCATTCTGACTGGCGTGTAATGGTACCTCATTGTAGTTTTGATTTGCATTTCTCTGATAATGAGTGATGTTGAGCATCTTTTCATGTGTTTGTTAGCCATCTCTATGTCTTCTTTGGAGAAATGTCTGTTTAAATCTTTGGCCCATTTTTTGATTGGGTCATTTATTTTTCTGGAATTGAGTTGCAGGAGTTGCTTGTATATTTTTGAGATTAATCCTTTGTCTGTTTCTTCATTTGCTATTATTTTCTCCCATTCTAAAGGCTGTCTTTTCACCTTGCTTATAGTTTCCTTTGTTGTGCAAAATCTTTTAAGTTTCATTAGGTCCCATTTGTTTATTTTTGCTTTTATTTCCAATATTCTGGGAGGTGGTGACCCAGGTTTTTAAAAGCAGTAGTGGAATGACCGGACTTGCATTTTAGAAATATTAAAATGGTGGTAATTGATTGAAGAACTGTAAGACTGGAGGCATAGAAACCAAATGAGTGAAGATGATGAGCTGAATAGTGTAAATCTAGGTGGAATGGACCATGACATAATTCTAAGAAGGTTGGGTTGAGTATTTTAGGTAAAAAAAAGGCCTTGTTGAATCTGTTCCATAGAACCACAATTTTTTTTGAATGTGTAAAATCTTCCAATTGGCAGTATCAATGTGAATTAGATGGTTTAGAAAGTACAGATTCCATTTTCCTCTTAACACACTCAGTTACTTCATGATTATAAAACAAGGATCTTCCAGTGTTGGAGGAAATAAGCTGGGGAAAACAGCTTACAATATTTTTGCTTCAGTCAAACAAAATGAATAAAATACATGCATTATTTAACTTTTAGAAAAAATAAGTAGTGCAAACAGCACTCATCAATTTGGTGAAACAAATGATATATTTAAAGTTCCATATAAAGTGCCCTGGATATGGAGAACAAAGGCAAATAGAACAAAACAAAATATAATGTGTAATATTCTTCCAAAGGTGATTAGTCTTATTCTGTCTCAATCAAAAAAAAAAATCAGATATAATAAAAATATGTTTAGAATGATGTTTTACTTTTAAAATAAAATGTTCAAACTACAGCTATCCATAGCTTCTACTAGTAAGAATTTACAGGAACTATGCAGTTAGTTGTGATATTGTTAGCCAAATTATACATTGAATAAAATACTCATAATTCCTAAACATGGCAAAACAATTGTTGCTCTAAATGTATTACATCTAGAACAAAAAGAATGAATGGCACAATTTCTGACACTGGAGTGCACTTGCTTAAAGTACCACATAAATAACTGAACTATAGTGATTTAAAATTGTCAAACTTCACGTGGTGTTCATGCATCTGTGTTTATGATCCATTAGCAATTGAACAAAGAAATCACTTCTACCACATAAAAATGAGCCTTCAGTTTCCTACATCCTTCAAAGGATGCTAAGCATGAAGACTGGAATTTTTATCAAATGAAGAATGAACCAACCTAGATTAGATAGAAAAGTTTGCTTTATTTTTCACAAATATTCCAATTTTTAAAGTGTTTTCATATGTTTTTTTAAAAAAATGAGGGTAGCAAAATAAGTTTCCTAGGAATGGCTGAAGAGAAGTTTAAAGAACAAAATTATGTGCATTGGAAATAACACTTGCTATAACTTTGGTTGCCTGTTTTCCTTCTTAGGTTACTGTTTTAAAACCAGCCTTTGCAGTTATTTTACATTGAGTTCAAAATATGTAAACTTCTAATGTTATGACTAGGACCCAAATGTTGGATACAGTCATTCAGTTCAGTTGTCTCTCAGTTGTTTCTGACTCTTTGTGACCCCATGGACTGCAGCATGCCTGGCTTCCCTATCCATCACCAACTCCTGGAGTTTACTCAAACTCATGTCCATTGAGTCAGTGATGCCATCCAACCATCTCAGCCTCTGTTGTCCCCTTCTCCTCCCGCCTTCAATCTTTCCCAGCATCAGGGTCAGTTCTTCACATCAGGTGGCCAAAGTATTGGAGTTTCAGTTTCAGCATCAGTCCTTCCAATGAATATTCAGGACTAATTTCTTTTAGGATGGACTGGTTGGATCTCCTTACAGTCTAAGGGACTCTCAAGAGTCTTCTCCAGTGCCACAGTTCAAAAGCATCAATTCTTCAGGGCTCAGTTTTCTATAAAGTCCAACTCTCACATCTATACATGACTACTGGAAAAACTATAGCTTTGACTAGATGGACCTTTGTTGGCAAAGTAATGTCTCTGTTTTTAATATACTGTCTAGGTTGGTCATAACTTTTCTTCCAAGGAGCAAGCATCTTTTAATTTCAAGGCTGTAGTCACCTTCAGCAGTGATTTTGGAGAACCCAAAAATAAAGTCTCTCACTGTTTCCACTGTTTCCCCACCTATTTGCCATGAAGTGATGGGACCAGATGCCATGATCTTAGTTTTCTGGATTTTGAGCTTTAAGCCAACTTTTTCACTCTCCTCTTTCATTTTCATCAAGAGGCTCCTTAGTTCTTGATGAAACTAAGGTACAGTCACACCTCATTTTATTGTGCCTTGCTACATTGTGCTTCACAGATGCTGGATTTTTAATGGAGTGAAGATTTGTGGAAACCCTGTGTTGAGCAAGTCTACTGGTGCCATATTTTCAACAGCATTTGTTCACTTCATGTCACTGTGCCATATCTTGGTAATTCTCACAATATTTCAATCTTTTTCATTATTTTTATGTTTATAATGGTATTCCGTGATCATCAATCTTTGATGTTACTACTGCAAAAATTTATAACTCACAGAAGTTGCAGAAAATCATTACCATATTTTAAGAATAAGGTATTTAAAATTAAGTTATACATACAGTTATTTCAGACAACATGTTATTGGACATTTAATAGACTATAGTATAGTGTATATAAACTTTTATACAAACTGGGAAACCAAAAATTTCATGTAACTAGATTTATCACAGTAGTCTGGAGCTAAACCCTCAATATCTCCAAGATATACCTGTAATTCAAATTTATTTTCTAACGAGAAAATCATTTATATATCTGTAACATACTTTTTAAACTATAAGAAATCATTTTAAAATACATATGAATCCACAAAATATCCCAAATCACCAAAGCAATCTTGAGAATAATGAACAAAGTTAGTGATATGTTCCTTGTATTCAGACTGTACTAGAAAGTTACTGTAATAAAAACAGCATGATCCTGGTACAAAAAGGCACATAAGTCAATGGAACACAATACAGAGACCAACAAAGCCACATATCTATGGTCAATTAAACTATGACAAAAGAAGCAGTACCATATAATGGATAAAAGACAGTCTCTTCAATACATAATGCTGAGAAAACTGGACAGTTGCATGTTAAAGAATGAGATTAGAACATTTCCCTACATGATATACAAAAATAAGCTCAAAATGGATTATAAACCAAATATAAAATATAAAACCATTGTAAGAAAATAGATAGCAGTGCAAAAAACACCGAGCAAGCAAAGATCCTTTCCAAAATGGCCTAACCCACCAGAGTTAGATGATTAGTAAGCAAATTGCAGGGCATTTATCTCATTAGTGAGCTAATTGCGAGGACAATTATGAGATCCTGCCAACTATGCCAATTATATTGTGCCAGTCTTATACTGTAACAAATGTTGTGGTTGAACCAGGCCTTGCAATTCTTATTTTGATTGCAAGTCTTTCTTTAGCAAAGGCTATCAGGAATCTTTGAAAAGATAGAGGTCTATTATTTATAAGACCCATAAATAGCACAGCACATTTGAGCAAACTTGGGAAGAGAAAGTGAGAGAGAGAAAAACAAAGAGAGGGATTAAGGACTAACCTGGGATTCTGCTTTTATTGAGGTTGAAGGTCGAGGCCTAGGGTTTTACAGAGACATTCTCTTTTGGTGAACTGAAAACATAGACCAGAAATTTAAAGTGCAGAAAGAGAAAAAATGTGTCCCAAATGGTGAGTTACTGAAATCAACCAATATTTCTAAAACAAAAAATATCAGAGTTAAGCATGCTACGTGGCCTGGTTCTGGCTCTTTATCTAGTCTTGAGGCTCAATGTGTTTATTTGAGATAGTCTTCTTTGAATTAGATGTTTCCTTAAAATGGATGCCTAAGCAATCAGAGCTTAAGTCAAGCACTTGCATTATGAAAAAAAAAAGAAAAAACTGTTGGGGCTTATAACACCACACATACATGGTCAATTAATTTGCAGCAGCAAAACAAAGATATACAATGGGAAAAAGACAGTACCTTCAATAAATAGTGTTGGGAAATCTGGGCAGTTAAACACAAAAGAATAAAGGTGAACTGCTATTTTCATCTTACACAAAAACTTATCCAGGTTTAGTGAGACTTGAATGTAAGATCAGAAATCATAAAACTCCTAAAAACAAAAACAAAACATAGGTGCTAATTACCTTGACATGAATATCAGCTATGATCTTAGGATTTTATACCAAATGCAATGTCACCAAAACAAAAATAAACCAGTGCGCTATATCAAATTAGAATACTTCTGCATAACCAAGGAATAGAAAAACAAACTAAAAAGGCAACTTACCTCATGGGGAAAAAATTAAAAAACATTTATTTGATAAGCAGTTATTATACAAACTATATAAAAACTCATAGAACTCAAAAAAATTAAAATGTACAGAATATCTGAATAGACATTTTTCTAATAAAGACATACAGATGGCCAATAAGTGTATGTAAAAACGTTCAATGGGGCTTTCCTGGTGGTTCAGTGGTAAAGACTCTGCCTCCAATGTAGGAGCCCCAGGAGACGTGGATTTGATCCCTGAGTCAGGAAGATCTCCTGGAGGAGGGCATGGCAATCGACTCCAGTGTTCTTGTGTGGAGAATCCCATGGAGAGAGGAACCTGGTGGGCTACAGTCCATAGGGTCACAAAGAACCAGACGTGCATGCACACAAAGGTGTTCAATATCATTAATCATAAGAGAAATGCCATTTAAGACCACAATGAGATATCCTCTCACACCTATTCAAATGGTTATTATCAAAAAGACAAAAAACAAGTGTTGGCAAGGATCTTGAGAAAAGTGAACCCTTCCTTGCAGACTGTTGGTGGGAATGAAAATTTGTACAGTCACTGTGGAAAACAGTATGGAGATTCCCCAAAATATTAAAGGTAGAGCTATCATAAGATCCAACAATTTCACATCTTGGTATTTATTTAAAGAAAACAAAAAAATAGGTATACATTGCCAAGTTTATTACAGCTTTATCTACATTGGCCAAGATATGAAAACAACCTAAGTGTCTATTAATGGATGAACAAATAAAAAAGTATGTTTATATACACTGGAATATTTTTGGCCATAAAAAGAAGAAAATCTTGCCATTTTTGACAACATGAATAGACTTTGAGGTTATCAAGCTAAGTAAAAATGTTTGATAGAAAAAGACAAATTTCCTATGATTTTACTTATACATAAAATCTGAAACAAACAAACAAAAGCAGGTTTATAAGTACGAAACACAGATTGTGGTTGCCAAGGGATGAGCAAAATGAGTGAATGGGGTCAACGCGTACAAACTTATAAAATACGCAAGTCGTATAACATAGGGACTATAGTTAATTACATTTTACTGTATATTTGAAAATTGCTGAAAGTAGATATTAAATGTTCTTATTACAAGAAAAAATAAGTATGTGTACTGACAGATATTAACTAGATTTATTTGGTGATCATTTCTCATTAACTACAAATATCAAATCATTATCATTTATACCTGAAATTAATATAATGCTGTAAGTCAGTTATATCTCAATAAAATAAAAAGAAGAGTCAATACCAATCCCTCACAAATTCTTTCAAAAAACTGAAGAGGATAGAATATTTCCCAACATTTTACAAGCCAGCATTACTCTGATGCAAGACAGAAAAAGACAACACAAGAAAACAATTTACACATCAATAAACCAGTAAATCTAAATATAAAAGTCATTAGCAAAATACTAGCAAACCAAATTCAATAGCACATGAAAAAGGTCATTCTCCATTAAGAAGTGGAGTTTATCCTTGAAATGCAAAGACTATTCAAATTTTCAGATCAATCAATGTGATATATAACATTAGCAGAAAAGGGATAAAAACAGTATAATCATCTCATTAGAAGCAACAAAGTATTTGACAAAATTTAACATTTTTAATGATAAGAATTCTCAATAAATTAGACACAGAATTTATAAATATAATAAAGGCCTTATATGACATGCCCATAGCTAGTGATATTCTCAATGTTGAAAAGATAAAAGAGTCCAAAAGTCTGTTCTGTACATCTATGTCTCTTTTTCTGTTTTGCATATAGGGTTATCGTTACCGTCTTTCTAAATATATATGTGTTAGTATACTGTAATGGTCTTTATCTTTCTGGCTTACTTCACTCTGTATAATGGGCTCCAGTTTCATCCATCTCATTAGAACTGATTCAAATGAATTCTTTTTAATGGCTGAGTAATATTCCATGGTATATATGTACCACAGCTTCCTTATCCATTCGTCTGCTGATGGGCATCTAGGTTGCTTCCATGTCCTGGCTATTATAAACAGTGCTACGATGAACATTGGGGTGCATGTGTCTCTTTCAGATCTGGTAAACCACTACAATATTGTAAAGTAATTAGCCTCCAACTAATAAAAATAAATGGAGGAAAAAAAAACAAAACAAACAAAAAAAATTAAAAAGTATGAACTATAAAAAAAAAAAAAAAGATAAAAGAGCTTCCTCCAAGATCTAGAACAATACAGGTATGCCCACACTCAACATTTCTATTCAACGTAGTAGTTGAGTCCCTAACCATTGCAATTATGCAAGAAAAATAAAGGTCATTTCAATTGAATAAGAAGAAATAAAAGCATGTCTGTTTGTTGATGACATAATCTTATATAGAGGAAATCCTAAGACTCCCCCACAAAGTTCTTAGAACTATCCAAAAGCAGCAAAGTTTCAGAATAGAAAATCAACATATAAAAATAATTTGTATCTGTACACTAGCATTCACTAATGAACAATACAATGAAGAATAATTACTAATGAACATTATAGTAAAGAATATTTTTTAAAATTCACAATAGCATAAGAAACAATATAATATTTGGTTAAAAAATTAAACTAAGGAGGTGAAAGGCCTATATACTGAAAATGTAAAGCATTAATTAAAGAAATCTAAAAGTTTATACCAGGGACTTCCCTGGTGGCTCAGTCAGTAAAGAATCTGCCTGTGCCAGAGACCCAGGTTCAATCCCTGGGTGGAGAAGATGCCCTGGAGAAGGAAATGGCAAACCACTCCAGTATTCTTACCTGAGAAATCCAATAAACCGAGGAAATTGGCAGGCTACAGTCCATGGGATCACAGAGTTGGACATGATTTACTGAATAAACCACCAGCAAGAATACACAAATAAATGGGAAAATATGACACATTTTGGATTTAAAGAATTAATATTTTTAAATGCTCATACTGCCCCCCAAAATCTACAAATTCAGGGTAATCTTTATTAAAATCTAATGGCATTTTCCACAGAAATAGAGCAAGTGATCTTTAAATTTATATGGCACCACAAAAAACTCACAGTCATAGCAATTTTTTAATTAGTTTATTAATTTTCATTGGAGGCTAATTACTTTACAATACTGTGGTGGTTTCTGCCATACATTGACATGAATCAACCATGGCTGTACATGTGTCCTCTGTCCCAAACCATCCTCCCACCTCCCTCCCCATCCCATCCTTCTGGGTTGTCCCATTGCACCAGCTCTGAGTGCCCTGTTTCAGGCATCAAACTTGGACTGGTCATCTATTTCACATATGGTAATATACATGTTTCAATATTATTCTCTCAAATCATCCCACTGTCACCTTCTCCCACAGAGTCCAAAAGTCTGTTCTTCATATCTGTCTCTTTTGCTATCTCACCTATAGGGTCATCATTACCATTCTTTCTAAATTCCATATATGCATTAATATACCAGATTGGTGTTTTACTTTCTGACTTATTTCACTCCGTATAATAGGTTCCAGTTTCATCCACCTCATTAGAACTGACTCAAATGTGTTGTTTTTAATAACTGAGTAATATTCTATTGTGTATATGTACCACTACTTTCTTATCCATTCATCTGCTGATGGATATCTAGGTGGCTTCCATGTCCTAGCTATTGTAAACAGTGCTGCAATGAACATTGGGGTACATGTGTCTCTTTCAATTCTGGTTTCCACGGTATGTATGCCCAACAGTGGGATTGCTGGGTTGTATGGCAGTTCTATTTCCAGTTTTTTAATGGATCTCCACACTTTTCTCCATAGGGGCTGTAATAGTTTGCATTCCCACCAACAGTGTAAGAGGGTTCCCTTATCTCCACATCCTCCCCAACATTTATTGTTTGTAGACTTTTTGATGGCAATCATTCTGACTAGTGTGAGATGGTACTTCATTGTGGTTTTGATTTGCATTTCTCTGATAATGAGTGATGTTGAGCATCTTTTCATGTGTTTGTTAGCCATCTGTATGTCTTCTTTGGAGAAATGTCTGTTTACTTCTTTGACCCATTTTTTTATTGGGCCATTTATTTTTCTGGAATTGAGTTACATGAGCTGCTTGCATATTTTTGAGATTAATTCTTTGTCAGTTGCTTCACTTACCATTATTTTCTTCCATTCTGAAGGCTGTCTTTTCACCTTACTTATAGTTTCCTTCATTGTGCAAAATCTTTTAAGTTTATTTAGGTTCCATTTGTTTATTTTTGCTTATATTTCCATTACTCTCAGAGTTGGGTCATAAAGAATCTTGCTGTGATTTATGTCAAGTGTTCTGCCTATGTTTTCCTCTAGGAGTTTTACAGTTTCTGGTCTTACATTTAGATCTTTAATCCATTTTGAGTTTATTTTTGTGTATGGTGTTAGAAAGTTCCAGTTTCATTCTTTTACAGGTTGTTGATCAGTTTTCCCAGCACCGCTTGTTGAAGAGATTGTCTTTTCTCCATTTTATATTTTGCCTCTTTGGTCAAAGAAAGGTGTCCATAGGTACATGGATTTATTTCTGGGCTTTCTATTTTGTTCCATTGATCTATATTTCCATCTTTTGTGCCAGTACCATACTGTCTTGATGACTGTAGCTTTGTAGTATAGTCTGAAGGCAGGCAGGTTGATTCCTCCAGTTTCATTTTTCTTTCTCAAGATTGCTTCAGCTATTCGAGGCTTTTTGTGTTTCCATACAAATTATGAAATTATTTGTTCTAGTTCTGTGAAAATTACCATTGGTAGTTTGAGAGGGATTGCATTGAATCTATAGATTGCTTTAGATAGTATACTAATTTTCACTTGTTGATTCTCCCAATCCATGAATATGGTATATTTCTCCATCTATTTGTGTGATCTTCAATTTCTTACATCAGTGTTTTATAGTTTTCTATATATAGGTCTTTTGTTTCTTTAGGTGAATTTATTTCTAAGTGTCTTATTCTTTTCATTGCCATGGTGAATGGGATTGTTTACTTAATTTCTCTTTCTGTTTTCTCATTTTAAGTGTATAGGACTGCAAGGGATTTCTGTGTATTAATTTTATATCATGCAACTTTACTATATTCATTGATTTGCTCTAGTAATTTTCTGGTAGTATCTTCAGCCCCTGCTTGCTAGTGGTGGACACGAGCATCTGGGCTACTTCTCCACTCGCAGTTGTGGTTAGGCACATATTCTGTGGGGTTTTGGTTTGTTTTTTTTTTTCCTCCTGGTTATGCTGTCCTCTGAGATTCCAAAACTCCCCACAGACCCGCCTGTGACAGGCTTTCCTACTGTGTGGAAACTTCTCCTACTTCACGATTCCCTCCCCAGAACAGGTCTCTGTCCCTAACTCTTTTGTCTCTCTCTCTCTCTCTCTCTCTCTCTCTCTCTCTCTCTCTTTTTTTTTTTTTTTTTTTTTTGTCCTACCTCCTTCCAAAGAGAATGGGCTGCCTTTCTGGGTGCCTGGTTTTCTCTGCCAGCATTCAGAAGTTGTTTTGTGAAAGTTGCTCAGTATTCAAATGATTTTTTGATGAATTTGTGGGGGAGAAAGTGGTCTCCCCTTCCTATTCCTCCACCATCTTGGCACTGCCCCCAAGTCTTAGCAATTTGAAAAAGAATTATGAAACCAGGGGCATTACACTTTCTAGTATCAAGCTATATTACAAAGATATACTAAAATAATATATAAGATCAAACCTGTATATTACTGGTATCATCCAATGAAACAGAACAGACAGCACAGTGATAAATACACACATATCTCATCTCAGTTAAGTTCAGTTCAGTTCAGTTTCTCAGTCGTGTCCGACTCCTTGCGATCCCATGAATCACAGCACGCCAGGACTCCCTGTCCATCACCAACTCCTGGAGTTTACTCAAACTCATGTCCATCGAGTCAGTGATGCTGTCCAGCCATCTCATCCTCTGTCGTCCCCTTCTCCTCCTGCCCCCAATCCCTCCCAGCATCAGGGTCTTTTCCAATGAGTCAACTCATATTCAACAAAAGTAACAAGAACACACATTATGGAAAGATTATATTTTCAAAATGGTGTTCAGCAAATTGGATACATGTATGAAATTAAAAGACACTTCTCCTTGGAAGGAAAGTTATGACCAACCTGGATAGCATATTTAAAAGTGGAGACATTACTTTGCCAACAAAGGTCCATCTAGTCAAGGCTGTGGTTTTTCCAGTAGTCATGTATGGATGTGAAAGTTGGACTGTGAAGAAAGCTGAGCACCAAAGAATTGATGCTTTTGAACTGTGGTGTTGGAGAAGACTCTTGAGAGTCCCTTGGACTGCAAGAAGATCCAACCAGTCCATCCTAAAGGAGATCAGTCCTGGGTGTTCATTGGAAGGACTGATGTTGAAGCTGAAACTCCAATACTTTGGCCACCTCATGCGAAGAGTTGATTCATTGAAAAAGACCCTGATGCTGGGAGGGATTGGGGGCAGGAGGAGAAGTGGATGACAGAGGATGAGATGGCTGGATGGCATCACTGACTCAATGGGCATGAGTTTGAGTAAACTCCGGGAGTTTGTGATGGACAGGGAGGCCTGGCGTGCTGTGATTCATGGAATCACAAAGAGTTGGATATGACTGAGTGACTGAACTGAACTGATATGTGCTCAGTCATATGCAACTCTTTGAGACCTCATGGACTATAGCCTATCAAGATCTTCTGTCCATGAAATTTTCCAGGCAAGAATATTGGAGTGAGTTGCCATTTCCTCCCCCAGGGGATCTTCCCAAACTAGCGATCAAACCTGAGTTTCTTATGTCTCTTACATTGCAGGTGGATTCTTTACCATGATGCCAAAGTGGATATCCACGTGTAAAAGAATGAAGTTGGATCCCTGCCTTATTCCACTCACAAAAATTTGTCTTTTATCCAATAATAAAAGATAAAAGACTTAAATAAAAGTCATGAAACTGTAAAATGCCTCAAAAAATATGTACAGCAAAAGCTCCTGACATTGATCTTGACCATTAATTTTTGGATATGGCATCAAAAGAATGGGCAACAAAAGCAAGTATAAAGTAGACTATATCAAACTAAAAAGCTTCAGCACATCAAGGGAAACCATCAAAAAATGAAAAAAAAATCAATAAAATGGGGAAAAAATATTTGTAAATCATTTATCTGACAAGGATTTAATATCTAAAATATAAAATGATGTGATACAACTCAGCAGCAAATGAACAAGTGCTATAATAAAATTGGGCAAACGACCTGAATAGACATTTTTTCAAACACATGCAAATGGCCAACACATACATGAAAACATGCTCAATCAACATCACTATCAGGAAATGTAAGTCAAATTCGCAGTGAGATATTACCACAAACTTGTTAGGATTTCTATTTTTTTAAAAAAATAATAGGTAAATGTTAGCAAGGATGTGGAGAAAAGGATCCCTTGTACACTGCTGGATAGGATGTATTTTGGTACAGCCATTATGGAAAACAGTATGGCTATTTCTAAAAAAATAAAAGTAGAACTACCATGTGCTCAACCAATCTGGGTAATAAATCTGAGGCAATGAGATTACCTCAAAGAAATATCTGTATCCTCATGTTTATTACAACATTATCACAATAGAGAAGAAATTAAAATAACTCCAGTGACAGACAATTGAGAAACTGATAAAGAAAATTATATATATATATATATATAATATTGTTATATAAATATATAGTATATATTCATATTCCCTTTATTATGGAATATTATTCATCCATAAAATAGAAAAAAAAATGTGCCATTTGCAGCAACTTGAATGAACCTAGAAGAAATTATGCTAAATAAGATAAGCTAAACTGGAAAGATAGGTACTGTACAATCTCACATATCTGGAATTTATTTAAAAATTTCTTAATTCATAGAACCACAGTAAAGCAGTATATATCAAGAGCTAGATGGTAGAAATAATGGAAATATTTTGGTCAAAGAATACAAATTGTCAGTTGTAAGATGAGTTAAGTCCTGAGGATCTAACATACAGCATGGTGTTATATGTCATTGGAATATTATAGATAACCATTTATTGTATAGTTGAAATTTGCTAAGAGAGTAGATCTTGGGCTTTTACATAGTGTTAAATCATTCAGTCATGTTCAACTCTTTGAAACCCCATGGACTATAGCCCACCAGGTTCCTCTGTCCATGGGATTTTACAAGCAAGAATACTGGAGTGAGTTGCCATTTCGTCCTCCAGAGGATCTTCTAGACCCAGGGATTGAACCCATGTCTCCTGTATCTCCTGAACTGGCAGGCAGATTCTTTACCACTGAGCCACTTGGGAAGCCCAAGCTTTTACAACCCCACCAACTCTCAAAAAGTTCCTATAGTTCCTATGTGAGGTAATGAATGTGTTAATTGTAGTAGTCATTTCTCAAAGTATACAACATATCAAATTACCATGCTGTACACTTAAAAGATAAACAAATTTTACTTTTCAACTTTTACTCAATAAATCTTGGGGAGAGAGTAAAAGGGCAAAGCTATCACAAATAATGAGAACCATCATCTGCACATAGAAAAGAGGCAGCTCTGTCTCAAACATATGACATGTACAAAAACCTTTTGCCACAAGCTATGTGTTTTCCTTTCTGTGCAGTTTAACAAATTTATGAAAGTCACTAGACATTTTGTATCTTGTCATGGAAAACAAGCTGGTTGTACTTGGAGCCACTGATGCCCTAACTAGTATTTCTGAGTCAGCTTTTATTCCTAATGTTGAACCTGGGAATAAAGCAAAAATCTATGACACTCATGAAAGAAATATGGTGACTTCCACAAAAGCCATTGATGTTTAGGTATGGATTGCCACCTCCCATAAAGCAAATGAAGTAGATATTCTTACACACCTGAACAAGTGTGAGTATAGAGTCAGGATAACCATAAAAATGTCTGATGTTAAACCAAGTCATGTGGTCTCCCAGGGTTACCTCAGCCCTCTCATACAGTATTACTGTACAGTGAGCAACTAGTTATTTCAAGTAAAATGATTCTTGGAGGGAACTTTTTCCATCCAGAAACTCAAATAGTCACAATTAAAATAATAATAAAGCTATTGTTTCTAGAACCCACAAATTACTTGACTCATTGAATTTTCTTCCTTTAAATGAGTTTGCTTATTATTCTCTTGCTGAAACCACAGTCAGAGTTTATATTACTCAATTAATTTCCATTCCTCCATTTTCCAGTGTGAAAATAGATTGTAGTAAGATAAACTAACACTCAAATCCATGATAATTTAGAATAAAATTGTAATCAGTAAAAACATAAGGTGTCTGACACTGGCATTCTCATCTAGAATTTTGCTTCATAGTTCATGTTTAAATATAATCTTCAAAAAAAAGTTTGTCTGTTTGTTTGTTTGTTTTTTGCTATCCACTCTTTCAGTCATCCACATAGTTTGCTATCACATTTTTAGCATGTAATTTCTTTCACGTCTCCATTTTCATAGATACAATCAAAGTTCAACCATGCTATTTTGCAAACAAAATGTACATAATACTGGACAGTGTGTATACTTTATAGGAAGTTTCTAAGAGCCCTATACTTATTTGGTGGTGGTGGTGGTGTAGTCACTAAGTTGTGTCCAACTCTTGCAAACCCACAGACTGTAGCTCACCAGGCTCCTCTGTCCATGGGATTTCCCAGGCAAAGATAATGAAGTGGGTTGCCATTTCCTTCTCCAGGAGATCTTCCCGGGCTGTTTCAATGCAGGAATTGAACCTGCTTCTCCTGCATTGAAAGTGGATTCTTTACCAATGAGTCACCAGGGAAGCCACATTTACTCTAGATCTGTAATTAATTGAAGTCTGGGGACAGACTCCCATGAGAACCCTTTAAGGTTTCTCCAACTCCGGTACACAGAATCTATGGAAGGACTTCATATTACAATACTGAATCCTCACATTCTGTTCTCAGACCTAAGCCAGGTGTGGAATAGAAATGTAATTAATTCATTTTCAAGTACCCTGAAATGTCATAAATCAGGTTTCTTAAGACAAGAATTTACTGCAAAAGAGTCATAGTGCACAAGGGGATGGCAGTAGCTACTGGAAGTTCACCAAGCAGCAGTAGCCAAGGAAGAGAAAAGTTTTTTACCTATTAATAGTAGGTAAATGTATATTCTTCCATGCAAGAAGCTAACTCTGTTTGTTCATTCAGTCTCCACACCAAAGGTTTAGGACAGAAAGCTTTGGAAAACAAGAGCACATATGTTTGAACCACATAGAAAGGAAGCCTCTCACAGTGAGTCATGATATGTGAAATGAATTTCTTTTACAATTGAAGGTCAATATATAAATGACTAGACAGGTTGAATAATATCTTGATGGAGGGAGTTTATGAAGGTAACTGCCTGTGTCCCCACGCTCTTCAGTCGTTGTCTGACAGGGTACTGAGAGCACATTGCTACGTGTCTTCTCTGCCTCAGTTCCTGCACATACGTTCCATATGAACAGTCAGTAGGTTAATGCATGTAACAGGCTCTGACATTTAGTAACTCCTCTTGGCCTGGAGAATACCATAGACTGTATAGTCCATGGGTCACTAAGAATCAGACACAACTGAGCGACTTTAACTTTTACTTTACTTTTACTTTTTACATTTACTTTTACTATAAGCATTAACTGCTGTTGTTATAATTACTATTATTAACAGTTCCTCCACTATACTGTCATTGGAGGAGATAATCATGTCCTCCCACAGCATTTCTTCAGGAATTACTGCCCTGGAGCCTAGGAGGAACACAACTTGGATCTTGCATGACAAAGACATTTTTTGGACATTGTTTTCCAGAAGAAGAGTTTAAGAGCATTCAAAAGAATAGGGTGAATTATGGATGGGAATAATCTGTACAAACCTTTCTGATAGATTCTACCTTTCACCATTTACACAAAAATGCTTTAAGAGTGAGTGTTTCTTTGATTGTTAATCACTCAGTTTCAGACTTTATGCAATGGAAACATTAGGATCCTTGAGCATATAGCAGGAAATTTGAATTTTCTAAGAAGAAACTAAAAGAATTGGCACTATTTTTAGCTAAAATATCCCACAGAATTAAAGGTGCTTTTTTGTATTTCTTGAGTAAATTGTGGTCATCCATATTTGACCATTTGCAGGCAAAAATATACATATTTTGGCAGAAAAATCTTTTACAAGAATTTTTATAACATAATGTGCATTATTTAGTCAAGACTGAGCTTGTATGGACACATACTTTATCATATTGAAATAATGATTCAACAACAAATTATGCATTAGCCAAATACAGACTTATGTGTGTGTGCTAAGTAGCTTCAGTCGTATCCAACTCTGTTTGACCAGATGGAAGGACTTCCCAACCTAGGTCGGGAAGATCTCCTGGAGGATTGCATGGCAACCCACTGCAGTATTCCTGCCTGGAGAATCCCATGGACAGAGGAGTCTGGCAAGATACAGTCCATAAGGTCACACAGAGTTGGCTAATGCATAGTTTGTTGTTGAATCATTATTTCAGTATAATAAAGTATCTGTCCAATGGTTTTATCAATACCTACTGATTAATGTAATTTTTAAGAAGGCAAGGACAGCCCTTATAAATCAAGTAGATCAGTCTCACTTACATATGAACCAACTGAATCCTAGAGCTATTCATTGACTTCCAGGCTTACAAAGATATTGATAGAACCAAGATCTTATTAAAGAAATCTCAAGATTCACTTTTACTTTATATTCCTAAATTCAAGAAAATGCAATATTGCATTATAGATATAAAACATAATATTTTCAGATCACAATATATCACATTTAAAAGTCTAATTTGTTAATCTGTGAAATGATTAATTCATACTTGAAAAGGACTTGTATATAAACAGAGATTTCAAAAACTGATCATCAGTTAGATGCTAGGCACAGTGTTCAATTCTTTATCACTCATGCTGCTGCTGCTAAATTACTTCAGTCGTGTCCAACTCTGTGCGACCCCATAGACAACACCCCCCCAGGCTCCCCTGTCCCTGGGATTCTCCAGGCAAGAATACTGGAATGGATTGCCATTTCCTTCTCCAATGCATGTATGTACGCTAAGTTGCATGTATGCATGTATGTATGCATGCATGCATGCATGTATGTATGCTAAGTCGCATGTATGCAGAGTCATGTCCGTCTTTGCGCGACCCTATAGACAGCAGCCTACCTGGCTCCTCCATCCACAGGATTCTCTAGGCAAGCATAGAGCAAATTAATTTGGCAGTGTTTGACTATTTCCCATTCTTAGCCTACAATTCATCATAATAATAATCCCTGTGTGTTAAATATGTAGGCAAAATGTCATATCTTACATGTGATACTTGAAGACCATAGAATATAATTTTCAAAAATATTCTCCAATCATTTCACACCACAGAGAATGAATATGTTAGGGAAAGCATTTATATCAAAAAATGTAGGTTGACAGAGAAACATCTTGAAGGAAAGCACTCCAGAAAAGCAATCCAGGGACCCAGAGGTGCCCAGGGTCTCTGGTAACTTAAGGAAACAAAATTTCCCAGAACTAAAGTGCTGCCACAGCTTACAGTGACTTTTCCTTGGAAGTGTGACACTAAGAACTCTGCTCTCTTTCCATTGAGAGTCAGACAGTATACAATGTTTCTCTTTCATTATTTCAAATAAAAGAAGGCATAGGGAATGTTTATGAAGATACATGAATTCATCTGTCATCAGGTGAAAAATACCACTCCTACAAACACAGGATCTTAAAATTCATTTGTAGGATTTTAGTCAACTTTTTAAGAGTATTTTGAAGGAGATTTTTACTCTATGATCAGTGAACAATAATTGTAAGATTAACTGGAGCCCCTGGTGGCTCAAATGGTAAAGAGTCTGCCTGCAGTGCAGGAGACCTGGGTATGATCCCTGGGCCAGGAAGATCCCCTGGAGAAGAAAATGGCAACCCACTTCAGTATTCTTGCCTGGAGAATGCCATGGACCGAGGAACCTAGCAGGCTTTAGTTGATGGGGTCACAGAGTCAGACACGACTGAGAGACTTCATTTTTAACAAACAAAGGATATGGCAACTGTCTTTAAGTTGTTAAATGAATGAGAAAATTATTTAACTCTAAATATGCAGTTGAAAACTAAGATGAGAAATATGAATCAAAAGAGAAAACAATAAAATAAGAATTACAGAGGTTAGCTTATAAAATGGAGTGAATAGCTTTTCTCATTAGCAGACAATTAAAATTTCTTGATAAAAGCTGAGAGAGAACTCCCAAGGAAGTTCAAGAAATCTTTCTTCTAGGGTGAAGGTAGATAAAATAGGACACTTAGAAAAGCAATATGCAAGAAATAAGAATGTCAGTACATAAAGAAATTCAAACATGGGAGGAATAATGGTTAAGTGATTGTTATAAATCAAAGGGAACAAATATTCATTTACCAACTTTCAGATATGATCTTTCTAATTTCTAAGTACATGTGTTTTAATTTGATGAAGCTTTGTGGGTTTTTTTCCCATTTTCTCTTTTATGAGAATGTGCTTCTTTGGAGTCTGATCCATAAGTGTACAAAGAAAGTGCTGACCAACAGATTAAATTATTTTAGCAGAGCACCACATCCTCTGCTACATTATTTTGCTTCTGCAAGTTTTCAGTTTTAATAAGGCATTTGAATGAAAATATGAATCAGAAGAATGATACCTCAACTGACTTCATCCTCCTGGGGCTCTTTCCCTGGTTCAGACATCCCAACCTCCTTATCCTCATTATCATCCTTATCTACACTGCTGCCTTTACTGGAAACTCCATATTAATCCTCCTAATCTGGCTGGACTCCCATCTTCATACTCCCATGTACCTTCTGCTCAGTCAGCTCTCCCTCATTGACCTGGCTTACATCTCCTGCACAGTCCCTAAAATGGTCACCAACTATTTCACAGGGAAGAAGAACATTTCCTATTTTTCCTGTGCTACTCAGCTCTTCTTTTTCCTCACCCTTGGCCTTGCTGAGTGCATCTTGCTGACTCTCATGGCTTATGACCGCTATGTAGCTGTCTGTAATCCTCTGCGATACACAGTCCTCATGAACCCCAACATCTGTCTCCAGATGGCTGCTGCAGCCTGGATTGGTGGAGCCCTTGCAGCCCTTGTACACACCATCTATCCAATGAACTTCCCCATCTGTGGTTCCAGAGAGATTAATCATTACTTCTGTGAGATGCCTGCCATCCTGAGATTGTCTTGTATGGACATATCAGCCTATGAGATGGTGAAACTTGTGTCAACCATCGTTTTTCTCCTGATCCCATTTATTCTCATCCTAACTTCCTACACTCTCATCTTCCTCACTGTTCTCAGGATGAACTCTCGCAAGAGCAGGAACAAAGCCCTGGCTACCTGCTCTTCCCACATGACAGTGGTGAGTCTCTACTTTGGTCAAGCTATCTTCATTTACATGACGCCCACCTTAGCCCATACACCTGAACAAGACCAGATTGGAGCTGTTCTTGGCACCATTGTGACCCCCATGCTCAACCCACTCATCTACAGCCTGAGGAATAAAGAAGTGGCAGGGGCTCTGAGGAAGTGCATGGGAAAGTGCTACAATTGAGGAAATATCATATTCTACAATGTCACTGTCAGAAATGCTCTACTGTCAATACTAAAAATAATCATGGTCACTGGACTGTCATATGGGAAATATAACAGCATAAAGGAGCAGGATGATATTAGGATGCATACATACTGACATATGTCTATTGGGATGGAGCTGTTCTTAGTTCTATAGTGATGACTCTAGTTGAGTACAAACAATGTGTTATTTGTCTTTAGCTTTAGGGGAAATTACATGGGTTTACACAGATAATCTCCATCCTCTGGAGCAGCTTCATTAAATCCAAAACTGACTGCCATCCTATAACTACTTGGTTGATGTTTCTTATCTTGAAGTTATTATTTCTGGGTTTTCTTTCACTCATCAATTCATTCTTAATGACCTTGACTGAAACTCCACTGTACAAAAGATCAAAGATCGCTTAAACCATGAAATAGTTCTATATAACTCTTCTTTTTTCTAATCTCCTATTTGTACTCATACATACTTTTTTATGTTTACTATATATAATTTATGTAGTTGCATTATGTACACTTCTCAATTTAAAAATATAAATAGCCCTATGTTAATAGAAACAATGAGGTGAATGAATTCAGAAAAATTTTAAGGGATTAGATAAGAATTATTATTTTTATTTTTTTCTACTAATGTTCACCATTTTTCATTCTTCAATACTATATTAATTGTTGTTATTTTTCAAGCCAATGAAATAGTTCCATTTCATAATTTATAATCCAATTCAGTGTGACTACTGAAACTGTAGTTAAAAATAACTACAGTTAACTGAAACTTATGATTATGTGGTCTTATTTCAAGTAAAATGAGCAATAATAAAAATTTTTAATTTATAAAATTATCACTCATTGTTCTAGTTAACTGTTCAATTTTCTTATTATTATTGACATCATCAATATCATCATCAAAATCATGTCCTCTTGTTCTAGGTTGTCCATTTTAATGGTTATAATTGTTTGTAGTAATCTCTTAAGATACTTTGCATTTCTGTGGTATAAGTTGTAACTTCTTTTCATTTCTGATTTTACTAAGTCCTCTCTAAATTAATAAAATTGATGCATCTGTATAAAGTTTCATCAATTTTATTAATTTTTTCA
This sequence comes from Muntiacus reevesi, assembly GCF_963930625.1. Classification (NCBI taxonomy): domain Eukaryota; kingdom Metazoa; phylum Chordata; class Mammalia; order Artiodactyla; family Cervidae; genus Muntiacus; species Muntiacus reevesi. The sequence goes on from NC_089249.1 coordinate 220,529,637, forward strand.
AAGAACTAACTCTTAATTTTATTGATCTCTTCCATTTTTATTATCTATTTCATTTACTTCTACTCTAATCCTTATGGTTTGTTTTCTTCTATAACCTGTGTTCTGTTTGTTTTTCTTCTTTTAGTTTCTTTAGACGTAAAGATAAGCTGCTTATTTTAGATTTTCCTTTTTTCCTGAGGTAGGTTTGTATTGCTATACAATTCCCACTTAGAACTGTTTTGCTACATCTTGTAGATTTTTGGTCCATTGAGTGTTTGAGTGTTTCTTTTTTTTTTTTAATTAACAAAGATTTTATTCTGATATAAATCATGCAGATGTTTTATAACATTTGCTTTGGATAAAGAAACAAACAGGAGTATCTCCTTTCCACAATATTTGAATTCTATGAAGAATTAAACTTCATTCATTTTATTTGTCTCCAGGTATTTTTTCAATCTCTTCTTTGATAGCTTCAATAACTCATTGGTTGTTTAGTAGCATATTTTTTAGCCTCTGTGTGTTTATGTTCTTTGCAGTTTTTCTCTTGCCATGTAGCCTTGTAGTGGGAAGAGATGATTAATATGAGTTCAATTTTCTTAAATTTACTGAGTTTTGTTTTGCGCCCTAGCACGTTATCTAGCTTAGAGAATGTTCCGTGTGAAATTGAAAAGAAGGTCTATAGTGCTGATTTTGTATAAAATGTTACGTGTGTGTGTGTGTGTGTGTTCAATTAGTCTAATGCATCAATTAAAGCCAGTGTTTCCTTCTTTATTTTCTTTCTGAATGAAATTCAGAAATTCATTCTTTCCATTAATGTAAGTTTCTTGTTAAGTTCACTGCTGTTCCTGTGCTACTGTCAATTTCTACCTTTATGTCTTTCAATTTTTTTTGTACTTAGGTAGTCCTATTTGGAGGAGAAGGCCATGGTAACCCACTTCAGTACTCTTGCCTGGAAAATCCGATGGACGGAAGAGACTGGTAGGCTGCAGTCCATTGGGTCGTGACAAGTTGGACAGGACTGAAGCAACTTAGCAGCAGCAGCAGTCCTATTTGGGGTGCATATATATTTAAAATTGTTATGTCTTATTGAATTGATTCCTTGATTATTATATAATATTCTTCTTGTTATAGTCTTTGTTCTAAAGTCCATTTTATTTTACAAAAAGTATTGCTAGCCCTGCTTTCTTTCCATTTCCATTTGCAAGGAATGCTTTCAGTTTGTGTGTATCTTTAGGTTTGAAGTGACTCTCTTAAAGGCAGCATATATTGGATCTTGTGTTTGCATCTATTTAGCCACTCTATATCTTTTTATTGGAGAAATTATTCCGTTAGTAACCCTTGATAGGTTTGTACATATTGCCATGTTGTTAATTGTTTGTGGGTTATTTTGTAGTACTTTTTTGTTCCCTTCTGCTTTTTTTCCCTTTCCTTGTGATTTGCTGACTCTATTTAGGGTTATATTTGGATTCCTTTATCTTCTGGGTGTGTGTGTATCTATTATAAATTTTGGTTTATTTTACCTGGAGATTTGTATAAAGCAATCTATATAAATACATGATTGTTTAAAGTTGCTGATCTAAGTTTAAGTACATTTTTAACAACCTTGCAACTTCACTGCCCTCTCTCCATGTTGATTTTTGATGCCATATTTTATATCTTTTTGTTTTGTGTATCCATCAACTACTTATTGTAGATATAAATGATTTTGCTATTTTCATCTTTTGACCTTTCAATTAGTTTTATATACTGTTGATTTGCTATCTTTATTGTATATTGACCTTTGTCAATGAGATTTTTCCTTTCATAATTTTCACATTTCTAGTTGTATCTTTTTCTTTTTCACTTAGAGAAATTCCTCTAATGTTTCTTTTAAAATCAGTTTTAGTGATGCTAAACTCCTTTATCTTTTCTTAAAATTTTTGATGTTTCCTTTAAACCTGAATAAAAGCCTCTGGCTAGAGTATTCTTGGTTGTAGGTTTTTCTCTTTCATACTTTAAAAAGATCAAGTCACTTCTTTCTGGCTTGCAAAGTTTCTGCTGTAAGTTATCTGATAACCTTATGGGAGTTCCCTTGTATGTAACTCTGCTTTTCCCTTGCTGCTTTTAATATTCTCTCTTCTTCTTTAATTTTTGTCATTTTAATCATAATTTGTCTTTGTGTTACCTTCTTTGGATTTGTCCCATTTGAGATTCCCTGTGCTTCCTGGACCTGAATGTCTGTTTCCTTTCCCAGATTAGGGAAATTTTCAGGCATTATAACCTCAAGTATTTTATCTGCCCCATTCTTTCTTTCTGAGACCACTATAATGCAAATGTTAGTATGCTTGATGTTGTCTCTGAGATATCTTAAATTGTCCTCATTTCTGTTTATTCTTTTTCCTGTCAGCTCTCATGATTTCCACTACTGTGTCTTCCAGCTTGCTGATCCATTCCTCTGTATAGTCTACTGTTGACTCACTCTAGTGTATTTTTAATTTCTATTATTGTATTATTCAATACAATTTGTATGTATTTGTATGTATTCAATACAAATTGTATGGCTTTTCTAATATTTCCTAACTCCTTGTTAAAGTTCTCACTGCATTCATCATTCTTCTCCAGAGTTCCCTGAGCATCTTTACAATCATTACCCTAAACTCTTTATCAGGTAGATGCTTATCTCAATTCACTTAGTTCTTCATACAGTTTTAGCTTGTTCCTTTGCTTGAAAAATATTCATAAGTCACCTCATTTTGCCTAATTCAATATTTTAATTTCTATTTATTTGGTAGGTGGTCTGTTTCCTGATCTTGGCAAAGAGGCTCTTTGTAGGAGACACCTTATACTTCTCTACAGTGCACTCCCCTCTGGTCACAGGAGCTAACTGCTAGAGGGGCACCCTCCTATGTGGATTGCATGAGTCCTTCTGACTAGTCCTACTGTGGGTGGTCTTGTAGGTGTGGCTGGCTCCTAGTCCTGTTAGTTGCTAAACTCTGCCTCGTATGGAGTCTACTGACAGATGGGTGAGGCTGGGTCCCAAGGCAGATGGCTTTAGGTCTCCAGGAGGTCCCAGGACCAATGCTGACCCACTTGTGCATGGAGTCAGGTTTTGTTGTGAGTGGTTGTTTGGTCTTCGTTCCCAGATCTAGTATCAACTGGTGGGCAAAGCAGGTCCTTGACATTGCTGGTTGAAGGGTTCAGGGAATCCCAAATTTGGTGCTGGGCCACTGGTGAGTGGAACTGAATCCCAGGGAAGCTGGCTGAGAGATCCAACACGTCTCAGAGTTGGTGCTGTCTCTTGGCGGGCAGAACTGGGTCTTTGGGGTTAAAGAGCTGATGTTGGCCTGCTGATGGCAGGGCTTATGCCTTGTAGGGGATGGGGTGGTCCCAGGGCTAGTGCCAGTTCACTGGTCTATGGATCCAGTCCTGAAGTCTTTGGCTGGCTGCAAGGCTCTTGAAGTCCTGGAGTTGGTATGTTGACCCACTGGTGGGTGGGGCCCAGTTATTCCTAGAGCTGATTCCTGCCCACTGTAGGATGAGGCTGTTCCCAAGGCTAGCATTGGCCCACTGGTGGGTGAAGCCAAACCACAGATTCTCTGTCTACAAAGCCCTGGGTATCTCAGAACTGATTCTGGGTCACTGGTGTGTGGGGACATGTCTTGATTCATAAACTAGAGGGGAGATTACAAAACGGCATTTGCCAGCACCAGTAACCACATGATAGAACATGTTCCCCAAAAAGACTCCCACCAGTGTTCATGTCCCCAAGGTGAGTTCCAGCAGCTTCCTGCCTTTCTGAGAGACTTTCCAAGATTAGAAGCTGGGTCTGGCACATGCTTCTTACAAATTACTGTCTCTTTTCTGTATTCCAGAGCATGTGAGATTCTGTGTCAGTCCTTTAAGACAGACATCTCTCTTTCCAACAGTCCTCAGGCTTTTTCTAAATCAAGCCTTACTGGTCTCACAGCCTGGTCTGTGATATGGCGCTTGCACTCCTAACTTGTTGGAGAGAACTTCTGCAATTGTAATTATTCTCCCATTTGTAGGTCACCCATATGAGGGTATGCATCCTGTATAAACTGCATCTTTATCTTTCCCACTCATATTGTTGTGCTCCTTATTTATATCTTTCATTTTTTGAGATCTTTTCTGTCAGTGTTCTGGTTTTTCTCATCAATATTCAATCTGTAAATAGTTGTAATTTTGGTGTGCTTAATAAAGGAGGTGAGTTTAGGGTCTTCCTACTCAACCATCTAGGCCACCCACCAAAGATCTCTTTTCATTTAGTGCTATGACTGTTACTTTTTTAGTCCAATCAAGGAACATTTTCACTGTAACAAATCTCTTAAAATATTAGTTAATTTTCCACTAATATTACTGGGATTTACTTCATTATCTCAAGGCCACAATAACAAATCTGCTTAGAATAAATGTTTTGCCTGAGTTTTCTGTGAAACTTCTATAGAAAAAAAATACCCTTAATATTTACAGAAATTCAACTATAGAGAAGATTTGCAAGATATAACATTAAATTCCTAGAAGGATGTTTTAATACAGCAGTATCTATATTCCAAAGCCAAAATTATGGCTTTTCCAGTAGTCATGTAAGATGTGAGTTAGACCATAAAGAAGGCTGAGTGCCCAAGAATTGATGCCTTTGAATTGTGGTATTGAAGAAGACTCTTGAGAGTCCCTTGGACAGCAAGATCAAACCAGTCAATCCTAAAGGAAATCAATCCTGAATATCCACTGGAAAGACTGAAGCTGAAGCTCCAATACTTTGGCCACCTGGCATGAAGAGCTAAATCATTGGAAAAGACCATGATGCTAGAAAAGACTGAAAGCAGGAGGAGAAGGGGATGACAGAGGACAAGATGGTTGGATTGCATCACTGACTCAATGGACATGAGTTTTAGCAAACTCTGGGAGATTGAAGGACAGGGAAGCCTGGGATGCTGCAGTCCATGGCGTTGCAAAGAGTTAGACACAACTGAGTGACAGAACAACAACAGTAGCACTATGCACTAACAATAAAAGATCAGAAAGAGAAATTAAGGAAACAATTCCATTTACTACCACAACAAAAAAAGTAAAATACCTAGGAATAAACCTCAGTAAAGAGGCAAAAGATCTATACTTTAAAATTTCAAACACTGATTTAAAAAAATTGAAGAGAGCATTATAAAAATCTACAAAAAAATACTGGAGAAGATGTGGAGAAAGAGAATGCTCTTGCACTGTTGGTGGGAATGTAAACTAATATAGCCACTATGGAGAAAGTATGGCAATTCCTTAAAAAACTAGGAATAAATCTATCATATAACTTAGCGATCCCACTATTGGGCATGTACCATAGGAAAACCATAATTTTAAAAGACACATGTACCACAATGTTCATTGCAGCACTATTTACAATAGCCAAGACTTGGAAGCAACCTAGATGTCCATCGATAGATGGATGCATAAAGAAGTTGTGATACATATATACAATGGAACATTCAGTTCAGTTCAGTCACTCAGTTGTGTCCGACTCTCTGCGACCCCATGAATCGCAGCAGGCCAGGCCTCCCTGTCCATCACCAACTCCCGGAGTTTACTCAAGCTCATGCCCATCAAGTCGATGATGCCATCTAACCATCTCATCCTCTGTCATCTCCTTCTCCTCCTGCCCCAATCCCTCCCAGCATCAGGATCTTTTCCAATGAGTCAACACTTCAAATCAGGTGGCCAGAATATTGGAGTTTCAGCCTCAGCATCAGTCCTTCCGATGAACACCCAGGACTGATCTCCTTTAGGATGAACTGGTTGGATCTCCTTGCAGTCCAAGGGACTCTCAAGAGTCTTCTCCAACACCATAGTTCAAAAGCATCAATTTTTTGGCACTCAGCTTTCCTCACAGTCCAAATCTCACATCCATACATGACCACTGGAAAAACCATAGCCTTGACAAGATGGACATTTGTTGGCAAAGTAATGTCTCTGCTTTTTAATAGGCTATCTAGGTTGGTCATAACTTTCCTTCCAAGGAGTAAGTGTCTTTTAATTTCATGGCTGCAATCACCATCTGCAGTTATTTTGGAGCCCAAAAAATAAAGTCTGACACTGTTTCCAATGGAACATTACTCAGCCATAAAGGCAAACAAATGTGAATCAGTGAACTGAAGTGGATGAACTTAGAGCCTGTTATATAAAGTGAAGTAATTCAGGCAGAGAAAAAGAAGTATCATATATTAATGCATACATATGGGGAAGTGGTACTGATGAACCTATTTGCAAGGCCATAATATAGATACAGGCTTAGAGAATGGACTCATGGACACAGTGGGGGAAGGAGAGAGTGGAACAAATTGAGAGAGTAGCACTGACATATATGAACTACCATGTGTAAAATAGATGACTAGTGGGAAATTGCTATATAACACAGAAGTTCAACCCAGTGCTCTGTAATGACCAAGAAGGATAAAAAGTTGAGGATGGGGGAATGGGAGGGAGGCTCAAGAGGGAGAGGCTACACATATAGTTACAACTGACCTGCATTGGTAGAAATCAACATAACATTTTAAAGTAATTATCCTCCAGTTTAAAAAAAAATAAATTTAAAAATGACACAAACAGATAAAAAAATATACCTTGTTCTTGCATTGGAGGAATTAATATTGTTAAAATGATGACACTACCAAAGGCAATCTACAGATTCAATGCAGTCCCTACTAAAGTGCCAATGGCATTTTTCACAGAGCTAGAATAAAAAATATTTAAATTTGTATAGAAACACAAAAGTTGAACAGCCTGTGCAATCTTAGGAAAGAAAAATGGAGCTGGAGGAATCAGGCTCTCAGAGTTCAGTCTATAGTACAAAGTTATAGTCATCAAAATAGTATGGACTGCCCTGTGCCCTCCCATCCCCCACCCACCCCACCCCCCACAAAGAGCGGAAATCAAGATCAATGGAACAAAATAGAAAGCCCAGAAATAAGCTCACTCTCCTATGTTCAATTAATCTATGACAAAGGAGAAAAGAGTATACAATGGAGAAAGGACAGTCTCTTCAATAAGAGACTGGGGAAACTTGGTGCTGGGAAACCTGGGCAACTATATGTAAAAGAATGAAATTAGAGCATTCTCTTACACCGTGTGTGTGTGTATGTGTGTGTGTTAGTCGCTCAGTCATTTCTGACTTTACAACCCCATGGACTATAGTCTGTCAGGCTTCTCTGTCCTTGGAATTCTCCAGACAAGAATACTGGTGTGGGCTGTCATTCCCTTCTCCACTCTAACATCATATATAAAAATAAACATAAAATGAGTTAAAGACTTAAATGCAAGACTGGATACTATAAACTCTTCAAGGAAAACATAGGCAAAAAACCCCATGGACTGCAGCATGCCTGGCCTCCCTGTCCCTCACCATCTCCTAGAGTTTGCCCAAGTTCGTATTCATGAAAACATCTATATTCCAATACAAAACAAAATAAAGAATGAAATATTTGTTTCCTCCCAATATACTGAAAAAAAAGTTAAAATGTCTACAAATTGAGTTGTTGGCAAAGATATGGGGAAATGTTAACTCCTAAATTGCAAGTTAACAGTGGAAACTGATAAATCACTTTAGAGAACAATTTTACAATATTAAACAAAGTTTGTAAAAGACTAAAGAAAGACCTTTATTTTTGTTAAATCACGCTGGAATTTTCTCCTTTAAGAGAGAAATCAATCCACAAAATGTCAGCAAGCAACAGCAGTCTGATTTTATTTAAGAATACCAATCTAAAAGTAATAATTAAGTGAGGAAGAAAAAAAATTGCAGTTTAGGAACAAAATTTCAGTATTCTAGACTTGGGCTAAAGCTCTCTTAAACTTTTTTGCAAAGGGCTTGAAGCTTTAAGCAAAAGAAAGCTTTAATCTAACCAAAAATTTTACAAACTTTTAAAACCTGTCAAAGATCTATGATTTGCGCAAGTAGCAAAAATCTTAGTAAAGCTGCATTTACAATTTTACTGGGAAATGCCCTGTAGGAGTCTTCACCTTTACTTTGACATTGTTTCTAGAACAATGGTCATTCCTAGTAAGGTAGATCAATTATTATTGATCATCAACAGCAAAGTTTCTTTAGCAATAAGTTTCCAACATTGAAGAAATGTATTCTTGCCATTGTTTGGAGAAGGACTTGGGTGACACCCAGCGGCAATCTTGGGGATGTCAAAGCTCATTGTGCACGGGACAGTTTTGCAAATCATTGACACCCATTTAATTAATCGCATTTCAGTAAGTCCTTTTGGATTACTAAATCAAACTGGACAGTTATCATTATGAAATCATGGTAAAACAAAGTTGTTTATTTTGTATAGCGTAAGCTGAAACACATTGTCCTTAGTTTTAAAATGCCATTCTAAGTATGGACAAAAATCTTAATTTTGTCAGGCATCATATATTCTCTATTAAGCAATTAATTTATTTCTATTTTTAATTAAGATGTTTGCAGAAGTCAAAAACTTCATTTGTCTCTACAATATGTCTATATCACAAACAATCTCAAAGGCTTCTCTGCTGAAGGTATACCTATCCACCTAATCTATTTTCTTTTAGGCAGACTTTGGATGGAGTGTTATATTCAATTATTCACATACTATTTAGTCATCGGCACAGAATGAATTATAGATATTTTTAATGTATTTATAAAACAGTTTTCAAAGGTCATAGCAATCAATTTACCTTCATTATTCTTAAAATATGTGAATGAAACCACTCTAATTTCAGAAGGTGAAGAGGACTAAAGAGCCTCTTGATAAGGGTGAAGGAGGAGAGTGAAAGAGCTGGATTAATATTAAAAAAATAAAATCATGGCATCCAGCCCTACTACTTCATAGCAAACAGAAGGGGAAAAGGTGAAAGTAGTGACAGATTTCCTCTTCTGGGGCTCTAAAATCACTGTGGATGTTGACTGCAGCCATGAAATCAGAAGATGACTGCTTCTTGGCAGGAAAGCTATGACAAATTTGGACAGTGTGTTGAAAAGTAGAGATATTACTCTGCCAAAAAACATCCATATAGTCAAGGCTATGGTCTTCCCAGTGGTCAAGTACAGATTGTGAGAGCTAGACCATAAAGAAGGCAGCACCAAAGAATTGATGCCTTCAAACTGTGGTGCTGGAGAAGATTCTAAAAGTTCCTTGTACAGCAAAGAGATCAAACTGGTCAATATTAAGGGACATCAACTTGATCCCAAACATCAACCTGAATACTCATTGGGAGGACTGATGCTGAAGCTGAAGCTCTAGTATAGTGGTCATCTGATGTGAACAGCCAACTCATTGGAAAAGTCCCTGATGCTAAGAAAAATAGAAGGCACCAGGAGAAGAGCACATTAGAGGATGAGATGGCTGGATGGCATCGCTGAAGCAATGGACATGATCTTGGGCAAAATTCAAGAGACAGTGAGGGACAAGGAAGCCTGGCATGCTACAGTCCAAGAGGTCACAATGCATTGGATACAACCGGGTGACTGAACAAAAACATTCTTAAGCTGTCCTTCAAAATTAATAGTCTAAGGAACCATCTAGCATTTGAACAACCATTTAAATAATCAAGGATTCACCTTCATCAGAAAAGAAACTATGGTATCTGTATTTACATTTAGAGCAGACTTCTGGTTCTTAGACTGTAGGAGGGGAAATCAAAATCTCAAGGTGATATAACTAGATGTAAGTGTTGTGTTCAGTTCAGTCACTCAGTCATGTCTGACTCTTTGCAACCCCATGGACTGTAGCACACCAGGCTTCCGTGTCCATCACCAACTCCTGGAACTTACTCAAACTCAACTCCATCGAATCAGTGACGCCATCCAACCATCTCATCCTCTGTCATCCCCTTCTCCTCCCTCCTTCAATCTTTCCCAGGATCAGAGTCTTTTCCAATGAGTCAGTTCTTTGCATCAGGTGGCCAAAGTATTGGAGTTTCAGCTTCTGCATCAGTCCTTCCAATGAATCTTCAGTTGCAGTCTAAGGGACTCTCAAGAGTCTTCTCCCACACCACAGTTCAAAAGCGTCAATTCTTTGACAACCAGTTTTCTTTATAGTCCAACTCTCACATACATACATGACTACTGGAAAAACCATAGCTTTGACTAGATGGACCTTTGTCAGCAAAGTAATGTCTCTCCTTTTTAATATGCTGTCTAGGTTGGTCATAGCTTTTCTTCCAAAGAGCAAGCATCTTTTAATCTCGTGTCTGCAGTCACCATCTGCACTGACTTTGGAGCACAAGAAAATAAATTCTGTCACTATTTCCATTGTTTCCCCATCTATTTGTCACGAGGTGATTGGACCAGATGCCATGACCTTAGTTTTCTCAATGTTGAGTTTTAAGACATTTTCACTCTCCTCTTTCACTTTCATCAAGAGGCACTTTAGTTCTTCTTTGCTTTCTGCCATAAGGATGATGTCATCTGCATATCTGAGATTATTGATATCTTTCCAGCAATCTTGATTCCACAACACTGGAATCAAGATTAGAATCAAGTGTTGTGTAGTAAGAAGAAAATCTTCAAACCCAGAAGTGACCCATCCCGTTAAAAGTGGAAAAGTAACCTTGAACACCAACAAGTCCAAGAATAATTTGCACAATTTTTAACCTATTAACTGATGGCCACAATGTAATTCATTGTGTTGCAAAGTCAAAGCCAAGATCCTAGGAATTATGTTAAAGACATAGTACAGATAAATTAGGTGGTGCCAGTGGTAAAGAACCCACTTGACAACACAGGACACAAGAGATGGGGGTTTGATCCCTAACTCAGGAAGATCCCCTGGAGTGTGAAACAGCAATCCTCTCCAGTATTCTTGCCTGGAGAATTCCATGGAGAGAGAAGCCTGGTGTGCTACAGGCCATGGGATGGCAAAGAGTCGGACATGGCTGAGGGACTGAGCACACAGCACACACACACCACACATCAGAAAATAGCATTTTAAAGTTTTAATCAGTGTAAGTGGAGTAACTAAATCCTTAAAATTTAGTTTCATGATCTTAAAATTCAGTAATTTGTAATTATATTTAGATTAACACAATGCTTGCATTTCTTATCATTTAATTAAGTGATGCTAGCCTATCTGATCCAAAAATGGTAATTTGTACAGCAAATTCAGAACTTTCAAATTAATTAGATGAGAAAATAAAGCAAAATTGTAAGACAAACATTTTCTAGGATATTTTTCAGAATACATACGTAAATTGCATATTGTATACACACACAATAGACTGAAAAAGCTAAGAAAACATTGATAAGCTAGTTACACAGAGGAATAAAGAGTTTTTTTTAAAACTCCAGATAACATATATTTCTGTGATAAGGCCACTCATATGATCAAAGTTAGATTTATTCACAGAGAAGATATGAGAAATCTTAAGTTGCCACTTCTGTCTGATTTTCAGGCTCTACAAAAACAGGAATGGAAGGTTAAGGCAGAGGTGTCAGTAAATGGATGAAAGTTGAAACTGTGTTCTAAAACAAAGCTAATCTATAAATATATTTTTCTCCTCACTTTCTTTTATACTCTAAGAAAACTCTATAAAAACTAGCTTACTGCTGGCTAACAGAACATAGTTCAATGCCTACCCATGGCAAAGAATTTTGAAAAGTGTTAGTCATTCAGTCATGTCCAACTCTTTGCAACCTCATGGACTATATATAGTTCACCAGACTCCTCCATCCATGGAATTCTCCAGGCAAGGATATTGGAGTAGGTAGCCATTCCCTTCTCCAGGGATCTTCCTGACCCAGGGATTGAACCTGGGTCTCCTGCATTGCAGGCAGATTCTTTACCATCTGAGCCACCAGGGAAGCTTATGGCAAAGAAAACAAGCCATTAAAAAAAGTTTAGAAAAGTCACTACACAAACAACTGCATGCGCAAAAGCAGCGATAAAAAGAAACAGGGAGGAGTGAGAATCTTATTTCTAGGATTGCCTGATAGTCACATTCAACCGGTCCAAATTGCAACAAAATGTTATGATGTATAAGAAGAAAGAAGACATTATAGACCATTGACAGAAAAAAAGAAATCAATGAAAATTGTGAGAGAGACTGGTATTGCACTTGTGGAAATATTTTAAATCTACTCTCTTTAAGTATGCATAAATAGCTAAAAGAAACCATGGACATAGGACTAAAAGAAGTCATGAGAACCAAATTACCAAATAGAGAATATAAATAAAGAAACATAAATTATAAAAATAAAGCAAGTGAAAATACTAGAAATAAAAAGTATAATAAATGAAATGAAAATTTCACTTAAGTTTCTATTAGTTAAGGAAACTTGACTAATAAAGGAGCCAATAAGATGTTGGCTAGACAGATGATAGATAAATAGATAATAGATCAATAGATAGATTGATAGATATAGAGATATAGACAGATATATAGATATATATTTAGATGGACTTTTTTAAAGATTTATTTGGGGAAATTGTTTCATGTTATTATGAAGGCTAGCAAATGCTAGCAAAGAAATGCTCAAAATTCTCCAATCCAGGCTTCAAGAGTATGTGAACCATGAACTTCCAGATGTTCCAGCTGGATTTTAAAAAGGCAGAGGAACCAGAGATGAAGTTGCCAACATCCACTGAATCATCAAAAAAGCAAGAGAGTTCCAGAAAAACATCTACTTCTGCTTTATTGACTATGCCAAAGCCTTTGACTGTGTGGATCACAACAAACTGTGGGAGATTCTTTAAGAGATGGGAATACCAGGCCACCTTACCTTCCTCCTGAGAAATCTGTATGCAGGTCAAAAGGCAACTGTTACAACTGGACATAGAACAACAGACTGACTCCAAATAGGGAAAGGAGTACATCAAGGCTGTATATTGTCAACTTGCTTATTTAACTTATATGCATAGTACATAATGTGAAATGCCAGGCTAGATGAAGCACAAGCTGGAATCAAGATTGCCAGGAGAAATATCAATAACTTCAGATACACAGATATCACCACCCTTATGGCAGAAAGCGAAACTAAAGAGCCTCTTGATGAAAGTGAAAGGGGAGAGTGAAAAAGCTGGCTTAAACCTCAACATTGAGAAAACTAAGATCATAGCATCCAGTTCAATCACTTCACGGCAAATAGATGGGGAAACAATGGAAACAGTGAGAGACTTTATTTTCTTGTACTCCAAAATCACTGCAGATGGTGACACCAGCCATGAGATTAAAAGACACTTGCTCCTTGGAAGAAAAGCTGTTACCAAATTAGACAGCATATTAAAAAGCAGAGACATGACTTTGCTGACAAACGTCTGTCTAGTCAAAGCTATGGTATTTCTAATAGTCATGTATGTATGTGAGTTGGACTATAAAGAAAGTTGAGCACTGAAGAATTGATGCTTTTGAATTGTGATGTTGGAGAACACTCTTGAGAGTAACTTGGACTGCAAGGAGATCCAACCAGTAAATCCTAAAGGAGATCAGTCCTGAATATTCATTGGAAGGACTGATGCTGAAGCTGAAGCCTCAATACTTTGGCCACCTGACTCATTGGAAAAGACCCTGATGCTGGGAAAGATTGAAGGAGCGAGAAGGGGAAGACAGAAGATGAGATGGTTGGATGGCATCACCGACGGGATGGACATGAGTTTAAGTAGACTCCAGGAGTTGGTGATGGACAGGGAAGCCTGGTGTATTGCAGTCCATGGGGTCGCAAAAAGTTGAACACAACTAAGTGACTGAGCTGAACTGAATTAATAGATATCTTCTATGCCAGTCTGCAATGACTGAAAGAAGTGACTGCTTTTTTAAATACCCAATTTTCACAAAAGATCACCAGGCATACGAACAAACAAAAAAAAAAAAAATGCCATACTCAAAGACACTAACTCTCCAGAAACACACATATTGCATCTACTAGACTATAACTTTTGTTTTTTAGTTAATTTTTAACAGAAACTAGTTGATTTACAACGTTTTATGTGTAGCACAGGAGCTACCCCACTTCCTAGGTCAGGAACACCAGCTGCTCTTTGCTGGAGCAGCCGTCAAGAGATACCCTATGTTCAAGATAAGAGAAACCCAAGTAAGACGGTAGGCACTGAGAGAGGGCATCAGAGGGCAGACAGACTGAAACCACAATCACAGACAACTAGCCAATCTGATCACACAGCCTTGTCTCACAATGAAACTAAGCCATGCTGTGTGGGGCCACCCAAGATGCCCGGGTCATGGTGGAGAGGTCTGACAGAATGTGGTCCACTGGAGAAGGGAATGGCAAACCACTTCAGTATTCTTGCCTTGAGAACCCCATGAACAGTATGAAAAAGCAAAGTGATAGAATACTGAAAGAGGAATTTCCCAGGTCGGTAGGTGCCCAATATGCACTGGAGATCAGTGGAGAAATAACTCCAGAAAGAATGAAGGGATGGAGCCAAAGCAAAAACAACACCCAGTTGTGGATGTGACTAGTGATAGAAGTAAGGTCCAATGCTGTAAAGAAAAATATTGCATAGGAACCTGGAATGTTAGGTCCATGAATCAAAGTAAATTGGAAGTGGTCAAACAGGAGATGGCAAGAGTGAACGTCGACATTCTAGGAATCAGCGAATTAAAATGGACTGGAATGGGTGAATTTAACTCAGATAACCATTATATCTACTACTGTGGGCAGGAATCCCTTAGAAGAAATGGAGTAGCCATGATAGTCAACAAAAAAGTCCAAAATGCAGTACTTGAATGCAATCTCAAAAACGACAGAATGATCTCTGTTCGTTTCCAAGGCAAATCATTCAATATCATGGTAATCCAAGTCTATGCCCTGACCAGTAATGCTGAAGAAGCTGAAGTTGAACAATTCTATGAAGACCTACAAGACCTTTTAGAACTAACACCCAAAAAAGATGTCCTTTTCATTATAGGGGACTGGAATGCAATAATAGGAAGTCAAGAAATACCTGGAGTAACGGGCAAATTTGGCCTTGGAGTACAGAATGAGGCAGGGCAAAGGCTAATAGAGTTTTGCCAAAAGAACACACTGGTGATAGAAAACACCCTCTTCCAACAACCCAAGAGAAGATGCTACACATGAACATCATCAGATGGTCAACACTGAAATCAGATTGATTATATTCTTTGCAGCCAAAGATGCAGAAGCTCTATACAGTCAGCAAAAACAAGACCAGGAGCTGAGTGTGGCTCAGATCATGAACTCCTTATATACTGCCAAATTCAAACTTAAATTGAAGAAAGTGGGGAAAACCACTAGACCATTCAGGTATGACCTAAATCAAATCCCTTATGATTATACAATGGAAGTGAGAAATAGATTTAAGGGACTAGATCCGATGACAGAGTGCCTAATGAACTATGGATGGAGGTTTGTGACATTGTACAGGAGACATGGATCAAGATCATCCCCAAGAAAAAGAAACGCAAAAAAGCAAAATGGCTGTCTGAGCAGGCCTTACAAATAGCTGAAAAAACAAGAGAAGTGAAAAGCAAAGGAGAAAAGGAAAGATACACCCATTTGAATGCAGAGTTCCAAAGAATAGCAAGGAGATATAAGAAAGCCTTCCTTGGTGATCAATACAAAGAATGAGAGGAAAACAATAGAATTGGAAAGACTAGATATCACTTCAAGAAAATTAGAGATACCAAGGGAATATTTCATGTGAAGATGGG
Organism: Muntiacus reevesi; assembly: GCF_963930625.1. Classification (NCBI taxonomy): domain Eukaryota; kingdom Metazoa; phylum Chordata; class Mammalia; order Artiodactyla; family Cervidae; genus Muntiacus; species Muntiacus reevesi. The sequence goes on from NC_089249.1 coordinate 220,545,255, forward strand.
CTCAATAAAAGACAGGAATGGTATGGACCTAACAGAAGCAGAACATATTAAGAAGAGGTGGCAAGAATACGCAGAAGAACTATGCAAAAATGATCTTCACAACCCAGATAATCACGATGGCATGATCACTCACCTAGAGCCAAATATCCTGGAATGTGAAGTCAAGTGGGCCTTAGGAAGCATCACTATGAACAAATCTAGTGGAGGTGATGGAATTCCAGTTGAGCTATTTCAAATCCTAAAAGATGATTCTGTGAAATGCTGCACTCAATATGTCAGCAAATTTGGAAAACAGCAGTGGCCACAGGACTGGAAAAGGTCAGTTTTCATTCCAGTCCCAAAGAAAGGCAATGCCAAAGAATGCTCAAACAACTGCACAATTGCACTCATCTCACACGCTAGTAAAAGTAATGCTCAAAGTTCTTCAAGCCAGGCTTCAGCAATACATGAACCTTGAACTTCAGATGTTCAAACTGGATTTAGAAAAGGCAGAGGAACCAGAGATCAAATTGTCAACATCTGCTGGATCATCAAAAAAGAAGAGAGAGAGAGAACCGAAAAGAGATTATTTGAATAAATAATATCTGAAAATTTCCAAATTTAAGGAAGAGCAAGGACTTACAGATTCAAAGACACAATGAAATCCAGATAAGATAAAGTCAAATATTTATCTACAGTGAGAAACATAATGAAATGGTTGAAACACAAAGAAAATCTTGACAGCAACAAGAAAGAAGTGATTGATCACATACAAGGGACTTTTCATGATTTCTATCTGAAGATTTCTCAGCAGAAACCTTGGAAGCCAGATAGCAGTGGAATGATACATTTACAGAGCTGAAAGAAAAAAAAAATCACCCCAAAATTTTACTCTGTCAAATTTTTTTTTTAATGAGAAATAAATTAAAACACTGTCTTGAAAACAACTTCTGAGTGAGTTTACTACCACTACAATGTCCTACAAGAAATCTTGAGTCCTTCAAGTTGAAATAAAATGAAAATTTAAAGTTCTCCAGTAGAGATAAAAACACAGGCAATTTTTTTTAAAGAATACTATTTAAATTTGATTTGTAATCCTACTTTTTATTTTTTACAGGATTAAAAAACAAATGCACAAAAGCATCCATAAATTTAAGTTAATAAGTAGACAATAATTAAAGATTAATTTTGATATAGATAATATAAAATGGGAGCTAGAACTATAAAGGAAAAAGTTTTTTTTAAGCAACTGAAGGTATGTAGTATCAACTTTAAATAGATTATTAAAACTTTAGGATATTATACTGCACTGTAACTACATACCAAAAAAAAAAAAAAAAAACTAAAAAATGCACAAAGAAGAGAATTTAAATCTGTCACCATGAAGATTAATACAAAGAAGACAATTATCAGGGAAATGAGAGAAAAAAAATTAAAAGCTGTATGATGTAGAGAAAACTATTTAGCAAATTGGCAGAAGTCTCTCTTTACAAGTACTTACTTTATTTTTTGTGTGTTCTTTTTTTTAATTTTTTTATTTTTCAGTGGGTTTTGTCATACATTGATATGAATCAGCCATAGAGTTACACATATTCCCCATCCCGATTCCCCCTCCCATCTCCCTCTCCACCCGACTCCTCTGGGTCTTCCCAGTGCACCAGGCCCGAGCACTTGACTCATGCATCCCACCTGGGCTGGTGATCTGCTTCACCATAGATAATATACATGCTGTTCTTTCAAAACACCCCACCCTCACCTTCTCCCACAGAGTTCAAAAGTCTGTTCTGTACTTCTGTGTCTCTTTTTCTGTTTTGCATATAGGGTTATCGTTACCATCTTTCTAAATTCCATATATATGTGTTAGTATGCTGTAATGTTCTTTATCTTTCTGGCTTACTTCACTCTGTATAATGGGCTCCAGTTTCATCCATCTCATTAGAACTGATTCAAATGAATTCTTTTTAATGGCTGAGTAATATTCCATGGTGTATATGTACCACAGCTTCCTTATCCATTCATCTGCTGATGGGCATCTAGGTTGCTTCCATGTCCTGGCTATTACAAACAGTGCTGCGATGAACATTGGGGTGCACGTGTCTCTTTCAGATCTGGATTCCTCAGTATGTATGCCCAGAAGTGGTATTGCTGGGTCATATGGCAGTTCCATTTCCAGCTTTTTAAGAAATCTCCACACTGTTTTCCATAGTGGCTGTACTAGTTTGCATTCCCACCAACAGTGTAAGAGGGTTCCCTTTTCTCCACACCCTCTCCAGCATTTATTGCTTGTAGACTTTTGGATAGGAGCCATCCTGACTGGCGTGTAATGGTACCTCATTATTACAAGTACTTACTTTAACTGTAAATATTCATCCCACAGACACACTAAGGTTAGAGCTACACCTAAAACAATATTCTCTGAAAAGGACCTGAAGACTAGCTGAACAGCTCTTGCACGACAAGAACAAGGGATAGAAAAATCATATCAAGATGAGTTAAGAGAGGCAGAGATACACACTTTCCAGCACCCTACTCCCAGTTCAGAGGGCAGGGGTCTATTGAAACTTTTTGTGGGGACAGATACGCAAGCAGTTGCCATTTTACATTCCACATATGTTGCTAGTTCATTTTCATGGAGTCCAGTTTTGACACCCCTCCCCATCTCCTTTGTTAGCATCACTTGCCCTAACGTGTCACTGTGCTTTTCCCTCAACTGCCAGATGTGGCACACAGACTCTTCTAACCCTGGCACTCCAGCACGGCCTAGCTCCACTCTGCCAAACCCAACATGCAAGCTGGCCCTGCTCTGCTGCCCCAAAATGGCTCAGTCTCACCTCAGCAAACCTGGTGAGCAGCCTCAACCCACCCCATTGCTCCACTGTGGCCTGGCTCGGTCCCAAAAAATGCACCAGTTACGTGTGGTCCACAGGCAACACCCCTTGAATGCCTGGCCCTGGTGGTCAGAGGGGCTAATGTTCTTGAAGTCTATGGGGCTGAAACAATCAGAGAGACAGTTCTTGGCAGGTTAACATCTCCAGGGCACTGCACAGACATCAGAATCAAACTTCCTCATGCTTTCTCAAGCTTTTTGTGACCACTGCTTCAGTCTTGGGAGAGATAGCTGTGTGTACACACACACACACACACACACACACACACACGAGAGAGAGAGAGAGAGAGAAAGAGAGAAGGTCTAGCAAAATGAGGAAACAAAGGAATATGTTACAAATTAAAGAAAAGGATAAAATCCAGAAACAAACTTAAGGAAACAAAGATAAATATTTTAGCTCATAAAGAGCTCAAAGTAATGATTATAAAAATGCTCACTGGTCTCAGGAGAAAAATTAACACAGTGAGGACTTCAACAAAAAGACTGAAGTTTAACAAAGTTCCAAACAGAAATCACAGAGCTGAAGAATACAACTGAGATGAAAAATATACTGGAGGGTTTCAACAGCAGATATCCAATCTGAAGCATCTAGAAGCAGAAAAGAGGGAACAATGACCAGGAAGACCAGTAAGTGGAACTCACACAAACAAAGTAGCAAAAACAAACAAACAAAGAATTTAAAAGAGCAAAGAGAGCTTAAGGTACCTATGGGACAACATGAAGCGGAACAATGTTTTCGTTATAGAGATTCTAGGAAGATAAAAGAAAGGAACAGAAAAATTATTTGAAGAAATAATGGCAGAAAAAATTTTAACCTGGGGAAGAAAAATCCATATCCAGGAAGACTCAATCAGTTTAGTCGCTCAGTCGTGTCCAGCTCTTTGGAACCCCATGGACTACAGCACCCCAGTCTTCCCTGTTCATCACCAACTCCCAGAGCCTACTCAAACTCATGTCCATTGCATTGGTGATGCCATCCAACCATCTTATCCTCTGTCGTCCCCTTCTTCTCCTGCCTTCAATCTTCTCCAGGATCAGGGTCTTTTCCAGTGAGTCAGTTCTTTGCCTCAGGTGGCCAAAATATTGGAGTTTCAGCTTCAACATCAGTCCTTCCAATGAACACAGGACTGACTTCCTTTAGGATGGACTGGTTGGATCTCCATGCAGTCCAAGGGACTCTCAAGAGTCCTCCAACATCACAGTTCAAAAGCATCAATTCTTCGGTGTTCAGCTTTCTTTATGGCCCAGCTCTCACATCCATACATGACTACTGGAAAAACCATAGCCTTGACTAGATGGACCTTTGTTGGTAAGTAATGTCTCTGCTTTTTTAATATGTTTTCTAGATTGGTCATAGCTTTTCTTCCAAGAAACAAGTGTCTTTTAATTTCATGGCTACAGTCACCATCTGCAGTGATTTTGGAGCCCCCAAAATAAAGTCTCTCACGGTTTCCATTGTTTACCCATCTATTTGCCATGAAATGATGCCAGGAAGACTAGAGAGTTCCAAATAAAATGAATACAAAAAGATCCTCACAGAAATGTATTGCAATTAAAATGTCAAAAGATAACAAAAGCATAAACTGTTAAAAGTGAGAGAAAAACAACTTGTCATGTACAGTAGAAATCCCATAAGACTATCACATTTTTCAGCTGAATATTTGCAGGCCAAAAAGGATAGACAAGATATAGCCAAAGTGCTGAGAGCGAAATACTTCAAACCAAGAACACTTTGCCCACCAAGGTTATCATTCACAATTGAAAGAGAGATAAAGAGTTTTCCAAACAAGCAAAGCCTAAAGGATTTCACTACCACTAAATTAGCCTTTTAAGAAATGTTAAAGGGACTTCTATAAGCTGAAAAGAAAAGACAGTAAGTCATAACAGTAAAACATAAAATTAAAATCTCACTTGTGAAGGAAAATACGTAAGGGCAGTAGATTGATTAGGGCTTCCCAGGTGGAGCAGTGGTAAAAAAAAATCCACTGGCCAAGGCAGGAGTCATGAGAGATGGTCCAATCCCTGGGTCAAGAAGATCCCCTGGAAGAGGAAATAGACCCACCCCAGCATTTTTGTATGAAAAATTCCATGGAAGGGGAGCCTGGTGGGTTATAGTCCATGGGGTCACAAGGAGTCGGACACAACTGAGAAAGGGCAACAGGATGAGATGGTTGGATGGCATCACTGACTCAATGGACATGAGTTTGAACAAACTCCAGGAAATAGTGAAGGGAAGGGAAGCCTGGTGTGGTGTGCTGCAGGTCATAGGGTCACATAGAGTTGGACATGACTTAGCAACTGAACAACTACAACAGAGGGGCATCAAGAATGCATCTACAAATGGAACTATTCTCACAGAGCACCTGCTGCACATTATCAAAGGCCTCAGACACCTAAGAAGATAAGAAAAGATCCTCATGTAACCAGGTGAGATGAAAGAGATAAAAGGAAAAAAAGAGGAAGCAAGAAGGGACCTGTGCCCCTATGGAAGAGTGCAGCTAAAGGTGAAGAGACATTTCTGTACCCGAAGAACATCTTTATTGGTGGGGAGATCAGCCGGGACAGAAAGAGAGCTTCCAGAGCCCAGAGGAGAGTGCAGAAACCAGTCTGTGTCGGGCAAAACAGAGTGAGACCTACACAGATGGTCCATGCCACAGGCCTTGTGTATCCCAGCCTGAGACATGTGTCTGCTGGCATGGACAGAGGCTGAGTGCTAGAACATGGAGTTTGGAGAGCAGATCCAGGGAGAGGACTGTCATTGGCTGTGCAGAGACAGCCTGAGGGGATGGGATGAGGAACTCCACAGTTGGAAATGTTCCTGGAGGAAGCCCAGAAAACCACAGAAGTAAAGTGCCATTGTTGAGTAAGCACAAAAGGTGGGAGAGGCATTACAATCTCTCTCCCCATGCGCTGGTCCCTGCCTCCACAGACTAGAATAGGTTCCCATCAGAGGGGTTTCATGCATCCAAATCAGTAACTACCTCCCCCTTTCCCTCCTGGGTGAGTAGGCCGTCCTAATCAGTTGCCCCCTCTGCCCCCTCCCACCAAAGTGAACCAGGGCACCCTGTGCTGTCACCTCCACTCCCTTTCGCCTGAGCAGGGACCAGATGCCTGTAGGTGACCCATACACAGAAGGGAGGCTAAAACCAAAGCTGAGTACCAGGGGCTGTGTGACTAAGGAAGAAGAGCTGAAATCTCTCCTTACATCTGTGCAAACCGTGGATTAAACTCCTGAAACTGGCTGAGTATACTCAGTGCTTGCAAAACATCCAAACCCACCACAAGTGCTCCCACAGCGGAGACATGTCTAGTTTTAGCAGATGTGGACTTTGAGAACATTTACACGTGAGGGTTGGGCCAGTGAAAATGCTGAGCAGCCCCATTAGCACCCACAGCTGGTAATGAGCCACAATTGCTACAATTCTGAGATCTGACTTCGTGGATCTATGCTGGTGGCCTGGTGAAAACAATGCCTGAGAGACACCAGGGCCAATAGCCAGCACACCCATGGTTAAAGTAGAGACAAGAGCAGTGTCAAAAAAGGAGTAACTCGTGAGCATGCACAGTGGGTAACAGGTGACGCGACAGAGCATGCTCACAGGTCAACAGTTCCGGAGGAGGAATACTCAGCGGATTTTCTCCCAGTTGGAGTGCTCCAATCCCATCTGCCTCACACCACAGATCAGAAATATAGGTGAGAAACAGGTCTGGTTAGGGGCCTAGACAGCAGACCTCATTCCTGACAGAGGAGTGAAAGTCACAGAGCCAAGGGGAGACTTCATTCAATTTTCAAGGCAGAGTGAGGTCACCACATCAGTCAAACCCCATAACAAGGAAGTAATGGCTGACATACATTGAGGAAAGAGGTGGCAAACATTCATGCTAAAAATAGCCCTTGAACTCTACCCCAAATTTAACCCACATAGGCTATACCGGGGCATTCCTATGTAAAAATAGCCCTCCAAGATAACCTGGGTGTGTGGCATGTAGAGGAAGAATTCCCAGATAATTTAGCCTTGAGGGCCAGTGAGACTTGACTTTAGGAGTGCCATAGGACTGGGGAAAACAGAGATTTAGCTCTTGGAGGGTGCACACAATTTCTCATGTGTGGTAGGACCCGACACAAAGCAGTATCTCCATAGTCTACTGCTAAATCACTTCAGTCGTGTCTGACTGTGCAACCCCATAGACGGCAGCCCACCAGGCTCCCCCGTCCCTGGGATTCTCCAGGCAAGAACACTGGAATGGATTGCCATTTCCTTCTCCAATGCACGAAAGTGGAAAGTGAAAGTGAAGTCGCTCAGTCGGGTCCGACTCTTAGCGACCCCATGGACTGTAGCCTACCAGGCTCCTCCATCCATGGGATTTTCCAGGCAAGAGTACTGGAGTGGGTTGCCATTTCCTTCTCTATAGGAACCTGGACTAAATCTACCTAGGGTCTTGGTGAGTCTCCTGGGATGGCAGGGGTTGGGTATAGCTCACCACGGGAGCAAGGACACTGGTAGTAAAGGCCCCAGGGAATGTTAACCATTGTGAGCTTTCCTGGAGGTCCCCATTTTGGCACCAAGATGGGCCTTGGTCTCGGGAACACTTGCTTCTCACACTGAGCACAGCAAGTTCATTCCCTCTGGCAGGTCCATCATCTCCTGCTCTCTGGTCTGTCCCAAGAGACCTCCCAGGTCCCTGTTACTGTGTGGAGTTGCTCTTATGTAACATCTTAGCCGGGAGTGCCCCTACCCAACAGCCTGCCTACTCCAGTGCTAGAATACCTTAGAGCAAACCACCAGCATGACAGGAATAGAGGCACACTCATCGGCAGACAGGCTGACTAAAGTCATACTAAACTCACAGCTGCCTGACAGGTCATGCCAACTGGAGGGACCAGACCCAGCTCCATCCACCAGATGGCAGGCACCGTCCTTCTCACCAGGAAGTCTGCATGAGCCACTGGAACAACCTCATCCACCAGGGGCAGACACCAGAAGCAAGAGGAATTACAGTCCTGCAGCCTGCAGAAAGGAGACCGCACACAAACACAGTTAGACAAAATGAGATGATAGAGGAATATGTTGCAATGGAAGGAGCAAAATAAAAGCCTACAAAAATAACTAAATGAAGAAGAGATAGGCAATCTACCTGAAAAAGAATTCAGAGTAACGATAGCACAGATGATCCAAAATCTTGGAATATATTTAAATGGTATATAAATAAAGTTTTTCAGTGGCTAAAACATCCCATTAAACTGCACTTAATATTAAAATCTTAAATTGCTTGACTAACGGTGTGACTTCAGATAAATCAATTCACCTCCTTGCACCTGCCTTTCCATAATTTTTAATATTTCTTAGCAAGTTATAGGAAAATCCTTTTTTACTTATGAAAAAAATGGCATCCTTACTGAAAATTACTAATTCAAATGTTAATCCTGTTGTGGAAGTGGGGTGTGATCTTTACAATAAATAGCATTTTTGAAACAGAAGTTTATGGAATAATTAATCACAAGGATCAGAATGAGAATGTTAGGATTTATTCTTGTTAATTATCATTTTCAGTGATGTCCAATATTCTACAGAATGGATTTAACTCTAATTTAGTTACTCTGCCCCATTGCTTAATGTTGTATTTACTGTTGTGCCTTATTGTGTCTGAACTATAATGAGAGTATGCTTATTTTTTTTTCATTTTTGCCAAATATTTCCCTAGCATAATTTTTAAAAGGGATATATAGGGCAAAAACTCAAATTTTAATAAACCTATATAATTATTTCTGATTGTACTCCAATGGAAGTGAATCTTGCGGACCATTTAGTAGAAACCGTCAAAGTTTTCTAAAGAACCCATTCTACAACCTTAAATATATGTAGATGCTTGTAATAAACATACACACACAAACAATGAGCAAATAGTGTGTGATTTAACAGGGTGACAGATGAGGAAGATCCAGGACCCCATTCACCCATGAAAATACTAAATAAGCAGCATTGGAACCAAAGTAGTTTCTGAGAACCAGAAGAAAGTTAGAAAGCAAAGCAACCAAATAAATGCCTGAAAATAAGTCACATAAAGTGGTAGGAAATTTTATGGTGTTTATGCTCACCATTTCCCTATCCTGCCCCAACTATGGCACAGTACACCCAGAAAGACCCTGATTCCAAGTTCCTTCATTGGGAGAGAAGGAAAAGAGCAGCACTTCCATACAATTTCCTCACTTGTCGGAAGACAACCTGAAGGACTGATTTCTCTCTTGGCTGACTGCAAATGCTGACAAGTATGGTGGCATAGATATCAGGTTGCAGGGAATGCAGAAACAGGGACATCTGGGATGAGAAATTAAGAACAGAGGAACATAACTGAAAGTCTAAGGTCATAATAAGTGACATCAGTAATATGTGATATGTGACATCAGTTACATAAGGTAGGGAGAGAGAATATAAAAGGTCAGACATATTGCATGCAATAAAAGTTAATTTGTTTTTTAACTTAGAATGTTATAGTGTTAGGATGTTATATGCATCCTCATGCTGCTGCTGCTGCTGCTAAATCACTTCAATCGTGACCGACTCTGTGCGACCCCATAGCCAGCAACCCACCAGGCTTCCCTGTCCCTGGGATTCTCCAGGCAAGAACACTGGAGTGGGTTGCCATTTTCTTCTCCAATGCATGAAAGTGAAAAGTGAAAGTGAAGTCTCTCAATTGTGTCCAACTCTTAGCAACCCCGTGGACCGCAGCCTACCAGGTTCCTCCATCCACGGGATTTTCAGGCAAGAGTACTAGAGTGGGATGCCATTGCCTTCTCTGACGCATCCTCATAAAAATCACCAAATATCTAAATATACAAAAATATACCAAAAAAAAAGAATACACAAAAAAAAAGTAAATTATAACATGTCACTATAGAAAAAGTCAACTAAACTTAAAGAAGACAGTCAGGTAGGAAAGAAGAGGTAAAAAGGAAAGCTATAAGATATATAGAAAACAAATGACAACATAGTAATAACACGGTCTTAGCTATAATTAATTTCATTAAAAGTAACTATATTAAAATCCTCAATCAAAAGGAGTAGATTAAGAAAGTAGATTTTAAAAAAGGCAGAGAAAAAAATAAAATAAAATAAAAAAGGCAGAGAGAGATCAAGATGGTGGAATAAGAGGATGTGGAACTCAACACTTTCCACAAACATCAAAAATACACATACATATGAAGCAATTCTCATGGAAAGCCATATGGAAACTGGCAGGAAGACTCCTACACAACCAAGGTTGTAAGAAAGCTCCACAGGTAATTGGGTAGGACAGGAAGAAAAGTACTGGGTTGGGAATTGTGCCCCTAGGAAGGGACTAAATGGAAAAGGGCACAGGTGGACATTTTCCCTGGGGAGTGAGAAAGTTGTGTCACTGACTGGGTGTCCCAGTCCTGGGGTCCTACACATAGGAGACAGCCATCCCATATCTGCTTGAAGAACAGCTGGGACAGATACAAAGGCTGGAGAAGCCTAGATTCAACTCATGAGGAGTATGCAGGTGCTGTCTTGCCTCTAGGCAAGGGGCTGGCAGGGTGAAAAGGGGTCTTCACTAGAAGCTGCCTTGCCACACTCCCCAGCCTGAGTCAAGCGAACATTCAGGCACCACTCAATCCATGCCACAGCTTGGCACTGGAGCTAGGGTGGACAGGATCTGGGAAAAGACTTTGTCAAGGGGCACAGAGGGGATCTGGGAGCCCAGGGTGAAGCCCAGGTGGGGCAACAGTATCCATTGTTGGAGTTTATTCAAATAATGCCCCCAAAGCAGCCACCCCTCTGACTAGTGTGGCTGCTGGATTACCCATGACTGTTGTGCTATGTGCTCCAACCCAAGCCGAGCAAACACTCCAGCCCCACCTGAGGCAAGAAAGACAGGGCCAAACCCAAAGCCAACCTCCTCATTCATAGGCATTGGGCAGAAGGCAAAGACGCTCCCTGGCTTTGCACTTAATGAGGCCATACAGCAGAGAGGAATAGCACCTAGAACAAACTTTTTAGCATTTGAGCAAGAAACTAACTTTAAAAACTATGGAACATTCGCAAATAAAGATGCATAAACTGCTGATGATTGAATGAAAAACAGAGGCAGACCACCACAGCTTCCCCATTTTTGTGGTCAAGATTTCCCAGCCCAACACATGTGCACAGGTGGGTCTCAAGTCACCCTCTAGTAACGTTGCTCACATTGTAATATCATTAGCATTGCAATTATAATTCCCTTCCCCTGTGAGTTTCACTTAGGTATTTGGAATGATTCCTTTTGCAAGTCCAAATAAGGAATTGTAAATGACATGATCATAGGGGAGGTTGATCATAATCACCCTCATGGGGTGACTATGGGGTTAATCTCCTGGGGTTTAGATGAGGGTGACTATCTCAACCCCAGAAGATCAACCCCTTATTAACAGCCTAAGCTACCTCTATTGAACACCTCTCATCCACCTCTTGTTGCTCTTCATCTTCAAGTAGGTAGATTTTGCTTCTGACCTAAATAAACTGCTTCTTGCAAGCCATCTTCCAATAAATTCTGATCTTGGTCTCTTCGAAGAATTCTTTCTTCAAAAAAGATAAGAACTGAGGTCCTCTCACCGCTGCAATCATATCCGTGCCACACAAGAATTAGCACTGGATCTAGAGCAGCCACAACAGGTAAAAGAGGTGATAGTGGGCTGTAACTGAGTGAAGCTGCACACACCCACAGAAGTAGTGCATCAGATCTCTGTAAGCAAGTGAGTTCCACCCACTTCAGCACCTTCCTCCTTTGGCACAAAGGACCCAGTAGAGAGAGAAGGAAAAACACACAAAGAAAACACAGTCAACTCAAGTCCAACACACGGAGCTTCTGTTCCAGCAACTGGAGAGCAGACACTACTCCTAAAATGGTGGTGATTGCCACTAAGCAGAGAGGAAGTTCTGCCACACGCCCTGCACAGGTTCTAATTTCTCCATCACCAGTCATACATCTACCAAGGTGATAACCATCACCACACTCTCGGGAAAGTCATGACTAGAATCCATATCAAACCTAGCCTTCCCACTAAAGGTGTTGGGCGAGCATTCTACATGGGAATGCTCCCACATAAGAACACCCCTTCAAGAGCACAATAAGCATCTATTTCTCCTAAATTCATAGAGACAGAGAAAGTTGAGTAAAGCAAAAAGCCAGTTACTTTTTGATTTTCAATCAAAAGTGCAAGACAAAAGTCATGAAAATAATGGAACAAGAAGCAATGTAACAGGAAAAGAATTTTATTTTATTGATAATAAAAAATATTAACTGAACCAGCAGAGAGAATTGATCTAAACACTGAGCATTTTAACAAGGAACTACAAAGTATAAAGAAGACCCAACTACAATTATAAAAGGCACATGTACCCGAATGTTCATTGCAGCACTGTTTACAGTAGCCAGAATACAGAAGCAACCTGCTGCTGCTGCTAAGTCGCTTCAGTCGTGTCCAACTCTGTGTAACCCCATAGACGACAGTGCACCAGTCTCCACCATCCCTGGGATTCTCCAGGCAAGAGTACTGGAGTGGGTTGCCAACCTAGATGTCCATCAACAGATGAATGGATAAAGAACATGTAGTACATATATTCAGTGGAATATTACTCAGCCATTAAAAAGGAACGAATTTGAGTCAATTCTAGTGAGTCAATATCTAGTGGATAAACCTGCAGCCTGTTATACAGAGTGAAGTAAGTCAGAAAGAGAAAAACAAATATCATATATTAACACATAATATGAAATCTAGAAAATGGCGTTGATGAATGTATTTGCAGGGAAGGAATGGAAAAGCTATAGAGAACAGACTTGTGGACACAGTGGAGGAAGGAGAGAGTGGAACAAATGGAGAAAGTAGCATTGATATATATACAATGATGTGTAAAACAGACAGCTGGTAAGAAGTTGCTATATAACACAGGGAGCCCGGTCTGGCAACCCGACCTTAGAGGGTCGGGATGAAGGGAGAGCAAGGAGGCTCAAGAGTATGAGCTGAGTCATGTTGCTGTATGCCATAAACCGAAACAACATCATAAAGCAATTTTCCTCCAGTTAAATATACAGCCAGTGGGAATTTGCTCTATGATTCAGGAAACTCAAACCAGGGCTCTGTGACAATTTCAAGGGGTGGGATGGGGTGGGAGGTGGGAGAGAGGTTCAAAAGGGAGGAGACATATGTACACCTATGGCTGATTCATGTTGACCTATGGCAGAAGCCAACACGATATTGTAAAGCAATTATCCTTCAATTAAAAATTGAAAAATATAAAATGAATAACTAAAAAAAGATAGAATTACCAGTGAAAATTTAAAAATTAAATTAAAAAAAGAAGACCCACGCAAAAATAGATACTTCAACATCTGAGATAAAAAACACTATAGAAGCAATTAATAGAAAACTAAATGACATAGAAGAACACACAAGTGGTATATAAGTAGATTAATGGAAATCACCTCATTAGAGCAGCAGACAGAGGAACAAATTTTTAAAAATGAAACCAATATATGAGATCTGTGTAAAAACATTAAACATGCCAACATTCAGATCAGAGATCCCTGAAAGAGAAGAGAAAGAAGGGTATTGAAAATGTATTTGAAGAAATTATGGCTGAAAACTTCCTAAACCTAAAGAAGCAATCAGATATCCAAATACAGGAAGCACAGAGAATTCCAAATAAGATGAACCCAAACAGCACATCAAGACATATAATAATTAAGATGGCAAAAGTTAAAAGTAAAAAGTTTTCTGAAGGCAGAAAGAGAAAAGCAAAGAGTCACGTACAAGGAAATCCCCATAAAGCTAATCCCCATAAAGTTGATTTCTCTGCAGAAACTATGAAGACCAGAAAAGAGTGACATGATATAGTCAAAGTGCTAAAAGAAACAAACAAACAAAAAAAACACAAAAATCTGAAATTTGGATACTCTACTCAGCAAGATTACCATTTAGAAGAAAGATAAATAACTTCTCAGACAAGCAAAAACTAAAAGAATTCAGTAATAATAAAACTATCCTAAAAGAAATGTCAATGGACTAAATCCTCCAATCAAAAGATGTAGGGTGGTTGATTGGATTGAAAAAAAAAACCTTCAGTAGACCACAGGAGACTCTCTTCAGGGCAAAAAAATAAACACAGAGGTTGGAAGGTAGGGGATGGAAAAAGATATTTCATACAAACAAAAATGACAAGAAAGTGGGAATAGAAATATTCATATCAGACAAAACGAAATTTAAAACAAAGATTACAACAAAAGACAAAAAAGGTATTATAAAATATCTTGATAAAAGGATCCATGCAAGAAAAGGACACGACACTCATTAACATATACACACCCAATACAGGATCACATAAATACATGAAGCAAACACTAACAGACATTAAGCGAGAAATTGATGGTAATACCATAGTAGTAGAAGACTAACACCTCACTGACATCAATGGACAGACCCAAACAGAAAATCAACAAAACAACAGTAAGTGGTCTTAAATGATGCAATTGGACCTAACTAGTTGCTGTTAGCTGATATCTACAGAACAATGATTTCAAAAACAGCAGAATACACACTCTTTTCAAGTATATATGGAAACTTCTCTAAGACAGATCATAAATTATATGCCAATAATTTGGGCAGCTTAGAAGAAATGCACAAATTTCAAGAAATATTCAGTTTGTCAAGACTGAGTTAAGATACAGACAATATGAGCTGACTGATTATTAGTGAAGTTGAGCTTGCATTTAAAAATATTAAATAAATGACAACATAAACCTCCAAGCAAGCAGAAGTCTAGGACTGAAAGGCTTTACAGAGAAATTCTACTAAGTGTATAAAAAAGAACTATACCTATCCTGCTCAAGCTATTACAAAATACTGAAGAGGAGGGAATAATCCCACATTCATTCTACAAGGCCACCATTACCCTGATACCTGAATCAGACAAAGTACTAGTATTACCAAAAACAAAAACAGAAAATTATAAGACAGTATCTTTGATGAATACAGATGCAAAAATTCTATAAAATTCCTAGAGGAAAACATAGGCAAAACACTCTCTGACATAAATCACAGCAGGATCCTCTATGACCCACCTCCCAGACTAATGGAAATAAAAGCAAAAATAAACAAATGGGACCTAATTAAACTTAAAAGCTTTTGCACAACAAAGGAAACTATAAGCAAGGTGAAAGAACAGCCTTCAGAATGGGAGAAAATAATAGCAAACAAAGCAACTGACAAAGAATTAATCTCAGAAATATACAAGCAGCTCCTGCAGCTCAATTCCAGAAAAATATATGACCCAATCAAAAAATGGGCCAAAGAAGACATACAGATGGCTAACAAACACATGAAAAGATGCTCAACATCACTCATTATCAGAGAAATACAAGTCAGAACCACAGTGAGGTACTATCTCATGCCGGTCAGAATGGCTGCTATCAAAAAGTCTACAAACAATAAATGCTGGAAAGGGTGTGGAAAAAACAAAACCCTCTTACACTGTTGGTGGGAATACAAACTAGTACAGCCACTATGTAGAACAGTGTGGAGATTTCTTAAAAAACTGGAAATAGAACTGCCATATAACCCAGCAATTCCACTGCTGGGCATACACACTGTGGAAACCAGATCTGAAAGAGACACGTGCACCCCAATGTTCATCACAGCACCATCTACAATAACTAGGACATGGAAGCAACCTAGATGTCCATTTGCAGATGAATCAATAAGAAAGCTGTTGTACATATACACGATGGAATATTACTCAGCTATTAAATAGAATGCATTTGAATCAGTTCTAATGAGGTGGATGAAACTGGAGCCCATTATACAGAATTAAGTAAGTCAGAACAAAAAACACCAATACAGTATATTAATGTATACATATGGAATTTAGAAAGATGGTAACAATGACCATATATGTGAGACAGCAAAAGAGACACAGATATGAAGAACAGACTTTTGGACTCTGTGGGAGATGGCGAGGGTGGGATGATATGAGAGAATAGCATTGAAACATGTCTATTACCATATGTGAAATAGATCACCAGTACAGGTTCAAGGCAGGAGACAGGGTGTTCAGGGCCAGTGCACTGGGATGACCCTGAGGGATGGGATGGGGAGGGAGGTGGAAAGGGGTTCAGCATGGGGAACACATGTATACCTATAGCTGTTTCATGTCAATGTATGGCAAAAACCACTACAGTATTGTAAAGTAATTAGCCCCCAATTAAAATAAATTAATTAATTTTTTTAATTCTCAAAACATTAAAAAACCAAATCCAACAATACATTAAAAGGATCAATACCATGTCAAGTTGGATTCATTCCAGGGTCACACAATGGTTCAATATAAACAAATTAAATCCGTGTGATACACCACATCAACAAAAGGCCAAAAACCACATGATTACCTCAAAAATACAAAAACAGCACTTGACAAGAGTTAACATTCATGATAAAAACTCACATGAAAGTGGGTATAGACAGGTCATTGTTATTGTTCAGTCGCCAAGTCGTGTCTGACTCTCTGTGACCCCATTAACTGCAGCACACCAAGCTTCCCTGTCTTTCACTATCTCCCTGAGTTTGCTCAAACTCATGTCCATTGAGTCAGTGATGCCACCCAGCCATCTCATCCTCTGTCACCCCCTTCTCCTCTTGCCCTCAATTTTTCCCAGCATTAGGGTCTTTTCCAGTGAATCAGCACTTTGCGTCATGTGGCCAAAGTATTGGAGCTTCAGCATCAATTCTTCCAATGAATATTCAGTGTTGATAACCTTTAGGATGGACTGGTTTGATATCCTTGCTGTCCAAGGGACTCTCAAGAGTCTTCTCCAGCACTACAGTTCAAAAGTATTAATTCTTCAGTGCTCAGCCATCTTTATGGTACAAATCTCACATCTATACATGACCACTGGAGAAACCATAGCTTTGACTTTATGGACTTTTGTCAGCAAGTGATGCCTCTGCTTTTTAGCATGCCATCTCAGTTTGTCAAAGCTTTTATTTCAAGGAGCAAGCATCTTTTAATTTCATGGCTGCAGTAACCATCTGCAGTGATTTTGGAACCCAAGAAAATAAAATTTGTCCCTGTTTCCACTTTTTCCCCATCTATTTGCAATGAAGTGATAGGAGGGGTCATATGACAATATAATAAAAGCCATTTATGACAAACCCACAGTTAACATAATAAACTTTGAAAAACTGAAATCTTTCCTAATAAATATAGGAACAAGACAAGGATGCTCACTCTCACCACTTTTCTTTAACATAGTGTTGGAACTCCTAGCCACAGAAATCAGATAAGGAAAACAAATAAATGTTATTCAAATTGGAAACAAAGCGATAAAGCTGTCACTGGATGCAGATGCCATGATACTTTATATAGAGAACCCTAAAGAACTAATCAAGGAATTCAGTAAAGTTTCATGATATAAGATTAAAATACAAAATTCTGTTGTGTTTCTATATAATAATAATGAAATATCAGGAAGAGAAAGTTTTTTAAAAATCCCATTTAAAGTTGCATGAAAAAAAGCAGCCCTAAGAATACATTTAATCAAATAAATAGAAGACTTATACTCTGAAAACTGAAACATTAATGAAGGAAATTCATGATGATTCAAAGAAATTGAATGATATCTAATGGTCTTAAATTGGAAGACATAATATTGTTATAATGATCGTAACATTCAAAGCTCAGAAAAGAAAATACAATGCTCAAAACAGAAAAAAATATCTGCAAGTCATTTATCTGACAAGGCGTTGTTTTAGTATACATCGTAAAACAGAATACCATAAACCTGGTGACTTATAAAGAACAAAAATTTATTCCTCACAGTTCTGCTGCCGCTGCCGTTGCCGCTGCTACTAAGTCGCTTCAGTCGTGTCCGACTCTGTGCGACCCCATAGACGGCAGCTCATCAGGCTCTGCAGTCCCTGGGATTCTCCAGGCAAGAACACTGGAGTGGGTTGCCATTTCCTTCTCCAATGAGTGAAAGTGAAGTTGCTAAGTCATGTCCAACTCTTCGCGACCCCATGGACAGCAGCCTACCAGGCTCCTCCATCCATGGGACTGTCCAGGCAAGAGTACTGGAGTGGGTTGCCATTGCCTTCTCCAGCCTCACAGTTCTGAAAGTTAGGAATTCCAAGACAGGTGGATGCCTGACAGATGCAAGTTGTAGATGTCACAAGTCTTTAGGGAAACTCAAATTAAACCACAATTAGATGCTAGTTCACACCAATTAGAATGACCATGGTAAAACACACACACAAACACACACTTATGCACACACTGAAAATAAATGCTGGCAAGATTGTGGAGAAATTGAAATACTGTGCATTTCTTTTGGGAATGTAAAATGGTCCAGCTGCTGTAGAACATAGTATAGAATTTCTTCAAAAAATTAAACATAGAATTACCATATGATCCAGAAATTTTACTTCTGGATATGTATCCAAAAGAAGTGAAGGCAGAAACTCAAGCAGATATTTGTACACCTTCTATTTTTCCTGTGTGCATTCTAAAGTCTCTCCTAACTGATCAGACAGTTACTCTGGAATCTGGAAGAAATTCAAGTAACTCTCAGGGAATAGAATTAATTAAAGTTTTATGGCAGATTCCCCAATGGCTAAGACCTGAGGGGGTCCCCAAAGCAGTTACATAATGACAGACATTGATTTCATCAGGCATTTCCCCTGACAGATGCACTGTCTTGTACTTATTTCTCGTGTCCTGGAAGATCATAGCCCATTGCAATGTGTCCTCCATTGGTTGGGCTGTGTTTTCCTCCATGAAGATCAAGCCAATCACAAGGATGAATCTAAACACAAAGAATAGATCTAATTCCCTTGGGGTAAGCCAATTTTTCCAAGGTCAGTGATGACTGAGCATAGGAGGCTTATCTATTGCTTGGTATGTTGGGACTAATAATCTGATGTTTGCCCAGCATGATGTAAACTCAATGTCCAGGTCATTTCTTCAAGTTGCATTAACTATACCTCCCTTCAACAGTTAACAAATGTTTCATTTTCACCAGCCCTGAAATCTACAGTTAGGGAATCCTAGACACATAATCTGAGTAGGGCCAGTGGTTTTAGATGGAAGAAGTGAAGAGCTGAATTGAGGCTAGTGGCCTTACCTGTAAGCAGGGCCTGGGCTGAAGAGAAGCATTGGGGGCAACAGAGAAAAGGCCACTGGGTCATGTCCTTTTACTCTTCCTCCATCTCCCTCCTTCACCATCATCCCAGATGCTGCATTCTTGATGTGGTTCTCAGTTAAGGTGAGACAGGGGAGCAGGATTGTCTATGTGTGGTCCTGGGTACACTGGGGCCTGAAGAGGTTGAACAGCCTGAACAGGAGGGACAAAGGAGGGAAGAGCATGGCTATGGTAGTCATCCACAGGTAAGAGAGCACACATGGACTCTGGGAGTACTTGCTCCAAATCAAGGCTCTGTGCTTGTTTATCATTTGATCTTAGGCATGTAAGGTAATGTCTATGCTGGAATCTCCTATATGCAAAATAACATCTAGCACACTGGGAGAGCAATTAGTAAGTGCAAAGTAGTTAAAACTGTGGCCTGCTCATAGTTAAGACTTAAGTAGCATTTACTATCACTGTTTCAGCTCTTATTATCTGTCTTGTGTGTTGGCCTTTGTTCCTGTCCAGAAATTTATTTGAAAATTTAAAATTAATTAATTCAATGGAAAAAAATCTGCCTGCCAACGTGGGAGACACAAGAGATACAGGTTCAATCCCTGGATCAAGAAGATCCCCTAGGGTAGGAAATTGCAACCGACTCGAGTACTCTTGCCTGGAAAATTCCATGGACAGAGAAGCCTGGTGGCCTACTGTCCATGGAATCACAAATAATCGGACAGGACTGAGCACAGACACACATTTATTCTTTTCAAGTTTTGGTAGAATACAGTATAATTCTGGCATCATCTTGTTCATGAAGGGAATCAGGCTAGATGAAACCTGAACCATCCAAGTCAAATGAAAATCAGCCTCCAAGGAAGGTTAGACAGCAGACCCTCCTCGTGCATTCCAGTATCCACCAATCATGCCTCATTTAATGCCAATTTATGCTTATGTTCTGAGAAAATAAGAGTAAATTTCCTCATAGATGGCCCTCCACATTTAACCAGCTCAAGAAGAAAGTAACAAATTATTACTTACATAGGACAATTCTGTTGGGATTCCCAGGAGAAATTAATCCTAATGGATTTCCTTGTATACTTCTTTGTCTCCCCCTTCCCTCTTCCTTTCTTATCTACTTTCCACTATGTTAAGTAGTCTTGTATGCCAGGCACTATGTTTTAGCAGTGAAGGTTAAGAAAATTAATGAGGAAGTCAAATTTCTCAGAAGCTGGAGACAAGTAGCAGACATATGAACATATAACCAAAATGCCTATGATTCAAATGTAAAAAGTTTTTATGAGAACCCTGATAGTAAATGTGTTGATGAATAGTGCCAAGACTGCATCAGTCGTTTAAGACTGCCTCTTTACCTAAGATGGAGAAGGAAATGGCAACCCACTCCAGTATTCTTGCCTGGAGAATCCCAGGGACAGAGGAGCCTGGTGGGCTGCCGTCTATGGGGTCACACAGAGTCAGACACGACTGAAGCAACTTAGCAGCAGCAGCAACTCTACCTGAGAACTGCAATACCAGTTGGTGTTTAAGATTCAAAGGCATGTTTTTATTTTAAAAACATCCTCTGTAGAGGACTCAAAGGTTTTTTCCCACATCAGCATATAATGTACTTTGAAAGTGGAATTGATCTTAGAGGGAATTACCTCATCAACTCCCACTCGAGAGACAGAAATGTTTCATCCAAACCCTGAAAGCTAGAGAGACATAGCAAGAATGAATGTCTCTGAAGAGAAGCACTGTACAAAGAACTGACTGTTGGCACCCAAGAATAGCTTATGAGGTCAGGGAAGGGAAGGACAGAGATGGGAAAAAATACAAGAGACCATCCCGTCACATCTCTATTTCATCATCCCAGGTTTGTGAAGAAGTCCAAAAGTTAGGTTTTCCATTTCATCTCATATTATCTATGGAAAGCTCCAAATTTGCAATCAGAGTCACGAGAGCATAAATTCACTCATCCAAATGGTTCTGAATACATACAAGAGGCCTTCCATGTGGTCAAAATTTACCCAATTTTATGAACTGAATTTTTTTTACCTAGTCATCTAGATATCTTGAAATTTATAAATCTTGAGTTGCAAACTTATGTATCTTTATCAAACATATTTTTAAAAAGAGTGATGTGTCTAGAGTTAAGAAGAAGTGGTGGAGGCTGAACCAAATTAGAAAGTGTAGGGCCCTTTAAAGGTGGTCGAATTACATCTTAAGAAGCACTGGTCAAACAATTCATCAGTATATCAGCGTCATATGCCTTTGAGCCACCTGTGTGCTCAATTCAAAACAGTGCCTTTAATTAGAAAATTTGTTCAGTTTTCCTTTATTAAATATGATTAAGAATATCTAACAAGGTGGCTCAGATGGTGAAGAATCTGCCTGCAATGCAGGAAACCCAGGTTTGATCCCTGCATCAGGAAGATCCCCTGGAAAAGAGAATGGCAACCCACTTCAGTATATATATATATATATATATATATATATAGGCCCTAAACTCAGCACTCCAGTATTTTTGCCTGAAGAATTCCATGGACAGAGGAGCCTGGCTGGCTACAGTTCACGGGGTCACAAAGAAAGGAACATGACTGAGCAATTTACACTTTCACTGTGCTTGAAACAATTACCTGTGAAGGCTATTTACCCTTACTTTAAGAAATTTCTGAAACTATGTGAGTGCAGATGGGCTTAAAACACTTCCTATTTTTCCACAGAGAAACATTTTCACATCTCATTTAAGTAAATTGACAAATGCCATTCTCATATGTGCAACGCATGAGCATGTGAGAATGCTGAGGTTACTATGACCTTTCAAATTTAAATAAAATTGGCTCAAATGTATATGCAAAAGGAAGACCTAGCAAACCCTAGCATCTTCTCAAATGTCTATAGACTCCTGTGATTGAAGGTTTAGGAAGTAGCTGAGTATCTCCAGTTC
Source organism: Muntiacus reevesi (assembly GCF_963930625.1). Lineage (NCBI taxonomy): Eukaryota > Metazoa > Chordata > Mammalia > Artiodactyla > Cervidae > Muntiacus > Muntiacus reevesi. The sequence goes on from NC_089249.1 coordinate 220,567,235, forward strand.
TGAATTGTGGCTTCTGTCTTTCATTCATTACCTGATTTATGTTGCCAATCCATGCATGCATTTCCTTCTTGTTTCACAACAGCCCTTGCTAGATACTACTCCTGCCCTGTTCTTTCACTTCACAGATGCCTCGAACAAAAAGCTACTTGCATAGCAGACTGCCCTAAGTTTAAGGACAATAAAAGATGTTTAAATACCAAAATCACACCCACATAACAATATTAACATGAATCATATGCTTTCTTATTATTTTAAAAATATTTGGCTGTCCTAACCCTGGGGATTTCTCACCAGTCAGTATCCTCTAAAGAATCCAGTCAGTTCTTTTTGACACACCTCCTCTGATCTGTTCATGTTGATATCAACCACAAATTCATGCTAATGGTGCAGCCAAAGTTTTTAGATATTCCATCCTTCAGCCGCTCATAACCAAGGGTATTTTCCTGAAAAGAGAGCTTCTTTTCTAATAAGATACCTTTAACCCAGCTGTTAAATATTTTTTATCTTTTTTCTTCCTTTGCACTGAAGGATCTTCAAAGAGAGTGTTTTCAATAAAGTCATAAGAAAAATAAAAGGCAGGCAGGGCTTCAACAGAATTGCACTTTTAAAATTTTGTTTCCTCTATACCCTCTAGTTCTAGTCTGGAGATTGGAACATGGATGGAAAGAATGAAACCTTGACTGATTTCTTTCTCCTGGGACTTTTCCCAGAGCTGCAGTATATCAGCGTCCTCATCAGCTCCATTCTTCTGGTCTACATCATTGCCTTCACTGGCAATGCCATCTTAATCTTCTTGATTTTGGTGGACTCCCACCTCCACACCCCCATGTATATACTGCTCAGCCATCTCTCTCTCATTGACTTGGCCTTAATTTCTACCACAGTTCCAAAAATGGCTATCAACTTTTTCTCTGGGAAGAAAAACATCTCAAAAGTTGCCTGTGGCACCCAGATTTTCTTTTTCTTTGCCCTCGGGGGCGGTGAGTGTCTCCTTTTAACCCTTATGTCTTATGACCGCTATGTGGCCATTTGCAACCCCCTGAGATACACAGTCATCATGAACCCAAGAGTCTGCCTGCAGATGGCTCTAGTATCCTGGGGTGGAGGTGCCCTAAATTCCCTCTTCAATACCATCTACACCATGCATTTCCCCTTCTGTGGATCCAGGGAGATCCACCACTTCTTCTGTGAGATGCCTGCTGTCCTAAAGCTCTCTTGTGAAGACACTTCCCTCTATGAGATGGTGGTGTCTGTCATCTGCATTGTATTTGTTCTTCTTCCATTAGGGCTCATCATGGCTTCCTACATGCTCATCTTCTTCACAGTCCTCCATATGAACTCACCAGAGGGCAGGAGGAAAGCCCTGACTGTATGCTCCTCCCATTTGGCTGTCGTGAGCCTCTACTATGGGCCGGCCATGATCATCTACATGACTCCCCACTCCTTTCACACTTCAGAGCAGGATGAAATACTCTCCATGATTAATACCATCTTCACCCCCATGCTCAACCCTCTCATTTACAGTCTGAGGAACAAAGAGGTGCTGGGTGCTCTGAGAAAAGCAATGAACAGAAGATTCATTTTGAGTTAGAAAATCTATCTTCATTCTGTAAATAGTCTGCCACATCTACAGAAACTCTGGAACCATAAAATAGATGACAAGCCACATCTCTATGCTTACAGTATCTAAGAGGTGAATATTTATCCCTTAAAGTATTTCCTATACTTTGGCTCATAACTTGGGCAGAACAAATCTGAGAATATGGATACCTGGGCATGACCCTGGCATGGATATTTGCCAGCTGTATGAAAAGCTATATAAGGAAATTCTCTTATTTTTGCCAATTAAGGAATTCAATTCAGCCTTGATGGTAATTTCCAGATCTAAAAGGTTCCTGATTCTATTCTAAGATTCTGTGACACTGTTGGAGGATACATCAGTTTCAATATCTTGTTCATACTCTTTTTACAGTAAATTTTGAAGTTCATACTCCAAAAATGGGCATAAGGATGCTTGTTTAGTAGTAAATATTGAAATTTTGCAATATCAAGTCACTCTAGGCTTTTTAGTGATCTAGTCCAATTTTTAGTGGATGTGTGAATTCCTGCAAAATGGTCTGTGGCCAATTCATTCATGAGAAGATTCTCAAAAGTAAAACAAGGAATGACAGATTTTTTGAGCCCACCCATGCTAAGAACTAGTCTTGAGAATGTGCTTCTCATATTGCCAGATTTCCAGGGAGATTGTAGCCCAGGCTTTGGTTTCTATAGAACAGAAAACTAATAAAAGAATTTGTCCAAGTTCGAAGAACAATACTTTATGAGAAAGCGGATTTGAAAAGGGACCCAAAGGGCAGGTAGTGGGCTGCTGCCACACTTGGCGTTCACAGCAGTGAGCTATTGGTATTTCTAAGTCAGGGTTATTGCCTACTCAAAGAATAACCTCCAATGGATTCTGAGATAGAGACACTCCATGAGTGCAATTAGTCAAACAAGTACATTCAAATGAAATATAAATTAAAAGAATTACTAGACTAATTTTATGGAGAACAAAACAGAGGTATTTAATGGACTACATTTCTTGGGTTTCTTCTGATGGTCACACATTGTAGATATGCTAAATTCTGGGTTCTCATAGTTTAATGAAAGATACTAGAGTCTCCACAAGGATAATATATTTAGGTTCCTTCCTCTTCATTTTATCTTCTTGCTTGGTTAGTGTTCTCCACAAATCTAGTGGCTAACAAGTATTACCATATGAAGTTAGAAATGGATTTTATTTCTCAAACTAAATATGATGAGGTAAAACCATATCACTTGTAGTGAACCTCAGAGCTCAGTTTTACTTTTTGTTTTAATGAATGGGGGAGGTGGAGAAGGAAAAAATGAGAAGCTGGAGGATTGTTCTCATTTTTAATTTTGTTGTTCAGTAGCTAGGTTGTGTCCAACTCTTTGCAACCTATGAACTGCAGCACACCAGGGTTCCTGTCCTTTACTATCTCACAGAGTTTGCTCAAACTCATGTCCATTGAGTCAGTGATCTCATCCAACTATCTTATCCTCTGTCACCCCCTTCTCCTCTTGCCCTCAATCTATCCCAGCAGGGTCTTTTCTAATGACAGCTCTTCCATCACATGGCCAAAGTATTGGAGCTTCAGCTTCAACATCAATTCTTCCATTGCATATTCAGGGTTGATATCCTTTAGGATTGACTGGTTTAATCTCCTTGCTGTCCAAGGGACTCTCAGGAGTCACCACCAGCATCACAGTTTGAAAGCATCAGTTCTTTGGCTCTCAGACTTCTTTATGGTCTAACTCTCACATCCATACAAGAGTTCTGGAAAAATCATAGCTTACATGAACCAAGAAATTCCAGATGTTCAAGCTGGATTTAGAAAAGGCAGAGGAACCAGAGATCAAATTACCAACATCCTTTGGGTCATAGAAAAAGCAAAAGAATTCCAGAAAAACATCTACTTCTTCTTCATTGGCTATGCTAAAGCCTTTGACTGTGTGGATAACAGCTAACTGTGGAAAATTCTTAAAGAGATAGGAATACCAGACCACCTTACTTGCCTCCTGAGAAATCTGTATGCAGGTCAAGAAGCAAGTTAGAACCAGACCAGACATGGCACAGTAGACTGGTTCCAAATTGGGAAAGGAGTATGTCAAGGCTGTATATTGTCACCTTGCTTATTTAACTTATATCCAAAGTACATCATGCACAGACTGGATGAAGCACAAGCTGGAATCAAAATTGCAGGGAGAAATATCAATAACCTCAGATACGCAGATGACACCACCCTTATGGCAGAAAGTGAAGAAGAACTAAAGAGCCTCTTGATGAAAGTGAAAGAGGAGAGTGAAAAAGCTGGCTTAAAACTCAACGTCCACAAAGCAAAGATCACGGCATCCATTCCCATCACTTAATGGCAAATAGATGGGGATACAATGAAAACTGACAGACTTTCTCTTCTTGGGCTCCAAATTCACTACAGATGTTGACTGCAGCCATAAAATCAAAAGATGCTTGCTCCTTGGAAGTAAAGCTATGAACAACCTAGACAGCATATTAAAAAGCAGAGACATTATTTTACTGACAAAGTTTCATATAGTCAAAGCTATAGCTTTTCCAGTCATGTACGGATGTGACAGTTGGACTATAAAGAAAGCTGAGTGCCAAAGAACTGATGCTTTTGAACTGTGGTGTTGGAGAAGACTCTTGAGAGTCCCTTGGACAGCAAGGAGATCAAACCAATCAATCCTAAAGGAAATCAATCCTGAATATCCATTGGAAGGACTGATGCTGAAGCTGAAGCTCCAATACTTTGGCCACCTGATCTGAAGAAATGACTCTTTGGAAAAGACCCTGATGCTGGGAAAAATTGAAGGGAGGAGAAGGAGATGACAGGGGATGAGATGGCTGAATGGCATCACTGACTCGATGAACATGAGTTTGAGCAAGCTCTGGGAGTTAGTGATGGACAGGGAAGCCTGGCATGCTGCAGTCCATGGGGTTACAAAGAGTCAGGCATGACTGAGAGACTGAACTGAACCGAACTTAACTATATGAACTTTTGTCAGCAAAGTGATGTCTCTGCTTTTTAATATGCTATGCAAGTTTGTCATAGCTTTTCTTCCAAGGAACAAACATTTAATTTCGTGGCTGCAGTCACAGTCTGCAGTGGTTTTGGAGCCCAAGAAAATGAAATCTATCACTATTTCCACTTTTTTCCCATCATTTTGCCTCAAAGTGATGTGACCAGGGGCTTCCCTGGTAGCTCAGCTGGCAAAGAATCTGCCTGCCATGGAGGAGACCCCTGTTTGATTTCTGGGTAGGGAAGATCCCATGGAGAAGGGATAGGCTATCCCATCCAGTATTCTTGGGCTTCTCTGGTGGCTCAAATGGTAAAGAATCTACCTGCAATTCAGGAGACCTGGGTTCAATCCCCAGTTTGGGAAGATCTCTTGGAGGAGGGCATGTCAACCCACTCTAGTATTGTTGCCTGGAGAATCCTCATGGACAGAGGAGCCTGGTGGGCTACAGTCCATGAGGTCACAAACAGTTGGACATGACTGAGTGACTAAGCACAACACAGATGGGACCATGTTGAGATATATACACACATACACACACACACACACACACATTTGGCTGCATCAGGTCTTAGTGTGATCATCATTGGGGTGTGTGGACTCAGCAGCTGTGGCCCGTGAGGCTTAGTTGCCCCACAGTACATGGGATCTTAGTTCCTCAACCAGGGATCAAACCCACTTCCACTACATTGGAAGGAAGAGTCTTAACCACTGCACCACCAGGGGAGTCCCTCGAATGTTGAGTTTTAAGCCAGCTTTTTCAGTCTCCTCCTTCACCTTCATCAAGAGGCTCTTTAAGTCCTCTTCACTTTCTACCACTAATGTGGTATCATTGGCATATCTGAGCTTGTTGATATTTCTCCTGGCAATCTTGATTCAGGAGATTGTGCTTCATCCAGTCTGGCATTTCACATGATGTACTCTGGATATAAGTTAAATAAGCAAGGTGACAATATACAGCCTTTCCCAATTTGGAACCTCTCCATTCTTCCATGTCCAATTCCAACTGTTGCTTCTTGACCTACATACAGATTTCTCAGGAGGCAAGTAAGGTGGTCCGGTATTCCCATCTCTTTAAGAATTTTCCACAGTTTATTGTGATCCACACAGTCAAAGGCTTTAGCATAGCTAATGAAGCAGAAGTTAGTGTTTTTCTGGAATTCCCTTGCTTTTTCTATGATCCAGCAGATGTTGGTAATTTGATCTCTGGTCCCTCTGCCTTTTCTAAATCTATCTTGTATACCTGGAAATTCTCAGTTCATGTACTGTTGAAGCCAACTTGAAGGATTTTGAGCATTACCTTGGTAGCATGCAAAATGAGTGCAACTGGGAAAACTGACCTTTTCCAGTGCTGAGGTCACTGGTGAGTTTTCCAAATTGGCTGGCACATTGAGTGCAGCACTTTAACAGCATCATTTTTGGATTTTTTAATAGTGAGCCTTTAAATCAGTCCTTTACTTTAAAATGTGTGCTGCTGACTACGGCTAGACATGATTAAGAGGAGGAGGGATTCTGCAGAAGCCACTACTACTCTTAGTTAAGAGTCAATGAAGAATGTCTTGTGTGTGAGCTCAGTCGCTCAGCCATGTCCAACTCTTTGCAACCCCCAGACTGTATCTTTCCAGGCTACTCTATCCATGGGATTTTTCAAGCAAGAATACTGGAGTGGGTAGTCATTTTCACCTCCAGGGGATCTTCCCCACCCAGGAATCAAAACCACCCCTCCTGTGTCTGTTACATTGCAGGTGGATTCTTGACTCACTGAGCCATCAGGGAAGTCTCCCAAAAGTCTATCAGAAAGACAATCACCAAGAGGCCAATTAGCTTGAGCAGTGACAACTGAATTCTAATACTCCTTATGGCAATAATCTATCACAATGATTATAATCAGATGTCGTCACCATCACCAACCCTCACATTTGTGCAGTGCTTGGCACATTTCAAAAACTTTACCTGGTCTCTAAGAACTATTATTGAAAATATGAGTAAGCAGCTTCTCATTAACAGTTATTGTTTTTAAAAAAAAATTGTAACCTACCAAGTATGAGATTTAGTGGTTTAGTCCTTGAACTTTTACTAAATAAATAGGAAACATCACACAATTAGTCTCTGTGGGCCTCATTCCCATCACAAATGCCAACAAGGACATCTTTTGGTAACATTCCCAAGTTCCAAGTTTTGTTATTTGATAGTGAAGTTATAAAAACCAAAATGCAAATTAAAATATATAATATATTATATCCACCAAGGCAGAGCATTTGATGTCAGGGAACTTTCTGCCAAATGCTAAAACAAGTCATAGAGTAAGCCTGACAGGATACAAATTCTGCATTAGAATACAAATATCAGCTTGCAATTTGGTATAACACTCACTCACATAATTACCTGAACTATTACAATTAAATTCTGCTCCTCCCGGTTCCTGGCCATACAAAGATAGTCGAGAACAGGATGGGATACTAAAGAAAAAGATAGGTTCATATGAGTTGCTTTTTATTTTTATTTTTGAAAGGTAGGCATAAGAAACCTGGTTCATGAGAGTCAGGAAAGAAATAGCTGAGATAAGTACAAGCACATATTCTGAGGAGAGATATGCAGGTCTTGCTCCCTTACGCATCAGTGCAGAGCCTCTCAGATGCTCAGGAGATCGCCACTATACTGTGAACCAGACAACATATCTAACAGTCACTTATTTAATGTTTTTCCCATTTTAAAGAATTTGTGAATTGACTTTTATGAGCTTGTAAGTAGTCATGATGTTGCACACTGGGAGTGCTAGTGGTTCTCTGTTTATTTATAGTATTTTGCTCCAGCCAATCCCACAAACTACATATTTGATAATAAATGAAGATGGAGATCTGGGCATATTTTTACTAATGAAGTTACTTTCAGATAACTTTCAAGAAACTTATTACCTAACAGAAGAATTAAGTGCATCAGAGTAGCACCATGGCCTGGGGAGTGGCCTCCCATGAAAGCAGGATTTGAGATACTATGTCTTTGAGAGATTCTGATTCAGTAATTATAGATGTCCTTCCTAGAAACATCAAATTTTATTCCAAGAAAAATTAACCATAAATATACTTGAAACATACATTACTGACTTCCATATAAGTATTGAAGGTGCTCCAGACTTTGGATTTCAGTGAGAGTTATAAATCACTACAAGATCTGTGGCCATTGATATGATCACATTATGTATACAGAATGAATAAATCAGTTTTTCCAAACTACTGTGAAAATGACAGTCATTTCCTATCAAAGGACATAGGCATTTAATGTGTGTTATTGGATGTCACTTTACATTTCTGTGCCTCAGTTTCATATTCAGATGTAATTTTACTAAGAGATATAAAACAATGAGCTCTGTTGAGCAAAATGGTAGAGTAGACAGCTCCAAACTTCTGTCTCTCCAGAGCAACATCAAAATCGCAATCAAAAGCCATGAGAATCAACGTTGTAAGAACTCTGGAAAATAATAGAAAGTGTATGTCAACCAAGTTAATTGAAGCAGTAAAAATATTAGAAAAGCTTTGTGGCATTTCCTTGCCTTTGTACCACCTCTCCACAGTCCAGCACAAGTTTTGAAGATGGCAGCCTCATTCCCAATATGGGACTCAGGTCCCTGGTTCCAGAGGGAGCCAAGCAGGCAAATTATTGTATTTTCCTATTGTAACCTGTCCAGGGATACCTGAAAGACTGATGAAAGTTGCTTGTCTCTCTATCACCTATCTTAGAGTCTATCCAGGGTGGAAAAGCATCAGACTAAACTTGTTTGAAACATTTTAGGGCAACAAAAAAAATTTAAAAAGAGAGAAAGAAAAAAGAAAACATATACCCATCTGGGGGCTTCCCTGGTGTCTCAGATGGTGAAGAATTTGCCTGCACTGTAGGAGACCTGGGTTCAATCCCTAGGTGAAGAACATCCCCTGGAGAAGGGAATGGCTACCCACTCCAGTATTCTTGCCTGGAGAATTCCATGGACAGAGGAGCCTGGCAGGCTATAGCCCACAGGGTTGCAAAGAGTCAGACATGACTGAATGACTAATACTTTCATTTTTTTTCTTAGCCATCTGGGGCAAAAGATTGTAGTTGAGGCTTACAGTACCTAAGGCCTGAGGTGGGGGACATGGTGGGGTGGAATCCAAGGAGAGAGTTTCTCTGGGAAATTAGGACATTTAAAAGTACCATTCATTACTAGTGGCAGTGTAAAATGGTGCATGGTACAGCCACTGTGGAAAACAGTCTGTCATTCCTCAAATGTTAAATATATAAAATTATCAGATGACTCAACAATTCCACTCCTAAGTTCTAGCTGAGAGGGAGTTATTAAGGCAGGCCTCTGGGACCCACTACCACTGGGGCGAGAGGTGGGGCCCCCATTGCAGAGTTCCATGGGCACATTTGAGAACTATCAAATATTGCAAGACCATTTCAATTAAATTAAAAATAATAAATCAATAAAAAAATTTTAATCTGAGATTAACCTACACACAGTAAACTTAAAGATTCTGGATCTGACATTTCATATCTTTGTGACCTTGGGCAAGTTACTTGATAACTCTCTGCCTCGGTTTCCCCATCTGCATAAAGAGAGTGTTAATAGAGCCTGTCTCACTCAGGATTGTGTTGTGGAAATAATGCATTGCAATCATAAATGCAGGCACATTGAGTCTCCTACTTATATTCCCACCAGAGCCAGGTGAAAATGGTGTTATAATACTTCGCTTTTATTGAAATGCTTCTCAAATTGGGCCCAAGTCCTCAAGTAAAAGAATCACAGCTATAAAAGATTTATATATGTCAAATGCATAGCACCTTTTTGTAAAGGTGTTAAGGAGGCTCACTGGAGAGAAAAGTGACATAAAGGCAGCACATAAATATACTCTGACAAACCACAATACATACCACTGCCTTTAAGGAAGAGCCAGCCAGAGAGGGAAACTCTCCAAAGGGAAAAATGGGTGTCTCTGTGGGAGTCAAGGTGAGGAATATTTGGTTTTTAAATCGGATTACTTATTTATCCACATGCTTATGGTCATCCCTAATGTCTCAGATGTTAAAGAATCTGCTTGCAATGTGGAAGATACCGGGGTTCAATCCCTGGGTTGGGAAGATCCCCTGAAGAAGGGATGGCAACCCAGTACAATATTCTTGCCTGGAGAGTTCCAGGGACAGAGGAGCCTGGCAAACTACAGTTCATAGGGTTGCAAAGAGTTGGATATGACTGAGCAACTAACACTTCCACTTTCACTTCAAGCATCAATATATAGTGAGTCCTCTGATGCTCCAAGAACTTCTTGGAACTCTGCAATGGGGGTCCCGCCTTTTGCCCCAGTGGTAGTGGGTCCCAGAAGCCTGGCTTAATAACTCCCTCAACAGCAAGATTATCAGCTGGGACTGATTATCTCAAATGTGTGCTGTCTGCTCAGGGACCATTCCTGTGGTTCAAAGATGCCCACCAGGTATGGTCTTGGAAGAATGGTGAGAGAGAGAAAGCCTTGAAGTCCCTCCATGACTTTTCCAAAAAGCACAGTTTAGACAGCTGGATGTGTCCTGAGGTCTGTCCACAGGGAAGCCTGTGTTATTCAACTTCATTCATTCATTTCATCAGAGACCAGACAAAAAGTGACAGATTTTCTGAGTTCTCTGTAGACACAGCCCAAGCCACCAATGGAAAGTTGCTTCAGCCTTCTGGGATTTGTTCCTCCTTATCCTTAATGCAAAGTCTGGAGAGCGATTTCATACAAATAAACAAAAATAATTATCTGCACTCTCTACAATGAGAAGTATGAAAACCTGGCTTTAGTTCTTTTCAATTCCTTAGGGATGAACTGGAGAAAAAGCACCTTTTCTGGTAGATTATAGCTATAGTTAAATCCAGAAAAATAGACTGACATTTTAAACATCATTAACAATTGATTGAAGATAATCAATTCAATATTGTTGTACTTACTCTTTTTGTGGAGATTTCTTAAAAAACTGGAAATAGAACTGCCATATGACCCAGCAATACCACTTCTGGGCATACACACTGAGGAATCCAGATCTGAAAGAGACACGTGCACCCCAATGTTCATCGCAGCACTGTTTATAATAGCCAGGACATGGAAGCAACCTAGATGCCCATCAGCAGATGAATGGATAAGGAAGCTGTGGTACATATACACCATGGAATATTACTCAGCCGTTAAAAAGAATTCATTTGAATCAGTTCTAATGAGATGGATGAAACTGGAGCCCATTATACAGAGTGAAGTAAGTCAGAAAGATAAAGAACATTACAGTATACTAACACATATATACGGAATTTAGATAGATGGTGGCGATAACCCTATATGCAAAACAGAAAAAGAGACACAGAAATACAGAACAGACTTTTGAACTCTGGGGGAGAACGTGAGGGTGGGATGTTTTGAAAGAACAGCATGTATATTATCTATGGTGAAACGGACCACCAGCCCAGGTGGGATACATGAGTCAGGTGCTCGGGCCTGGTGCACTGGGAGGACCCTGAGGAGTCGGGTGGGGAGGGAGGTGGGAGGGGGGATCGGGATGGGGAATACATGTAACTATATGGCTGATTCATGTCAATGTATGACAAAACCCACTGAAATGTTGTAAAGTGATTGGCCTCCAACTAATAAAATAATATTAAAAAAAAAAAAAAAAAAAAGTATTATGGTATAAATAATGAAATAAAAGGTAAAAGAATCACCCATCACTCAACTCAAGATTTATCTTTCTTTCCTTTTCTATATGTATTAAAATATGTGATTTTTATCATTATAATCACAGATAGTTTTATGGTCTGCTTTATAATTTTGTTATTTTCATAAGATTTCCTCCAGGTTGCTACATATTCTAAGCATATGTTACTTTCAAAAGACTAATGATACTCCATGGAGTGGATGTAACAAAATTTATTTATCTGTTCCCCTATAGGTGGGTTTTTTTTCCCATTTGTACTAATACAGTATAAGCTATATGGGATATTTTTATGAACACAGCTTTATTGTTCTTATTAATAACTCTTTTAGCATAAATTCCCAGAATTAAAACTGTAGGGTTAAGATGTTTTCTGAATGTTAGTTTACACAGCTAAAAGCAAAGTTTTTATGTTTATTTTTTACTTATTTTGGGGGACTCCAAAATCACTGCAGATGGTGACTGCAGCCATGAAATTAAAAGATGCTTGCTCCTTGAAAGAAAACTTATGACCAACCTAGACAGCATGTTAAAAAGCAGAGACATTACTTTGCTAACAAAGGTTTGTCTAGTCAAACCTATGGTTTTTCAGTAGTCATGTATAGATATGAGAATTGGACTATAAAGAAAGCTGAGCACTGAAGAACTGATACTTCTGAACTCTGGTGTTGGAGAAGACTCTTGTGAGTCCCTTGGACTGCAAGGAGATCCAACCAATCAATCCTAAAGGAAATCAGTCCTGACTATTCATTGGAAGGACTGATGCTGAAGCTGAAACTCCAATACTTTGGCCACCTAATGCGAAGAACTGACTCTTTGGAAAAGACCCTGATGCTGGGAAAAATTGAAGGCAGGATGAGGAGGGGATGACAGAGGATGAGATGGTTGGATGGCATCACCGACTTGAAGGACATGAGTTTGAGTAAGCTCCAGGTGTTGGTGATGGAGAGGGAGGCCTGGCGTGCTGCAGTCCATGGGATCGCAAAGAGTCGGACATGACTGAGTGACTAAACTGAACTGAAAAGCAAAGTTTGATTATGTACACAAAACTTATGTACACATAATTTGTGGTTTGATATTTTTTAAAAAACAGCACTTGGGAGTGGCTCCATCTGCAGGTTTATTTGAAAGATAAGGACTTTGTGCGTGTCCAGCTACTCCAGTGACCCACTGGATTGATGGGTTTGATGGGCCTGACTGCTCTAGCTCTTAATCTAGCCAGCAGAAGTCATAATGCATTGATTGCTCTTGAAAGAACTCCAATTCTCCCATAATCATTTGAGTAAATTGTTTTCACTGATGATGGTGATGTGGTTGTGAAAAATGTTTTTCCATTTTGGTTTGGGAAATGTTAACCCAGTGATAAATCGCCAGAACATCCCTGTATTGGGAAACACACTCCTAACAAGTGAGGCTTTAGGAAATGACATTCCTTGCCTTAAATCCTGGTTCTGCTGGTTGTGCAGTCTTGAGAACATTACTTAAACTCTCTGGGCCTCCATGTGACTCACAGATGTAATAATCCATGCTTCATATGGTTGGTGTGAGCATGTAAAACTTATGGCTCAGTGACTTATACATGATAAGTGTACAACAAATTGTAGCTATCATTATTGTTGGTATTCAGAATAATAACAAAAGTGGCCAAAAAGATTATAATGCTGATTTTTAAATATCCCATTAATAAAAATATTTCAATGTGTATAAAAATATAAGAATTGCTGTCTTGAAAAAGAAGAATGGGGCTGAAGGAATCAACTTTCCTGACTTCAGACTATACTACAAAGCTACAGTCATCAAGACAGTGTGGTATTTACACATAAATAGACGTATATACTGATGGAACAAAATAGAAAGCCCAGAGATAAACCCACTTGCCTATGGGCACCTTATTTTTGACAAAGGAGGCAAGATGTTAAAAAGATGTTCAACATCACCCATTACTAGAGAAATGCAAATCAAAACCTCACACCAGTCAGAATGCAATCATGTTCAATCGTAACCAACTCTTTGGGACCCTGTGGATTATAGGCCTCCAGGATCCTCTGTCCATGGGGTTCTCCAGATAAGAATACTGGAGTGCATTGCCATTTCCTTCTCCACCAGTCAGAAAGACCATCATCAAAGAGTCTACAAACAGTAAATGCTGGAGAAGGTGTGGAGAAAAGGGAAACCTCTTGCACTGTTGGTGGAAATATAAACTGATACAACCACTAGGAGAACAGTATGGAGATTCCTTTGAAAAACTAGGAATAAAACCATATAATCATCCAGAAATCTCACTACAAAGTATTTACTCTGAGGAAACCAAAATTGAAAAATACACATACCCCAATGTTCATTGCAGCACTATTTGCAATAGCTAGAACATGGAAGCAACCTAGATGTCCACTGACAGATGAATGAATAAAGAAGCTATGTACAATTATACAATGGAATATTACGCAGCCATAGAAAGGAACACATTTGAGTCAGTTCTAGTGGATGAACCTAGAGCCTATTATACAGAGTGAAATCAAATAAGTCAAAAAGCGAATAATAAGAGAATAAAAGAGAGAAGAATAAGTCAAAAAGAGAAAAACAAAAATTGTGTACTAACACATATAAATGGAATCTAGAAAGATGGTACTAATGAAATTATTTACAGGACAGCAATGGAGGCACAGACATAGGGAACAGACTTATGGTCACAGAGGGATTGGGGAGGAAGGAGAGGGTGGGATGTATGTAGAGAGTAACATGGAAACGTACATTAACATAGGTCAAATAGATAGCCAGTGGGAGTTTGTTGTATGACTCAGGGAACTCAAACCATGTCTCTGTAACAATCTAGAGGAGTGAGATAGAGAGGGAGGTAGGATAGAGGTTCAAGATAGGGGCATAAGTGTGTCTATGGCTGATTTATGTTGATGTTTGGCAGAAACCAACACAATACTGTAATTATCCTTCAACTAAAAATAATTTTTTTAAAAATGTACAAGGCTATGTTAAGCGGAATAAAAAATAGATATCTGAAAAAAATATAAGAATTGCTTTATTTTATACAGATATGTTCAGTTGCTGCAAAGAATTTCAGTAGGTACTAACACAAGTGCATAAACATAGGTTCAAAAAACTGGCATCCCAAAATGTGATTTGGACAGTTTGAACAGCAACAAGTAATAAAGCAAATAATTAGGGAATTTTGGATTTCCATAAGCTAAGTAAGTCAAATTATACAGTGGAAGAATTTAAAACAAACAAACAAAAAATCCTCCAATGACCCAGGAGTCACCGTTGCATCTCTCATCAGTCAGAAATGTTTCAGGCATTCTGTTTAACTCAGACAACCACAACACACATACATAGAATGTAGAGAAATTGTAGTCAGAATGAAGAGGGAATGTGTTCAAGAGTGATGGAAAACAGCCTGAAAAGGCAAGTTTTAAAATATGTGGGTATACAACAACAGAAGACAGGAGCTAACTTTGTTAGTCGTTCCTAAGTTGATCTGTCCTACTAAAGACAAACTAAGGAATTTAAAAGCAAATGAGAGTAACCAAGACTATGGCTGAATAATACTCCACTGTACATATAAGCCACATTTTCTTTATTCGTGCATCTATTAATGGATATTTAGCTTGTTTCCATATCTTGACTACTGTAGAGAATGCTACCATGTACATGAGAACATGGGTGTCTCTTCAAATCCTAATTTCAATTTTCTTGGCTAAATACTCAGAAATGAGATCATGGGGCATAGAATGAGGGAGAAGAAGAAATGGGGAGATGCTGGTCAAGGGGTACAAAGTTTCAGTTATGCAAAATGAGTAAGTTCTGGAAATCTACTGTATAACACGGTCGCTATAGGTAACAGTACTGTACTTACACTTAAAATTTGCCTTTTGAGGTAGATACTGTGTATGCCAACTAAAAAAAAAAGATTAATTATGTGAGGTGATGCATAATGATTAATTAGCTTAATTGTGGTGATTATTTCACAGTGCTACACAAATCATGAAGTATGCACCTTAAGTATGCACAAGTTTTTAAAAGACTATGGCTACCATAAGCTCTTTTTTATTATCAGCCCAATTAGACTCTGGAAGGCACAATAACAATTCTCTCCCCAGGTACTTTTAATTTTCTTATGCACAGAACTGGATCTTATGAACTCTTGGCATATTGTGTTATGATCCCTACAGGACTAGAAAAGCTTAAAGAAATAGTCCATACCTCCCTCAGTACAGGGCTTCCTTGGTGGCACAAAGGGTACAGAATCCACCTGCAATGCAGGAGACACCTGGGTTCGATCCCTGGATCAGAAAGATCTCCTGGAGAAGGGAATGGCAACCCACTCCAATATTCTTGCCTGGAGAATTCAAGGACTGAGGAGCCTGGCAGACTACAGTCCGTGAGGTCGTAAAGAGTCTGACACAACTGAGCGACTAACACTTTATTTCATTTGGTAAAAGCACAGCCTTGGAGGTACTTAATAAGCATTGTTAGATAAACAGAGAGAGGAGTCACATTTGAGAGCAGAAAAACCACAGAGAATCAAGTACAAAGCAGTAAATGGGGATTTCCCTGACTTTAGCTGCAGACCAGCATTACACGAGTCATATATATGTCACGAGTCATATGTATGTGGACTATTCAGTGGGACTGAATGTGATACACACCAATAAACCCCTGGGCAGAGAGCATGCATGAAACCCTGTTGGTGAGTTCTGTTGCACTGACATGATGAGATTAGGTCATGATGATGGATACTTGAATCTGAGGATCCTTGGTTATAAGGTTAGGCCATGATGATGGAGATCAGGGAGATAGCTGAAGCTGAGGACAGAAAAGCCACAGTGGGGTAGAAAGGAATGCAAGAGAATAGAGAAAGTATACCAAAGAAAAATACTCTATAGTCTTGGCTATGATGATCCCAATAGCACTTTAAGTATACATGAAAATATGACAATGGGACAGGACAAAGGCCATATACTTTTTAAAAATAAACCAGTATTATTCCACTTCCCACTTCAAAGCAGTGTTGACAAAGTGTGCATTAATAGACCTATGTAGACATAACCACCAAACAGCCATATTATGAGTCCATTCATGTTAACTTTACCTAAATTCCCTCATATTAATCTGGGTTTGGCAGATTACATGTAGCACATGCTGGCTGCATGTAGACAAAGATCATAGGCTTCACCAAAATCTAGACCTGGTTTATATCCCAGATCTGACACCTCCTGGGCAGATGACCTCAAGCACTAAGCTAATTAACTCTGAATTTCTGTTTCTT
This sequence comes from Muntiacus reevesi, assembly GCF_963930625.1. Taxonomy (NCBI): domain Eukaryota; kingdom Metazoa; phylum Chordata; class Mammalia; order Artiodactyla; family Cervidae; genus Muntiacus; species Muntiacus reevesi. Next base: position 220,583,820 of record NC_089249.1, read on the forward strand.
CCTGTGTAAAACAATGATCTATTTACTTACATGATAAGATTACTATGAGGATAAAGTCAAATTAAATAGGTTGTATCTAATACAAAATGGGAGATAGAATAATTAGTTTGCTTCCCATTCTGATCCCTTTCAGAACTGAGCAGAACAATAGGGTTCCTGTGGTGGTTCAGAGGGTAAAGAATCTGCCTGCAATGCAGGAGAGTTGGATTTGATCCCTGGGTTGGAAAAATCTCCTGGAGAAGGGAGTGGTTACCCACTCCAGTATTCCTGCCTGGAGAATTTCATGGACAGAAGAGCCTGATGGACTACAGTCCATGGGGTCATAAAGAATCAGACATGATGGATTGACTAACACTTTTACTTTTCACTTTCAGAACAATAGGACCAAAAAAAAAAACTATAACTCCAGTAACTTAGTAAATATTTTGAAGAAAGGAAGGAAGGGAGGGAGGCAGGGAGGGAGAAAAGATGCTTCTTTATTTCTCTAATTGCTGACTAGGGAGCAGTTTCCCTCAGACACCAAAATGATGCTGGGCTGATCTAACCATCAATTCCCAAGCCTGCTCCACAAGTACCCTGTGTATATAAGGGTTTGAAACAATAGTGTGGGGGCCCTGGAGGCCCTGAAGACACTGCATCATGGCTAAGAAAATATTTGTGTGTGTGTATGTGTGTTTCAGAGAGGCCCCCGTGTCCAGAAACCATGAACTTTATCTCAGATCTTGACACTTGCTCTTACTTACAATTCTTTTCAATATAGACTGTCTCTTCTTTCTGAAGCCGCTTAACTGCCTACATGTAAAAAAAAAAAAAAAAAAAAAACAGGAAATACTTAGGAGCCAGCAAGGAGAGAATTAAAGCTTTCAGTTTTGGAAAACTCATCCTGTCCAACTGCAGGGACTCAGGTATCTGCACAGGTAAGGAACCTGCTCACCTATATGGAAAAATATCCCAAAGGATGGAGAGTCACAATCTTCCTCAATCAGCTATTTCAGAAAAAAACAACCTTCTCTTCCAGGACATCCTTCTTATAATCCGCCTCATTCTACATTCATTTACCATGGGGACTTTGTTAAAGTTCTGGTCGGGAGGAGAACTAAAAGTCTTAATCACCCTCCACCTTCTTTCCTCCTGTCCATATGTAAGCAGTTTCTTTAGATGTTTCTACCTAGGTATTTTAATCATTATTTTTATTTGAAGTATAGCTGATTTGCAATATTATGTTAATTTCAGACATACAGAAAAGTGGTTTGGTTATAGAGCATTCTCTAGGATAGATCCACTCAGGTTTTATTTGATCAGAGTCTGTTGGAATGGCAATCCACTCCAGTATTCTTGCCTGGAGAATCCTATGGACAGAGGAGCCTGGCAAGCTACAGTCCATGGGATCACAAATATTTGGACATAACTTAGCCACTAACACTACTATTACTCCTCTTGGCTCAAGGTTAAAGTAGGTCAACTGACATTTCTAAAAGTAACTACTTGAATTTAGGCTGGCATTTGGTGACCAGTCACACACAAATTTTGGAGCTGTGAGATTTCAGAGAGCAGTCAGAAAGCTGTCTAAACAAAATGGCATGGTGCCACAAGTAGTGGCTTCAGGTCAGACTGAGTTTGAACCTACCAGTCTGGCATCTGCCATCTCTGTACCTGGGCTTTCTACCCTGTAAAACACATGTAACAAAGCCTATGTAGAACGTATGTATTCAGCACACTGAGCCCGATCCTGGCACACAGTAAGCCGGTAGGTAGAAATAGTAAAGCCATGTGTGTCTACAGACTGCAGGCTGAGAAATCCCAACAAGCTTACCTCTCCCCTCACCATCACTCTTCCCTGACCTATCTCAACAGATGGTGAAACTGCTCACAGATCAGTCATTCATTGTCTCCCTGGCACCAAGTTTAGATTTTGGCCACAATTACAGAGTGTCAAACAAATCAGCAGAACTGTGGAAAGTTTGTCCATAAATGAGGCCAATGGCAAGAGTGGCAGTTTTTCCCTCACAAATCCTAAACGATATCCATGAAAGCCCAATTCCATCACTGTGTTATAAAGTAACCACATGTACCAGTGTTTCTATGTATATCAAACAACCTCAAATATTCATCAGCGGAATTAGCTGTTTGTGCCAAGCCGCCCACTGCTTGGGAAATGCCTGACCATGTCTGTTTGCATCCCATAAAACCCAGACCGAGGTTGTTTTGATGTTCTAAATAGGTGTGAATTTTCACTACTTCAACAGCATCTCCTTTAGTCAACTGGATGAGCTTTGGTCTATCCGTTTACTTCTGTCATGCGTGGTGGTCTTCTTCATTCACTTAACCACTCAACAGCCTCATTCAGCTGCCATAACATGCACTGTTCATCATATTGCTCCATGGAACTTGTTATAGGAATACCATGAGGGAACATTCGTTTGGACAAAAATCACCCAGGAAATCAGAGTGATCAGTAAAAGCTTTCCTGGTCTTGGCACTATGGACATTTTGGGGCTGGTTAATTCTCTGTTGGGGAGTTGCTGCCCTGTGTACCCATGTTCAGCAGCACCCTGACCTCTTCCCACTACATGCCACTAGCATTCTTCCTTCTAGTTGTAACAACCAAAAATGTCTTCAGACAGTGACAAGTGTCCCCTGGGGGGCAAACTCACCCTCTGGATTACAGAGAACCTCTGGACTACAGCAGTGGTTTTCAATCTTTCACAAAATCAGACCAACCAAAGGGCTTTTGAAAACAGACTTCTGAGCCACCACCCAACGTTTCTAATTGGATAGGTCTGAGGTGGGCCCTGAGGATTTGCATTTTAACAGTGACTGATGCTACTAATCCAGGGATCACCTCTGGTTTAAGGAGATCTAGGTGCCAGCCGTTGGCATATCTAGCATGTTTGTGAAATACCTAATTCGGTGGTTTTCAGATTTGTCTGCAGATTAGAAATACCGGGAAATTGTTTAAACCTTCCAACAATCTAGCTGTATTCCAGACCAAATCAATCTCCACTTCTGGGGATGAGGCACAGGCACTGGTATTTTGAAGTTACCCAGATAATTTTGATGTGTAGACAGGTTTGGGAGCCATTGTTCTAAATATCATTACCTTATTTGTAATGTGGGGTTAAGCAGTTTATATCTTCTCAGCACATATGTCCTACAAGTCTCAACAGCACAGCTAAATCAGGAGAACCGACCTACGTGGGACTATGCAATCCTTGCATCTGTGGATGAGAAAATGGGGCAAATGTAGTTACAAAAACTTTCTAGTCATGGCACTCTGAAATTGGAAGGAGCCCTAGGAACAGGCAGCAGTTCACACTAATCATGGTAAAGATAGATATGATATGCTGTGCAAAGATAGGGCTCTAACGGGGAAACAGGAAGCCTTTTGGCATGTCCTGTTGAAAGGAGGTGGATTTCAAGCTTTAGCTTTCAGATTCTCAGGTGGACTCCACAAAGGACCTGCCCTGGCTTCTGAACCTCAGTCTGGAACCTAGGAAGGAAAAAAGTCAACAAGAGACTGAGACTCCTGATGGAAACTGCAGATTGGGACAATGTGAGGTGAGTAGGGGGATGAAATGGTAGATGGAGAGGTGGGGGAGTAATTTCAAACTTTTACCTCCATTTATGCAGCCCCCTAATTGACAAAGGGCAATTTTACAACTCCCCTCGTGTAAAACTTTGCAGCATTTAAAATCTCTAACTGGAAGTTGTTTTTGTTTATTTGTTTGTTTACACCACTCATCTCCAAAAATGAGACCTCTTAAATTGTAAAACCCCGGACTATGCTTTACAAAAAGAAAAGAAAAATCAGTCACACTGCAAGAGAATAAAAAAAATCATATCAGTGCAGAAAAATCATAAGGGAGAGAACAACAACTTAGGCTATATTTAGTCAACACCATGAAATGACCATTTACACTAAGGATTTCTTTGTTATTGTTCATTGTGGTAATTCTTTAATGTATGCTGGGTACCACTTCAGATCTAGGTAAGCTAGAAGATGAAAGAATAGAAAAATATATCCTCTTCCTCCATGGAACAGCTTGAAAGAAAAAGAATCACCCTGAATTATTTTGAGACACACACACATCACACATTCACTGCGTACACCACATTGCAGACATGTGTGTCAATACTGAGAAACAGTCATGAAAAGAATAATGAACGGTGTCAGGACAACCAAAGAAGCATCTCTGGGTGCAGGTACTCATGCAGAGCCCCACAGAGCAGATACTGAATTCAGATGGCTATGCCAGAGGACGGCCATAGAGGTAATAGTGTTTTGTGGATAAGTGTGTGTTTTTTTCTCAGCTACTCACCACACATCCTACAAACATTTCCAATAGTGAACCTCGTTCTGTGCAAAGAAGGAAAGGACAGAGTCAGTCACTAGAGGTAATTCTCAACCAAGATGGGAGATCCTGCGTGCAGTGAAGAAGCCCATCCTATCACAACAAAGAGAACCCCCTCCAAGGTTTCTGAGAGGAAACGCTTGGAAAGTAAATCTCCAAGTGGAAGAGACTAGGGACTCTTTGCATGTACACGTATTGACTATGTGATTATTTTGCAAAACTAATTTGCTTAAGTGAGGAAAGGAAGAGTTCTAACATTTATTGAATATGTATTATGCACAAGATACACTCTCAACATTTTTCTTACTCAACATCTTGAAATAACTCTGAGAAATTAGTTTTATTACCCATTTTACAGGGAAATAAGGTTATAAAAATTGTAATAGGCAGAAAGAAAGTGCTATTTAAGTTTCAGCTGCTATTAATGCCAAGATTATTACCAAAGAGCACTAAATGTATACTAATTATTTAAAGCTTTCAATAGTCCCAACAGTTTTTGAGATGAGGAGCCTAAGGCTAAGTAAATTGTCCAAGTCACAGGGCTGGGAAATGATGGAGCTGAGGTTTGGGACTGAGCTGCCTGACTCCAGAGACTAAATCCTTAAAACACAATGGCTTAAACTGGGTAAAACCTGCAAAAGACATTCTATCATATCTGCATTATTGCAGGTTCTACACATGTGAGTCCTTATTTTTCATTTGCCTTAGAGGAATGGGAGGGAATGGAAAGAAAGGTAACTGATAGTAGAATTTTAGTGCTGAGTTTCCCAACTGGGGACAATTTTGCCCTGCAGAGAACATTTTGCAATGTCTGCACTATTGTTTGTCACAACTGAGAGAAAATGCTTCTGGCATCTAATGGAAGAGCCCAGGATGCTACTAAATGCCCTGTAATGCATAATACAGCACCCTCCCTCAGCAGTGATCCATCTTAAAATGCCAGTTGTGCCAAGGTTGAGAAAGCCTACTCTAGAACACTTAGAAAAAGTTGGGATCTGGCCTAGAAAATAAAAAAATATGTTGACCAAGGCTCACGCTGCTTTCCCATTGGAAAAATGGGAATGTTTTACAGCTGTAAAATCTATGGAGGCTGAGCCACGTGAGATGCCAAACAATGCAAGCTGTGCCTGCAAGATGCCAAAACAGGGACAATATGAGAAAACGCTCTTTAAGGGAATATTTAAAATATACCTGAGATCTTACTTTTATTGAGGGAATGGTGGGATGAACAGATCAGGAGATCGTTGCCATTGAAAAGACTTTTACTTACAGTTCCCGTGAGGAGAGAAAATGCCACACTATACAAGACCATGCAGGAAAGAACTAAGGTTGGTCAGAATGTAGGAAGAGTGAGAGGAATGCGTACGTCAAAGTCTTATGCATTCACTGGGTTTTGTGGGAAGAACTGAGTGAGGCAGGGTAAGCAACTGAGGAAGTTTAGGATTACATTGAATAATAGTATCAGCGGGCTCTGGGCAACAGGGGTAATCTCTCATTGTCTGGGACATGGCCCGATGGTGATTCAGGGCATAGGAATAGTGTCCTGGACTCCAGAATCCTGATATTTGGAGGCAGATGGCTGGTTTTCACATCGAAGCCATTCTCCCAGGCAAGTTGTTTACCATGTATAAGAACTGGCTAACCCCCAAGAGGAGCAGTTGTTCCTGTCCTGTGAGCTATCAAGAAAACAAAGCATTGTAAAACAGAGAAAATAGATGCAGTGTGTTATATCTTAACTAAATGCTCATCTTGAATTGTTTGGGTTTAACAGTGCTAACTTCTCATGCTCAGCTTCAGAGACAGGCTGTGGGAGCAAGACCTGCTATACTCAGTATATTTGATTCAACTGAGTATATTTGATCTGTGTGGGTCCATTGTGAGCAGCCTGGAAATGGTGGAGTTTAAAGCCATAGATTAGAAGAGCCATATGACTTAGCAGGATGAGCCAGCATGAACACTGAGGAAAGGCTTTCCCTGTGATATACGGTGAGACCTAAGGCAAGATGTGTCTTCTAAGTTCCTTTGCACATTTAGCCATGAGAGGTGGGCAGTGGGTCTCAACTCTGTTGACACTTCAGAGTAGCCTGGGAGGTTTCAGAAGCACAGGTGCTCAGGGCTCACTCCCAGGGATTTGATTCAGGGAAACAGGAAATACAGATCTCCCATAGATTATATGGGCTTCCCAGGTGACCCTAGTAGTAAAGAAGCTGCTTGCCAATGCAGGAGACGTGAGATGCAGGTTCGATCCCTGGGTCAGGAAGATCCCCTGGAGAAGGGCATGGCAACCTACTCCAGTATTCTTGTCTGGAAAATCTCATGAACAGAGGAGCCTGGTGCGCTACAGTCCATGGGGTTGCAAAGAGACAGGCCTGAGGCGACTTGGGACACACCCATGCATTGTAAATTACAGCTTGCCCCTAATTTGTAAACTTGTAAATTTGTAATAGATTGTACAGCCCTGCTAGTGATTCTGAAGGACAGGCAAATAAAGGCCATAGATGGTCACATCTCTGAAATTTGTGGTGCCTCCAGCCCAGTCTCAGTGACCCAGCGGTGTCCAGCAGCTCCAAAATTCTCCCATATTCTCAGCTCATAATAGGACACTGGGCAGTTCAATTTATTTCCTTTCAATCTCTTCATTTGAGTCACTTGCTCTCAAACTCAAGACTGGCGATATAAATCAGAATTCAAGTCATTTCCTAGGATTTGGGACATTTGGAACCAAGAATCCAGGAGAACTCAAAATTTCAGGGAATTTACCTGGTGGAAAGCTCCCTGCAGGCTCACTTATAGCAGAATAAGCAGTCTGAGTTTGACCCTTGTCTACACTTTTTTAAAATTGCCTTAGGATGACATCTTTGCCATCATAGCTTGACATTGACTGAAATTGACTTTTCCTGAATAAATGTAATTTAACAAGAGAGAACTTTAAAGCCTCAGAGCCATCCTAAGGGAAACATTGAAACTGATTTACTTAAGCCTACCATGGCATCTACAGGTTTATACTTATCACGAAGACCATTTACTATCAAAAATTTTTAAAAGGGATCTTCTTACTAACATAATAAGACTTAGCTATAGGGAAACCATTTAAACGAGGTGACAGTTATCTATATGTTTTAAAGAATAATAATAGTATTAACTATATGCCAACAATTTAGAAAACTTAGACAAAATTTATAAAATTCCTGGAAAAACAAAGAATGCCAAATTTGGCAAGATAATTGAATAAACCATTGAGCATTAAAAATACTGTTTTGACCAAAAAATAAAAATAAATGAGGTGACAGTTATGAAGATGAGGACAACATACTTCCTGAAACCCATGTAAAAAATGATTATAAGCTCTGAACACAGTGAGTGTATCTGGGATTCCTGAGGGACAAAGTGGCAAGAGAAACACGGCCATGCCTGGCTCTGCTAGTTGATAAAGCACACTTTGTCTGCCACAGTCATAGGCTCTCATCTATTCCTAACAGAAGTGCATCACATAGATACCCAAGTACATAAAAATTTGTGTGTGCATGCTCAGTCGTGTTTGACTCTTTGCCACCACAGGGACTGTAGTTCCTACGCTCCTCCATCCACTGAAATTTTTCAGGCAAGAATATTGGAGTGAGTTGCCATTTCCCCCTCCAGGGGATCTTCTCAACCCAGGGATCAAACTCATGTCTCCTGCGTCTCCTGCATTGGCAGGCAGAAAATAAGAATTTTGAACCATATAATTCATATACGTGCGGGTCTAGTTCTCAGACTAAACATGAGAGTAAATGTTTCCTTTTTATAATTTTTTTCCTGTGTGCCTATTTATTCACTGGAAATATTGCTAAGAATGCTAAGTATATTTTTATAAAAACATAAGGTGTTCTAGCGCACTGTGGTTCCTTTTCTAACTTTTTGAAATGGAAACTTTGGTCAGTGATTTGTCTTTCCTCTTTTCTAGCGTTTGTATTCTGAGTTTTAAGTTCCCCTCTGAACACTGCCTTGGCTGAATGCCATGTGTGTTATAGTAGTTTTTCTTTGTGAAAAAAATGTCGACCCTATAGCAATCTGCAAGACTGTTAGGAAGAACTCCCACAGCCCCTTAGTCAGCCTTGCCAGTTACTTTCTGCTGTTCCTCTATCACCTTCTCTCTGACTCAGAGTGGATGCTTCTGAGCCCTTGGTGAACTCCTGGTGAGCCGGTTCCCTTTCCTCCCCACAGTGAAGCTCAGCAGCAGGCAGTCAGAGGGACCTGGAACCATTCCTCCTCCACTAACTTTGTTCTCACCAGCCTTTTTAATGAAAGCCGGCTGCACTTGTTCCTCTTCAGCATGGTGGTGGTCATCTACACACTTGCCATGGCCGGCAATGCTGCCATGGTCCTCCTGATCTGGGCAGATGCCCGGCTCCACACACCCATGTACTTCCTCCTCAGCCAGCTCTCCTTCTTGGACATCTTTTTCAGCTCAGTCACTGTCCCCAAGATGATAGCAGGCTTCCTCTTTGGATGGATAAGCATCTCCTTTGGGGGCTGTGGAGCACAAATGTTTTTCTTCATGCTCCTGGGGGCTGCAGAGTGCATCCTGCTGGCACTCATGGCCTACGACCGCTACGCGGCCATCTGTAACCCTCTGCGCTACCCGGTGCTCATGAGTCGCCAGACCTGCCTGCTCCTGGTGGCTGCCTCCTGGCTGGGAGGGTCACTCAACGCCTCCATCCAGACTGCACTGACCCTGCAGTTCCCCTACTGTGGCTCACGGAAGATTGCACACTTCTTCTGTGAGGTGCCTTCACTGTTGAGGTTGGCCTGTGCTGACACAGCCGCCTATGAGCGGGTGCTCTTTGTGACGGGTGTGGTGGTCCTCCTGCTGCCCATTGCCTTCATCACCACCTCCTATGCCTTAATCCTCGCAGCTGTGCTCCGGATGCGCTCTGCGGAGGGGCGTAAGAAGGCCCTAGCCACCTGCTCCTCCCACTTGGCAGTCGTCAACCTCTTCTATGGGCCCCTTGTCTACACTTACATGTTACCTGCATCCTACCACTCTCCTGGCCAGGATGATGTAGTATCCGTCTTCTATACCGTCCTCACACCCATGTTGAATCCTGTCATCTACAGCCTCAGGAACAAGGAAGTAACAGGAGCAATGAAGAAGGTCATAGGGAAGTGTGGGGTAGGTAGGACTGTTTAAGACCCAGCAGAGAAGGATCCTCACCTCTAAGATATGCCTGTGGCTCCAGGTGCCCATTCCAGGATTGCCTTCCAGAATGAGCTGTCTCAAATCCACATACAGAAAAGTGAAAGGGGCACTCCTCATTCCCTTCCAGCTCCCACACTTCAAAGAGATGCCCAGATGGCTTGTGTCCACTCCCCACTCACCTTCCCCACCTCAACAAACTCCAGGCCAGCTTCTCCATCCATCCCTTGTCTGAAGCAGCAGTCATTCATCTTCTCCATGTCACTGAGTGTCCAAGGGCTTCCCTTCCCTGCAAAGGGCCTTCATTGCTAGCTATTTCTCCAAACATCTCCTTTATTCTTCTCCTCCAGCCACAATAACTCTCTTGCTGTTGCTCAAAATTCCTGAGCACAATCCCACCTAGGGGTCCTTCAATGCAGAGGTCTCAATCCCTGGGCACTTCCCCCTACATGTTTGCATGGTTTTTGCCTTCACTTCATTTAGGAACTGCTCAAATGTGACCTTTTGGGATTCCTTCACTGGTCATCCTGTCCAAAATGTCATTCCCACCCCATCATCTTTTTCTAACTTCATTTGTGTATTCTACGTTTCTTTTTCACTTTAAATGTACGGGAGTACACAGGCTTTGATTCTTAATTCTGATTCCTAGAAGAATGATGGGCACAGGGTCCATCAATAAATACCAGTTGAATCAACAGATAAAGCTAAAGAACATTTTCTTACCTTATCCAATGTTGGCACTGTTGTTAGTTCCTCCTTGAAGATCTTTCTTCTGGCCCACCCCTTCCTATTGAGTGATGAGTGCCTCTGGACCTGGTGCCTACCCCTTCTCAATCCACACTCTCTCTTATCACTCTAATTCATGGCTATGACTTCAGTTACCAACTGACCCCAAACTTGGTCATATATTTATAAGCTAGCCAGATATCTCCTACAAGACTTTTAATACCTAACTCCACATGACACCCCACTGGATGTTTCAAAGGTACCTCAAATTCGTCACACCAAGACACAAAGTCATGATCTCACTTTCATGTCAGGTTGAGTGAATGTCTCACCAACTCAGGAGGTGTGCATTGCCACTCATATTCAGTCTCTCACAAAGTCCTCAAGACCGTCCCTTTGACTGTCAACGCTTACCTTCCCTTAGGGTGCATTCCCTTAGGGCTGCAGCTACCACTACAGTAGTCTAAAGACACAGTGGATGAGTCAGGAATGTCCAAACAGGTCTCCTTGCCCCCATTCTTACCACACTTCATGTACAAAACCACAGGTTTTTTCCTCAACATGTAGCCAATGAGATTTCTGAACACAAATCTAACCCCATGCCACCGACTTCACCCTATAGCCTCCTCTTAAATTGTTTTAGCAATTCCCATTGTTCCTTCACGTGTCATCCTCTGACACATGATATTTTTTTACATACATATATTGTTTGCCACCTGTCTTCTACTCTAAGGTAAGTTCCATGAGGACAAATGTTGTCTTTGCACTTGACACATAGTTAGCATTTATTAAATATTGAATAATGACTACATGAATGAATTAATGCACTCAGGCAAAACAAATAGTCTTTCCCATTGCTTACAAAGCCCTGAAGAGTCTGGTCTTCTTGGCTTCATCTCATGTTTCTTTCTCCTTAATCCTGCTCCTCTGCCCCTTCTTCCTTCCAGGTCATTTCCAGGGCTGTTCCTTTGCCTGGGATGCTGCTTTCTCCTCTGTGCTTAAAATCCTTCCTTCCTTAGCCCAAGTATCATCTCTTCAAGGAATTCTCCATAACCCCAAACTAAGTCAAGTTCTTTTAGATATGTCCCATATCCTTCCTAGCCTTTAGTTCTTCAATTAAGTCTGTCTTCTCACAGTGGGTGAGAGCAGGGAGTCTCCATGATATCACCACAGTGCCTAACTTTGCACCTGGCACATTATAATGCCTCAATAAGTATCAAAAAGAAAGAAAGGGAGAATAGAGGCAGAAAGGAGGGAAAGAAGAAGGCAGCAGGAAAGCAGGGATGGAAGAAGAGATAGAGACTGATTTGCAGTCTTGTACCTCCAAATTAGACCATACTTTGCACCATAAATCTTTGCTTATATAATGCAACTGCCATAAGAGATGCCACCAATCACTCTATGTATTTTAAGATGTCTCTAAAAGTCTTCAGAGGCCAGAAATCCATCCTGAAAGCCCAATCTACATCCTTTATACCAAACCTGGATAATAAAAATTGAGAACAGGCCAGCCTTTTCTTCCACTTCTGGTCGTATATAGTGAGGATCACATTGTGCTTCCAGAAGCTTCAGGGGCATCTTCAGTAGGAGTTAGCAGTGTAGCAGAAGACATCAAGACCAAAATCAACTACCAGACTGTCCCTTTTGACAGTTGCTTCCCCCACCAGGATCAGACCAGGAACTACTGACAGAACTACCTGACTTCCACTGCTATGAGAAGGCAATGACTGCTAAAGCGAGAGAGAGAAGTGGCATGTGCTAATGGTACCTGCATGTGTAAAAGTCCTTCTACCCCATATCCTGGGTATCAGCCTGCAATGACTGGCAGACAGAAAGAATGTTTCCTGGGAAGATGTGATCTGGCTCCATCCCACTTCCTCTGTCCTCCATCCTTCTCCCAGTGTGGTGAAGGAGAGCCTAAGTACATGGTGACCCCCACCCTAGGATCCTGAATCATGGCTTAACTAATGATAAATTACTCATTAGAAAAGTTGGTGGGGGTGGGGGGGATGAGAACATCATTGAGAAGTACGTTTTCACCCAAACACTTTAACCACATTCCCTTCTCAAGAAGAGATTAACTAAGGGGAGAGTGAGTTCTATTCCAAAGGATTATGTGCAGGCCAACATTTTATAATCTCATCCCACCACAGAATTCCAGAACAGGATCCACTTCTTCACCACAATTCCCAACTCTGTACATTATAAGCATGATCTTTAACTCCTTAGCACTTGCCCAAGCAAAGGAGAAAGCCATAATTTGCAGCTATTGATATGTCTGACCTCTCACTCATCAAATAGGTAGGCAAGTTTTGAAAATTGACAAGTGGAAGATAGACCTGTCTACTCATGCCTTCCTGTGCTACAGAGACCAAGCTATATTAAGATATAAAGTTTGACCTTCTTCTTTGCAAACATACCCCAATTTCAACTAAGCAGACACTGCCTAGAATACGTTTCCCGGTTATCAATGCAGCTAGGTATGGTTATGTACCTAAGCTCTGAATGGTGGCCCCTAAGCACAAATGTAGCCATTCAGCAGGGTCCTCAAATGTCAGGGCAGTGTCCCATTCCTCTCCACTCCACTACACTTTCCTTCTGGCTGACATGTAGTCATAACAAATGGAGCTTCAGTGGACATCTTGGAATATGAGGTAGAAACCAGGAAATGAGAATATCAGAACAGCAATAAGGAAGGAAATTGAGTTTCTGAAATCATGGAGTTGATCAACCACTGTGTTTTCTGGCACTTGCAGTGAATCTAATTCTAATTAACAACACTTCACACCACAAAAGTGACAGGAAGAGTTGACCCTTTTCATGGGGTGGCAGGAATGGCTGTACAGCCCCATACTGCCGGAATGCCAGGGAAAAAAAATACTTTCTGAAAACTAGGTAAACACACCAAAATGTACACACCAGAATACAACATGAGGACTGTAAGTAGCTTTGAGAATTTGATCTCCACATGGAAAAAAAATGGCAAACTCCAATTAGAACTGGCATTTAAGAAAGTACACATCATAGAATTTCCAATTTATGATGTAGGCTACTAGCTTTTTCCTTTTAATAGAATATGAAAACATGAAAATGGGAAGATTTTAAAACTGACTCAGCAGGAAATATTTGGCAAATGACATGGGAAAGCCTAACTCTGTTAGACATGAGAGATGCCAAGCATCCTTCATCATAAGTCATATACTTAGGAAGCAGAAGAAATAAGAAACATAATCTAGATAGGGATCTTGTTATGTCTGTTATGTGTGTGCATGTGTGCTCAGTCATGTCCAACTCTTGGCAACCCTATGCACTGTAGCCCACCAGGCTCCTCTTTCCATGGGATTTCCCAGGCAAGAATACTGGAGTCAGTTGCCATTTCCTTCTCCAGGGGATCTTCCCAACCAAGGGATCAAACCTGTGTCTCATGCATCTCTTGCATTGGCAGGCGGATTCGTTACCACTAAGTCACCTGGGAAGCCTGTAGATAGAGGTCTAGATAGATAAAGCTTTTAGATATAGATCTCAGATAGATGATAGGTCATATACTTATATACACATATGATAGATAACAGATAGATGATAAATAGATCACTGACTAGATAGGTGATAGATAGATACATAGATAGATAATCACATTTTCTTCATTCACTCCTCCATAGATGGACATTTACATTGTTTCCCTATCTTGGCTATAGTGAATAATGCATCAGTGAACATGGGAGTACATATACCTCTTCAATACACTAATTTCATTTCCTTTGGGATTATCCAGAATTGTGATTGCTGGATCATATAGTAGTTCTATTTTTAGTTTTTTGAGGATAATGTTTGTTTATGCAAGTGTAAGTAGTGTTTCCATCTTCTTCATGGCCTTGATATTCCTCTGGAGAGGTGATTTATAGTACTTTTATTATCAGCTTCTTCCTGGGAGTAGTCCCATCCCCAAAGAAAGAATTGATGGCAGCCTCATTCCTCAGAAGTTGTTGCTTTTAGTAAGATAAATGAAGCTCTGAGAAGGCTTCTTTCTTTGAATCTGTTAATGTCAAATATCTTCAGCTTAAAATAATCTTCATATCAACTCAGTTTCTGAGCAGGTCCCCACACTTCACTGCATAAAGGCATAAAGACATAAAGATTCTCCAGTTTCCTACCAGTTGGCATTTTCTCAACCTTAGCAGTCAGTGTAAAGGTCTTGCCCTCAACTGGTAATTCTCACTGGTTTTTCCCCCCAATAGTAGCAGCCCTGAGATTTGGGCTGAAAGCTGGTATCCCATCAAAGGTCTGATGATAACTCCACTTGAGGCATTTCCTCCAAGGATCCTTTCCAGCCTTTCTTCCTCCCTTCTTTATCTGGAGAGAAACCTGGGAAACTCTAATCAAAAGGCAGATGGAGGGGCAGGATTTACATACTTTCAGACACTCCACCCCGATCTACCCAAGCCTAGGACATCACCCACACCTCCTCGCAGGGCCTTTTTCAGCTATTCTCTCACAGAGACTCTCGTTCCCTTGGTCACTTTGGCAGTGTGCCTACAGACTACCTCCTTGCCCTCGGGTGCAGGAAAGCACACACCTGGGACAGGGAAGGAGCGATGTAGCCAGCTGTGTCTCTCACTTTCTTGCTCTCAGCTGGGGCATAGACAAGGCAATCTCAGAAAATCTTTGACTGTTCCATCTGTGACCTTCACCACTTCTTTTCACTTCTAAGTCAACTTCCTTGTCAGTTATTTTATTTTTTAAATTTTGGACTATTTATTCAAAAGATCATGGCACCTGGTCCCATCACTTCATGGCTAATAGATGGGGAAACAGTGGAAACAGCAGCAGACTTTATTTTGGGGGGCTCCAAAATCACCATAGATGGTGACTGCAGCCATGAAATTAAAATGTGTTTGCTCCTTGGAAGAAAAGTTATGACCAACCTAGACAGCATGTTAAAAAGCAGAAACATTACTTTGCCAACAAAAGTCCATCTAGTCAAAACTACAGTTTTTCCAGTAGTCATGTAAGGATGTGGGAGTTGTACTATAAAGAAAGCTGAGTGCCAAAGAATTGATGCTTTTGAACTCTGGTGTTGGAGAAGACTCTTGAGAGTCCCTTAGACAGCAAGGGGAGCCAACCAGTCCATCCTAAAGGAAATCAGTCCTAAATATTCATTGGAAGGACTGATGCTGAAGCTGAAACTCCAACACTTTGGTCACCTGATGCAAACAGCTGACTCATTTGAAAAGACCCTGATGCTGGGAAAGATTGGGGGCAGGAGAAGAAGGGGATGACAGAAGATGAGATGGTTGGATGGCATCACCAACTCAATGGACATGACTTTGGGTAAACTCCGGGAATTGGTGATGGACAGGGAGGCCTGGCGTGCTGCAGTTCATGGGGTCTCAAAGAGTCAGACACGATTGAGCGATTGAGCGACTGAACTGAACTGATACACTGCATACTAACACAACATTGCAAAGCAACTACACTCCAATAACTTTTTTAAAGTACAGTGTAAATATAACTATCAAATCCACTGAGAACTCCCCCAAAATTATGTGACTTCTTTTATTGAGCTACTTGCTTTATTGTGTTGGTCTGGAAACAAGACCTCACTATCTCCAAGGTATGCCTACATGATACTAATGTTAATTTCACTTATTTATTTTTACTTTTCTTTGTAAATTTAAAAATACAATTATAGCTCACTGTATTTTTATTGGACTGCACTGGTCTAGATTATTGACAGTCCAGTGAAATATTTATCTTAGACATTTTGTATTGTCTCCTTCGTAAGGTGCTGTTCTGTCTGTTTGCTTATCACTCTATGTAGTCTCATTATTAAAAAAAAAATTTTTAAACAAAGTTAAAAGCTTTTTTTATTACCAGAGAAAAGAAACAAGAAAGTGTCCAAGTGCCCAGACAGTTACTGATGTTG
Source organism: Muntiacus reevesi (assembly GCF_963930625.1). Taxonomy (NCBI): domain Eukaryota; kingdom Metazoa; phylum Chordata; class Mammalia; order Artiodactyla; family Cervidae; genus Muntiacus; species Muntiacus reevesi. The sequence continues at coordinate 220,599,997 of NC_089249.1, forward strand.
CTAAATAGTGGTGTGTGTTAAACCTTAAACCTTTTCACAGAAATTCCTCTCTTTCAAGGCACATGGTAGGATTACTCTGCCCCAGTCCCCTGAAGTTAGGCATACCCATTAGAATGTGACCTGGGGGGACATTTAAGAATCAATCCAATGATTGATTTGTGTATATCCTTGCATCCCTTGAATAAATCCCACTTGAATATGGTGTATTATCCTTTTAATATGTTGTTGGATTCTGTTTGCTGCTATTTTGTTGAGGATTTTTGCATCTATGTTCATCAGTGATATTGACTTATACTTTTCTTTCACGTGGTATCTTTGTCTGAGCTTGGTATGAGGATAATGGTGGTCTCAAAGAATGAGTTTGGGAGTGTTCTTCCCTCTGCAATGCAATTTTTTGGAACAGTGTCAGAAGGATGTGTATTAACTCTTAGCTAAATGTTTGATATAACCCTCCTGTGGAGCCATCTGGTATTGGACTTTTGTTTGTTGGGTGTTTTTAATCACATTTCAATTTCAGTACTTGTGATTGGTCTGTACATATATTCTATTTCTTCCTGGTTCAGTCTTGGGAGATTGTACCTTTCTAAAAATGTGTTCACTTCTTCCAGGTTGTCCATTTTATGGGCATATAGTTACTTGTAGTAGTCTCTAATGATCCTTTGCATTTGTGTGGTATAAGATTTGCCACACTGTCTTTCCCCTGCTGTAGTGACTGGGAAGCTCAATTTGAGACAGAGCTTCCTGCCACTCCATGGCAACAAGGAGTATAATTTAGAAATAAAATTATATGTTCATGGTGTTAAGTTACTGAAAATTGTGATGTTTGTTACTACAGCAAGACCTGACCCATTTTGACTGATGCATATTCTATCACTGGTAATTTAGACAGGAAGCCACCCTGATCAGGTATATACACAGTGTGTGTTGCTGTATCTTATAATTGTTGAACTCAAGTCTCTTACTGGACTCTGAGTTCCTTGAGGATAGAAATAGTATGCACTTAATTTCTTCACACCACCATCAGATCTGACACATAGTTAGAAGTTAGCACATATTTGAAGACTGAATGGAACAAATGAATTAATCGATGAGTCTCATAACAGGTAGCTAAGTCTTTTGGGCAGGGAGATTTCTCAGAGGAAGATAGAATAGAAGGTGTAAAAAGATTGCCAAATTAAGCCTGGAGCTCAAATAAGTATATTAAGCATAAGTTTACTGTAGCATATAACTACAGATATGAGTGTTCATTTTTGGTTTTCATTTTGTTCTTCTGTTTGCTTGCTTGAGTGTTTTGTTTTGTTTTGTTTTGCTAGCCCTGTTCTAGTGCCTGTATGATTCCAGAATCAGGCGTTGGCAGGTCACCTGACAAGAGTACACTAAAGCAGTGAAGGAATGAGTCACTAAAGAGACAGGAACTAGAATCTAAACTTGATCAGCAATGATAAGATAACTCCGCAGTGGAAGGTGATAGAGAGGTGTGTTTATAGCAGTTGAGGCATTAGTGGAGCTTGAAAAAGCAAATATCAGCTCAAAATCTTCCCACCATTGATCAGGCTGGGAGAGAAGACATAGATAAATACCAGGTGCAAAGTTAACAGGAAACATTTCTCCTGGGGTAGGAATAAAGTTTTTATCTCTTCAGTCATAAAGTTGAATGACTATTACTTTCTTAATGAGAAACTTGCCTTAAAAAATCTAAGTCACTTTGCAGACAAATATCCTTAATCTCCAACCGAGGAGCAAAGGTGCAGATATGAGATTTTAGGCATTCACTTCTTTTTTTTTTTTTCCCATTTATTTTTATTAGTTGGAGGCTAATTACTTTACAATATTGTAGTGGTTTTTGCCATACATCGACAGGAATCAGCCATGGATTTACATGTGTTCCCCATCCTGATTCCCCCTGCCACTTCCCTCCCCACCCCATCCCTCTGGGTCTTCCCAGTGCACCAGCCCCAAGCCCTTGTTTCATGCATCCAACCTGGACTGGTGATCTGTTTCACCCTTGATAATATACATGTTTTGATTCTGTTCTTTCAAAACATCCCACCCTCGCCTTCTCCCACAGAGTCCAAAAGTCTGTTCTGTACATATGTGTCTCTTTTTCTGTTTTGCAGATAGTGTTGTCATTACCATCTCTCTAAGTTCCATATATATGCATTAGTATACTGTATTGGTCTTTATCTTTCTGGTTTACTTTACTCTGTATAATGGGCTCCAGTTTCATCCATCTCATTAGAACTGATTCAAATGAATTCTTTTTAACGGCTGAGTAATATTCCATGGTGTATATGTACCAAAGCTTTCTTATCCATTCATCTGCTGATGGGCATCTAGGTTGCTTCCATGTCCTGGCTATTATAAACAGTGCTTGTATCTTAACATTGTTGTTTCGGCGGTCCACCTCACAGTCCAAACCTGACAAGGATCTATCTACATATAGTGGTGCTTCACTTTGAACTTCATATAAATTTCTCCCAAGTGTCACTCTTCTCCCAAATTCTGTAATAATTCTTTGTTTGGTGACATGTCCCAGAGTTCCTACTCAAATCAAGAAACTTCACTATGTGGGGCTACAGGGCTATCCTTGGTTATCTAGTTGTTGAGTCTAACAAAGTTTCTCAGCCTCAGCACTGTTAACATTTTAGGTCAGATAATTCTTTGTTGTAACAGAGAGGGAGACAAACCTGTGCATTGTTCAGCATGCTCAGCAGCACCTCTGACCTCTAGTCACTAGACACCAGTAGCACCCCCAGTTGTGACAGCCAGAAATTCTTGGAGACATTTCAAATTTCAAATATCAAATTGTCAAATATCTCTGGAGAATATATTCACCACCCGCTGAGACTCACTGGGCTAGGACATACATTATCAATTGTGGCCATATCACCAGTAAGATCTTCAAATTTTTAAGTTTTGTAACTGGAGTATTTTTGAGGAAGGGGGAAGAAATCTTATATATCACAATAGTGTGTGGCCCTCCAAAAGATCATAGTACACGTACAAATAAACAATATAACAGTGGTATTAAAATTTCACAACAGAGGAGCCAATAGGAAGAAAAGGGGTCTAAACAGGCCCTTGTAGAAGGGCAATAATGGAAAGAAGTTGAGAAACTACAGGCCTGGATAAGCTGCAGTGGAAGCGGAAGTGAGAGTGTTGGAAGGAACTGAAGTTAGAGCATGAGTTAATGGCAGACTCTATTCAGGGACATCTGTCTGGGAGTTAGGAATCCTATTCTGTGGTTGTGTGGGAGTCCAGGGAAGGCAAAATGCAGAGGAGAGCAATCTGATAGCTCTGGGGTTTAGGCTATTTGAGTTTAAAGTACTTTAACATTCCAATTTACTGCCTAACTAGCTACGTTCCAAGCGTACAACCACCTCCAGAGCAGAGGGGGGCCACTTCTACTGGTTACCTTGGGCTGCTGTAACAAACTACCAAAATGAATGGCTCAAAACAACAGAAATGTATTTTCTCACTGTTTTGAAATCAGGTTTTGGCAGAGCCACCCTTTCTCCAAATGCTCGTGGGGAGTGTCTGTTCCTTGCCTCTTCCTGCTTCTAGTGGCTGAAGCCTGCTAGAGTGTCTGTTCCTTGCCTCTTCCTGCTTCTAGTGGCTGAATTCCTTGTGGCCATATCAGTTCAACCTCTGCTTCCATAGTCTCATAGTCCTGTTCTCCTCTCTGAGTCTTCTCCTCTGTGAGTCTCTCAGAACTCCTCCTGCTTCTCTCTTCTAAGAATACATATTAAGGGCCACCCAGATAATCTAGGGGAAAGGTCTCAAGATCCCCAACTTAATCAAATCTTTTGCCATCTAAGGCGATATTCACAGGTTAAAGATTAAGATATGGATATAACTTTAGGGACCCATCCAACCCATCACAGTACTATGCTAACACAGATATAGATCATTTTTTGTTGTGACCGAAAGTTCTTTTGCACAGGGCTATAGTAAGGAAAATTATAAACCAAGAGTCAAAACATTTGATGAGGGCTTCCCTGGTGACTTGGTGGCAAAGAATCCACCTGCCAATGCAGGAGACACAAGTTCAATCCCTGATCCAAGAAAATCCCATATGCTATGGAGCAACTAAGCCCATGAACCACAACTACTGAGTCAGCACTAGATTCTGCGCTCTGCAAAAAGAGAAGTCCCCTGCTCGTCACAAATAGAGAAAAGCGCCCCCAGAAACAGAGACCCAGAACAGTCAAAAACAAATAATTAAATAAAATTATTTCCAAAAATTTTGAAGAGTGGTCAGAACTGACCTAGCAGCTAGTGAACTTATCACAAAGAATGAAGTCAATGTAAATGTCAAGGGAGTAGTTAGTGTTGTTTTTTTTTTTAATTGCGGTTTTGAAAAGCCATAAAATTTCCCATTTTAATTATTAAGTGCCTAATACAACAGTGTTAACTATAGTCACATTATTGTGCAACAGATCACTAGAAATTCTTCATATCGCAAACCTGGACCTCTACACCCATTGAACAACTACTCCTTTCCTCCTCTCCCCGCCCCGCATCCCCAGTTCGTAGTAACTATTGCTTTGCTTTCTGTTTTGAAGAGATGGCGCAGAGATGTTTGGAGTTGACAGATAATCGGATCACCCACCATAAGATATCTTTAATCGGGTATGTGAGTGAACACCAAACAACTAGGAAAAGCGGTAACTCAGTCTGACTCATTTCTCTCAATTCTCTGGACCACGGAAACAGCCCACCAGCCTTTTTCCAGTCACGTGAGCCTCTGAGGCTCTAGCATCTTGTTGGCCACAGCTCCCGCGAAGTGTGGGAAGAGCAAGAGGCGGGACCAATAGGGACGGGCCAATAAGGAAGCAGAGACGCCTGCCCCTGCGCTTGCGCAGTACTCTCTGGCCCGCTCCAGGAAGAGCTGTGTTCCCGGGGGCAGGTGCTAGGTAATACGTGTGGCCACTTGCCTGGCCACACAACACACCAGGGAGCTAGACGCAGCCCACTTGCTCCCGGAACCCTATAGAAAGTAGCAGACAAGCTGGAAGGAGCCCCAGACCACTTCTGAATACCAGGTGCCTCCAAAGGCCAAGCTCACAGTGGCCCACGCAGCAAGTAGGGCCTCCGGAGGGGTTCACAAGTGGCAGAAAGCCTATTCCTGTGGGAGGTCGATCCTGGACAGACTGGGTGTTTCTTCCTGTGGACCTGGGCTGATTAGCTCCTGTCTTTCAGAAAGAAAGGGACAAGGCATCAGCCATGCAACAAGCAGCTCCCAGCAGCCTTCTCTTGGCCTATAGCCTGGCCTTGGCACCTTTCCTCGCAGGTACGTGTACAGGGTGTGTCCCTAGCCAAATTCTCTCATCACCGCTTCCCCACCCACATTCCTGTATCCCCAGCTGAGTTATCCTCTGTATTCCTCTTTGCATTCTCTCATTAATGCGCTCATTCCTGCATTCCCACCCTTGTTCTTCCATTCTTGTCTGTATTCTGCAGACATCAGTGACACTTTCCTTGTGGGTGCTATGCTCGGCATGGACATCTGCAGTGACTATACAGACATCATTCCTGCCCTCATAGGTCTTACAATGTACCGACCAGTGTTGGGAACAGAGTCCTGAGTGTCAATTCAAATCAACTCCAACTCCTTACTGCTTGGTCTCGGGCAAATAATTGAGCCCATCCACGGGGCTTCCCAGGTGGGGCTAATGGTAAAGAACTCTCATGCCAGTGCAGGAGACATGAGAGATACACGGGTTTGATCCCTGTGTCGGGAAGATCCCCTGGAGAAGGGCATGGCAGCACACTCCAGTGTTCTTGCCTGGAGAATCCCATGGACAGAGGAGCCTGGCGGGCTACGGGCCACAGGGTCACAAAGAGTCAGACACGACTGAAGTGACTTAGCCCTCACGCACATGCCTCTAGTATGGGCTTCCTAAGTGACTCAGAATCTGCCAGCAATGCAGGATACATCCCTGCACTGATTTGATCCCTGTGGGAGGAGGGCATGGCAACCCACTCCAGTATTTCTTCCAGTTCAGGTATCATTGCCTTGGGCCCCAGAGGGCACAGGGAGGCTCGAGGGCAACTTCAAGGGGAGAGGAGGAAGTAATACTGCTTAACCTGGTGACCATTTTTCTTCAGACTTGCCCTCGTTTACTCTGCTGGTCAGAGCTTGTTTTGTGGCTATGATTTATAGTGAAGTTTGCATGAATGTTCTCTACCTTAAGTCTTTTTCCTGGTTTTATTAATATAGAATTAACATACATCACTGTACGTCACTGTATAAGTTTAAGGTGTGCAGCATAATGGTTTGACTTACATTTATTGTGAAATAATTACTGAGTACGTTCAATTTTTCCCTTGTGATGAGAACTCAGGATTTACTCTCCTAACTTTCAGTGTTAACTATAGACATCATGTTGTATTATGTCCCTAGTACTTTTTCCTTATCACTGAGAGTTTGTGCCTTTCGACCACGTTTTCCCAATGCCCCTTTCCATTACCTCTGGTAACCACAAAGCTGTTTGCTTTCTCTATGAATTTGTTTTAGATTCTGCATATAAGTGAGATACATACATATCTTTCTCTGTCTGGCTTACTTTACATAGCATAATGTTTTCAAGGTCCATCTATGTTTCCACAAATGGCAGAATTTCCTTGGTTTTTATGGATAATATCTATATATATACACACACACATATATATAAAGAGAGAGAGAGAGATCTCACAATTTCTTTATTCATTCATCTACTGATGGAAACTTAGGTTGCTTCCATTCTTGGCTGTTAGGAATAATGTTGTTGTGAACATAGGGGTGCAACTATCTTTTTTTTGTTTTTTTTTTTTTTTTAGTGTTTTCATTTCCTTTGAATGTATTCCCAGAAGTAAAATTGCTGGACTAAATACAGAGGTACTGTATTTAATTTTTTGAGGATCCTCCATACTGTTTTCCATTAATAGGTATGCCAGTTTACAATTTCTTTTCTCCACATCCTCACCAGTATTTGTTATCTTTTGTCTTCTTTATGATGACCATTCTGTCAGGTGTAAGGTGAAATATTGTGGTTGTGATTTGTATTTCCCTAATGACTAAATATTGTGTGTCATTTCAGTCCTGTTTGGCAATTTGTATATGTTCTTTGGAAAAAATGTCTATTCAGGAATTTTGCCTATGAATGTTTGGTTTTTCCAGGCCTTTTTTTAAGGGACAAAAAAAAACTTTAGGACCCGTCTTTTCTATTACTTCCCATTGTTTTTATTTACTTATATTTATTTATTTTTAATTAGATAACTTTTGAAATAAATAATATATGCCCACAGTATAAAATGAAAAAGGTATAGGATGGAGACTGTATCTTCTCCTCTGTAGACCCCCAATTGAGTTCTTTGGAGCTGTGCATAACCAGTTATCCCCTTCATGTTTACCTTTCCAAAGATGGTTCATGTATTTATAAACATATTCAAATGTACCATTTTCTTCCCATGGCAGCATTTTATACCTAGCATTCTACATCTTCCCTTACAGGTACACCTTGGAGAGCTTTTCATATCAGTGCATGTTAGAACAACATATTCTGTATATATCCATTTCATGGACATTCCAGAATCCATGTAACCTTGAGCATTTCAGTCACTTTTAATCATTTATTATTACAGGGAATACTTCAGTAAATGACTTGGTATAATTACACATGTAGGAAAATACCTAGGAATTGCTGGATCAAAGAGTTTGTGGGATCCAAATTTTTACTCTATATTTATCAAGTTGCCCTTTAAAGAAATTATACTAATTTACTCATTAGAAACAGATAATGCCCATTGCTCAAACTCTCACCAACATGCTTTAGTTTCAGTTTTCAATTTGTGTTCATCTTACCATGAAAGGCTCTAGAGCAGTGCTGTCCAGTGGTATTTTATGCGTCAGCAGTAGGTCTGTGTCTACACTGTTCAGGACAGTGGTCACTAGCCACACGTGGTTATTGAGCATTTGAAATGAAACAGGTGAAGCCAAACTATTAATTTTTAAAATTTTAACTCAATTTAAATAGACACCTTGGACAAAGTAGCTTCAATCAGAGTGGGGTGTAAAAGAGTTTGGAAAGAGAGAAAGGGGCATATGAGACATATTGGTGAGAAACTATGAATTGGAAAACCTCTTTAATGACTTAAAATTTTTATAGTTTGTTTGATTTTTTAGATTAATTTTGTCTTTCTGTATGTGTTCCATCAAACAAGACTCTCTAGGGAAGGCAGGCCAGGTTACCCTTAAAAACTTTAAATCACAAGGTTTTATTTTGTTTGGTATTTTCTTTTTTTTTTTTTTTTTTTTTTTTTTGGAGTTTAGTTACTAGTAATGTAACAATGTTGGTTTTTTCATGTTTTTAATTGAAGTATAATTGACTTATAGCACTGTTAGTTCCAGGTATACAACAGAGTGATTTGATATTTCTAATACATTACAAAATGACCATGATACATCTAGTTACCATATGTCACCATGCAAAATTACTACAATTTTATTGACTGTATTTCCCATGCTATACACTTCATCTGTTTGACCAGTTTATTTTGTAACTGACAGTTTGTACTTCTTAATCTCCCTTATCTATTTCAGTCATCCTCCTACACCCCTCCCCTCCAACCACTTGTTTGTTTTCTGAATTTATAAGTCTATTTTGTTATATTTGTTCATTTGTTTTTTAGATTCTGCATGAGTTAAATCATATGCTATTTGTATTTTCCTTGATGAATTATTTAACTTAGCATAATATCAGAGAAGGCAATGGCAACCCACTCCAGTACTCTTGCCTGGAAAATCCCATGGACGGAGGATCCTGGTAGGCTGCGGTCCATGGGGTCGTGAAGAGTCGGTCACGACTGAGTGACTTCACTTTCACTTTTCACTTTCATGCATTGAAGAAGGAAATGGCAACCCACTCCAGTGTTCCTGCCTGGAGAATCCCAGGGACGGGGGAGCCTAGTGGGCTGCCATCTCTGGGGTCGCACAGAGTCGGACACAACTGACGCGACTTAGCAGCAGCAGCAGCATAATATACTCTAAATCCATCTATGTTGTTGAAAATGGCATTCTTTTCTACTGCTAATATTCCATTGTATATATATATATATATATATATATATATAACACATCTTTATCCATTCATCTATTGATATTTAGATTGCTTCCATATCTTGACTTTGTAAGTAATGCTGCAATAACAGGGGTGCAGATATCTTTTCATATTAGTATTTTTGTTTTCTTTGGAAATAGAAGTGAAATTTTTAGGTTATTTAGTATCTCAAAGGGTTTTAATCTGGATTCTGCTTCTTCCTCTTCGTATGGTAGCATGTGACTCTCAGCCCCCAGAAGCCAACCCCCCAACCCCTGCTCTTGCCCAGGATGGAAGGCTTGCTGCTGTCACATTTGCAGCACTCAGGGCAGCAGGGCTAAATATTTAAAAGGTACACATTAGGCCAAAAACAAAAAGGTGTAGATGGAATCTTTGTTTTACTGGACAAACGTACCTTCAGAGTGACCTAAAATGCCTGGGATTTTCCTGCTCCTTGGGATCCCATGCCAGGGAATGCCAGCACTGAGAAATTCTCACCCTGGTCTCCAGCCCACTTCCTCTCACCACCCCACCTTCCCCTTCACTGACACACCAGTTTTCAAGTCCAAGCTCCCCCATTCCACCTGCTCTGCAAACTGCTTGTGGTACTTGAGCAAGAAATTTCAGGATTGTTGATATCCAGGAAGGATGAGGGGAGGGTATGCAGACACCAAGTGGGCATGTCCCCCTGGTGTCACTGTACTCTCCCTGTGGGCCTTGGCAGAGCCAGCAGAGGGGAGGTCCTGTTGGAGGGGGAAGCTAACTAATTTGAAATCACCTTTCAGTAGTCTGAGAAAAGTTTTGCTGATAAATACTGACTTTGACTCCCTTTTTTCAACTTGCTCTTACTTTCCACAGGTTTCTACTTCTTCATCCATCATCTCTTCTATTCCCTGCTCTGCTGCACATCTTTCACTGGGGCAGCCAGATCTAGTCTTTGTTCTTAACAGTAGCTGGTAGTGGGGACACTTGGATAGAGGTACAGGGGCTGGTCAGTGGACTTAAGTTCACTAGGATGTTATCAAGCCCCAAAGGCAGAGAATGCAGAGTTTAAGGCTCCCTCTTGTCAGCCCCTTCTTTGAACATCCCGTACCCTTTATTTGTAAGACTTAGTTATTCTGTACAGGTATTTGGAAGAAGATCTCTTTTAGGACTCCATTCAAAAAAGTTTCTCTTTCAGTGAGAACTTCCCGAACTATACTATAAATTGCAACCACACCCTGCCCTTCCTGTCCTGTTTTGTCTTCTCACTAGTATCTATCATCACTTGACATATTGTGTCATTTCTGTCTGCCTTCTCCATCAGAATGTAAGCTCCATAAAGGTAGGAATTTTTGTGGTAATTCCAGTGTTAAATGTCACACACAAAATTCTGGGGGAAGGTATTGGGGAGGGTTAATGGGGCAGATCTAACTCTAATTCTGCTCCATGAGCATGACTTCATTTGCCTGCCAGTGGTAAATAGCCAGCCAGTTTTCTCCCTTTTATTTTTGTATACAGTCTCCTGGGAGATTAAAATAAATGACCTCGATGAGAAGGATGTTAATAAATTCCAGTCCAATGGCTATAAGTGTCCAACATGCTTTGCTGTGATGGGAAGAAAGTGTCACACCGATCTCAAGTGGTGCAGAGCAGATAGACTGCAGTGTGTTGAATTTTCTGGCATCATAAACACAGGTACGTTTCTAGGTACTTTTCCTTCTGGAGAAGGAAATGGCACCCCACTCCAGTACTCTTGTCTGGAAAATCCCATGGACAGAGGAGCCTGGTAGGCTGCAGTCCATGGGGTCGCAAAGAGTCGGACACAACTGACTTCACTTTCACTTTCTAGGATGCAATGTAGACCCAACAGGTCGCACCTAAAGTAGCAGTCTCTCACAAGCTTATGGGGCATAGGCCTTAAGGGTGGGGTTGATGAGAAATAAGCTTTTGTTCAAATCTCTTAGAAATAAGGATACCCAGAGTGGCTTGATTCTGAAAATATGTCTAATTAGTTCTCTCACATTCATTTGTTCATATATGAATTTTTGCATGCTCGTATTAACAGACTTTCTGATATCTTTGAGGAAGTTATTTCAGCATATTGGGTGACCTTTCAACCTCTGCAAACTTTGGTTAGTTTTTTGAAACACAGGGGTAGTTTGTGTTACCTCTAACCCTGTTTTTTTTGTTTTTTGTGGGTCTTTTTTTTTAACTTTGAAAGTAAAAGCTTTGGAGAAAGGCAGTGACTAAACTTAAACTTTCCTCAAAGATATCATAAAGCATAATTTACTGTGCTTAGTTTGAGACGATCCTACATAAAATTCTAAATCAACTGAAGACACAAATTAGAAATTCATTACGAATAGTAGCATAGTGTGGGTCTTCCCCAGTGGCTCAGTGGTAAAGAGTCCACCTGCAGTGCAAGAGGTGCAGGAGGCATGGGTTCAATCACTGGGTCACGAAGATTCCCTGGAGGAGGCCATGACAACCCACTCCAGTATTCTTGCCTGGAGAATCCCATGGACAGAGGAGCCTGGCATGCTACAGCCCGTAGGGTCACAAAGAGTCAGACACAACTGAAGCGACTTAGCACACATGCACACAATATAGTATAGTGTGAAGAGCAGTGGGCAGAGTACCATGAGGATTGGGTTGTTTTCATAGCTCTTCTTCCTCCTGCTAATTCTGGGGAGTTCAGCTTTCTTGAATTCTTCATTAATGAGATAATCACAGGGGCTAGTCATTTTGGTTGGTCTCTGAGGTTCTTACATTTCTACTTTCTATAATTTGCATAACAGTGATTCTTTGCTTTAACATAGCAGTCACTGGAAATGGCACCCAGAGGAGGTGAGATGAAATCACCAACAGCTGCATGTGAAAGGATGTATCTGAAGGCACTTTGAAAGGCAGGGAATACAATCAAAGTGATAGCCTTTTTATGGCTGATATTGATATTTTTAAAAAGATAAAGAATAGGAGATTGGATTTATGTCCTTAAAATCAGAAAGGGTTTATACCTAACCAAAACACAGAAACATCAAATCCTTATAGATCAGCAGCATGCAAGATGCTACTAACAAAGTCATTTGAGGACCAATAAAAGGAAGAGATTCTTATTATTATCTGCATGCTGCTGCTGCTAAGTCACTCCAGTCATGTCCAACTCTGTGCGACCCCATAGACGGCAGCCCACCAGGCTCCCCCGTCCCTGGGATTCTCCAGGTAGGAACACTGGAGTGGGTTGCCATTTCCTTCTCCAATGCATGAAGGTGAAAAGTGAAAGTGAAGTCGCTGAGTCGTGTCCAACTCTTCACGACCCCATGGACCGCAGCCTACCAGGCTCCTCCGTCCATGGGATTTTCCAGGCAAGAGTACTGGAGTGGGTTCCCATTGCCTTCTCCGATTATCTGCATAAAATGTCTAAAACATAAAATGTCATAAAAACACAATGCTAGATCCCCAAGTGATAATAGGAATTGGAAAAAAGCTTATTTAAAGAAGGTTCATAAAGTTCCATGAGGGTTCCAATATTTGATTGAGATGGGCTGTGAGGGGATTTGAGGATTTGAAGGCCCTGTGTTTGGAGAATACCAACCCTGTTAGAATCATATTTAATGACTCACACTCAAATTGTGTGGCCTGGTTTCTATTTTACTCCAGCCCAGTTTGGGGTGGTAAAAAAGGGATTATAAAGAAGGATGAAAGTGGAAGTAACATTTATGGTTTTTGCAGGTCTTAAAGACATGCCTATTGAAGTGAAAAGATGCATACAAGCAGATCTGTGCAAAGAGACAATAACTTATATGGGTTTTCCAATTGCTAACCAGAGTAAAAATTGCAGACCAGCCATCAACAGTGGGACCAGGATCAGACTCCCACCTCCCATCATCTATGTTCTCTTCCTGGAGAAGCTGCTTTATTGAGCTCCTGCAAGGGCCCAGCCATCTCCATTTATGAATTAAACAGTTATTTTTTTGGTTTATGAATTCTTTCATGTCTATTAAATTTTCCCTAGGTGTGTTCAGTTGTCAATTTATTTATGATTCAGCAAGGTTTATTTGTGTATCCACCCTCACACAGTCAGTGTTGGCTCCCTTCTTTTAAGAAGATCCCAGGGCATTTTGAGAATAAGGATATGCACACATTAAACGTTTAAAAAGCAATGCAAAAAGCAAGAATGAGAGTGGTACCCCTGCTCAGGTAGCCAAAGCTGATGGTTCTAGACACAAGCTAGATAGAAGTGGGAGAGCATGAATTTGATTAGGGAAAGGTTAAGAATTTACATGAACTTTGAGGAGATCTGTACTATTTGGCCCCAGGGATAGTGTGCATTAGGACACAGAGATGGGAAAGCGGGCAGAGGCTGCAGCGCAGCAGCTAAGACTAATAGTAGGGAAAGTGATCTAGGACTAGCACTATGTTAGCTAGACCTGGCATTTGCTTGGTACATAAGGTTCAAAATTTCCTTTCCTTTTTTTATTTATTTTATATTTTGCAATTTTTTCCCATAATATTGATTTAAAAACAACAAAAAAACACAAAAAAATAATAAAATATAAAAACAAATTAATGCTATATAGACCATGGGAAAAAGAATTTTCAGCAAAGTACAAAAATTTAAAGCATTCCTTTCTTTAATTTTGTAATTCTTTACTGTGGAATAGTTCAGAATGTCACTTCTGTTTTAAGTAACAGAATTGATAACTGAGCAAGGAAACGTAATTTAGATTATAAAATTCTTGCTTTAATAAAAATTCCTTAAACAGTGAAAAAAAAAATAGTAGGGAAAGTGGAAGAAGAAGGTGTCAGTAAATATATGGACCTGTCTAGAAGCCTCTATCTGTGCCTGATGGGAAGTGCCACCAATTGGTGAACACAGTGACTTGAGCACAGGCCCCCTCCCTGCAGGTTGGAAAACAGTTCCCCTCGGTCTGCTAGAGATACCGTCTCAAGACTGAGACCCCTCTGTGGTTCTTGCTCCTGATTGCTCTTAGAATCACCTGGCAGTTTCAAGTTACAGTGCTCACTTGGGCCATCATTTGGAAACATTTTTTTCCTAGTCATTAGGTTGTCTTTTTGTTTTGTTTATGGTGTCTTTTGCTATGCAAAAGCTTGTAAGTTTGACTAGGTCCCACATGTTTATTTTTGCTTTTGTCTATTTATTTATTTTTGCTTTTGTCTATTTATTTATTTTTGCCTTGGGAGATTAACCTGAGAAAACAAACAAGAGGCAGATGTTTTTCTTATTGCTTTATTTCACTGGAAGTGTTTTTGCTCAAGTTTTCTAAAGCAACCTCTATGACAAGTGTTACAACTCTAATAAAAATAAATTTTAAAATACTTTTAAAATAAAAATTGTTTAAAAAATTAAGAAATAAAATAGTAAATAAGAAAAGGAAAAAGAAAATACCATAGAAGAAAAAAAGGGCCACAGATAGATTTAAAAGTCATTGAGTGTGCAGTGTTGCAAATGATCATCAGTTTATGGAGCTGTTAAATAGAATATAGTGAATTTAATAATCTTGTGTTGTTTGCCAGTGCTTGTTAAATGAATCATAGAAGAATTTTACAATTATCATCGTTTGCTCCAATTCAAGATTTCCTTGGAAAAAAGGAATACTTACCAAGTGTTTAATAATTAAGGACCAGGAAGGTAATTTACATTTTCCCATTGATATTACACTGCACAAGCATGAGATAATATTTTTTTATTGAAGTATAGTTGATTTACAAGTGACTCAGTTATATACATTCTTTTTCATATTTTTTCTACTATGCTTTAATTTATCACAGGATATTGAATGTAGTTCCCTATGCTATATAGTAAGACCTTGTTGTTTATCCATTCTATATATAACAGTTTCTATCTGCCAACCCAAACTCCCACTCCATCCTTTCTGCACCCTCTTAGCAACTGCAAGTCTATACTCTGTCTGTGTGTCTGTTTCATAGATAAGTTCGCTTGTGTTCTATTTTAGATTCCACATATATGTGATGTCATATGGTGTTTGCTTTTCTCTTTCTGACTTACCTAACTTACTATAATAATCTCTAGTTCCAGCCATGTTGCTGCAAATGGCATTATTTCATTCTTTTTTATGAGTAATATTCCGTTGTATATATGTACCACATCTTTAGGCTTCCCAGGTGGCTCAGCAGTAAAGAATCTGCCTGCATCACAGGAGCCGCAGGAGATGCAGGTTCAATCCCTGCGTCAGGAAGATCCCCTGGAGGAGGACATGACAACCCAGTCCAGTGTTCTTGCCTGGAGAATCCCATGGACAGAGGAGCCTCGTGGGCTATAGTCCATAGGGTTTCAAAGAGTCGGACTTGACTGAAGTGACTTAGCAAGCACACACCACACCTTTATCCACTCATCTGTTGATGCTCACATATGTTCCCTCTATACTCACTTTTATGAATTTTTATAATTAATGGATATTGAATTTTATAAAATACTTTTTCTGAATCTATTGAGATGATCATGTAACTTTTGTCTTTTCTTTTGATGATGTGTTGTATCACATTGATTTGTGTACATTGAACCATCCTTGTAAACTTGGGATGTATCAAACTTGGTTGTGATATATGATCTTTTTTATGTGTTGCCATCTGTGTTTGCTAACATTTTGCTGAGAATCTATATTCAAAGATATTAGCCTATAATTTTCTTTCTTCCTGGTATGTTTTTCTGGTTTTAGTATCAGGGTAATGGTGGCTTCATAGAATGTCTTTGGAAGTGTTCACACCTCTTCAGTCTTTTGGAAGAGCTTGAGAAGGATAAGTACAAGTTCTTTGTATGTATGAGCGAAATTTTAATCTCCAATAAAAAGAAAAGCTAATTTGTGATATTTCTAGATAGACATGAGATTTTATGTTGAAAATGAAATCTTTCATAGAACAAACCCATAATGATTTTACATACTTTTAACATGAGTCAACATACCGAAGATTTTAATTGTAATCAACAGTGCTATGTAAGATCTGTAAAAACATTATCCCCTTTCTTGTCCAATACCTGTTCCCCTCAAAATTCAGGACTATCAAAGAAAAGGAGGGATTGAAGCTAAGAAGGACTCTGTGGGGCCCTCCTGGGTATGAAAGCCTTTCTGTGTTTGCCTTTTCTTGTTTGTAGGAAAAACTTTAGCCTCCGAGACCTTCCTAATTCCAAAAAACAGATTCAGTTACTAATTAGGGAAGAGAGGGAAAACAGAAGCCAAGGAGGAGCAATCAAGAAACAATAGTGCAATAATAAAGCAGGGTCTTGGTTCTTCTTCAAGAGATATACATAAGAATGTATCCCTGAGTTCTTATATAGGAATTAAGACCCCCACCCAGGTTCAGTTCAGTTTAGTTGCTCAGTCGTGTTTGACTCTTTGCAACCTCGTGGACTGCAGCACGCCAGTCTTCTCTACCATCACCAACTCCCCAAGCTTGCTCAAACTTATATCCATCGTGTCAGTGATGCCATCCAACCATCTCATCCTCTATCATCCCCATTTCCTACCTTCAATCTTTCCCAGAATCAAGGTCTTTTTCCAATGAGACAGTTCTTCACATCAGGTGGCCAAAGTATTAGTTTCAGGTTCAATGTCAGTCCTTCCAATGAACCCTCAGGACTGATCCCTTTAGGAAGGACTGGTTGAATCTCCTTGCAGTCCAAGGGACTCTCAAGAGTCTTCTCCAACACCACAGTTCAAAAGCATCAATTCTTCACCACTCAGCTTTCTTTATAGTCCAAGTCTTACATCCATACATGACTACTGGAAAAACCATAGGTTTGACTAGATGGACCTTTGTTGGCAAAGTCATGTCTCTGCTTTTTAATATGCTGTCTAGGTTGGTCATAACTTTTCTTCCAAGAAGCAAGCGTCTTTTAATTTCATGACTGCAGTCAACATCTGCAGTGATTTTGGAGCCCAAAAAAATAAAGTCTGTCCCTGTTTCCATTGTTTCCCCATCTATTTGCTGTGAGGTGATGCAACTGGATGCCATGATCTTAGTTTTCTGAATATTGAGTTTTAAGCCAAGTTTTTCACTCTCCTCTTTCACTTTCATCAAGAGGCTCTTTAGTTCTCTTTCTGCCATAAGAGTGGTATCATCTGCATATCTGAGGTTATTTATATTTCTCCTGGCAATCTTGATTCCAGCTTTTACTTCATCCAGCCTGGCATTTTGCATGATATATTCTGTATTTCAGTTAAATAAACAGGGTGACAGTACTCCTTAATAAATAAGGAGTGAGTTTATCTTAAGTGAGTTTATCTTTATTAAGTTTATCTTAATAAATAAGATAAACAGGTGATGTACTCCTTTCCCTATTTGGAACCAGTCTATTGTTCCATGTCCAGTTCTAACTGTTGCTTCTTGACCAGCATACAGATTTATCAAGAGGCAGATCAGGTGGTCTGGTATTCCCATCTCTTTATGAATTTTACACCGTTTGTTGTGATCCACAGAGTCAAAGGCTTTGGCATCATCAATAAAGCAGATCGATGTTTTTCTGGAACTCTCTTGCTTTTTCGATGATCCAGCAGATGTTGGCAATTTGATCTCTGACTCCTCTGCCTTTTCTAAATCCAGTTTGAACATCTGGAAGTTCATGGTTCATGTACTGTTGAAGCCTGGCTTGGAGAATTTTGAGCATTACTTTGCTAGCGTGTGAGATGAGTGCATTGTGTGGTAGTTTGAACAGTCTTTGACTTGCCTTTTTTTGGGATTGGAATAAAACTGACCTTTTCCAGTCCTGTGGCCATTGCTGAGTTTTCCCAATTTGCTGGCATATTGAGTCAGCACTTTCACAGCATCATCTTTTAGGATTTGAAATAGCTCAACTGGAATTCCATCACCTCCACTAGCTTTGTTCATAGTGGTGATTCCTAAGGCCCACTTGACTTTGCATTCCAGGATGTCTGGCTCTAGGTGAGTGATCACACTATCATAGTTACCTGGATCATGAAGATCTTTTTTGTGTAGTTCTTCTGTGTATTCTTGCCACCTCTTCTTAATATCTTCTGCTTCTATTAGATCCATACCATTTCTGTCCTTTATTGTGCCCATCTTTGCATGAAATGTTCCCTTGGTATCTCTAATTTTCTTGAAGAGATCTCTAGTCTTTCCCATCCAATTGTTTCCCTCTGTTTCTTTGCACTGATCACTGAGGAAAGCGTTCTTATCTTTCCATGCTATTCTTTGGAACTCTGCATTCAGATGGGTATATCTTTCCTTTTCTCCTTTGCCTTTCACTTCTCTTCTTTTCTCAGGTATTTGTAAGGCCTCCTCAAACAACCATTTTGCCTTTTTCCATTGCTTTTTCTTGGGGATGGTCTTGATCACTGTCTCCTGTACAGTGTCACAAACCATCCATAGTTCTTCAGGCACTCTATCAGATCTAATCCCTTGAATATCCACCCAGGTAGAAGATGGTAACTTTACACTGAACACAAGTACAGAGACCCAATACTGGTTGGAACAAAAGGACTGATGGTTGAGATTCCTGTAATACCACCCTGTTACCACACCGCATCCAATCAGAGGAAAGTTCTCCAGGGAATCTTCCAAACCCAGGGAATCAAAACCAGGTCTTCTGCATTGCAGGCATATTCTTTACCATCTGAGCCACCAGGGAAGCCAACAGTCTGCAGACCTAAATTTTTCCTCTTCCCCCAAAATCATTGGGGAGTTCAGGTTTTCTGAGTACAAGCCACCCATTCTTCTTGCATGGCCCTTGCAGTAAATCTTTCTCTGCTCCAAACTGTGATGTTTTAGTTTCTTTGACCTAACTGTACATTATGCACACGAACTTGAGTTCAACAACAAAACAATGAGACAGAAAAGGACTCTTCCAATGCCAGATCCCAAGATTAAAAGTATTTTAAAGTTTGTAGAATTTGACTTCCATATGGAAAGCTTGGGCTTCCCTGGTGGCTCAGACAGAAAAGAATCTGCCTGCAGTGCAGGAGACCTGGGTTCAGTCCCTGGGTGGGGAAAATCCCCTGGAGAAAGGAATGGCAACCCACTCCAGTATTCTTGACTGGAGAATTCCATGGACAGAGGAGCCTGGCAGACTATAGTCCATGGGGTTGCAAAGAGTTGGACATGACTGAGCGACTAACACACACTCTGCATATAAGTTAAATGAGCAGGGTGACAACTTTTAGGTTGTCTTTTTTTTTTCAGCCAACAGATGCTATTTTCAGTCTACAAGGAAGAGAATCTCACACCCTCCTTCTGTCTTCCCAGCCTAGAAAGTGAGTGTCGGGGAGGAGGGCAGGGTGGAAGGGCTTGAAACTTGGTGGAAACAGTGCCCTGACCTCCTCCTTCCATGGGGAAGAGTTGTTACAGAGAAGAGCTGGCCCCCCCAGAACCTATGTTGCCCATAGCCTTGTGTCTAGGTGGTGCCAAATAGCACCTCAGTTCAGTCCAGTAGAGTAAGTGCCCTTCCTACGAGTGAGTTCCATTCTCAGAGCACATTTGTACGTCCAGTTTATTCGTTAAGTCCAACAAAGTTAGACTAGGTACCCAACTAACACAACTGGCTATATAGTACTGTACTGTAAAAGGTTTTATAATGTTTTCACACAAATAATAAATGAAAAACAAACACAAAAAATAAAGAAAATGTTTTTAATTGTGAAATGAAATACTTCCTGCATAATGGTGGGCAAAAATATGTCACAGCTATCTGTGATTCTGGCCCTCCAAATGTGAATGTGGAAAAGGGAACACAATGCCTGGGATCCAGCAGTTGCCGACACCCTCCACAGTGAATCCTGAAGAACTGGGGGAATACAAGAAGCAGCTATCTGCCTCACCTGCCAACCCTTACAGTGAACGAGGAATTAAGGATATAAACAGTCAGGAAACAGGATTTGGCCCCCAGATAGCTGAGGGGCACATGAAAGGAATAAATCCAGTGAGCCCAAAGGCTGATGTCTTAGCATACATAGGAGAATGCTAACTTCCTTAACTTGATATCTGAATTTCCTTACTTACATCTTTGATGTTTAGACTGCCTGCCCACCCCGCTGCTTTGTTGCAAACTTGTGTATAACCTGACTCCCACTTCCACCTCCTCAGAGCTATTGAGATGCTGTCTCCCAACATTTCCAACAAATGAAATAACTCTATTTACAGATTGTGACTAATATTTTTTAGTCAATATAATCTTACAGTACAGTACCTTGAAAAATACAGTAGTACAGAAAAACAGCTGGCATACAGGGGCTGGCATCAAGTAAACAGAAAAGAAGAGTTACTGACTGGAGGAAGGAGAGGAGGAGGGAAATGATAGAGGCGAAGGATTGTGAGCAATAGGAGATGAAAGGCAACCTTCAATTTCACTCACGGCTGATATTGATGACACAGGTTCTGGTTCCTACTGAATTCAATTCTATCTACTCTCTTGAAAAAATGATCCAGTGATGTCTAGTTAGTAGCTCTTTTTCTTTTCATAGATGAGACATGGCACTGGATCGCATACTGACCAGCTGCTACAATCATTGTGTACCATTCTACTTTCAGGTTCTGGGCCTCAAAAGCTAACAGTGCCTCCTCAAACAGAGAGAATCCCCTTGCCATTTCCTGCATCGTTAATCTGTTGGATTCTTCAGTGTAGGGAAAGAGCAAATTAGCCAAGATGATGTGGTCAGTCTCTGTCACCCCACAGCCTCTTGCTCTTGCCCCACGTTTTGTAAATAATGATTATGTAACAACTGAGATCATTTATAGCACTGCTCATGTGTGACAGGAGGTACTCGCTTGGACAGGGGCTACTTTTCTTACATAAGCTCCACTGGAAAAGTCCTGGGGGCTGTGTGCAGTATACCTGCATGAGCTCCACTGTGAAAGCCCTGGCTGCTGCTTCCCTGGGGCTACACTGGAGTGCAAAATGATTATGTTTTATGAGGTTATATTGTGGCTGCCATGCCAGCCAGGAGATAATAAATGTGTCTGCAGCTCCTACGCCTCCTCACACTTTCTTGCAGCCTCTTAGCTTGAGCCTTGCCTACCCTGGGGTCAGCAAACAGTGTGAACAGCAAGACAACTGCCGTCATGATCAGAATCAGCGATACATTCAGTTACTTCTTCCTCCTGCTTTCTCTGGGCCTCCAATTCCATCAGCTCTTCATTGATAAGGTCCTCGTGCTGGACAGCAAGGAGTTCAGCAAAGTCACTCTATAGTAGATCTAGCTTCAAATAAAGATACTATACTACTGTACTCTGTACAGTACACAAAAGCACAGCCACTTGTAGAGGATCCACGCATGTGACAAAGTCTGCCAGACACATGAACTAACTTATGTGACCGGACACACAAGTGCACATTCACATCTTTGAAAGTTTACAACTTGGAGATTCATATGTAGAGGACTTACTTTATGAGCAGAAGAGCTGCCTGACTCTTCCAGGGTGGGACAGTGAAGATGCAGGTGGAAGCCTGGGCCAGAATCAGGTGGACTCAAGGAGACTGGGGGACCTTGAGGATATAGGGGGAGAGAGCTTCTATATCTTGCCTGGAGGAGTGGTTACATGGGCACATTTGTCAAAACTCATTAGTCAACACATTTACATTTTACTGTATGTAAATCCTACAATACCAGAGGAGGATATGGCAACCTAATGCTGTATGCTTGCTGGAAAATTCCCATGGACAGAGGAGCCTGGCAGGCTATAGTCATACATAACGGAGCACACACACACAAATCCTACAATATATGAATAAAGATAATTCTAAATAAAATAACCTGGGCAAATTTGCAAATTGTAAAGAGCAAATTGTAAAAACCACTGATTTTTAAATCAGTGTTTAATGATTTGTCCAACTGTACAAAGTAAATACAGAATTCTGTGGAGTTCCTCAGACATAGGGCTTATCCCAGAGCTCTGGCAGGGACTAAGGAGGAATTGGCAGCAAAGGGCTTTATCTAGTTGGGAAGTCCTAAACCCAGCCCAGAGGACAGGAATCCAGAGCTAACTATGAATAGCCAAGGAAAGGAATGTAGACATTGGACAGGAGTGGTGCTTTGCCCTCTTCCCTACTCTTGGTGAGGAGGCAAGTGGCAGCAGTGCAAATAGAAGTGCATAGAATTGTATCAATTACTCTCAGTTATGCAATGTGAAAGAGTGCTTGCCCTGGCAGGTCCCTACTACTTCTCTGTTTAAACTCCCTCCCTGAAATATCATATGACGTCCCTATATGTGGACTCTAAAAAGAAATGATGCAAATGAACTTACTATAAAAATGAACTTACTTACTAGAAAAAAAGAGAGAGACTCACAGACAAGAGAACACACAGTTGCCAGGGGGAAGGATGGAGGGAAGGGATAGTTAGGGAGTTGGGGATAGACATGTAACACGCTGCTCTATTTAAAATAGATAACCAGTGGAGACCTACACATGGAACTCTGCTCGTTGTTGTGTGGCCGCCTGGATGGGAGGGGAGTTTGGGGGGGAGAATGGATACATGTATTTATATGGCTGAGGCCCTTTGCTGTTCACGGGAAACTACTACAACATTGTTTGTTAATCAACTGTACTCCAATCCAAAGTAAAATGTTTAAAAAGTAAACAAATTCCCTCCCTGCACTGTCTTCCTGTTGTCTTTCTACCTGCACCCTACAGTCTGAGAGCTTCCTAGTATGAAAACCCAATCCTCTTCCTGCTTCTGTACTTACCTCTGCCATGGCTCTCTTCAGCCCTCCATCTAAAGCCTGAGTCCTTCCACCACGTGGAACCTCCCAGAATCTATCCCTGCTCACTCTCCAGCTGCCTTCCCAAACCTCAGCACCCGGATTCCCATTCCTGTGTGACTCTTTGCTGTTCCCCTAAAGTACTGCTTCTTCCTTGCATCAAGCCTGAGTGGGGAATTTCCAGGAGGTTCTAAGAGCATGTCAGCTCTGGCGGTGCCCCTGGCAGCTAGAGTCAGCAGCCACATGAAGATGAAGATGTAAGCAAGCTGTGCTGTGGCCTGTGCAGTCATGGTGCCAGTAACTATGGAGCTCTGGGGAGGAAATGAAAAGGGAGAGGGGATCCTGAGACACTATAAACTCAGTGAGGTCAGTAAGGTCTGAAGGAAGTGGGCCAGGGCTGTGCCTTCCACATCACTCTTTCTGGTAGTCCTCTCTCTCCCTAGAGCATGGAGGGAGCTACTTTCAAGCTGGAGTCATTTGCTGATGGCTAGTATTTGCTTCTTGCCAGGGAGCTAAGTTGGCAGCTGTTACAATCCCACTTATCAGGCATAGTGATAACACTATCCCTTTAGTACAAGTGGGAAACTGAGGCCTGGCGAAATGACATATGCTGCCCAAGTTTCTAGACTGGAATTTGAAGCTATGCTTCTGACTCTCGAGGCCATGCCAGGCTCTTCTGTTCATGGAATTTTCCATGCAAGAATACTGGAGTGGGTTGCCATGCTCTCACCCAGGGGATCTTCCCCACCTAGGGATCAGAGCTGCATCTCCTGTGTCTCCTGCATTGCAGGTGGATTCTTTACCTCAGAGCCACTGGGGAGCCCCACTACCAAGCCATACTGGCTCTAAACCTGGTACCTTGATCCTGCAAGCTGCATTTGAATAAACTGCTTCCTCGAAAACCACGTAATTGAGGCCTGAC
Organism: Muntiacus reevesi; assembly: GCF_963930625.1. NCBI lineage: Eukaryota > Metazoa > Chordata > Mammalia > Artiodactyla > Cervidae > Muntiacus > Muntiacus reevesi. The sequence goes on from NC_089249.1 coordinate 220,623,673, forward strand.
CCCTGGGGCAGGCTGCATAATCCTCTAGACTCTCTTCTTGTCAATAAGCTGGATGCAGAACACTTAACCAAGATCCCAAGAATCCCAGGGAATGGGAGAACCAAACTGTAGGATAGAAAGAGTCTGGCCTCTTCCTCACTCTTAGAGGGGAGCTGCCCAGTCAGGAACATCTATATGGGTTTAAATAACTTAGAAATGAACTTTTCTTGTATTAAACCCCTGAGTTTTTTGGTTTGGTTTTGTTTTGTTTTGTTTTGTTTTTTAATTTTTATTTTTTTTTATTTTTCAGTGGGTTTTGTCATACATTTATATGAATCAGCCATAGAGTTACACGTATTCCCCATCCCGATGATTCATGCATCCCACCTGGGCTGGTGATCTGTTTCACCGTAGATAATACATGTGGTTTTGTTTTTTACTAATATCCACTTGTTACAACAGCACAATTTTGCAATTTGTTATTAATTGCAAAGAGAAAAAACAGTAACTTTATGTTGGAGAAACCTGGCTGACATCACCTTAAAAAAGCAATCAAGATTAGTATCACCAGTTGATACAACGTCAACATCATGTATGGAGAAGGAAATGGCAACCCACTCCAGTATTCTTGCCTGGAGAATCCCATGGACAGGGGAGCCTGGTGGGCTGCCGTCTATGGGGTTGCACAGAGTCGGGCATGACTAAAGTGACTTAGCAGCAGCAGCAGCAACATCATGTAACTTCTGGGACTTCCTTGGTGGTACAATGGCTAAGATTCCATGCTCCCGGTGCAGGGGGCGCTGAGTTTGATCCCTGGTCAGGGAACTAGATCCCACATGCTGCAACTGAGAGTTCATATGCCACAACTAAAGAACCCACATGTCACAACGAAGACTGAAGATTGTATGTGTTGCAACTAAGACCCGGTGCAACCAAATAAATAATGTTTTTAACTGTGTAGCTCCTGATAAGATGCACTGGAGTTCCATACACATGTCCCATTTCATGAAAGGCTATGAGACATACCATTTCTGTGGGATACTTGCCAAAAAACATATCTTCAATCTTATCATGAGAAAACTTCAAACAATCTCAAATTTCTAAAAAAATAACTGGTCAGTGAAATAAAGACTCCAAAACTGTCACAGAGTATGGGAGACTGAGGAGACATAAACAACTAAATGCAAAGAATTGGATCCTGTACCAGACAAAGGACATTAGAGAAAAGTGGCAAAAGTCAGATGAGGTCTATTAGCTAACAGTATTGTTTCAATGCTAATTTCCCGATTTCAGTAATTGTACTGTGGTTATATAAGATGTAAACATAAGAAGAAGGTAGGTGAGGGGGTACTAGAACTCTGAACTGTTTTTGAAACACTTTGAGAAATCTAAAATTACTTCAAAATAAAAAAAATTAATAAGTAAATAAGAATGAATGTGGTGATGAGCTACCACCAGACGGCCCTTCTGGTGAATTTGGTCTTAATCGTCATTGGCAATCCTGGACAATAAAGACCCACACTGGGTTATAGCTTTAAAAGTTTTTATTACAGAAAACCCCATTCTTCCAAGTCCAACTCAAAGCACCCCCCCCCCCCCAGCTTTTTTTTTTTAACTAAATCTGGGCTTCTGTACATATTGGATCAAATGGTTTTCTTACTCCTTGGGTATCTGCTACGGAGTATGGGACTCTGCCATTGATTGTAGGTTCTCCAAGAGGAGAGGCTGGGACTCTGTAGCCATGTTCCATTCCGTGACACCTGGTCAGCAAGGTACTGACAGCATTATGCCCCTGCCTGGGAGGCTAGGCAGGGGGATCTGCCAGCCTTCAGCAAGCCCTGTGCTCCCACTTTGTGTCTCGTGGTGACAGGGCTCTAGACAATGTCACTGTGATCTCTAACTACAGCCAATACAACTACTGGCATCAACACAGGGCATTATGGCTGGGACACTCCCTGAGTGTGAGAATGGGGAGAGTGGCATGTCAGTCCCCAGAAGTGCGGGATTGCAGGCAAAAGATGCCAGCACAGCAGAAGGGTCTGCTTCTCAGAAGCAAACTAGGCAGGGGTCAGGGAGGTCCTGGGAGAACACACACAAAGGTACAAGGATTTCAAAGGCAAGGAGCTGGGAAGTGATGGTGGACAGTGGCCTGAAGGAAGCCCAGCCCAGAACATATCAGGACAGATTTGATCAGCGAGTGAACCAATGCTTTAATAATAAAGAATAATGTGGCTATCACAGGACATTGCCTGGATGGCTGTGACTGCTACTGCTACTCACTGAGCATTTAAACAGGGGTGGGGAGTGTTTGAAGGTGCAGATCTCAGAGCAGCAGCCTTAGCAGGAGGATGCTGGCAAGGGCCAAGGGTGTGAAGGAGGCTTGAGAGACAGTGTCAGAGGTGGTCGGGGCAGGGGAAGTGGATGTTGATGTGGTGGAGTAGTCTCCACACTCAAACTTTCGGAAAGTGATTCCTCTGAACGTCTGATTTTCAACACCCAGGAACTCACAGGTGGAGTTGCTGACATTGGAGCAACCTTTCAGCACGAGTGTTGTTGTCTCTGTGAATGCAAATGAGACAGTAAGGGCTTTACAGTCCCTTCACCCTCCCTCCCCAAGTGACCTGCAAGAGCTGAAACAGGTCTGTTTCTGCAACAGGAGCTTGGAGAAAGGAGCCCAAGAACAATGACTGAAGGGTAATGGCAGAATGACCATGGAAGTGAGGGTCTAGAGCCCCTCCCTGACCCAGTCCCAGAGGAAACTGAGGCTCCTGGAGGTGGATGTGAGCCTGAGCTCACAGGTCAAGGCCAGAGCTGGGCCTGGGACTCAAATCTTCAGTGTTTTTCTGAGTCGCTGGCAAGGGGTGAAATGCAGGAACAGGTTCAGACCCTCCATAAATCCTCTGTTCTCAATCCAAGAAGAAGTCAGCACTTCAGACTGCTCCTGGCCTCCACTCCTCTAGATTCTGCTTTCCATCCCCATTCCTCTCTGGACCTGAATTCTCTCTACCTGAGTTTTCCTTGAGAAGAGGAGAAACAGTCAAAGGGGATATGAAGAGACTACCACGTCTTTACTCCTAATTCATGTTGTGATGTGTTGAACTTTATTTTAAACTGAGGTCCTAGGAAAAGACCAAGGGAATTTGCAAAGAAGATGTGATTGTGATTGCAGCTACCATTTATTGAGTACTGATTATGTGCCAGTATTGCTTTATAGTAGTGTATGTGTACTATTCAGTCAAGTCGTGTCCCGACTCTTTGCGATTGCTTTGAAGGCTGCAAGCCAAATTGTCCTGAAGGACAGGCAGTTCACAGAGGAGGAAGGGGCTGGAGGAGATGACTGGCTATTTGTTAGAGGCAGGGCTACAATTTGAATTCAAGACTGACTCCATCCTTGCTCTGAGAAGGAAGGAGAAACTTCCAAATACCAGTAAAGAGAGAAATTCAATGTTGTTTTAGAGCAAATATCAGTGTTGAAGGTTGAATTAGAGTGTGTGAGGAAGATATGTTGCTTGGCACATGTCTACAGTATTTTTTTTTAAGTGACCTGGGGCAAAAACAAAAACAAAATCCTACATTTATGATGACTTTGATCTGTCTGACTTTCAGATTGAGTCAAGGCCTGGGACTTTGCAGACACCTTGGAATAAGGTAAACAGAAACAGCAAGTCTTTCTTATGCCATTGCTGCCCTCAGGCAAAGCTTTAGAATTAGACATCAGAGCTGTGTAGACATCAAGACACTTAAATGCATATTATTGCATGACATAAATCACTCTGAAAAGGCTACAAACTATATGATTTCAACCATATAAATTCTGATAAAGGCAAAACTATAGAAAGAGTAAAGAAAAATCAGAGGTTTCCAGGGGTTAGGGATAGATAGAGCACAGAGGATTTTCAGGTCAGTGACACCACTATGCATGATACTATGACAGTAGATACATGCCATCATACATTTGTCAAAACCCATATAATATACAGCACAAACAGTAAACCCTAGTGGACTCTGAATGATAGCACTGTGTCAGTATAGGTTCATGGATGATAACAATGTACCTTTTTGGTGGGTGATGTTGATAGTGGGAAAGACTATATATGTGTATGGGGAAAAAATTATAGAAAAAATATATCTTCCTCTCAATTTTCCTGTGAATCTAAAACTTCTCTAAAAACTAAAGTCTATTTTTTTTTTAAGTAAAAAGAAGTTCAGGAGAAGTATGAAGTTTGGCCCCACTAAGAAATCTGCAATTACAATTAAGCATCAAATTCCAAAACCATAACTGCCATTTAACAAAAGTTGAAATCAAATTGTACTTGGATACTGATGCTCTTTAAACTCTTATTATTGTAAGGCATACTGTGGCAGAGACTGACTGTTCATTTTAGCTTTATGCCTCTTCCTTTCCTGCTGTGTCACCACTGGATTAAATTTCCACCTTCCAGGGCAGTCTGAGTTTCAGACAACAGAATGTGGAAGGGAGTGAGGCACTCGCTTCTAGGCACTGCCTGTAATAACCTTCCTGCCTTCCTCCACTCCCCCTCTTACCCCACCTGCTGGTGAGATGCAAAGAATACAGAAGAGAGCTGCCAAATCCTGAGTGAATAGGGGCTGGAGCCTCATGATGAAAGGAATCCAGGGCCCTGAACTCTGCAATGAACTGCTCCATGAGCAAGAAATAAGCTATGGTGCATTGAGCCATAGGACATGGAAGTTGCCCTTAAACAGTAATTAACTAACACTAATAGTGTTATATTAGTAATATTAGCATTAGTAATTGGCTAATAGTAATAGTTAATAAATGTATTATTATTTAAATAATCATGCATAACATTTGTCTGAATATTTATTAGTTTTATATTGTATGATGGTTCATTTATATCTCATAACAGTTAGTATCAAATTACTTCTGTAGAAAAGAATAGTTGGTTGGATTTTTTTTAGAGAAATCATCATTATTGTTCATTTTCAAATATCCACTGACTTTTTAAAATAGGAAACACTGTACTGATTTACACCATGACCACGGGGAATAGATCATACCTAAGGTGTAAAATAGCTTTTTTATTTCAATGCTGTTTTTGTTCTTTTTCCAATTGGTTGGGTATTAAAGTCCAATTTGAGTCTCCCTTCTAGGCAACTCTAGTTGTCAGAAGTCAACACCTCTCAATGACGGGTAGAGAAGGGAAGTTACACATAAAAAGTAATAAAAGTCGAACCCACCCACACCTACAGAACAGCTCAACCTAGTAAAGAAATAAATGCCAGGAGTGACGTGATGCCCTTAAATGAGCCTGGCTTGATTACAAGTCATAAAGAGAATAGAATTCAAAAGATGGACAGCCCAAGAGGAATGACACTGGACCTAGGAGGCAAAAATAGCAAGCAACTCAAGGCTATGTTAACAGCCTCACTATCTCAAAGGTACCCTGACCTTATTTCCTCATCCTATCTCCACCAGGCCTTTTTTTGTGAATCCAGAATTTATGATCCAAGGTGTAACATGTGTTTTAAACCCAAGACCCATAAAAAGGAATTCACATACCATTCATAAATTCTGCGATTATACTGACACATCTTTCTCCATAACATTTCCGGGTTTCATTACAGGAAGTTTCATTTTTTCCATAACATGCAGGGCACTCTACATTGTTGGGCATCACTTGCTGTGGAGGAGCTGGGTAGAGTAAGAATCATTAACTCAGAACAGTGTTATCACAAAGATCATGGTATTTCCTGGAGTGGAAGGGGAAATGCAGACAAAGATGCTAGCCAGAGAGACCTCTCAGGGTCTCTGCATGCTCAGAAATCTCTGATCCTGCCATAAAAATACCAGTCATCCTATTCCCATGTCCCACCAAAATATTTGCAGCACTAAACCTCACAGATCTGCCCTTACAAACCATCTACTCTTCAAGAACTGTGGTCGATGAGTGTGTTGGGATGAGAAGGGAAAGGTAAGATTTTGAGCTAAAACTAACATTAGCCAGCTATTCTGGATTTAGCCAACAGGTGTGTGACTATTACTAAATCTTGCTCTGAACAAATGAAATCAAGTAATTATTTATCATTATGACTTTGATTTTTTTTTTTAATTATATGAGACCCAGCTCTGCTATAAATGAACCGTGCTTTATGACTATGGCCACATTTTCTCCTCTTCAGAACAAAGGCTTTGACCTAAGCCAACGGTTCTCAAATGACAGTCCAGGAACTCCTGGGGATCCCTGAGCTCCTTCCAGGGAGTCCACTAGGTCAAAATTATTTTCATGGTGATACTAAGATGTTCTTTGCCTCTTTGTCTTTCTTTCATGAAAATACAATGGAGTTTTCCAGTGGCAACATGACATGTGAGATTGCAACAGAATAAATGAACAAGCAAATCTGAGAACCAGCTGTATTCTATGAAACCAGAAATTAAAGTGCTTTGAAAAAACATGGAGCAATGCCATTCTTTCCACTAAATATATTTTGTTTTGGAAAATAATTATTTCTATTCTAATAACATAGAAATGTTATTATGTTAACATGTAGTGGGTTTTATTATTTTTTAGTAACTAACAAATATTTTAAAAATTTCTAAAAAAAAAAAATTTCTTAGCCTTATTTTTAATACAGTAACTATTGATAGATATAGTCCACAGAAACAGAAGTTATTTGGGGTCCCTCAGTAATTTTGAAGACTTAGCATCTGGAAAGACAGTGTGGGGCCACAAAATTTGAAAGCTACTAATGAGCATCTACTGCCTTCCCACACAGGTTGAAGAACTGTGATTTCTGTCTTTACTGAGAAACGGAAAGCATAATAGTAGTGCTGGCTTTCTTGATTTGTTTCTCAAGTAATTGTTGTATGTCAGCTGTTAATGTTACCCAAATATGCACTGAAGTGCCTAGACTTAAAATGTCCACCTAAGATTGACAATCACAAGTGGTGAGAGAAGGGATGGATCTGGGAGGACAGAGGGAAGATGTGGCCAGCACCCACCAGTGGCATCACTGGTTTGATTGCATGCTTCTCCTAGGCAACACTGGCTTTCAAAGTGGAAGATTTCTTTTTCAGATACGTAGACCATGAAAGGCTGGACCGTGGTCTCACTGCAGTTCTCTGCAGAGCAGGCATGATCCTCATACCATTCGGAGTGTTCTCCTACACAAAGGCAAACACAGACTATCAGTCCTGGGTACAAAGCGTTCAGGGAGCAACTGCTTTAGGCAAGGACAGAAAATATAATCTCGGCTCAAGGCAATTTAGGGGACACCGAAGAGAATTTCCTGCAAAAAGAAAAATCCTTCCCCAAAAAGTAGTTTCTGGCTTCAGCAGGAGATTTTGCAGCTTAAATTCCAGGTGAAAGGCTGATGGGTGAAGTGGATGTTTCACGCTGACAGCCCCAGAGCCCACTGGTCAGTCTTAACATCTCTAAATATAGCCAAGCAGATGTGATGAGTCTATGCACAACATGATATTGAACCTGAAATCAGTAAAGCTTATAGACCAAAGCTATGCAATGTGGTGGTCATTTATAAAGCTCTATGTGGTCATTTACAAATCACTTCTTCATATTTCAAGAGATCAATAACTGAATGTACATATAAGACAGCATTGATATACACATTAATATCATTGAAAAAACTTCTACTGAAAAAGCATGAGTGCCGTTTATAGGAAACACCAGGATGAGGGGAACAAATGAAATAACATCACAAAGAAGCAATCAAGTAAAGCCAGAATATGAGACAGCTACAGAACAAATGCCCCTATTCCTCCAACAATTCAGTGGAATTGAGCAAAAAAAGAGATCTTACTAAACAAACTAGGCACGATAGACCTAACAGCAAAATGTAATTTTGTTTGGGTCCAAATTCCAATGCATCAATTATATCTCAATATCTTTGAAATATGTTGAACATTTTTAAGGTCACCTTAACTTTAAAGTTTTAAATTAGCTAATTTCTTAGGTGTGATCATTGTATGGTAGTTATGTAAAAAGCAGGGGAGAGTTCTTATCAGAGATGAATAATGAAGTGTTTATAGGGGAAATAACATGTTATCTAGATTTGCTTTAAAATACTATGGGGAGTAAATTAGGAGTTAAGGATTAAAACATACATGTCACTATATATAAAATAAATACCCAACAAGGACCTACTGAATAGCACAGGGAACCATACTCAATAACTTGTAATAACCTATAATGGAAAAGAATCCATTTTCCTAAAATGGAAAAGAATTTGCGTGTGTGTGTGTATAAGACTCACTTTGTTGTACACCTGAAACTAACACAATATTGTAAATCAACTATATTTCAATAAAAATTTAAAGAATAAAAATGCTATGGGAAAAAAAAAGCAAAATGTTAATTGCTGACATAGGACCACAGTTTACTATACTCCTCTTCCTGCTTTTGTGTATGTTTGAAATGCTCATAATAAAAAGTTAAAAATAAATCAAAATGCTCTGAGAGAGTTGTAACAATCATACCAGCAAAACACCCTGGAAGGAAGTCTGAGTGAAAGCATGTTGAATCTGAAACAGGAAGGAACACTGAGAGGAAGGAAAGGGGAGTAGAAAATGGACAAATGAAAGCACCTAGAGAAAGTTGACTGCTTTATAATTTAGCTAGGAGCTGTCCCTGCTTCTCGTGTTCATTAGTACGGGCCTACAGTGAGGTTTCAGCCAGAGGTGGCAATTCCAAGGAGCCACAGAGGCTTGTTTGCTTGCTGGGCTCTACCACTTGCTTGTTGCTTCTCCTGGGAGGTGCCTTCATGACTCCCTCTCTCTGTGCACAGCCCAGCCTTAGCCTTCCTTTTCCTAGCCAGCCTCTCCAGCACCGGCCCTGTGCAAGTTCCAGAAACGGGAATGATCACCCCCTGAGGCTCACCTTGAGAAAAGTTGGTTGAGAAACTTGTACAGCTGGTGTTGGCATTTGAGGGACACTCCGTGGCATTTTTTGCAGCACAGCCATCTTTCAATGTATTACACTGTACACAGTGCAGTGTATGATACTGAGATTCTGGGGAAACAAAATGTTTGGCATCGTCAACATTCAGGAGACATTAATAGAGTTTGCTTTGGACAAAGCACCACACTTACCTCAGGTTAAAAGAATAGCCAAGATAGCATCCCTTCCCTCTGGGGTCCCCCAAACTTTAAGCTGTGAGATGTCTACCATTTTCCGGTTGGAAGACCCAAACTTGACCCACAGCACAGAGTGGTATCACAGCGGGCAGTGTGCAAGAAGGGGTCTCACAGTCTTCATTGCCCACATCTTGACAAGAGGTCACTTGAGGGGATTCCAGAGCACCAAGACTGACAAGACTCTGGTGAGGTGCAAAATGGGGTCTTTATTCCAGAAGGGAGCAATGTGGTTTCCCTCACCTACAGCTGCAACCGTGAGCACGACGATGATACCAGTGAAGAGGAAGCCCTTCATGGTGCTGGACATGTGCCTCCTGAGGACGAGAACTGTGGCTGCAGAGCCTCGAACCTGAAGAGAGGGGCACAAAGAGGACAGCCTGGGGATTCAGAAGATTGCCAGGGCGTGATATCCCCTAGGGTTGCAATCACACTTCAACAAACCTGGCCCAACCTTGTGACAGAAGGAATCACCATCGTCAGCTGGAAGCACAGAGCTGTGATAACAGGTTCAACCCTGCCTTTATACCCATAAGAATCTGAGTTTTCCCTTTGCCTACAAAGGTATCTACACACACAGGTACGAAAGCCCAGGGCATTTCCTACAGAACCACCACAGATACAAAGTGGGCGGGCAGATGATTGCCAGCCCCACTGAGGATGGGGGTCCAAGAAGAAAGCTGGGCTCTCCTCTCCCAGAGCATAGTGTCCATCCTCTAATTGGAATCTTGCCACATTCCCATAATGCCTTAGGGGCTCTGTCTCTGCCATCACCATTCCAATAAGCAGACACCTATTGAGCACTTAACTCTGTTCTGAACATTTATGTGCACTGATTCACGTAATTCCTCCACCTCTGTAGGCAGGTACTATTATTAGGATCACCTTCACTTCAAAGGGGGAAATTAAGCCCCAGAGAAGTTAGGTAAGCACTCAAAGTCAAGGTCACACTCCTGAGAGGGATAAAAGCTGGGTTTGGTCCAGATCCCTAATCCTCACTCCACACTGCCTCCAACAGACATGACTCCCAAAGCCCCAGACCCAAAGGTCCCAGCACACCTCTGACTGGTCTGTCATCAATCTCTCTGCATCTGTAAGTTGTCTAATAGCTAAGGTCTAGCTGTATTTATTAAGATCCTGAGAGTTGGGGATTAGAAAATGTAAACTACTATATATAGGATGGATAAACAAGTTTCTAGTGTATAGCACAAGGGACTATATTCAATATATTGTGATAATCCATAATGTAAAAATAATTTTTTTTAAAAAAGAATGCCTATAAGTATAAAACTGAGTCACTTTGCTATACAGCAGATTAGCACAACATTGTATATCAGCTATACTTCAAATTAAACAAATAAATAAATATCCTGAATCAGAACTCCTAAAATTTCAATTTGCCCATGTGTCAAAGCAGCATGAAAGGGATATGTCTGGCTCTGCATTGAGTCCTTCTTTATCATTAGCTCATTTATCCTGTGAACAGTAGGCAGGAGCCACATGTAGCCACTTACATTTGGATTCACTGAAGGAATAAAAAGGAAACATATTATTTCTCAGACCAGCCATGTTCCAGTGCTCCGTGGCCACCTGTGGCTGGTGGCTGCGGTATTGGCCAGTGCAGGTATGAAACAAGTCCCAGGGCACAGTGCTGCTATAAAGATTTTTGCCTACTCCCCAGCTGAAAAAGCTGCAGAAGGAGGGATAATGAAAATTGCCCAGACTCATTCAACTTGTGAGACCAAAAGCGGGACTCCATTCGGTATCCTTCCATGTCCAAAACCGAGTTGTACCATGATGCTGCTGCTGCTGCTAAGTCACTTCAGTTGTGTCCCACTCTATGCAACTCCATCCCTGGGATTCTCCAGGCAAGAACACTGGAGTGGGTCGCCATATCCTTCTCCAATGCATAAAAGTGAAAAGTGAAAGTGAAGTCGCTCAGTCATGTCCGACTCTTCGCAACCCCATGAACTGCAGCCTACCAGGCTCCTCCGTCCATGGGATTTTCCAGGCAAGAGTACACTGCCACTTATTAAAGAGCAGCAAACCTTCTATTGAGCGTTGCAACCCACCGCCTGCATCCCACTTCACCAACCACACATGCACCCCCTGCCAACATACACACATACATGCACAACACTATGATCATTTAGTTAACTTTTTAGGGGCCAGTGAAAAGAAAGAGAAACTAGTCACAATCAGGGAAGACAGATAGCCCATCAATTATCTAATGGCCCCAACATTTAGAGATCCAAGGAGAAAAATAAAGTAGGTTTGGTTTGGCGGTTGTGGCAGATGTTCTATGCATTGTACCCTACATCCTCCCATGCCCAGTCACTGCTCCAGGCACAGAACCCTAATGCAGAGAGAGGTTTAGGGGTTGGGCTTCCCAGGAAGGGCATCTCAAGCCTTGTGGCTATAAAGGAAGAGGAGATAGGACAAAAAATGAGAAAGAGGCCACAGAAGCCATATCAATTAAGTGCACAAATCACCTCAGCCCAGTGGTTCAGACCTGATGACTAGCCTCATTTTCAGAGGGACATAATGGAGGCCCAGAGGGGTCAGGACTCTGCCCAGGAACACACAGCAGAGAGACAGAGACTGAAGGTGGTGGGACCGAGGGGCCTGCAAACTGGGGGCCAGAGCAGAGGGCCCCACAGGGAAAATGAGAGCAAGCGCATCTGTACACCCCTTTGCAAAGTCCTTCCCCTCACTGTATCGTTGGACATTTTCAGCAGTCTGAGAGGGTCCTGTGACAATCGCTCTCATGTTAGACAGAGGAGCATGAGCTCACAAAAACTGTGAGAAGGACACAGCATCGTGAACACACAGAGCAAAGTCCAGTACCTCTCGACTCCAGCCTTCCCCTCCCGGGCACTGCTGAAGGAGCGAGAACCAAGAGAATGCCCTGGACTGCAGACAGCTCTGAATGCCTTTCCCCTGCTCTCAGCTGCTCCCAGGTTGGGCCCCGCTTCAAAGCTCAGCCCCAGTCCTTTACCTTCTCTGTCTGGCCCAGAGACTGCCCTGCAGAAGGTGGATCCCAGCAGAAGACTGGAGAAGGTGTGTGAGGGGCCTTATATAGCAGGTGGTTGCACAATCAGAAAGTACAACTGCCTACAGGGAGGGGCTTCTGAGCCAGACTGGGCCCCGCCCAACTGTAGAGTCATACACAGCTTAACCCTCGGCAGCTATGATGCTGGTCAAGTCTCCGAAGCCTCCAGGAATTGGGAAAACTTTGGTCAGGGCCTGCCTTTGGCAAAAGACACAAAGGAGACAGATATGTCCCTGCCATTGTCTCATGTGGGCTGCCACCCACCAGATGGATTCCATGACCAGTTGATGGATCACAATATCCTGACCTTGTAAAGCAGTCACCTTGATCAGCCCATCTACAGATGAGGAAACCAAGGTACATAAGAGAAAAGTAACAGAGCTTCCCTGGTGGCTCAGTGGTAAAGAATCCGCCTGCCTGTGCAGGAGACTGGTCCGGGAAGATCCCACATAACTCGGAGCAGCTAAGCCTGGGAACCGAAACTACCGAAGCCAATGTACCTAGAGCCTGTGCTCCGCAAAGCCACCACAATGAGAAGCCCGGTCAGCCCCTGCTTGCTGCAACTAGAGAAAAAGTCCACACAGCAATGAAGAGCCAGCACAGCCAAAAATAAATAAATGATTTTTTTTTTTAAGAGAGAGAAACATAACAGATTCTCCCAAGATTACACAGCTGGGAAAGAGTCAAAACTCAGAATCAGGTTACATGGGGGTTGTGCAGCTCAGGAAAGAGGCTCAGGTCTCCTTGGGCAAGTGTCTGAACTTCACTAATTCTTAGGGTCCTCCAACCAAGATGAGGATAAGCTCACTGTACAATCTCACAGGGTAGAGGGGCCAGGAGGCCCCTGCTTGCAGAATACCCTATGCCCCTCGGTGGGAGGTGGGCCCCTGCTGCCGCTGCCCCCCACACCCTAGGCATTCTGTCTGACCGCACGGTCTAGGCAGCCTCTGTTGGTGACAGCAGAGGTGGGCCAGGCTCCTCCCAGCACCTTCCTATTGTGGCGTGTGTGCTTCTGGCTTGGAGTGTGGATCTGAGCTCCCTTCCCTCCTGCTGTTCCTGCCCCTTCAGGCACTTACACGCTCACACACAGACACACCACACACACAGAGGTCTCAGGTAGGCATCTCACCAACACTTCCCAGCTGCCAGTTAAATATTAAGAGTTCTCTACTCTTGAATATACTCCTTGTCCATCTGCTGCCCGCTCTGTGCAGACTGTGGCTGGTCTCCTTCTTTCCTTAAATTCATGCATTTAATCAACAAATGGGGCATCCCATGCCCACTCTAGGGATTCAGGAGGTATTTGGGCAAAGGAGGACTTTGCCTTCTGTAGGAGTATTGTCTAGAGGGAGGGACACGACACAAATAAAGTAATAAATAAGCAAATTACAGGGTAGATTAGGATATGGTGACTGCACTGGCAAAAAAAGAGTAAAGGTGAGGGATCAACCGTGCTGGAGAGTGGGCACATGATTCAATTTTAAATAGAGAGGCATTGGTCTCATGGAGAAGGCAAAATCTGAGCTATTTCTATATGCAGATCTTCTGGCCATCTCCTGTTTTCTCCTTTCTTACCCTCTGCCATCAGTCTGATCACAACAGCATTTTCCTAAACAAAGGTAGCTCCCTTCTTAATAGAATCCTACTCAGTGCTAATTCCAGCCTCGTGGCAGGGCCCAGTGGGAGAATGTGGCAGGGCCCAGTGGGAGAGGTGGGAGCAGGAGCAGCCAATGGGATGTGGGTGGGGGAGGGTCTGAGGACAGAAGAGTTGAAGAGCCCCATATGCTGCCTTTGAGATAATAGCCCAGGCAGGGAGGTAGCCAGGGGTGGGGATGGGGGGAAGTGGGGAGAGAGGCCAGAGGTCAGGTTGTGCACCAGGATCAAGCTGAGGACACACAGGAAAACCAACCTGATCAATGTTAATTCTTCTCAGAAGGCACTAGACACCCAGGAATGTCTGGGTCTGAATCTAGACTTTGCTCTTCATGTCTCCTAAATTACTTACTAACCTGGCTTGCTGGGCCCAAGTTCTCCATCCATAAAAGAGGAACACCATACCCTGAAGAAACACCTACTGATTATTTCCTCCTGGAATTCTTTTTTTAAATATTTATTTGTTTGTTTATTTATTTATTTATTTATTTTTGTCTGCGTCAGGTCTTAATTGTGGCACAGCTCTCTAGCTGTGGCCCAACATGTGGGATCTCAGCTCCCTGACCAGGGATCGAACCCACATCCTCTGCATTGGAAGGCAGATTCTTACCCACTGGCCCACCAGGGAAGTCCCTCTCCCTGGGATTCTTATCCTGTTCCACTGTGTTTTTTGCCAGTGTCATCTAACTGTAATGCCATGAAGCCATTTGATCATGTGTGATGCAGTAGCAACCTCTGAAGTGGACTGTGCACAACCATTCATGGCAGCCTTGGGTCTGCCCCTCCCAAGGCCCTGGGCAAGATAAGTATCATTATCCCCTTGAAAGATGAAGAGACTGAGTCACAGAGAGGACTTGCCTCCAGGCCTTCAGGCACCAGGGCCAGCAACTTTTCCATTCCAACACAGCCTATGTGGGCTCTGCCCATTCCCAGCCTCTGCCCATGGGGCTGAAAACATCAACCCAGCTCTCCCATCTCCCTGTTCCAGGGTCACATCTCTGTCATCACTGTGGGGCTATCAGGATCCAAGTGCCAGGATCACTCCAAGGTTTTATAAGAAATCACTCCCATAAAACAAGCCCTCCTGACTGACCAAGAAATCCAGGGACCCAAGAGAAACAGGGTCTCAATACAGAGCCCAACTTTTACTCTTAAACTAAAGACAGTGGGCATACCCCAACCACCTTGGTTCCATTATCCCCTTAGAACAGGACAAGGCTGTGTCCTCATGATCACTCCATGAGACAAACTGGGACTCACTTGGATCCTGGAGGGTCATCCTGGGGCATGAACCTGTAACCACTGTGGGAAATGGGCTTCTCCCATTTCCCTCAATTTCTCCCATTTCCCTTGATCATTAGCAGAAGAAATGATCAAAGCTTGAGGTAAATTCTTTGAGGAGACCACTCAGTTTGGGAATAAACTTGCAGAGGGGGCCAGGATTGGAACAGGATGGCCAGAGCAGGAACTCCAACCCGTGTCCAAGCTGAGAACTAGGAAAAGGGTCCCCTGCTTCATCCGTTCTCTGTCTGGGTTTGTTTCAGGGAGTTTTCGTTGAATGGCTTGTTCCTCCAGCCTGGAAATGTGAGAACAGGCTAAAAATAATGAAATTACTATCCCTAACTGCAGGCATCATGCAGGAGAAATATGTGAGCCCTGAGAGATAAGCCTCCCAAATAGTCCATACTCTGGGTAAAATAATAATCCTCTGAGTCTTGAGTTCTCCTTCTGTCAAATGGGAAAAGCATTACCATTCACCTCTGAAGAGCTGTTCTGAGGGCCTCCAGAAAACAATTCCTCCCAATATAGACACTGCTCCTAGAGTCTGCACTAGTGACACCACAGCCTAGGGGGACACACCAGGTCACATGGGGCAGGAGCTAAAGTAGGACCTGACCTCAGAGCACACTTCTGCCACCTACCAGTTGAACTTGAACAATTAGTTACATGTTCTCTAAGTCCGTTTCCTCGTCTGAGAGAAAGGGACATCCATAATATCTAACCTTTCATGAAGATTAAGAGGAAACACTCTTTAGATGGGGCGCACAGTGTTACAAATTTAGCTCAAAGAAATTTCGCTATGATACATACCATCAGTTCAGTCACTGGCAGTTTTCCTGGGCTTCCTTTGTGTCATGCAACATGTCTAGGACCAAATAAGTAATCATTCCAGGACATTTTCAATATGACAATTTCTCAAAAAAAAAAAAAAATAGGCTCTAAATATATTTGAAGAACTATTACATCCAACATTATAAAAACAGTTTGTCTGCCTGATCTATAATGTGAACCTCCACTGGGTTGCGGACAAAGGACAAAAAACAGCAGACAGGCTTTCTCTGCATCTATTGAGATAATCATATGGCTTTTATCTTTTAATTTGTTAATGTGGTGTACAAACTAGTACAACCACTATGGAGAACAGTATGGAGATTCCTTAAAAAACTGGAAATAGAACTGCCATATGACCCAGCAATCCCACTCCTGGGCATACACACTGAGGAAACCAGATCTGAAAGAGACACGTGTACCCCAATGTTCATCACAGCACTGTTTACAATAGCCAGGACATGGAAGCAACCTAGATGCCCATCAGCAGACGAATGGATAAGAAAGCCATGGTACATATACACAATGGACTATTACTCAGCCATTAAAAAGAATTCATTTGAATCAGTTCTAATGAGATGGATGAAACTGGAGCCCATTATACAGAGTGAAGTAAGCCAGAAAGATAAAGACCAATACAGTATACTAACGCATATATATGGAATTTAGAAAGATGGTAATGATAACCCTATATGCAGGACAGAAAAAGAGACACAGATGTATAGAACAGACTTTTGGACTCTGTGGGAGAAGGCGAGGGTGGGATGATCTGAGAGAATAGCATTGAAACATGTATATTATCAAGTGTGAAACAGATCACCAGTCCAGGTTGGATGCATGAGACAAGTGCTCAGGGCTGGTGCACTGGGAAGACCCAGAGGGATGGGATGGGGAGGGAGGTGGGAGGGGGGATCGGGATGGAGAACACATGTAAATCCATGACTGATTCGTGTCAATGTATGGCAAAAAACCACTACAAATTGTAAAGTAATTAGCCTCCAACTAATAAAAATAAGTGAAAAAAAAAAAAAAAAACCAGCAGACAGGCCTGGTTTGACACCTGTCTGTGCCAGTTATCAGCTGTGTAAACTTGGTTAAGATTCTTGGTGTCTCCTTTAAAACACAGGGACATAAATTTTCTTGGAGGCTCACTCACATAGTGGCTGCTGACATGCAAAGAATAATAGCTGCCTTCTCCTCATCTTTTTTCTGACCATTGAACCTTAAATGTCCTCATTTATTCCATAAATATGTGTTTGGGCACTTATTCTGTGCTAAACCCTGGATAGTGGATTTACAAAATTAATGAGACAGATGAGTTCCTTGTCATCCCAAAGACTTTAAGCTAATAACAACAACTACAAACAAACAAGGAAACATTTTTTAAGTAAACAGACAAAGAAAATTGCAAACTGAAGATTTGTGATGGAAACAAAATGGTAACTGAGTTAGGAAAGAAGAGGGTTGGGGTTTGAAGGCATCTCCAAGAGGTAAGAAGGAAACAGTCAAGGAAAGAGAGTAGTCAGATGGTTCCAGAACAGAACAAAAAACATGAGCAAAAAAAAGGTTTCTTAGTCAAGAGCATGCCTTGCCAAAGGAACTGAGCAAAATGGCACACCAGTGTATTGAAGAATCCTAAGGTTATATCCACACCTTACTGAGATCATTTCAACATTTTACGTTGGTTCTTCAACCAAACAGCTTAGATGAAGTGCAAAGAGCATCAGGCTTTATTGACAGAAAATGAGAGTTCAAAACTTAGTTTTGTAATTTACTAACTGGGTGTTAACTTTTATCCATGAGTCACAATTTCCTTATCTAAAATGGTAAAATTAGTAGTACTTACCTGAGAGAAAATGAATAATGACTACCTTCATCCATGACGTAGAATGGGAGATAGTTGATTCATCACTGGTTTTATCATTCCTAATGAACATGGTAGGTGATATCCCTTACAGATCATGCCAAGGTTATTGTGTCCATTTGGAGCAAAATCAAGTTGATAGGGAGACTCTGTTGTTGTTGCTGTTCTTCTTCTTCTTGAGTCACTAAGTTGTATCTGACTCTTTGCGACCCCATGGACTGCAGTACACCAGGCTTCCCTGTCCTTCACTTTCTCCTAGAGTTTGCTCAAATTCGTGTCCACAGGACTGAATTACATTGCCTTCAGAAGAATATTAAGACTCAATTTTGCTTTCTAGGCAATGAGTTAGGTAACCTGCCAGTGTTCCCATTGTTGAGGAGTTTAAACTGGCCCCAGGTAACTCCCTCCTCTAGCCCATTGCTCATTCTTCCCCATCTCAGAACCAGCAACTCCAGGCAGAGGACAGCTTCCATTAGCAGCCGGCCAGAGCCAAAGGTGATAGCAAAGGTGAGACTGCAGAAGGGAGCAAGGATTGGGATTCTGTGTCCCTTGGGATGCAGTGGAGTTGAGTTTCCCTGGGAAGAAGGGAGAACAGAGACAATTCTTGAAGGTTCATAGAAAACAGAGGGAGGAAAATTGGGGATGAGAGAAAAGAGACCCAGAAGAAAGAAGAATCATCCAGGACAATCCTTTCCACCTTCTGCCTCCTCTGTGAGACCCAAGACAGAAGTGAGTTGATTCAGACTCCTTCTAGATATATCGGTCTATTACATTCACCAACCTGTTACTGAATGTACCTCCACCAGCGGGAAACACTGCCTGCCCTCCTTCCGAGAGGTATTGACATCCACTTTCTCATCACTCTGATAACAGATGGCAGTGCTATTTTTCTTTGTTACTTTTCAACATAAAATCTAGGAAACCTACAGCAGCTCCAAATATTGCTTGGGAATCCATGCAGCAGACACTTCATTCTTTTATTCAGTTTGTCCTAAACCCAGAAGCTAGAATGGAGAAGAGCTAAGAAGGACGGGCAGGACTAAAGGAATTAAAAACAAGTACATGGGCAGCTGAAGATAAACAACCCACAAGGCTATTTCTTGCATCTTGCTTACAAGCCTCTGTCTATTTGCTTACTGGTACAGGAACAAATTTCCAAGCCACTGTGACTCATGCAAATGACATACTCCTTTAGGGAATATCATGCTGTTTCAGAAAAAGAAATGAGTTATTAAAAGGTGAAACAATAAAAGGCCCATATTGATGTTGGTGGCAATAAGGAAGTATGGACTACAGGGCTGGTTTCTATTTCTGGCTTTCATAGGCTGTGTGATTTTGGCCAAAGTCCTTCCCCTGTTTGTACCCTAGGAAAGACACTGGGGTACAAATGGGGGAAGTCCAGAATTCAGCCTAGTTTCGAGTGTATATTGTTTCTTAAAACGAAATGGAGATTTAGATAAGAGATTTGTAGACATGTAATTCAAGGCTGTTTTTAAAATTTCTGGTTGCTTTCTCCCAACCACCAAAACAGTTTTGAAAAATACTTTTTGACTCAAAATTGAAGATTTTCCATTACAGACCAGTCAGAGGTTTGTTTGCCCTTTTTTGAGCACCAAGGGGAAATATTCATAACATTGAAATCAGCCTATGATGCATTACATGATATAAAATAAATTTAATATGTCTATGAAAATGCTTTGCAGCCTAAACTGTAGTGCCTACACAGAAGCACTGTCAATATTACTAAACTGCTGCAAAAGGAGGAACTTGTCAACACCATTTTGGCTCAAGTCACAGTGATTCAACAGATAGAGTGACAGCCCTGATTCAGGCAACTGATTCAAGCATTCACACAAAACAGGGGATGAAGTGCTATATAAATCATTAAGATTTTATGGAAGAAAGCACATACACTCCTCTCCCATGGACTGTTGAGACTCCAGCATTTCTAAATAAAATGCCATATAACATTCATTTGAACACTATCTGGAATTCTGCCAGAGCAGATGATTAATTTGAATTGAGGCCCTTTCAGCTTCTTTACCATCGGCAAAAACATCAAAGAAGGCATCCAAAGCCTCTCCTGCTGCCACAAGGTGATGGGATCTTTGGTGGCAGCCTCAAGCAGAAAGTACCCAATGGTCTGAAGGAAACAAAATACATCATTATCACCTGATATTCCAAGTCAGCCTCCAGAAAATAAGCACTGACTCTAAATGTGGCCAACAATTCATGAACATTATTTTATATAAAACTGTTAGGGACATTTAAAAATTTTTAAAAGACAACACATATTGTGAAAATATCAAATATAATGAAGATAATTTTTAAATATTAGAGTTTAAATTCCTAAATAAAATAAAGATCCATTAAGTGATTTATGAAAGATTAATCTTGGAAGTAATTAAAATTTCCCCTCTAACTCTCTCAAGAATGCTTTCTCTCTGTTCTTTCTTTTTTGTTTTACTTTCACCTCTCTTACAGTAATCAGAGTCTGATCCAGCCTGGAGCAATTCTTATCCTCATGGGAATGGAGGGAGAATGGATGAGTATGGTCAGTAAAGGACCAGAAACAACCAGGAATAATAGGGAGAAATGGCATTTTAGCAAAGTTGTCAGTCCCTCACTAGGAAGCCCACTTTGGTGGGAGACACTTCTAATCCACACAAATCTTTTTTTTTTTTCTTTTGACTTGATTGTGTCAGGTCTTAGTTGCAGCATCCAGGATCTTTTGTTGCAGCACACAGATTCTAGTTGTGGTGTGCAGGCTCAGTAGTTGCAGCATGGGGGTCCAGAGTGAGGCCAAAGTACTTGTGGTATGTGGGCTTAGCTGCTCCAAGGCATGTGGGATCTTACTTCCCTGACCAGGGTTGAACCCACATCTCTTGCATTGCAAGGTGGATTCCTTTTTTGTTTCTCTGTCTTCCTTTTACTTTTTTAAACTAATTCATTTATTTCAATTGGGGGATAATTAGTTTACAATACTGTGATTTTTGCCATAGAGCAACATGAATCAGCCATAGGTATACATGTGTCCCCCCATCCTAGGCCCTCCTCCCACCTTCCTCCCTACCCCATCCCTCTAGGTTGTCCCAGAGCACCAGCTTTAGGTGCCCTGCTTCACGAATCAAATTCACACTGGTCATCTATTTACATGCGGTAATGTGTATGTGTCATTGTTATTCTCTCAAATCATCCCACCCTCACCTTCTCCCACTGAGTCCAAAAGTCTGTTATTTACATCTGTGTCTCCTTTGCTGCCCTGCATGTAGGATTGTCAGTACCATCTTGCTAAATTCCATATATATATATATATATATATATATGTTAATATACTGTATTGGAATTTCTCTTATTGACTTACTTCACTCTCTATAGTAGGCTCCAGGTCCACCCACCTCATTAGAACTGACTCAAATCCATTCCTTTTTATAGCTAAGTAATATTCTATTGTGTATATGCACACAACTTCCTTATCCATTCATCTGTGGCTGGACATCTAGGTTGCTCCTGTGTCCCAGCTATTGTAAATAGTGCTGCAGTGAACATTGGGGTACATGTGTCTCTTTCAATTCTGGTTTCCTCAGGATATATGCCCAGCAGTGGGTCAAAAATGTTTTTTTCCATGACGTCAAAATGCATATAAATGTTATCTGTAGCAAAAAAAAAATGCTTTTAAAATTACATGAAAAATACTCTGAAAACTTAAAAATTTTAAACACAATTTCAAAAAATATATGAAGCAAAAACTGACAAAATAGAGAAATAATGATTTAATAATAATAACCCAAAACTCCAATACCCCACTTTCAATAATGGATAAAAAAAACTAGACAGAAGGTCAGTAAGGAAGCAGAAGACTTAACAATGCTGGAAACCAACTAGACATCTATTGAACACTCCACCCCATGACAACAGAATATACATTCTGCTTAAGTGCATGCAGAACATTCTCCAAGATAGAGCATGTGCCAGGCCACATAACAAACCTCAATACATTTTAAATGCTAAAAATAATATAGGGTGTGTTCTCCAACAACAATGGATGAATTCAAAAATCAATAACAAAGAAATTTGGAACACTCATAAATGTGTGGAATTTAAAAAATATACTTTTAAAATATATATTTAAATATACTATTTAAATATATTTAAATATATAATAATAATAATAAACAGCTGTGGATTTCCTCATATGTCAACTTAGTTAGGCCATGGTACCAGAATTTCACTAAATATTATTCTAGATATTTCTGTGAAAGTATATTTTAGATGAAGTTAACATGTAAATCATCAGAATTTGAGTAAAACAGATTACCCTCCACACTGTGGATTTTAATTGAGTTAATTGAGGGCCTTGACAGAAAAAGACTGATCCCCTGAAGAAGAGAAAACTGTACCAACAGCCTTTAGACTTGAGCTGCCAGCATCAAATCTTCCCTGGTCTCCAGACTTCTGGATTACCCAATATTGGATTTATTAGCCTCCACAATTATGTAACCCAATTGTGTAACTGTTTCTCTGACAGAAAGAGAGATAGACTACTATGAACAGTTGTATAACAACAAATTTGTTGAACAAGATAAAATGTATATGTTCCTAGAAACACACAAACTATCAACATTAATGCACAAAGATATAGAAAATATGAATAGACCTACAACTTGTAACGAGATTGAGTCAGAAGTCAAAAATTTCCAAGAAGAAAAATCAAAGAAAAACCCACTTCCACGTCCCAGGATTGTCCTATCTGTTGTCTGTTTAATGAAAGATCTGTCTGCTTGAGCTATAACTAGTCTCTTGTTTCAAGTCCTTGCTACAATGAGACAAGAGCCAAGAAATCCTAACTTCTTGAGCTGTAATTAATCCATCATTCCAAATCTTTGTTACAAGGAGATAAGAACTGAAGAAGAGAAACAAACTGACATGAGAATATGACTAGAAAAAGATGGCTAAAGAAAAGATGGTCTCACTTGTGAATTTCACCATGTTTAAGGAAGAATTAACATCAGGGGCCAAAGACTCATTCTACGGGGCTACTGCCAAAGACCACTGCTGACAACAACTCAGAAAAAGCAGCAGTGTTGATGTAGCCTTCCACAATGAGAAAAGTAAGATGCTAGTGGCACTGTGTTTGATAGTAGACAAACTGGTAGGAATGTAGAACCTTAAAAACTCACATCTTCTCCATCTTTAACACTCCTGAAATTGACCTACCTTGGCCCCAGCAGCAGTACTTGGCACACCCTGATTCAGACACCCTCCCCAGTGCCAAGGCTTTAGAATCTGTTGACTCAATCCAGAGGAAGCAGGGGTCCACGCAGGGCAGCCATTCCATGTGTCAGGCAGGAAAGTTAATGGCCCTGAGCTCCTTTCTACAGTTCAGAAAGCAGTTTTCTCACAAATGTCAGTGTCACATACAAAGGGTCAAAGAGCTAAGCTACAAGGGCCCTCTGGCCATGATACTGTTAGGTAGTTAAAATAGAAAAAAGGAATCCAAAATGGTGGAACTACACGTAAGGGAGTGGGAGGAGTCCACAAAAGAGGATGTTGAGGACCAGAGTTGAGAACCTCTTGCAGGAGAACACACCCAAAACATGCCCCCTTCCCTGACTGGCCTTGAGCATACACCCATTTGCATTGCCTTTCTTGATTGGTGGCAGGCACAGGCACCTATTTTGTACAGGCAGAACCAAGATGAGACAGGAAGTATAAAAAGGGAAGCAAAGGGGGATCATCACCTTTCCTTCAGGGTTGGCCCACTTCCACATCTCAGAAGTATACTATCTGTTTTCTGTTTAATAAAAGATCTGTCTGCTTGAGCTATAACTAGTCTCTTGTTTCAAGTCCTTGCTACAATGAGACAAGAGCCAAGAAATCCTGACTTCTTGAGCTGTAATTAGTCCATCATTCCAAATCTTTGTTACAATGAGACAAGAAATGAGGAAAAGAAACAAACTGACCTGACAATATGACTACCCAAGCAGCAAATATTAATACATAAGCAAGGCTCTGAAAGACCATGAGTTCACTCTGACCCTCAAAGAAAAAAGTGCAGCCAGTGGAAGGTAATATATTCCATTTCTATCAATTTTTCCAAGTAGAAAAGAATACTAGCCTGGAAAATGGGCCCCAAAGAAATTAGTTCCTAATCTTTTTGGAACCTGTTGATGTAACCTTAGATAGCAAAGACTTTACAAATGTGATCAAGTTAAAGATCCTGCTTTGGAATCCTGGGTTACATAGGTGGGCCCTAAATGCCATCACAAATGTTCTTATAAGATATAGGCATGTTGACTGCCTGACTTCAGACTATACTACAAAGCTACAGTCATCAAGACAGTATGGTACTGGCACAAAGACAGAAAAATAGATCAATGGAACAAAATAGAAAGCCCAGAGATAAATCCATACACCTATGGACACCTTATCTTTGACAAAGGAGACAAAAATATACAATGGAGAAAAGACATCTATTTAACAAGTGGTGCTGGGAAAACTGGTCAACTGCTTGTAAAAGGATGAAACTAGAACACTTTCTAACACCATACACAAAAATAAACTCAAAATGGAATAAAGATCAAAATGTAAGACCAGAAACTATAAAACTAGAGGAAAACATAGGCAAAACACTCTCTGACATAAATCACAGCAGGACCCTCTATGACCCACCTCCCAGAGTAATGGAAATATAAGCAAAAATAAACATATGGGACCTAATTAAACTTAAAAGCTTTTGAACAATGAAGGAACCTATAAGCAAGGTGAAAAGACAGCCTTCAGAATGGGAGAAAATAATAGCAAACAAAGAAACTGACAAAGAATTAATCTCAAAAATATACAAGCAGCTCCTGCAGCTCTGTTGCAGGAAGGGGGACCCCTTCCAGGGCCCAAAACTGGGCTCTTATCTAACACTCGAAAATGAATTGTCCGACGAGACATATGCTGACAAAGCAAGAGATTTTATTGGGAAAGGGCACCTGGGTGGAGAGCAGGAGGTAAGGGAACCCAGAAGAACTGCTCTGCCGCGTGGCTCGCAATCTTGGGTTTTATGGTGATGGGATTAGTTTCCGGGTGGTCTCTGGCCAATCATTCTAATTCAGAGTCTTTCCTGGTGGCGCACGCATCGCTCAGCCAAGATGGATGCTAGCGAGAGGGATTCTGGGAAGTGGACGGACAGGCAGGGTCTCCTCTCGACCTTTCCCGAACTCTTCCAGCTGGTGGTGGCTTATTAGTTCCGTATTCCTTATCAGGATCTCGTGTCATAAAACAACTCATGCAAATGGTTACTATGGTGCCTGGCCAGGGTGGGTGGTTTCAATCAGTGTGCTTCCCCTAACAGCTCAATTCCAGAAAAATAAAAGACCAAATCAAAAAATGGGCCAAAGAACTAAACAGACATTTCTCCAAAGAAGACATACAGATGGCTAACAAACACATGAAAAGTTGCTCAACATCACTCATTATCAGAGAAATGCAAATCAGAACCACAAGGAGATACCACCTCATGCTGGTCAGAATGGCTGCTATCAAAAAGTCTACAAACAATAAATGCTGGAGAGGGTGCTCAGAAAATGGAACCCTCTTACACTGTTGGTGGGAATGCAATAGTACAGCCACTAGGGAGGACAGTGTGGAGATTCCTTAAAAAACTGGAAATAGAACTGCCATACGACCCAGCAACCCCACTGCTGCTGCTGCTAAGCCACGTCAGTCATGTCCAACTCTGTGCGACCCCATAGACAGTAGCCCACCAGGCTCCCATCCCTGGGACTCTCCAGGCAAGAATACTGGAGTGGGTTGCCATTTCCTTCTCCAGTGCATGAAAGTGAAAAGTGAAAGTGAAGTCACTCAGTTGTACCCGACTCTTCGCGACCTCATGGACAGCAGCCCACCAGGCTCCTCAGTCCATGGGATTTCCCAGGTAAGAATACTGGAGTGGGTTGCCATTGCCTTCTCTGATACACACTGAGGAAACCAGAATTGAAAGAGACACGTGTACCCCAATGTTCATTGCAGCACTGTTTGCAATAATTAGGACATGGAAGCAACCTAGATGTTCATCAGCAGACGAATGGATAATAAAGCTGTGATACATATACACAATGGAATATTACTCAACTGTTAAAAAGAATGCATCGGAATCTGTTCTAATGAGGTGGATGAAACTGGAACTTATTATACAGAGTGAAGTAAGTCAGAAATAAAAACACCAATACAGTATATTAACACATATATATGGAATTTAGAAAGATGGTAACGATGACCCTATATGTGAGACAGAAAAAGAGACACAGATGTAAAGAACAGACTTTTGGACTCTGTGGGAGAAGGCGAGGGTGGGATGATCTGAGAGAATAGCATTGAAAAATGTATATTATCATATGTGAAACAGATCACCAGTCCAGGTTCAGTGCATGAGACAGGGTGCTCAGGGCTGGTGCACTGGGATGACCCTGAGGGATGGGATGGGGAGGGAGATAGGAGGTGGACTCAGGATAGGGAACACATGTACACCTGTGGCTGATTCATGTCAATGTATGGCAAAAACCACTATAGTATTGCAAAGTAATTAGCTTCCAATTAAAATAAATAAATTTTTAATAAAAAAGATATAGGCAGGTTGAGATTTGATACAGAGGAGAAGATGTGATATGGAGGCAGAGACTGGAGGGATGCAGTCACAAGTCAAGGGATGCCAGCAGCCAGGAGAAGCTAGAAGAAGCAAGAAACTGGGTCTCTCCCAGAGCTTCTGGATGGGGTATGACCCTGCCAAAACTTCGATTTCAGTTCACTGAAACTGACTTCAAAAACTGTGTTGTTTTGAGCCACAAGTGTATGGTAATTTGTTATAGCAGCCACAGAAAGCTTATACAGGAAGTGTTCATAGGAGATGGGTTTTTGTTTCTTCTGCCAAGTGCAGACTTACAGTGGTTTGACTCATGATTTTTTGACAGTACAATGGTGCAAAAGCAATATGCATTCAGTAGAAACCATACTTCGAATTTTTATCTTTTCCTGAACTAGCGATAGTTCTAGACTCTCCTGTGCTGCTGGGCGGGACAGCAAGCCACAGCTCCTGCTCAGCCATGCAGTCATGAAGGTAAACAACCAATACACTTAGGATCATTCTGTACCCATACAACTGTTCTGTTTTTCACTTTCAGTACTATATTTAATAAGTTACATGAGACATTCAACATTTTATTATAAAATAGGTCTTGTGTTATTTGATTTTACCTAACTTTAGGCTAATAAAAATCCCATGGATGGAGCAACCTGGTAGGCTGCAGTCCATGGGGTCATGAAGAGTTGGACACGACTGAGAGTCTTCACTTTCACTTTTCACTTTCATGCATTGGAGAAGGTAATGGCAACCCACTCCAGTTTCTTGCCTGGAGAATCCCAGGGACGGCAGAGCCTGGTGGGTTGCCGTCTATGGGGTCGCACAGAGTCGGACACGACTGAAGTGACTTAGCAGCAGCAGCAGGCTAATAAAAGTGTTCTGAGAACTTTCAAGATAGATTAGGCTATGCTTGGTAGGTCAGATGTAGTAAATGCATGTTCTCTATGTCTGTGTCTCTAATTATACTTTGCAAATAAGATCATCTATACCATTTTTCTAGATTACATACATATGCATTTGTTTTCTCTTTCTGAATTACTTCACAAATGGATAAGGGGGAAAGGGAGGTGGAAGGAATTGGGAGGTTGGGATTGATACATA
Organism: Muntiacus reevesi; assembly: GCF_963930625.1. Lineage (NCBI taxonomy): Eukaryota > Metazoa > Chordata > Mammalia > Artiodactyla > Cervidae > Muntiacus > Muntiacus reevesi. The sequence goes on from NC_089249.1 coordinate 220,651,187, forward strand.
TATACTTACTGACACTATGTATAAAATAGATAACTAATAAGAACATATTGAACAGCACAGGGAACTCTACTTAATGCTCTGTGGTGATCTGAATGAAAAGTAAATCCAAAAGATACAGGATATATGTATATGTGTGGCTAATTCATTTTGCTATACAGCAGAAACTAACACACATATAAAGCTACTATACTCCAATAAAAATTAATTTTAGAAATTAATTTTTTTAAATGCATGTTCTACTTATGACATTTTCAGCTTATAGTGAGTTGATTGAAATTTACCCCATTGCAAGCTGAGGAAAATCTGAGCATGTCTTTTTTCTGTATGAGTAGGAGAAGGAAAGATTAGGATCTAACTCAAAATGTAGCAAATAGAAGCAGATAAAACAAGATGAACCAGGAGGAGGAGTTTTAAGAGGGTGTCCCACAGGGAGGAAGAAGCCAAGTTCCTAAAGGAAACCTCATCACCTAGACTCAATGCCCTGACAAAGATTCTCTCCTGACCAAACTCTAGCCAGACTCCTCTTCTCCACTGGACTTTACCCCATCCTATAAAGGCTTGCACAAAATACCAACATAGTTTCTAACAGTTCAGGATCGCATTCATAGTATAGCCCAAACTTAAAATACCTGCCTGAGAAAGCTCAAGGCTGCCAAAAGAATTGACTGTTCCAGCCAGCGCTTGAAGACAGGGTCCCTGTGTCCCGACCTGTGTAGGAGGGTAGGAGCCTAACTTCTAGAAGCACCAGTTAGCAAACCCAGACAGGCTTCACATGAACCAACCCTGTCTTCACTATTTTTTTAATTTTTCACTTCCCTGTTTTGGCTCAAGCCCCCCAGACCCCTCGATTCTCCCCTCATAGTCCCTCATTCTCTCTTTAAAACATCCTGTCACGTCTCTACAAATCAAAGTTGAACTCAGTTCTTGCTGGACTCTTCCTCTACTGCAATCGTATATTACTGATTAAAATCTATCCTATCACTTTAGCGAGTGTCCAGCTTTCTTTATCTCTGACACCCCCCACCTGGAAATTGGATCCTCCAGGGCCCATTGATTATAACTGTTAGGTAGTTAGAATAGAAAAAGTAGCCTAAGATAGCAGAACCATGTGGAGAGCAAACAAACAAACAAAAGCCAATGAAAGAGGAGGGCAAGAACCAGAGTGAGAGCTTTGGCAAGAAAATACGTCCATTTCCTCAACTGGCCTTGAGTGTATGCTCATTTTGGTAGTGGTTACAAGCCTTATTTTACATAGGACTGAATCAATCAGGCTTCAGGGGGAAGTGATAAAAAGTACAAAAAGAGAAGCCAGGGAGGATGGGGCACTCCTTCAAGGGTCAACCCACACTCAAGTCTCAAGAGTGCACTGCCTACTGCCTACTGCCTTCCGCCTGTTTAAGTTGTAACTGAGATGTAACAGAGCTGACACTAGTCTATTATTAAGAATACTGCCTGCTGCCTGCTGAATAAAACTCTGCCTGTTTGAGCCATAAGTGGCCCATCATTCCAAATCTTTGCTACAATGAGACAAGAACAGAGAGAGAGAAATAAATCAACCTGATATAACAAAATCTGAGGTGGGTTCCAGGGTGTTTAACTCTGCCAGCAGGTCAAGTCTCCATATCATACTGATCAGACTCTTAGATACACAGTGCTGGCCAAATCAACACCAAGAGAACACAACTGTAGAAAAACTACATTATAAAAACAAGATAAAAGAAAAAAATGTGTGAGAACAGTGTGGGCTTTAAAGTCTTACTGATGTGTTTAAATGGAAATCACCTAAGGAAAGGTAGTTTTGAACCACCTGGAACTACATAATATGTGTCAGGACCCAGTGAGAGTTACTTTCTCAGTTACTCAGCCCCAGAACTGTAGCTGGAAGGGTGTCATTTCTGCTTTAAAGTTCTGGTAAGATGACAGCATGACAGGGAGAAGTAAGAATAGTAATATTTCTGAGATCTGAAGGAAGCAAATCTAAGAAAGGAAAGGAAAACAAAAGAAGGTAAGTGATTATCAATCATTTCCTGGCATTAGAGCAGTTAGAAGCACTGCTTCTGATGTCCCCATGCTTGTGGCCTCTGTAATCCTATAAAGCTGTGGGTGTCTTCTCAGTTCCCACTTTTTGCCTTTACATACTATCAGGAAGTGATACGCCGAAGAATTGATGTTTTAGAATTGTGGTACTGGAAAAGACTCCTGAGATTCCCTTGGATAGCAAGGAGATCAAACCAGTCAGTGCTAAAGAAAATCAACCCTGAATATTCATTGGAAGGACTGATGCTGAAGCTGAAGTTCCAATACGTTAGCCACCTGATGCAAAGAACTGACTTGTTGGGAAAGTCCCTGATGCTGGGGGATATTGAGCACAGGAGGAGAAGGAGGCAGCAGAGGATGAGACGATTAGACGGCATCAACAACTCAATGGGCATGAATCTGAGCAAACTCTGGGAGATAGCGGAGCACAGAAGATCCTGGCATGCTATAGTCCATGGGGTTGCAAAGAGTGGGATGCAACTTAGAGACTGAACAACAATAACCTTCTCAGTGCACTTAATCCGTGGTCCTCAACATTTTTGGCACCAGGGGCCAGTTTCATGGAAGACAGTTTTTCCATGGCCAGGTTGGGGGGATGGTTTAGGGATGATTCTTATAAGGAGTGTGAAACCTAGATCCCTTGCATGCCCAGTTCACAGTAGGGCTCGTGCTCCCATGAGAATATAATGCTGCAATTAATCTGATAGGAGGAAAACCTCAGATGGTAACGTGAGTGATGGGAAGTGGCCATAAATACAGATGAAGCTTTGCTCTCTCACCTCCTGCTCTGCAGCCCGGTCCCTAACAGGCAAGGACCAGTACTGGTCTATGGCCTGGGGCTTGGGGAGACCCCTGCACTGAAAAGAATTTAAATATTCCACAAGAAGCTGACATGTCAGGATGTGACTAATTCAACACATAGAGGTGTTTTGCTAATTTTACAATTAATGTTTACATATTTGGGCAAATGCAATATGCTAAACTCAAGTACAGATATTTAGATGATTGCTGATTCTTTGCTATATTTAAAAAATGTCTAATTGATAGCATAAGATTAGTGACATGGGTTGTTGCTGTTGTTCAGTCACTAAGTTGTGTCCAACTCTTTGGGACCCCGTGGACTACAGCACGGCAGAATTCCCTGTCCTTCACTATCTCCTTGAGTTTGCTCAAACTTGTGTAAATTGAGTTGGTGATGTCATTTAACCATCTCATCCTCTGTCATCTCCTTCTCCTCTTACCCTCTATCTACTCCAGCATCAGGGACTTTTCCAGTGAGTCAGTTCTTCGCATCAGGTGGCCAAAGTATTGGAGCTTCAGCATCAGTCCTTCCAATGAATATGCGGGGTTGATTTTCTCTAGGATTGACTAGTTTGACCTCCTTGCTGTCCAAAGGATTCTCAAGTCTTCTCCAGCACCACAATTCAAAGGCATCAATTCTTTGGCACTCAGCCTTCTTATGGTCTAATTCTCACATCCATACATGACTACTGGAAAAAACATAGCTTTGACTTCTATGGACTTTTGTCAGCGAAGTGATGTCTCTGCTTTTTAATATGCTGCCTAGGTGTGTCATAGCTTTCCTTGCAAGGAGTAAGCGTCTTTTAATTGCATGTCTGCAGTCACCATCTGCAGTGATTTTGGAGACCAAGAAAAGAAAATCTGTTACTGTTTCCACTTTTTCCCCATCTATTTGCCATGAAGTGATGGGACTGGATGCCATGATCATAGTTTTCTGAATGTTGAGTTTTAAGCCAGCTTTTTCACCCTCTTCTTTCACCCTCATCAAGAGGGCTCTTTAGTTCCTCAAATCTGCATATTTGAGGTTATTGATATTTCTCCTGGCAATTTTGATTCTACCTTGTGACTCATCCAGTCCAGCATTTCACATGATGCAGTCTGTATATAAGTTAAATAAGCAGGGTGACCACATACAATTTTGAGGTACTCCCTTCCCAGTGACATGGGTATTAAATGGCAAGTGCAGGGCCTCGGGCAGTAAAGAATCCTCTCTGCTGATGAATTCCAGGAGGTGTGAGGTGTAATGTACAACTTTACTTTTCCTTCTTGGGAAGGTAGAGACTGGGATGAGGAAAGGAGTTTCCAGAGTGCTGAGGGGAAAGGAAGAATGAAAGGTTTAACTGTGCTCAGCCCCATACCCAGGCAATGGCCAATGTGACTGGGTGGAAGAGAGAGTCCATAACCAGGACTGATCCTTCCCTGGGGTGGGGTAGATAAGAGGGTGGAACACTGGTTTTGTTTTTGTTTCTCTCTCTCTAAGCAGATGAAGTGTGCAGAGCTTCACAGATACTGCCTCTCCTCCTTGCCCCGACACTAATTCCCACTAAGCAACTTCTCAAAGATGTACTCTTCCCAGAGCTCCATCTGAGTTCGAAGAGCAAGGCAGCAGAGTGAGGGTAGCAAATCCAAGGCATCATATCTTATCTTACCTATACATACCAGCCTGGGCCTCTGGAGCCCACTGCAATTGTGAAAGGGCAGAAATAGGACTCAGCAACAAGGCTTCTGACTCCAAACTACCCCCTAGACCACAGCTGCCCCTATCACCCCTCCCACTCCTGTACACTTCTGGCAGACCAGCTTGGATCCCCAGAACATTGTACAACAGTCCCAACACATGCTTTATCCACCCTTAGCATAGATCTCAGGCCACTCTTGAGATCTCAGGAAGCACACCAACCCCTCCATCCCCTTCTGCCACCATTTCTATGTAGGTGGCATCTGCGTACAGTAAAGTCCAAGAGCAGGAAAGGAGCAGTTTAACCATTAGTAGCAATTAGCTGTACATTTATGATGGGGTTACTGTGAAAATCATAGGCCCCAGAATACAAAGGCCATCTCTGGAGAATTCCTGGCAACCTCCCTGCAATCAGGTTATGGAGCCCAGGTTGAAACACAGCTTCTTCAGTGGCAGTGGTGAGAAGTGTGGGGAGTGCCAATCCTTTCAACGGTTCTTTGTGATAAGGTTGCTCTCAGCTAGGTTTGACATCTATAAGCTGGAAAAAAGTTAACATCACACATACACATATTCAGCCCAGAGAACTAAGCCTTCCCTTAGGCATTCCCTCTCAAACCTGGTGTTTCCACAGGTTTCCAATGAGCTTCAAGTGGTGTTCAAAGCAAACTTTAATAAATAACAACTGAAGAAAACCCCCACCCAGCCACTCATTGACAAGACTCAAGGTCACTCGTTCCTTAGGCCCAGAGCTCGTGCCCTCCTGAGTGTCATTTTGGTATCTCCATCTCAAGCAGGATATTGATTGTTGGTAAATATTGTAAATTTTTAATTTCAAATTACAATTGTTCATTGCTAACATATAGAAAAGAAATTGATTTTGTATGTAATCTTGAATCCTGCAACTGTGATATACTTGATAATTTGTTGTTGCTATTGTTCAGTCATTAAGTCATGTCTAACTTTTTTCAGCCCTATGTACTGCAGCACACCAGGCTTCCCTGTCCTTCAAATCTCTCTGAGTTTGCTCAAATTCATATTTGTTGCGTCGGTGATGCTATCTAACCATCTCATCCTCTGTTTCCCCCTTCTCCTCTTGCCCTCAATCTCTCCCAGCATTGGGGTCTTTTCCAATGAGTCGGCTCTTTGCATTAGGTGGCCAAAGTATTGTAGCTTTGGCATCAGTCCTTCCAATGAATATTCAGGGTTGATTTCCTTTAGGATTGACTGGTTTGATCTTCTTGCTATCCAAAGGACTCTCAAGAATCTTCTCCAGCACAATTCCAAAGCATCAATTCTTTGGCCCTCAGCCTTCTTATGGTCCAATTCTCACATCTGTATATGACTACCAGAAAAACCATAGCTTTGACCAAATGGACCTTTGTTGGCAAAGTGATATCTCTGCTTTAAATACACTGTCTAGGTTTGCTGTAGCTTTTCTTCCAAGGAGCAAGTATCTTTTAATTTCATGGTTGCTGTCACCATCTTCAATGATTTTGGAAATGAAGAAAAGAAAATATGTCACTGTTTTCACTTTTTCCCCTTCTACTTGCCATGAAGTAATGGGACATTCAAAAAGCTAAGATCATGGCATCCGGTCCTATCCAGCTAAGCTTACCACTCCAGTTAAGCTCAACCCTGACAATATTTGGCTTCTCAAACCTGTTTACTCTCCTGTTCCCTCTCCCACTGTAGGCAGTGGTACCATAATCCAGCCAGTCAGCCAGGCCAGAAACCAGAAATTTGTCTTAAATTATTCCATCTCCTGCTAATCTTTCTGGCCTCTTAGCTGGGGCATACAAAGTCCCAAGTTAGCTCCCCAGCCCACAGTTTTCTTTTTTGTTGAGGTTTGTCTTTTTTATGAGGAAAGACGATCAAAGAGCTCTCCAGAACCAAAGGGGGCTAGCACATACCTGTTCTTTCCTTGGCTTCCATAACCAATCTGTGGTGGCCTCTCTACTCTCCACCCCACTCCCTCCACCTCCTCCATGGCCTCACACTTCTGAATGAGCTCAAGTTTAGTTGAATAGCGACAATCTCCATGCTGGCCAGTTACTCAAATCACCGCCACTGGGGAGGGGGTGCCTATGTCACCTGCCAGGGCTTTCAGTCTGGAAGACTAAGGTGAGCCAGCAATGTTCACAGTGAGCACTTCTTACAGTCTAACAGAGGAAGGCAATTCCATGCACCATCCATAAGAGAAGGCTCCACCAGAAGGGATATCATCATAGAGTCAAACAACCTGTCTCTAGGGCCTCCAGCTCATGCTTCCCATAGCCAACACCCAAATATGGTCCTTCCTATTTGCTGCACCTACATTGGGCACCCATTCATGAAAGCTCTCTAACCTCTCTCTTCCCACCAAAACTGTTCTTGGGAGCAACTTGAGATCTGCATTCACACCGCTCTATGATCATAGTATCTCCCCTGCCAGGTAAGCAAGCATTCACACCACTCTGAATCAGAGCCACGGAGTACCTCCCAGCCCCAGGAACTTGCACAAGTGAGGCTTCACCTATCACTGTGGACTTCCAGCTTGGAAGTTTCTAGGAGAGAGGAGCTCCTCTCTCCTGCCTGCAACAGAGACTGTTCCGGGTCAGCACACAGCAGTACTCAATGAGGTGAATACAGCTAGGACACGGGAGGTGGCCCAGGACCTGAGAAGCAGAGGCACAGGCTTGCTCTTGGCCCTACTCCCTGATCACAGCCTGAGACAAACTGCTCACCTGGCCAGGCAGCAGCACCCAGCAGCACCGTGCAGGGAACAGCACGCCCTTGAGCAGAACAAAGAGACACCGCATGTCCAGCGTAGTCCTTTGTAAACTGTGGAGAACCAGAGCCATGAATGGCCTAGCATATGCCTGTGATGATAATGATAATGCTATTGTCAAGGGTATGGGAAAACTTCCTGAAATGATAAACACACAGACGTCTCATTGTTCATGTTGCTTGAGCCCTGCAGGGAGCCCATCGCTAATATCACTAGTGCTGTCTCCTTTGAGTCTCAGAACTGTAGTGTCCATGCTTCATAGGGGCAGGAGAGTGTGACAAATGTCATCTCTTAACAAAGAAAGCATCATGGTCATATTACTGCACAGAGAGTGGGAAAGGACAATCCGACCTATATCCAGGAAGGCCATAAACAGAAATAAAGGCACTGGGCTTTGGTATTTAAAAATAAAACAGCCTGAATTCAAACTCAGCTCCTAGTTACTATCCATGCAATAGGTTCTCATGATTTGGCCTTTCTAAACCTTTCTAAACCTGATGTGTTTTCATCAGTACAGTGACAATAATAGCAGTAGCCACTACTTACTGATCATTCACTACATACCAAACACGGCACTAAATATTTTACATCTTATTGGATTGACAAAAGAGATATGTGGTGGATGCTACCACTAGGGAAATAATATCTTTCTTATGGTAATGAGAAGCAAATGTGATTACATAAGCAAACCATAGTTGGTGTTTTAAAAACTGCAACTGAGTCCAGTCCTATAAAAGACAGGGCTTCATAGATAGCGCAGTGGTAAAGAATCCACCTGCCAATGCAGGAGACACAGGAAATGCTACTTCAGTCCTCGGGTTGGGAGGATTCCCTGGAATGGGAAATGGTAGTCCACTCTCGTATTTCTTGCCTGGGAAATTCCATGGACAGAGAAGCCTGGTGGGCTACAATCCATGGCATCACAAAGAACCGGACACAACTGAGTGACCGAGCATGCATGCTCTGTGAAAGGTATGGTAGGAGGTGGAGAAGAAGCAGAATAGGAGGTGCTCAAAGAAAAGAAGTACAAGACTTAGATGTAAACTTCAAGAAGATTATAGACAGTTGGGAAGATAAGTCATAAGTGTATGAACCAGAAAACTGAAACACTCTTCCTCCCATGGGAGAGTAGAATTTCTCCACGGAGGAATACAGAGAGATTTTTGAGGAAGCAAAGAATAAAGTGGGAACTGGAGGAAGATGAGGGAAGCCAAGATATGAAAGCAGGTGGAGACTTTAGGGTCATTTGCTAGTGAGGGCATGAAGAGTTTCACATTGTTGTTGTTTCACATTGTACTCTGCTATCTCAAGACTAACCATGAGTCATTTCCCTGGCCCATCTTGGCTCTTCACACAGTTGTAGTCAGCTCTAGCTGGCACCAGCTACAGCACTTGTCTCCTCTTTTTCAGATGAGGAATCGGAGGCTCAGAGAAGATACAAAACTTAGCTGATCTGAAAGAGAGCTATCTAGATCTTCTAATTCCCTCTAATGCCCATTGTCCTCACCACTAATTGCCATCGACATCAGAAGGCTCAGTCTACCTTGCAGTTGCCCCACCTACCCAGTACTGAGGGGAATAGACAAGAGCTAGCTCTTACATCCAAGCAGGGCCTGGAAGAATGTACTAATATTTCCAGAGATCACTGACCCTCCCTGGAGTAGATTATACCCCCTTGTCTCATTGATGGCATGTTTGGTCATATGATTTGCTAGCATGTAATAGTTTTTCATTCTCTCTCTCTCATGTTTTATTGTCATAAAATACACATAAGATAAAATATACCATCTTAACCATTTTTAATTGTACAGTCCAGTGGTGGTATTAATCACCATCTCTTTTTCCTCCACTATAACAACTAGCAATTCTTCAAATAAGATGTTCTTCATCAGCCTGTGTCCCAGGTTAAGATGACATGAGGAGAAATGTAACTGACTCTGATGGTGCAAGCAAGAAATACACCTTTGAGACCTCCAGCACCTTGGGGTTGACCTCTCCTGACCGATACACAATATAAAACACTGTTGTCTCCAACTTGCTATGCACACTGCTGGCTAAAGACCATGAAAGTTCCATGCCATAGCATCTACCTTGTACAAAAGTAGGGGATACTTTTCAGTTATTTCTATTACTGGTCTGTACCCTGCATCTTGAGCTTGATAGATCAGGAATGGAAACAGCTGAAAAGAAAGGGCAAATGCATACAACTGAACAAGGGCATTTATTAGCATGGGCATGTTCAAAAGGAAGGCTGCTGAGGACAGATTTTCTTCAGAAGGGAGTCTTTTGACACAGGGTGTCACATCCAATTTTCTCAATCTAAACAGAAAGGTGGGGAGGAGGAAAGCCAGGGTACGGAGAAGGAAGTGTCTTTATCACTGGCTATCATCTCAGACAAAGGATTTTATTGTTATCTATCCTTGATAACTGGAGAAGGCAATGGCAACCCACTCCAATACTCTTGCCTGGAAAATCCCATGGATAGAGGAGCCTGGTAGGCTGCAGTCCATGGGGTCGCTAAGAGGCGGGCACAGCTGAGCAACTTCATGTTCACTTTTCACTTTCATGCATTGGAGAAGGCAATGGCAACCCACTCCAGTACTCTTGCCTGGAGAATCCCAGGGATGGGGGAGCCTGGTGGGCTGCCATCTATGGGATCGCACAGAGTTGGACACGACTGAAGCGACTTAGCAGCGGCAGCAGCATCCTTGATAACATGTTGTTAGACACATAGCAAAGAGAAGTGATATGTCAACTTGTCCAGTCCTGGCCTGGGACCATTCACCACTTGCACAAACCCTAGAAGCCTACCACCCAAGAGAACAGGGTCTCAGAAGAGGGTCTTAGAACAGGGTCTTAGAAGAGGTCTCAACACCTCTGCTGCTTGTTGACAAGAGACAGATGGTGCTTGTACTTCTTTCAAGGACAGACATGTGTCATGTGAAGGTGGAGGAGGAAATAAAGCTCCACAAACACACTCAATCCCTCTTTATGGCACCCATTTATATACCTGGCAGTTGTCCAAGTCATCAAAATCCCATTCTTCCTGAACAGGTAAAAGGGTGAAAAATGACATGGGTCAAAGTTCAAAGAGCCAGGGAAAGGCCCAGAGGTGACAGAGTCAGACTGAGCATAGGCATTGTCCACCTTAAGGTGACTATGCAGTTCCCCCTCATCTCTGGGGCCCTGGTGGACCCACCAAAATCTATTATGCCCTTTCTAAGAACCTGAGCATAAAGACACCATAAAAGTTTACAGTTTTCTTACCTGGAGTCTGGAGCCAGTGTGCCTGAGTTCAAAACAGCTAGAACAGCACCTGCAAGACTAGACCTGAGTAAGGTTTGGCTTTAGCTGCTGCCACGGTGCTCTCAACCATTATTTCCCGTGGAGTTCTAACCCAGGAGCACAGATGTATAGGACTAGTCTGAGCCTAGGACTAGTGTGAGCCTGAGGCTTGGAATAGGTGAGATTCAGACCAGGCCATGGGTCCTCTGTCTGCGGAAGTCCCACTTCCTGGGACCAATGGGCCAACCATGAAGATCCCAATCCTGAGTCTCAGCGTTTTTGTTTAGTCCAAAAGGTGGAGAGGAAATTCATCAAAAGCCACAGCTTGAGGGCCAGGAGTGAGGTGTCATTCCCAAAGCCCACCTTGCTCATCTGAGAAGTGGGAGAGTCAAAACACGGATGTACAGCAGAGCATCTGGTGGGAAGAAGTAGGACTGCAGGGCCTGGTGGACAGGGCATTGTGTTGCCCAGTCCCGCAACACTCGCAGCAGCCCTGCGAGAAGACCCGAGGAAGTCAAGGTTACAACGCAGGTCCGGGCTGGAGTCTGTGCCCCACATCAGGCTGCTTCCCTCAGACTATTCCTCAATGGAAGCTGAGACTCTGGACCCAGCTGCCATGGGGATGTGAGAGGAGATGAAGAAAAGAGAAAAAATGCCACCTTTGCTGCTTCTCGCTACTGATTTCCAAGCACTTTTCCCCCAATCACTAATTCACTGGGCCAGAAAGTGCTTTCTGGCTCCTATCATAAACATGAAACACGTTGGTAGGGGACTTGAATTGTGACTTGAAAGAGAGTTAGAAGGGAGATGCCAAAGATTTCCAGATGGTGAAGTAAGCCTAGATGTCAAAACTAAAAGGTTTATGTGTGGGGCTAGGAGTGGACTAGTCTGGACAGAGTGGTGGGTGCGTGAAGGCAGGCAGCAGGAAGGCATGTTGGGTTCAAACTATAAAGGTAACCATCTTGGTTTCCTCAGGCTGCCACAAGAAAATTCCATCAACTCTGTGGCTTAAACAACAAAAATGTATTCGCTTACAGTTGTGGAGACGAGAAATCTGAAACCATGGTATCAGCAGGGTTGGTTCCTTCTGGAGGCTCTGAGAGAGAGTCTGCCCCGGCGTGTCTTGGCATTTAGTGGCTGTGGCAGCCCTTGGTTGTAGATGCCTCACTCCAATCTTTACCTTCATCTTCACATGGAGTTCTTCCTGTGTGTCTCTCTCCTCTTCTTATAAGGAGGCTAGTCATATTTAATTGTGGTCCAGCCCACTCCAGTATGACCTCATGTTAGCTAAACTAGTAATATCACCAATGAGCCTGTTTCCAAATGAGAGCACATTCTGAGGTATCAAAGGTTAGGACATCAATATATCTTTCTTGGAAGGCATAATTCAACCCATAACAGGAGCGTAAGTTCCTGGGTTTTCCACTCTATGTGCTCCAGGATCCTTCCCCAGATTCCTCCAGTTCTGTCCTTTCTGGTGCCCATTCAGGCAGAAAGCACTGCTCCCCTGGGGACACATTCATTCCCGTATGAACGTGCTCTCTCTGGGAATATAAGTCGAGCCATTATGAAAAACAGAATGGAGGTTCCTCAAAAAATTAAAAAGATAACTACCATATGATCCAACAATTCAACTTTGGAGTGTACATCTGAAGGAAATGAAATCAGTATCTCAAAGAGATATGTGCACTCTCATGTTCATTGGAGCGTGATTCACAAAAGCCAAGACATGAAAACAACCTAAGTGTTCATGGATAGATGAATGAATAAGGAAGATGATGTATGAAACTTAATATCAAAAAACCAAATAACTCGATTTAAAGATGAGCAGAGGCTAGTGGTTGGGAAGGAGAAGGCAATGGCACCCCACTCCAGTACTCTTGCCTGGAAAATCCCATGGACGGAGGAGCCTGGTAGGCTGCAGTCCATGGGGTCATGAAGAGTTGGACACGACTGAGCGACTTCACTTTCACTTCACTTTCATGCATTGGAGAAGGAAATGGCAAACCACTCCAGTGTTCTTGCCTGGAGAATCCCAGGGATGGCGGAGCCTGGTAGCCTGCCACCTATGGGATCGCACAGAGTTGGACATGACGAAGCAACTTAGCAGTAGCAGCAGCAGTGGTTGGGATTCTAGGTTTTTGCTGCTGTGGCCCAGGTTCAATCCCTGGTCAGGGAACTGTGATCCCTTAAGCCACATAGCACAGCCAAAGAAATTTTTTTTTAATTGGGCAGAGGAACTGAATAGACATTTCTGCAAAGAAAACCTACAAATGGCCAACATACACATGAAAAGATGATCAATACCACTCATTATCAGGTAAATGTAAATCAAAACCACAACGAGATATGACTTCATACCTGTCAGAATGATTACCATCAAAAAGAACAAATAACAAGTGTTGATGAGGGTTTGGAGAAAGGGGAATCCTCTTCTCAACACTGTAGCATTGGTAAGAATGTAAATTAGTAAGCCACTGTGAAAAAAGCATGAAAGTTCTTTTAAAAATTAAAAACAGAATTACCATATAATCCCACTTCTGTGTATTTACTCAAAGAAAATTAAGACACTAATTTGAAAAGATACATACCCCAAAATGTTTGTAGTAGCATTATTTATAATAGCAAGATATGAAACAACTTGAATCTCCATCAACAGATGAGTGGTTAAAAAAGATGTGATACATAGATATACAGTGGAATACTACTTATTGATGAAAAGAATGAAATCTTGCCATTAGTAACAACATGGTTAAACCTACAAGGTATATTAAGTTAAATGAGTAAGACTGAGAAAGCAAACACTATATGATCGCACTTAAAATGAAACAAATAAAATAGAAACAGGCAGATAGAGAGAACTATATGATATATAAAATATGATATTATATATAATTATATATTATGTATTACATATTATATTATTAATAATTTATCAATATTATATAACATCAATATATATAATATTATATTAATATATAATTATTAATATTATATATAACAATATAATATATGACAATATAATATTATATAATCATTAATTAATATCATATAATACATTATATATAATATAATATATAATAATAATATAACATTCATATAATATGTAATTATATTATATGTAATATTACATATATTATTTATATATTATATATAATGTAATATATAATATATGATAATAATATAATAAGTAATATATATACAGTATAATATATAACATATATAAATATATATAAATAATAATATATAAATAAATAGTGTTTTATATATATATATATAAAATTCTACTCAGCCTTTAAAAAGAAGGAAATCCTGCCATTTGTGTTGACATGAGTGCACATTGAGGGCATTGTGTAACTTTATTTGGTGTCGAGGGCCACACACTTGGGAGGAGAAAGAGCTTACACCTCTACCTTCTGACCTTGGACACAGTCTTTATCTGCCACACCAAAAAGCCTGGACACATTCCTGTCACAAAAGCTGTTTATATGTAGAGCTGAATAGGATGTAAAAGTCTCTGATGAGAGTGTTCCTGACTCAGGGTCTGTGTACTGTGAGGGGAGTAGTCTCAACTGACACTGACAGATGATCTAAGACTCAGACTGGATTCTCTGGACAGAAATGAATAAGGGAGGTTTGGTCCCTGCCCACCCTCTAAAGTGTCCAGGGTAGAAGAATATCTGAGTTCAAAGAAACTACATGCTCCATTCCTGATCACTCAAGGATCCTTATCTCCAGATACATCTCCCCACTGGAAGATGGGGAACCCAGGTCCCTCTTTGCTCTGGTAGCAGCCAGTGTGATGGGCCACAGCCAGAGAAGTATCCCTGGGACCTGTAACCCTTTCCACAACTCCACCCGCAACAGTGGGAGAGGTTCAGGATGGAGAATGAGGGGGCTCAGCCAGCTGAGGCCTCTCTGCAGTCCAAGGTTCGGCTCCTCACTGGAGCCTCTTACACTTGATCATCCTCACTATGGCCAACACAGAACTGGGATGACAAGCTTGGACTGGGTGACAGGGTAAGGTAGGATTGCCATGAGCTGGTGTGGCTGGATGAGTCATTGTGAATATGTGAGTGGGAAGAGGGAAGATGGGAGGGAGGAGGATATGTTGCACGTGTGTCTGAGTCACCTTCAATGATCTGGGTCTAGTAAGTATTTGGAAGACTCTCCCTACACCACCCTTTCCCACATATGTAACCACAAACAGGAAATGGTGGTTTAATTCTGAACTCACATAATCAGCATGCCCTGGCTCCAACAGGCTCTAGGTATTCCTGACACCAAATTAAAGTGGCATGTGGGTGAGAATTCCACTACTAGCACAACAGTGTGGAAAAAAAAAAAACCTTCAGACCAGTCAACTACTGAAAATTACTATATTTTAAATGCCTCTGCAAATGGTCCTAAGGGCATAGAGTCAATGCAGAAATAGTTATTCAAGAAAATATACTAAAATTCAGTAACACCAGTTGAAACAGTTTTGAACCAAAATCCATGTTCGTCCCCTGTCCCAGCTCAGTGAGATGGAAATTTTATTCTTCTGCTACAGCCAAGAACACAGAGCTCCTTCTCACCCTTGCTCCAGTCAGAGGACTGTCCTCCTGGAGGAGGCAGAAGTCAGCATTTCTCATCTTCCCTTGGCCTATTTTTGGCTGAGCACTGAAGAATTGAAGCTTTTGAACTGTGGTGCTGGAGAAGACCCCTGAGAATCCCTTGGACTGCAAGGAGAGCAAACGAATCAATCCTAAAGGAAATCAACCCTGAATATTCATTGGAAGGACTGATGCTGAAGCTCCAATACTTTGGCCACCTAATGTGAAGAGCTGACTCACTGGAAAAGAACCTGATGCTGGGAAAGATTGAGGGCAGCAAGAGAAGGAGGTGACAGAGGATGAGATGGTTGGATGACACCACCAACTCAATGGACATGAGTTTGAGCAAACTCCAAGAGATAGTGAAGGACAGGGAAACCTGGAGTGCTGCAGTCCATGGAGTCAGAAAGAATCAGACACAACTGAGCAACTGAACAACAAAGTTCTAGGGGAGTGTGGCTGAAAAGTAGATGCTTATTCTTCACAACCAACACTCCTGTGATGGAGGCTTACCTTGAGAATACTCCAATACTGGGGCTCTGATCACTTATTCCCCAACTCGTGGGGCAGGTTTCCATGGCAAGAGGGGTAAGCTGAGAAGTTCTGAGCCTGATGCCTACCACTCCACTGAGGACTCAGCTCCCAATGCAGGAGAGTCACTTAGATAGAATCCTGACATTGTCCCCACCCCTAGCACCAGTCATGGCTCAAAGATTTTCCCCAGTGGGGAGAATCATACCAGAGAAAAAAGAAAGAAGCAGACCACAGAACAGATAGCTCCAAATGTCTCCCCAAAGAACTGACAAACTGACTTCATTTGCAACAGAGTGAGAAATGTTTAAATCAAAGTATGTTCCAAAAACGGTGAAGGTTGTGGTGAAAGGCAACAGGAAAGCAATTGATGTATGTATTCATTGGAGATACAGGCTAAACCACAGATCCACTAGTTTACAGAGAGAACAGGAAAAGAGAAAACTGTGAAGAGTCCTCTGGAGTCAGAATAAATTTGAGATTTTGAGAACTGTTTCTTCAAAGGAGACAGAATTTGGTTTGGAGGAAGAGATGTTTTGGGAGGTTTGGGTTTTTTAGAGGCATGAACCATCTCAAAGAATGCAATTTTAGTGTTTCTAAGGGTTATGTCTAAGGACAGTGATCTATAATGACGCACGTTAAGAGTATCCTAAAGTATACAGGGACATGCCTTAATTAAAGAAACAAGAATGCTGTGTGATTTGTATATTATTTAATAACTGAGTGACCCTCCAGTGCTCTAAAAAAGAGAAAAACTTCTTGTTCTCTTGAGTAATCTAATTTCTAATATTTGCTTAGCAAATCTTTAAAGATTCTAAATTGTAATGAAACTAGTAAATGTACATGTTTAACATATAAAATAGTACAGAAAGTCTGATGAGAGAGAGAGTTTTTAAAAAAAGATAGAGAGGGAGGAGTATAAGGACAGAGGGAGGAGGTGGTGGGGGAGACGGGAAGAAGAGGAAACAAGGGCCTCTAAAGATCTTTCCCACTTTTTAGACTTGTCCTTGGAGGTAGCCACTTTTAACTGGCTCTGGTTTCAATTCTTTCATGGTCACTTCAATATCTTTTGGCTAGGTTAAGTTACTATTTTTTAATTAATTTTAGAATTGGTTATTTTTCTACTATAATATATAAGAATGTAGATGCTTTCACTGCTACTACCTCCGATATAGTTACATTGATATTTTAGCTGGGTTTTCAATTATATCTGACTGCAACAATAACCAACACACTTACAGCTTTCCACTAACCACAGGCAAATCCTCTAGCTCCTTTCTATGCAAGTGAAGGTATCCAAATCTTGACCCTTGTCTCTCCATCTCTACTCTCTGTTCTCTCACAAAAGGAGCCTGAATTTGGTTGAATGAATCCATGAGGCAATTTATTCCCAAGACATTATTCAAGATAATAGAGTAATCAACCTGCAGATTGTAATAGCTGGGCATAGTCATGAAAAATGATAGTCACATAAAGACTGCTAAAACCACTGTCATCCCAGGGAGACTATGGCCATGCATAAGGGGTATATACACAATGTTCCCTGAGGTGCATCCTTAGACTGTCCCTGTGGGGGTGGGGAAAGAAGAGGGGTAGCAGAAGTCATGAAAATAATCCAGCCAGTCACTACACAAGTAAGCAGGCAAATAAAAATAGCAAACCCTTGGATCAGGGGGTGAGTGCTCAGAGTTGCTACTGTACATTATCTAAAATGTGCAATTTCAAAAAGAAATATGAGACTTGAAGAAACAGAAAAGTATGACCCATGAACTGAAGAAAAAGCAGGCAACAAACTGCCTCTATAGATGTCATTCAGGGTTCTCCAGCAAAGCATAACCAATAGGTTGTATTTATATATACATCTAGATAGATAGATAGAAAGATATAAATCTATAAAGATTTATTTTAAAGAATTGGCTCATGATTGTGGAGGTTTGGCAAGTCCAAAATCTGCAGAGAAGGCCACCAGCTGGAGACCTAAGTTATAGCTGCAGTTCAGAATTCCCTCATCTTCTGAGAGGTTGTTTTTTTCTTAAAAGGCCTTCAACTATTGGATAAGATTCATCCACTTTGTGATAGGTGATCTGCTTTACTCAGTCTGAAACTGAGCAGACCCTGTGGAACTCTCCCAGGCACAAGAGCCTTTCTGTGTTACCTGTTTCCTGTTTGTAGGAGAAAGGCTTCAGCCTCCTAGACCTTCCCTGAGTCACAATGGACATCTGCTAATCAGGGAAGGGAGGAGAAGCAGAAAGGAGGAGCAGTCAAGGAATAACAGTTCAGCAATAAAACAGGGTCCTGGTTCCTCCTAAAGAGATATCGTAACAATATATCTTTGAGTTCTTCTACAGATGCTAAAGCCTCCACCCAGGTGGAGAATGATATAACTTCATCCTGAGCATAGGATTCCAGGAATACTAACCCTCACTCCAAATTCCACCTATAAAAACACTTCCCTGAAAATCATCAGGGAGTATGGATTTTTTGAGCATAAGCCACTTGTTCTTCTTGCTTGGTCCTGCCATAAGCTTTTCTCTTCTCCAGGCTCCAATATTTAAGTTTGTTTGGCCTAACTGTGTGTCAGGCACACAAATGTGCATTAGACAACAAATTTACTGATTTAAATGGTATTCTTAGTCACTCAGTCATGTCTGACTCTTTGCAGCCCCATGGACTGTAGTCTGCCAGGCTCCTCTGTCCATGAGATTCTCCAGGCAGGAATACTGGAGTGGGTTGCCATTTCCTACTCCAGGGTTAAATGGTAATCTTACCCCCCAAAAAAATACCTTCACAAAAACACCTAGAATGTTTGACCAAATATCTAAGTGGTCCAGGCAAGTTGACACATAAAAATCAGACAGGGGTCTGATTCTTGAATAATAGCCTGATAACAATAAGAGAAGTGTTATTTCCCAATGTTATTCAATAGATAATAATAAACTGCTTCAAAGATTGTAAAATATGAACTCTGTAAGAAGTCTATGATAAGTTATAATGACCAATTTTATCATCCTGACTTAACATTGTATATATTTAGTTTATTTTTAAAACTAATTTTTATCAGAATATAGTTGATTTACAATGTCGTTGCATTAGTTTATGCTGTATAATGAAGTGTATCAGTTACACACACATATATATATTTGCTCTTTTTTACATTCTTTTCCCATGTAGATCATTACAGAGTATTGAGAAGAGGTCTCTGTGCTATACAGTAGGTCCTTACTAGTTATGTATTTTCTATATAGTGATGCATATTTTTTCAATCCCAGTCTCCCAATTTATCCCTCCTCCAGCCTGACACATAAAATTAACCATCACATTTCTACCTGTGGAAAATGAAGTGAAAGGGAAAGCCACTTGGTCATGTTCAGCTCTTTGCAACCCCATGGACTATACAGTCCATGGAATTCTCCAGGCCAGAATACTGGAGAGGGTAGCTGTTCCCTTTTCCAGGGGATCTTACCAATCCAAGGATCGAACCCAGGTCTCCTGCATTGCAGGAGGACTCTTTACCAGCTGAGCCACCAAGGAAGCCCAAGAATACTGGAGTGAGTAGCTGTGGGAGAGAGCAAATTAGCAAAGATGGCATGTTCAGGCTCTCTCACCCCACGTTTTGTAAATAATAACCATGTAACAGTTGAGATCATTTATAGCACTGCACATGCACATCACAAGGTACTCACTTGGTCAGGAGTTACTTTGTGCTGTAGAGATATGTGAGCTCCACATAGAAAGTGGCAGGATTACTTTTGTGTCACAGCTGTCTCTGTGGGGTCAGCTACGAGAGGAGAGAATACAGCGTGTCTGTAGCTGCTGCAGCAGCCAGGAGAGAATAACCATGTCTAAAATTCCTACGGCTCCTCAAGCCTCTTGGCTCGCACCTTCCTACCCTGGGTTCAGTGAACCGTGTAAACAGCAAGACAACTGGCATCACAAACAGGATCAACAATACACTACCCCTGACAACTTGGTACCCGTACACGTCTCCTTAAACCATACTACATCTCCAAATCAAGAAAAACAAGGTCACACTTTGACCTAATACAACCATCTTTCATACAACCAAAATCACCCTAACCCATTCTTCAGAAGAAGATGTAAAGTCCTTGGGCTATGTTTACTCTTCCCCTTGATATTCCATAACTTAAATACTATGATGTAATGTTAGCAATACTTAAACACTATTATATAAAGCCAATACATCTTATCTTATAAGAGGATAAGAAAGATAGGGAAGGAAACAAAGATATTTGTTTTATGTAAATATGTAGAGAGTCACACACACATATTTATAACAAAATATGGAAGAAATACTGATGACAATTAGAGTCCTTGATTCTGTAACTGGTCAGTTATTTATAGCTGGTATTTATAATTACCTTCTTCTATTACCCATTCAGTGTTCCCTTTGCCTTCACTGGGCACTTCAGCTGGTTGTAACTCTTTACCTGGTGGCATGACCCAAACTTCCATTTCTGAATGGCCTAGGCCATTAGTATTCCTGCCTGGTTTGACCTGTTGGATCTTCCACTGATACAAGGAAGAACTTAACCAAGGACATGTTAATACTAAGAGATGCCCCAAGGGACTCCAGACATATTCTTTGCTATAGACTGAATATGTTCCCCCAAAGTGCATAGGTTAAAACCCTAATGTTACCCAAAAACTGGATTCATCTTTTGGCAGGTGTTACGCCAAGTAACAGAACCAAGACAAGACATGGGACAAGGAAGGATTTATGGTTACTTGAAACTGGAGAAAGTGTGGCAACCCACTCCAGTGTTCTTGCCTGGAGAATCCTATGGACAGAGAAGTTTGGCAGGCAACAGTCCATAGGGTCACAAAGAGTCAGATATGAGTGAAGTGATTTAACATGCATGCACACAGCAAATAAGGAAAACACTAAGACTCTCGAAAAGCAGGATCTCCCCAAAGAGCATAATTGGGGGAGTTTTAAGCTAAGGATACATGCATATTTATGAAGGGACTTAAGAGAGAATACAACATAGAATTGGGGCAAAGGTCAACAGAGTCCAAGCTTTAGTTGATTGAAGTCTGGAGAGTCAATATCATTATCCTATCCTTCACCTGGATGAGGGCCTTAGTTCCTGTAGAACTCAAAGATATATTATTATGTATACCCCTTAAAGAGGAACTAGGACTCTATCATTGCACTGTTGTTTGACTGCCTTTTCTCTATTCCTGCATTCTTTTGTCCCCTTAAGATTGCTAATTACTGAGACCTGTTCACAGGCAAGCATTAGGCTTAAAACAAAATGGCTTAGGCTAAATTAGGTTCTCTTATGTCAAGAGATTATGTCAAATTAGGTTCTCTTATGTCAAATTTACTGGCATTTTAGGTTCTCAATATGCCAGAAAATTTGGAAACCTCAGCAGTGGCCACAGGACTGGAAAAGGTCAGTTTTCGTTCCAATCCCAAAGAAAGGCAATGCCAAAGAATGTTCAAACTACCACACAATTGCACGTATTCCACATGCTAGCAAAGTAATGCTCAAGGCTTCAACAGTATGTGAACTGAGAACTTCCAGATGTTCAAACTGGATTTAGAAAAGGCAGAATAGTCAGAGATCAAATTGCCAACATCCGTTGGATCATCAAAAAAGGAAGAGAATTCCAGAAGAACATCTACTTCTGCTTCATTGAACTATGCCACAGCCTTTGACTGTGTGGATCACAATAAACTGTGGAAAATTCTTCAAGAGATGGGAAAATCAAACCACCTGACCTGCCTCCTGAGAAATGTGTATGCAGGTTAAGAAGCAACAGTCAGAAATGGACATGGAACAATGGACTGTTTCCAAATTGAGAAAGAAGAACATCAAGGCTGTATATTGTCACTCTGCTTATTTAACTTATATGCAGAGTACATCATGAGAAATGCCAAGCTGGATGAAGCACAAGCTGGAATCAAGGCTGCAGGGAGAAATACCAATAATCTCAGATATGCAGATGACACAACCCTTATGGCAGAAAGTAAAGAGGAACTAAAGAGCCTCTTGAAAAAAGTGAAAGAGGAGAGTGAAAAAGATGGTTTAAAAATCAATATTTAAAAAATGAAGATCATGGCATCTGGTCCCATCACTTCATGGCAAATAGATGGGGAAACAATAACAGACTATTTTCTTGGACTTCAAAATCACTGCAGATGGTGACTGCAGCCATGACATCAAAAGATACTTGCTCCTTGGAAGAACCTCTATGACAAACTTAGACAGCATGCTAAAAAGCAGAGACATTACTTTGCTGACAAAGGTCCATATAGTCAAAGTTATGGTTTTCCCAAGAGTCATGTATGGATGTGAGAGTTGAACCATAAAGAAGGCTGAGTGCCAAAGAATTGGTGCTTTTGAACTGTGGTGTTGGAGAAGACTCTTGAGAGTCCCTTGGACAGCGAGGAGATCAAACCAGTCAATCCTAAAGGAAATCAACTCTGAATATTTATTGGAAGGACTGATGCTGAAGCTGAAGCTCCAATACTTTGGCCACCTAATGCGAACAGTCAACTCATTAGAAAGATACTGATGCTGGGGAAGATTGAAGGCTGGAGGAGAAAGGGGTGACAGAAGATGAGATGGTTGTGTTACGTAGTCAGAATAGGAAAAAGGAGTCCAGTATGGCAGTGGCTAAAAGATAAAGCAGGGAAAACCTGTGAAAATAGAACAAAAAGTCTATCGCTTCATATTTTTGTTGTGACAAGACAGAACCGAGGAAATTACAAACTCCCCCAACATCTATAGTGTCATTTCTCAGATTTAACCCGGCTGAAACAACCTAGGATCGGCCCCCAGAGGCGGAGGCCAAGCACAGCAGAAGCCCAACTTGGCAAAAGCCCCCACAGTGGAAGCGGAACGCAAAGAAAACCCAGCGCAGGGGAAGTGACAATAAGCCCAGCGTGCTGGAAACCAGGACAGCGAAAACAAACTCAGCAGAAAGCTCACGCAGCTCAGGCTCAGATTCCAGAAGACCTCTGGTTGAGGCAGGAGGTCCTCACTCCTATGGCTGGAAGGACATATGACTAACAAAATCTTAATTCCTTTACAATCTCTCATTTCTTGTTTTCTCGAATCCCCCATGTACAGGCGAGTGGCAGTGGGTGCAACTGAGGGACTCTGGCAGGGGCTACTCCTTAGCGTATCCCAAAGGCTCCACTATCTGCTGCACCCTAGTAGCTGTTGGCCCAAGCGGGTGGGGGTTCTTCTGTCCTTAATCTTCTTTGTGCCAAGAATCAAGCCAATGAAAACTGAGCACAGGGCAGATATTTAGCAGATTTTCTGGTAGGTTATAAAGGGGATTCCTCAGCACGTTTTTCCCACTGCTTTTTCCTCCCGTCCTTCAGCTCCTCTCTCCCGGGATTTGAGCCTGGCCAACACCCATGGGGCCTGACTTCAGGACCTAATGAAGCTCAGGCTCTGATTTCTCATTGCAAAAATTCAGTGAGAGACACGGTGATAGGTAAGAGGTGGATTTTTTCAGATTCAGAGAAGCATACTTCACAGGGTGTGGGCCATCACAGAGGAAGAGTGTGGTGGCCATGGAATGTAGTGCAGTTAGTTTTTTCGAGCTGGGTGATTTCATATGCTGATGAGGGTGAGGATCATTCCAACAATTGGGAAACCATCCACTCCTCCATCTTGAGACAGTGCCTTCGAAAGGTCCTGGCACCTCTGGGTGTATCGTTTAGCTTACAGATTGGGGATCAAGGCTTAGTTGAATTTGACTTGTCATTTTGGACCCATTCGATTTTAATTGGTTTATGTTATGCCCTTGGGCTATGTCATTCTCTCAAAAGTTGTGCCCTGCCCCCTTCCCTCCTGTTTCAAGCTCTTTTCCTGAGCCTCATCCGGGCCCCACAATGTTGCCTCTTCAATCTTCTGGGGGAACAACCAGAAAATAGCTGGCCTTTGGGAGAGAAATGCTGTATAACATACAATCCCTCTAGGTATTCAGGCCTTCATCTTCCATGTTTCCTACAATATGTGCAACAACAGTATCTCTCAGTGAACCTGCTAAGGTGGGTGACAGGCACACAATGCCTGCTAGAAGTCCATCAGTTGGCATCCCTTCAAGGGCAATTATGCTTCCAGGGATAATGTTTGCCACTTTGGGAGTTAGCCTGCAGGCTGTTTGGGCCCAAACCTTTGCCACCCTTCTCCTAAGGTTACAAACTTCTGGGTCAAATCTCCACTCCACTTTCATGGAACATCTGATCTATTGCCTCTTATCAATTTGTTCTTAAGTCACCTACTAACTCCTACAACCAGGACCCTGTCCCCTTGTAGGCAACATTACTCCACCCAGCCTATTAAAATACTCTCAATGCCCCTAACGGGCTTCCCTTGTGTCTCAGCTGGTAAAGAATCCACCTGTAATGCAGAATACCTGGGTTCGATCCCTGGGTTGGGAAGATCCCCTGAAGAAGGGAAAGATTACCCACTCTAGTATTCTGGCCTGAAGAATTCCATGTTTCACTTTCAAGGGAAACAGTGGCAGACTTTATTTTTTCTGATCTCCAAAATCACTGCAGATCATGACTGTAGCCATGAAATTAAAAGACACTTACTCCTTGAAAGGAAAGTTATGACCAACCTAGACAGCATATTAAAAAGCAGAAACATTTGGCAACAGCATATTAAAAAGCAGAAACATTTGCCAACAGCATATTAAAAAGCAGAAACTTTGCCAACAAAAGTCCGTCTAGTCAAGCCTGTGGTTTTCCCAGTAGTCATGTATGGATGTGAGAGTTGGACTATAAAGAAAGTTGAGCCCTGAAGAATTGATGCTTTTGAACTGTGGTGTTGGAGAAGACTCTTGAGAGTCCCTTGGACTGTGAAGAGATCCAACCAGTCCATCCTAAAGGAGATCAGTCCTAAGTGTTCATTGGAAGGACTGATGTTGAAGCTGAAACTCCAATACTCTGGCCACCTGATGCAAAGAGCTGACTCATTTGAAAAGACCTTGATGCTGGGAAAGACTGAAGGCGGGAGGAGAAGGGGATGACAGAGGATAAGATGGTTGGATGGCATCACTAATGCAATGGACATGCATTCGAGTAACTCCAGGAGTTGGTGATGGACAGGGAGGCCTGGAATGCTGCAGTCCATGGGGTCGCAAAGAGTCGGACACGACTGAGCAACTGAACTGAACTGAACTGGGGGAAGGAAAACAGTAACTTGCATTCTCTCACAGCAATAAAAGGATAAAGGTTATGGCTGTTTCACCAGGTTCCCAGTCTCAGGGCACAGACCTGGATTGCTTTACATCATGGTATCTATTCCCCTCCTTGGTGGACAAACCACCAATGAGTGAAGATTACAACCTCTTAATTATGGGCTTCCCTGATAGCTCAGTTAGTAAAGAATCCGCCTGCGAGGCAGAAGACCCCAGTTCGATTCCTGGGTTGGGAAGATCTCCTGGAGAAGGGAAAGGGTACCCACTCCAGTATTCTGGCCTGGAGAATTCCCTGGACTGTATAGTCCATGGGGTCACAAAGAGTCAGACACAACTGAGCGACTTTCACTTAATCCTACCCAGCACTTTCACTTAATCCTACCTCATGCTGGAGGCCTTGGGGATGCCCAACTCCAGCCTGGGGTCCCAGGAAGTCAACCTGCCTCAACCTGCCTAGGGATCTGGTCCTTGGAAGGTTGTCATGCCTCAACCTGCTTGGGGATCCACCAGTCCAGGGTTCTCACGAGGCTGACATGCCTCAACCTAACCAAGGATTCGATCTCCAGGAGGCTGTCATGCCTCACCCTGCCTGGGAATCTGCATCCTGACCCAGGGACACCCAACTCTCAGGTTGCAACAGTACCGGTAGGATAAACTTCAGAAAGACTCACCCCTAAAGAAGTCCACCCATGGAAACAGAAGGAAGCCTATTACTTGTGGGACTGTGTCTGGCCTCAGTAATAACTCAGGGGTCCAACGAGAATCCCACTGACTTTCTGGAAAGTCTAAAAGAGGCCCTCCAAAAGTGTGATTTTGAAGGATAAATTCCTGTCCCAATGTGCATCAGACATCAGGATAAAGTTACAACAATTACAGCAGCAGGACTCTGCTGCCATTTTAGATGAGATGGTCCAGACAGCCACTGATATGCTTTATAACAGAGAAGAGGAGAGGGAGGCCAAGGCCCAGGAAAAGGAGAAAAGGATAGAGAAAAGACATGCCCAGATGCTGGTCACCCTCCATGGAAGCCCTATGGCAAACCCCGAGTCCTTGAAAGACAAGGCACGAAGCAAATGTCTAATCTGTAGACAGGTGGGACATTGAGCCAAAGAGTGTCCAAACCATGGCAAATCTCCTAAAATGGCTTGCTACAAATGCCATCAATTGGGACATTTGGCTGCATTCTGCCCTCGGGACTCAAGAGCCTCAAGGTCAAGTGCCAAGCCTTCCCTCATGATGGTTCAACAGGAATGAGGCAACCCACTCCAGCCAGCCCGCCTCTCACAGATAACCATCATGGAGCTAGAGCCAAGGGTAAAACTGAATGTGGCAGGTAGGTCCGAGAATTTCTTGGTTGACACAGGGAATACCTACTCTGTCCTGCCCTCCTACTCCAGAGCCTTCTCCTCCCAAACCTGTACTATTTGGGGTACTACAAGAAAAACAATTACAAAAAGATTCACCCAAGCACTTCTTTGTTGCTGGGATGGACGAATATTTTCGCACAAGTTTCTGGTGGTCCCTGACTGTTCTACTCCCTTATTGGGAACAGATCTCTCCCCGCCTTTGAAATCTTGCAGCTATTGACATCCTGATAGAAGATGCTTTAAAACTCTCTTTTGGGGGCAAATTAACTATTTTTACCAGCCATCAAGTGAAACAACTCCTAAATGGGAGAGGCCATTTATGGATGTCTGATCAAAGAATCCTCAGATATCAAGTAGTGCTGATGGAAAATCCAGGTCTGACTATATCCCCTTGTGAGGTTCTTAACCCTGCCACCCTCCTGCCTACCCCTGAGGGCTCTCTCCTTTCACTCTTGCCTAGAAATTTTGGACCACTGGACAAAATCCCAAGAGGCATTTTCAGAAGATCCTCTGACCAATCCTGAGGAAATCTGGTACACTGATGGAAGCAGCTTTGTCTTGGGTGGAAAAAGAAGTGCCGGATATGCAGTAGTCTCCAATTTTGAGACCACAGAGGCTAAAAATTTGCCACCAGTTACTTCAGTTCAATTAGTTGAGTTTATAGCTCTGATTTGAGCTTTAGAGCTGGGAAAAGGGAAAAGAGTAGCCATTTACACTGACTCCAAGTATGCCTTACTGGTGCTACATGCACACGCTGCTATTTGGAAAGAAAGAGGCCACTTGACCACCTTACTCTTGGAGGCAGTCCATCTGCCCACTGAGGTTTCAGTCTCCCATTGTAAAGGACACCAAAAAGGGAGCAAAGAAGTGGCATGAGGGAACCAAACAGTTGATCAGTCAGCTAAGAGAGCAGCCTTACAGAACCATGACCTAATAGGGGTTGCCACCTTAGTTCCACAGACTAATTTGCCAGAAATTCTTTCATATACTGAAGGTGAGACTCTTAAAACTAAAAGTTAAGGGCTTTCAAGAAGATCATATGGGGTGTTTCCAAAAGGAGGGACTCTTTTTTTTTCCTGGGAACCTCCAATGGAAGTTGGTTAACTCCTTACATGCCACCACTCATTTAGGGAAGAAGGCCCTCCAAAGATTACTAAAAAGGTCCTTCAGAGAACAGGCCTCCAAATGACTATAAAGCAAGTGGTCACCTCTTGTCCCACTTGCCAATTAAACAACCCCAAGGAGCTCGAAGACCCCAACTGGCCCAGCCCAACCAAAGCATGGGATCTACCCAGGAGAGGACTGGCAGAGGGACTTCACCCAGATGCTAGTTTCTCAATGGTATAAATACCTACTAGTCATGAAAGATACATTCACAGGATGGACTGAAGGCTTTCCCACCCAGACTAAGAAGACTGAGGAGACAGTAAAAAAACTGCTCCAGGAAATCATTCTGAGATTTGGCCTGCCCAGGTCACTACAAAGTGACAATCAGATATCATTTACTTCTAGGGTCACCCAAGGGGTCTCTAAAGCATTGGGCCTTACTTATTATCTCCATTGTGCTGGAAGCCTCAAGTCTTCAGGAAAAGTAAAAAGAGCCAACCAATTCTTAAAATCAGTGATTAAAAAAAATAACCCAGGAGACCTCCCTGGGATGGAAGGAGGCTTTAACAAAAGCTCTCCTCTGCACCTGTATTGCCCCTAAGGAACAGGTTGGTCTTAGTCCTTAGGAGATGCTATATGGGAGACCTTTTGTTTATGTCAATGACCTCTTCCTAGATCCAGAAGCTCAGGCCCTCCATCTCATACCATGGCCATTGGGCAATTCCAACAGGATATATGTTTGTGGGGTGTCAACCAGGAGCCAAAAAATTCTAAAGAGTCACCACTATGCTCCAGGGGCTCCTGGAGGCATGCTCCAGGGACTCAAGTCCTAATTAAAGTCTGGAAAGATGGGTCCCCAAAGGCTCAACTCCAGCCCACATGGAAGGGCCCCTGTTCTGTAATACTTTCTACCCCCACAGCAGTCAAGGTACCAGGACATGACTCCTGGATTCACTATTTACAAGTCAAGACATGGAAGAAAACAGAAGAGGACATTCAATACACCTGTGAGCCCCTGGGAGCTCTCAAATACCTATTCAGGACTACAAATGCATGCCATTCTAATGAACACCCCCAAAATTAAGTTTCTGGGGATAAGATTTCTCAGGACAGCTCTAAAGAGCCAACACAGCTTGGTAGGGGTTGTACTCCAAAATAGACAGGAGCTAGATCTCCTGATCCCTGAACAAGGAGGGACTTGAGCCATCTTGAGTGAGACATGTTGTTTCTGGGTAAATACCACCAGCCAAGTTAAAGAAACTCTCACAGTCCTCAAGAAAAAACATTCTAAATCCTACAGGACCTCAAAGAACGAGCTGGAGAGTTCTTGGGGTGGCTACAATCTCTCTTTGGGGGAATCCTTCTTCTGATGGGGAATTTGGAGTTGGCTAATGCCCCTACTAATCCTTGTTATCACCATACTGATGCTTCTTATGATTACTCCATGTATTATCAATTATCTAACCCATTTTATCTCTGCCCAGGTGAACAAGCTATAACAAGCAGTGCCAGTTCAACAAGGATATATAAAACTACACCCGACCACAGAAAATACCACTCACCCCTATATGGACACTGCTATAAGGACTTTGAGGCTTGCAACTGGTAAGAGGAGGAGGCCCAATGCTCCTCGCCATCCCAGTTCAGCAGGAAGTAGCCAGAGAGACCTCAGTACCCCTATTCTCAAAGAATTGGGCCTCCCATCTCTTGAGGGGAGAATGTTAGGTAGTTAGAATAGGAAAAAATGAGTCCAGAATGGTGGAGGCTAAAAGACAAAGAAGGGGAAAGCTCATGAAAATAGAACAAAGGAAGGTCCAAGGACCAGAGTGAGAACCTCAGGTAAAGCAAACAGCCCTCCTGGCTAGCCCAGTTTACATAGGGCAGGCTCAGGGGGATGAGAAAAAACATAAAAAGGGAGCCAAAGTTGAGCCGGGGGCTTCTCTTCTCTTCGTGTCTTTTGGGTTGGCCTGCCCTCATGCCTCAAGGATGTATTTTCCTTTGCTTTCTAAATAAAACTGAGCTGTAACACTGGTCCATCCATGGAAATTACACGGGGCTGTAACACTGATCTATCCATCGCTTCAAATTTTTGGTGCAACTAGACAGAACCAAGGAAATCACAAGCTCCCCAGACAGTTGGATGATATCACCAACTCAATGGACATGAGCTTAAGCAAGCTCTGGGAAATGGTGATGGACAGGGAAGACTGCCATGCTCCAGTCCATGGGGTCACAGTCAGACAT
This sequence comes from Muntiacus reevesi, assembly GCF_963930625.1. Taxonomy (NCBI): domain Eukaryota; kingdom Metazoa; phylum Chordata; class Mammalia; order Artiodactyla; family Cervidae; genus Muntiacus; species Muntiacus reevesi. The sequence goes on from NC_089249.1 coordinate 220,680,788, forward strand.
GACTGACTGACTGAACAACAACATTGTGGCTGCATCTTTTATTTCAAATTCCAATTGTTCTTTGTTAGTATTTAAGAATGTAATTTTTTGGGGGGGTTTCCCTGGTGGTTCAGATGGTAAAGAATCCACCTGCAATGCAGGAGACCTGAGTTCGATCCCTGGGTCGGGAAGATCCCCTGGAGGAGGGCCTGCAACCCACTCCAGTATTCTTGCCTGGAGAATCCTCATGGACAGAGGAGCCTGGCAGGCTACAGTCCATGGGGTTGCAAAGAGTCAGACATGACTGAGTGACTAAGCACACACACAATTATTTTTAATATGCTTTGTCTCCATTATGTTTTGATTATGGTAAAATATATAACATAACATAAAATTTACCAGCTTAATCATTTTCAAGTGTTAAATATATTCTCATTGTTGTGCAGCCAACCTCCAAAACTTTTTCATCTTGAAGAACAAACTCTGTACACAATACCCTCTCAATTTACTCTCTTCCAAGTCCTTAGTAACCATCATTCTATTTGTTGTTTTTATGATTTGACTGCCTAAGTACCACATATAAGTGGAATCACACAATATTTGTCTTGTTATGATTGATTTATTTCATTTAGCATGATATCCTCTACATTAGTGATTGACTTTTGTGTATTAACTTTAGTATCCTGTGACCTTGTGATATTTGCTTAGCTCCATAAATTGTTTTGTATCATTATATTTTTTTGGTATGTCAATTCTTTGGAATTTTGTTTATAGACAATTGTATCTTCCACAAGTAGTTTCATTTCTTTCTTTCTAATCTTTAATCTTTTATTTCTTCTTATTTTGTTATTGCACTAGCTAGGATTTCCAGTACAACTTTGAAGAGGCATGCTAAGAGAGGACACTCTTGCTTTCTTCCAAGTCTTAAGAGAGTATTCAATTTTCACCATTGTGTATGTTATTAGCTGTAAGTTTTCTGTATATTCGTTGTAAAAAAAAAAAAAAAAAAAAAAGGTTTATTCTATTACTAATTTGCTGAGAATTTTTTTTATCAAGAATGAGTGTTGGATTTTATCTGGTTTTCTGCATCAATTAATATGATCATATGATTTTTTTCTACTTTAGTACATTAATATGATTAATTACATGGATTGATTTTAAGATGTTGACTAAGACTTGCATATCTGGAATAAAGGTCTTCCTAGGTGGTGCTAGTGGTAAAGAACCTGCCTGCCAATGCAGGAGATGCCTGAGACCAGGTCCTATCCCTGGGTCGGGAAAATCCCCTGGAGGAGGGCAGGGCAATCCTCTCCAGTATTCTTGCCTAGAGAATTCCATGGACAAAGGAGCCTGGTCGGGTACAATCCATTGGGTTGCAAAGAGTCAGATACTGCAGTGACATAGCATTCACACAAACACCTGAAATAAATCTAATGTGGTTGTGGTATATAATTTACATTGTTTGATTTGATTGGCTAATATTTTCTTGAGGATTTTTTGAATTTATATTCATGAGAAATATTGGTCTGTTATTTTCCTTTCTTGTGATGTTTTTATTTGGTTTTAATATTAGGATAAAGTTGGCCTCATAGAATATATTTGGAAGTGTTCACAGTGCTGCTATTTTCTGGAAGTGAATATAGAGAACTGTTACATATTCTTTCTTAAATGTTTTTTAGAATTCACCAATAAAACCACCTGGGCCTGGTGCTTTCTTTTTTTGAAGTTTAATAATTATTGTTCCATTTCTTTAATAGATATAGAACTATTAAGCTTACCAATCTCTCCTCTGTGAGATTTAGCAGTTTGTCTCTTTTAAGAAATTGGTTCTTTTCATAAAATCATCTAATTTGTGAGCATGGAGTTGTTCATAGTATCTCTTTATTATTCTTCCAATGTCCATGGGATCATCAGTAATTTGAGGCTCCTCCCTTCTCTTCTTGGTTAACCTGACTTATCAATGTTACTGATCTTTTCTAAGAACCAGGTTTTTTTCATTATTTTTTTTCTACTGGCTTCCCATTTTAAATTTTATAGTTTTTACACTAATGTTTATTATTCTTTTTGTTATGCTTGATTTAGGCTATTGCTTGTCTGTCCCAGTTTCTTAAGGGAAAACCTTGAGTTAATGATTTTTTCTAATATATACATTATATGCTATAAATTTCCCTCCATGCACTACTTTCACTACATTTCACAAAACTTGACAAACTGTATTTTATTTATTTCAAAATAATATTTTTGCTTTCCCTTTAGACTTCTTAAAGTTGTACATTGATTATTTAAGTGCTTCATGGAAATGATAAAAAAAATTTGGCAGACCCCTACCTTATTACTATAGCTTTTTATTTTTTTTAATTGGAGGATAGTTGTTTTACAACACTATGTTGGTTTTTGCCATACATCAAGATGAATCAGCCACAGGTATACATATGTCCCCTCCCTCCTGAGCCCCCCACTCATCTCCCTCCCCATCTCACCCCTCTAGGTTGTCTCAGAGCACTGGGTTGATCTCCCTGTGTCACACATTGATACAGCCACTATGGAGAACAGTATGGAGATGCCTTAAAAGATGAAAAATAGAACTACCATATGACCCAACAATCCCATTACTGGGCATATATCCTGAATAAACCATAATTGAAAGAGAGCCATGTACCCCAATGTTTATTGCAGCACTTCTTAGCTAAGACATGTAAGCAACCTAGATGTCCATTGACAGACGAATGAATACAAAAACTGTAGTACATATATACAATGAAATATTACTCGGCTATAAAAAAGAATGCATTTGAGTCAGTCCCAATGAGATAGATGAACCTAGCGCATGACATAAAAGTTACCATCTTAATGATTTGTGTGCAGTACAGTTCTGTTAAGCATATTCACATTGTTGTGCAACCAATTGCCAAAATTATTTCATACTGCAAAACTGAAACTCTGTACCTACTCAATAATAACTCCCTTTTTTCTCCTCTCTCCATCTCCTGGAAACTACCATTCTACTTTTTTTTTAACAAATTTGTCTACTCTAGGTAACTCGTAGAAGCAGAATCATACAGTACTTGTCTTTTTGTGACTGACTTACCTTACTAACACAGTGTTCTCAAAGTTAATCTTTGTTGAAGCATGGGTCAGAATGTCCTTTTCAAGGTTGAATAATATTCCATTGTATGTATATACCACATTTTATCTATTCATTTGTCAATGGACATTTGTGCTGGTTCTACCTCTTAGCTATTGTGAAGAGTGCTGTTTAGAAAATAGATGTGCAAATATCTCCATGATTCTACTTTCAGTTATTTTGGCCATATATCCAGTAGTAGACTTGCTATTGATCAGTTGCTAAGTCATGTCCAACTCTTTGCAACCCCATGGACTGCAGGACACCAGGATTCCCTGTGTTTCACTATCTCCAAGAGTTTGCTCAAACTCATGTCCATTGAATCGGTGATGCTATCCAATCATCTCATCTTCTGTCACCTCCTTCTCCTCCTGTGTTCCATCTTTCCCAGCATCAGGGTCCTTTCCAAGGAGCTGGCTCTTTACATCAGGTGGTCAAAGTATTAGAGTTTCAGCTTCAGCATCAGTCCTTCCAATGAATACTCAGGGTTGATTTCCTTTAGAATTGACTGTTTTAATCTCCTTGCTGTCCAAGGGACTTTCAAGAGTCTTCTCCAGCACCACAGTTCCAAAGCATCAATTCTTTGATGCTCAGCCTTATGGTCCAACATCCGTACATGACTGCTAGGAAAGTCACAGTTTTGACTACATGAATGTCAGCAAAGTGATGTCTTTGCTTTTTAGTACAGTGCCTATGTTTGTCATAGCTTTTCTTCCAAGGAGCAAATGTCTTTTAATTTCATGGAGTGGAGCTGTGGAACAAGTAACTTTTATGACCCAGAAATGGTCTTTTTCAGTGAATATTCCACCTAAATTTGACATGCTATTGGATGGAATATTTTTAAAATGCCAATTAGATCTAGCTACTTCATAGTGCTATGCAAATCAAATATATCTTTATTAATTTCCTGCTTGATTGACCTGTCACTTACTGAGAGCAGGTATTGGGATCTCAACCATAATAGTGAATTTGTCTATTTATTTTAGTTCTATCGGTTTTTGTTTCACATATTTTTATACTATTTTGTAATATACATGTTTAAGACTGCTGTCTTCTTGAAGTACTGACTCCAATGTCATTTTGTAGGAATCCATTTTTATTCTTGATAAATGTAATTATTCTTGTCTAAAATTAATATAACTACCCCAGCTCTCATTTGATTAGTGTTAGCATCTTATATTTCTCCCTCTTTCATTACTTTTAACTTATCAGGGTCTTTATATTTAAAGGAGTTTCTTAAAAAAATAAATAAATAAAAATAAAGAAGTTTCTTCTAAGGGTATAATTGGTTTGTTTTTTTTTAATCCAAAAGACAATTTTGTCTTTTAATTAGTATACTAAGATCAGGGCTTCCCAGGTGGCACAGTGGTAAAGAAATCACCTGCCAATGCAGTAGACACAAGAGATGTAGTTTTGAAACCTGGGTCAGAAAGATCCCCTGAAGAAGGAAATACAATCCACTCCAGTATTTTTGCTGGAAAATTCCATGGACAGAGGTGCCTGGTGGGCTACAGTCCATGAGGTTGAAAAAGAATAGGACACAACTGAGCACACACACACACACACACAAAAGCAATCACATTTAAAGTGATCATTGATATAATTGAATTAATGTCAACAATGTTTATAACTTTTTTCTATTTATTGGCAGAGGCTTCTTTATCTGCCCTCTCTGGTGTAAATAGAGTATTCAAAATAATTCTACTTAATCTCCTCTCTCTCATTTCTACTTCCTTAAAAAATTAGCTATAGAACTTACAATATACATTTTTAAATAATTTAACTCTACCTTCAAATAACACTATTCCACTTTATGCCTATTTCAGGAACATGGATGACAGAGTTATCCACTTGCTAAACCATCTGATATACTGTTACTATTTTATGATTTTAATATTTTATTTATTTATTTATTTTCGGCTGTGTCAAGTCAGTTGCAGCACATGGGATTTTTGGTGCAGCACGCAGGCTTCTCTCCACCTGTGGTTCATGGGCTCCAGGGCATGTGGGTTTTATAGTTTGCAGCATATGGGCTCTCTAGTTGAGGCACATAGGCTCAGTAGTTGCAGCATACACAAGCTTAGTTGCCCTATGGCATGTGGGATTTTAATTCCCCAACGAAGGATCAAACCCATGTCCCTTGCATTGGAAGGCTGATTCTTAACCACTGGACCACCATGAAAGTCCCCTTATTTTATTATATTAAACAAATTAGCTTTTAGATAAATTACTACATAAGATTTCCTTTTTTTTAATATTTACTTATTTATATATTTTGCTGTGCTGGGTCTAAGTTGTGGCACACTGGATCTTCTAGTTGTGGCATGCAAACTCTTAGGTGTGGCAAGTGAGACTGACCAAGGATTGAACCCCAGACCCCTGTGTTGGGAGCATAGAGTACTAGCCACTGACCTGCCAAGGAAGTCCCAGGTTTCTTTTCATTTAAAATATTTCTCCTGCAGTGTTCTTGTTTTCTTCATATAGATCCAAGTCTCATTATCCTCCATTATGCTTTATCATTTTCCTTCTACCTCAAGAAAATGCTTTTAACATATCTGTTGGTGAATCCTCTCAGTTTTCAGTTGTCTGAGAAAGTCTTCGTCTGTGCTTCACTTTTTAAAAATAATTCTGTTGATATAGAATTCTAGTGTGTGTGTGTGTGTGTGTGTGTGTGTGTGTTTCTTTCAACGCTTTAAATATTTCACCTCACTCTTGTTTGCATGCTCTCTGATGAGAAATCTGCTGTAATTCTTTACCTTGTTTCGCTATAGTCAAGGTAGGTTGGTATGGCTTTTGTTTTCTTTTTTCCTGACTTCTTTCAAGATTTTCTCCTCTTTGATTTTCTGCAGTTTGAAAATGTTGCCTAAGTGTACTTATTTTTGGTATTTATTCTGCTTAATGTTCTCTAAGATTCTTGGCCTTATGACTTAAGGTCTGCCATTAACTTTGGAAAATTTTTCATCATTATTACTTCAAATACTTATTTTGTTCTGGTCTCTTTTTCTTCTCTTTCTTCTGGTATTCCAAATATGCATATATTAAACTCTTTGAAACTGTCCCACAGTTCCTGGGTGTTGGGTTTATTTTCCAATTCTTTTTTCCTGTTGCATTTCAATTTGGGAAGTTCCTAATGATCTTTCTTCAAGACCATATTTCCTCAACCCTGTCAAGACTACTGATGAAAGATCTTCATTTCTATTTCATCATTTTCCCTTTTTATTCCTTCTGCTATATTTTCTGTTACATCTAGCCTTTCTTTTTTATCTTTTCTTAAGTTTCACTCTTTTTTCGGCATGATTCATCTGTTCTTTCATGATGTCTACCTTTTGCATGAGAACCCTTAATATGTTAATAACTATTACTTTAAATTCTCTGATAATTTCAATGTATAGGTCAGGTTTTGATGTTCACTTTACCCCTTTAGATGACATTTTTCTCTTTCTGCCTTTTTGCATGAATGTGTAATATTTTTGTAGAAATCTTAAAATGCTTTATCTAGGAATAGGAACTGAGGTAAATCTATTAATATGAGAATTTATATTAACCTGACTAGAATTTGGGCTTTGGAGCTGGGTTTTGTTTAATGCATTCTAAATTTATAGGTACTAGAGGCTTCAAATTCCACTAGTTTCCTTGATTTTGCAACCTTTATTACTTTGAGCTTCCCTAAGTATTCCTCCTCAGAGAGAAAGAACCATTGTCTTGTAGTTCACTCAACTGTAATTCATGATTAGTATATTAGAGCCACATTGGTATCATTGCAAGGTGTGAGAAGGAGAAGCATTCTATAATCTTCCAATCAAGTTTTTGTCTTTCAGTTAGCCTGTGACCTTCACAAATATTTCTTTTAAAGCTTCAAAATCCTCCCTCCTTAGGTGAGTTAGGAAAACTACAAAGGGCTGGGGTGGGGAAAATGCCCTTCCCCCTGTTAGGGAAATTAAATAGTCTTGTTTAGGCTTCAGAGACAAAGCAGAGCAGGCCTCTGACCTTGCTTCTAAGCTGCCTGGACACTGCCCTGACCATGAATGACTGTGACTGACTGCATGCTGTGAGGGCAAGCCTTGCAGCACCTTAGATAAGACGGCGGAGGAATTTTGAGATTGTTGAGCCCCTGGAGGGTGTCTAGCCAACCAAGCCCCAGGTTTAACAACATTCCATGTTTTCCACAACAAAACAAACAATATCAACATGAAACCAGAGCTCCAATTTGTTCACAGATTAATGTAGCTTGCTTGCATCCTGGGATTATAAACGGGAACCCTGAACTGCAATTTTTGAAGTCTCCCTTATGGAGTGGAAACACTGCCTGGGACTCCAGATGTATTGTGTCACAGGACTTTCCACCGCTGTTTAAGTCCTGATGTTGGTCAAAATCCAATTTGGTGATGTATCCTCTGCTGTTTCTATTTCTCTTTTCTTTTAATGTTAGTGCATTGAAAGTAAGATAAGTAATTTTTAATAAATACTGGTATTATTTATTTGTATATAACGAGTGGCTTATTTTGTTAACAAATCCTTCGAACCTGAGATGAAAGTGAAAACTTTCTGCAAAACATCCCCTGGTGGAATAAACCCTGGTAATGTTTTTTCCCTAGATAGTAGGCTGTTATGTAGAATTCCCTGGGCAAACCTCCTGGGATTTCTGGAGGTGACACCTGCAAAAGTAAGGGGTCCCCTAAGATGGTGACCCCAGTAGTTTCTCAGTCTCATACTGACCCACACTCAAATTCCAGCAATTCGTCAAAATGACTGGATAAGTATTCCTACCAGGTGATGGCTCCAGTGCCTTCTAGATTAACAGATCTTGGCTATGGTCTCTGTTTGCCTGTCTCTCCAGATTCCAGGTTGGAAATGTTCTCTGAAACTCAGTTCTCTGACGAGTCTAAGAAGAGCCTCTGATTTTCAGTTTGTCCAGCTTTTTCTTGATATATGGGTAAGAGTGTAAGGACTCCAAGTTCTTTACAAGTCTGAATTAAAAGTCTTCTAGGATAGAGATCTTAATAATAGTACATTGCTATATGTTCAAGAAATTGGTTTTTTACTTATTTAATGACTCAATATGGTTCTAAGAATTTTATTAATATATCAATTTGTTTTGCAATATTTTAGGCTTCTAAATCAAAATATAATTACTAGAAGAACAAACCTCTGATATGTATTTTATTCAACACCACTAAGGAATTAACTCAATTCTGACACTATCGACTCGAAGATAGCCTCAGATCCCACAGGTTAAGGGCCCAGTCCTACAAAACTGTCCTCACCTCCTCCTCAGACACCAATCCTAAGTCCAGGTTGTCACCCATGCTTTTGAACTACCAGCTGTAGATGGGTTTCCATGGCCCTCCTTCGGCTCAATTAATTTGTTAGAGTAGCTCAAAGAACTCAGATAAATACTTTACGTACTGGATCAGAAAAGGATGTAACTTAGGAAATGCCAGATGGAAGAGATGCATGGGACAAGGCATGCGGGAAGGGGTGCAGAGCTCCCATGCTCTCTGGAATCTTCATTCTCCCCAAAACTCCACATGTCCACCAACTTGGAAGTTCTCCAAACATTGTTTGCTTTTTATGGAAGCTTCATTATGTAGGCACGGTTGGCCACTGATGATTGAACTCAATCTCCAGACCCTTGAACTCAATCTCCAGGCCCTTTCTCCTAGGTTTGGGGGGGTGGACCAAAATTTCCAACTCTCTAATCACATGGTTGGTTCCCCTGGCAAACAGTCTCCAGCCTCAAGGTTATCTAGGGGCTTTCCAAGAGTCACCTCATCAATATAACAAAAGACACCTTTATAGTTCATATCCTTTAGGAAATTCCAAGAGTTTTAGGAGCTCTGTGCCAGGAACAGGAGGAAGACCAATGTATAGATAGATAGATAGGTAGATAGATAGATAGATATCACAATATCACAAAAACCAAAATCAATATGTCAACTGAAAAAAATGCACAACCTAAAAGCTGAGAATTATGATTTATTCAGTAGACTTACTGAGGACTTTAAGTTAAAGATATAGCCCCTCAGATAGCTCTGAGGAACTGTTCCAAAGAGGTAAGAAAGGAGCCAGGATACATAGGAGTTTTTGCTGGGAAAAAAAAAAAAATGTAGGCTGACATCCAAAAATTATTCCTAATAGCAAAAAAACAGACATCTCAAGTTAATGATTTTAGTGCTTTTCTATGTACGGGAAGATGCAGGAGCCTGGGCTTATTGAAATTATTCCTTTGATATGCACCTTAACTATCTGGGGTCATTATACTGTTTTTCTCCAGTTCCCTTCAATATGCACCTTTGGGGTAACAGTGGTGGCTGATGGCTTTGTGGCCACAACATCTTTTGTTTATTGTTGTTCAGTTGCTCACTTGTGTCTGACTCTTTGTGACCCCATGGACTGCAGCATGCCAGCCTTCCCTGTCCTTCACTATCTCCTGGAGTTTGCTCAAACTTATGTTTGAGTCAAGGATGTCTATTGAGTCAATGATGCCATCCAATCATCTCATCCTCTGTCACCCTTTTCTCCTCGTGCCCTCAACCTCTCCCTGAAAAGCATCAGGGTCTTTTCCAATGAGTTAGCTCTTCACATCAGGTGGCCAAAGTATTGGAGCTTCAGCATCAGTCTTTCCAATGAATATTCAGGACCGATTTCCTTTAGGAGTCACTGGTTTGATCTCCTTACTGTCCAAGGGACTCTCTGAAATGGTATTCTTTGTCCACAAATATATTTCCCAGACCTGGGTCCTTTAAATAACATAAATCATGCAGTACAGTTAGGTGGAAGTACCTTGCTAGCAGCAATTTTGTTGCACACATTGCAGTGGGGTTCTGGAGAGGCTGTAAGGACTCACTCCTCCAAGTGTGCACAGATGCTCAGGGACCCTGGCTCCAGAGCCACTAAGTCAGAATCTGTGTTGTTGACAAAAAGTTAATCAGTCAATCTACAAAAGAATGTAGCAACAGCATCGCAAAAAGTTCCGAGAACTGTTCTGCCCAGTAGAAGTCAAAGCACATTTATTTAAGTTTTTTGAGACAGAGGGCTGTACATCAAATGATGTATTACTGACAATTTACACAATTCAAATCCACAAGTATGAAGTAGTGGGCCATGTGACCCCTCACAAAATTGAGAAGTTAATCTTTTTTAAAAAATAATATTTAGGTTTTTGGGGGGGCTGTGCTGGGTCTTTATTGCTGCACAGGCCTTTCTCTAGTTGCAGCAAGTGGGGGCTACTCTCTAGTTGTGGTGCACCAACTTCTCATTGCAGTGGCTTTTCTTGTTGTGGAGTGCAGGCTCTAGGATGTGAGGGCTTCAGGAGTTGTGACACATTGGCTCAGTAGCTGTGGCTCCCAGGCTCTAGAGCACAGGCTCAATACTTGTGGTTCATGGGCTTAGTTGCTCCGTGGCGTGTAGAATCTTCCCAGAGCAGGGATCAAACCTGTGTCTCCTGCACTGGCAGCAGATTCTCTAACACTGAGCCACCAAGGAAGGCTGGTAGTTTATCTTTTAAGCAGTTGTCTTGTTGATGTTAAGAGAATGGTTGCTCTTTAGGGTTGAGCAGGTATTTCTGCGGATGGGAGAGTTTGGTTGATGTATAAGTCAGATACACAATGCAGAGTGACAGGAGCCATAAAATACAAATTTTATTTCACAGTGTGTTAATACCATCCCCACTTGATCCATGGAAATGACAACCTCAGAGACATAGACCACACTAAAGCCACTTAACATCCCCAATGCAAAATTTGGACCCTGAAGACCACCCACTAATTTGGCCTAATCAGTGTTTCCCTAACTGCCTTATAAATGCCCCACTTAAAATAAATGCTTCTACAGTTTTTCTTAATAAGTTGATCTCTATCTTCTCCTACTTACTCATTCAATGCTTCCAGAACACCTTCTAGGTGGAAGATATTGCAGCAGCTCTGACAATCCAGTGATGGGTGATGAATGGCTTTGCCCACAGGAGAGACAGACATAAGACATAATGTTTCAGGCATAGCATATGGCAGAAGGGATGCTGGGATCACTTTAGAGGAGTTCAGTTGGAGAAGTCTGCAGAGAAGGAAAACCATTTGCCCTGGGTCTTGCAAGATAAATGAGTGGGACTACACCAGACAGGTGAATGGTGAAGGCCATTCCCAGGGGAGGAAACACCTTCTCTACTTGTCTCTGATAGTATTATAAGACAGAGAACATATGGCTATATAAGTGCTTTGTAAAACAGCAAATGAAGTTTACTGACAAGCTAACCAGGATGTCTCTGAATTTGCAAGAACACTCTGACCCCTGCTTTGGGGCTCACCACCATATCTGAGCTATTCTATTAACAATACTATCCTGAAGCTTTATGCCTAGGACTAGACAGCCTTCCCTGGCTGAGAGATGCCAGTCAAGGGGATCTGTTTGCTTTTGTTTGTTTGTTTGTTTGAAATTGAAGTATGTTTTTGTTGTTCAGTTGCTAAGTCATGTCCAACTCTGGAATCCCATGGACTGCAGCACACCAGGCTTCCCTGTCCTTTACTATCTCCCGGAGTTTGTTCAGATTCATGTCCATTGAGTTCCTGATGCCATTCAACCATCTGATCCTCTGTTTCCCCTTTCTCCTCTTGCCCTCAGTCCTTCCCATCATCAGGGTCTTTTCCAATGAGTCAGCTGTTTGCATAAGGTGGCCAAAGTATTGGAACTTCAGCCTTAGCATCAGTTCTTCCAGTGAATATTCAGGGTTGATTTCTTTTAGGATTGACTGGTTTGCTCTCCAGGGCATACTCAAGAGTCTTCTCCAGCACCACAGTTCCAAAGCATCAATTCTTTGGTGTTCAATCTTCTTTACTGTCCAACTCTCAACACTGTACATGACTACTTGCTCCCACGGCTTGGTCAGTGAGCTCAGAGGTGTTGGGAATGATGCTTAGGGCTCAGTGGTTCCCAGTATGGGCTCCTCCATGACAACCGAGGTTTCTGGAATGGCAGTAACAGGAGCTGAAAACTCTTCCTCAAGTGTGGAGACAATCATACCCTGAGTCAGGAGCCCTCCTGTAGCACTCAGCATCAACCAATTTTTCTCTGGTTATCACTGTGTCCATTCTGTGTGCCAGCTCCCAGGACCTCAGTCCCATCAGAAGCCCCAACATTCATTTTCCTGTGTTTTGATGGCTGAAATCACCCAGTTAAATGGCTGAGCTGGGATTCAAGTCAGATGTGTCTGTCTTTGTGGCATCTATGGGGTCACACTTCCCAGAAGCTTCAGGAGAGATGGCATCCCTGAAAGCTCATCAAAGGGGGTGGGGTATTTTGGCTTGTTTGGCCAGGATGGGGAGGTGATGGGATGGAGGAGCCAGCCAGATGCCACAGACATCTCAGGTCAAATGAAGTCTGATTCCTTCTCAGCTTGATTTCACCTAGAACTGAAAACATATGGGTCCAAGCTGCCTGAGGGTCTGAGGGCCAGGCTGCAATCGCTTCTGTTCTGAGGGTCTGGGGCTGAAGGCTGTGTAGGGAACATCAAAGCTCTAGCATGGACCTTTTGACTTAGAAAAGAATTCAACTGTGGGGCTAAAAAGCTCATCCTTTCAGAGGGCAGCAGACCCAGGGAAACCCAGGGCAAATCTGGGAAGATAAGGCAGATGTCAACAGATGCCTTGTAAACAATGTAGCTACTTGCCAGAAGAGATAGCCAGGAAGATAAAGAAGGGTAAAGGAAAGATGCCTAATGGACTTAATGCTCATTCAACAGGGAAGACTCATCCCTTTGCAATGTTGAGCAGTGAGGCTGTTTGGAAGAGATGCTGGGCTGTGTAGAAATGAATCCGTTTATCACAAACCTGCCTCTTTCCCTCCTGTTACAAAAATGCCCTGCAAAGGGATGAGCATGGGGCTCAGTTCACTGAGTCTTAAAATATGTATGTTAAGTGACTTGGGCATTTATTCATTCACTACCACACTAACAGGGGGACAAGTAGTCCTGGTTTGCTCAGGACTGGGCTATTTTCTGGGATGTGTGACATCCCAGAAATGACACTGTCCATTTCCTGGACAGTGCTTCCAGGACTGTCTTGGGCACACTAGGGTTAGCTGGTCCCCAACTTCCTGAGAACCCATAATGGACCAGGCCCTGGGCCCCCACAGAGCTCTGTTCTTTTTTTAATATTTTTAAAATGTATTTCATTTATAGTTGACTTAACATTGTGTTACATTTCTGGCATACTGCAATGTAATTCAGTAATACATGCATGTATAATAGTTTGTACCTGCTAATCCAAAACTCCTAAGCCATCCCTTTCCCTCCTCTCCTCCCCCTTGGAAATCACAAGTCTGTTCTGTATGTCTGTGAACCTGTTTCTGCTTCGTCGATAAGTTCATTTGTACCATGATTCCACATGTAAATGATATCATATGGTATCTGTCCTTCTGACTGACTTCACTTAGTATGATTAATCTCTAGGTTGCTGCAAGTGGCATTATGTAAAACATTTTTTATGGCTAAGTAGTATTCCACTACACACACACACACACACACACACACACACACCCCACATCTTCTTTATCCATTCATCTGTCAATGGACACTTACGTTGTTTCCATGTCTTGGTTATTGTAAATACTACTACTGTGAACATAGTGGTGCATGTATCTTTTTTAATTACAGTTTTATCTGGGTATATGCCCAGGAGTGGGATTGCTGAATGATATAATTCTATTTTTAGTTTTTTGAGGAATCGCCATACTACCTTCCATAGTGGCTAAGCCCATTTACATTCCCACCAACAGTGTAGGAAGGTTCCCTTTTCTCCACACACTCTCCAGCATTTGTTATTTATAGACTTTTTAATGATGGCCATTCTGACTAATGTTAGGTATACCTCGTAGTTTTGATTTGGTTTTTTTTTTTTTAATAATTAGCAATGTTGAGCATCTTTTCATGTGCCTATTGGCCATCTGTATATCTTCTTTGGGCTTCCCTGGTAGCTCAGCTGGTAAAGAATCTGCCTGCAATGCAGGAGACCTCAGTTCAATTCCTGGGTTGGGAAGTTCCCCTAAAGAAGGGATATATATTTAGTTGTTCTATTTTTTGCTTGCATTTGTTGTTGTTATTGTTGTTGCTGTTGTGTGAGTTGTTTATATATTTCGGAAATTAAGCCCTAGTCAGTCTCATCGTTTGCAAATATTTTCTCCTAGTCCATAGGTTGACTTTTCCTTTTATTTATGACTTCCTTTCCTTTACTAGGTCCCATTTGTTTACTTTTGCTTTTATTTCTATTGCCTTGGGAGACTGACCTAAGAAAACATTGCTACAACTTATGTCTATAGAATGTTTTGTCTCTGTTCTCTTCTAGTTCTTTAGTGTCTTTTATTTAATTCTTTAAGCCATTTTGTGTTACTTTTGGCTATGGTGTGAAAGTACGCTCTAACTTCATTGATTTGCATCCCACTGTCCAGCTTTCCCAACACCACTTGCTAAAGAGACTTTTTTCTCCATTGCATATTCTTGCCTTCTTTGTCAAAGATTAATTGTCCATAGATGCGTGGGGTTATTTATGGGCTCTGTGTTCTGTTTCATTGATCCATATGTCTGCTCTTATGTCAATACCACACTGTAGTTGTTTTTAAAATTTTATTTATCTATTTATTTATTATTTTTGGCTGTGCTGGATCTATATTGCTGCAGGCAGGCCTTCTCTAGTTGCAGTGAGCAGGGACTACTCTTCATTGCAGTGCACAGGTTTCTCACTGCAGTGGCTTCTCATTGCAGAGCACAGGGTCTAGATGTGCGGGCATCAGTAGTTGTGGTGCATGGGTTTAGTTGCTCCAAGCCATGTGGGGTCTTCCCAGACCAGGAATCAAATCCATGTCCCCTGCATTGGCAGGTGGATTCTTAACCACTCAACCACAAGGGAAATCCCAATACCACACTGTTTTGATTACTGTAACTTTGTTGTATTATCTGAAGTCTGGGAAGGTTATGCCTCCTATTTTGTTCTTTTTCTTCAGGATTCCATTGGAAATTTTGGGTCTTTTATGGTTCCATGTAAGTTTTAGGATTATTTGTTCTAGTTCTGTGAAAAATGTCATGGGTAATTTGACAAAGATCACATCAAATCTGTAGATTGCTTTGGGTCAGTTCAGTTACTCAGTCATGTCTGACTCTTTGCGACTCCATGGACTGCAGCATGCCAGGCCTCCCTGTCCATCACCAACTGCTGGAGCTTACTCAAACTCATGTCCATCACGTTGGTGATGCCATCCAACCATTTCATCCTCTGTTGTCCCCTTCTCCTCCCGCCTTTGATCTTTCCCAGCATCAGGGTCATTGGAAAACCAATGAGTCGGTTCTTTGCATCAGGTGGCCAAAGTATTGAAGCTTCAGCTTCAGCATCAGTCCTTCCAATGAATATTCGGGACCAATTTCCTTTAGGATTGACTGGTTGGATCTCCTTGCAGTCCAAGGGACTCTCAAGAGTCTTCTCCAACACCAGTTCAAAAGCATCAGTTCTTTGGCACTCAGCTTTCTTTATGGTCCAACTCTCACATCCATATATGACTACTGGAAAAACCACAGCTTTGACTAGACAAACCCTTGTTGCTTTGGGTAGTATGACCATTTTAAGACTATTAATTCTTCCAATCTTACAGCCCTTTTCTGCTTGCTAGATGAGATGCTAGATTGAGTGATTCACGAATCATTCAATAAAGCCAATTAGATCTTGGAAATTTACCCAGTTGAATTTTTGTTATTTAACACTATCTATGGCCTAAAATGGGCTTCCCAGTTGGTGCCAGTGGCAAAGAACCCACCTGCCAATGCAGATAGACATGAGAGACACAGGTTTGATTCCTGGGTCAGGAAGATCCCCTGGAGGAGGGCATGGCAACCCATTCCAGTATTCTTGCTTGGAGAATCCCATGAACAGAGGAGCCTGGCAGACTATGGCCCATACGATCACAAAGAGTAGGATACAACTGAAGCAACTTGGCATGCATGCACACACATGGTCTAAAACACCCAGAACTCCCACTTCCAGGGCACACTGTAAGTTGTACTTCCCACTTCTTTAAAGTTAGGCCAAGTTACTCATTTTGGCAAATAAAAGGTAAATGAAGTGCAAATCTAAGGACCCCCATATGCATTTACCACATACCCTATACCTGCCTATTCTCAGGCTCCAGTGAGCACCAGAATCATGTGGAGGGCTTGTTTAGCAAGTAGGTCCTGGTGCCACTCCCAGAATTTCTGATTCAGTATGTCTGGAATGCTGGGGCCTGAGAACACGCATTTCTAACAAGTCCCAGGTGATATTTATGCTGCTTGTCTGACAAATCTACTTTAGGAACAAAGGTTCTTGAAGAATCCTCTTTGGGCCAGAGTCTCTGGGTGATACCTCCCTATTGAGCTATGTTTAAGGTGAAGGACAGGTGAGAAGCAAATATTTTTTCTTTGCTCAGTGCACTGACATTTTCATGCACAAAATTCTTAGATCCCATAAGAACTCATGAAAACAACACTGTTTTGATTAAAAAGTGGCTTGTTCAGCTTTGATTGGGTTTCAGCATACAAATCCTCAGGCAATTAAATCCTCTTTGTGCAGAACTGCCAAGAGGTCCTTGGGCATGTCCTAAGGAACATCCCCCTTGGTCCTCTTCTGGTAATAGGATAACTACTTCCAAGAAAGAATTCAAGAATTTCCTGGGATGGCAACCTCTCTCCTCTATGTCTTCCATGGGCTCTGCCTATGTCTTGAATTCACCCTGTGGATAGCAAGAAAACAGACCCAAAATGTAGTCACTTACACTAAGCCCCATGAACTTAATGCTTAGTGTAAGTATAGTTTTGGCCTCTCCCAGGAATGGAATTTTAAACCAGTCAACCAGGAATTATCTGGTCATCACTAGTGAAATAATCTGCATGGTGGACGTCTGCAGCCCCCTAAAGGAAGGTGATCTTGCTACGACAAGTCCATTTTTGCCAGTATGACTTCCCTTTTCCTGCTCCCTTCTGCCTATAAATGTCTTTCATTTGTACAGCTCCTTGGAGCTCCTTTCCATCCACTAGATGGAACGCTACCTGATTCATGAATTATTGAATAAAGCCAGTAAGATCTTTAAAATTTATTCAGTTGAATGTTCTTTTCCACAACTCACAGGATCTGCTTTTCCATTACTGGATATCAAACACTGCTGGAGCCAATGGAGGGCAGGGCATGTCTGAGACAAGATTTATCAGTCATTTCCCTGACAACAGAGCCATAAATCTGGCCAGCAGACGGTTGCAGAACGTACAGAGGTCCAGGAATGGTCCCACCCCTATAAAACTTAGGCCAAGTCAAGATAAGGGAGGGCTATAAATCTGACTTGGCTCAATTAGTGTCCAGGCACCTCTGAGCACCATCTCTGCTACCAGCTCTGTCACCTGGGGGTATTGCCCTCTTCTTATCTCAGGTCCCTCCCTCCAGCTGAGTGCACACACGTATCTTTGTCTTGCTTCCTCTCTTTTATTCCACTTCTTTCACTTTCTCCAGTTCTTGTGGTTTCTCTAGTTGCAGTGTTTCCTCTTACCTCTCTCCATGTATGTGTTCCGATCAGTTTGCTCTCTTTCAGATTCTGCCTTTTTACCTGTCATAGTCTCTCTGTGTGTATCTTTAAAATATATATATATATATATTTAAGTCAATTTTTTTAAATCAATTCAGAAAAAAATAAATAGTATACTGAAGATGACAAGTTAACTAAATACCTGGCTGCAATTTTCTTTAACCTTGAGTTTGGTTTTTGTTGGTGCTGTGAACACATAGCTTTCCTCTCTAAGGGTGACCATCCTAAGGCCTCATGCCTTTCTTGACAGGTCCCTTCCAACTGGGTAGCCACAGTCCCTATGCTAAGTGCAACCGTCTGAGAGAGAAGCAGTGACTTGTAATTAGAAGTTTTGGAAATGCTGTCCAACATGAATACAGGGGTTGAGTAAGGATCAGCTGGAAGAAGGCCAAATGGGAGGAGAGCAGGAGTGCACACTCCCACCCAGGGGTTTGGTCTTCCCAGATGGCACTAGTGGTAAAGAACCCACCTGCCAATGCAGGAGATGCTGAAGACAAGGGTTTGATCCCTGTGTCAGGAAGATTCCCTGGAGGAGGGCATGATAATCCACTCCAGTACCCTTGCCTGAAGAATCCCATGGACAGAGAAGCCTGGTGGGCTATGGTCCATAGCATTGAAAAGAGTTGAACACAACTGAAGTAACTCAGCACGCACACACACACCCAGGGGTAAAGGGGCAGGTGGGCTTCTGGCTTCTCTCTCCAAGAAGAGTGGGAGGCTGAAACCACAGGAGCAACACTGAAGTTAGAAGGAGGGAGAGTGATGTTAGGTGAGGGCCTCTCATCTTCCCCCTAAATAGTGGCAAGTCCTAAAAGCCAGGAAGACTTTCATGCCAGGAGCTTCCACAAATCACTCCTCCCACAGCCCCACAACACTTGTAAGAATTCCTGCATCACCTCTGGAGAAGGCAAGAATGAAATTCCCTCCTGTTGGATATGGAGAGGACCCTGCCCTTCTAATGTTGTCATGGAAATCATAAGGAGAGAAGAAAAGGGACAGAAAGCATGTGAGATGAAGCAGCAGCTGAGGAAAGAAGAGTTTGCCTTGTCTTGCCAAACTCCACAGCTCTTACCTTTATCCCATCCTAGGTCACAATGATCCTCTGTCCTAAATGAGGGAAAAAAATCATTTTTCCACCCTCTCTTCTGACCTATATCGATGAATAAGCTGATAGGTGTTGCAACCACCTGCCTCACATGGGGAAGGAGAAACCACTGCCCACCATTCCAAGTTCCTTGGCCACAATGGACATTCATCTCCTCATACCCAAAACAGAAATGTCCAGCATCTTTCCACTAACTCTGGGTTAGGCCTTAATCAACCCTAGTCTTGGAGTTCTCATGCGCTGACCCCAACACATTCACTGTATCACATCCTCCACCGAAACATCTCTGACAGGCCCAGTCTCCTTCACTGGTCATATAATTTCAGTGTTTTTGATAACCTCAGAGATTATCTACCCAGTTCAGACCCACTTCTTGCAGACTGGAACACCAAATCCCAGAGAAGCTAAGTTGTTCATGCAATGTGCACACAGCCCCTTCTGGCAAAAGCAAGTCAATGATAGCCCTCTGTGGACAGTGGGATCAGTACCTTTCAGTCTTGGGTCACATCTTCCCCCCTTCCACACTCAAGTCTCCTTTTTTTTCTTTTTTTTTTTTTTTTTTGCCATGTGGCTTTCAGGGTCTTAGTTCTCTGACCGGGAGTGAAACCCACGCTCCCTGCAGTGAAATCATGGAGTTCCAACCACTGGACTGCAGGGAATTCCCTCAACTACCCCACTTTAGACCATACATGACATAGAATCACTGTATTGAGTAACATATAGTCACAATGTCTATTGTATTATGTTACATACTGAGTATGATGGAGTCAGGAAAGACCCCAGGGGTGACATTGGACCAGTGCTGCATTAAGTCAGAAGAGACTTGTGGAACTTGGGTGGTGGGATTAATTCAGACTTGGCTGGAAAGCTAGGAAATCTGAAAGGCCTTTGGTCAAAATTCCACATGAGCTGGGCCTCAAGCCACAGGCAGAAATCTAAGTTAAGCAGGGCGGAAATGTATGCAAAGAGTAGCATGGGTATAAGCAAGCCTGTGGGGCAAATGTTCGGTGGAGAGTGCCATGAGCCAGGCCCTGAGAACACCAACATGGGGGTGACACAGGCCCAGGCTAGAAAAGCTCAGGCCAGATTTCAGAAGAGTGAAGCATAGGGACAGGAGGACTGGAAGGCGGGGGTACGGGGGTGCGGTGGGTCTTCCTGCTACCATCTCCAGCCAAAGGCCAGAGGCTGGTTCAGAACTTGAGTATCCTCAGCTCAACTAACCTCCCAGAGCGTTCTTGACTGCATCCCTCTTTAATGATCTATTTTTTAACTGCCCTGCATCATCTATTAGCTAAGTGCAGCCCTGTATTCCTTACCTGGATGTCTGGCCCATGGCATATTTTGTGTGTTCCTAACAAGCCCTACCAGTGTTTGGCAACCTGGAAGATCCTGGTAAATATTTCTTGTGCTAAGTTCCTTCAGTCGTGTCCAACTCTTTGTGATCCTATGGACTGTAGCCCACCAGGCTCTTCTGTCCATGGGATTCTCCAGGCAAGAATACTGGAGTGCGTTGCCATGTTCTTCTCCAGGGGATCTTCCCAACCCAGGAGTTGAACTTCCATTTCTTACATCTCCTGCTTTGGCAGGTGGGTTCTTTACCACCAATGCCACCTGGGAAACCCAAATATTTCTTAATAAACCATATGGACTTTCGCCAACCAGTGAAATGGTCCCCTTGTTTCCTTAGTTTAGGCTATGACATAGTGTGGTGGGAAAAGTCAATGGGATTTCCCAAGAGGGTAATATAGAAAAAGGGTGAGGGAGGGAAAGGGGCAGGACACTAGAAAGGAAAATAAAAGAAGTAAGCTCTAAGAAGAAACACTAGTATTTCAACAGGCATAGACCCTGTGGTCTCAAAAAGACATGCCCCACAGCAGACTTGGCCCAGCTTTCACCCAGCTGCTGATTCCAAGACAAGCCGGAAGGCAAGAGGCCCATATGGGGACAGCCAAGGTTCAACTCGTGGGTATGGACCCCAACCCACAGCCCACTGCTCCCAGTCCCTGCTGCCCAGTGCCCAGGAGGCGAGCGTCGTAATGCTGCATGTCTAACACAATAATGCTGACAGAGCTCGAGACCCAAGAGCTCACTTCGCTGGCTTCCTGGTGGTTGCTGCCCCCTACTGACAGAGCAAGACCATAACAGCCCAAGAACCCATCTCCCTGCCACATGCCACATGCAAATCACATCCAAATGGGGAAATCCAACCTTCAGTGGGATCTTTATAAAGGGCCTCCTGGTTTGGCACAACATGGGAAGAGGGCTCCCTTCGTGAATTTCATTGCATTATGAAGCTTCAGAGAACTGCTAACATGGATCACTGACCTGGCATTGTGCTGAACACATCTAGATTTTCTCATCATACAGGTCATAAAATTGAAGCATAAATTTGAAAACCACCCCCTGGAGATGTGGAGTTTCTAGGACCATAGATACAGATCCTTATCTCCTAACTGTAGTATTAACAAAGTATAGATTTTCCTGGACCTACAATGGAGGGTACATCCTGACAAACCCATCACAAGTAGAAAATATCCTAAGTGAAAAATGCACTTAATACACTTAACCGATTGAACATCACAGCTTAGCCTAAACTACCTTAAATGTGCTCAGAACACTTACATTAGCCTACAATTGGGCAAAAACATCTAACACAAGACTATTTTATAATAAAATATTAAACACCTCATGTAGTTTATTGAATACTGTTGTTGTTTAGTCACTAAGTCATGTCCAACTCTTTCCAACCCCATGGACTGTAGTCTGCCACTCTTCTATCCTTGGATTACCCAGGCAAGGATATTGGAATAGGTTACCATTTCCTTATCCAGGGGATCTTCCCGACCTAGGGACTGAACCCATTATCTCCTGCATTGCATGCGGATTCTTACGCCTGAATCACCAGGGAAGCCCCTGTTGAATACTGTACTGAAAGTGGAAAACAGAATGCCTATATGCGTATAGAATGGTTCTATGTGTGTCAGTTGTCCACCCTCATGATCATGCAGCTGACTGGGAACTACGGCGTGCAGTCACTGTCCAGCATCACAAGAGTATTGTACCTCACACCACTAACCCCAGGGAAAAAAATCAACAAAATCCAAAACTTGAAGTACAGTTTCTACTGAATGTGTATAGCTTTCTCATCATTGTAGTCAAAAAATCAAATAAAATTATTGTAGGTCAGGGACCACCTATAACCTGCTATAGATTTGGATCACAGCAGGGAGACACAAAAGCACATTTATTAGGTGATGGGTGCCAGGGAGACTGAGGCCCCATTGCTCACTTGAGGAGGCCATAACTCACAAGTCATTACCACTATGACCATGATGTAACATGGTACAAAAATGGAGAAGGCTCCAGATCCCCATAACTTCACCATCTCTTGCTTACTTTAATTTCCTTTGACCATCCTGACAGTTCCCAGCTTTTTGTCTTCCCAGTAAAACTTCCTAAGAGTTGACTACACTATTCCCTCTACTTTCTCACCTCTAGTTCCTTTTGGCACCTTCACTGAAAGGCTGAAGAGTTTGGACTCGAGAGCAAAGCTGCTAACTTCCTGCTGTGTGGTCTGGTTCCTAACAGACCACAGACCAGTAATGGTCCATGGCCCAGGGGTTGGGGACCCCTGCTCTAGAGTCCAACTGCCTCCATTACCTTCTATAAGGATAAGCGCAGAGGACTGGGCACCCCTACTGTGCCTGTATTCTCATCTATGAAAAGGCAATAGTGGTGATATCTACCCTTTAATGTGGTCATGGTGCTACATGGGTCAATGCATATGCCTGGTACGTGGGACACACAGTGCAATCCACTACTCTTACAATAGGGCTGCAGGCACATTTGCCTTGCTCAACCATTAGCGTTAACCCTCCTGTTCTCTCCACTATTGCCTCATCTAGTAGGTGATCTTGCACAGAAACTGGTAGGTATGGCCAGCCCTTCTTTTGGGGGCTCCTTTGAATGAGGAGCCTTTCAGCTCCCACACTGCCACAGACTGCATAGGGAAGCAGGACCCTGGACCCACTTGGCCAAGGACACAGGCCATATACTCAGAGCAGCTTTCCAGTGATAAAGCACGTATTTGGCACCCAACTACCTTATTGCATTTTGTCTCAATTAAGAAGTCAGGTCAGGAAAGGCAGTTTCACACCTGGACAATCTTGTCAAAGGGTACATGGTGGCTCCTAATGGCCCATCTACCATCTAAGATCACCAGGGTCACTCCTCTGCCCTCCTGTCCCTTTAACTGCTGGCCTTCACCTTGCCCCTTAAAGGTCAAGATACCCATTTCCCACTCAGTTTCTCCCCTTCCTCCTCCCTGTTAGCATCTTCTCCATCCCTCAGTTGACTTGGTCCTCAGCTGGTTATAAATGCAGGCTCACCTCTGGTAGGGCTCAGTGGAAAGCCTTCACTCCACCTCCACAGCTTTTGAAGTTCTTATCTTTTCCCCAACCTGACTCCACCGGATGTTTCACAGGCTGCCGGTCCAAACGTACTCAAACTCCTCCTGATCCACAACAGGTCAAGCCCTGACTTGAGAGTCACCTTTTACCTATGTTAAATTTTAATTTCAGACAATTGACAACACGTATGTCCTAAACACTGCAGGGAGGCAAAAATACTGTCTTATCTGGAACTCAAGTTTAACTGGGCCCCCTGTATATTTGCTAAATGCCATAATCCTACTTGTCCCTCCCCTTTATTTATGCTCATGTCCAGGATTGGCAGCACCATCTCATCTATACCACCAGTGGCTGACACACCCACTCCACCCTGCAGAGAGCCCTTCCTGGCTTGCAGACTGGTGGTTGTGGGGGGTGGGGGAGAGTGTTGCTGGACACCACTGACCTGGTGTGCATTCACCCCAGCCCTGTGGCCATAAGCCTTCCCTCCTCTCACGGCTGGAAGTTTGATCATTCTCATCCTTTACCTCCCAAGAGACCTTCCCTGACTACTCCATCAAAATGCACCTTGCTTCACCCTGCTCCTCCCTTCTCTCCATCTTCACCCCTTCTCCTCTTCCCTCCCCTGAAAGGGACAATAAACATTACTGTTACATAAACTATTTTATTTAAATAAAATCAGGGGCAGACCCTTTCCCCCCATACACACAGGCACATGCATGCACGCACGCACGCCCACGTCCTCCTCCATTTTCCCTCCACCCATGGCCACCTCAAACCTGGCAGTTCTCATCATGACCATCCTGTTTTAACCCTGGGACAGGGAGACAACCTCAATTTGAAGGCCTGCTCCCCACCCCCCACCCCCCATAGTTGATGGCAGCAGCACACAGGCCTAGGCACAAATTCTCCTGTCCAGAGTCCAGCTCTCAGCCCTCCTGGGGTGGGACAGGAGGATCGGTTCCCCAAGGCACCCAGATCCAGTGTAGCTTCCCTGCCTTTCCCCCACACAGCATGGGAGTGCCATCAGACACCTGAAACTGCTCCCTATGGAGGGTGGGTTCCCTCACCGCAGGCCAACCCTGCCCGGTATCAGCAGAGGTTCTGCAGCCAAACCTGAGCATCCCCCAAGAGATCCTGGACTAGGTATGGTTTGGTTTCGAGAAGAGTGAGGGAGAGCAATTGAGCACCAAATTCCCTAACTCCACCCTGTAGAAGAATGCTGAGATTTGGCTCAGCATCCTCTACCCAGAAAAAGTAAACAGACCTAACTCCACAGCAGAAATGGGAAGAGTTTCAGCCGTCAGAACCTCTCTACATCTCCACCCCCCCCCAACATGGACCCACTAGCACCTTGGCAATGTTGGACACAGCCCAGCTGGGGAAACGCAACGCACACAGGAGCCTGTTTGGAGTTGGTAGTGTCCCCTCTGTTGACAATGGGATTGGGCTTCACCTTCTCTGACACCAGTATCCCTCAAGTCCTGCTTTGAGGCACAGGTGGCTTCGGTCATGAGGAGGGAGTACTGAAGGGATGGGTGGTGTCTTCCAGAGGCACACAGTCCTGCAGCACTTCTTACATGTTACCCACAAGGAGGTTGGGACAGAGGATGGGCTGCTGGGCTGCTGGAGGGTTCCGCAGCATCCCAGGAACCACCTGGGAGATGAGTAGGTGGGAGGGGGACCCATCCATTCACTCAAGCTGGGGGGACCAAGATGCTGGGACCCAGATCCAGTGCCCACCTTCTCTGATGCTTTCCCTGTGCCGCCCAGACAAATTTCCCTGAGGGGAAAAACCAGACAGAAATCAGAAAGAGGGCAGCAGACAGACAGACTATGAAGGACCAACACAGGGAAAGGAGATGTCAGAGCCAAAGGTAAGCCTTCTGAAAGGGTAAGGCAAAGAGAGCTGCCACCTGTGGGGGGCAGGGCCAGGTGAGAAAGCCAGGACATATACAACAGACTCAAGACACAGCCAACCTGCCCTCTCTGAGGGAAGCAAGGACCCGAGGAGAGGGAGCTAGGAACCTGCAGGGCCCTCCTTGGGCCAGTGGTGGTATGAATGCATCAGCCACCCTGAGCACGGGGTTACAGGCTGATACTGCGCTGGTGGCGACCTCCACGACCCCCACTCCGAGGACCCAACTCCTGGCCATCTAGACTGGTGTGGTCCGAGAGACCCCGCAGGTGCTCCACGGAATCGCACTTCTGCAGGTCCGAAGCCACAGTGCGCAGGCTCAGCAGGCTCAGCGTGTCGGTGTCCGGGGCAGGGCCAGGCCCCAGGCTAACGCCTTCCTCCAGCCCTCCACCCTCCGCCCCCTCGATGATCCCGCTGTCCGCATCCTCGCCACCATCAGGCCCAGCCTCCGCCCCCACTGGAGAGGAGCGCCTCTGGCCCGGGGTATGAGCAGGCTGGCCCCGGCGCCGCGCATGAATCTGCTCGCTGATTTGCTCCAGGTTGCGCAGGGCGACTGAGTAACGGGTCTTGGCCTGGGCCACCTGCTGCTCCAGCTCTGTCACCTTGGCCTTGTGCTCCTGCAGAGGGAGGGTCAAAGTCAGGTGACCCTTTGGGCAACTGTCTGAGGCCCCTGGAGCTGCCAAGTCCTCTCAAACCATCTGAGATGTCCCGTTCCCAATCTGGGCTCTGCTCATCCCCAACCACTCATCTGCAGTGCAGAACCAACCCTACACAGCCCCTCTCCACTCCTCTTTTTCCTGGGATCCTCCTTCCCCAGCAACCTGCCCTGGTCCTGCGTGACATTCCAGGGCCTTCCTCCTAGGTCTTCATTCCCACCCACTGCTTCTCCTCTTCCCGTTGTTCCCTTTCCCTATCTGGCCAATTCTTCGTTCCCCATTCTCTCTGGTTTCCCCCAATTCTCACTTCTCCTTTACCTCCCTTCTCTGTCAGCATCCATTCTCCAACCCCAACTCCCATTCTGAACATACCTGTCCCACTACACGGGCCTGGTGGACGGCCCAGAGAAACAGACTAGTGTTCCCTCTACCTGCCCTCCCTTCCTAGCCTGCCCCTCTCCCATCCTTCCCCCGACCTCCACCCCCATCCCCCACTCGGCTACCTCCAGGATCTGGCTGAACTGGGCCTTGAGCTCAAAGTAGGGCCGGCTCTTGCCAATGGCGCGGCGGAGGGTCTTCTGCAGGGCCTGAACCCGAGCCTCGGCCTGCTGGCACAGCCGCGTCACCCGCTGGTGCTCCCGCTCACCACGAAGCCGCTCTTCCTCTGCCTCGTTCACCTGGGCCAAGTGGGGCGGAGCACACACATCACTGAACACGGAGCCACTCTCCTGCCCCTACAACCTGCCCAGTCTTGTCACTCCGAATGTTAAACTGTCTACAGAGCCCGGAGACGGCACTGAGCTGCCAAGACGCAAGAGAACCCTGGGTCCTCGCGCCTGCCTACTGTTACCCGCACCACCCGCCACCTCAGCTTTGTTGCTGCCAAGAGGTGCTGAGGTCCTCTAGCCCGCTCATGAGCATGCAGGAAATGTCCATCCATCTGTGACACATCTGCCACATCACGGTTCTCAGAGCTCAACCGTGGGGGTTGGGGGGAGGGAGGAGCCTCACTGGGAGAGCCACAGCTCTGCACTGGGTTCTCCAGGTTTCCATGTCCAAGCAGCTAACAGGCAAGGGCTCCAGCCACCGCATCCAGGAAGACCAAGGAGTCGACCTCACACACACACAGACTCAGCAACCCCTCCCCCAGGGCTGTGTGAGTTCCAGAGGAGTGGAACTCCTGCCCTCATGTGACCCATGGGCCTGGACTAAGGAGGAGCACACAAAAAAGCTTGAGACATGACCACTCATCAGGAGCTGACACTTACTCCTACAAAATAAATGATTGTGTCCCCTCAAAGTTTTTTTTTTAGGTGTTTTGTTTTTGTTTTTTAAATGTGGACCATTTTTAAAGTCTTTATTGAATTTGTTACATTGTTTTATCTTTGGTTTTTTTGGCCACCAGCCATGTGGGATCTTAGCTCCCCCCACCAGGGATCAAACCCATACCTTCTGCACTGGAAGGTGAAATCTTAACCACCAGAGAAGTACACGCCCCACCTCATCCCCCTGCAAAAAAAATTCTTGTGTTGAAATCCTAACCTTAATTTGGGCCCTCTAAGAAGTGATTAACTCAAGAGCAGGGAGCTTTCATGAATGAAATTATCTGCTTTATAAAAGAGGCTTCAAAGAGCTTCCCCAGTCCTTCAGCCATGTTATAATACAGTGAAAAGACAGCTGGCCATATGGGAAGCAAGAAGCGGGCCCTCAGCAAAGACCAAATCTGCCTGTGCCTTGATCTTGAAATGTCCTAGCCTCCAGAAAATAAACTTTTGATGTTTAAGCCACCCAGTCTGTTATTTTGTAGTAAAGCCAAGGGACTAAGACACTTGCTCTTTACAAGGTGAAGGTGGGAGACTAGAGCTGATGCCAGGGATCCTCCCACTCCCCAACCCCCACAAAAGCAACACCAAAGTCTCTCAGTCACGTCCAACTTCAGGCCAGAATACTGGAGTGGGTGGCCTTTCCCTTCTCCAGAGGATCTTCCCAACCCAGGTATCGAACCTAGGTCTCCCACATTATAGGTAGATTCTTTACCATCTGAGCCACAAGGGAATCCCCATAGAAAAGACTGGAAATAATACACAGGGTATACTTCAAAAACCAAGGTACACTGGCAGAGCTCAAAAGCAAGAAAGGTAGAATATTCAGAAAACAGAAACAAAGGGTCACAGCTAAACATAACAAAGGAGAGTTGAATCCAGAGCATTCAGGAATGAACTACTTGAGTCACTCCCACATCTGGAGGCAAAGATTCAAGAAGAGCCAAGAAGGACCTTCTAAGTCAAAAGGAAGTATATATGGGACACACTGGAGGCCAAATAGGGCAGAGAGCTAGGATCAGACTTTTCCTGAAACAGAATCAAAACTGAGGGAAGGGAGGAGCAGAAGACAGACAGAAAGGAGTGAGGAAGGTGACAGGATTCAGGGAAAGCAAACAAAGCACTAGAACTAGCAGAAGGGACCAGCTGGCACTGCCTGGCTCACCTTGCAGGTGGCATGGTTGAGCATCTCCTGCCACGTGGGGTCCAGCCGGTTCTTGTCAGCCATGACGCCCTGCTCAGCCACAAACACCATCTCCCGGGCAGCGTTGTGCATGCTCACAGCCCGCTCATACCGCAGTGCTGCCTTCTGTGTCTCCTGCTGGGCCTGGAAAGGGGGGGTGGGGAAGGATCACCAGGAGAGTGAGCTGCAAAGGACACCTGGCTGCCCACGGAGACCCTCCCTGGGCAAGGACGAGAGAAGGAAAAAGGCCCACTGTAATGTTGGCTTCACCTCGCAAACTGCACTAAGGATAAGTGCTGAGGAAGCAAAATTCTACAAAGAATATGTTGCAAGGGAATAGCTAAGAGAAGAAATACATGTAGAAATAGGACACTGCCAGTGGAGGGCAAAGTGTATAAAATCCAGCACTCTCCAAGGCTGCTGGACTTTTGCCCTAGAGAAAACAAAGAAAATCCACACCTTTTAGTTGGAAGGTGGTTAGTTGATGGTTGAGACCATCAGCTCCAGTCCAGCAGGTAAGCTGAATGAAATAACCAGACAACTGCTTGGAGATATTCATCATAACCATAGTTACCAAACAAAATACTAGATTTTGGGCTAAGTTTTCAGTTACAGAAAACTGGTTAAACAAATAATAGTAAATCTTACATAAGAAAATTTAAGTTCCTAAAAACAATGGCATGGATGGGTAATTCCTGACATGGAACCATGTCCTCAAATAATAGAGATAAAAACACTACAGTGTGATTCCATTTTGGCAGGATATATTAAAAAAAAATTTTTTTAAGAGATTATTTGTGTTGTGTTAATCACATTTTTATTTTCTATGTTTCATGATGTTTTGGTATCTTGGAGGCCTTGCTGGCCCTTCTAGGGCTGCCTAATTTCTAGAGACTAGAACTACTCTGTGAGCACACTTTTTATATGTAAATCCACCAATCTGAAGCCCATCACCTTCTTTATCTAACTCTCTTAAGCCAGTATTTCCCCTGCTCTAAATCAGAAAGGCTAGGTACCAGAAAACTAGAGACCTTCTCCTTGGCCCAGAGCCTGCCTCTGTTATTCAAACTGGTCAATCCTAAATTTGCTCAAAGCTGCCTACCCTGTCTTACCCACATCTTCCCACGAAAACAACAATAAAGGCTCTACAATAAAAGCTCTGAGATAAGCTTTCCCCTCACATTTTCTGCCTCCTCACCCACTCAGGTGCTTCCCCATGTAGTCCTAAATAATCTGACAGGCTCTATTCTCTTAGGAACTAAGTAATAAACTTTTTTAAGGCAGTTGTCTCTGTGTCTGTCACCTTCACACTTGACTAAAACAACTTTCAGATACAAAAATCACAAAACATGCATGAGGTTGAATCTGGGGAAGATTCTGGTTCTCTTGTTTTATTGTTACAAGTTACACTTACAGCCGTCTAACAGTGACACCATATTATTTATATAAAGAAAAATTTTAAAAGAAGGAAAGGGCGTAAACGAGTGGAGAAGTAAGCAAAGAGAGCATGAATCAAAGGGGATACAAGAGGAAAAGATAACTAAAAAAGGTGATCTGTCTCACACCCCATACAGAGACAGAAGACTACAGGGCCAGGCTCTGCATGCAGCCCCCCACTCCAGAATGTGGGTCAGCTGGCCGTACCTCCTTAGCCAGCCGCCGAGCTTCATAGTAGGGCCGGGCCTTCTCAATGCAGCTCCCTAAGTGGGAGCCCTGCGTGTTGAGCTTCCTTGCTGACTCCTGCAGGATCCTCCGGTAGGTGGTTCTGGCCTCCTGGCAAAAGGATAGGGACACGGGCAGAGGGAGGCACGCGCGTGGGCCCTAACCCCTCTTGTTTTTCATACATGCCCCTTCCCTTGCCACTGTACTGAAAGAGGACAGAAAATGATGAAAACACCTCTGGAACCAGCTCAAGAGTGTGAGGAAAAGGAGTATCACTCACATCCAGCTGCAGCTCCACTTGGTTGATTTCCTCGCTGGCCTGGTTCAGATGCTCCAGCTCCTCCTGACAGAGAGAGAGGCAGAAAGTTAGAGCAGTGGAGGAAAGCAGCCTCATATGAACCAGGCAGGGCAGGAACATGGGCACAGAGGGAAAGTCCAGCCAAGTAGCAAAGGGAAGAAATGGAACAGGAGGTCACTATCAAATGCCTTCTTGTCAGAGATCTAGTAACATACAGCCTCTTGTAATCCTCACAATTTCACCTCTATATCAAGTAGTAAACCCCCATTTTAAGGACAAGAGAATTGAGGTTGGAAAACTCCAATGCACACAACACAGTGGCAACAAGTCTGTTGCCATCAGACTGCACCACCACCTCCTTCTCATACTCCAGCCAGGAGTCTCCTCAGAGCTAATGGTCTCTGTCCCAAGCAAGGAGAAACCCCTGGGCCCTACTCACCCGGCATATTTTTACCACACACTTAGATACTCAGCACCATGAAACCTAGAATTTAGAGCACAAAGATGCAGCAGCTCACAGCCCAATAGTAAGCAACAGGCCCTTGGTGGTGTGAGGAGCCATAGGAGAGGGGGGCATGATAAGGGCTGGGAATCAACAGGAGAGCCGGTGATCGGGGCAGGCAGGCTGTCAGGAGAGAAGCCAGAGAGGCTGGGGCACAGGGACACGATACTCGGACTTCTCCCAACGGCAGGGGCAACCCCTCAGAGCTTGATGCCCCCGGTGGTTTAGGAAGGCAGACTTGGGCAATGTAGGGAAAGCTTGGAGGGGCCAGAGAGACAAAAGTGGAGGTTGTCTGTAGTACTTCAGGTGGGAGAGGAGAGGGCAGATCCCTGAGAAATCCAGGATGCAAAATCATTAGGACTTCGTGACAATTAAGGTCAAGATTAGGGAAGAACACGTGGTTCAAGAGACCTCTAACTGCTTGGGCAGTGGTGACAGGACCCCAGGCCCCCACAGAGTAGATCCTATGGCAAGGAGGGAGAGCCTCAGGAAGAAGTTCACCAGTCACACTGGCCTGAACTCCTCACTGGCCCCAGGTGCTGGCAAAAGACGCAAAAGCCACCCGTGTCTTTCAGTGGCAAGGAGGGTGCTGGCCGTGAGTATCCTCCCCTCCCCTTGGTCAAGTTCCTGGGGCCCAGGGAGCCAATGACACTCCCAAGGAGGAGCAGTGCCTGGAGAGATGCCTGGTGCTCAGCTATAGCTTCCTCCTCCAGGAGCCCTGGACAGGCCAGCAGTAGCCAGCCTGGTGTCTGCTTGCTGCCCATGGCCAAGCCCTACATTCCACCTGCACCGGGCAGTGAGGAACGCTGCCATCACTGCTCCTGCATACTTCACTTGGCCCTTTCAAAAGCCCACTGTGTGATCTTTCAGTCCTTTTATTTCTGTACCTCACCTCAAGCTCTAAAAGATTTGAGTCAGCAAGTAAGAATGCAAGAAATCAAGTTATATGCTCTAATTACAGTATAAGATAGAACACAAAGGAGGAAACATACAACAAAACCAGGAACAATCATATGAAAATACACATGCTCACAACAATGTAGACTCTGCCTCAAAAAGGACCACAAACTTGTCTCTAAACTTTTCAGAACAGAGATATCTGACAGAAATATAATGTGAGCCTTATGTGAAATTTTTAGTTTTATAAAAGCCACATTTGTAAAAGAAAGAAAACCACCAAGATGAAATTTTAACAGTACATTTCATTTAACTCAGTATATCTAAAATAATAACAGTTTCAACCTGTTATCGACATAAAATAATAATTACCAATATTGTAACTTTTTTTTTTTAAACCATGGCTTTGAAATCCACATGCATCTGACCTTAGAGCACACCTTAGCGTAGATAGTCGCATGTGGCTCCTGTACTGGTCTGTGTAGATCTAGAAGCTAGTGCACAAGATCCACTGGCCACTGTGGCAAACAGGCAGCCGGCATGGCTCAGAGAACCCCAGAAGAAGCCTGGGGCAGTGCCAACACCACCCTACACACACAGTCCTGAGTTTCACAGGGCCTTCCTGACAAGAACGTCACTTTCAGCTAATGAGATCACCACAAAGAAATTGTCAGAAAGGACAATTCCTGTCTGGGTGAGAGGGAACTGGGCCCTCTTTGCGCTCTGCTTTCTGTGGCTGGACTTGGCCCACAGGGGGTTTCAGATAATCTAAGGGAGGAGATGACCAGTCCTTTCAGCAGTTCCCACTGGAATACTCTCTACCTCAACCCATTCACATTTGACAGACAAGAGACAATAGGGCAGGGAATCAGGGATGGAGTTGGGACCCAGAACCTGACCTATGATCTGGATTTCTGCTACTGTCGATTACATTCCTAAGACTACTGATGTCCTTAGATGGATGCCTCAAAGACAGGTGTACCACCACCTAAGAAAACCACCTAGTCCTGTTAAGATAATAATAATTTGGGGGAGAAGAGGAAGAGGTGGGTAAAAGGCACCTATAACGTTCCTCTGAGTGAACCAAGGTCTAAGACAGGATCCCATTTGATTCCACAGCCCAAAGCATTCTCAGACCCTGACAAGATCATCAGAGGAGTGAATGGCAAGTCATCGTCACTAGAAAGAAAACAAAAGACTTTGGCTCATGGTCTACAGAAGCAGGCATGTATGTCTTTCTACACTGAAACTTGTACCCATGAAGCACGTCCAGCAATTTAAAAAGGCTTCCTATTGACTCTGAGGTCTGCTCCTTAGAGTCACAAAGCTCTAACAGGACAAGGAGACTGGTGAGAGAGCAGGCTGGAGGGCAAAGGGTTAGGGGATGAGGGTAGCCAGGCTGAGGCAGACCCAGGGCAAAGCACAGCAGGAAGCCAACAAGCACCCAGGGCTATGCTTTTGGCCACTGGCGACACATTCCATTTGGCCTGCTGCACCAGGGACTCCTGGCACCTGACTGAAATCGAATTCAAGGAGGATGAAGCCTGAGTCAGCATTCACCATCCATCAGTGAGCCTGCAGCCCGCAGGGAGGGTGACCTTCCCGGAGCACACCAGGCTGATGCCCAGGATGCCAGGCCACTGAGTCAAAGGCAGTTAGGAGACAGATGCTGTTGCCCAACTTGTGCAAGCCATTAAAACACTCAAGCCCAAAATGAAGTATAATCTTATTGTACACCTGAAATGTATATAATACCCTAAATCAAATATTGATATATCTTGATTTTAAAAAAAAACCCAAGTCCACAGTCAGTCAGGAGGACTGGGGTGATCCATGACCTAAAGACTTAGAAATAAAGTAAAAATGACCTCCAAAGCAAGCTAAACTAAACATTTCAGACAATCCAGAGATTGCAAAGTCACTCTGAGGAGGAGGAGGTGAATGAGGAAAGAAATGTGTCCATCACAAAGAGGGCTGAGAAAGGTCATAGGAGAGAAGACCCAGGCCCATCCCAGTACTACCCTCCTCTATTCCTTCCTGTCACTGGGACCCTGCCTCTCAGAAAGCTAAGGCCCAGCCTGGAAGCCTCAGAAAAACTGTGCTGAGGTCAAGGCACACAGAGACATCCAGTGGACTTCCCTGGGATGAGCACACTTCAGGTAGGCCTACAGCTGGCAACCACCTGGCTTCCCTCCAACTTCCAGAAGGATTCTAGACAACTTCCAGACAAGAAGGCACAAGCTGCCTGTCTGCCAAGAATCCCCATTCCCCACGCCAGAAAGAGCCTGGCCCTAAAGGACCATTTCTGGGAGTTCCAGAAAATATGTGAAGAGGGTCTCCATTGTTGGGCTATCCTTGGATCAGTGGACTCGCCCAGGCCACCAGTCATAACTTCTCACCCCAAACAAGAGAAGAATGTCTGGCCGAAGCTCAGGAACAAGTGTTTCTAAACTTCCCTGGTAGGTACTGATGGATCTGTGGGTAGAAACCCACTGAATGCACCAATCTATTTAAAGTGCTAAAACACAGGATCAGGATAACATGATCTTGCACACTGTCAACACTACAGTGTTGCCAACACTACAAAGAACAACAACACTGTAGTGTTGCCAACACCACAAAGAAACTCAAAAGATACATACGCAATGTCTTTCTCATCTAGAAGAGCCCAAACCCAGATCTGAAGGCTACCAGTCTTCACCATGAAAGGCGCTCCTCACATCAAGCTGCCTCTCCCACACAGCAAGAAGACGCTGCATCTCTGCTGAGGCCAGAGAACTACACCAGTCTCATCAGCGAGGGAGGCCTCTAAAATAAGACCTTGCCTCCCTACATAACCTACAACATTCCACAATGTGCCTCTTGGTTTAGCAAGAGAGACTAGGGTCCTCCTGTCCCTCTTGCTTCATTAACACTGAAAGCTCACTGAAGGCAAGGTGAATCTTACTCTCGCTCAATATTCTCAGACCCTTACAGAGTTCACCCAATACAACTGTCGATGATGATGGAAATGTTCTACATCTGCCCTGCCAGCAACACCTGAGGAACTGCATTTTTTTTTTATTGATTCTTAACTGAATTTAAATATCCACATGTAGCTAGTGACTACTTTATTGAACAGCGCAGCATGAAAGCTGCCTTTTCACACCACCACTTTTGCCTGTGTAGGCAATGGAAAAATACACAGGAGCAGAAGCGACTGAGCAAAGAAATCACAACTGATTCTCCTCTTGAGTGGAACAAGGAATGATGCAGAGGGGAATATGAAGGATATCAACAGGCCCTCCTCCCTGACAAACAGAGATCTCTTTCTCAAAGCAAGACCTACAGACTTTCATCAAAGACAGGCAAGAGAGTTTGCAAAAGAAAAGAATCACAGGACAGGGTCAGAGCAGAGCGCAAAGAGCTGTGCAAATAAGCTAGACCAAGCTTCCATGTTACAAATGAAGAAAAGGAGGCTTGAAAAGGTTATGTAACTTACAAGAAAATCACAAATCATAGGGCTAGAAGAGGCTTGAATCTCAGCCCAAGGCTTTTTTTTTCACTACAACTTGTTTCCTAGGCGGACAACAAATCTATATAGAACTAGGAGGAGAAATTGAGTTGTTTTCAATACAATGCCCATGAAACAGAGCAGAAATAAATTACTGACTCATGCCAGTAAACAAATGGCTCACCACTGCTACACTATCAGCACAGACAGTTTCCCCACACATGTCCCAGGAAACTCCACCAAGAGAAAGCAGGAAGGATGCTAGGAGTAGCTTTGAAACCTTCCTGACTCACTAAAGTAGCCTAATAAAGGTCTGTTGACAGAGAAGCCCAGGAATGAGAGCGCTGGGAGGCTCTTGCTCACCTGCAGAGGTGTGAATCACTGCCACTTCAGAATCTGTGGGATGCCACCATACCAAACGGCAGACTCAGGCCCCAAACATACAGGAGCACCCCGCTCTCACCTACCTGAACAGCTTCTCCAGGGAACTCTTCCCTGCCACTGTCCAGAAACACCACAATCCAGCCTCAGCTGGTCATGCATCTACTGGATGTGCGGCCTGTCCTCCTCCTCCACGGCCTCCTTCACCAAGTTCTGCCCCTCTACCAACTAGTAAATGCTTCAAGGCAACAGATCAGCTCCTCCACTCGTTTGATTGACCCAGCATCCTCAAAGCAAGAAATCTGTATTATGAAAGATTGACCGCACCTGATATAACTGTCTGCACACATCAGATTTCGTTACAGGCCTAAGCCTGGTGCCACCTTTGTAAGACATGAAAAGTCTCACCTTTCACAAATAAGAATGTCCCTGGGAGGCAATGATAAGAAAGCAGGAGAGGGGGAAAGATCCAAAATTGCCTCCAATCTCAAATACATCTTCTCTCACATCCCATTCCAAATACGCCAAGGGGGTTGTTGAGCCCCTTGGCGTATTTGGAAAAGAAACAACAGTTCTACTCTCTTCTGACCTAAAGTGTGCTTCCTACACCTACTGCCAATTTGTCACTTCAATTTATCAGTAAAGCCAGCAGCAACACATCCCAGGCACTCAGGTCCAGCCTCTCTCTGTACTCCCACCCACACAACTTTTAGCACTTGTGACACTACACTGCAATGATTTGTTGACAATCGTTTTCCTTTCCTGCCCCAGTGCACTGGGAAAAGAGTAAGTCTAACTCATTTATCTGACAGTTCTTCAGAAAAGCTAGAATCTAATTTCCCTGTCCTCCCCCAGCTCAGTCTTCTCACCTGTATTCTAGGATCCAGTTCTTCTTCTTCTCTTGGGGACAATTTGGCTTCACTGCTGTTGCTTCCGCCTCCTCCAGGCTCCTCTGCAACTGGGCTCCGAGGGACTTCATCCTCTACAACCTCAGGCCGAAGCTCCCCTTGTGGGGTCTCCCGCCCCCCTGGAATCTCCCTGAGTTCAGCCATGCTGGCAGGGAGAAGGCACAGCCCTAAGCATAAAAGAGGACTGACATGCTGGGACCAGGGCCCCAGCTTGGGGCTTCCTGGGCTCTGAGTGGCAAGAGGGTTTCTCTTCTCAAAGGGTGGAAACAGGACACAAGAAGAACCTCAGACTCGGTTAGAGGCCGAGATTCAAGTGGCCAGTGGGGTCCCAAGAGCTATAGCTTTGTATATGCAAAAGTCCTTCCCTCCCCGTCACAGGGAGTCCACCAGGAGAGACCCGGAGCAATAGCTCCGAGGCGGGGGGCAAAGGGGGCCTGGATCCTGGGCCGAGGCCTGCGAGGAGGAGCACCATTCGGGAGGGCGGAGGCAGGCGCCTCCAGGCTGTGGTGGCAACTGGAGAGAGAAGGCTGGGCCTGAGCAGAGGCTGCTGGCTAAGAGTTTCTGAGGAGCTGCAGGGGAAACAATGGCCAAGTACACGATCAGCATTCGAACGTCGGCTACCAGCCTCTTTCCATCCCTCAGCCTCCCAAGGACTTTACTACCTTCCTCCCACACCTCCACATTCCGACCAACCCCCTCAACTCCTTTCCCGCGTCCCAGGATCTCTGGCCCCAGCCCCTCCCCCACCAGCTCCTTCCAGACGTCCCTCCGCATCCTAATCCTCTTCATCATTTCCCCCAACCCTTCCCCAGCCCGCGTCATTCCACCCCAGTCTGGCTTTGCAAATCACCTTTTAACCCCCAGCCCCACCCCACCTCCTCTTCTCTCTCCAATTCTGCGGACAACCCGAGCCTCGCATCTCCAACCCCCGCTCTTCCTAAATCAGAAGGACCCTGGCTGGCCGCAAGCCTCCTACACAGCCAGGCGCAAAGCCCGCCCTCTGTTCGACTTTACCTCAGTTTACCTTCCCGTGCGCGGATCTCCGCTGCAAACAATCTTCCCCCGCCCTCCCCGCAACAAGCTGGTCCAACCAAATACAACGAGGCCGAAAGGAAGCGGAAATACATCATCCTGTTAAAAAAACGCCTTTCTTCCCTCTCGCCCCTCCCTCTCACGCTCTCCTGCTAACCAGGTCACGTCTGGATTCCTCAACGCTCATCTTCTCCTGGCCTTCGGTTTCCGTACAAAATGGTGTCTCACGGCGCTTGACTCTCACCTTACATTGCCTCCAGCCCTTCCTCTACCACTGATAAATGAAACTGAAATACGGGAGGGTTGTGCCGAGGAAAACTACGGAGGATAATGGAAGTCGAGAGATCCTGGTAAATAGGGAAAGGTTGGAAATTAAACGGAGATTAGACAATTGCCTCAAAAAGAGTGCTGCCATCTTGCTTTACGGTGCAGGGTTCCGGCTGCACCCAAAACCGTTTCCGGCCTCGCCCGGGAAGTCGAAAGTGGTCTTGTGGGCATCCCGCAGCGGTGGCACTTGTCTGCTGGAGTCTGGCTTCAGCGGACTGTGCTCCGGGGAAGATGGGTTGTTTTTTCAGAAGTAACTCCCCTTATTCAAGTGATAGGGTTTCCCTGGTGGCTCAGATGGTAAAGAATCTCCCTGCAATGCGGGAGACCTGGGTTCAATCCCTGGGTTGGGAAATCCCCTGGAGAAGGGGATGGCAACCCACTCCAGTATTCTGGCCTGAAGAATTCCATGAACTGTATATAGTCCATGGAGTCGCAAAGAGTCAGACACGACTGAGTGACTTTCACTTTCACTTTAAGGGACTTCCCTGGTGGTCCAATGGCTAAGACCCTGACCTCCCAATACAGAGGGCCCAAGTTCAATCCCTGATCAGGGAGCTAGATCCACATGCTGCAACCAAGAGTTCGGGATTCCCTGGTGGCTCAGACAGTAAAGCGTCTGCCCACAATGCGGGAGACCCCGGTTCTATCCCTGGCTTGGGCAGATCTGGAGAAGGAAATGGCAACCCACTCCAGTACTCTTGCCTAGAAAATTCCATGGATGGAGGAGCCTGGTGGGCTAAAATCCATGGGGTCGCGAAGAGTCTGACACGACTGAGTGACTTCACTCTCACTTTCTTATTCAAGTGAAGTCAGTGGTTCCCTTAGTTAGTAACAAAGTCTAAATGGCAGCTCTGATATGTAAATCTCACTTGCCGGCGTCCTCCCCATGGCTCTGGCGCTGCACTTCGCCATCACCTCCCCGAACCAGGCACTGTCCCACTGAACGTCGTTGCAGTGGTATCGCCGATTAATCCGTGAGCACTGATTAGAAGTTTTGTTAACTGAATTCAGTGCTATCGTGCACTCTGTTCAAAAGCCCACGAGGAAGAGGAGTTTGTTACATGGTTTTGTGTATCAGTGAAAGGACCTGACCTAAGTCACCACTTCTCAGTGTCACCAGGAGAGACCTGAAAGGAGGGCTTCAGGTTGGAAGGTTTACTTTTGCTAAAGACTTAACTTCCTCTGAGGTGAAGAAGTCAAATGGGCTGAATTTTCCGTCTTCCCTTGTGCATCCCTCCCTCCATCCCTTCACCCCATGAATAACCATGTTAAAAAAAAAAAACAAAAAAAAAAAACATTTTTTTTAAGAAGTAGACCCAAATATATTTTTAAGTAATTTAAAAGTGATTTTCTTCCCCCCAAATTGGAATTATATTTTTTAAATTCCAGAATTGACTTTTCTCCAGTGAATCAGTGAGACCCTAAGTAGCAATTCTAAGTAGATAAATCTGATAGATAATAATGTCTTATATCATACTCCTGTTTGTTATTAAGGTGCCATACAAAAACCATGAAAATTACATACAGAAATCATAAATTGCCTGCTAATTTCTTTAATTTTGTAAAACTGGAGCTTCACTGTAATCATTCAGTTTTACCTACCATCTTCTGTGTGTGCTATCCTGAGTTTTCTGAACCTTTCCTATTCAACACTGCTATAATATCTATAATCTTTATATCTTGTCCTACAGCTTCTTTTCCCTGTGTGTTCATTCCTTAGCAGTCATGAGTTTCAAGTCGTCATATATCTCTTGCGTTTGGTGGGAAAACACCTTGAACACACATAGTACCCAGACTGCCCCTAGATCACATCCTGAAGTTCAGTTGCCTCCCTGATGTCTCCACTGACCTATCCTTGGGTTAACTGTCACTCACTGGGAGCAAAAGTGATATCATCATGTCTGTGTGCCTGGTAAGTCACCTCTGACTCCGTGCTACCCTATGGACCATAGCCCACCAGGCTCCTAGGTCAGTGGAATTCTCCAGGCAAGAATACTGGTGTGGGTTATCATGCCCTCCTCCAGAGGATCTTCCCAACCCAGGTATCGGAACGGTGTCTCGTCTCCTACTTTGGCAGGCAGGTTCTTTACCACTAGTGCCACCTGGGGAGCCCCTCATCATGTATGGATTGTAATGTAATCCGCAGAAGTTTTTCTGCTAGGTTTGGATAATGTTTCAGGTGGAAAGAGGTTAGGGAGAGCTGTGCACTGGCTTGTTTTATTGAGGCCAGTATAAACATTATGAGTTTTTTTTGTTTGTTTGTTTTTTCAGAGCAGCACTATCCAATAGACCTACCTGCAGTGATGGAAGTGTTTTATATTAGCTCTGTGCCATATGTAAGCTGAACATTTGAAATGGACCTAGTATTATTAAGTAAGCGCATTTTTAAGTTTAATTTAAACAGCCATGTGTAGCTATTGATTCCATTATTGGACAGCATGATTCTAGAGCATGCCTTTCCTATGTAATCTTTTCCAGGCAGGTAGTGAACCACTGTCTGTGACAAAACAAATATCTCTCACTCTCCACTCTCCTTTCTCTCATCTCTATTTCCTCACCTCTTGTTTATTTCTATAGTCTGACTTCTGCTCCTGCCACAGAAATGGCAGGGATAAGCTCTGAGTATCACCAAGTGACTGACATCTGACAATGGGTTGTTACTTCTCTCTCATCCTTCTTTAGCTTCTGAGTCACCCTTGTCCTGAGTTTCCTCTTTTTCCCTGACCTATTGGTTAATTCCTTTGTATAGTATGTTTACTGAGTGTCTGCTACATGCCAGGAGTTTGTTTGTATGTAGCTTGTAGTCTGTGCTGTCATTTTATAAATTGGTGATATTCAAACTAATCAACTCAGAAATATATTTTACCTTGCAACTTGGTATACATATATGTATGTAAATATATTCATAACAAAACTTTCAAAAGAATTTCAGTTTTCAAAAGAAGATCTTTGTTTGCAGCTGCAATAGGTCTTTGTTGCTGCATGTAGGCTTCCTCTAGTTTTGGCAAGAGGGGGCTACTCTTCCTTCAAGTATGCAGGCTTCTCATTTCAGTGGCTTCTCTTGTTGCGGCACATGGGCTTTAGGTGCATGGGCTTCAGTAGTTGCATCACGCAGTTTCAGTAGTTGTGGGACAGGGGCCCAGTTGCCCCATGGCAATGAGTGAGAGGAATCTTCCTAGACCAGGATTCAAATCCATGTGCCCTGCATTTGCAGGTGGACTTCCAACCCCTGCACCACCAAGGAAGGCCCAGGAAAAGGTCTTTACTTAATATGCAAAGCACATTAATATTTGTTTTACTGTTTTTTTTAATGCTTGTGGAGACCTATTCTGTTAATTTCATGAGCCACTCACAGTTTGAAAATCCTGCCCTAAATGTCAGTTCTTTCCAGGCCCTGATACTAGCCTCTGACCTTCTTATGTAGCCTAATTTCTCTGAAAGCCCTCACCCAAGTACATGGCTCCGATTCCTACCCATGGCTACTGCTCCTTCCTTGCAACTCTGTCTCTACCTAGAATCCCCACAGATCAGATTCTG
The DNA here is from genome assembly GCF_963930625.1 of Muntiacus reevesi. Classification (NCBI taxonomy): domain Eukaryota; kingdom Metazoa; phylum Chordata; class Mammalia; order Artiodactyla; family Cervidae; genus Muntiacus; species Muntiacus reevesi. The sequence goes on from NC_089249.1 coordinate 220,722,107, forward strand.
AGATCCAGCAGCTTCTCAGACCAATGGCCAGTCCATGGCTGCCTCTCACTCATTGCACACAAGTCTGATGCCATCCCCTTTTCCCAAATCCTGCTGCTTCTCCTATATTTAGTTGGTTGGTGAATGATTTTAATCATCAACCTATTTACTCCAAACCTAGAAGACATCTTAAATGAATCCTGCTGTCTTCACTCAGCATCACATTAAGTATCTCAGTATCTGGAGGTGAGACACCTTCTCTCCATTTCATTGCCATTGCTTCAGCTTAGAACCTCCTCACCTCCCATATAGATAATATACTCAAGAATCTTCTAAATTAACTCTACAGAATAGAGCTTGGAGCAATGATAACTAATTTCTGTATCCACACTGTTCAGTATAGTAGCCACTAGCCAGGTGAGGGGTGCTTGAGAACTTAAAATGTGGCCAGTGCAACTGAGAAACTGAAATTTTAATTTCAATTTCAATAACCATATGTGATTAGTGACTAATACACTGGACAGCACAATTTCAACGTTCTCCCCATTACAAGTGTACCCCCTTCCAGTCCCTGACACAAATAACTAACCCCTGTTGTCTAATGAATGAAATATAAAAATATGAAAGTCATATAAAGATGTTAGTAACACCACCAATTACTAAGTAGTATCACAAGTCATCTCTTTCTCAATGAAATAAAGTTTTCTCATAAATTACTTTTAATTTCTTCAAATAATGTTACCTTCATGTTTAAAAACTACCCTTTTTTAGTTTGTTTTTTTCACCAAGAGAAACTACCTTCTATGTTGATTTTTTCTTACTATAAGTCAAATATTTAATAAATAGCACCATCAATTGCTAATGAAATGTTTTAGTTGACTGATGTGTAGTGATAGAAAGCAGATCAGTGGTTGCCTAGGGGAGTGGTGGATTACAAAGTGGTACACAGAAATCCGTGGGTAGTGGATGTGTTCTCTATCTTGATTGTTGTGAGGATATAATTTGTGTATGTCAGAAGTTTTCAAACCATACATTTCAATATCTGAAATTTTGTATGTCAATTATAAAGCTGTTTTTAAAAAAAAAAAATCTGGCTGAATACTTGCCGCTCTTAGAAATACATAGTGTAGAGTCCACTAATACAGATGGATAAAAGGGAGAGCCTTTACTCAAATCCAAGAATTATTTCTACCCTTGTTAAATCTACTGGGTCTTCCAGAAGTAAATTATTTTCCCTGATTTGCTCATATAATTTGACAATAAAAACAGCAAACACTTATGCAATGTTTATCTTGTACCAGGCACCAAGTTCTGAGTAGTTTATAATCTATCTATTCATTTGATCCTCATGACAACCAACTGAGGTATATTGTACTTCCATTTTTACAATTGAGGGACTGGAGGTTAAATAACTTGATCGAGTTTAGCAGAGTTGGAGAGAACAGATTGGAAAGTCAGATTGGAACAGATAGAAAAGGGTATTAATGTCATATCAGGAGCGTAAATTTTATGTAATGGTTAATACAAACCTTGACAGTTTTTTAGCAGGAGTATGACACAGCCAGAGATTATTTTAGGGCAATTCACCTGGCAGTTCACAGCCATATTCCCCAGTGCGTAGAACACCACTTGGCATATGGTAGGCCCTCCATAAATATTTTGAATATTTATGGAACTGTGTTGGGAGTTGTCCCATTTATTGATATAAATTTGTAGGGAAAGAAACATTTGGATTCAATATTTTCAAACTGACAAATATGCCCATAACTTTATTCTTGACCTTCTAACTTTCTCTCACTACACTCATTATTATAGTTCCAATTATCATTTCCATCTATAATGACTCCCCATAAGAAACTCCCAAAATATACCTTCCTGTATTTCCCTTCATTGTTTGAGTTCTTCTCTCCATAGCTTCACAAAAGAAAGTTATGTAATCCAACTCTCTTTCATATGACGGTGTGTCAAATCTGTGCGCAGTCATCATGTACAGGTTTCTCTTTTCCAGGTCTCAGCCCATTCAATCATGTATCTGTCACCATCCTAGTTACCCCTCTGGAACTAACCAGTGTCACTTAAACACATGACATCAATACTGACCAGTGAGTCCAGAAATATCCTAATTAGTCCATTTCCTTGCCTTCAAAAGCTTTGGAGTTATCCTCAGATGATAAAGAATCTGTCTGTCTTTCAGGAGACCTGTGTTCAATCCAGGGGTGGGGAAGATCCCCTGGGGGAGAGCATGGCAACCCACTCCAGTTTCTTGCGTGGAGAATCCCATGGACAAAGAAACCTGGTAGACCACAGCCCATGGACTCACACAGAGTCAAACACAAATGAAGTGACTTAGCACAGCCTGCAGTCATCCTCAATACAGTGCTACCTTAAAATGAATGGTACCTTACATCAGGCACATTTTTCATTTCTGCATCTGCCTCCTCTATTCCTTCTGTTTCAGGTTGTCATCACCCTAGGCCTGTGTCTGTTTTCCATTTCCTTGCCTCCTGCTGCCAAACATGTACTCCCTATTTCATGCCGCTCTGCATGTATCAGCAGACATTCATTGAGTGTTTGTGATGAGCAGGCCCTGTGCTCATGTTCCAGGGCATTGTTTTCAGGGCAAAGCCTTTTTCTTAACTATGGGGAAGAAGGGCATTCCAGCATAGGCATCTCCAGGGTTATGGAGATGGCATTTGACTAAACTTTTAAAAATGGGTGGAATTCAAAGCAGAGTTGAATAGCATTCCAAAACTGCCAGAACCTAGGGGGAGATGCATGGAATAGATTCTTCTGCATATCCTTCCAAAAGAACCAACTTTGCTGACATTGATCTCAGACTTCTAGACTCCAGAACTGTGAGAAAATAAATTTCCATTGCTTAAACCACTCAGTTTGTGGTGCTTTGTTACAACTACCTTAGGAAACTAATACAAGCCCCAAACTAGAAACAACCCAAATGTTAATCAGCTGTATTTATTTAGTAGAACAGGTAAATAAATATGGTATAGTTACACAATGGAATACTATACAGCAACTAAAGTGAACTAACTACAACCACACTTAACAATATGAATAAACCTTACATCTAAAGTTAAGCAAAATGAATCAGATTCCAAAAGAGCACCTATAATATGATTCTATGTCTCAATGAAAAGTCAAAGTGTTAGTTGCTCAGTTGTGTAGGACTCTTTGCGACCCTATGGACTGTAGGCCACCAGGCTTCTCTGTCCATGGAATTCTCCAGGAAAGAATACTGGAAGATTCCCTTCTCCAGGGGATGTTTCCCACTCGGGGATCAAACCTGGGTCTCCTGCACTGCAGGCAGATTATTACTGTCTGAGCCACCAGGGAAGTCAAAACTATAAATTAGCCAAAACTAATTTATGTTGTCAGAATTATGGTTACTCTATACATGGGAGGAGAGACAAAAAGTGAGCCAAAGGGTTTTGGGGGATTCTGGAAATATTCCATTTCTTTTCTTTTTATTTTGAAATATTCCATTTCTTAATACGAATGCTGGTTGCATGGGTTTATTCAGTTGTTAACAAGCAATGGGAAGGGCTTGAAGGATCTAAGTGTACACAAACTACTGAACAACTGCACCTATCTCACACACTAGCAAAGTAATGCTCAAATTCTCCAAGCCAGGCTTCAACAGTATGTGAACCAAGAAATTCCAGATGTTCAAGCTGGATTTAGAAAAGGCAGAGGAACCAGAGATCAAATTGCCAACATTCACTAGATCATAGAGAAAACAAAGACATTCCAGAAGAACATCTGCTTTATTGGCTACACCAAAGCCTTTGACTGTGTGGATCATTAACAAACTGTGGAAAATTCTTAAAGACATGGGAATACCAGACCACCTTACCTGCCTCCTGAGAAATCTGTGTGCAGGTCAAGAAGCAACAGTTAGAACCAGATATGGAACAACGGACTGGTTTCAAATTGGGAAAGGAGTACGTCAAGCCTGTATATTGTCTCCCTGCCTATATAACTTACATGCAGAGTACATCCGGAGAAGGCAATGGCAACCCAGTACTCTTGCCTCGAAAATTCCATGGACAGAGGAGCCTGGTAGGCTGCAGTCCATGGGGTTGCTAGGAGTCAGACACGACTGAGCAACTTCACTTTCACTTTTCACTTTCATGCATTGGAGAAGGAAATGGCAACCCACTCCAGTGTTCTTGCCTGGAGAATCCCAGGGACGGGGGAGCCTGGTGGACTGCCGTCTATGGGGTCGCACAGAGTTGGACACGACTGAAGTGATTTAGCAGCAGCAGCAGCAGACTACATCATGTGAAATGCTGGGCTGGATGAAGCACAAGCTGGAATCAAGATCACCAGGAGCAATAACCACAGATAGGCAGATGACACCACCCTTGTGGCAGAAAGCAAAGAACTAAAGAACCTGTTGATGAAAGTGAAGGAGGAGAGTGAAAAATTTGACTTAAAATTCAACATTCAAAAAACTAAGATCATGGTATCTGGTTCCATCACTTCATGGCAAATAGATGGGGAAATAATGGAAATGGTGACAGACTTTATTTTCTCGGTCTCCAAAATCACTGCAGATGGTGGCTGCAGCCATGCAATTAAAAGACGCTTGCTCCTTGGAAGAAAAGCTATGACAAACCTAGACAGCATATTAAAAAGTAGAGACGTTACTTTGCCAACAAAGGTCCATCTAGTCAAAGCTATGGTTTTTCCAGTAGTCATGTATGGATGTGAGAGTTGGACTATAAAGAAAGCTGAGCACGGAAGAAATGATGCTTTTGAACTGCGGTGTTGGAGGAGACTCGAGAGTCCCTTGGACTGCAGGGAGATCAAACCAGTCAGTCCTCAAGGAAATTAGTCCTGAATATTCATTGGAGGGACTGATGCTAAAGCGTCAATACGTTGGCCACCTGATGCTAAAAACTGACTCATTGGAAAAGATTCTGATGCTAGGAAAGATTGAAGGCAGAAGGAGAAGTAGACGACAGAAGATGAGATGGTTGGATGGCATCATCGACCCGATGGACATGAGTTTGAGCAAGCTCCAGGAGTTGGTGATGGACAGGGAGGCCTGGCGTGCTGCAGTCCATGGGGTCGCAAAGAGTCGGACACGACTAAGCGACTGAACTGAGCAGAGGAGAGGGGTAGAAGCTCTGGATGGATGACAAGATATGTGGCACTAAGTGACCATGAAAGGAAGATTAGAACTGGTAAAGAATGATCCTGAGTGGCATCATACGGAGTCTGACAGGCAGCCCTGAGGGCAGACAGTCACATCCCCAAATGCGTTTCTGGAAAATATTAACAGCACATCTAAGTGGAACAAGACATTGAACAGAGAGCTCAGCCAGTATGCTTTTGTAGAGACAACTGGAAAGCCGACTAGGAGCACCCCCCAATATTGGTAATGCAATCTCGGACGGGTTATCAATTCCTTGGCAGGGCTGTGGCAAGGATTAAGATAACAGGTATCACGTGTGGCCTCTTTGTAAGAAGTCACTAGCTTACTGCGGGGACTTTCGGGCGGGTGGCCCCCAAGGTCACTCCACCCAGGGGCACCCCTAGCCAGGCTGCGGCACCAGCGGGGATATCTTTCTGCGTCCCCGTCTGCCCCTGTGAACCGCAGGAACACAAAAGCATGCACCCGGACTCCGCCACTAGGCGCTGAGGCTGTGCGAGGGGCTCGGAGCCTTTTCCTCTTGATTGGGCGGGAAGAGACCGGGGTGGGACGTAGGCAAAGGAGGAGGCAGAGATTGGTTGAGCCCAGGAAGAAGGTGGGGCCTTGACACGGAAGGGAGGCAGGCCCGGAGTCTCCAGAGGCTCCGTCTATTGGTCCCGCCCCCTTACTGGAATTACGGCCCGCGCAGGTAAGGCCGAACCTTTAGTGAAGCCGTCGTACGCCTAGTAGTTTTCCCAGCAACCGGTGACGCACCGGCGTGAGGCAGGCCACTGGCCAACCCGGGAGAGCGGGGCTGGAGCGTGACCCTCAATCCCGAGGCACCTCCCAGTTCCCCCCACTAGGCCGCCCCGCGCTCCTTCCCTCCCTTCCCCGCCACAGTCCCGCAATCCGGGAGGCGGGGGTCAGCGACCCAGCTGAGTGGGAGCCGCGCGGTGTCCGAGGAGCCAGTCGGCGACCGGTGAGGGGACCGTGGGGCGGGAGGGAGGGTTAGCGCGGGGCAGCCATCCCCAGTTGTCGCCCGGCTTTTTCCCTCAGCTTCGGGCGGCCAGCGTCTGCCGCCGTGAAGAACGCCGCCCTGGCAACTAGTGACGCAGAGGCCCAGCGGAGCAAGGGATTGGCCGGCCCGCGTCCGCTGCTGCCGCGCGGCCTACTCCTCCCAGGCCTTGCCCTCCGTCTGTCCTCACCAGTCTTCCCGCTGTGACCTTCGTTGCTGGCGGCCCCACGACGCAAATATCTTCAGGCTGAGTCCGAAAAGAAAACGGGCAGCGGCAGCCTCCGGGTCCCGACCATATTAAACGCCGCCTACTCTGCACTACGTTTTTGGTGCCCTGTCTTGCCCTTCGGGTGGGCTGGCGCCTAGGGCAGAGTTGAGATAGGCCCAGGGATGGGAAATTTCGTCCAAGGAGAATCTGACCAGCAACTCGTGACGAAAACTAACTGACGCGCCCGGGATTGGCTGCGCTGCGGAGGGGGGCCAGGGAAGGCGATCTGCTCAGGTGCGGCGTTCTTCATTCCTCGAATGGTTGTTCTCAGCTCCCGTTAAGTGCTAGACACCAAGCCTTAAAATGTGTAATCAACGTCAATACTTACTCTAAGCCCCTGGTGTTTGTCGAGGGTCTGCGAAAGCCCCACACATCTCTAATCCCATTAAGTAGGGTTCTTTGCGGGGGTAGGGGGCAGTCGGGGAGGAGAAGGCCTTGAAAGGTTTTGCAGAACGTTTAGGATGCTTAGGAGGTAGGAGTCAGACCCCTTTTTCAGAGTTCCTCAAAACTGTCCTGGGAAGAGTAAATCCTAAAAACTCAGCAACTGCCGTTCTCAGACTTTACACCTACCTCTTTTCGTGGGAGACGTTACAATAGTTTCCTCTACTGAGTTTTCTCAGGCAGGAGTGTTAGGCACACGACTCCCCTGTCCAGGGTCACACAGCCAGTCATGGAAGACCCAAAACTTGGATACTTGGCTCTCTAGTTCCCCGACAGAGGTTGCAGTTCCTAGTTAGTAAACTAAGGCTGAGTATTTGCAGTATATGCAGGGGATAGGGCTATGGAGGATAAGATGACTAGAGAGAGGCACTCTCCTCCAGGAACCTAATGCTTGAAAGAATAGCATTCCAGATTAATACATCATTTTTTAAAAGTATTAGATGCCTTATGTGTGCCCAACTTATTGCTAGGCCCAGGAGGAATGCAAACCACCTTATAGTCCTTCCCCTCATCCCGCTTCTGGGCTGCTCTGGCTCTTCTGAGCTGTAGTCTTGCCCGTGTGTCAAAGGAACATAGAGAATAAACTATTCTGCTATGTTCTCTCCCTGTCAACATACATACCTTCTTCACACTTCCCAGATTTCACAGGAAAAATCTTTGTGAAAAAAAGTTGCAAAAGAATCTGCTTGGATCATGATCAGGCTTGGGCAATTGAGGGGAAGGGGGAACTGTCATTTCTGTTTCCACCAGCTCTTGAAACATGTCAGACTGGACCTGAAGCTGGAAGAGACAAGGTCTTTTAAAATACTGGACCTTGTTTCTGTTAAGGGAAAGAGGGAAGTGAGGAGTGACCACTCTGCTGCTCTGGATTTCATACCCCTTCCTCACTTAGAAAAGAGACTGAAACCTTTCCAGAGTGGACTGAGAATCACTCTTTAATGATACTTTCACTGATTATTCAGAATAAAGCCGGGGCCCGGGGGTGGGCTGGAGAAGTGGAGGTGCTCAGTAGGGTTTCTCTGCGGAGGGATTATTGGGGCAGAGCATTGAATGAAGAAGGGAAAGGGCTTTCAGGTAGAAAGAACTACAAGTGGAAAAGACCCAAATCAGGCTCCAGTGGGCCAGGGAAACTTTTCCATCCATCCAATTCCTCCCTCCTCCTCCTCCCAGCAGTGAAAAGTGTATCATTTGCTTCATAATGGATGTAAAATTTCATCTGCCTCTAGGGGTATCTCGGAGTCCTTGAGACTACACTGTCATTAAGGCTGGGGCAAGAGAACAGACTTTAGGGCTAGACTAGGGTGGGGTTTAAGTATACAGAGAGAGGCCAGCAGAAGAGTCTTCTCTCCCAAATTCAGCTACCACTCTCCAAACCACTTCTAAGGCCAACGGTTTCCTTTCTCATACCAGGATTGCAAAGAATCGAATGCAAAGCACAAGTGAGCCCAACTCCCATGGCAGCCTGTGAGGTCACCTGAGACTTCCTGATCTGCTACTATCAACTGCCCGGGGCCAGAAGGGCTGGAGACTATCAGGGAGAATCAGAGACAGGCCTCCTGGCCTGCCATCCCTTTTCTGTCCCTGGACCCACTTGCCGCCCGAGTGGCTCTAGAAAAGCTCACACTGCAGGGGAACCTTAGGTCACACAGGGGTGCCCAGTAGTACCCACCCCAAAGGACTAGTGGGAGGAGGAAAGTGGTACATACACAGGAACATAGGAGATCCATTCCATACTGATGCTAGTAACAACTAGGAGAGTAGCAGTGATAGGCTTTGCACTAGTCACAACCCCAAGTCCCAAACAGATCTACGTGGCACTATAGATATTCACTTTCCTGAAGAGCAAATGGACCCTCTGGAGGGTGTGGCCAGAGCCCTGCATCTTAGGAGATGAGAAGAGTGGCCATCTTCTCTGGTTCTAAGGGCCAGGGAGGTTAGTGGCCTTTCCGTGCAGTCCCCTCCAGGGACTGTGAGGTGGGGCAGCCTCCCTTTGTTATGTGTTCCAAGCCATTTGGCCACGTTTGTAATCATCACTTGTCTTAAATACAGGTAAAATAAACTATAAAATATATTTCATTATTTCATTTAACCCAATACATCTAAAATTTTATTTCAACATACAGTCAGTATTAAACATTATTCATGAGGTATTTTGCATTCTTTTTCATACTAAGTCTTTGAAGTTAGGAGTGTACTTGACCCTTATATCTCATCTCATTTGGAACCAACCATATTTCAAGTTTCATTTGCCACATGTCGCTTGTGGCACAGCTGATGCAGCCCTCAAACCCTCATCTGCATCCAATTTTGACTTAAAGATGGAGGAATTTTGAGATGATCACTCACCTCTTCACAATGCCCCAGAAATGTTGGCCTGGCAGAAAAGATAGCCAGGGAGGAAAATCTTTATTCTGACTGAACAGTACAACTCAGAAGAAAAAGAACTACACTTCTCTCACAGAAGATTGTTAGTAAATGTACTAAATCCTGATTTAGTCCAACACTCATGTGAACCATTAGATATGACATGAAATGCTGGCAATATCTACTAAGAAGCAAATACGTTTTGTGGTAAACAAAACTCAGAAATGTATTGTGATGTCAAGTTTTGCCATTAGCTTATCTTCTTAGTAGTTGTCTTTTATTAGTTACATAAAATAAATCTGTAAGTATTAAATACTTGAAAGCTACTAAAATTAAACAACTAGGATTTTTCATAAATTCACACATAATTACCCCCTTCCCTCTTTAAAGCCTTCCTTGTACCAAAGAAATTTGGTGGTATAACACTTCAAAACTCAATCAGGAAAATGATGGTTAGGACAGTCTGGAAATTGTTCTGTTGGCAGGGTAATACTTTTTTTTTTTTTTTTTTTTTTTTCAGATTTTCTTCCAGGCATAGACCCTTTCCTTCAAGGGCAAGCTCCAGTATGGGGTAAGGTGAACAGAAGTGAAACTTGAAGGATATACCTTGACACTCAAGCACCAAACCTGCACCCTAGACCAGGATCTCTTATTCCATGTCTGTAATGGGGCAAAATGGTATCTTTGTTTATGTCATTTATGTGTGTGTGTTTATGCTTATACATTTGTCTTACCTTCCTTGGACATGTACCCTTGAAAGCGGTAGACTGGTAGAGGGTTCAATCCCAGAAATTTGGCCTGAGAGGTACCAGGGTCTCCAGAGACACTCAGGTGAGGGGGAACACTCACTAGGACATAAGCCTTGTTTTCCTTGGCATTTGGGATCAACCACTGACCCCTGAGAGGTTTTATTCACACGAGAGCAAACATTCCTTTGATTTTGATCAGTTAGAATCAGCAACCCAAGCAAGTTTCTGGGCTGAAAACTCCTGGGAGAACCAAGAGACTCACTCTAAAGTCTGCTCTCAGGTCTGCAGAGGTCTCTTTCTCCTCATTACAGATTTTGTTTAAAACTCTTTGAATAAGATGACCAGGATTTAAAATATTCCTGTGCACCCCTCCCCCACCCCATCTCCAAAAACAAGTATGGGCTGGGGCAAGTTGGGGGGATGTCGTAAATGAAACATAATTTAGAATGTAAATAAATGCTGAAGGTGAGTGAGTGATCTGTGATACTCTTCTTGTTAAGTTTTTTATACTTGAAAATATCCGTTTAAAAAATAACCTCTCTTCCAGGAAATGTTCCCTTCTCTTTTCTTGCATCTGTCCTCTCTGCTCCATTTAAAATTACATTGTCCCTCTTATTTTATCCCTCCTGCAGGGTACAGCACACCCTGCTCCAGAGGCACAGAGAGAGAACATCCTACATCAGCCACTCCTGCCCAGTAGTACGGAGGGGAGCAGAAGCTTCAGAGCCCACTCCTGCAGGTCTGTAGCTTAGCTTTAAAGGCTTTTTTAAATTGACTCCATTTGCATCCAGAAGATTAGAACCCCATCTGTGGGGTGTTTTAACCACAGCTCTGGAAATTTAGAGTTGCCATCTGCTAATAAGAAAATGACTGATGACTATTGTTTACTTTCTATCTCTGATCTGTTGGGTGACATGGCTGTAATTGATAGTGACTATACCTGTCTCCCATGTCCCACTGAACTGAACTGGGGACAGAGTCATGGGTCTTGAGGCAGTCAGTGGTGAGGCCAGCCAGGTTAGGAGAGCAGCCCCATTTGTGCTTTAGATAGAGGGCACAGGAAGTTATGTGCACAAATGCTGATCCTGCTCATGGACAGCCATCTGGGCCAACTTGTCAGAAGGATTCAGGGATACCATTTGAGATAAAGAGAATAGCAGAGCAGATTTCATCCCCATAAAGGGGCTTCTTTGCTACTTCAGGTTCTCAGATCCTTGGAGCTGGGGAAGTGAGGAAAGGCTGCAGAATGTTTGCAAACAACTTGGATGCCCTGATAATTAGAAAGGATTTTCCTTCTTCCTTCCCTGCCCTCCCTAGAAATTTGAAAGGCACTTCTTCAATAATGGGCTGTCCTTGTGGCTTAGCTGGTAAAGAATCCGCCTGCAATGTGAGATACCTGGGTTCGATCCCTGGGTTGGGAAGATCCCCTGGAGAAGGGAAAGGCTACACACTCCAGTATTCTGGCCTGGAGAATTCCATGGACTGTAGTCCATGGGGTTGCAAAGAGTTGTACACGACTAAGCAACTTTCACTTCACTTTCTTTAATAACACCATCAAATTTTGATATTCTTTTACCCCTTTCCTGGGTCCTGAGTTGCTTCGCTTTCTTAAGGTTAGGCCAGGGAACTTGGAGACTTAGCCCTGGTGTGGAGTGACTGCTTATCAGGTGCTGTCCAAAGCCAAGGAACAATACTTCTGTTTTGTCAAATACCTTCCCTTGCTCAGGTCCCAGCCATTCCTGAGCCTGTTACCTGGGCTGCTGCTGCTTGAGGGGGTTATGCTTCACCACTTCCAGTCTAGGCCTGGCTCAGTTCACATTGGTTACTCAGGAAACCCTGAGTCTTTGGAAGAAGGCTTTGATTGGTTTACCCTAGGGGACTTCTCATTGCCCATCCCTCCTTGGTCATTTCCTAGTGCATCACCAAGCTAGGATCCCTGGTCTAAGGCTATAAAACAAGCTGGACACTCTTCCTCCTCTTCTGACTACTGTACTGGAGGCAAACTTCCCTCTGAGTCCCTCCTGCCCTTCCTAGTGGCACAAGGACACACCCCTCCCTGGCCTATATTTCTAGGGCTCCCATGGTTTTGCCTCCTTTCTTGGAGAATGGAATTCAAGAGATGACCTAACTGAGGGAGCTACAGAAAACAGGGAGCCTGTGCTTGACCCTCCACTCCCCAGGGTGTAGCTGTCATAGCTGTTGCTGGAGCTCACAGTGACCTTCTCTCTGCAGGGCTCATGGTACATGGTGAACCTAGCTGCAGCCCACCTCTGAAACAGCCACAGCACCTGCCATGAGAGAAGGAACCCTGGAATCTACAGACCAATTTTCCAGGTCTCTCCCCTTTCCCTTTGCTACTGTTCCCTTTCTATGCCTTAAAGATAACTCAGATGGAGAAGGTGGACTCCAGAGCGTGAGTGGCACTCTGCACCCTGAGGGCTCCCACCCTGGCCCTCACCATGTTCGCTGCCTCAGAGGTGGCAGTGGGCAGACCTTATGGGTGCAGTGAGTGTGGCAAGAGCTTCCGCTACAGTTCAGTGCTGCTGCGGCATGAGCGCGCCCACAGTGGTGACAGCAGCTTCCGCTGCTTAGAGTGTGGTGAGCGATGCGCAGAGGCCTCAGACCTCCGTGCACATAGACGCGCTCACGCGGGCCAGACGCTCTACATCTGCAGTGAGTGTGGCCAGAGCTTCCGCCACAGCGGCCGCCTTGACCTGCACCAGAGCGTACACAGACGGCGCATCCGCTCCTACCGCTGCCGAGCTTGTGGTGGATGCTTTCCACACCTCCCGGCTCTGCTGCTGCACCGGCGCCGCTGGCACCCTCCCGAGAGGCCCCGCCGCTGTCCGCTGTGCCCTCGAGCCTTCCGCCAGAGCGCGCTGTGCTTCCATCTGGCACGGGCGCACCCATGGGGAACACCTACCGTGCCTGCTGACACACTCCACCGCTGCACACAGTGCTCGCGGGCCTTCCTCAGCGGCGCTGGACTTCGGAGCCATTTGCGTGTACACGCAGCCAGGAGCCCCAGTGACTCCACACTTCGGCAGCCAGGTGCTCCGGACACACACCAGTGTGGTGTGTGTGGCAAGAGCTTTGGCAAGAGTTCCACGCTAACGCGACACCTGCAGACGCACTCGGGTGAGAAACCTTTCAAATGCCCGGAGTGCGGCAAGGGCTTCCTGGAGAGCGCCACACTGGTGCGCCATCAGCGCACACACACGGGCGAGAAGCCTTACGCCTGCGGCGACTGCGGGCGACGCTTCAGTGAGAGCTCCACGCTGCTGCGCCATCAGCGCAGCCATCAGGGAGAGCGGCCACATGCCTGTGCCACATGTGGCAAGGGCTTTGGGCAGCGCTCTGACCTGGTGGTGCACCAGCGCATCCACACAGGTGAGAGGCCATTCCCATGTACTGAGTGCGGTCGCTGCTTCAGCGACCGCTCAGACCTCACAAAGCACAGGCGCACACACACAGGTGAGAAACCCTACCGCTGTGAGTTGTGCGGCAAGTGCTTCACATGCGTCTCCAACCTCAATGTGCACCGGCGCAACCATGCTGGCCACAAGCCCCACAAGTGCCCTGAGTGTGGCAAGGCCTTCAGTGTAGGTTCCAAGCTGGCACTGCACCGCAAGACGCACCTAGGCGAGCGGCCAGCGGAATGTGCGGAGTGTGGCAAATGTTTTAGCCACAGCCGCTCCCTGTCACAGCACCAGCGAGCTCACAGGCGTGCTCATGCCTCCACTGCTCCTGCTGCCGCTGCCACTCAGCCCAAGGCAGGCACTGCACTCATAGTTGCTGGGCAAGCAGGACAGGAAAAGCCAGGGCTTTTTTTGCCTCAATTGAGAGAGACTTGTTGAGACTTCTCTGGAGTGGGCTAGACAAGCACTCATACAATGCCACAGGGACGGTGGGACAACTCGCAGACAGAGGTCTGTGGAAAGACAGCATGGCCTATCATCTTTCTCCATCTCTTGGTAGAACTTCACCTGGCTTCTCACTGCACCCCTACACCTACGACCCTTGTCATCTCTTTGCCTGTTCTCAGTCCTTCCTTCTCCCCCTCTGAGGTGTAGGTGCAGTGAAAACCTCTCAGACCCCACGCGTAGAACAGCATCCAAGTATTGGTGTGACGAATCCCTGCTGCTGTGCTCTCAGGTCTTGCCTGTCTTCCCATCATTGTTCTGTCTTCTCTTATTCCATCTCCTTTTTGCAGCCTGAATCCCCTCTACCTTTTCTTTCTGGGTACTTTTGGTATCCTATCTCTTCAGGTAATGACTGTAGATGTGGCTAGAGTCACATCCCACCAGCCTTGTGGTCTTCTCGCCTCTTCCTTTCACTTGGCTGTTAGTCTCTTGTTGCTTTTTCCCTCAGCTTCTGAGAGATGGGAAATTTGCAGAGAAATGGTGGAAGAGCTCACTTTTCTGAAAGATATCTCCACATCAGAAGCACTCAGAGAAGTGCTTCACAGCATGTAAAGGTGGGCATGAGCCCTCAGCATGGCTGCCCACCTGTCTCATGGGACAGACCTGTTGGTGTACAGATCAGGGTGATTCTCAGGATAGTGTTCTCCAGGTAGGAGACATTAGCCTGGGATCTGAGACAAGACCACATGGGTCCACAAAGCTGGGCACTGCCAAGTGGAGTGAGAATGCTATGTACAAATCACACTTGGAACCACGGGAAAACAGCTCCACAGAGGCCACAGTGCAGGGTTGAAAATTCCCTGGAATTGGCCATGTTTTTTTTTCTTGCAGGTGGTGAAATAAAGAATTGTTTGAGTTCTAGATGCCAAGAGCTCCCTTTGTTAAACCTGAGGCTGCTGTATTTGCAGACACCAAGAGTCACCCAAGAAACAGGCCCTTTCAAAAATCAAGGTCTCTGGTCCCTTCCCAGGCTAGCTCAGCAACCTTGGATGTATATAGCCCCCTCATTTTTGCACTGGAAGGCAAGACTCTTCAAGGGCTCCTATACATCTGGTTGTCTTGGTTGACAAAGAATACAAATGTGGCCCAGAGTCACATACCTCTAATCCTTCCCCAGCCCATCCCTCTGGAATGACCTAGTGATCACACCCTCCCTTACTTGAAGGCAAGAGTGTATGTGACTCTCCACAGAAAAAAGGGAAGCCAAAGTGAATTGGGAAAGAAAGCTGGGTCCTAACAGTGGGGGCAGGTGGGGGGCTGCAGAGAGAGGAACAGGGCCTGCACTTAGGGTGCACTCAGGCACATTCCAGCAGAGCCTGTTTCTAAAAGAATCAAGATTTCTGTACCTCAGGTGCCAAAATACTCACTCTGCCCACACACGTCTATGTAAAATACTGGGTTTATTCTGTCCTTTAGAAAGACTCAAGTAGCCTGGCTCCCCTAAAATCCGGTCTTGCCCCTGCCCTGCATTCCCCATCATCCTAGTTCCTGGACACCAGGCATCTGGCCCTTCTTGCTCCTTTCCAGTCCCTGGATCCCCCAAATTCTGGGGAATACTTGCTGCTAAGGGAGCAGCATGGGAGCCTGAGGAGCCAGAGAGGACTTGGATCCTTCACTGGCCCCCAGGGATGCAGAGGCCAAGATGCTGGAACAGGACTCCAGTGGACCAGATAGTTCTTGTGGGGCCAAGAGCAAGGCCGGGTGGCTTTTGCTTCGATGAGCTGCAACACTGTCTGGCTTCTCAAAGCGCTTGCCGCAGAACTCACAGGGGAATCGCAAGGCAGCCACTGTCTCTGCGTGCTTGCGCCGGTGCCAATTCAGGGATGCCTTCTGGCGGCAGGTAAACCCGCAGATCTCACACCTAAACCAGGGGGAGCAGAATGAGAGAAGGTGCCTCAGCCCATCTTGACTTCCCCAGGGGTTCCTCCTGGTCCCAACTTCCCAGGTGTCCTTCCAGCACCTCCCCACTTCACCCCACACCAGGTTCCCTTCCCCACACTCACTGTAGGGGTTTCTCTCCAGTGTGGATGCGCCGGTGGATGACCAAGTTGCTGCTGGTGCGGAAAGACCGGGCGCAGAACTCACAAATGTAATCTCGGGTGTCTGTGGGCATATAGGGTATAGCCAAGCGTCCATCCCCAAACTGAGGCCCTCCTTGGCCCACCCCTTCCAGTCCTCCAAAGGAGTACTATCCCTATTTAGTCTGCATGTCACTCCTCCCAGCCCCACAACAGTGCCCTGTGACCTGACAGACACCATGTGGGTATCAAGAGCCAATCCCCTCTCCTTTCTCCCTGAACCCGCCTGCCAGCCCTAACAGCACCTGCCCATTGCCCATCTCTAGCAGTTCTCACAGGCCTGGTATGGATTTTATCCTGCACCTCCTGCAGCAGAGGAGACAGCCATCCTTTCCATGGCATCCTGTAGTCTTCTGCCCAACCACTGCTCTGTATATCCTGCCATCAGACCACACACACATGTACCTATAGCCTTCATCCCCATCACTAACGTACTCCACACAACTCCTGCTCCAGGCTCTCTCCTCAGTCACTACCACTGATGTCAATTTGTTTTCTACATGTCCAGCCCTCACTCTCCTGGTTCCCAGACCCTCACTAACCTGGCCCCCCCAACCTCCTCAGCCACCACTCCCAGGTTATGCACCATCACTGCACCATGTAGAAATCACAACTTCAAGCATCCTAGTTCCAGTCATCCTTTGTCCTATTACAGTAATCCCACAACTCCAGGCTGCCAGTTCAGTGGCCCACTGCCTTCCCACTGTCTCCCTCCCTTCTCTGTGACGAGTCCATTTCCAAGGCATCTTCATGGCCTTCCTTCACTTCACCTGTCTCTCTTTTCCTCAGCTATATTTTCCTGGTTAAAACCCAACTCAGGATAAACACAACACTTGGTTGCTCCAGGCCTGCACATGTGTGTTGAGCAGGGCAGACAACCAACTCCCCGATACCCCACCTTGGGCTCTACTTTCATACACAACTACAAGTCTCAAGCCTCCCCACTGCCCTATCACAGTACCTCTGCATTTCCTTGGTCAGTTCACTCTCCCACTTTCTAGAGTCCAGAAGGGCATTTTGCACATGACCTCCTCTTTCTACCAAACTCACTCAGCAATAACCTCATTTTATAAGTCACCCAGAAGAAAACAGTCAGGAAAGAACGCCCACATCTTCCCCTCACCTAATCCACCAGGCAACTTGCTTTCTGTGCCCATATATGTGAATAGTTCCTGCTTCCCTGTGGCTGACTTCCAACTGTGCCCAGACACACCCCCTCCTCACTGACTTAAGGATGCCCAACCCTGGCATCAGCAAGCCTTTCCTCTCTGTGGGATCATCTCTGTATGATCCTGTCCTCCAGCTTATACCTACTTCTCTGCTTGCCTTCACAACAAAACTCCAAAGAGTTGTTCGTACTTGCTGTCTTCACTTCCTCAGCTCTTCTCTGCTCCAGACCCACCCCCTGCTGGCTGCTATCTCCCTTGTCACATGCCATTTTGTCATCTGGTCAAGGATTGCTTTCCACTACCCTATCTGGTGGCCTGTCCACATCCTCATCTTACTCAGCTTGGCAGCACTGGCATAGGTCACCCGTCCCTCCTCCCTAGAGCACTTTCTCCACTTGGCTCCTCGGATACTGCTCTTCAGCCGCCTCCCTGGCCCCTCTGTAGCTGACCTTCCCACCTGCCCTGCTCAGACCTCTTCTCTACCTATGTTCACTCTCTCCCTGTAGAAACACTCCACCCACAGCTCTAAACACCACCCAAGTGCTCATGATGAACATTTTTTTCTTTTTTACCCAACAGCTCTGAACTTCAGATTCATGTTTTCTAGAACACCTGATTAGCATGTCCCAAATAAAATGTTATGTCCCTTCCCTAAAGCCTGCTTATGTGTCATTTTCAGGGAATCACATCACCTTCTATCCAGGTGCTCAGGCTCGAGGCTTTTTCCAAGTCCTCTGACTCTACAGTCCTACCCATGGACAATCTGTTCTATCCACAGTAGCCTGGGCTCCACCTTCACTCACTCGTCAGTCTCCAGCCACTTCTCACCAACTCTCCAGGTCACCATTACTGTGCTGCACATTTCTGCAGTCCCTCTATTCTTCACATGGCAGTCACAATGCTCCTTTTAAAATCAGTTGTGTCCCTCCCTCCAACATACCGGTGCCCATCACACGTGGCCAGGAGCCAAGCCATTGTGAAGATGGTTTTGGAGGCCTCTACTACCTATTTGACCTCTCTTCCTTTCTAAACTCCTGTCTTCCTCTCCATTCCTGGATCATGCTTGGAGATGCCAGTTTAGGATCCTCTCATGAGCTGCCTGTGGGTTGGGTATGGCTAAGCCTCCATTCTCTCTTCACTTAGGTCTTTGCTCAAAGCACCTATCACAGCTCTTTGTGGCCCAGTGTCAGTAGAGTGGACATCTTACAAGGTGAGTACTGCCTGCTTTATTCACTGCCAAATCCAAGCACTTATAACAGTTTAAAGCAGGCAAGATCTCAACAGAAAGAGAGTGCAGGATGAGTGTGTGAACGAAGAGTTATCCCAGAGCAATGTGACAAAACCTGCAGATAAGAGGTGATGGGCCTCGTGGAGGGGGGGAAGGTACCCACAGGGGAAGGTGACAGGACCCACAGTGGGGAGATGAGAAGGCATTTCCACAACTCACCACTGTGCAGCTTCACATGCTCCTTCAGGTGTTTCTTAAAGTTAAAGGACTTCCCACAGGCCGGCTCTGGGCAGGAGAAGGACTTTTGGTGGATGTGCTGGTATTTCTTGTGGTGCTAGGGAAGGAAGCACATGGTTTTCTCAGGGAGACCACCAGAGCTGACCCAGAAGGCAGGCTCTTCTGCCCTCTTCCTTAGCAGTTCTTGTCACCGCCTCATCTATGGTCCAGTCCTCACCTATACGTGAGCACCCCAATCCCATCCCTTCCTGATACCACCCTGCCCTTACTCTGCCCTGCCCTCAACTTCCATTATCTTACCTTCTTGTCACAACATCACCCTGCAATGCCCAGTTCCCTGAACAAAATGCAGTGCTGCTGACACTCCTGGTTCCCTAACTATATATTTGCCATCTGCCAGGGATGGGAACTCATTTTGGGTGGCTATGATTACTCTCCTTGGTATCAATGTCAATGCCCAACAGTGTCTCTCAGATGGCCTGCATTTTATTAATAGCTGACCATGGGATTATGTAATTTTCCCCTAAATGTCCTTTGGGGAAACATTCTCTCTCAATTTGGAACACTTTTAAGGGTAGTGTGTTCTTCAACCTTAACTCTCCAAGTATTTATAGGAAATACTTCTTTTTATCTGGTCTAATTTTCACATCCTGGCTCACTAAGCTGCATGGGCTTTCCCTTTCTCCATAATCCCATTTCCCCATATTTAAACTACTGCTGGGAGCTACTTCAGTCTCCTTCATTAATAAACTCAAATATGTCTGACCAGCCTTGCTGTTCTTATCAAAAGCCTAGAGCTTTGCAACCACATGGGAACCTTCCCCTTCTCCCAAATCCCATCCACCCAGTCACCACCCCTTTGGTCTAGGAGCCCCCCAGCCTCAGAACCCTGTGAGAGCTCTCGCTGAGTGTGGGGCTTGGACTCTTCCGTCTCTGTGCCTCAATCCTCTCCTGTAGTAAGGCTGAGGACAAGACTGTCTCCTAAACCACCCGCATGAGCCAGCAGAGCAAGGCAGCCCAATGGACTGAGGAACCCTAGCACCTTGACACATTAATGAGAAGCCTTCGGCAATGCTTAATCTTTCTGTGTTCCTTGGTTTCCTCAGCTGCAGAGCATGAATAGTATCAGTGCCCACTCCACAGGAATGTTGAGAAGATCAAAAGACTCGACACATATCAAGTGCTTAGAACAGTCACCAGCACCTCAAAAGCCTGAGGAATGCCACCATTATCTCCATGTGGCCAACAGAGGGCCTGTGCAACAAGCACAGTGGCAGCAATTGTGCCCCTGAGGCTTGGTTTCCTGCCTTATCTACCAGTCACCTGGATTAGTGATTATAACTGTAGGCAACTCTGTACATCCATCCCAACCCTTCTCTCCCTGGCTCTGAATTCCCTCCACACCCCAGGTTTCTTTACCTCAGTTTCTCCTTCAGCCCTCCTCCTCCACCCACAAGGCTACACAGAATCCAACCTGTACCCCTCACATGCTCACATTCAAATACTGCCGGTTTGAGAAGATCCTTCCACAGCCAGGGAAGTCACAGGGCAGCAGCTCTCTTCTGGCAGCTTTCCTGAGGGAGGAGAACAGGAAGCAGGAGGACTCGTGCAGGCACTCCCCCACCTCCCTCCTCACCCTTCCCTACCCAGGGCCCCTTTCCCCAGTCCTACCTAATTCTCTTGGGGCCAATCTGAGCAGTGTCCTCATCCCATGCCGAGGCCAGAGCAGACTGAGCCTGACTCCCAGGGCTATGGGCAGCAAAGAGGGAGCGGAGGGCCTCGAGGGAGGGCCATGTCCCAGGACGCCCCTGCCCTCTGTCTCAGCCATCAGGTTACCTGGCCAGGGGCTCAGTCTGCTGGTCTGCTTGAGGGGTCCCCCTGAGCTCTGGCTGTATCCTGACTTCTACAGGCCTAGGAGCTCCAGAACCCAAGGAGGATGCTGATGAGGATGGCGAAGCAAGAGGAGCTGGGATGGCTGCAGGGGCCGGGGGTATCTCCCCATCCTTAAGTGCATGGGTGACAGGGGAAGGGGGTGGTTTGGGGACATCTGGTTCACTGCTGAAAGGAGAATGAAGAGGAGGGCATTATCTCATGGATCCTCAGCCAGCCCCAGCCCAACCCCAATCCCTAAATTGTGAAGATCCCAAACTCACTTTCCACCCAGTTCAAAATCTCTAGTTCTTTCTGTCTTCCCCAAAGCCTACCCTGCCCTCTCCACCAACAAGCCACTCCCTGAAGTCTGCAAAGCAAAGCTCTGAGTGCCCCCCGCCCCAGTCACCAACCACCCCCCACCCCCGACTAGCCCACTCTGTTCAGCATCCTCCCTCAGCCCCCAACTTGCTCATCTGGGGAGGAGCTGTAGGTCCAGGGACTAGCATCACTGAGCATCTCCTCTTCATCCTCCTCTTCCTCTTCCCCATCTTCTCCGAGGGATGGGAAGGTCTCCGGTGGGGGTCCCGCACCCCTGCAGGTCCAAGGAAGGCAAGTGTGAAGTCCTGCTCCCTCACTTCCATTGTCCACCCAGGTCTATCTTGTCCCCCTCTCCACAACCCCAGACTCACCTGGGCATCCTGGCCTCCTGAGCCCTCTCATCACAGTTAGATTCCAAACCTGTTGGCACAGGTAAGGTCAAAAGGGAAGAAATTCTGTACTGGAGGGATGAGGACAGGTGAAGTTCTAAGACCTGAACTGGTGGGAAGACTCTTAGGAAGAAGAAGGAAGAAGGGGCACAGGCTACTGGAGTGGGAAAGACTGTTTGATTTTAGAGATGGTACATTTCACATGACCCAAAAAAAAAAAAAAGTATAAAAAGGTACACTGTGAAAAGTCTCCTTTCCAATCCATACCCCAGCCACCTCAGTCTTCCTGTAGGTAACCTGTTTTCCTATATGCCCTTCCAGAAATTTTTATACATTCATAAGTACATAAATTCCTTTCTTCTCTTGCTTATCCACCAATGGTAACGTATGATACATCCAATTCTGTATTCTGCTTTTCATACCTAAAAATATATTGAGGATATATTTCCTTATCAGCATAGAGTTTTTCCACTGAGAAAGGGTCATTTTTGAAGAATGGGGTTCTGAGTTACACAATAGGGTTCTGAGTTCCCCTCTTTTTTTCTCCATAACTCTTCTTTCCCCCAGCCTACCTGCAGGCTCCGGCCCACTCCTGGCCTCTGGGCACCAGCTCCTCTCGTCAGTACTTGGAAGAGGGGTCGGATTTGGCTCCTCTGGAGATTTGGGGCCTGAAGAGGGGCCCCAGGAGAAGGTGTGGCCGGCTGAACACTCCCACACAAGCCCCCCATCTTGGCCCCCAGGTCCCCGCAGCCCAGGAACCAGGCTGCACTCTCGGCTGTGAGCGTGAGATAGAAGCACCAGATACTGCAGTCCCTTGGGGGCCACAGGCTCAGGACCTAGAGCAGTAAAGGCAACAGTCAAGGGTGAGCTGGGAGGCCCTCTCCTCTCATCCTGAAGAGCCACATTCACAGCCCTGTACCCCAACCCCCTGCTCCCTTCTCCACAGGTGGCCCCTCTCAGCTGTCCAACTCCCCCCATCTCTTCCCAAACTCACTCAAGGCGCCCTCTGATGCAGTCCCCTTAGGGAGGGTGTTTCTAGGTCACACCACTCCCTGTCGCCCCCTCTTCCCCCTCCGGCTCCTAATTCTCTACCCCCGGCCATTCCCTACCCACCTGCACAAAGAACACAGCCTGAAGAAGTGTACCTGCCAGGGGGACAAGAGGCAGGTCAAGTGAGGGCCCATGTGGCCAACTGCCCTCGGCTCTGGCCACTCACACACTAAGGGGTCCTCTATCCTCTGGGGACCAAGAGGTTGGGGAAGACCGTGGGAGCTCACAAACCACCCTGGCCTTGTTTCTGAAACGAGAAATCTGCCAGTGGCATGGAGCAGCAGGACCACACTTCGTGTCGGGAGAGGGGATGGGTAAGGTGCTGGGTGTTGTAGCCTGGGTGCCCTCCCTCAGAACCCCAGACCCGGGCCCTAACCGGTCCAACAGGAACTTGGCCAGCTGCGAGTGCAAGGAGAAGCCCAGCTGCTCCTTGAGGAGGCACCACTGCTCCATATGACCACCCAGGCGGATGCGGCACTTGCTGCGGCGCGCATCCAGCTGCCGCCGCTTCTCCCGCCGCCTGCGGGACGCGTCCTCAGGGGAGGCCGCCATGAGTACCAGGCCCTGCGGGGTGGAGGAGACGCTGATCAGATAAGGGTCCAGAGGCCCCAGCTCCACCCTCTGCCGGGGCCTCAGTTTCCTCATCGGTGAATTGGGGCAGAACCAAACCACTGCAACAGCATTCGCCGCCACCGGGTCCAAACCAAGTCTGCTTACATGTCAGGGCGTATAAACTAGTGCTAGGGGGTGGGTATCGTGGGGGTGGGAGGTACGGGGACAGCATCAAAGTCAGAACGGCCTGATCCCCGGCACACTGAAGTGCAGAACTGGAGCTATGGGGTAAGAAATTTTCAACTAGGGCGGAGTCAAGGGTAAGGTAACAGTTTTATATTGAAGAAGGCCTGAGTCTTTACTGGTAAATGAGGGACGAGGTCGTTTGCACTGGAAGAGCTCCTCACAGTTGGGACGACTTGGGTAAAGCCGGGGCGGGGGGCGGGGGGAGGGGCGGGGTCTGGAGGGCACCCCCCATTCCGTTCTGGGCCGCCCCACTGAACACTCACACTGCGTCGGATGGACCAATTCCTAAGGCAGTTTCCCGGCCGCCCAGATCTCCCGCCGCGACCCACCCCCACCCCGGCCTTACCTGAGCGCCCCCACCCGCCCTCCTCCCGACTGCGCCTGCGCCTCTCCCGTGTCGCGCGCAGGCCCGGAGAGCGGCGGGAGGACAGGGGCCCACCTCGCGCGCGCCGCCGGTGTTTCTCTTTTAAGAGGAACCCGTCCCCCTTCGCGTCGGTGACTCCAGCCTGGAACTGGCTCCGGGGCTTGGGGGGAAGGGGAGAGGGGCAAGGCTGCTTGCGCGCGCATGCGCATTGGCCGCTCAGCGCAACGCCTGCTGGGAGCCGTGGTTCCCATACAAACTGCTCACGTTCCTGGCTGAACCGTGCAAAGGTTGTGGACGGTCGCTGCCCCGGCGAGCTCCTGTGTTTGGTGGCCAAAGACTTAGGGAATGGAGTTCATAGGGCCAAGCCCTCCTCCCGTGCGCCGACCACAGCCCCTTTAACCAGCCCAGGGATGTGGCCTCTGCCACCTTTCCTACTTTGTAGTTCTTTCTCCCTCCCAATTCCCTGTTCCCCGACAGAAGTCACCTGGAGGTGGGAAAGGCAACCCACTCCACTATTCTTGCACGGAGAATCCCATGGACAGAGGAGCCTGGCAGCCTGCAATCCATGGGGTCGCACAGAGTCGGACCTGACTTAGTGACTGAGCACGTAGGCACGACAGAAATCATCCGAAAAGTTGCCCAGATTTGCTGTGGACTATTCCGCACTTCCGTTCTCTCTTCAGTTGACTCCAATGGAGCTTTTCTCTCCACCAAGCCACTAGAACGGGCTTTGTCAACGTCACCTGGGGCAGTGGGTCACTTTGTTAAATGCAGTGGTCTGTTCTCTGCTTCTCTGCTGCTGCTGCTAAGTCGCTTCAGTAGTGTCTGACTCTGTGCGACCCCATAGGCGGCAGCCCACCAGGCTCCTCTGTCCCTGGAATTCTCCAGGCAAGAATGCTGGAGTGGGCTGCCATTTCCTTCTCCAATGCATGCATGCATGCTAAGTCGCTTCAGTCGTGTCCGACTCTGTGCGACCCTATGGGCAGCAGCCCACCAGGCTCCTCTGTCCACGGGATTCTCTAGGCAAGAATACTGGAGTGGGTTGCCATTTCCTTCTCCATCTCTGCTTCTCTACCCTTAAAGCAATATCTGACAATGTAGATATTTCCCTCCATGACCACTCTCCCCTCACAGAAGTTTAGCTTCTGTGACTTCACACACACCTGGTTTTCCTCCCTCCTTCCTGGCTCTTCCTTTCCTTTGTTGGATCCTCTTCAGAGAATTAGCTTGGGGTTTTTCTGTGGACCAAGTCCTGTCTCTTCTGGACTTTTTTCTTCTTGTTTCATTTATTTGGCCCCTCAGCTTTAAAGGGCTTCCCTGGTAGCTCAAATGGTAAAAAGTCCACCTGCAATGCAGGAGACCCAGGTTCCCAGTAAATGTTACCATCATCCACCCACTTGTTCAGAACAAAAACCTCAGAATCATCCTTGACTACATCATCTAGTCCTGCTGATACTATCTCCAAAAATTTGTTGTGAATCCAATCATTTCCAGCTTTTTTCACTGCTAAAACCTTACTCCAGGTCACCTGTATTAGTTTTCTGTAGTTACTGTAACACTTCCACAAACTTGGTGGTTAAAAACAATAGACATTTTTTTTCACTCATAGTTATGAAGGTCTGAAGTTAGTATGAGGTTGTCATCAGGGCAATATTTCTGCTACAAGGATTCTAGGGGAAAATCCTTTCCTTTGCCTCTGGCAGCTTCTGGTGATGAACTAGCAATCTCAAGCCTGTGGCCACATCATTCCAATCTCTCTCTAGTCATGTTGCTGCCTCTCCTTTTGTCTGCATCAAATCTCCCTCTATTTCTCTTTTATAGGGACATTTGTGAAGGTGTTTGGACCCACCTAGAAAATCCCAAAAAATAAAATCTTAGGACTCAATATTAAAAAAACTAAAATCATCTGGGCCCATCACTTCATGGCATATAGAATGAGAAAAAGTGGAAGCAGTGACAGATTTTCTCTTCTTGGGCTCAAAATTCACTGCAGATGGTGACTACAGTCATGAAATCAGAAGATGCTTTTTTCTTGGAAGGAAGGCTATGACAAACCTAGACAGCACATTGAAATGCCAAGACATCACTTTCCTGACAAAGGTCCGTATAGTCAAGGTTCTGGTCTTTCCAGTAGTCATGTAAGGATGTAAGAGTAGGACCATAAAGAAGGATATGTGCAGGTGAATTGATGCTTTCAAACTGTGGTGTTGGAGAAGATTCTTGAGAGTCCCTTGGACTGCAAGGAGATCAAACCAGTCAATCCTAAAAGAAATCAACCCTGAATACCCATTGGAAGCACTGATGCTGAAACTCCAATACTTTGGCCACGTGATGTGAAGAGCCGACTCATTGGAAAAGACCCTGATGCTGGGAAAGATTGAGGGCAGGAGAAGAAGGCACAGAGGATGAGATGATTGGATGGCATCACCAATTCAATGGACCTGAACTTGGGCAAACTCCAGGAGACAGTGAAGGACAGGGAGGCCTGGCGTGCTGCAGTCCAGCAAAGAGCTGGAATCAACTTAGCAACTGAACAAAAATAACAAAGATAATCCAAATAATCTCTCCATCTCAATATCCTATAACAATCACATCTACAGAGTGTTTGCTAGATTGATTTGCTTCCTTCTGCTCTTACCCACACAAGGCAGGAAGGAGGAAATCACCTGCTTAAAACATTTCATGGTCACCAGTACAATCCAAAACCCTTACTATGACATCAAGGCCTGTGTGGTCTGACCTTTGGCTGTTTCTCTGGCCTCCCCCACCTTTCCTCACCTTGTCTACTCTGTCCTACTAGTCCCACTTTTTAAAAAAAATTTTTTTACCATTTCTCAAATGTACCAAACACGCTTGGAGAGAGTCGCTTCTCTCTGGAATACCCACTCTCCATCTCTTCATGTGGTTGTTTTCCTTCTTGTTATGTAAATCTCAGCCCCAAGATCACCTACTCAGATCCTTTTTGTCATTCTCTGCCCACTTTGTCTATTTCCTTCACAGCACTTCTAGTTCTCTGAAATTATTTGCTTGTGTGTTTGTTGTTGGTATATGAGATTGTTGGCTATCCCAGGCTTCTCCTCTGCAGCTTAGACGGTCAAAATGGCATGGTATCCAATCATAAACTACCCTTTAGGATGAATCCAGTATGTCCTGCTTATCTCATATTCTTGAATTATGATACCAATGACTCAACATGGTACTTGTCTGCCTAATATAAGGTTGGAGGAAAGATCACTCATATATTCCAGATACTTTACTAATTAATAAAGATCCTTCATTAATCCAAAGAACAGGACTCCACAGGGGACAAACAGGAAAAAAAAAATCTTTTCTTTCCTTTCATGGTCCCTTAGTAGACATCTGCAAAACACTATTTTCTCTTTCCCATGGATGAAATTACAAACAAGTTTAATAATTCTTGGTTACTCTTAGATAATAATAATAAAAAGTCCCTTACTTGACTTGAGACTCAGGCACACTCTTGGTTCTCTCAGTCTGATATGGTTCAAAATTACAAAGCTCTAAACCCCTTAACCCTCCAATAACCCTCTCCAAACAAATCCTTTTTTTCCCCTCTCAATCTCTCTTCAATTTCTTACATCACTGAAGTAAGGGATGAGCCAACCCTCTCAATAGTCACCCTCCTTTGTAGGTACTGAAGACAAGCACTAACTACTTTGGCATGGATGGGAAGAGGGGATTCTTTATATTTCTTCTCTGCCTTTAGTTCTTAGCCCAATCTGCCTTCAGTATTTAGCCCAATCTAAGAATTCCATTTTATCACCCCCTTTCAAAAGTTATGATTATATTTGAGCTTTTTGTTGCTTTAGCTCTGTTGAGTTACTTTACAGCCTCTTGAAACTGCCAGTTGCTTTTTTTCATGTTAAGTTCCTAAGTCTCCCCATGCAGAACTTGTGAGGAGGCTTAGGGGTTCATGTGGGGAGACATCACATTTATCCTCATGACATTTATTTTTTCTGGATTCTAGATGGCACCATGACTTCCTTTTTATCTCCTGCTTTGGGAAAAGCTCTATCTGATATTATTATTGTACCCTCTGAATTCTCAATATCTTCTTTCTAAATAGAAAAATCACCTTCCACTCCCCTGGTTCAAGGAGAGCCAAATTTCCACAGCCTTGATCTGAAATCCTGACTCGAAGTGGAGAAGGGAGATTTCCCTGGTGGTCCAGTGGTTAAGAATCCACCTTCCATTGTAGGGGATGTGGGTTCCATCTCTTGTCAGGGAACTAGGATCCCACATGTCTCAGAGCAACTGAGCCCACATCCTTCAACCAGAGAGAAGCCTGCACAAGCAACTAAGACCCAACGCTGCTGCTGCTGCTGCTAAGTCACTTCAGTCGTGTCTGACTCTGTGTGATCCCATAGACAGCAACCCACCAGGCTCCCCCGTCCCTGGGATTCTGCAGGCAAGAACACTGGAGTGGGTTGCCATTTCCTTCTCCAATGTGTGAAAGTGAAAAGTGAAAGTGAAGTCGCTCAGTCGTGTCCGACTCTTAGCAACCCCATGGACCGCAGCCTACCAGGCTCCTCCATCCATGGGATTTTCCAGGCAAGAGTACTGGAGTGGGGTGCTATTGCCTTCTCCGAGACCCAACGCAGTTATAAATAAATAAACTTAAAAAATAATAATAATAAAGCGGAGAAGGAGCACTCCACAGGAAGTTTATGCTCTAAATTTCAGGAGACTCACCAACACTGTTAGCCTATTTAGGCCCCAAGTCTTTGCTAGAGTCCTACACTCCACCCTTTGTCTCTCTCTCATCCAATCAGCGTCTGGTATCTGTTTTCTTCAGCCAATTAGCTTCTCCAGGAGCTCTATCTGTTTGTCTTCTTGATCATCAGTGGGCGGTGCCTTTGTCCTGAGCCCAATCACAACAGAGAGTGGCCCGCCACTATCTTCTGTGACGGCAAGTGGGCGGGGCGAGACGATTCAGAAGAAACCAGCCTGCTAGCTGGAAACAGGTCTCAGCCCAGGAGGGCTGAGGACATGAACGGGAAGGAAGTTGGCACCCGGGAGACTTATCCTCTGGAATGTTGCAGCAGCACGGGTGCTTTCCGCCGCTGCGGCAGGGAGCGCGGCGGAACACACAACGCCCACATCGCCGGTCGCGGGGAGACATCGTGGTGCAGGTGCTGAAGCAGCCCCTATCCAGGGACGCCGTGGTGATATTGCAAGTGGTGGAGCGGGATCTTTTCAACCAGATAGCGCGCGAGGTGACCCGACTAAGTCAGGAGGGTGCGGACCTACGAGGCGAGCGCCGGACAACCGCGACTGCTGAGATCGGCTCCACCCTCCGGTCGCTCCTGTCCTCGAGAGTTGCGCTTCGTGCCCGCACCACCTCCTTCTTGATGCGTGGCCGGTGGGTGGCCCGCGCGCTGCCCATGCTAGTCCGAAGGAGTGGGCTCCGCTTGGGGTCCCCCTAGGACAGGCCCCGTTGCCGAATGCTTGCGGAAAATCGTGGATTTACAGACATAGCTAGCTTGTCATCCAGGCTGTAGCAGAGATACGTGCACCTAGACCTTTGGTGTGTTGCTGAAGAAATGAAGGTGTTTCCAGAGTAAATACCAGGAAAGGAAGAAACATTTGAAAATAAGGCAAAAATGTCATGGACTCGGGAAAAGTTCCAAGCAAACGTTAGATTAGAACCCAGGCACGTGGACCAACCTTATACTTCTCCCCCTGATGAAGATGGAAATAAAGGGAAAATCTGAACTTGGCGTCTTGTATGCTGCTTTGTGGGGTGGATGTGATGGGTGAGGAAAGCTCAGATAAAGATAGGGTTCCTCTAGTATAGGAAATGTCCTGTCTCCTCCTCTCCATCCCTAGAGGGGCTCCCTCTAGTTATCTTCATCCCTCTTAGTTATCTTCATCCTCTATACCAGGATGCACTTGTGTAATCAAATGTAGATGAGAGATGAAGAAGCCAGAATGGCAAGTAGAGAGTACTGATAAAACACTAGCCATCCAAGTCAAGCTTACTTAGAAGAGGAGCCTAAAATTAGGACTGAAGGGTAAAGAAGAGTCTTTACCCACCCCTGAACAGGCCCCCTATATGTTTCTACTGTTTCTTGGCAAGTTAGGACTCTCCATTTAGAATTCCCTTTTGCTTTTCTCTCATCCTACTTCATGTCATGGGTTTATTCTTTCTCATCTCTGTCCTCTTATTCCTATTTTATTCTCTCCACTTACTGTCACTTCTGTTTTACTTCTAATTACCCATTTTTCTTCCTTTCTGGCCCTCAGCTTATTCTTGCCCCCTTTTTCTTTCTGTCTTTTCACCTTTTTCTTGTCTGTCTTTCATCTTTTTTTCTCTGTACTGAGAAAGTTTTACATTTGGGCTGAAAATGTAAAGCCCTATTTCTCTAAAAGGCCTGGTAAATGAGGAAGAGAGGTAACCTGCTAATAACCCCAGGAGTAAAATAATGTGAGAAGTATCTTTGGTAGGTGAGGATATATGTTGAGAAAAAATTTAGTTGTAAGGCCTGTCTCTGTTTATTCCAACCCTTTCCCTGGGTTGTACAGACACCCAGCATGATGTCTAAAACAAAATGCTTGCTCTTCTGCCCTCTCCACCGGGAAAACACAAGTCTGGCTACAGCATCTGTTGAGATGACTATTTCAAGATAATTAGTTAAAGTCTTGATATTCTGAAGACATTAATTTCAGACTAGAAGGCAAAATGAGCTCCTTGTGAACACTGGAAAAAGCAGATAGGATCCTAAAGCTGCTTGGCAGCAAGAAGTGAATGGTGTTCAAGAAGCATACATGAAAATTTTTGGAAACAAATGAGGTGGGTCACATCTTCACTGAGACTTAAAAATAAGTCTGTATTTTCTTGGTACACTCTAAGATCATGACGACAGAATGAACTATGACATGGTGGGGGGGGGGGGCTGTTGCTTATGGGGAATGGCTTGTAGCAAACATTCCCTTGCCATGTACTCCAGTGTAGTACAACATGGAGAGAGGAGGAGAGATGGCAGAGCACTGTGGGAGGCTTTTTAGAAGTTATTATAAGACTCTCTTTGTAACCTGAGCATCTAGACTTACTGAGTCCCCTTTGTTTTTCCATTGCTAAGTCTTGTCGAACACTTTGTGACCCTATGGACAGTAGCCTGCCAGGCTCCTCTGTCCATGGGGTTTTCCAGGCAAGAATACTGGAGTGGGTTGCTATTTCCTTCTCCAGGGGATCTTCCCAACTCAGAGATCAAATGTGCGTCTCCCTCATCTCCTACATTAGCAGGTGTGTTCTTTATCACTGAACCACCAGGGAAGCCCACTGAGTCCCCTACTCCCTGCCTACACCTTATACTGGGGCCTAGGAGATAGCAGATGTGATAGTGGTGAGTCCTCCAGGATCTCCAAAGCCATTACTAGCTGAAGGTCTGGGCCTTGCTGATACATTAAAGCTCAGTTTATCTTGGAAAAATCTTGTCTAAGGGGTGGGCAGGATACGGGAAAGAAATGTCAAAGGAGAGCAGAGAAACAACTGGGAAGCTTGAGGGAAAGACCCTAAGGCATTAAGGAGACAAAGTTCCAAGATCAGGAAGAAAAGACCCCCTCTAAATCGGATGACTCTGACCTTTCATTATTGTTCCATCCTCCACCCCATAAATCCTACCCTGCCCTATGCTTGCACCACCTCCTCCTTAGCCTGCCCCCAATTCTTGCTCTGCCAGTCAGCTCCACTTAACCCAGCTCCCCACAACAAGGTAAGAAGACCCCATAAGTCCCATGGCATTGTTATCTTATATTTGTGTATCTACTTCTAGGAGGTCAAACAGCAAGAATGCAGCCCAGTGAAGCTAGAACCAGAGCCATAAAGAATTTGAATGCAAAAATAAAACCAAATAAATCAGTGCTTTTTAATTACAATTATACCCTGTCAATCATAAACAATGTCAGTGATAAAACACTTCTCCGAGGTAAAATCTCCTAGTAGTCTAAAGTCTAAATAACTGTAGATTTACAGTTCAGTTTGTCTATCTCAAGATCCTTATGCATCAAGCTTTTGAGTTGCTCTTTTGTGACCCCATGGACTGTGTAGCCTGCCAGTCTCCTCTATCCATGGGATTTCCCAGGCAAGCATACTGGAGTGGGTTGCCATTTCCTTCTCCAGGAGATCTTCCTGGCCTGTGTCTCCTGTATTGGCAGGCAGATTCCTTACCACTGAGCCTCCAGGACTTCAAGTAGCACATTTTTATTTGTCCTTTAATAAACATATTGGACTTCCCAGGTGGTGCTAGTGGTTAAGAACCCACCTGCCAATGCAGAATTTAGCCAAATAACTTTACAGCTTTTCTTAGTCCTGCCCAGACAGCCCTAAAAAATTTGTCTTCTTGCTACCTGGTAATATTTCAGCTCCTCTCAGAAGGTATTCTAGGTATTTCAAGTATCTTGCTCTAACACCACCTCTCTTTCTAGTTCACTCCTGGTCCACTCTTGACCCTACTGGAACTCCAGCCAACATCTTGTCACTGACCCACTCCACCTCTATCCTCCCCCTTCTCTTTGCCCAGCTTCCGGTCCAGGTTCTACCATTGTAACCATTCCCTGGGCACACACCCTTATGTCCCTGTCCCCTTTCCTTCAGACTTAATCATTTGGCAAGAAGTCTTTGCTACTGTCCTTGTAGCATTTACATAATGTGAGCCCAACCCTTTCCTGGGCACAACAGCTTGCCACTTCCCTACACCTCCATCCCAGCCATGTCCCTCTTTTCTATCACCAATTTTCTCACAATTTTAGGGATTCTTAAGCAGAGATTCCAGTGGAGAGAATTCAGACACCTATGAGTTTTAAAGGGAAACAGTTTATATATCTATCTTCAATAAACTCTGGCTAAAACTGAGCATCTCCTTCCATTAACAATGGAGATAGCAAACCACAGTAGGACCTACTGTCATGAGTAAAAATCATAGATACTTTCATACCACATTACAGTTGCAGGTATTTCAGAATGTCATTTATACTCTCACTAACTCAAAATGCTCTGTATCTTGTTATTTAATGTGTTAATAAATAAGCACACATTACTATATCACAAATTAATTTTAGCGTTTTTATAACAATTCCAACATAATTAGTTTCCTTTGTAACCCCATATATTTTGTCTTATGCATTTAAAAACAATGTAAGGGAACTTTCTTGACATGATCAAAGGCATATATGAAAATCCCACAATTAAGAACATAACCAATGTGGAAAGACTGAAAACCTTCCCCGTTATATCAGAAACAAGATGAAATGTCCATTCTCACCATTACTATTCAATATTGTGCTAAAAATTCTTGCCAAAGCAATTGGGCAAGACAGAGAAATAGAAGGCATCCAAATTGGAAAGGAAGAAGTAAAACTTGCTGTCATTACATATGACATGATCCTGTATGTTAAAAATCCCAAAGAATACACACAGAGAAAGAGACACTATTAGCGCTAATAAATAAGTTTAATTTGGCAAAATTGTAGAATACAAGATAAAAACACACAAATTTCAGTTGCATTTCTATATACCAGCAATACCATTTACAATAACCCCCAAAGAATAAAATACTTTTACATAAATTTAACTAGAAAGGTGAAAGACTTTTTACATTGAAAACTATAAAACATTGCTGAAAAAAATTAAAGGCTTAAATAAATGGAATGATACCTCATATTCATTGCCTGGAATACAGTATTGTTAAGAGTCAAAACCACCCATAGTGATGTAATCTGTAACAAAATTTCTTTTCTTTTCTTTTTTCTCCTTTTTTTTTCAGAAATAGAAAAGCCAGTTCTCGATATGTATGTATAATTACAAGAGCCCTGAAATAACCTCAACACTCTTGAAGAAAAAGAACAAAATTGAAGGACTCATGCTCCCTGATTTCAAAACTTATTACAAAAATATAGTAAAGGTCATCAAAGCAGAGGGGTACTAGAATAAACGAAGACATATAGACTGCTGGAATGGAACTGAGACACCAGAAATAAGCCCATCTATCTAGGGTCAATCAATTTTGAACTATGGGGAAAGAATAGTCTCTTAAACAAATGGTATTAATACAGCTAGACATCCACGTACAGTGAATGAAGTTGAATCCCCTACCTCATACACACCAAAATTAACTTAAAATAGATCAACAACATAAATATGAGACAAAATAATGAAACTATTAGGAAAAAACTAGGGATAAATCTCTATGACCTCAGATTTGGCAGTGGATTCTTAGGGTACCAAAAGCATGAGCAACAAAAGAACAGAAAAATTACTTGTAATCAAAATGAAAAAATTTGTGCATCAGGGACATTATGAAGAATGAAAAAACAGGGCTTCCCTGGTGATCCAGTGGTTAAGAATCCACCTTGTAATTCAGGGGACACTGGTTTGATTCTTGGTCTGGAAAGATACTGTGCCATGTAGCAACTAGGCCCATGTGCCACACTGCTGAGCCCACACTCTGGAGCCTGTGAGCTGCGACTACTGAGGTCACACACTGCAGCTACTGAAACCTCTGTACCTGGAGCCTGTGCTCAGCAACCAGAAAAGCCATGGCAATGAGAATTCCACGAACCACAATGAAGAATAATTCTTGCTCACCACAACTAGAGAAAGCCCATGTGCAGAAAATAAAAT
Source organism: Muntiacus reevesi (assembly GCF_963930625.1). Taxonomy (NCBI): domain Eukaryota; kingdom Metazoa; phylum Chordata; class Mammalia; order Artiodactyla; family Cervidae; genus Muntiacus; species Muntiacus reevesi. Next base: position 220,756,146 of record NC_089249.1, read on the forward strand.
AAACAAATCCTTTTTTAAAAAATGAAAAAACAATCTACAGAATGGGAAAAAAAAAAAAACTTGCAAGTCATATAGATAATAAAGGCCTAGTATCCAGAATACACAGAGAACTCTTACAACTGAATAACAAAAAGACAAACAACTCAGTTTTTAAAATGGACAAAGGAATACACATTTCTCCAAAGAAGACATACTAGTGAAAATCAAGCACATGAAAATACATTAATCTTTGAAAGTCACTCAGTGGTGTCTGACTCTTTGCAACCTGACTACAGTCTGTGGAATTTTCCAGGCCAGAATATTAGAGTAGGTAACCTTTCTTTTTTTCCAGGGGATCTTCCCAACCCAGGGATTGAACCCATGTCTCTCACATTACATGTGGATTCCTTACCAGCTGGGCCACCAGGGAAGCCTGAAAATATTGGAGTGGGTAGCCTATCCCTTCTCCAGCAGATCTTTCCAACCCAGGAATCAAATCAGGGCCTCCTGCATCACAGGCAGATTCTTTCCCAGCTAAGTTACCAGGGAAACCCATATTAATCTTTATGGAAATGCAAATCAAAACCATAGGAAGAACCACTTCATACCCAGTAAGAGTGGCCATACTTTTTAAAAGGCAAGGGGAAAATAGGAGAAATTGGAACCCTCATATGTGGCCAGTGGGAGTGTAAATTGTTCAACAACTGTGGAAAACAGATTCCAATGACTCAAACAGAATTACCAATGACTCAGCAATTCTATTCTTAGGTATTTAGTCAAAGAGTTGAAAATAATTACTTAAGCATGTGTACACACAAGTTTATGGGAGCACATTCACAAAGGCAAACATTGCTCAAATGTCTGGCAATGGACAAATTGTGATCTATCCATACAATGAAATATTATTCAGCCATAAAAAGGAATGAAGTACTGACATATGCTCCAACATGGGTGCATACTTCCTTGGTGTGTGTGCTCAGTGAAAGAAACCCTGCATGAAAGATCGTATATAATATATGATCATATATAAATTCCATTTACATGAAATAATCAGAAGAGGTAAATTCACAGAGATACAAAGTAGATTGGTGATTGCCAGGGGCTAGATGAAGGGAGGAATAGGGAATGCTGAGGGCTGAATTGCACAATCCCAAATTTACATGTTGAACCCCTACTCCCCAGTGTGATGATATTTTATGATGGGGCCTTTGGGAGCTAATTAGATTTAGATAACATCATAAGAGTGCAAAAACTTCCCTGATGGCTTAGAGGGTAAAGCGTCTGGTCACAATGCAGGAAACCCACGTTCGATCCCTGGGTCAGGAAGGTACTCTGGAGAAGGAAATGGCAACCCACTCCAGTACCCTTGCCTGGAAAATCCCATGAACAGAGAAGCCTGGTAGGCTACATACAGTCCATGGGGTCACAAAGAGTTGGACATGACTGAGTAACTTCATTTTCACTTTCCCTTTCATAAGAGTGGGGCCCTCAAAAGCATAAGAACATAAATTTTTATTATGCCACATAGTCTTCAGTGTTTTATTACAGGAGCCCAAGCTGACTAAAACAGGGAGTAACTGCTTAACAGGTACAAAGTATCCTTTTGGTATGATGGAAATATTTTGGAACTTAAACAGAGATAGTGGTTGTACAACATTGTGAATGTATTAAATGCTACTTTGAATAGTTAATTTTATGTTACTTCTATTTCTCCTCAGTTTTTAAAAAAAAATCCAAACTCTCGGGAAGTAGAACTCACCACATGGCCAGAGCTGTCCAAAGAAATGCTGAGGAGAGAAACAACACTGGATCATTGCCATCAATACAACATGCCATGTAATGTCACACCATGAAATAAATCGAAACCTTGATTCTGTGGTTTCCTGAAGCTAGCATTCCACATTGCTGATCCCCTTTAAGGTAGAACATCTCCCAAAAGGCATCAGTATGTCCTGTCACCAGTCTCTCCTCCAACCTCATCAGAACCCTGACCCCCTTCATTCTCAACTTACTCCCCTTGGCAGCATTGGACTTTCGATCACTTTTTTTCTCCTCTACCTTCTTTCTCCATGCGGCTTCTACAAACCACAGTCTCCTCTTTTTCTTTCTTTCTCACTGGCCATTCGTTCTCAGCCTTCTATGCAGTTTCCTCTTCTCTCTCAACTTACTGGAATGTCCCAGAGCTCAGTCTTTGGCCTCACTTTCCAAGTGAGCTCATTCTGTTTTATGGCTTTTTTTTTTTTTTTTTCTTTTGCCCTTTGCACACGCAGTATCTTAGTTCCCTGACCAGGGATCCAAACCGTGTTCCCTGAAGTGGGAGCATGTAGTCCTAACCACTGGACTGCCAGGGAATTCCCTGTTTTATGGCAGGGATACAGATAAGTACAATTTATTGGCTAATGAGTTTCCACTTTTATATCTCCCACAGTACTTCAGATGCTTGTATCTCTCTACTTGACACCTCTAATAGGCATCTTAAACCTGAAGATCAAAAACCATATTCTCCCTCCACAATCTGCCTCCTCCCTGGCTTCCCTACTGGCCAATTGCTCAGGTCCAAACACCTCTAATTACATGCCACTTCTTTCCTTCTTGTGCATCAATAAATCCTATTGACTCCACCTTCAAAATAGATCCAGAATTTGACTGCCTATCACCATCTGGCCTGCCGACCCTGGTCTGTCCAAGGGAACTTGCAGTAACCTCTCGACTGTTCTCTCTGCTTCATTCTTGTGCTCTCCCATCTACTCTCCATGCAGGCCATATCTTACCAACATCAGCTCTCCTCTTCACTCAGTGTCAGTATACAGGCTGGAACCAAGCAGTCCCTGCCACGCTGTCTGTTTTGCATTCTTTGCTGGACTTTGCATACTCTTCTCTCTCCCCATGGATATTCTATCTGGTCATTCACTGATAGTCTACTCAAAAGCCACATCCTGAGAGACCTTCTGAACCACCTACCTCTCCCTCTACCCTTCTTTCTCTATTTTTCTTCATAGTACTTATTACTCCCCCACATATAATTATTTTGTTTACTTTCCATCTTTCTTTCCTGGAATATGAGCTTCTCAAGCACAGATAAATATTTTGTTTTCTTCTCTGCTGCATCCATGGTCCTTACCCTCCTGGCTCTCAGGACTTTCTGGGTGAGCTGGAAGGAATGAAGGCTGATTAAGCATGTTGAGGAAAATTCAGCTAGCTCACTGGGGTACATGAGAGACTGTGAGGTAAGGTCAGACTGGCCAGAAATTCCTGAAGGCCGAGTAGGCCACCAGAGAAATTAGAATATTATTGTCAGAGTTGTGGAAAACATCCCCCCCTTCTCTCAGTGCTTATGTCCTCCCTTCAGTGAAGGCTCCAATGTGAAAGAAAAGATTATCTAAAACTTGGAAATAGAAAAGATATTATTAGTGACAAAAATTCCCACTTTGTTCAAAATTTAGCCAGGCTCCTCTGAGCCCTCTTTTCAACTAAACCTTGATCTTGGGCTTCCAGGCTCTGCCTTGTATAGTCTAATTTTAATAAGAATCCTGTTAGGATTCTAGTAAGAATCTCCTTACCTTTAATATCTGATCACCCTCCCACAGCTAAACAAATTCCTCATCCCCCTCCCCATCTTCCAGGTAATATATGATGACCCTGGCCTGCCTTCAGCAGAAATCTTACTAAATCAGTTTAGCAAGAATCTCTTTACTCTTGATGTCTCCTCATAGCGATTTTCCATCCACCAACCCCACCCTGCTCCTTAGCTATAAATCCCTGTATTTCTGTATTTGGAATTGAGCCCAGTTCTATTATATAAGGTCTCTTTTCTCCTACTACAATAGTTCTTGGATAAAATGTGTTCTTACAGCTTTCACTGCTGTTCGGCTCTGATTCTCTTGGACACAAGGTATCCTTACAGTGGAAGGCTTGGCATTGTCTAGCACTTCTTTGGGGATTATCTGACTCCATATGCACCTTTGACTGGCTTCTATTGACTATTTTAGAGTTCTGTATGGGTAGAAACTAACCTGTAGAAAATCGACAGTGATGCAAAGTGTTTCTGTGTGGGAGAAAGGCCAAAGATTCCTATGTATCACAATACAAACAAAATTTGTGAAGAGAGGAACCTGATTTATTTCTGGTTAAAAAAAAAAAAAAAAACCCAAGGTAGAAACCATACCTTAAATATCATACGCTTGATAAATTAACCCATCTCACATCTGTTAGCAATCTCTTTTCAAATTCCCTTGTCTGGCTATTAAAAAAAAAATCTCTTCAAAATCTCCTTTGAATTGATTATAACATCATACAGGGACCCTCATTAATGAGTTGAGTAAAATCTTGATACATGCATCACTCATATATTTGCTTGCAATCATGTGTTTTACTTTTTGAAAATTATTTTTAGAGAAAGGCAGTGAGATCTTACTTGACAATCACAGTCTAAAAATAGACCTGCACTATGTCATTGCTCTGCTTTTGTTTTGTCCTCACAGCTTGTATGTTCCTTTGAGCCGACTATCCCCTTCACTAGCAGTCAGTTTGCCAGGGTAGGGACCTCCTCTTTGTTCACTGCTGTATCAATTTCCCACAAAGGACCATCTAGTCAAAGCTATGGTTTTTCCAGTAGTCATGTATGGATGTGAGGGTTGAACCATAAGGAAAGCTAAGCGCCGAAGAATTCATGCTTTTGAACTGTGATGTTGGAGAAGACTCTCGAGAGCCCCTTGGACTGCAAGGAGATCAAACCTAAAGGAAATCAAGCCTGAATATTCATTGGAAGGACTGATGCTGAAACGGAAGCTCCAATACTTTGGCCACCTGATGCAAAGAACTAACTCATTAGAAAAGACCCAAATGCTGGGAAAGATGGAAGGCAGGAGGAGAAAGGGATGACAGAGGACGAGATGGTTGGATGGCATTACCAACTCAAATGTACACGAATTCAAGCAAGCTGCAGGAGATGGTGAAGGACAGGGAAGGAAGCCTGGCCATGCTGCAGTCCACGGGGCCGCAGAGTGAGACAGGACTGATCGACTGAACAACAAAAACATATCGATTAAGACTCAATGAATAAATGAATGAATTAGTGATTGAATGGTACATGGTCTGGAGCACAAGAAGCGGGACTTCCCGTTGATGCTAACTTGCTATCTTTGCTCTCTTTTGTTAAAACTGTCCCCCCTGAAATCTTTTTCAACTAGGCCTGACTTTGGACTTTCAAGCTTGTCTCTATAACATTCAATTTTAGCAGAAATCCTGCTCAGTATGTTTCACCAGAATGCCCCATCCTTGATATATTATCACTCTGAATATATAATGGGGTTCCTGGTCCTCTACCAAGTGATATCTAATATCCTGGTAGATATTACCCAGTTAGATATCCTTTTGGACAGAATCCTCACCACCCCCGCCCCCCCCCCCCCCCCTCGCCGCGCCCTTAGTAATTTTTCATCCACTGAATGCACCCTACCTCTCTCTTTGGCTATAAATTTCCAGTCTCGCTTGTTGTACTCAGAGTTGAATTCAATCTCACCTCTCCTACTGCAAGCCCCTGGTGCAGTAGTAGCCATACACATCTTGATTGCTATCCCCCACACCACCCATTCAATAAAGTCTTCCTTAGAGTGCTTTAAGGGGTGTCATGAACGAATAATGTTCTTCTTTAACACTGATAGCCCCCCATTATCTCTAGCCAGGACTGGGTGACTTGGTAGAGGAGGCGGTGTGGGTCTTAAAAGGATGGGTATGCCAAAGACAATAAGGCAGAAAGCCCTAATAATTTGGAAACAACAGCAATCACTGTTGCTTCCTCTGTGGCAAGCTATTTCCATACGCTTTCCTTGTATTCACTCACCCAGCTAGGGCCAGGCACGTGCGGCGGGAGCCTGGGATCTGGCAGTGGCGGGTCGCCCGATGGGCAGAAACCTGGCACTTTCTTTTTGCTTTTGCCACTGTAGTTTCCTTCCTTTGCTGGGTCGGATGGTCACTAAACCCTCTGGTTTTCTAGCGGGATTGTCCTTGCTTCTTGACTCGATTTTCCTGCCAACCCGAGAGGCTAGGCAGTCGGCAGGAACTGCAAACCCGGCATTCTTCAACAGTTCCGCAGGCAGCCGCAGGCGCCGAGCGCAAGGTTCTCCTCCGCCCTGACCTGGTGGATCCGCCGACAGCCTGCGCAGTGAGGCGGGGCAACGCAGCAGGCTGTTGTAGAAAGCAGGCCGTTCCGGAACAGTTTTTCTCCAGCGTGTCAGGATGGCCGAGTGGTCTAAGGCGCCAGACTCAAGGTGTGTACCTTCCCCCTAGGGCTTTCTGGTCTCCGAATGGAGGCGTGGGTTCGAATCCCACTTCTGACAGGCGCGTTTTTGCAACCTTTCGCGAACGTATCCAAGAACATTTTCCGTTTAGTGCTGGCGGTTTCTGTTTTCTGTTTCTGAGACAGCGGCTATATTCAGACTTTACGTTGCTCCGGTTCTTCATTATCTGTTTTCTTCGGCTTTGCAGCGGCCGAGAAATCGGTCAGGTGGAAGAGGGAGGCGGTATGAATACCGGAGGTTCTAGTAACCGCATTCAGTAACACAGTTTACGTCACATTTTATACAGTTAGTCTAGCTTACAGTAGAGGATTCTCATATGTGTTCCCTGGTGGTCTAGTGGTTAGGATTCGGCGCTCTCACCGCCGCGGCCCGGGTTCGATTCCCGGTCAGGGAAAATACTTTTGGGGTTTTTTGTTGTTGTTGTTTCAACTTAACGCCAAAAATACAATATTGGCTACCTTTCTGTTCAGAACATAATTACCAGAGGCGAGGATTATTCTGGTTAAGGAGTGCTGGCTGGCTGTGGATCACTGTCCTATACTTACGATACCTTAATTAGGAAAGGAAGAACAAGGCAGACAGCACCAACTGATCCCAAAAGAAAACTCTGATGCTGCCACAAGTGCCAGGTCTTCCAATGCCCAGGGTTAAAAAAACAAAAAAAAAACAACCAAAAGTCCCCCGAATACTCAAAATGACATTAGAATGACCGATGTCAGCTAGAGAGGGCTCACTGCTCACGACTCAGGCAAGTTTTACTATAAAAAAGAGTCAGGAAATTCTTCCCACCCCAACACGTTCCTTTCTATTTTGAAAGTAAACTGAAATAAGTAAAATAATGACATAACGAACACCGGTGTTCTTTCTACCTACATACGACATAGGTTAATATTTTGCCTCATTTTCTCTTTCTTTCTAGACATAATCAGAGCTTCCTCAGTCTCCCACCCGTTTGAAAGTTGCATACATTATTACACTACTCCATGTCACACCTGAGAAAACCAGCATTAACTTGTCATCAGATGCCAGTCCACATTTGAATTTACCCTAATTGTTCCCAAAATATCTTTTATAGCTGCTTTTTAAATTTTTTTATTCTACAAATTTCCACTGCTCATTTTTCTGTTGTGACTCCTGTGGAAAATAATCTATTTTAATAATAAAAACTCTTCAGCCACGTTTAAGTTCTATCTTCTTAGTATTTGTATAATATTCTGACCCTCTATGCTTAATTTGTTGTTTTTGAAAGTATTCATTTCTCCCTGAGTATCTTTTCTAGACCTCCAGGCCAGGCTGTTAGGATATAGCCTACCTCCATATTAGTTACAGCTTGGCTTACCAAACTACCCTTGAACAAGTAATTTTGCCTCTGCTTTTCTCTTTCCTAGCTGTTGGCTTTTTTTTTTTTTTCCTTTTGGTAATTCAGCGTCGTGTGGAGTATAGCATAGCAAATGATGACTGGTGGTCAGGTTGAGCTGAGTGCAAGTCCTGACTGGACTTTTCAGAAGGCAAGTTGTCTATTCTCTCTAAGCTTTAGTTTTCTCATCTGTAAAGCTGGCCAATCAAAGGATGAATAAGAAAGAGAATGAAATTTCATCTAACCTTTAAGTTTCATTTTGAAATTTTCTCTCCTCTTCAAAAGGAATTGGAAGGAACCTAAGTATATATATATATATATATATATATATATGTGTGTGTGTGTGTGTGTGTGTGTGTGTGTGTGTGTGTGTAAAGAATTTTAAAAAGCTGGGACGACATATACTAAATGTAACTGATTTTCTATAACTGGTAGGATTATGAAAATTTTTAATTTTCTTTGTCCTAATGTCAGGCATTTGCTGATTTTTCTACCATGAGTATATACAATTTATTAATAGAAGAATAACACAATTATTTGAAAAATTGCCCACATGTTATACAAAAATCAATTCAAAATGAGTCCTAGATTTAAATGTAATACTTAAAACTATAAAATTTTATGAGAAAACATAGGAGAAAACCATTAAGACCGAGTGCTTAGTGAAGAGTTCCTAAAAATGACATGTAGGAAAATATTAAATTGGACCTTATCAAAATGAAAAACTTATTCTGCAAAAGACCTTAAGACGATGTAAAGACAAGCTACAAACAGAAAAAAAATATTTGCAAACCACATCTCTGACAAAGGGCTCATATCTAGGATGTATAGAGAACTCTCAAAACTCCATGATAAAAAAGTAAACAATCCAATTAGAAAATGAGCCAATGGCAGGACAAGACATTGATGTTCAAAGTTGTTGAAGTGCAAATTAAAATCACAATGAGATATCACCACAAGCTTTTCAGAATAGCTAAAATAAAAAGTGATAACAGCAAATGCCAGTGAAGATGACAAGAAACTGGATCACTTGTTCATTGCTAGCGGGACTGTAAATGGTATAGCCATTTAAGAAAGAGTCTGGCATTTTTTTTTTTTTTTTTTAGGAAACTAAACATGCAGTTACTATATGACCCAACAATTACATTCTTAGGCATTTATCCCAGAGCAATGAAAACTGATATTTACACAAAAACCTGTACACAAATGTTCAAAGCACTCTTATTTATAACAGCCAAAAAACAGGGAACAATTGAAATGCCCTTCAACAGGTGAATGGTTAAACAGGTGGTAGTACCACCATACCATAGAATACTACTCAGCGCTAAAAATAAATGAACTACTGATGCAGGATATAACTTGGATATACCTCAGGGAGTTATGCTGAGTGAAAAAGTCAATAGCAAAAGGTCACATACTTCATGATTTCATTCACATAACATTTTAAAAAAGAAAAATTATAGTGATAGAAAACAGATTACTGACTGATAGGGCTTGGAGATGTTGGGAGGTAGGGAGTGGGGCAGAAGTGACTAAAGAGACGTAGCAAGAGGGAAATCTTTGTGTTGATGAAATAGTTCTGTATCATGTTGTGGTTGTAGTTAGAAGAATATGCACATGTGAAATAATAAAATACCTAGGAATAAACCTACCTAAGGCGACTCAATGGACTTGGGTTTGGGTGGACTCTGGGAGTTGGTGATGGACAGGGAGGCCTGGTGTGTTGTGGTTCATGGGGTCACAAAGAGTCGGACATGACTGAGCGACTGAACTGAACTGAAGGAGACAAAAGAGCTGTATACAGAAAACTATAAGACACTGATGAAAAAAAAAAGACATTAACAGACGGAAGATATATCTTGTTCTTGGGTCGGAAGAACCAATGTTGTGAATATGACAATATTACTCAAATCAATCTACATATTTAAGGCTGCTGCTGCTGCTGCTGCTGCTGCTGCTGCTGCTAAGTCGCTTCAGTCGTGTCCGACTCTGTGCTCTGCCGTCCCTGGGATTCTCCAGGCAAGAACACTGGAGTGGGTTGCCATTTCCTTCTCCTGTGCATGAAAGTGAAAAGTGAAAGTGAAGTCGCTCAGTCGTGTCCGATTGCTAGCGACCCCATGGACTGCAGCCTACCAGGCTCCTCTGCCCATAGGATTTTCCAGGCATGAGTACTGGAGTGGGGTGCCATCACCTTCTCCAGAGTCAAGGCACTCCTTCTCAAATTGTGGCTCAGCCAGTAAAGCCTCTGCCTCCAATGCAGGAAACCTGGGTTCAATCCCTGGGTCAGGAAGATCCCCTGGAGAAGGAAATAGCAACCCACTACAATACTCTTGCCTGGAAAATCCCATGGATGGAGAAGCGTAATAGGCTACTGTCCATGGGGTTGCAAAGAGTCGGACACGACTGAGCCACTTCACTTTCCTTTCCTCTTATCAAATTGTCAATGGCATTTTTTCACAGAACTAGAACAAAAAAGGTCACAATTCGTATGGTAAAATAAAAGACCCCAGAATAGCCAAAGCAATCTTGAGAAAGAAGAATGAAGCTGGAGGAATCAACCTTCCTTATTTCAGACTGTACTACAAAATTACCACAAGGGCTTCCCTTGTGACTCAGCTGGTAAAAAAAATCCACCTGCAATGCAAGAGACTTGGGTTCCCACTCCAGTATTCTAGCCTGGAGAATTCCATGGACTATAGTTCATGGGGTTACAAAGAGTCAGGCACAACTGAGTGACTTTCACTTTCACAAAACCACAGTCATCAAGACAGTATGGTACTAACACAAAAACAGAAATATAGACCAATGGAACAAGACAGCGATAAACCCAGAGATAAACCTATACACCTATGGGCACCTTATCTTTGGCAAAGGAGGCAAGAATATAAAATGGAGAAAAGACAGACTCCTCACGAAGTGGTCCTGGGAAAACTGGACAGCTACATGAAAAAGAATGAAATGAGAATACTCCCTAACGCCATATAAAGGTAAACTCAAAATTGATTAAAGACCTAAATGGCTTCCCAGGTGGCTCAGTGAGTAAAGAATCTGCTTGCAGTTCTAGAGGACCCAGGAGGTGTGGGTTTGATCCCTGGGTTGGGAAGATCCCCTGGAGAAGGGCATGGCAACTCACTCCAGTATTCTTGCCTGGAGAATCTCACAGACAGAAGAGCCTGGTGGGGTGCAGTCCATAAAGTCATAGAGAGTTAGACATGACTGAAGCGACTGAGCACACAAGGATACTATAAAACTCTTAGAGGAAAACACAGGCAGAACACATTTTCACATAAGATCCTCTATGACCCACCTTCTAGAGTAATGGGCAAAAGAGTTCCAGAAAAACATCTATTTCTGCTTTATTGACTACTCCAAAGCCTTCGACTGTGTGGATCACAATAAACTGTGGAAAATTCTGAAGGAGATGGGAATACCAGACCACCTGACCTGCCTCTTGTGAAACCTGTATGCAGGTCAGGAAGCAACAGTTACAACTGGACATGGGACAACAGACTGGTTCCAAATAGGAAAAGGAGTACGTCAAGGCTGTATATTGTCACCCTACTTATTTAACTTATATGCAGAGTACATCACGAGAAACGCTGGGCTGGAAGAAGCACAAACTGGAATCAAGATTGCCGGGAGAAATATCAATGACCTCAGATATGCAGATGACACCACCTTTATGGCAGAAAGTGAAGAGGAACTAAAAAGCCTCTTAAATGAAAGTGAAAGAGGAGAGTGAAAAAGTTGGCTTAAAGCTTAACATTCAGAAAACTAAGATCATGGCATCTGGTCCCATCACTTCATGGGAAATAGATGGGGAGACAGTGGAAACAGTGTCAGACTTCATTTTTTTGGTCTCCAAAATCACTGTGGATGGTGACTGCAGCCATGAAATTAAAAGACGCTTACTCCTTGGAAGGAAAGTTATGACCAACCTAGATAGCATATTAAAAAGCAGACATTACTTTGCCAGCAAAAGTCTGTCTGGTCAAGACTATGGTTTTTCCAGTGGTCATGTATGGATGTGAGAGTTGGACTGTGAGGAAAGCTGAGCGCCGAAAAATTGATGCTTTTGAACTGTGGTGTTGGGGAAGACTCTTGAGAGTCCCTTGGACTGCAAGGAGATCCAGCCAGTCCATCCTAAAGGAGATCAGTCCTGGGTGTTCATTGGAAGGACTGATGCTGAAGCTGAAACTCCAATACTTTGGCCACCTCATGCGAAGAGTTGACTCATTGGAAAAGACCCTGATGCTGGGAGGGATTGGGGGCAGGAGGAGAAGGGGACGACAGAGGATGAATGGCATCACCGACTCCATGGGCATGAGTTTGAATAAACTCCGGGAGTTTGTGATGGACAGGGAGGCCTGGCATGCTGCAGTCCATGGGGTCGCAAAGAGTTGGACACGACTGAGCGACTGAACTGAACTGAACTGATGAATCTATAATTACTTAAAAACTTTACTTGCTGTCTGCATAATGGATGACATCAGCCCTCAGTCAGGAAGAAGCCCACTTCTGGCATTATGCCTTACAAACACCATCATCTGTCACTTATCACACTTATTTGAACATATAGTCCCTGCTATGGACTGAACATTTTTGTTGCCCCCAAAATTCTTATGTTGAAACCTAATCCCAATATACATATATTGCCTTGAGCATGTTGCTGGTCGCACAGTTGTCTCCATCCAAGTTCTCAGCTTCCCTTAAAATTTACAGTCGTGGGAGATGGAGGAGTAGACATGGGGAGGGTAGGTAGGAGTAGACTCAGTTTAAAGGAATAATAGAAGAGTCAAGGACCCCAGATGAGGCCCTTGGAAATCGAAGGCTTCTCTGACTCTCAGTATTCTATTCTATAATTATTCAGATGCCAGTCAGGATGTAGATAAAATATTTAGTGATAGTCTTAAATTTAATGAATGCTTTACTGTTTTAATCACTACTATATCGTATGTTGCTGTTGTTGAGACATTACCAATAAATCCAAGATCATGGGTGACCAACTATTAGAGGGATTCTGTTCCTGGGCCTTATATGGCACCTCTTGGTTGACACTTTTGGAAAAATGTGGAGATAAAATGAAAGAGTAGATTTTGATACTATTCCTGGGTGACCATGGTGACCAGAATTACTCTAATTTCTAATGTCAAGAAGTTGGCTATAGCTCCATTTTTTTTTAATTGAAGTACAGTTGATTTACATGATCAATTCAGGTGTAGCTATAGCTCCATTTTTTTTTAATTGAAGTATAGCTGATTTACAGTATTGTTTTGGGTGTAGCTATAGCTCCATTTTGGAGTGGGGTTCTTTTGGATCTCTGGGGCCCTTTGTCAAAGCCAGGCCCACAGCCTCTTGTATGTTCTGTGCTGTCTTGAGCCCTGATTTGAGGGCTGTGTCAATTGAGCCATGAGGCAGGTTTGTGTGCTCACCAGCAAAGTGGACCCATCTAAGTTCCTGGGCATAGTCCACATACTGGTAGGGAGTGAAGAGGGCAAAACCACCCATGGTTTTGCCCATGGGAGGGCAAAACCACCCATGGAGTAGTCCTGGCTCCAGCGCTTGATGATGGAATAGGGGCACAGGGCCCGCAGTTCCTCCTTGGAGACGTCATGGGTTGTAGCCAGGTCATCAAGACAACATCAGCTGCCTGGGCATGGTCCAGGGCAGCAAAGAAAGAGGAGTTGTCATCCATGGTAAAGGAGGTGAGGATGACTCCTGTGCCATCCGGGAAGGTATGACGGGTAGTGGATAAAGAGGAAAGGCCGATCAGTGCCGAACTCACCCCCAAAGAGGCCTTCATGCTCCCAGAAACTCTGCATGCAGGCCAGGAACACTTGGGTGACACTGCTGTAGTGGATGGATCGCAGTACATTCTCCTTGCCATGGGATAGAGGTGGCTGGAAACGGAGGAGCTGGGCAGCCTTGGCTGTGGTGGCCACAATCATGCAGTCAGCAGTCAGACGTGCCCTGGGTTTCAGAGGGTCAGGCGTTTGGTAGGTGATGTGCACGTGATCTCTGTATGACTCCACCTCTTCTGGTGGCAAGTGGAGCTGAACTGTTCCAGGCAAGAGAGCAGCATGCAGGGCATGGGAGAGCTGGTCAAAGCCCTCAGTGATTTCATCGGATCTGAGAGTGAGCAGGCAAGGGAGAGACAGGAGGAGGAATGTTGATGGACAAGGCTAGGCAGAGGATGGGCCATTTGGACTGCACAGAGGCTAAGGCCTCTAATGGACCTGCTCTGATGTCCCCTCCTGAATATCTGTAGCACTTTTTTTTTTTTTGGTAGGAATCAGGTCACAGAACTCTGAGGGAGAGTGAGTCTCGGTTTCTTTTCTTTTTGCAGCTTCAGACTATCCTGACAGTGACCAGGGGTTTGATGGTTGGAGTCTGGAGTTAGAACTCCCGATTCATCTTCCTTGGCTGAAAGACAGTGAGGCACCTTGTAAGGACCCTTATGTCTGTAACCAGAAAGCAGGTGAGGCTTACAGCAAAGCAGATCTGTACCTTCCTGATGTGACTGCCTCTTAGTCAGAGGTTCTCAAAGTGGGGCTCTTAAACAAAAAGACAGAAAGCAGCAGCAGCCCCTGGAACATGTCAGAAAGGCATGTTCTCAGGTCCTAGCCCAGATGCGCTGAATCAGAGATTCAGGGTAGGGTTCAACCTTTGTGTTTAACAAGGCCCCTAATGATTCTGAGTTCACTGGAGTTTGGAAACCCCTGCTTTCCCACTTCCCCATTTCTTCTGGGATTTTCCCACCCAATTTATCTAAGCTTTCTACCAGTCCCAAAATGTCCTGGTTAGTAACTGGCTCACCCATGCCCATTTCCCCATTTCACCAGCCTGTTTCCCATCGGGAATCCTGGAAGAAGAAGATGAAGTTACACAGGATCTCTAAGAAGGTGTGGTAATAGCCACCATACATATTCATCAGGTCCTCCACCATCTGCAAGGCCCCACGGCTCAGGTTCCCTACTGTGATCAGGTATTGCTGCAACCAACCAACCATGTCCAGGGCATCCAGGGACAAGGAGAAACAGAATTGGACAGAGTGGTGTGGCCAGGTCATTCAGCCAGGCTCCTGCGGGCTGCTATGTGTCTGCCTGGCATACTGGGCCGTGACAGCCTCAAAATGTTCTTCTTGGCCCTAATAATAGGAAAACAGCTAACTCTCTGTGCTGCTTCTCATGTATACACACTCTGCAGAGCCCTTCACTTGTATGAGCCTCATATGATCCTAAGAAGTAGCTTAGGAGGCCTGCCAGCTGTCCCTGTTCCAGGGGCTCTGTCTTTGCTCCCCATAGATTTATTGGCAGCTACTGGCCTCTATCCAAAGGCTGAACTGCAGGCCTCCTTGGCACTACACTCATGGCAGCAGGACCACGAGGGAACAGAGCCACCATTCTTGTGGTCTGTCCATCACACCAGGCTCATCCTCTATTTTGACTAAGATCTCTCTCACTCTGTCTGAGTTCTCTGGTCTCAAGGCCCAGGAGGCAGCATGAAGAGCGCAGTGGTAGGGTCCTCTGGTCTTATCTTCCCCGGAGGCCATGTTCATCTTTCCCAAGTCTCTAGGAAGCATTTTCCACCACCCTGCCTTCTCCATGGAGCAGGACTCCCTTTTAGGATGAGCCTTCATGAGGTTAACTGGTGCCAATTCCTGGTGCCAGGGCTCCTACCAGACACTGCATCCTCCTCGATGGATACTCTTTATTACCATTGTTAGCAAACCTACCAGGCCACTTTTGACTTTTCAAGGTACTCTCCCATCCCAGTTAGCTTTCAGGGTCCTCCACATGGGCTTCTAAGCAGACAGGCCAGTGCCATTATGCCCAATATATAGAATGAAACATTGAGGCTGTGAGTTGGGGTCAGATCCAGCCCTACTGACTTCCAGGAAAAGATTCTCACTCATTACTATTTGTCTTGGCCTTGATGTTGACTGCTAGTTCAAATTATGTGTTCTAACTGTGTGTTCTTAGATTCCTTCTATTTGATATTCATTCATCATAGGGCCGAACCTTCATCAAAGTGTTTATGTCTCTCCTGCATGTCAGCTTGCCTAGACCTCTCCTTTCACTGTGCAACCTGGCTGATCTAAGGCCATACTCCTACTCACACAACAAGTCAATATTTCCCCTGCTCTAACTCACTCAGGGCCAGGTACCAGGCAACCAGAGACCATGCCTACAGCCCAAAGCCCATTGTAATTATTCAAACCAGCCAAGTCTAAGCTGTTTACTCTGTCCTACCTTGCCTCCCCCTCAGAAACTCCAGTAAAAGCTGTGGTCTGTGCCTTCTGATTGCTCCTGTCTTCTGCTTCCTGACCATCCCAATATATCCCCGGGGACTTGTGTGCTGTGCTGTGTTCCCTTCTCTCTGAAACTATAAGTAATAAATTTTACCAATGGCGTTAACCTCTCCATGGCTACTCATCACTTCCAGAAACTAAAATCCTGAGGGTACAAATGAGATTACTGCCCATGCCCCCAGTCTTCCTTACCCGCCCACACTTTTCCCAACCATACCTGTGGCTATAGGGTGTCCTCATGGCACCCAGATCCATATACCACTGTGCTCTGGGCACTCTGTGAATCTCTATTCTGCCACCCACACACCCTGAGGCCTCCAGGACAGTCACCTAGAAAGACAGCCCTTTCCTGACCTCAGTGAGAATGGACACACCCCGTCCTAGCAGGCTCTCACAGCCCTCCTTCCTCTTCCCCAGGTCTCCCTCTGTTATAGAGTCAGACCATCCGGTTCTCCTAGCCCTTCTACCCCCGTTTTAAGCCCCAGACCCAGTCCCCTGCCCCAACTCTCTGAGGCTGTCCACCTCCCTCTCTCCCAAGTTCCCCATGCAGGACCCTCGCAGATCCTACTCCACATATACCTGGTGGCCAGCATCCTGCAGGGACTTGGCAACGGTGAGCCCTGCCATGCCTGCCCCAATCACCACTATCTGTTTCCTTTCGGCCATCTACCCCAGCCCATCTTGGGTCAGCTGCACCATCTCTTCGTACTGGGGGTCCTCAAAGCACCTGGTAGGTTGGCTGTTGGCCCAGCACAGACAGGGGGGTGAGGGCCAGCCACACCAGGCACATAGCTGTGTAGATGGCGAGCAAACAGCTGAGGACCAAGACGTCTTGCTAGTGTTAACACTGGTGTTGCTTTGAGGAGTGTTTGTATTTCTAGACTTGTGATGCAACATCCTGGCACTCGCATACTCTTCTTTCCCTACTGGAGGGTGTCTTAGTCACCAGGACTGCCAAACTGCCCCCAGCACCCCAAGTGCTGAGGACTGCCCCCTCACTTCCCCCACTCAAGGAGCCTTGCCCAGAGTGCCTGCCCTTGGCCAGCTGTACTGTCATCCTTGAGGCCAAGCCCTCAATCCAATGTGGGGGACAGGTGAGGTGAACCTGTCCACCACATTGGATGCCCCATTTCCCCCTTAGGATTGATAGAATGTTGGTTGTGGTGAGAAGACCCAGCTCACTGGCTGTGGAAGGACAGGGTGAGGATAGAGGGTATAAAGGCATCATTTAATAATCTCAGTAGTTTTGAGATGTACTTGGTAGGATACCAGCTTCTCAAGCCCTTGAGAGACATTGTGAGGCCCTTCCCTAGAGACGGTTCATTGAAGTTGAACTTTGCCTAATTGTGAGCCTGCATTATCACAATTGCCTTGGACAGGGTTCCATTCATTCTGGCTCATACGTTTCCTCTAGGAGCCAATGGAAGATATGTGTTTTGTGACTGTCATTTTCTTATTGTTGTCCTTGTTGAAACTATTATCTGTGTTATGGGCTGAATTGTTTCTCCCCACCAAGTCCTGTGTTGTCATCTTAACCCGTAGTACCTCAGAACATGACTGTATTTGGAGACAGGGCCTTTAATGAGGTGATTAAGTTAAAATGAGGCCATTAGAGTAGGCCCTATGCAATCTGACTGTTGTCCTTATAAGAAGAGGAAATTTTGAGACACAGAGACACCAGGAATGTGTGCACAGAGCAAAGACCACTTGAAGACATAGAGAGAAGGCACTAATGTACAAGCCAAGGAGAGAGGTCTCAAGGGAATCAACTCTGTCAGCACCTTGAACTTGGACTTCCAGCCTCCAGAAATTTCTGTTGCTTCTGCCACCCCAGTCTGCAGTATTTTGTTGTGGGGGCCTGAGTAGACTAATACTTTGTTACCAAGTTTCCCTCTGTATCTTTCCCTACAGTATGGAGGAGTCCGACCCTCATGTCAGACTTAACCACCGTATACCTTTAAAAATGTGTATTCATTATTTTTTTATAAGCATCCACACACGCAATGTGTGACTATACCCTTGATTCCCAACTCAGGATTTATGTTTCATTTGGTCCACCCTTCTTCCTTCATTTGTGACTGTGATGGTGTAGTGGCATTATGGAAAAAGAAAGCATAGAAGGACAAACTATATGTGCCCCCACCACCTCATTCTCCCACCCTGCTCCACTCATCACCTTTGACAGTTTTCTGCGATTCCTTCTGTTCTGGCACAGAGTAAGATAGGAGGCAGTTCCTCAATCTCCATTTTGGACCAGAAATTAATCCCTTTTGTACATAGCCTGGCTTATACTGGCCACTAGACATGCTTGTGGCATGCAGAGGTGGATGGAGGGACAGATGGACAAGTGGTTAAAAAAATGGGTAGACAAATAAATGAGCAAATTTGGTGGCAGAGGAAAGACAGGACACATGGACAAGTGTTTTGGGCAAAGGCTTCGTACAAACGCTCTCTCCTCCCTCTGCATTTCCTTGCAGATTTCATGCTTGGGGCAGTGCCCAGCCCAGACTCTCTGTCCTTTGGTCTTCCTGTCTAAAGGTTGACTCCATTTGCCCTGTCTCTCTTGCTTTCCTGAGGGCCTCCTGTGCTTCTCCAGCCTCCTTCTGAGAACCCATGTGCCAGATTTTACAATTTATTTTACTTTATAATTTCTTTTAAACACGTGCATTTCAGAATTCAGCCTTCCTCCACCCTCAGCCATCTACCTTTTCTTCAAGAACAAGAATGGGACTTATCCCTTCTCCCTTCCTTGATGTGAGAAGTGGAATCTGACCCATCCTGAAGTCATAAGTTTTGTCTCTTTGCCTCCTTATCCCCTTGTGAGATTTACATTCTAACCAGAATGCCATATTGCTGGAAAACAGTGCTTAAAATGGTAAGCAATTACCAGCATCTTGCTCAGTCATTAAAAAACCAGAAGATGCACAGCTGGGCCTTCTAGGAAACATAAGTGCTTTGAGTGGAGGAAATTTGCATGGAGTTATTCCTACTTTCCCATCAGCTGCCTGACCCTGCAAAGTTAGGGTAGAGGGCTCCTTCTCAGCAAAAGAGGAGAACAGCACAATACATCTTTGAGCTAAAGGAGCTGCTCAAATTATGCAGCTGATCCCTCTTATTTCACCCAGAAGAAACCAGACCAGGGAGTCTGTGTTGGCCCTGGTGCCAAGAGGTATTCATTATTGGCCACGGTAAACTGACACCAGCCCCACAGCCCTCAATCCACTATTTACCCTCCTGAGCTAATCAGCTACTACCTTAGAGATCTGCTGCATCTTGTCTCTGGGGTGGAGACACCGCTGAGTAGCCCAGACGCCTGCCCTAGGAGCCAGAGGCCAGGTCTGCCTTATCCTCTGTAGTCACGCTCCATACCTGGCACAGCTGCAGCCTCATTGTGACTATTTGCTGTATGGGTGAATAAATATGTAAATGAAGTATAGATCATCCTGCATCTTCAAAAAAATTTTCCTCATTGTCCCCTCCAAAATATATGTCAGATGATATGTTTCCATTATTGGTTTGGAGAGTAGGCCAGGGACAGGGCAATGGGGGAGGCTTAGGGCAGTGGGGGAGGTCCCGTCTAGAGCCCTGGCCTGGAAGGATAGCTGTGGGTACTCACAGACTCTGAGTATGGTTCTTGGGTCCCCAGAAGAGAGCTCACTCCAACAGCCCAGTCCTGATGTGGCTCAGGTCTGTCTGAGAGGCGTGGTCGGGGTGAGGAGGTATATTCTCTCCTGCCTTTGAACTTCCCAGATCCCACTCTTTGAATTGCACCGTGATTCCCTGGTGGCTCAGATGGTAAAGAATCTGCCTGCAGTGCAGGAGACCTGGGTTCCATCGCTGGGTTGGGAAGATCCCCTGAAGAAGGAAATGGCTACCCACTCCAGTATTCTGGCCTGGAGAATTCCATGGACAGAGGAGCCTGGCAGGCTACAGTCCATGGGGTCGCAAAGAGCTGGACGTGACTGAGCAACTTTCATTTTCACTAGGGCCTGGGAAAGTTGCTGGAGAGGAGAGGCTGAATGGAGGATAATCAGGAAGAATCCAGGGCTCTCTTCTCCACCTGCCCTCAAACCTTTCTCCTTGCCTCCCTCAACCTGGACTGCGTGAACCCTTGACCTTCCAGTTTCCTTGTCTAGATACCCCGAAGTAGATTTGAGTCCTCCTTCCCGCTGAATCTTCACCTCCAGGGTTTTCAGCCCCCTCTGCTCTGCCTCTCCAGGGCCTCTCACTGGCCCCCACAACTTCTTAGGTAAGTCTCCCCACCCCCGACCTGGCCAAGATGCTCTCTCCACATCCCTCACAACGGTCACTTCCCCAGGCTCTCCCCAGTTCTCTCCCTTGGCTACCACCAGAATGACAGTTCTAAACACAAGTCAAGTTATGGCAGCCCCTTGACTCAACCTCCCTTACCACCGCCTGCTCAGTTTCTGGTATACTTTGTTTTTATTTCTACTAACACTCTAATTTTGCATCAGTCAGTGAGTTCAGTCACTCAGTCGTGTCCGACTCTGTGACCCCACAGACTACAGCTGGCCAGGATCCCGGTCCATCACCAACTCCCGGAACTTGCTCAAGATTGTAACCACCCCAAGAACTCTCCAGCTCATTCTTTGAGGTCCTGTAGGATCTAGAATGTTTTTCTTGAGGACTGTGAGACTTTCTTTAACTTCAGTTTAGTTCAGTCGTTCAGTCGTGTCTGACTCTTTGCGACCCCATGAACCGCAGCACACCAGGCCTCCCTATCCATCACCAACTGCCAGAGTCTACCCAAACCCATGTCCATTGAGTCGGTGATGCCAACAACCTTCTCACCCTCTGTCGTCCCCTTCTCCTCCTGCCCTCAATCTTTCCCAGCATCAGGGTCTTTTCCAGTGAGTCAGTTCTTCATATCAGGTGGCCAAAGTATTGGAGCTTCAGCTTCAGCATCAGTCCTTCCAGTGAATATTCAGGGTTGATTTCCTTTAGGATTGACTGGTTTGATCTCCTTGCAGTCCAAGAGACTCTCAAGCGTCTTCTCCAACACCACAGTTCAAAAGCATCAATTTTTCGGTACTCAGCTTTCTTTATGGTCCAACTCTCAAATCCATACATGACTACTGGTTATGCATGGTTATGCCTTTATTTACTTGGCTAGCATGTGAACTACATGATATCAGAAACTTGCTTGTTTATCTATGATGTCTAGTGGAGGGTGGGTATGTAGTGGTGCTCAAAGAGTGCTACATTGGTGAATGCAGGAATGAGGTGTGGATTTGTGTGCCCACTGCGGTCAGCAGTGAGGCCAAAGAATCTTTACATATCACTTCTCTGAATTCAGGCAGTGTTCTTGATCTCCTTTCCACCTTTCCTTAGACTTGGATCCTCCCACAAGGGCCCCCTTGTCACCCCCTACTCCTCAGGATTTTCAGGTTAGATTTCCCCACTGGGGTTTTACTCTGGGTGTGAAACTTTCACTTTCTCCTCTTCTGGGTTCCTAGTGTATTTCTGTTTTTCATGCACACCTCCCCACTTCTGAGACTCAGGCCTGCTATACTTCCTATAGTCCTCTCATTCTGAGAACTGTCACCCTCTTCTATCCTGCCCTTTGCTGAGTGGTGAGAATTCAAGATTGCCTAGGTTACAGTAGGAACACAAATGTCAGGTGCAGTCTGGGCTGGAGAGAAGGGGTGGGATTTGACTGGGTAGGAAGTAGAGATTGGTGAATGGTAGGGAAATGTGTAAATGTGTCAGTACCTGTTGCTGGCATAACTCCCTCTCTGTTCTCTGAAACCCAGAGCCATAAAGGGGTGCCTCAAGCTTGGCAGTGTTTAGCAATGTGCTTGCCAAGCTGTTCAGCTGGGAAGCTGGCATCCTGTTTCAGACCTTTCTAATAGCTTCCCAAAGTGCCCCAGTTCTACCACAACTCTTATGTGTGTAACCAAAGGATCTGTTGCTGCTGCTAAGTCACTTCAGTTGTGTCTGAATCTTTGTGTCCCTATGGACTGTAGCCCGCCAGGAACCTCTGTCCTTGGGGTTTTCCAGGCAAGAATATTGAAGTGTGTTGCCATGCCCTCCTCCAGGGGATCTTCCTGATCCAGGGATCAAACCTGCATCTCTTACAGTTCCTGCTTTGACAGGTATGCTCTTTTACCACTAGTGCAAGCGAGGAAGCCCAACCAAAGGAGACAAATCTGCAAAGTGCTGGAGATCTTTGAAGACAAGCATAGTGGCAGCCAGTGGTGAGGGTAAGCCTCTTATTCTGGTGGATTTTATCCATTTTGTTGATTCATTTTTTACCCATTCATTCAGCACATCTTTACTGAATACCCTACTAAAGTGCCTGGGATCCCTTAGGAAAAAACACATAGGACTTTCACAAGAGAATATGCAAATGAACAGGCACCATAATTAGTCATCAGGGAAATATGGATTAAAGCCCCAGTGAGATTCTTCTTCATATCCACGAGCCATTAGAGAGAGTTGAAATCAAAAGCCTGACAGTAGAAAGTGCTGGCAAGCATATGGAGCAACTGGAACTCTCATATGGCATTGGTAGATGGGTAACTTGGTACACTTTGGAAGACTGTTTGTCATTATCTACTAATGCTGCATATATGTATACCTTAAGATCTGGAAATTTCACTCCTTAGTATATATCCATAAATGAGTACATATGTCCACCAAAGACACAGGAATGTTCATAATGGCCCTAAACTCACACAGATAAAATATATATATATATTTTATATATATTTATATATATATATAATATATACATATTCATACAATACTACTCAGTAAAAAACAGCAATTAAACAAAGAAAACAAAACAAATGACTGATAACACTTCACAACCAACATGGGTAGATGTCACAGACATAAAATTGAGCAAAAGAAATATGCTGTATTTGTTATGCCCGATGTCCGAATCCCCGAGCGGGAAGAGAGAAGGCTTCCAAGACAATGCAACTTGCAAAAAGGGAAGTTTATTGCTGACTCAAGTCAGGGCCCCTGCCACATCCAACGCAGTGGTGCGGGTCAGAGAACCCCAAGCCCAAGTTGTTACACAAATTTATAGGGTGAGCACACGCTGTTGGTAGTTGGTTTAAGCAGATTGGTTACAAGTTTGCAAAGCAATTTCATTGGTCAAAACTTTCCAGCGCGGGACTTTCCCGGCCGGGGGGGCGGGGGTGGGGTTGGTTCCGCCCAGTTCCTAATTTCCTAATTGGCAAACAGCGGTCAGTGTTAAGCGACAGCTGATTGATTGTATCCAGGTGGCCTGATAATCTTACCAAGTAGGAAGGCCTACTCCTAATCTAAGCTGCATTACTTCTGCTCGCCTCACATATTGTTTCATGAGGGCCTCCCTGGTGGCTCAGTGGTAAAGAATATTCTTGCCAAAGCAGAAGAGGTGGGTTCAGTCCCTGGGTCAGGAAGAGCTCCTGGAGAAAGGAAAATGGCAACCCACTCCAGTATTCTTGTCTGGGAAATCCCATGGACAGAGGAGCCTGGTGGGCTACAGTCCACAGGGTTGCAAAGAGTCAGACATGACATAGTGACTGAGCAACAACAACAAAACTATTTATGAAAGTGAAGTGAAAGTTTCATACGTGTTTAAAAACATGCAGAACTAAACACTGGGAATAAAAGTAACAGAAGGGATTACTTCTTGAGGGTATTTACTGGAAAGCAGCACAGGAGAACCTTCTGGGGTGAAGGAAATGCATTAAATCATCACCTGGGTGATTGTCACTCAACTATAAAAATACACACAACTTCATCAACTAAAATATCTGCACTGTGCTGTATATAATTTATACATTAGTGAAAATGTAAACAAATTTTAAATCATGAAGTACGGAGGAGAGAGGAAAATAAAATAGCTATGTAGTATGTCAAGTGATGAAAGGCATTCTGGAGAAAGAGAGGAGGGTACAGGGCAGGAGGAGATCTGGGAAGGGTCTTGAACCCAGAGGGAAAGGATGAAGGAGAAGTCAGGGGCGTTGCTGATGGGAATTGAGGCTGACATCTACTGAGAACCTCCCTGTCCTACAGTCCACCTTCATCACTTCTTGGACCTGACGAAGGCCTTAGAAGCCCTGCAGTGAAGTGAAGTGAAAGTTGCTCAGTCATGTCCGACTCTTTGTGACCCCATGGACTATACAGTCCGTGGAATTCTCCAGGCCAGAATATTGGAGTGGGTAGCCTTTCCCTTTTCCAGGGGATCTTCCCAACCCAGGTCTCCTGCATTGCGGGCAGATTCTTTACCAGTTGAGCTACAGGGGAAGCCCAAGAACCCTGGAGTGGGTAGCCTATCCCTTCTCCAGCAGATCTTCTCGACCCAGGAATCGAACAAGGGTCTCCTGCATTGCAAGCAGATTCTTTACCAACTGAACTATCAGGGAAGCCTATAGAAGCCCTAGGCACTGACAAGCGAAATTATCAGTATAACGTTGCCAAATTGCAACAGAAGAGAGTTCAACAAAATTCTGAGTTTTGTTTATGTTTTAAAAATATCCACTATTGTAAATAGTGCTGCAATGAATATTGGGGTACATATGCCCCTTTCAATTCTGGTTTTGGGGTGTGTATCCAACAGTGGAATTGTTGGGTCATATAGCAGTTCTATTCCCAGTTTTTTTAAGGAATCTCAGGAAAGGAGACAGAATTTTTGACTCAGTGGAAGAAGGTAAGGATGGGATATTTGAGAGAAGAGCATTGAAATATGTACATTATCATATGTAAAACAGATGACCAGTGCAAGTTCAATGCATGAAGCAGGGCATCCAAAGCCAGTGCTCTGGGACAACCCAGAGGGATAGGGTGCAGAGGGAGGTGGGAGTGGGGTTCAGGATGGGGGGGGACATAAGTATACCTGCAGCCGATTCATGTCGATGTATGGTAAAAACCATCACAATATTGTAATTACCCTCCAATCAAAGTAAACAAACTAATTGAAAAACATATACATATATTAATTGATTGGATTCAATTCTTGCTTATAAACCAACAGAAAAATAATATCCACTATTGGGTTGTTGGGGAACCCTCATCCTCTTTGGCAGAGTGCCTCCGTGTTGCCAGGGCCCAGGGTGTGGGTTTAACATCACTCTTGCTAGTTTAGCTTTGAGGTTCTTTCACTGACTTGCCACCCACACACCTGGAGGCAGGTCCTCATTACTTTTGTTTTCCAGTGAGGAAGCCAAGGCTCACAGGAAGGAGTCAGGGACTTAACTGAGGCCTGATTGTGTTGGCTTGCATGTGTCTGAGCTGAGGATGATTCCAGAGCTGCCTGGCTTCTGAGTATGCACTGAGGTGTGTTTCCTGGGGGAAATCCTTGCAGGTCTATAGCCTGGAAGAAATGTGACCAACATTTGACTCAAGCCCTGGTACTGCCTTGACAGAACAGGTATGCACACAGACACTACATACAGGAACACATCCGAGCAAGACAAGCAAGCAAATTAGCTCTCAAGAGTAGTCAGTGCTGAGGCAGGGCTGCCACAGAACCCTAGGCCTGAGAGGTGGACTTCCCTTCAGAAAGGTGGGGACCAGGCTTGTAAGGTGTGTCTTGGTACCCATGTTCCCCACAGCTGGGGCCTGACTATGAAGCCTAGGGCTGCCAGCTTCCTAGGCACTTGGGTCTTTGTTGGGGGGTCCTAAAGGAGATCAGTCCTGGGTGTTCATTGGAAGGACTGATGCTGAAGCTGAAACTCCAGTACTTTGGCCACCTGATGCGAAGAGTTGACTCATTGGAAAAGACCCTGATGCTGGGAGGGGTTGGGGGCAGGAGGAGAAGGGGATGACAGAGGATGAGATGGTTGGATGGCATCACCGACTCGATGGACATGGGTTTGGGTAGACTCTGGGAGTTGGTGATGGACAGGGAGGCCTGATGTGCTGCGGTCATGGGGTTGCAAAGAGTCGGACACGACTGAGCAACTGAACTGAACTGAAGCTCTGCTTGGAGGGATTCTCTTAACCTTGTCAAGCATCCTGGACTTGTTCTCCAGTTTACTCAGAGCTGGGAGAGTCTGTCCTGGAGAGGGGCTTCTTTTGGGGGCAGGTCTGTGCTAGAAGAATCTATGCTAGGAGAGTATCCTGGGGGCCCTAACCTGGGGAAGCCTGTACTTGGGGACCTGTGCTGGGGGACTCTGTTCTTGAGGGGACTGTGTTAGGGGGATCCTTTCCTACTTGCCATCTGCTGCTCAGGGAAGAGGCCCCTCAAAGTGTGGGTTGAAGATGAATTGTTCATAGTCGCCTGAGGATTTAACCTGCTCACTGTGAGCAGGGCTTGTGGCAGCTGGGAGGTGATGAGATCAGGTCAGGGAGGATTCAGGAGCTAGAAGGAATAAGACATTGAGCCAGGGAGACATTGGGTAAGGGAGTCCTGCCTGCAGTCCTATCCTTCACCCCCTGCCCTTTGCCCTCCTCTTTCTGTACCCACTCAGTCCCTCCTCCACCCCTTGCCTTGGGGTGTGAGAACCACCTGATGGGAAAGCTCACGCCTTCTGTATCCCACACAGAAGTAGATGATCACGTAGCCATGCCTTCATGCCCTCCTTTTGGTGGAGTTCAGAGTGAAACAGACATGGTGGCTGGGCTATATGGGCCTTGCACCTACCTTCCCACTCTCCTCTACAAGCATAATACAGAACTTCAAAATCTGCCAGCAATGTGGGAGACCTGGGTTCAATCTCTGGGTTGGGAAGATCCCCTGAAGAAGGGAAAGGCTACCCACTCCAGTATCCTGGCCTGAAGAATTCCATGGACTGTATAGACCATGGAGTCGTAGAGTCTGACACAGCTGAGCGACTTTCACTTTCAAAAACTGCATGGAGAACTTTGAATGGGTAGGATAAGCAGGGGAGGTGGAGAGGAGAAAGAACATGGAGTCAGGAGGAGGGCTTGGCACTGAGCACAAACCCTGACTTTGTACAGCTCCAGACCCACCCGCCTCAGACCCTCGTGCAGGCTGACTGGATCACCACAGGTCAAGTATGCCTCTGAGACATCCTCCTCTGTCTGTATAAGCTCCCAGGAAAAAGGTAGACAGACTGTTCTTGAGGCCACCCCAGAATCATCTCACCCTTGTGAGGTGAAATGATGGGCTGCAGGGAGAGGGGTCCCTCCTTTTGTCACAGATGGGGGACCAGTCCCATCCCATCCCAGCCCTTGTACCAGCTCATCAAGAGTGCCAGCCTCAGGAAAGATATGGACAGGAAGGCATATTGGTCCAGACAGAAGAGGAGCAGGCCTCAGGTCAGGGAGAGGTGAGCACATCCTCTTTGGGGATGGCAGGCTGGTTTGAGGAGGGGTTGCTTACAGGGTCTGCCAAGTTCATCCTAAAAGGCTGTGCCATGAGAGAAGGTGAGGGACCACCCACCTGAGTCTGCTTGAGGTAGGGCATGTGCACAAGGTCGGGGCCTAAGCCGAGCTGTCAGCATCTGGGAGAATGGATGGAATCAGAGTCTTGTACAAGGATATACCCATTGTGTTTTCATGCCACTAGGCTTCCTGGTCTCACTTCCCCCTGCTTTTTCAGGTCTCCACTGACAGGCCCTACTGGAGTAAAGGGAGAAAAGGGTGGGATCTCAGGACTGTTAGCCAAAAGCAAATGCTAAGGCTTATTTCCCTTCTCTCAGCAGACACCTAGGAAGAAATCCTTTTGATGCAATAGGTGCATCTGCAAGAGTGTACCAGTCAGTGACCCAGCAAGAGCAGACCACCTAAGGCTGAGTGGGTGGGGCAGGCCCTTGGTTTCTACCTCCTACCAACCCTCTCCACCTAGCTTCTGTGCTCATTTCCCAGCAAATCTTGCTGGAAGCGGGTTGGGCTCCCACGCATGGCTTATCTCTCCATCTTGAAGCCTGGCCTTCCTTCTCCCAAGAAGTGAACACGGACAAAAAGTTCTGGTTTGACCAGCAGCCATTAGGTGCCCCTTGGAGGAATGAGGGGGCTCAGTGGAAGGTCCAGAAGTTGAGTGGTGCCTGTGGCCCAAGCTGTGTCCTGCCCTTGCCTGTGAGCCTTCGTGCTGCTCTCTTCCTCCTGGAAACCCATCTCTCTTACGCTTTCACCCCACCTGGGTGAAATGACATCTGGGGTCAGTGTCATCTTCCCCATAATGCGGCAGGTGGGAGGGGGTTGGAGGAGATGGCTGGAGCACCTGCCCATTGTCTTGCTTGGCTATGAGCTTGGCTCTTCTGGGTTCGCTGTGTGTCTTGGTCATCACACACGTACAGTCTATTGTTTCTGAACCCCACTTTGCCTTGACATGAGAAGATCCATGTCCCCACACACTTTGAACTTCTAATGAAAACTGCCAGTGAACTATCATAGTCTACGAACCAGCTTGTATATTTGGCACAGGTTTTCTACTTGGCTCCATTGATTCTAAAATACCATCTCTCCCATGTGGAGTGCCATTCCTGACCCTGAGGTGCTCAGGCAGCAAGGCTGTGCCTGTATCCTATGAGGGTCTCTGTGCGCAGAGGTGAAGGCTTGGAGGGGGAGATAGAGGGACTGGGAGGTGAAGGAGAAGGGTACAGGGAGGGAGGGCTAGAGGGAAGAAGAAAGGAGAGAGGGAAGGAGAAAGGGGACAGAGGGAGGGAGGATGTGAGGAAATGAGAAAGGAGGGAAGGGGAGACAAGGGGAGGGAAAGAGGGGCAAAATGGCAATATGGATGCCAGGTACTTTCCAGATTTGGACACATGGGTTCAAAGGGCAGGCACATAACAGTGTTTATTAAATCACTGAAAAGAACAAGGAAAAAAATTCCTGCCTTTGAGTAGTTCCTGTTTGCATATAGTAGATAGCTGTATTGAACAATAGCACCACCATTCATATTCCTTCATTTTGTCACTCTCAAGAATGCCTGCTTATCTGTGGAGGACAGGCCCTGAGAATACAGTGGTGAATAAGGCAGGCAAATACCAGGTGTCCTATTGGAATTTACAAAGCAAGGAGGGGATAGGAGGGGTGGTTCCAAATTTAGGTGAAATAGCCGTGCTGGGTGGCTACCTGGAGTGTGTGGTGGAAGTGTATGTAGTAGAGATGTGGAGTGATGGAGTTGTGTAGTGGTGGATGGTGGAGGAGGTGTGGATGGTGGAGGTATATGTGATGGATCTGTGCATAGTGGAGAGGCGTGGTGGTGGAGATGTTGTTTGTGGTACTCAGGTGCCCATGCAACAAATATCCTTCCTGGTGCCTCTGGTAGTAGTCCCATCCTGAATCAGTGACCTTCATTGCTGATTCATCCAAGCCTGAGATGAGCCCAAGGCCATTTTTCCCACCTTCCTCCACCTTCCTGCCTGTTGCTCCAGTGGTCAGTTTTCTCCCCAGGCTCACCCTAAGCTTGCCTACCTTCCTGTGCCTCAGAACACCTCGCCTGATGGAGTCAGTACTGATTTTAAGCCCCAGGGCTACCAGGGGGATATTTTCAAATATAAGTCAGGGAAGGGCCGGCTCTGCTTGCCTCCCTAACCCGATGCCTCTTCAGAAAAAGCTAAGGGCCTACAGAGCCCTCCAAGGCCCACAAAACTCTGCCCCTCTTTCTCTTCAACTTGATCTATACTCTCCTCCTCTTTTGCCTTTAGTCTCAAGCACACAGGCCTCCTGCAGGTCACTGAATAGCTCAGGCTGGCTCCAGTCTAAGCCTGTGGATGAACTGTTCCCTCTGTCTGAAATAGTCCTCCCTACGTTTGTTTCCCAGCAGTCCTTACCTTCTGCAGTCTTTGCTCAAATGCTACCTTCCCAGTCACACTTTCTATGACCGCACACCTGCTCCACTCTTCACCTGTCTCCTCCTTTATTTTCTCTAAAGTACTTGTCATCTTCTCATAGCCTGTATATTTATCACCTCCCTCTACAGAAAATGGAAACTCCACAAGATCAAGAAATGCCATTTTGGTCACTGTTGTGTCCCACTTCTTGACACATTGTAAGTACTCAGTAAGTTCCTGTTGAATGGGAACTCTAAATATTCATTCAATTTGAGACCGCAGAGGAGCTTTTATTTTCAGAGCCTTCAAGACAGAGGGAGCTGAGTTGTGGGGACCTTCCCATTTCTCAGTGACCTTCCACACCTGAGATTCTCCTGCAGAAACAGACAGCATTACATTTGCTCCAGTTTGGCCCATCCTTCTCTGGCCAGGCTGCCATTTGGAATTCCCAGAACACAAGGTGTTCTTCATGCAGTGTCCCCCTTCCCCATCACACAACCCCCTCCTTGGAGCCCAGGTACTTGAGTATCTCTGGTTCTTGATTAGCAGCTCTGTTTGGCTAGGTGTGGGTGGTGAAGAAAGGGAGTGATAGTTAATTATTTCTCTAGGATGAGCAGGAGTAACATTATCTTACCATCATGTGCTTGATTGTGGATGTAAGTCTTTATTGCTGGAGGCAATTGTTGTGCTTTTTGTATTGAATGGAGAGATGGCAGATTTATGCAACCACCCGTCTGTTTCATGGTGTGTGGGTATGTTTGTGGAGCTAATGCAGAGATGTTTGTGGTTGTCTCATTATTACACCTGGGAGCATGTGCCTTCCTTTAATCTCTGACTGGATGTAAGTCATAGGATATAGAGATGAGTGCACATGGATGGGATGCGCCTACTAAATTCTGCTGTATGAACCCAGAGCTTTGGAGTTTATCACCCAATCCATGGAGGAATCCAGGCAAAGGAAAGTCTTTCTCTCTCCTCCCAAACTCTTTCTCTCATAATATGTGAGAGTATTCTATTTACAACTAATGTGAAATATAAAAATGTGGAAATTAGTATGAAAAATGAAAGTGAAAGTTGCTGACTCTTTCAGACCCCATGGACTATACAGTCCATGGAACTCTCCAGGCCAGGCCACTAGAGTGGGTAGCCTCTCCCACAATTAGTTTACTAGGTGATTATTCAACTTATCAGTTATCTTATGATCTTGGACAAATTTAGTTAATTTATTTTTTATTGAAGGATAGTTGCTTTACAGAATTTTGTTCTATATCCCCTCCTTTTTTGACCCTCTCTCCCATCTCCCTCCCCATCCCACCCCTCTAGGTTGATACAGAGCCCCTGTTTGAGTTTCCTGAGCCACAGCAAATTCCCGTTGGCTATCTATTTTACATATGGTAATGTAAGTTTCTGTGTTACTCTTTCCATACATCTCATCCTCTCCTCCCCTCTCCCCATGTCCATAAGTCTGTTCTCTATGTCTGTTTCTCCACTGCTTGTCTGTAAATAAATTCTTCAGTACCATTTTTTTAGATTCCATATATATATGTTAGATATTTATCTATCTCTTTCTGACTTACTTCAGTCTGTATAATAGGTTCTAGGTTCGTGCACCTCATTAGAACTGACTCAAATACATTCCTTTTTATGGCTGAGTAATATTCCATTGTGTCTATGTACCAAAACTTCTTTATCCATTCATCTGTTGATGGACATCTAGGTTGCTTCCATGTTCTACCTATTGTAAATAGTGCTACAGTGACAGTGGGAAACATATGTCTTTTTCAATTTTGGTTTCCTCAGGGTATATGCCTGGGAGTGGGATTGCTGGGTCATATGGTGCTTTTATTCCTAGTTTTTAAAGGAATCTCCATACCATCTTCCATTGTGGCTGTATCAATTTATATTCCCAACAGTGCAAGAGCATTCCCTTTTCTCCACACACTTTCCAGCATTTATTGTTTGTAGACTTTTTGATGATGGCCATTCTGACCGGTGTGAGGTGATATCTCATTGTAGTTTTGATTTGCATTTCTCTAATAATGAGCAATGTTGATCATCTTTTCTTGTGTTTGTTAGCCATCTGTATGTCTTCTTTGGAGAAATGTCTGTTTAGGTCTTTTCTCACTTTTTTTATTGGGTTGTTTGTTTTTCTGGCATTGAGTTGTATGAGCTGCTTGTATATTTTGGAAATTAATCCTTTGTCACTTGTTCATTTGCTGTTATTTTCTCCCATTCTGAGGGTTGCCTTTTCACCTTGCTTATCGTTTCCTTTTTAAAGCAAAAGCTTTAAAGTTTAATTAGGTCCCACTTGTTTACTTTTGTTTTTATTTCCACTACTGTAGGAGGTGGGTCATAGAGGATCTTGCTTTGATTTATGGCATCAAGTGTTCTGCCTATGTTTTCCTCTAAGGGTATTTTTATAGTTTCTAGTCTTACATTTAGGCTTTAATCCATTTTGAGTTTATCTTTATGTATGGAGTTAGGAGGTGTTCTAATTTCATTCTTTTACTTGTAGCTTTCCAGTTTTCCCAGTACCATTTCTTGAAGAGTCTGTCTTTGCCCCATTTTATATTCTTGCCTCCTTTGTCAAAAATAAGGTACCCATAGGTACATGGGTTTATTTCTGGGCTATCTATCTTGTTCCATTGGTCTATATATCTGTTTTTGTGCCAGTACCATACTACCTTGATGATTGTAGCTTTGTAGTATAATCTGAAGTCAGGAAGGTTGATTCCTCCAGCTCCATTCTTCTTAAAATTGCTTTGGCTATTTGGGGTCTTTTCAGTTTCCATATGAATTGTGAAATTTTTTGTTTTAGTTCTGTGAAAAATGTCACTGATAATTTGATAGGGACCGCACTGGATCTGCAGATTGCATTTGGTAGTATAGTCATTTTCACAATATTGATTCTTCCTACCCAGGAACATGGAATATCATTCCATCTGTTTATGTCATCTTTGATCTCTTTCATTAATGTCTTATAATTTTCTGTGTATAGTTCTTTTGTCTCCTTAGGTAAGTTTATTCCTAGATTTTTAATTCTTTTTGTTGCAATGGTGAATGGGATTGATTCCTTAATTTCTCTTTCTGATTTTTCATTGTTAGTATATAGAAATGCAAGTAATTTCTGCGTACTGATTTTGTATCCTACAACTTTGATAAATTCACTGATTAGCTCTAGTAATTTTCTGATACTATCTTTAGGGTTTTCTATGTACAGTATCATGTCATCTGCAAACAGTGAGAGTTTTATTTCTTCTTTTCTGATCTGGATTCCTTTTATTTCTTTTTCTTCTCTGATTGCTGAAGCTAGGACTTCCAGAACTATGTTGAATAATAGTGGTAAAAGTGGACACCCTTGTCTTGTTCCCGATCTACAGGGGAATGCTTTCAGTTTTTTCACCATTGAGAATAGTGTTTGCTGTAGGCTTATCATATATGGACTTTACTGTGTTGAGATAGGTTCCTTCTGTGCCCATTTTTTGAAGAGTTTTAATTATAAATGAGTGCTGAATTTTCAAAAGGCCTTTTTCTGCATTTATTGAGATTATTATATGGTTTTTATCTTTCAATTTGTTAATTTGGTATATCACATTGATTGATTTGTGTATAATGAAGAATCCTTGCATTCCTGGAATAAACCCAACTTGATCATGGTGTGTGAGCTTTTTAATGTATTGCTGAATCTGTTTGCTAAAATTTTGTTGAGGATTTTTGCATCTATGTTCATCAGTGGTATTGGCCTGTAGTTTTCTTTTCTTGTGTTGTCTTTGTCTAGTCTTGGTATCAGGGTGATGGTGGCCTCATAGAATGGGTTTGGAAGTGTTCCTTCCTCTGCAATTTTTTGAGTTTTAGAAGGATAGGCATTAGCTCTTCTCTAAATTTTTGATAGAATTCTCCTGTAAAGCCATCTGGTCCTGGGCTTTTGTTTTTTAGATTTTTGATCACAGCTTCAATTCAGTGCTTGTAACTGGGTTGTTCATAATTTCTATTTCTTCCTGGTTCAGTCTTGGAAGATTGAACTTTTCTAAGAATTTGTCCATTTCGTCCAGGTTGCCCATTTTATTGCCATATAGTTGTTCATAATAGTCTCTTATAATCCTTGGACAAAGTAATTTAGATCAACACTTACAAAACATTGCAACACTATTCAGTTTTTAAAAGTTTATTTATTTTTAATTGAAGGATAGTTGCATTACAATATTATAGTGGTTTCTGCTGCACATCAACATGAATTGGCCATGGATTCAGGATACAAACGTGTCCTCGTTCTTGAACCTTCCTTCCACCTTCCACCCCATCTAAGTTGTCACAGAGCACTGGGTTTGAGCTCCATGCATCATACAGCAAGTTTTCACTGGTTATCTGTTTTACATATGGTAAAGCATGTTTCAATGATAGACTCTCAATTCGTCCCACTCTCCCCTTTCTCCACTGTGTCCAGAAGTCTGTTCTTTATGTCTGCATCTCCATTCAGTTCAGTTCAGTCCTTCAGTCATGTCTGACTCTTTCAACCCTATGGACTGCAGAATGCCAGGCTTCCCTGTCCGTCACCAACTCCTGGAGCTTGCTCAAACTCATCTCCATTGAGTCAGTGTTGCCATCCAACCGTCTCATCTTCTGTCACTCCCTTCTCCTCCTGCCTTCAGTCTTTCCCAGCATCAGGGTCTTTTCTAATGAGTCAGTTCTTTGCATCAGATGCCTGAAGTATTGGTGCTTCAGCTTCAGCACCAGTCCTTCCAATGAATATTCAGGACTGATTTCCTTTAGTATTGACTGGCTTGATTTCCTTGCAGTCCAAGGGACTCTCAAGAGTCTTCTCCAACACCACAGTTCAAAAGCATCACTTCTTCAGCTCTCAGCTTTCTTTATGGTCCAATTCTCACATCCATACATGACTACTGGAAAAACCACAGCTTGAACTAGATGGACCTTTGTTGGCATAGTTGATATCTCTACTTTTTAATATGCTGTTTAGGTTTGTCATAGCATTTCTTCCAAGGAGCAAGTGTCTTTTAATTTCATGACTGCAGTCACCATCTGCAGTGATTTTGGAGCCCAAGAAAATAAATTCTCACTGTTTCCATTGTGTCCCCATCTATCTGCCATGAGTGATGGTACCAGGTGCCATGATCTTCGTTTTTTGAATGTTGAGTTTTAAGCCAACTTTTCATTCTCGTCTTTCACTTTCATCAGGAGGTTCTTTAGTTCTTTTTCACTTTCTGCCATAACAGTGGTGTCATCTGCATATCTGAGGTTATTGATATTTCTCCTGGCAATCTTGATTCCAGCTTATACTTCATCCAGCCTGGCGTTTCACATGATGTACTCTGCATATAAGCAGGGTGACAATATACAGGCTTGATGTACTCCTTTCCCAATTTGGAATCAATCTGTTGTTCCGTGTCTGGTTCTAACTGTTGCTTCTTGACCTGCATACAGATTTCTCAGAAGGCAGGTAATGTTGTCTGATATTCCCATCTCTTGAGGAATTTTCCACAGTTTGTTGTGATCCACACAAAGACTTTAGGGTAGTCAATGAAGCAGAAGTAAATGTTTTTCTGGAATTCTCTTGCTTTTTCAGTGATCCATCAGATGTTATCAGTATGATCTCTGGTTCCTCTGCCTTTTCTAAATCTAACTTGAACATCTGGAAGTTCTCAATTCATGTACTGTTGAAGCCTAGCTTGGCGAATTTTGAGCATTACTTTTCTAGCGTGTGAGATGAGTGCAATTTTGTGGTAGTTTGAACATTCTTTGGCATTGCCCTTCTTTAGGATTGGAATGAAAACTGACCTTTTCCAGTCCTGTGGGCACTGCTGAGTTTTCCAAATTTGCTGGCATATTGAGTGCAGCACTCTAGGGTTTGCTGGCATATTGATTAGCATCATATTTTATGATATGAAATTGCTCAACTGGAATTCCATCACCTCCACTAGCTTTGTTTGTAGTGATGTTTCCTAAGGCCCACTTGACTTCACATTCCAGGATGTCTGGCTCTAGGTGAGTGATCACACCATCATGGTTATCTGGGTCATTAAGATCCTGTATAGTTCTTTTATGTATTTTTGCCACCTCTTCTTATTATCTTCTGCTTCTGTTAGGTCCATACTGTTTCTGTCCTTTATTGTGCCCATCTTTGCATGAAATGTTCCCTTGGTATCTCCAATTTTCTTGAAGAGATATCTAATGTTTTCCATTCTAGAAAGGAGGAGGCAATCATCTCCATTGCTTCCCTGCAAATAGGTTCATCAATACCATCTTTCTAGATTCCATATATATATGTGTTAATATGTGATTTTTTTTTCTCTTTATGACTCACTTAACTCTGTATAACAGGCTCTAGGTTCATCCACCTCACTAGAACTGACTCAAATTCATTCCTTTTTATGTAAATCATGTATAGTATACATTGTATATGTGTACTGCAGCTTCTTTATCCATTCATCTGGCAATGGATATCTAGGTTGCTTCCATGTCCTAGCCATTGTAAATAGCGCTGCAGTGAATATTGTTGTATGTATGTCATTATGTGTCATTTTCAATTATGGTTTTCTCAGAATATATGCCCAGTATGGAATTATTAGGCTGTATGGTAATTTTATTCCTAGTTTTTAAAAGGAATCTTCATACTGTCCTCCATCGTAGCTGTATCAATTTGCATTCCCACCAACAGTGTAAGAGGTTTTCCTTTTCTCCACAGCCTCTCCAGCATTTATTGTTTGTAGATTTTTTAATGATGGCCATTCTGACTGGTGTGAGGTGATACTTCATTGTAGTTTTGATTTGTATTTCTCTAATAATGAGTGACATTGAGCATTTTTTCATGAGTTGGTTAGCCATCTGTATGTCTTCTTTGGAGAAATGTCTGAACAGCAACAATAATGTTTTCCAAAACCCTGTACTAAGTACCAACTGGGAAGTTTTCTCAGACTAGTTGTTTATTGCTAGAATTGGATTACAAATTTTTCTCTTATGATCAAGCTTCAAGAGGCTTAAAGCATAAGCCTCTTATGTTTTACTAAAGAATAAGAACCCGTCCCAATTTTATGAAAAGAACCTGACAACATGGTTTTCAAGGCTTTAAAGCAGAGTTTGATGAACTTACCTTCCCCTTGGGCATCACAGTTATAAGATTCCCTTTTACCATTTGTCTGTGAAAAGGAAGGGTATGCCCTTGGGTTACTCACCCAACAGTGAGTTGGTACTCACCCTACAGGGGACCACCATCAGCCTTTAGGGTATTAATGTCAGCAACTGAACCAATGGCACCTGGATACCCTCCTTGCCTTGAGTGCCATTATGGATACTACCTTTTTGGTTAAGACCTCTGAGAAAATCATTTTGGGATCCCCTTTAACCATTTTTGCATCTCATTCAGTCAAAGTTCTCTAGAATTCTCATCACACTCAACGTTTCTCAGTCAGCTGCCTCACCTCATATGAAGTCCTGTTGATAACCCTCTTTACATAACTACTTTATGTTCTAGTATCCTTAACCCTGATACTCTCCTCCCACTATCTGATGTCCCTCATGATTGTTTAATGCTGATGGGTCACTTTCTGATTCCCCATGATGATGTTTAGATATGTCTTTGAGTAACACTTGACTTCTCATGGTTCACCAATGGTTTGTATTTGAAAGGAGACAAAGGTAGATATCATGCTGGGTATACAGGAACTCCATGGACCGAGGAGTCTGGTGGGCTACAGTCCATGGGGTTGCAAAGAGTTGGACATGACTTAGCAACTACACAACAGATCCTCTTGCAACTCCTTTTGATGTTGTTAAGACAGCGTCTTTACTACGGCTGCTTCTGTTCAACAGGCTGAGGTATATGCTCTTACACAGGCCTGTACTTTAGCCAAGGACAAAGCTGCCAATGTTTATACTGATAGTAGACATGCTTTCTGCATAGCTCATGAATTTGGAATGTTGTGAAAGCAGTATGGGTTCTTTTCTTCTAGTGGAAATAAAATTTTAAATGGTCCCCATCTTCAAAAGTATTAGATGCAATACTTTAACCTGCCACTTTCACAATTATTAAGATTCTGGGGCATTCTAAACTTGACATATTGGAAGTTAAGGGAAATCACTTTGCTGACATTTTGGCAAGGAATGCTGCCTTTAATGGGACCAGCAGTAGTCAAACCTCTGTCACAGGCCAAAGGAAAGTGATAGTCACTCAGTCGTGTCCAACTCTTTTCAACCCTATGGGCTGGAGCCCACCAGGCTCCTTTGTCCATGGAATTCTCCAGGCAAGAATACTGGAGTGGGTTTCTGTTTCCTTCTCCAGGGGATCCTCCCAACCCAGGAATTGAACCCAGGTCTCCTGCATTGCAGGTGGAGTCTTTACCATCTGAGCCACCGGGGAAGCCCTATTTCTCCAAATGATAACTTAGAAAAACTGACTAGAGGGACTTCCCAGGTGGTCCAGTGGTTAAGAATCCAACTTGCAATGCAGGGGACTCGGGTTTGATCCCTGGTCAGGGAACTAAGATTCCATATGCCTCAGAGCAACTAAGCCCACATACCACAACTAGAGAGTCGACATGCTGCAACTACTGAATCCTGCAGAATCTGGAGCCCATGGAACACAACTACTGAGCCTGAGAACCACAGCTAGAGAGTCTGTATGCAACAGTTAAAGATCCCACATGTCACAGCAAAGATCTCATATGCTACAACTAAGACCCAAGACAGCCAAATAAACATTAAAAAAGAAACACTGGTTAGAGAAGCTCAACAATGGGCCCAAGGAAGGGAAAAACAAGATTGGAAATTGAACAAATGTTGACCTGATCAAATTTTCTCAGTTGAGGTCAAATAATAACTCAGTCCTACCAGAGATTCTAAAATCCCCAATGTTCACCACTGTACACACATTAAGTCATTGGTCTACTGACAACATGATATCACTCAGGAGTCAATGTTGATGAGGGGAAATGACAAGGTCACAGAAAATACCTACCTCACTTGCCCCACTTATATAAAATACAACCCAGAGAAACATGTTCATACTGCTTCAGGACATTTTAATTGGCCCAATGGACAATTCAAGTTCTGGCAAATGGATTCCATTCAACTTCCTTCATCTCATGAATATAAATATGTTTTAGTCACGGTCTGTGTGTTTTCACATTGGACTGAAGTCTTCTCTTGGAGACAGGCCATGACCTCTTCTGTGGCTGAAGTCCTTCGGGAAAATTTCTGTTTACCTGGGAAACTCCTCTTAAACTGCATAGTGATTGAGGAGTAAATACATCTGATGAGACTACTTTTCTAAGATATCTGGACCAGGCCTGTTGGGAGTTTGCTGCCCAACCTCTGATGATACATAACACTTCATATGATCTTCAATATCTGTGGTCTTGATAACAGATAATAGTCTTTAGGTAAAACCTTCTTGAGACTTCTCTCTCCTACTCCTCCTTGTTATTTGAATGTGACCTTAATAGGTCTCCAAAACGTGCCATTTCCCTCTAATTTGAGACACTACTAGCAGCAAAGGTCCTTCTTGATGTTGAGACGAAAAGTCACTGAAACCAAAAAACCTGATTCTTGACCAGTTCTGCTTTCAGATAAAGTCCTTGCTTCAAAGGCGCAAATACAAAAAAATTAATCAACAGCAATCTCATTTAAATAGGATTGGGAGACCATAAGGGGGAGCTCTCATACCTTGCAATGATAGCAGAGCCCAGGTGGGATGAAGAGATGGTTTTTCTGGTAAAGACTCAGTCAACAACCCTGGAACTCTTGGCTTAGGATAACCCTTCCAGCTTCCTTTTTCACTCTATAAAAGCGTTCTCCTTCCTTTACTGTGTAAGAGACTTGCATGTGGCTTGCCATGGTTGCAGACCCTGAATTGTAATTCTTTGCTGAACCCAAATAGACCCATCTTTGCTGGAGAAATAAATGGCAGTCTATTTATTTCAGGTCAACAAACCTCACATTTTGTTATAGAAGCTCCAGCCCCTAGCTTGGTGTCTGGCTCAGAAAAAGCATGTGAGAAATGTTGAACTGAGTTCCGAATCAAGATGTGAAGATAGTCTTCTGCGGTCTACATCGCTGAAGACTGAAGCCTGTGGCAGAAGCTGGGTTTGAAATGGAAGTTCTGAGGTCTGTTCTCACCCTGCTGAGATGGTCCTCTGGACGCTCGGGTCCTCCCTGACTTGCAGACAGCCACCTGCCTGACCTGTCCTCACACAGTGAAGGAAGAGAGGGATCTGTTTTCTTCCTCTTCTTCTACAGGCACTATTCCCATCCAGGGGCTCCTGCCTCATGATCTCATCTAAACCTACTACCTTCTGAAGGCTCCAGCTCTGAACAACAGCACATTGTGGGTCAAGGCTTCAACATATGAATTTGGCAGAGACAAACTTTCAGTAAATCATACCTCTTGCCTCTCCAGTCATCCTCATAATTAAGCTCATTTTCCTTCTGTATGCAGGAGTTTCTGAGGCAGAAGAAGTTTCCGCACAGAGTGGTCCTGGGCAGTGGAGAAGAGGAAAGTGAGGATGGAGCCTGACCTGGGTCAGGAAGGGGCAGAACTGACTCACAGTTGTGTAAGAAGCAAGTGCATTGGAAGCCCAAGGCTTTGGCTCCAGTGCGAGTAGTCACAGAGGTTGGGCCCTCTTTTTGAGCCAGTCCTGTACTTTACATAGTATAATTCATCTCACAGTACAGTGCTATTGCTTCAGTTTTATAGATGATCAAAGCAAGGCTTAGAGATGCCAAGTCAACCTCCAAGGCCACACCATACAGCTAGAAATGGTGGAGACAGCGGAGCCTGGCTCCTGGCCTTTCTGAATGTCATCCTTGCTCCCAGCATCAGGAGCATCATGTGAGAGGAGATGACCCACGGTGACTCACAAGTTAGGGGCAGCTTGCATTTCAGTGTGAATTTTGGTCAGTCTTGGAGTCTCTGGGTTACTCTTGGTTCTGCAAGAAGAAGAGGGTGAGGGAGGAGAGACCCCAGAAAAGTGTGAGAGTAGACCAACCTGCTTACTCATCTTGGGGCTCCAGCCACACGACCCAGAACTGAGGCAGTTCTCGCAGCTGTACACTCCTTAGCTGGGCTGCTTTGATTTCTTGTTTGGTCAGTGCTATTTACCACCAGACCTCAGACAGGAAAGGGGCTGTTTTTCCGACTGTGTGCCCTGTGGGCCTTTCTCAGTGGTACTCAGGATTCTTGTGGGTCTTCCCTGCCCTCTTCTTCCTCACCCCTCCTACCTCTGCTGAAGAATGTTTGCAGCTTTTGTGTCCCCAGCACTGAGTTTGGAGACTCTGGGCCAGAAGATTGCTGAGGTCCCGTTCCAGCTCTGCACTCTGTACTCAGAATTGTCACTCTCACTGGCCTCAGTGTAGGGACAATGATGGACTGGCCACTCCTGCCCTGTCCAGAGCTTCATCTGTGAGCCTTGGGCTGTTTTTATACTTAGCTGAGAACTACTAAACTGGCATCAAATATTCCCTATGCTTAATGTTTTACCTAGATGTCCTACTTCCTCCTGACTTTTCTACCTATTTTTCCCTTTCTACTTACTTTTTCCTGGGTGGCTCCGAGGTTAAAGCCTCTGCCTCCAGTGCAGGAAACCTGGGTTCGATCCCTGGGTCGGGAAGATCCCCTGGAGAAGGAAATAGCAACCTGCTCCAGTATTCATGCCTGGAGAATTCCATGGACGGAGGAGCTTGGTAGGCTACAGTCCAGGGGTCACAAAGAGTCGGACACAACTGAGCCACTTCACTTCACTTACTTTTTAAATTTAAATTTTAAGTGCATTTTAAATTTATTGCATTAAATAGAGTTATTATGACCTGTTCTTGAACTTAATTTAGACAGCATCGCCATTCTCTCAGCTCTGTGTTTGTAGGATCTATTCATATTTGTTTAAAAGAATTTTATTTATTTACTTATTTATTTTGTCTGCACTGGGTCTTTGTTGCTGTGCTGGGTCTTCTCTGGTTGCTGCAAGTGGAGCTACTCTTAGTTGCAGTGTGTGGGCTTCTCATTAAGGTGGTTTCTCTTGTTGTGGAGCACCAGCTCTGTGGCCCGCAGGTTCAGAGTTTGGCTTCAGGGCTCTCGAGCACAGACTCAATAACTATGGTTCACCAGGTTAGCTGCTCTTCGGCGTGTGAGATCTTTCTGGACTAGGGGTGGAATCTGTGTCTCTTGCATTGGCAGGTGAATTCTTTACTGTCAAGCCATTGGGGAATCCTGCATCTATTTATGTTGTTGGTGTAGTAAGTTGGTATCATTTTTGACGCTCATGATATGCCACAATTATTTACTCATCCCACTGTGGATGAGCAGTCGGATGGTTTCCAGCTTTTGGCTTTTGAGACTAAAGTTGTGAGAGCATTTTAGCACATGATTTTTGGTAGTGATAAGTACTTTTTATTTCCCTTGGGCATATGTCCATTCTACCTGAGTTTTAAACCTACATCATGAAGGCCTTTTCTCTATGTTCAACTTCATTAACAATTAAGAAAAAGTAACTGTCTTTTGAATGTATTATATGAGTTGTCACTTGGGTCTGTGGCTCTTTTGAAGTTCTACAAAGCTACTAGCCATTTGGAAAAAATAAATAAAATTAGATTATTACTCAATGCCAAAGCAAAATAAATCCAGATAGACTAAATTTTTGCAACTACTTTTATTGTTAAATGAAGCACAAATACAGAAAACCAACAAATGATGTAATACATTTTACGAATTGCCACCCTATAACCACCATCTGGGCAAAAAAGGCAGTCATCCAATGGCCCCCTCCTTGTGCCCACCTCAGTCACACTGGCCTCACCCAGCAAAGCAACCTCCAGCTGATTTCATAACAGTTTCATCTGCATTTCTCTATAACTTTATCATTCAAAGAACATCCCCGGACATTATGATTTAGTCTCATCCTTCCTTCATTTTACAATTCACAATCTGTTAAAGGTGCTGGATGTTTGACTTGTAGTTTCTCCTAGTCTGCACATCGCTGTTTGCAAACTTGTGGTACTGTTTTACCTGCTTCTCTGTCCTCAGAGCTTTGGGTTAACTGGTTGAGAGGCTTGGTCAGATCCAGGTTTGTTCCCTTTGGCAGGAGATGGTATATTCCTTCATCAAGAGGAACCTCATGTCTAATTTGTCTTTTGTGATATTAGCAGCTGTTGATGCTCAATGCCCAAATCCGTTAAGTCCATTATTTCATTGGGAGTTGCAAATGTGATATTCTAAAACAATCATTTCTTTTTTTATTAGTTGGAATACTTTTTATAAAGAGACATTTCCACTTCTATACCTATTGGTATAAATCATACAAGAAAGATAAATTTTTCTCTTTAATTCACTACTTTTCAAGATAATATTCTATGCTATATAATTCTCCAAGTGTAACCAAATAATTTTTTGGTATCATTATGAAATTACTATTTTTAAACATATAGGATACATTTTAACCCTTTGCAGTTATTGTCATTATTTGTCGCATCTTAAAAAATAATTGTCCCATCTTTGACTGGTGGTAGCCCTTTCAAGTTGACCTTCAAGTACTTTAGTCATGACCCTTGTAGTTCTTCTAGATTCTTGGCTTTCTGGCATTACAAGATGTTCTAGGC
Organism: Muntiacus reevesi; assembly: GCF_963930625.1. Lineage (NCBI taxonomy): Eukaryota > Metazoa > Chordata > Mammalia > Artiodactyla > Cervidae > Muntiacus > Muntiacus reevesi. The sequence goes on from NC_089249.1 coordinate 220,799,394, forward strand.
TTATCTTGTGTATTTCTTGTTCTGGACCTGGAATCAACCATTTGTCCAAGTCTCTTTGGTTTCTTTAACAAGGAAATGGTATTTCAAAACCATGATCTGTTCTGGGGGTGAGGAATACTCAATATTATTTGGTTAGTTATTATTTATAAGCCTTTTCAGTGGACAGAATGGAAACATTAGACACTTCATACATTCATACTTACAAATTAAATGCAGCTTCAAAGATTTTTAAAACTAAATCTCTTCTAAATTACATCTTTACCTCATTTCTTAAACCCTGAGAATCCTGGATCTCATGAAAAGAGGAAATAATGGAATTAGCATGATTTAGTATTATTTGTTTGTTTTTCCATATATCACATAAGCAACAGTTTCAACAAAGGTAATACTAATACTGCCATTAATTTTATAATTACTGAAAACAGATTAACATTTTTTCTGTTCATTCTCTCTCCATTTAAAATACGTTTGTACTATATTTGCATGATTGAACCATATAGACACTGCAAACTATTTTCTCTGTCTTTCAACCTTTATTTAGTATTAGTTCTACAAGTAACTCTGTATTTAATGTCCCCTTATATTCTTTATGTCCATTTTCTCCTGTCATTTTCTTTGTCTAAAGCCCATTCTCTAGCAGATACATACAAAAGTGCTCATAGGAAAAATTTTCTTTGAGCTCTTGCATGATAATAACCTTTTGTCTATTCTCTTTGGTCACAATGCATATCAATTTTGTTGGTGATAAAATCCTTAATCATTAATCATAAAATCATTAATTTCCTTAAGTATTTTAATGTCAATTTCTTTTGGTATGACTGCTGTCAAAAATTTGATGATAACCTAATTTATTTCTTGTCAAGTCACTTATTCTTTCTGTGAACACTCTCAACTGATTTCTTTTTCTTTTTCTCTCAAATTCAATAATTTTACTAGTTTATATCTCGGTATCACTCATTCTAGGTTGGTATATCTAGACTTATGGTGTACTCTTTCAAATATAGATTCAAATCTTTTTTTGTCTCTTTCTTGAAAGTTTTTTAAATTCTAGCTTTCAAAATTTGTTCTGTTACTTTGCTTTATTTTTCTTTATAATGTATTCGCATTATCCATATTGTGGGTTTTCCTTATTATGTTAAATTTTAAAAATTGTCTTGAATCATTTTCATTTCTTTCTTTATTTATTTTAAATTGTTTTCTTCCTTTTCATCTTCTATTTGTATTAAGACATTTTTTGACATGGTCTTTTATTTTTGTATTCCTTCCAGTTTAGTTTTTGATTGTAATATCAATTTTTCTGTTATTCTAATTCTTTCTTACACAAAAACTCCAGTGTTTTTCTATTTTTTATTTCTGTTGTTTTTTCACATCTTATATTATTTTCTAAATGTATTTTAGTTCTTTTTGAACTCATGGGTGATTTGTGTCATTGGCATGTCTTTATAACTTATTTCCATTGTTTGTAGAGATTTTATTTCACTCTTATTCTCTCTTTTTTCTTATAATAGCATGGTATGAACTGAAAACTTCCAGATGTACAAGTTTTGTTTAGAAAAGGCAGAGAAACCCTCAATCAAATTGCCAACATTTGTTGGATCATGGAGAAAGCAAGAGAATTTCAGAAAAACATCTACTTCTGCCTCATTGACTATGCTAAAGCCTTTTACTATGTGGATCACAACAAACTGTGGGAAATTATTAAAGAGATGGGAATACCAGGCCACTTTACCTGTCTCCTGAGAAACCTGTATGCAGGTCAAGAAGCAACAGTTAGAATCTTAAACATGAAACAACTGACTGATTCATAATTGAGAAAGTTGTATGACAAGGCTGTATAATGTCACCCTGTTTATTTAATTTATGTGTAGAAAACATCATGAAAAATGTTGGGTTGGAGGAATCATAAGCTGGAATAAAGACTGCCAGGAGAAATATCAACAACCTTTGATATGCAGAAGATACCACTGTAATGGCAGAAAGTGAAGAGGAACTAAAGAGCCGCTCCATAAGGGTGAAAGAGGAGAGTGAAAAAGCTGGCTTAAAACTCAACATTCGAGAAACAAAGATCATGGCATCCAATCCCATCACTTCATAGCAAATTGAAGGAGAAAAATTGGAAATAGTGATAGATTTTATTTCCTTAGATTCCAAAGTCAGTGCTGAAGAATTGATTCTTTTGAATTGTGCTGGAGAAGACTCTTGGAAGTCCATTTTAGTGCAAAGAGATCAAACCAGTCAATCCTGAAGGAAATCAACGCCGAATAGTCATTGGAATGACTGATGCTGTAACTGAAGCTCAAATACATTGGCCATCTGATGTGAAGAATTGACTCATTGGAAAAGACCTTGATGCTGGGAAAGATTGAAAGCAAATGGAGAATAGGGCAGCAGAGAATGAGATGGTTGGATAGCATTGCCGACTGAATAGATGTGAATGTGAGCAAACTCCAGGAGACGGTGAAGGTCAGAGAAGGCTGACCTGCTGAGTCTTTGAGGTCACAAAGAGTTGGATATGACAGCAACTGAGCAACAAAACTAAATCCAAGGAGAGCTCTGTGGGGCCTTTCTGGGGCAGACAACTCCACCCCCTTCCTGTGCCATGCCTCATGTTTGTAGAAAAACTTTAGCCTCCTAAGCCTTCCCTGAGTTCCAAAGAACAGATTTAATAAGAAGAAGTGAGAAAAGGCAGAAACAAAGGAAAATAGTCAAGCAAGACAAAATAATAACAGTTTAGCCGTTAAACCAAATCATCTTTAGGTCTTTTTCTCCAGGGCCAAAGATGATATTCTGAGCCATGTCCTTGAGGTACTTTGCAGATACTGAAACCGCCATCTGGTGGAAGAAGTTAACTGCATCCTACCACAAGCACATAGGCTCCAGACCAGTTTGAACCATGAGGCTGATGATGTTCATTCCTGATTGCCTCACCACCAACCAATCAGAAAAATGTCTATGAAGTGATCATGCACTCTGCAACTCTCTCCCTTACCCTGTCTTTAAAAACCTTTCCTGAAAGCCATTGATGAGTTCAGGTCTTTTGAGCATTAGCAGTTCATATTCCTTGTTTGGCCTTGCAATAAATATTGTACTTTCCTTCACCACAACCTGGTATCAATCAATTGGCTATATTGTGAACGAGTGCAAGGACCCTATTTGGTTCAGTAATAATTTGACCTTGATGTTTTTATTTTTGCTGTTCACCTCCCTGTGAAATTTGTTTTCCTACACATTAGGAGCCATGGTTCAGGATAGATTTTCTAACTTTGTGGAGCTATCTCTTCTATTGCTTCTAAAAAGTGGTTGCTCACTCTCTGACATGTCCTGGTCTATTGCTGTTTTTTTCAGAGCACAGTCGCTATTGGATTGGGCAAAATCCCTTCTAATTTCGTCTGCTGTTCTCAAATTGGCTTGCTGAATTTTCCAATAAATATCTATTGACAGTTTTGTTGTTCTCCTGTTTTCAGGTTGTCAGATATCTTCTTGTTTGGCTTTACTTCCCCCATACAGACACCAAAGCATGCTGGTGTTGTGACCCACTATTTTGTCCTCACCCCACTGGTACTTTGGGTTTATATGGATATGTGCAGGCTTGTGTGCCAAGTTTCTTCAATAGTGTCCAACTCTGTGTAACCCTGTGGACCATAGACCGCCAGGCTCCTCTGTCCATGGGATTCTCCAGGCAATAAGAGAGTGGGTTGTCATGCCTTTCTCCAGGAGATCTTCCCAACCCAGGAATCAAACCCTCATCTCTTAGTCTCCCGAAAAGTGGCAGGCCAGTTCTTTACCACTGCACCACCTGGGAAGCCCTCATAGGGATAGCTTGTCACTTAATATTGTTATAAATACTGTTGATGAGATTTTGCCATCTAGCTTCTCTGGTTGTTTCTAGGACTGAATACAGTAAAAACTCTACAACCAAGACAAACTTTCCAGAATCCTCAACTAAGGCTTTAAATCCAAAAAAAGGGGAGGATTGTAAAAGTATTAGTTAAAAATACAGATGAATTATTTCATCTGCCCTAAGTGCGGAAGGTCTTTCTAAACATAGAATTAACCAAACATTATGGAAACCAAAGTGAACAAAATATGTATTTGACTACATTAAAAAAATCTGTGTACAAAACCCAGCATAAGCAAAATAAAAGACAAAACATAAACATGAGTACAATTCATGACAAAAGAATAGTATTCTTAACATATGCTGTCTTATAAATTAATTTTAAAAATTAGCTGCCAATTCATAAAAAGTAAGGTGGACAAGAAATTGCAAAAAAGTTAATTAAGATGACAGTCATTTTAAGAGTATGAGGTTTGTAAAGTTTTAAATAAAATAATTGATATAACTTTTCTGGAGGAAAGTTTGGTAATATATACATAAAACCCTTTAAAAAATACATTCCCTCCTACCCAGCAATGACAACCCACTCCAGTACTTTTGCCTGGGAAATTCCATGGACGGCAGAGCCTGGTAGGCTACAGTCCATGGGGTCTCGAAGAGTCGGACACGACAGAGCGACTTCACTTTCACTTTTCACTTTCATGCACTGGAGAAGGAAATGGCAACCCACTCCAGTGTTCTTGCCTGGAGAATCCCAGGGGCGGCAGAGCCTGGTGGGCTGCCGTCTATGGGGTCTCACAGAATCGGACACAACTGACATGATTTAGCAGCTCCTACCCAGCAATAATATTTTCAGGAATTTATTCTGAAGAAATAATTACTCAAATATTGCAAAGATGTGTAAAAGAGGTTCATCAAAGTATTGTTTTTATATGAGAAACGTTGAAAAAAATCTAAATGTGATTCATTCACTGAGGGATTTTTTAAAACAATCATGGTTAAATGAATAATGGGATACTTCTCAGTCATTACAAATGTTGTGTTTTTTGCTGTGATCCCATGGACTGTACCCCACCAGACTCCTCTATCCGTGAAATTCTCCAGGCAAGAATACTGGAGTGGGTTGCCATTCCCTTCTCCAGGGGATCTTCCCAACCCAGGGATTGAATCTGGGTCTCCCACATTGCAGGTAGATTCTTTACCATCTGAGCCACCAGGGAAGCCCTACAAATGATGATGTAGCGCTAAGTTTATTGACACGGACAGCAGTCAGTGGTTTATTGAGTGACAAGCCAAAAGCTTTAAAACAGCCATCATAATATGGTAATATGAAGACATTTTCTGTTTAAAATATAAGCATGTGTTAACGTATAGGAAAATTCTGGTCTGATACTATCAGAAATGTTGACAGGTTTCCTAGGGCAAGGTGCCCACCTATTGGAGGCGTGGGTACTGAACTCATATTTGTAACCTACAGAATCTACCACAGAATTTAAGGCTTAATCATATGCCTTTGTTGTTGTTGTTTAGTCACTAGTTCAGTTCAGTTCAGTTGTTCAGTAGTGTCGGACTCTTTGCGACCCCATGGACTGCAGCATGTCAAACTCCTCTGTCCATGGAATCAGCCAGGCAAGAATACTGGAGTGGGTTGCCATTTCCTTCTCCAGGGGATTTTCCTGACCCAGGCATCAAACACAAGTCTCCTGCGTTGCATGCAGATTCTTTACCACTGAACCACCAGGGAATATGCCTTAGTTATGTCTTATTCACTAATGACTTCATGAATACTACACAAGTCTTGCCTACATTTATATAAGCTCCTCAAGACTGAAGATTGCCTTTCCAATTTTTTTGCTTTGGAGGCAGTATACTAACTGTCAATGGAAATAATCAGTCCATAAAAGGAATAGAAAAGTTTCGTCTGAGCCAAGTTGAGAACCATAGCCTGAGAGACATAGATTTGAGAAGCATTCAAACTGTGTCCCAGCCAGCTACAAAATAACAAGGGGCTTATGAAGCCAAAAAACAAAATCACATAAATTGTTTGATAAGAGGACTAGAACTGGCAAGAATTAAGTACACTTGTTAAGCAAGGATTGCTAGGCATCCAGAAGAGTTGCCAGCAGAGACCTTGATACCAAGAGTTTACAGCTGGCAGAGGCTAAAAGGTATCATTTTGAGAATGACTGATGGCATCTTTGAGTCTGATACAGTTCAGAAAATTTAAGTTCTCAGTGATGCAGGAACATACATGAAACCATATCCACAGTGGCCACCCAGTTCCATTGTGGATGCCTGAACCATAGTTACTCTATTTTGATTTTTAAATACATTATTTTTTGTAATAGTTAAAGCAGATGTACAATGCATGTTTGACAGGCCATAAGACAAGCTCTCCTAGTTAGCATAAAGTTAAAGTTAAATCATGTATAAGCTATAATGACTTCCTCAAACCTCAATGTGTAAAAATTTCTTCCATCATAATCAATCACCATTTGTGGAAAGGTTAAACACAGTTTTACATGTCTACTATAGTCCATTAAAAATGTGTTCAGAAGGATAGTCAGTTCCTGTTTACAGGAGAAAATTTGGAGAGGGCCAGGCCACCTGTGGGCTTTCCAGGTGGCCCTACTGGGAAAGAACCCACCTGCCAATGCAGGAGACATAAGAGATGTGGGTTCGATTCCTGTGTTGAGGAGCCCCTGGAGGAGGGCATGGCAACCCACTCCAGTAACCTTGCCTGGGGAATCCCATGGACAGAGTGGCCTGGAGGGCTACAGTCTATAGGGTCACAAAAAGTCGGACACAACTGAAGCAACTTAGCATGCACACATGCATATACTCAGGCCACTTAGACTCACTCTTAGGCTCCTGTGATGGGCATAAAAATGATCTCCCCCCAAATCCACATTCTAATCCCCAGAACGTGTGAATATATTATGTAACATAGTAAAGGAGAATTAAAGTTGCATGTGGAGTATATAGAATAAGTTTGCTAATCAATGGACTTTGCAATGGAGAGATTGCCCTAGATTATCTAGGTGTGCCAAATATAATCACAAGGTCCCTTAAATGTGGAAGATAGAAGCAGAAGAGCAGGTTAGAGTGAAGTGATATGGAAAGGACTTAGCTCAACAATGATCCTTTGAAGATAGAGAAAGGGGCCATAAACAAAGGAATGCAGGCATCTTCTAGAAGCTGGAAAATCAAGGAAACATACTGCCCCTAGAGTCTCCAAAAGAAACACAGTCCTGCCAACATTTTGTCTTTAGCCTAGCAAGACCCGTGTCAGACTTCTGATTTTCAGAACAGTAAGACCAAAAAATTGCATTGTGTTAAGCCAATAGATTTGTTATAGCAGCAATAGAAATTTGCTATTTTAGAGATTTACCATCATTTGAATTTTCAAACCTAGTCTCAGTTCAGAAACAACACCCCTTCGCATTATTAGACTCAAGACTAATAAAAGGATCCCACCCCATTTCTCACCATCAACAAGGCTTGACAAAGATAATCTCATCAGTTCTGTTGATCTCTGTCACCACTCCCATCTATCTACATTGATAAAAAGAGAAAAGTCAGGGACTGGTTCCCCAGTTGCTTCTTTCCTAAATTCTGCATCCAGGGATCTGTCTTACACTGTGGTATCTGATGTCTCTCAGATTGGTGACTCAGTTTATTTCTTTGTTTTGGCCACCTTGTGTTTGTGATCTTAGTTACCTGACCAGGAATTGAACCTGGATGTGGACCACGGCAGTGAAAACACTGAGTCCTAACCATGCACCACCAGGGAACTCCCGGTGACTCAGTTTAAACTGAAGCAGAAAGAATCCTATTTTAATATCCTGCTACACAATCAAATATGTAGTAACTGCTAAATAAATACATGCAGCCCTTGAGACCAGCCTATATATTAAATTTGACGTTAGAACAAAATTTCTTGTACAAAATTCCTTGCTGGGTGAACATTTTTCACAAGTTCCTCTTGTCAAGTCCCCGTCAAGCTTCTGCTCTTAGCTAGCTTGGAAATTGATCTCTTCCTAGCAAGCTTTCCTATCCTGCATGCATACATCAAAGTACGATATGTTCCCCTTTAATAATCTGTTTTAAGATATTTTGTGCAGACAGTGGTTGCCAAAGGCTTTGCTGAGATTATCTCTGGTTTGCAAAACTTGCCCCACATCCAAACTGGCAAAGTGATGAAGACAGAGCTCTCAGCTCCTGCCAGGTTTCTGTGGGGGATGCTTACAGTTTATTGGCATAAAGGTAGAAATCAGAGTTGTCATTGGTATGTGTGTATAAATTCCTGTTAATGATGTTACTAGTATCAATATGATCAGCCTGATACTTAAGTGTACTTCCATTAGTAGAAATAGTGTTGTCTGTATCCGTCCTAATGTGATCAACTAAATGAGTTCTAACCTCTGGGTCTAATTATTCTTTTGAGCTGAGAAATGAAAGTGATTGTTAATTTGGTACCAAGAGATTCATCACTTTCAGGACTCCTTCAGGAATTGTTTCTGCTCCATCTGAAAGTTTGATCTCTTTGAATTAAAATTATACAGACTCAGGTTTTGAACAAACAGTACAACTGAAAAGTATCTTCCCAGGTGTTGGGATGGGAAATGGGGATTGGAGGAACTGATTTTCATGTGTGGCTCAGGTCCCACAGCACATGTGCCCTGGCCTTCTGGGGACAGGGAATGTTGGTGGGGCCTAGGGACTTAGCATAATAAGTCCTCCCTAACCAGTGCCACGTGAGTCCTCCCTGGAGTGTTTAGTAGGAAACTTAAAAAAAAATAGTTGATTACTTTTCTGTAATAATGCAAAGAGTCAACAGGGAACTTTCAGTGGAAGTTTTCTCATGCTTTCTCAAAGAGCAGACTAATCAGAAAAACTCTACAGGCTAAAACCCTGTGGCTTGCTGGCAGCCAACTCACTCAACATGGAATACACACACACACATACATGTATGCATATATATGTTTATATGCATACATACATATATGTGTATGTGTGTATACACACATAGACATGTCTGCTATTTATTTAGAAAAAGTTTTAAACTTACAGAGAAGTTACAAAAATAGTAAAAAGAGAATCCCTTTCAGTCAGGTTCTCCTAATGCTAACCATAGTACAGTTATCAAAAGCAGGGAGTTAACTAAACTACAGGCTTTACTTACATTTCACGAGCTTCTTCACTAATGTCCAAACAGTATCTCGTATTACATTTTTTGGTGTTGTGTCCAATCAAGGATACTGTGATTTTTAAAAAATTTTTGCTTGTGTTGAGGTATAGCCAATTAACAACGTTGTAATTTTTTCTGGTGAACACCAAATGGACTCAGCCATATATATACATGTATCCATTCTCCCCCAAACCCTTCTCCCATCCAGGCTGTCACATAACACTGAGCTATCTGCTACACAGTAAGTCCTTATTTGTTATCCATTTTGAATACAGCAGTGTGCATACGTCCATCCCAATCTCCTCGGCTACCCCTTCCTCCTGGTGTCACAGAAAGGATGTTGTGTCCTTCCCATAGCATTGTGTCAGGGCATACCTGATGTCAGTCTGTCTTGTTACTGATGATGTTAAACTTGATTAGCAAAGACAGGTTTTGAGTTAAGAGGTGGTGGGAGGATCATGTGTCATAAAAAGCAGAATGTTCCAGTCTGGGCAAGTGTCCAGCCATTGCTTTGGGAAGTAAGTCTGTCCGCTCACTGCCCACAGGGGAACTTAAACCTAAAGTGAACTTCTATCCCTCAGGCTTGGGCTGTGCAAAACCACGATCCCTTCTTCAGGTGTTAAAAAAATCGAGCTGGCTTGATGGAAGCCACTGACTTTGGCTTTGTCAATCCTATCCTCTAGGTTACTATTTCTCAAACACTGTTTCTCATGTTTGACCATGATCTATAATAATAGCAACAGTGATGAGAATGATGAAAATAAAATAAATAGTACTTACTGAGCCAGGATGGTACTAGATGCTTTACATTTAAGTTTTTATTCAGTCCTTATGATAACCTTGAGGTAGTTACTTTTTTTTTTTTTTTTTTTTAAGAAATTGAGACTCAATGAGATCAAGAAAATTACCCAGAGTCACGAAATCCCTAACATGCAGGGCCAGGCCTTGACTCTTATCCTTCACCACTTAACCATGCTGCCTCCAACCAGTCAAAGGGCCATAGGAGTAATATACGTCAGGAAAGGACCCAGCCCACTCATGTACACACACTTCCCCACACACTCTCCTATACTTACATAGTCACACACACACTCATACCTACAGTTAGCATAACTGAAATAGAAGCTATACAGAATCTGCCTCTGCCAGGTGTGATGCCTGAATTTCATCTTGTCTTCCATTTCATTTTTCAAAATGTTGGACATTAATGGCTCTCTGAAGGATGGGGAATCCCTGCCTGCAACCCAGTAGCCTGAGAGATGTTCACACTGTACTTTCTTCTAGGTGTTGACCATAAGGCCAGATATTAGTGGGACCCAGAGGGTGAGGACTAAATGGATTGGCTGTGTCACAGATATTTCTGGGAAAATCTGTAATTATGAGAGTGGACTATGGGTTAAACTTTTTGAGTTTCCTAATTTAAACTTTGAAGATTTTTACTCAGTAACTTATCATTCTTTTTAAAATATTTTGTATATGTTTTAGCTGCTCTGCATCTTTGTTGCTGTGTACAGGCTTTCTCTCGTTGCAGGTTCAGCAGTTGCAGCGCATCCTCGAGGCATGCGGAATCTTCCTAGACCCATGTCCCCTCTACTGGCAGGTGGATTCTTAACCATTGGGCCACCAGGAAAGCCCCATCGTTCCTTTTGCTTAATCAGAATTATGTGCATTGATGGAAAGTCACAAGAAAATCGTCAAAGATACTTTTAAAATATGCTTTGAAGAAAAGTCCAACCCCTTATAGCCAAAGTCTTTACAGCTAATTTCTTCCTTTCTAGGCAATGACCAATGAAAGTTTCTAAGCCCTTTATGAGGTCTAGGCAGTAAAGACTGAGGTCTGGAGCTTCCAAACCTTGCACATAGCAAAGAAGGCTTTGCCTGGCTCTTGGGAGGTAACTTATAAGACCTTGGAATAACTTGTCTGATAAGAGAGTCTTTGTTTGCCTGAGGCTTGGACTACCTCATATAGTCTACAACAATAACTTCAGTTATATTGGGTACCTTAGGCCATGCAGTGTCAACTTGACCTCTGCAAGGGCTGGAGACTAAGGTCAACCATAAAATCTTCCATAAAACTCTGAACACCAAAGTTCCGGGGAGTTTTTCTGGATGATAGTATTTTGTGTTGTCATCACTGGAGAACTAAGCACTGTTTGTATGACCCCACCAGGAGAGAACACCTGGAAGCCTGCTCCTGGTCTTTTCTGGACCCTGTATGTTTTGGGGGGAACCTGTACCCTGTTGCTTATTTTAATCTGTATCTTTCCACTGTAATAAACCATAGCAATTAATATAACAGATTTTCTCAGTTCTGTGAATCCTTCTATTGAAGCTGAGAATGGTCTTGGGGATCCCCAACAACAGGCTGTTTTTTGGGAACTTAAACAGAAAGCAGCCAGAGGGGTGTGACCGTGGCTGCTTTCTAGTTTTGCTCTGACTTCATGGAGACTAGTCCCAATGCTGCAGTGTTAGTTATTTTTGGTGTGAGTGGCCCCCATATATGCAGAGGCCATATTGCCAGCCCAACTGAACACACACTTGGGTATAATATACAAGCGGGAGAATGTGAGCAGTGAGGGGTCTGCTGCTCAAGGGAGCAAATCTGTGGCAAGACTGCCTTTGAGAATGTCATGACTGATGGACTCTGACCCTGAGAAAGCTGCTGAAGGAGAAGTAGCAGCATAGGTATGAGGGTGGGGAAAGACTCCTATCTGTCTTTGGTGGACCAGGAAAAACAAAGTCAACCCTTGCTTTATTCAGAACCCTGTTAATCAGTTCCCTCATTTAATTGGAAATGTGACTTTCTGATATCCCTTTTGGGGTGGAGTGGGAAGAGCTAAATTACAGGGAAATGAGCAAACTCAGAGATTTAGGAACTATAGCTTGGGGTGGGGGGCTGGCTTCTCTTGGGGAGGTCGAAGTTCAGGGGTCTTGTTCTAATAAAAATGAATGATTTGTGAGTGACTCAGTGGTTGTTGCCAGTCTATGAGCAGAACAATGTGTTTCAGGAAGAGTTCAACCCCAAGTTTCTGTTTTATCTTCACCTAACAGAAACTTGAATTGAATACAGAACCCTAAGCTCCTTCTTTGAAATTTGTCTGAATTGTCTGGGCTCCCAGGCCACGTCCTCTCCAGGCATCCTGCCCTCTCCAGGTTGGCAGCTGAGATCTGGCCTGCATGCACAGGTAGGCATTGAGGCCACTGAGAGATTGAAGTTCACTCAGCTCAGCCTCCTTGGTTGGGAGGACAGATGGCCTGGAAGGAGCTCCACTCATACCCTGCAATCCAATCCACTTACCCTCATGACTTGTGCTTTCCTTGAGGCTGGAAGCTTTCAATACCATTTATATTCTGCCTACCCCAGTCTATCTGTCTAGCCAGGAGCTCCACACGAGTCTATTGGGATATCTAATAGGCACCTCACATGGGTCAAATTGATCTGCTAATCTCTGTCCATCCCAGCCCAACCTTGCTATCTTCCCAGTTTAAATAAAAATATTCCCACACTTCCAGCTGCTCAAGACAAGATCCAGGGGGTTGTTCTGGACTCCTTTCACACTCACATCAGCAGATTCCATCAGCTCTACTTTCAACTTCTCAGCCCCCCCACTGCTCCCATCCTGGTCCCAAGACCAGGTGCTCCCAGACCATCTTCTGTCTGGACATCTCTGTAGCCTCCCAGCTTTTCCCCTTGCATCTGCTGGCCCCTACTTGTCTATTGTCAACACAGCAGTTAGAGACCATGTCTCCTTCAAGTGTTTAAATGAAGGGAAGGGTATTATACACTCTGGATTGTCGCACTCTCTATTAAATTCGGATAAATAATATTTTTTAAATATAAGGATATATATTAAAACAAAGAAATGAATTCTTTATATTCATTGAAACTCTTTTCATGTGCTGTATCTATATAGAAGATGTGAAAAAAAGTGCCATATTCCTCTCTATGCCAAGTTTCCATGTCTTTCCCCACTAATATTCTATTAATGTTATGTAAACAATTTTGTATAGTATATACTATATGTTGTCATACATAAGTATCATGGAGATTATATTTATATAATATACATATAGTATTACCGTAAGCATGTACATTGTATTCTTGGTGTTACATAACACATATTATGTTTAATTGTGCATATATTTATCATCTCCATTGATATTCTTTACCAATAGTAATTTTAAATTTTATGTAAGACATTAACTCCTTAATCATACAGAGTGCATTCAATCAGTTCAATTCTCAACAGCATGTATATCACAGTCAGTATCATCCCTTAACAAGTTTGGGGAAACAGCAGCCTCTTGGTTAATGCCACTTTCGTTGCCCTGGGCCTGTTAATAGCAAGAGATTCTAGCCTGACTCTATACTTGGCATCTGATTCTTTCTTCAGAGTCATCTTGCCTAAAAACTTCATGCGTTCCCCTAAATAAGACACCATGATGAACAGATGACTAACCTGCTAGTGATCCCATAAAACTGTGATGTCATGCATGTGACATCATGCATACTTAATTGTTGAGTAGCCCGTGATTCTTCTCAGGGCTAATGAAGGCCTTTACGTTTAAGTTCAGGTAGCTGAGCTATAATTGAATGCTATTTATCAACATCATCAACTGTAAAGTATTATTTAGTTCATGCTTGACAGACATGATCATTTTTATATGTAAAAATTTATCTCACACATACATGTGTAGATGTATATGCATACACGTGAAATAAACTCAATGATCACTTAAATAATGATAGAAGTTTAATTCCTCATGTTCCTTTTCCTCCTTAAATATGTCTTATGGCATTTTTACAAACACCCTAAAAAAATCATCAACCCCTTAAAGCAAGACAATATTTATAAATGAGCTATGACAGATTTATTTGAAATTTGCTCGTAAGATAATAAACTTAAAACTTTTTTTTCCAAAAATTTTTTCTTTAAAACATCCTATTTCTCAGTTAAAGACAATTTCAAAATTTACATTTTAGAAAGAATTCTGGTTTAAAGGGCTGATTTTTCTAATTCCTATTATGTAGATTTTTTTCTTCCTTTTCATCCCCAACTTTTTGCCTCATTCTTCATTTGTTAATATGGTGTATCACATTGATTGGTTTGTATATATACACTTTGCACCCTTGGTGTAAACCTCACTCGATTATAGTGTATAATCCTTTTAATGTATTATTTGATTCTATTTGCTAGTTTCCTATCAAGGATTTTTGTATTTATATTCTTAAGTGATACTGGACTGTAATTTTCTTTTTTTGTGATATTATGTCTGGTTTTGACATCAGGGTGACGGTGGCCTCATAGAAGTAGTTTGAGGATATTCCTCCCTCTGCAATTTTTGGAAGAGTTTGAGAAGGATAAGTGTTAACTCTTATCTAAATGCTTGATAGAATTCACCTGTGAAGCCATCCCGCCCTGGGCTTTTGTTTGTTGGAAGATTTTTTATTACAGTTTCAATTTCAGTGCTTGTGAATGGTCTGTTCATATTTTCAATTGCTTCCTGGTTCAGACTTGGAAGGTTGTACTTTTCTAAACATTTGTCCATTTCTTTGAGGTTGTCCATTTTGTTGGCATATAGTTGCTTGTAGTAGTCTCTTATGATCCTTTGTACTTCTGTGGTGTCAATTGTAATTTCTTTCTTCATTTCTTATTTTATTGATTTGAGTCTTCTCACTTTTTTTCTGAATGAGTCTGGCTAGTGTGGCCCTAGCAGTAAAGAACCCACCTATCAATGCAGGAGATGTAAGAGATGTGGTTTCCATCCCTGGGTTGGGGAGATCCTCTGGAGAAGGGCATGGCAACTCATTCCAGGGTTCTTGCCTGGAGAATCCAATGGACAAAAGAGCCTGGCAGGCTACAGTCCATAGGGTTGCAAAGAATCAGACACAACTGAAGTGATTTAACACAATGGTTAATCTATTTTGTTTATCTTCTCAAAGAAGCAGCTTGTAGTTTATTGCTCTTTGCTATTGTTTTCTTCATTTCTTCTTCATTTATTTCTGCTCTGATATTTATAATTTCTTTCATTCTACTAACTTTGAGGACCTTTTTCAGAGGGGTGTTGTTGTTCTTTCTCTAACTGCTTTAAGTGTAAGGTTAGGTTGTTTGAGACTTTTTCATGTTTCTTGAGGTAGGATTGTACTGCCATTAACTTCCCTCTTAGCACTGCCTTTGCTGCATCCCATAGGTTTTGTGTTGTGTTTTCATTGTCTTTTGTTTCTAGGTTTTTTTAATTTTCTCTTTGATTTCTTAAGTGACCTCTTGGTTATTTAGTGGCATATTGTTTAGTCTCCAATTCAAATTTTAAAAATTGTTAATGTAGCTTAATTCCAAGCAAGGCACTGAAAATGTCTACATGGGCTCTTCAAACCTCTGTAATTAATTTTTGATAAAGTTACATGTGCTAGCATTCACATGTAACATTAACAAAATGCTCCCTAGGTGACAGATGCTCTCTAGATGCAAATGCTCCCTTAGAATGATCTCAGAATTCTCTCTACATTATAAAAAGCTGAAAGGAGCAAGCACTGAGCACACTGTCTATGTTTATGTAGCTCATTACTCCTTGCTCAATTCACTTTCATAGGACACAGCAATAATAAAAATTATGCAATAAATGAAAGTTTGACTGAGTTATACTCAGAAGCATATATAAGGGTTGATAAATTTCATACCAGACACTGTGAGCATATGCTAACTCAACAAAATTTGGCACAAAGTGTATTTAAGAGAAATAAAAAATAAAGTTAAACTTTAACCAAAGCCATCAAAAATCTGTAGCTGAAATAAAAATAAGCTACAAAAGTGATTTTAACATTTTAAATACATGAAAACCAAGATTCCACCATGCTGAGCCCTAAACCTAAACAACTAACAAAACACATTTTTTGTTTGTTTGTTTTGCCAGAATACTATGAGCAACAGCTTAAAACACAAAAGTAAGATGATGGATGTCCTTATTGGAGACAGAAAAGCAGAAGGCACACGTAGACACATGTTGAAGAGGCAGAGATTGAACTGATGCAGCCACAAGCCAAAAAACACCAAGGACATTCATCACTGGATTTAAGGCCCACCACAATCCATGATGATTTCACTTCTCCTTTATCATATCTGGAAAGACTCTTATCCCAAATAACAACCTATTCTGAGGTTCTGGGTGGATATAGCTTTTGAGGGAGCATCAATCAATTCACTACAGTGCTGGTTAAAACCTCCAATACCACTAGCAAAGAAATTGTTTTTATTTTAAAAAATTCCTTCAGTGTACTCTGAGAAGGCAACTGAGTGTCAAAGTTAATAAAAGGGAACTATATTAGAGTTGGGAGGCCAGCATGGGAAGCTTCACACATATACCACTCCATGTCAATACAAATCTCAATAGGAAGACACATGCTTTTGCATCTCTGGTTGAAAATGACCCTATTTTACCCACTGCCAGCGTGAGGAAGAAAGATGCTTTTCTCCTTGTTTGGCAACAGCACAACCAATGTGATGTTGTCACAACTCAGTCAATGAAAAGTCACTATACTTCAGTGGTCTTATTGTAACAGCCCATCCCAATATCTTCTTTTCTATAAAAGGTTTCCTCTCCTTTTATAGGACTTGCATGTGGTTCACCATAATTGCAGTTCTTTGCTGCCCCCCAATAAACTCATTTTTGCTGGTAAAATAATTGGTTGTTTTATTGTTTTAAGGTAGCATCAGTCAAGGAGAGAGCACCTGAGTTACTAGATGGGCTTACTTGGAGGACCCTGGTACTATCCCATCATTCTCCTCTTTCTTCTCATTTCCACCTCAGTCCATCTTTTCATGATTATTTTCTTCTCCATTTAGATCTATGCTTATTTCTCCCTGTATCTTAGACCCTCTCTCCCTCAAATCTCTATGATCTTAATATCCCACAATAGGGATCTGATATTGTGGTTTGTATGAAGGTTTATTCTGGAAGAGTGTTGGCCTCTCATTCTCAGAGTCCTCCATCCTCTATTTGAGGTGATTTGTGAATGAAGAGTCACAGTTGCCAGCACAGGTACTGCTGCATGAATAGTGAAATCCTTTCACATACCCCTTCTGTTATCTGAGGAGGAAGAAATTGGGATCTAGAATGGAGGGGGATGGCTCAGTAATCCCTTCCCAGGCTAAACGCTATGAATCAGCCAGGGGTTGTGAATATTTTCATTATTTATATGAGGAAGCTAAATTCTGAGTGTAACAAACCAGTCATCCAGGTAAAATCTGATTTTTACTGAGCATTTATGCAGGAGAAAATAACTTAGCTCAGTATCCTAACCATCAATTAAGACAGAGGTGGGTATGAGTTGAGTAAGTATTTCTCCATGTAGAAAAGAAAGCCAGTCAGTCACCTCCACTAACTTGTGAAGCAAGGTCCCAAAAGAATGAGGATTATGTTGTTGTTGTTGTTGTTGTTCAGTCGCTCAGTCATGTCTGATTTTTGCAACCCCATGGACTGCTGCACGCCAGGCTTCCCTGTCCTTCACTATCTTACAGAGTTTGCTCAAAGTCAAGTCCATTGAGTCGGTGATACCATCCAGTCATTTCATCCTCTGTCTCCCCCTTCTCCTCCTGGTGTCAATCTTTCCCAGCATCAGGGTCTTTTCCAGTTAGTTGGCTCTTCCCATCAGGTGGCCAAAGTATCAGAGCTTCAACTTCAGCATCAGTCCTTCCAATGAATACTCAGAGTTGATTTCCTTTAGGATTGATTGGTTTGATCTCCTTGCTGTCCAAGAGACTCTCAAGAGTCTTCTCCAGCACCACAGTTCAAAAGCATCAATTCTTTGGCACTCAGCCTTCCTTATGGGCCAAACCTCACATGTGTACATAACTACTGGAAAAAACCATAGCTTTGAGTATACAGACCTTTGTCCGCAAAGTGATATCTTTGGTTTTTAATACGTGTCTAGGTTTGTCATGTCTTTTCTTCCAAGGAGCAAGCGTCTTTTAGTTTCATGGCTGCAGTCACTGTTCGGAGTGATTTTGGAGCCCATGAAAATTAAGTCTGTCACTGTTTTCATTTTTTTCCCCACCTATTTGCCATGAAGTGATGGGACTGGATGCCATGATCTTATTTTTTTGAATGTTGAGGATTATATATCTAACACCAAACTCCTCATCTCCCAACAAACCTGCTCCTTCTGCCATCTTTCCCTTCTCAGTCAATGACAACCCTATTCTTCCACTGTGAAGGCCCCAAACCTTGAGTGTTCCCTGACTCCTCAGTCTCATGTTCTACATCCAGTCTATAAGCAAACCTTGGCTCTACCTGCAAAATGCTTTCAGAACGCTACTATTTCTCTCTGGCTCCATCTTTCGCACCTTCAAAGTCACTATCATCTCTGGTCTGAACCACTGCAATAGCCTCCTGTCTGACTCTTTGTTCTTGCTTCACCTCAGAGGGCACTTATAAAAGCTTCATCAGACTGCATTCTTCCTCCGCTAGAACCCTCAATGCATGCAGAGGCTGGCCACATATCTGGCACATAATTTATCATCTCTCCAACTTCATTGTTTTAATTCCCCTTCTTTACTCAGCTGCAGCTATTCCATTCCTCCAAAAGGTTGGGGTTCATCCCACCTCAGGGTCTTTGAACATGCTATTCTCCCCATCTCAAGTATTTCCCTGCTTGAATTCTGCGTGGCTTATTCTTCATATCTTTTGGCTTTTCCCTCAAATATAATTTTTTTCAGGGATACTTTCCATGACCACACTATTTAAAACAGGATACAACATCCCCCTTTTCTGATTTTATTTTCTCCATAGAACTTTCCACTTATAATAAATATCACATATTTTACAAGTTTGTTGACTGTCTGTTTCTCTCACTGGAATGTAAGCAGTGAGTGTCACAGAGTGGGCATTCAGTAGCTGTGTTGCCAAAGTCTTGGCTCCCTGTCTGCAAATGCCAAATAGAAATACGGGGACAGAGTTTGAAGTAAACAGAAAAGAGTGGCTTTGTTATTTTTGCCAGGCAAAAGGGAAACACAGCCGACTAGCTCCTCAAGAACTGTGCTCCCCTTGCTCAGGAATAGGGAGAGGTTTCATATCCTCTTAAAGGTCTTGCATTTTTTTGTTTTATTCTTCAAAGTCTCAAAATGGCCACAGCTGCCATCAGGCAACTCAGCAACTGGGTCTAGTGACCCTGAAGTTATTGACCCATGACCTTCTTTTTGAAATGCAGAATGTTACAAGAGTGTAGGGGGCAAAGAATGCCAGATGCAGAATATAATCTCTATATCAATCAGAGAGTGATTAGCTTTGTGAAGGACAAGTTCAGCTACAAGTGTTTGCTAGTAGTAACAGCTACAGAATAGCAAAGATTGTTTAACTCCTGCAGGCCTGTTTGACTGGTATGTGCCAAAGGCCATTCACTCATTTCTGTTTTTACTGCAACAGATCTTGCCGAATGTGTGAATGAATGAGAGGTAGGTATGGGGAACAAAGGAAGGTAGGAAACACTGCACTTATGTTACCTAAAATAGCACCCCACCGTCCCAGAACTCATCTACCCACTTAACTTGCTTCCTTTTCCTTCACAGCACCTATCACCTTTGACACTATTTGTGTCTTGAGTGCCTCTTTTGTTAAAAAGAGACTCCAATGAGAACAAGAAGTTTTTTGTTCTCTGCTGTATCTTGTTTGCAGGCCATCAATACAGATTTGTGGAATAAACAATGACAAACTTGAGTGTGCCCTTGGCTCCAGAATCTCACAAATGAGGATGATGACTTCTTTTCCTGACCTAGGTGGTTTACATTTAACACTAACCAAAAACCCTTATGGAGAAATGCCAATTTAGAGAAGTCAATAGAGAATCTTCACTACTTGGCCCTCTTCTTGAATATTTAGCACAATTTGGTCCCAAGGATTTTTGTGTTTAGAAAATCCCTTGGAGGTCAAGGCACATTTTACTGTAAAGTACACTCATATATACCTTATGGAGCTGAGTCTCAAAGTTTGTGTATAGGGAGGAGATGGGGGTAATCCTGGGTGGAAAGGGGACTTTGCCCACCACCCCTTTCAGAGTACCTGCAGACAATTTTAGTTGTTGTCAACCTCCTCCCCCCCCCCCAAAAAAAAAAAGCACAATGTGAGAGTTATGAGTTAAGTTTTATTTGGGGCAAAAATGAGGACTGCAGTTCAGGAGACAGCACCTCAGATACCTCTGAGAAACTGCTCCACAGAGGCAAGGGGGAAAGGTCAGTATATATGTGATTTTAGTAATGGGGGGGGGGGGAGTACCTGCAAACAAGCACATATTTTCCAAAAGGTTTTTACTAGTCTCGCGAAGCTTCTGCTAGTCACAAGAAACAGTCATCACCATGAAGGATTTTGGTGCTTTTCTAGATATGAGATGATATGAGAATTGGGCTCATAAAATCAGCTCCTGAGAATACCTAACTATCTGAAGAACCTGTCCTGCCAGTTTTCCTCTGAGCACAGAGCGCCTCATTTCTCTCCAACCTCAACTCCTTCAGGGGGTGTTGAAGGTCAGCAGCTGCAGCAGCACATGACTTAATCCTTGTAGAAGTAGATGGAAAGCACCCATGGCAAGTGCCAGTTTGTAGTTGATGTTCTCATAACTGGTGGAACAGGGGGTGTGGTTTGCTATGGGCACCTAGTGGATACAGCCTAGGGATGCTCAAAATCCTAAATCAGTGCTACCAGATTTAACAAATAAAAATACCTATAGGTAGAATCAGCAAAAAAGGTCTTAATGACCTGGATAACCATGATAATGTGATCACTCCCACAGAACCAGGGGTATCCTGGAGTGTGAAGTCAAGTGAGCCTTAGAAAGCATTACTATGAACAAAGTTAATGCAGGCAATGAAATTCCAACTGAGCTATTTCAAATCCTAAAAGATGATTCTGTTAAAGTGTTTCACTCATTGTTGTTGTTCAGTCGCTAAGATGTGTCTGATTCTTCGTGACCCCATGGACTGCAGTACACCAGGCCTCCCTGTGTCCCTTACCATCTCCCAGAGTTCACTAAGTTCATGTCCATTGAATCGCTGATGCCATCCAACCATCTGCTGCCCTCTTCTCCTTTTGCCTTCAGTCTTTCCCAGTATCAGGGTCTTTTCCAGTGAGTTGGCTCTTCACATCAGGTGGCCAAAGTATTGGAGATTCAGCTTCAGCATCAGTCCTTCCAATGAATATTCAGGGTTGATCTCCTTTAGGATGGACTGGTTTGATCTCCTGGAGGAGGGACTGGCAAGCCACTCCAGTATTCTTGCCACTGTTCTTGCCATGAACAGTATAAAAAGGCTGCACTCAATATGCCAGTGAATTTGGAAAACTCAGTAGTGGCCACAGGAAAAGGTCAGCTATCATTCCAATCCCAAAGAAGAGCAATGCCAAAGATGTTCGAACTACTGCACAATTGTGCTCATTTCACATGCTAGCAAGGTAATGCTCAAAATCCTCCAAGCTAGGCTTCAACAGTACTTGAACCAAGAACTTTGAGATGCACAAGCTGGATTTTAAAAAGTCAAAGGAACCAAACATCAAATTGCCAACATCCGCTGGGTCACAGGAAAAGCAAGAGAATTCCAGAAAAATACCTACTTCTGCTTCACCGACTATGAGAAAGCCTTTTACTGTCTGGATGACAACAAACTGTGGAAAATTCTTAAAGAGATGGAAATACCAGACCACCTTACCTGCCTCCTGAGAAATCTGTATGTCAGTCAAGAAGTAACAGAGACATGGAATAATGGAGTGGTTCAAAATTGGGAAAGGAATATGTCAAGACTGTACATTGTCACCCTGTTTATTTAACTTATATGCAGAGTATATCATGAAAAACATTGGGCTGGATAAATCACAAGCTGGAATCAAGCTTGCAGGAGAAATATCAATAACCTCACATATACAGATGACACCACCCTTATGCAGAAAGTAAAGAGGAGCTAAAGAGCCACTTGATGAAAGAGGAGAGTGAAAAAACTGGCAAAACTCAAAATTCAAAACACTAAGATCATGGCATTTTGGCTCTATCACTTCATGGCAAACAGATGGTGAAAAAATGGAAATAGTGCGAGACTTAATTTTCTTGGGCTCCAAAATCACTACAAAAGGTGACTGCAGCTATGAAATTAAAAGATGCTTGCTTTGTGGAAGAAAAGCTATGACAAACCTACCATATTAAAAAGCAGAGACATCACTTTGCTGATAAAGGTCCACATATTCAAGGCTATGGTTTTTCTAATAGTCAAGTACAGATGTGAAATTTGGACCATAAAGAAGGCTGGGTGCTGAAGAATTGATGCTTTCGAACTGTGGTGCTAGAGGAGACTCTTGAGAGTCCCTTGGACAACAAGGAGATCAAACTAGTAATCCTAAAGGAAATCATTCCTGAATACTCATTGGAAGGACTGATGCTGAAGTTGAACCTCCAATACTTTGCCACCTGATGGGAAGAGCCAACTTATTGGAAAAGACCCTGATGCTGGTAAAGATTGAGATCATGGGGAGAAGAGGGAGACAGAGAATGAAATGGTTGGATGGCACCACCGACTCAATGGACATGAGCTTGAGCAAACTCTGGGAGATGGTGAAGGACAGGGAAGCCTGGCGTGCTGCATGCAGTCCATGGGGTCCCAAATAATTGGACAGGACTGAGGGACGGAACAACAGCGTCACCAGATGAAATACTTAACTGCTAAATTAATCTTACTGTTCAGCCCTGACCAACTCTTTACTGCCCCATGGACTGCAGCATGCCAATCTAAGATTAATCTTAGGGTATATATTTATCTGAAATTCGAACTTAACTGAGTACCCTGATTCACATCTGGTGAGCCTACCTGCAATACACAGGACAGACCCCCAGGACAAAGAATTATCCAAACTAGAAAGTCCAAGGTGTAAAGTTGAGCAGGTTATGCAGATTACTGGGCCAAGCCTCGGAATTTCTGATTAGGTATTTCTGGGATGGGGCCCCAGAATATGCATTTCTATCATGTTCCCAAGTGAAGCTGTTGTTTGAATTATATTGGAGAACCACCCACCTAGAGAGAAAAAAAGGTTTCGTGCCTTAGTGAGTAATAGAGAGGAAAGTGCCTAGGCTATCAAGTAAGGGAACCGGGCAAGTGGAGAGTGCAAGAGGTGCCGAGTATGTTTCACTGCCCTGGCCCCGGCCTCAGAGACACTTCCGGGTTTCCTCTGAGCTCCGCGGAAGCCCTAAAGTCTCGTTGGTTGCTGGGATCGGGGGCGTGTCCTAAGCAGGGGTGTGTCCTGGGCGGGGAGCGGAAGGCGGGCCGAAGGCGAGTGGAGCGCTCTCTTGCCGGACGTTGCGCTGCCGCGACGGCCGACGCCAACAGCGCCGAGGCGCTCTAGGCTCCGCGCTACGAGTGGTATCTGGCACGAACCACGAGGCTCCAGTCTGTTCATCGCAGGTCGAGGTCGCCCCGCTTGCACCGCCGACTAGACCCCTCTTGGATGTGGGAGCGGCCGACCGTAGCGATGTTTTTTCTCAACGGTGCCCCAGGCGTTGGGCCTCGCTGCCGCGGGCGGACGGTGAGTAGGTGGGACTGGTCCAGGCACAACGGATCTCGGGGCTTCGAGTTCAGAGAGCCTTTTGAGGGGGTCCCCCTGCGGGGCGGAAGGCGGGGCCGGCACCGGGGCGGGGTCAACTGGGGCGGAGCGAGCGTGGGGGTGGCAACCTTTGGGCTAGGCCGGGTTGTGGGCGTAGCCGGGGCCCGCTAACGCTGGATGTACTAAGGGAGGAGTGGCCAGGGCCCTTGGGCGGGATCGGGGGTGGGGCAAGGACGGTCAGGGGCGGGAAGGACTACTGTGGGCGGAGCTGGGGCTGGGGCGGGCTGACGCTGGGGGCGGAGCGGGTGGACATTTGTGGGCGGGGTCGGCGGGGTCGGGCGTGCTTAGAGGCCTTGCCCTTTAGGGGGAGAGGAGGTTCTGCATTGGGGTGCGCTGTGAAGGGCGATTTTGGCATTTCCACAGTTTCTGCCTGCTTCTGGGATCGCTGAGGTTGCATAGCATCTTTGTTTTCCTCTCTTCCCCTTTTTTGTTTAGCATTGAGATAAGTACGAGGAGGGCCCAGTATCTCACAAAGGCCATTCTTGAGCCGTTTTGCACCTGGCTTAACTTTGAGGCATTTACGTTTATAAAATGTCTTATTAAAAAATATTTTTTCTAAGTAACTTTAAAAAATGAGACAAGTTTGAAAACTAATACAAAGAATCCCTACGTTCGAGTCACCTGGGTTCCCCAAATGTTAACGTCTTACTTAAGAGAACAGTTAGCAAAACCAGGACACGTAAGGTCTACAGGCCTTGTTCAGAATTTTTTGCTCTTCTCAACCATTTCGTTTTTGTGGTATAGGATCCAAGTCAGGATTTAGTTCCATTTAGTTGTCCTGTCTCATTGGAAAATTTAATATTTTAAGCACTAAAGCTCCCCTCACCTCCAAGATCCTTCAGAATGGCTGTAGGAACATCAGATCTCAAATCAAAGAAACTTTTCTTCCTGGATGCCAGAGCCAGTTGAGAATATCCAGCTGAGCCTCTGGAATGTCCAACTGAGAATGTCCAGCTGAGCCACAGCATTGCACACCTGTGCCTTGACACATCCGGCCCTTGACTGCTCAGCATCTCCTGGTTTTTCTATCTCTCAGGTCAACCTCCTGCCGTTACATCTCTTAGACCTCTCTGAAGATGTCCTCCTTTTCCAGCTTCTCTTTCAATGTGGGCTTCCTCCCTGGGTAACAGCTGTGGCTTCAGGGATTCTTGTGGCTTTGGGGCTTCCACAGATCCTCAGAAAACTGACTCATGTATGACTTTATCCCAGGCCATTTCTTTGTCTCAGACCCAGAGTGACTGTGGCCTTTCAGTACCTTTCTGGGTTATCTCAAAAGCATTTCCATCCCAATATGTGCAAGACACAGCTCCAAATCACCCACATCTCATGCCATAGTTCTGCTCCTGGCCTCTGTGAATGGCATCACCCTACCCTAGCCACTAAGCTTTAACTCTGGGAGGCCTCCCTGATCAGCCCTCTCCCTCCCCCTCAATCATCCAAACTTGTTGGTTTACTTTTTGAATTCTACTTGGGCTGGCCCACTTTTTGCCATAAGCACCACCATCCTGATGATCTCTCTTATCTCCCTACGTCTGCTTTGGTGCCCTCACTCTGTTGTGTATACCACAGTCAGAATAAACTTATTAAAATGTAAACCCAACTGTGTCATGCTCCGCCTATAACCTTTTTCGATTTCCTTTTGCTTTACATTAAAGATAAGTCTCTTTAAACAGTGCCTTCAAGACATGGCATAGCTGATCCAGTCTCTTTGTATACCCTCCCCCTTGGGTTCTCTACCCTGTCATAATTGTCTTTGCTTTCCCGCGTGTTTGCTATTTCTTCTTCTTGGGATGCTGTTTTCTGCCTCCTCAGGGAATTTGTACTCTTTTGGAGGGTCTCTTTCCTAGGGAAGGTCTAATTATCCTTTCCTTAGAAAGAAGTTCTGTGACTTTCCTGACTAGATCTAACTGAGTCCTGTTTTGTAGATCTTAATCTCTCCTACCTCTTCCTTTTGGTGGCCCTGTTAGAGTAGTGATTTTATACATGCTTAGGTATCTAGTAGGCACTTCTGATGTTTGCTAAAGGAGTGAAGAAATTAAGGGCTGCTTTATATGGCTGCCCAACAGCCTCTTTCTGGAGATCATTCCCGTCGAGAATTTGCTTAGCCTGCAGAGGCACTGTTTCCTCCTGTCCATTTCCTCTGGTGGTTCTGTCAAGAAGGGCAAGAAGGATGGAAGGACCATACAGTAGGGGATGGAGGGACTGAGGAACACAGCCAGAGGTCCCCTAAAAGAGAGAAATGGCTTTTCCTACCCTTTCTGCCGAGCTATCCCTTCTGTTCTTGTTTGAGTCCACTGTATCAGTTGGCTCTCCATTGCTAGACATTTCCTATGCAAAGTTTTAGAGAATCTTGAGGAATGCATTTTTGTTAGGGTGAATTAAGAATTGAGTTCCTTAGTACTTTTCTAAATAGCTGTCTTAAAGCCAAAAAGTTAAGATGAAAATGAAAGCCTGCTATAGAATTGGGAGAATGCCCTGCAGTATGGCCATTTGCTCTGCAGCAAAAGTTGTTCAGTTCAGAAAGTATTTACTGTGTGCCTGTTACATGCCAGGAGCTGTGTTGGCTTCTAGGGACCAGTCAGTTCAGTCATTCAGTCATGTCCGACTCTTTGCGACCCCATGGACTGCAGCACGCCAGGCTTTCCTGTCCTTTACCATCTCCCGGAGCTTCCTCAAACTCATGTCCATTGAGTCGGTGATGCCATCCAACCATCTTGTCCTCTATCGTCCCCTTCTCCTGCCTTCAATCTTTCCCAGCATCAGGGTCTTTTCCAATGAGACAGTTCTTCATATCAGGTGGCCAAAGTATTGGAGCTTCAGCTTCAGCATCAGTCCTTCCAGTGAATATTCAGGGTTGATTTCCTTTAGGATTGACTGGTTTGACCTCCTTGCAGTCCAAGGGACTCTCAAGAGTCTTCTCCAACACTGCAGTTCAAAAACAGCCTACTACAGATTTGTTGGAAGTTTGATATAGTTAAAATTGTCCATCCTCCTTTGAGTTTCTGTGTTTTCTAAAAGAAAGGTTTCCCCATGCTGTGGCCATTAATATACTTCAAAAATTTTAAAATTTTGCTTTTTTTTTCTTTTTTTTTTTGCAATTAGTGCTTAATACATCTAGGACTTCACTGTCTAAAAAGTAGCCACTGTCCACATGTGACTATGTAAATTAGAATTACTAAAAATTACATAAAATTAAAAATTCAGTGTCTTAGTCACACTAGCCATATATCCAGTGCTTAATCTTCACATGTGTCTCACGCCTACTGTATTGGATAGCACTGAAACAAAATATTTCTATCATTGTGGCAAATTCTATTGGCAGCACTGATGTAGGACAGTAGTTTTCAACCAAGGGAGATTTTACCTCCTGTCCTTCCCACCAGGGAACACTTGGTGATGTCTAGAAACCCTTTTGTTTTTCATGACTAGTGGGACAGTTGTTCTACTGGTGTATAGTAAATGGAGGCCTGGAATGCTGTTAAACATCACACAATACATAGGAGAACCTCCTATAATAAACACCATGCCAATAGTTCTGACTATAGGAAACACTGTCCCAGAATGTATTTTGTTGTGAGGTGTGAGATGAAGGAGCTGCTGCTTTTCTCCTCTGACTAGCCAGTCAACTGCACATCATTTTCTGTGTGTGCTTGATCTATATCCCTCTGGTTAGTAGTGAATCTAGAGATTTTTTTTTCCCTCAAATGATACAGAAGGTCCTATTGTCTTGCATATGATTTCTTAAAACTGACTTCTATTTTCTTACAGATTCTTAGACTCTGCAAGTAAAGATAACCTGGTGTTCCCAGTATATCATGGCTTCATCCTCAAGGTAGGAGTAATGTTTGATAAAAGGCTTTATGCAAGTACAGTTGACTCTTCAATACATAGGGACTAGGGTTGCTTACCTCTGTGCATTCACAAATCTGTGTGTAACTTTATAACGGAGCCCTCTGCACTGCTGGCTCCAACCAAATGAGGATCGTGTAGTACTCTAGTACATATTTACTGAAAAAGAATCCATGTATAAGTGAACTCACATAGTTCAGTTCAGTTCAGTTGCTCAGTCGTGGCTGACTCTTTGCGACCCCATGGACTACAGCATGCCAGGCCTCCTGTCCATCACCAACTCCCGGAACTTGCTCAACTTCATGTCCATCGAGTCAGTGAAGCCGTCCAACCATCTCATCCTCTGTCATCCTCTTCTCCTCCTGCCCTCAATCTTTCCCAGCATCAGGGTCTTTTCCAGTGAGTCAGTTCTTTGCATCAGGTGGTCAAAGTACTGGAGTTTCAGCTTCAGCA
The DNA here is from genome assembly GCF_963930625.1 of Muntiacus reevesi. Classification (NCBI taxonomy): domain Eukaryota; kingdom Metazoa; phylum Chordata; class Mammalia; order Artiodactyla; family Cervidae; genus Muntiacus; species Muntiacus reevesi. Next base: position 220,827,350 of record NC_089249.1, read on the forward strand.
TCAGTCCTTCCAATGAATATTCAGGACTGAATTCCTTTAGGATGGACTGGTTTGATCTCCTTGAAGTCCAAGGGACTCTCAAGAGTCTTCTCTTAGTTCACATAAACCTGTGTTATTCAAAGCTAACTGTATTTACCCCTTTGCTTTTGAAAGGCCAAGTTTTTAACATTTTCAGCTCTCAGTCCTGCTAGCCACCCTAAGCACTTGGTGTCTATGAAGCACCAAAGAGGTAGAGGAGAGAGGAAGACAGGAGAAAAGGCAAGGCAGACAAAGGAGTGTGTGGGGGTGCAGTATGGATGCAGCTCTGTAGCTCTAATTCTACACTTGAGCTAAAGATGTGATTTGCTTTCCCCATCCTTCAAGACACAAGAGGGTTCTGTGTGGGGCTGCCTCAGTTCCTGCAGACTTTCTCACTATAAGGGTGTGAAGAGCCAGGCAGAGGTGTTTGAGGGCCTCTGGGTATGCAGCAGCTTGAGTGGTGAGACTAGCCAAGACCATGGCTGGGCAGGGCTGGATCTGCTGCTGTAGACCATGGGTGGCTGGAGGAGGCATGAAAAGGGCTGATGCTCTTTGAGAACACGTCTTAGTTTGAGGCCTGTGGAGAGGCAGAGCTTCAGGTTTCCTCTCCCTTTCTGACTGGCCCAGAGAGCTTGAGATATACCTCATCTCCCCAGAGGTCAGATGTCTTGTGCCCTAGCCTTTAGCATGGGGGCTGGTGGAGCCAATGCCCTGAAAGTGAGGTTGGAGTGAGTCTCTAATGCAACAAAACTCCAAAACTTACAGGCAGGCCTTCGGAGAAATAGCCTTCATGGTAAAGCCTGTATCCTCCCTCTGGTGTGTGGCTTTTCATGCAGTGGCCAAGGAATAGGACAGCAGCAGTGCCCACCTTCTCAAGCCCAGTCCACTTTCATAGCCACAGTGATATGATGACCACTCATGTCCTGCTCCATACCCCTCAGGGACTTCCTCTGATAACCTGGAAGTCCTCATCAGGACTCTGGAACCCTCTGGAGCCTTGGCCCTGGACCTAGCAACCTCTTGTCTACTCTTCTCCCCTCACTAAGTTCTGCAGCGTCACTAACCTCCTTGCTGTTCATAGATGTCAAGACCCTTTGACCAACAGGGCCTTGTCTACCTGTACCTGCAGTTCTTTCTCTCTATCTGGGATACCCTGTCTTCAGCTGTCTACAAGGCTCACTCCTTCACCTTTCCAGTCTGTCTGCCCTGTAAGCCTTCCCTCATCATCTGTCTAAAGTAGCACCCCCAGCCCTATTCCTTTGCTGTATTCTCTGTCCCTTATTCAGGATGGCCCTCATCACTACCTCATGCCATCCTGTGTAGCTACTTGCTTGTTGATATGTCATTTGTTTCCTTCATTTGGAAACAAGTGCTGTGCAGGTCAGGGAGTGGAGTGTGCCCACTGCAGTCCCTGAGCAGCACTAAATACAAACATCTCTTGTATTTGGTTCCTACATGGACAGACAGAGTTAGAATAGCAGGGGTTTCCATGTTTCCAAATCCATTTGGCAGGCAGGATGCAGTAGGATAGCAGATGTTGAGGGAGCCATGTGAAAATCTGTCTGAATCTGGCTAGATCTTGAATTTGGGTAGTGAGAGTTCAGATAGGGAGAAAGAGAATTTGGGAAGTGAGGAAACTTATATTTGTCAAGTGAGTAAGAACAAGGGAAGAGATAGGTAAGGCAGAAGCACAAAAGCAGGGCTGCTCGGGTCACTGAGTCAAGAGACATCAGTGGAGGTCCCTTCAGCAGCCCAACCTTCCCATTGGCAGTTACTGTTAACCAGATGATGACAGTGGCATCTGGACTCATCACTAGAGGGAATCCTCTATTCAAAGACTTTAAGCAGAAAAGGAAGTATGGAATACCTCTTTAGAATACCTCCCTTTATTAAAACACAGATTAGAAGAGTAATCTGTATTTGTCTGGAATATTGACTTATCTGGCACATTGCCTGGTGGTGTTGGATCTGAGATGCTGTTACAGCGGGAGTGTCCCCCTCTTGGACAGTGGTTTGGTGGAGTTTTCTGCTGAAGTACTAGCTTTCCTGCATGGCCTCTCTTCATTCTGTTTACTGTCATTGCAGCGGCCTCTCTACTGGGAGAAGTACCAGCTCAAAGTTGAAGTCTGTGAAGTTACTTGAGGTTCTGAATGCTCTGGAAGAGGAGGAATCTCACAGTAGGGAAGAGATCTTCATTGCACCGCCCAAAAATGCTGCAGGGGACTTCACTGATGAAGACTCAGGTGATGAAGATGGCCAGCGAGGAACCCACGTGCCAGGTAATGTGCTGCATGCTTTTGTGGTCCCTGAGGACTCTGGCACCGCAGAGGAGGAGGAGGAAGACCTGCAGTTGCAGCCAGCCATGAAGAAACAGAAGGCAGTAGTGGAACCTCAGCGTGTTTGGACCAAAAGAGATATCCACCCAGACTTCAGCAGTTGGACAGCAACAGATCCTCATATGGAAGATCTCAAAAGCCAGGAACTGAGTCCTGTAGGTCTCTTTGAACTGTTTTTTGATGAAGGAACCATTAATTTTATTGTTAATGAAACCAATCGTTATGCTGGGCAGAAAAATGTCAACCTAGGTCTCACAGCCCAGGAATTGAAGTGTGTCTTGGGCATTTTGATTTTAAGTGGGTATATCTCTTATCCAAGGAGAAGGATGTTTTGGGAAACATCTCCTGACTCACATCATCATCTTGTGGCTGATGCAATTCGAAGGGACAGATTTGAACTGATCTTCTCATACCTGCATTTTGCAGATAACAATGAGCTTGATGAAAGTGATAGGTTTGCCAAGGTCAGGCCTCTCATCGTACGCATGAACTACAATTTCCGGAAGCATGCACCCTTGGAAGAGTTCTATAGCTTTGGCGAATCCATGTGTGAATACTTTGGACACCGGGGGTCTAAGCAGCTGGCTGCGGGGAAGCCTGTGCGGCTGGGCTACAAGATTTGGTGTGGGACGACCAGCAGGGGCTATCTGGTGTGGTTTGAGCCCTCCCAGGGCACACTGTTCACTAAGCCAGACAGGGGCCTGGACCTGGGAGGCAGTATGGTGGTGAAATTTGTGGATGCACTTCAGACGCGTGGCTGTCTGCCATACCACATATTTTTTGACAAGGTTTTTACAAGTGTCAAATTGATGTCCATTTTAAGGAAGAAAGGAGTGAAGGCCACAGGAACTGTTCGTGAGTACAGAACTGAGTGTTGTCCCCTTAAAGATCCCAAAGAACTGAAGAAAATGAAAAGGGGTTCGTTTGATTACAAAGTTGACGAGAGTGAGGAGATCATTGTGTGCCGCTGGCACGATAGCAGTGTGGTCAACATCTGCTCCAATGCTGTGGGCATAGAGCCGGTGGGGCTGACCAGCCATCACTCGGGAGCAGCCAAGATGCAGACCCAGGTTCATCAGCCATCCCTGCTGAGACTGTACCAGGAGAAGGTGGGGGGTGTTGGCCGTATGGACCAGAACATCGCCAAGTACAAGGTGAAGATCCGGGGTATGAAGTGGTACTCAAGTTTCATTGGTTATGTTATTGATGCGGCTCTTAACAATGCTTGGCAGCTGCATAGGATATGCTGCCACGATGCCCAGGTGGACCTCCTGGCCTTCCGAAGATATGTGGCCTGTGTGTACTTAGAGAGCAATGCAGACACGTCATCCCAGGGGAGGAGAAGCAGGCGGCTGGAAACTGAGAGCCGCTTCGACATGATTGGGCACTGGATCATCCACCAGGACAAGAGGACCCGCTGCGCCCTGTGCCACTCACAGACCAACACCCGCTGCGAGAAGTGCCAGAAGGGCGTCCACGCCAAGTGCTTCAGGGCATACCACATCCGGTAATGCCTGACGGGCAGAGGGGGCCCTCTGGGTATTCGGTTTGCAATGAGATGTTTACAGCTAGGTACAGAGAGCATTTGGGGCACTTGTGTGTAGTGTTGACAAAAAGAAACCTGAGTCCTTGATTTGGTTTTGTATTTTTCCCCATTTTCATTACAGTTACCTTTTAATTATCTTCTATTATGCCTACATGTAATATACATTAATATTTATATTAGTCATAAATTTTTGTAAAGATATATTTTATACAGCTATTTATTTCAACTTATGGGCCCTTTTTATTCAAATAAAATTCTTCCTTTGGGGTATAGCTGTCTGGTAAGGACAATTGAATGTAACCAAAACCTTAGAGAAACTTGTGAACAGTAAAAGGATTTTATAGTATATGCTATCAGTTATACTAATCTGATATAGGCAATATTGTATCAATATGATGAAGGATATCTTAATCATATTTATTTCATTGTAATCTAATGCTAGCAAACTATCCAGGGATAGATGATCTGCCATTATTTACCCAGCTGACTAGATTTATAGAGTTTGTATTTTCTTGATAAAAAATATTTTCCTAATACATGTATATCCATATGGAATCCATTTTTATAAATAGTGTGAAGGAGGGAATTTTTTCACCTAAATGGATGGTCAGCATCATTTATTAAAGGTTAAATATATTTCCCCAATGATTTAAATTCAACCTTTAAAAATTCCTGAACTTTGGGGGAAAGTATTGAAACAAAGAAAAAAGTTTATGTTGGAAAGCCTAGTGGAATATAATCCAGAAGAATATAAGAAATACATATAAAAATTTGGACTTAATACTAAGAGAGCATGTTGAGTATTTTTATTTGGGAAAGAACTTGCTACAGTAGCACAAATAAAAGGAGTATATCAATGTATTTGACCATATAAAACTAAAATATCCATTAGCAAAGGAAAACATGAGGAAATTGAGAAGATATGTTTCACATTATTCCATTTGTAGTAGTATCTTCAGTGCAAAAAGATCTTATAAACACATAGGTGGCAAGGATAAAATGTGCACTTATATGTAAAATAACAAATGGAAGATAAACAGTGAAGATACATAAGTGATGGACAGGGAAGCCTGGCGTGCTACAGTCCATGGGGTTGTAAAGAGTCGGACACAACCGAGCAACTGAATTAAACTGAGATGTCCTTTTTTAAACAAATTAACTTATTTGTACATAATTCCTGTTGGCATGAGTATAGGAAGGTGACAGACTCAGGCAGAACCTGAGGAAGTATGAATCTGCACAACCTTCCTGAAGGTGATCTAACAGGTCCATCCAAAATCTTAAAAATTAAAAACAAAAGCAAATGTTTGGTCCATTGTGATGTAAATAAAAGGGAGAAAAGGGACAGATCCTTCCTTCAGTAGAATCCCAACAATTAAATGGAGAAGGGAGGATGGAAATAAAATACTGTTATTTGGCAAACATCACAGCAGTAATTTTGCAGGTAATAACTATCTGTAGATGCTAATCTTAGGGCAGAGAATTTCCTGACAAGATTTCCAGAGGGAATAAACAGCAACCACTTAGTGGGAAAATCAGGCACACCACCACAACCAAACAGAGTTAATACTACCTGTATTGAGATATAGATGTCCTGGGCCACCCACCTCACCTCAGGTATGGTAGGTACACTGTGATATTCCTGCCCAGAAAGTAAAACCTGAATTCTAAATCACAAGAAAACAGAAGACAGACCCAAATTGAGGGATATTTAGCAGAACAGTTAGCTAATACCTTTTTAAAGTGTTGAGGTTGTAAAAGAAAATGAAAAGGAGGGTATGTCCAAGATTAGATGAGACCAACGAAGTATAGCAAATGCAATGTGTGATACTGGCCAGGTTCCACAAAAAAGGTTTAGTGGGATAATTGATGAAACTTGAATAAGGTCTGAAGTTACACCATTTTAAAATATTCACTTCCTGCCTTTGACTATTGTACTGTGGTTATTCAGGATGTCAACATCTGGGGAAGATAGGTAATAGGAGCTAGCTATCTGTACCACTGGAACTTTTGTAGGTTTGAAATGCTTTCAAAGTGAATGTTAAAAAATGTTTATACCTTTGGCATATCTTTAGGAATCTTGCCTGGACACTTAAAAGCATTTGTCTTAAGAAGTTTGTTGGTCAAATTTTACTTTTCAGTTTTCGTCTCTTGTGTCATGATGATCCTGAGATTTTAGCATTTACTTACCAGGTATTTTTTACCTAACTAATCATCCAACTGAATTAATTGAATGGTTGTGAAAACAGTTTGTAAAGCTTCCAGAAGCTCCAGAATGGCCAATTAACTTCCGTGGTGGCTCAGATGGGAAAGAATCTGCCTACAAGGCAGGAGACTCGGCTTCAATCCCTGAGTCAGGAAGCTCCCCTGGAGCAGGGCATGGCTACCCACACCAGTATTCTTGCCTGGAGAATTCCATGGGCAGAGGAACCTGGCAGGCTATCGTCCCTGGGGTCGCAGAGTCACACAACTAAGCGACTAACACTTTCTTAAGAGCTAAAGGAGAAATTGGCTCTGAGCTAAAGGAGAAATTGGCTCTGAGACTGAGGGATAGTCTCAAGTTGTAATTGATGTAGGAACGTGTGCAGGCTATTCCAGGCCACTGAATGGTGCCTGAACTAATACAGTAGAATCTGTGTAGACAACGCCAAGTCTCACAACTGGCGGTCAAGGCCAGATGACGTTCCTTGTTGGCATATTCCCAAAGGAATCTAGGGTACAAAATGAAACTATGGTTGGTCACCAATCTACAAGTAGGGAAGCACTTGAACAGAATGTCGCCTTGTCTACTCTAGCAGAACCATTCATGAATCTTTTAACTGGAAAGGTTATGAAAGTTGTCCTGGTTATTCTGAATGGCATTTCAAAATCCTTCCAGTTGTTAAGAAGCTGGACAAAATTTTAAAAAAACAAAAACAAAAACTAAACAGTATACCAGACTATGAAAACATGTATAACATTGAAGTTCTTCTAATGAACAATGAAAATGACTTTGTCTTAAGGTTTCATTGATTACCAGACAATTATGTCTTTATAAAATAACAAATGTAAAACACATAAAATTTACTATCTTCACTGTTTTTAAGTATATATAGTTTAGTAGTGTTAATTATGTTCACATTGTTGTGCAAAAGATCTGTAGAACTGAAATTCTGTATCAATTGAACAACTCATTTTCCCTCTTCCAATAAGTCTCCCAGTCTTTGCTGTGGACCTCAGTTTGCATGTTGGGACCTGCCTTCAGCATTCAGTCAGGCAGTGTACAGTTTCACCTCAGCCTTCACTTCCAGCTTGTGTTGAGCCTCCCTGTTAACCAGAAGTGAGTGCTTAGAGCTTCTCAGGTATTCCTGAGTGAGCATACATCTCTGGCAGTGTACACAATCCTATGAAAGCACATGGCCTTCAAGAATCCCAGGACTGTGTGAAAGCTTTTCAGAGTCTGCTACAGGTATCTCATTCCCCAAGTTTTCTTTTTAAGCCTTTTGGTTAACCAATTTTTGCCCAAATAGTATGTATTGCCTTTGGCAGTCACGATGTTCCAACAGTCGCCTTTGATTGTTTTTTTCAAAATGCCTGTGGGGCCTATTTGTACTGGATGAGTGCTGAGTCAGATCAAATATAGATGATTTTGCTAGTGGGGATCTTCCAGGGAATCAGCAGAGTACATGATAATTCTCTGGGGATTGGTCTTTGAAGGAGATCCATTCCTGTCTTGCCACTCCAGTTATTGCCCTGCTCCTGTTTTTTCCACTTCAGGCTGTTGTTTTTCCAGGTTATAGCTAAACAGGAGAGGGAACAATAAGAATAGATGAGTTAAAAGGTCATAAAACTCACCGATTTAGTAAGTTTCAGTCATTTTTCTCAAGTAAATCCTCTCCAGATTGCTGAAAACCTTTGTTTAATTTTCAGAAGTCTGAAAAAGTTGATTCTGGAAAATGTCCAGTGTTTTCATTGCTTTTATGGGTATGAAATTTATTTTCAGAAGTCCTTACTCTGGCATTTTTGCTAACATTAGTTTTGAAAAGTTGTTATGCTGCATAAACAAGTTTTTCTTTCTGTACTCTGAAGATACCTGTTCATTGTCTCCTGGCTTGCATTGTTTTTTTGTTTTTTTGTTTTTTGTTTTTTGTTTTTTGTTTTGGTAAGTCTCTTGTAATTCTTATTCTCTTGGTTCTGTGTATAATGTGTCTTTTTCTCTCCAAGTGCTTTAAGACTGTCTCTTTATCACTGATTTTTAGCATTTTTATTATGCTGTTCTTTGTTGTTTTCTTCCTATTTCTTCCTATTGCTTGGGAATATTTGAGCTTCTTGGGAATGTCAGTTCAGTTTTCATCAAATGTTTTGTTTAAATATCTTAATACTCTTCAAAACTGTCCTTGTTGAATGTTAATACTCTTCAGAACTGTTCTTGAATGATAGAAGAACTGTCCTTGTGAAAGGTTGTTGCTTGAGCCACGAAAAGGCACTGGGATTCTTGGCCTCTGGAGGAGAAGAATTCAATCGGGGGCCAGAGACAAGGCTTGATCGCTCAGAGCTTTTGTGTAATAAAGTTTTATTAACGTATAAAGGAGATAGACAAAGCTTCTGACATAGACATCAGAAGAGGGCAGAAAGAATACCCCCCTGTTAGTTTTTAGCTGGATGTTATATAGTTACTAGCAGTCTATTAATGAAAGAAAGGAATGTCTTAAAACTCAGACAATGGCACCAGGCCCCTCATCCATAAGATGTATTTTGGGATAATCTTGGCACCAGGCGAGTCATCCTGGGCCATAAAACAATTGACTTGAATCTTCTAGAAAGGCAGATTACCATACAAATAGTTTCGCTTACATAGATTAGAGAAACAGTGTCTGAGTATAACATACTGATTTGTCAAGTCAATTCTGAGTCATTAGGCAGAACCGACTGGAAGACAGAGGCTAGGGTAAATGCATAGTGTATTAACATAGCTTAAGACAAACATTTCCATAAGAAAAATGCATTGGTTAACTCAAGGTTTGAGAATAGTTAAGTTCAGGTGGAACCAGTTGTCATTATGGCAACACAGTATTTTAAGAGAAACCTCTTTTTAAATTTGTATAGAGAAGGAGAAAAAAAATGTATCACTAGTTTGTTTCCTCCTGCCACTTGAGAGGGAGAAAAAGATGTCTGACACTTGCAGCCTATTTCCTCCGTTTGGAGACCCCTGGCCTTCCTGCCTGTTACCCTTTCACTTATTTCTTGAATGATAGAATAACTGTCCTTGTTTCTTAAATGAGAAATAAGGGGTGTTGGTGTGCAGTGAATCAAAGGGAAAAATAAGTTGTTTTTCCCTGTGTACATGAGTTGTCTCTGGGGTTGTAGATGTAACAGTGGCAGCACAAGAGTAGGGGCTCAGCACTTGGGAGGAGTACTTATAGGGGTTGGGGAGGGTAAGTTATAAAAAGGATAAGTTAAAAAAAAACCCTGAAATCCAAAAACTATGTCTCTATTGAAATTCAGAAGTAAATTTCAGGAAGGCAGTGATTTCACAGAAGAAGTAATACTCTCTTCTTCAAGATGTAGGTGGAGGCAGTGATGTGTTGGTAAATTAGCTCTTGAAAAAAATATTCTAAGACAAAAAAATAAAAGCCTTAGTTGGTAGTCATTTTCAGCTGCCAGGATCTGAATACCTCCACCATGCTATCAGTGGTTTAACAACCAACTTGCAGAATTATTTAAGATTTAACAGTTAGCTCTTGTGAGTCGGTATGAACCAGCTCCAGAACACTGGTAATAGAATATATGGCACAAACCATAAGGTTTAGAAAAAACAAGCCACCCAACCCAGCACTCAGCAGACATTTCACCCAGACCCTTGGTAAGGTGACAGCCACAGATCAGAAGACACAGAAGAGGAAACATTCAGCAAATAAGATGTCAATGAAGGAAAATATGTGCTCCACAGCCCTTTTGAGTGCTTTCTTATTCTTTAAGAAGCTGGAGGCTCTTGGGGATGTTGGTGGATGAAGCAGGGCAGGGAGGAAAGTGCAGATTGCATGAAGGAAAATCAGATCTGTGTTTCCAGGGACAGTCAACCTGGAAAGAAGGTGAGTGGAAGTGAGGTAGCAAGAAAATTCTAGAGAATAGTTCTAGAAAATGAAGTCTTGTGTTAACTTTTATTTCCTTGTCTCATAGTTTAGCCTTGATTGATTTCACCTGAAAAATTATGGGAAGGAAAACCAGAGTGTGTGTTTTTGTAAATGTTTGCAAAATTTTTCTATCTTGTTAATATAAATGTTTTACTTTTGGCTCTATTTATTAGGTATGTTCAGACATGTGGTAATATTTGAACGTGTGGAAGATGGCAATTTTTTTATTGACGTTATAGGTTATTACAAGATTAAAATAGAGTAATTTAATTGGATTTTTGTTTAGGACTATTTTTAGCCCCTTCAATTTTAAAGACTTGACACCAAGAACTCAACTTAGTTTTTATCGTCACTTGAGGGTCTTTTGTCGGAGAAGGCAATGGCCACCCACTCCAGTACTCTTGCGTGGAAAATCCCATGGACGGAGGAGCCTGGCAGGCTGCAGTCCAGGGGGTCGCTAAGGGTCGGACATGACTGAGAGACTTCACTTTCATGCACTGGAGAAGGAAATGGCAACCCACTCCAGTGTTCTTGCCTGGAGAATCCCAGGGATGGGGGAGCCTGGTGGGCTGCCATCTATGGGGTCGCACAGAGTTGGACACGACTGAAGCGACTTAGCAGCAGCAGCAGCAGCAAGGGTCTTTTGTGGTAAAGAATCTACCTGCAATGAGGGAGACCTGGGTTCAATCCCTGGGTCAGGAAGATCCCCTGGAGGAGAGCATGCCAACCCACCCCAGTATTCTTGCCTGGTGAATCCCCATGGACAGAGGAGCCTGGCAGGCTACAGTCCTTGTGGTCACAAAGAGTCGAACCAGACTGAGCAACTAGGCACAGCACAGCACAAGGGTCTTTTATAAACTGGAGCATTTCAGGACTTTCAGTCATGGTTGGCTTCTTTCAAAGACTATAATAGATTCGCATTTCTTTTGTAGTTGAAAAAAGCATCATTGATCCAGTTTTCTTGGTGAAACTTCATCATCCTTACCATCACTACATCTACCACCTCAGCTACCATCACTCCAATTACACCATTTACCACCATCATTATTGCCACCATCACTACTCACCATTACCAATACCAACACTGTTCTCATCACTACTGCTATCACTGCTGCCACCATCATCATCATCAGTCCTAGAGTGCCCAATTTGAGAATGTGGGCCTAAAATTCTCAAAGAAACATGAAGAGGATAAACACAGGTCACCAGTTTTATGTATATATGAACTGAACCCATGGAGTCAATGATCCCTCTGCAATTTCAAGTATGAAAAGACCAGGGCTGAAATGGAATCTAAGCAGCACTGTTTTAGAATGAAATAGAGCTAGTGATCAACATCCATCATGTGTTTGTATCTAAACTGAGGTTAGGCAGCATCCCAACACCGTTTGCCAAGCACACACCACCTCCTTGTTCCTCAGACTGTATATGAGGGGGTTCATCATAGGCGTGAGGATGGCACCACACATAAAAAGAACCTGGTCCAGCTTGGGACTGTAGTGAGAATTAGGCTTCATGTAGACCAGCATGGCTGGACCAAAATAGAGAATCACCACAGTCAGGTGGGAGGAACCGGTGGCCAGGGCTTTGTTCCTGCCCTCAGGAGAGTTCGTGCAGAGGATAGCAAGGAAGATAAGAGCGTAAGAGGACATGATGAGGGACAAGGGGATGAGGAGCACTATGATGCTTGTCATCACCACAGCCTTCTCATAGGCAGAGATGTCTTCACAGGCCAGTTTCAGGATGGCCATGACCTCACAGAGGAAATGGGGAATCTCTTTGGAACCACAAATGGGGAAATACATGGTTCCTCTATTCTGTTACATATATCTATATATCTGGCATATATTTTATGCTGGCAACATACTGTTTTAATTTACTATAGCTTTGTAATATATTTTGAAATCAGGAAGTATGATGCCTTCATTTTTGTTTTTCTATCTGAAGATTGCTTTGTCTATCTTACTTTGTTCCTGAATTTGAAACATTTTAAACTTTTCATGACTACAAATGATGTTAGTATGGGTTTGACCTATATTATTTAAGGTAGTTTCCCTGTATTCCCACTTCCTTGAGAGTTTTTAACCATAAATGGGTATTGAATTTTGGCAAAAGCTTTTTCTACATCTAGGGACATGATCATGTTTTTTATTCTTCAGTTTGTTAATGTGCTGTTTTACATTAATTTGCAGATATTGAAGAATCTTTGCATTTGGGGGTAAATCCCACTGTGATCATAGCGTATGATCCTTTTAATCTGTTAGTGCATATGGTTTGCTAGATAATTAGTTTTTAACATTTATTTTTATTACATAAGAATAAAAGCTTATGCATTTTTATAATTAACAACAAACTATTCAAAAAGGAAATCCAGAAAGAATTCCATTTATAAAAGCAACAAAAATATAAGAAATAAACTTAACCAAGGAGATGGAAGACTTATACACTGAAAATTATAAAACATTAATGAAAGAATTTGAGCAAGACAAAATTAAATGAAACAACATGCCTCATATGGATTAGAAATATTTAGTATTATAAAATGTTCGTATTATTGAAAGTGATCTACAGATTAAGTGCAATGTCTATCAAAAATTCTAATGGCCCTTTTTTGGTGCCCCAAAGTAAAGAAATAAAAGTAAACATGATTAAACTTGAAAGCTTTCCACAGGAAAGGAAACTGTTGACTAAGTGGAAAGATAACATATTGAATGGGAGAAAATATTTGTAAATTATATGGCTGATAAGGGATTAATATCCAGCAAATATAAACAGTTCGTACAACTTAATAGCAAAAGAAAAATAAAAACAACCAACCAGATTTTTAAAAAGGGCAGAAGACCTGAAAAGACATTTTTCCAAAGAAGAAATGCAGATGGCCAACAAACACATGAAGAGTTCAACATTGCTAATAATCAAGGAAATTCAAATAAAAAACATGATGAGATAATCTTTACCTCATACTTGTCAGAATGGCTATCATCAAAATGAACACAAATAACAAGTGTTGATGAGCATGTGGAGAAAAGGGAGCATTTATTCACTGTTAGTGGGAATGTAAGTTGAAGCAGTCACCATGGAAAATAGTGTGAATGTTTCTCAAAATAAATAAATAAATAAAGCTATTATTTGACCCAGCAATTCCACTGCTGGGTATATATTTGAAGAAAATAAAAACACTAATTTTAAAAGGTACATGCATCCCAGTGTTCATGTTAGCATTATTTACAATTGCTGAGATATAGAAACAACCTAATGGTCCATCAACAAATGAATGTATAATATGCAAATGTTATGTGTGTCTATATATATATATAGGAATACATACATATATGAATACTACTGATAAACTCAAAATGGATTAAAGACCTAAATGCAAGGCCAGAAACTATAAAAATCTTAGAGGAAATCATAGGTAGAACACTTTTTGACATAAATCACAAGATCCTTTATGACCCACCTCCCAGAGTAATGGAAATAAAAACAAAAATAAACAAACTGGACCTAATTAAACTTAAAAGCTTTTGCACAACAAAGGAAACTTGAAACACAATGAAAATAGAGCTCTCAGAACAAGAGAAAGTTGCAAATGAAGCAACTGACAAAGGATTAACCTCCAAAATATGTAAGAGCTTATGCAATTCAATATCAGAAAAACAACAACCAAATCAAAAAATGGGCAGAACACCTCAATAGATATTTCTCCAAAGAAAACATACAGATGACCAACAAACACATGAAAGGATACTCAGCATCACTCATTATTAGAGAAACGCAAATCAAAACTACCATGAGATATCACCTCACACAGTGAGAATGACTATCATCAAAAAATCTACAAATAATAAATGCTGGTGAGTCTGTAGAGAAAAGGAAACCATCTTGCACTGTTGTTGGGAATGCAAATTGATACAGCCACTATGGAGAACAGTATGGAGATGCCTTAACTAACTAGGAATAAAGCTATGACCCAGGAATCCCACTACTGGGTATATGCCCTGATAAAACCATAACTCAAAAAAGACATGTAACTGAATGTTCATTGCAGCACTATTTCCAATAGCCAGAACATGGAAGAAACTTGGATGTCCATCGACAGATGAATGAAGAGGTTGTGGTACATATATACAATGGAATGTTATTCAGCCATAAAAAGGAGCAAATGTGAAACACTGTTGGGAGCCGGCGAGAGAAACCCCGTAGGTGACAAGATCTGGGTTCAAGGACTTGGCACTCAAAGGCGTCCGGACCTCCAGGGGTTTCTCGGGACCGCCCCACCATCCACTCCCAGGCCTTCGTTCTTTCATCTTCTGATGTTTGGCATTCTTCTATGTTCCCTAAAAACTAGTCTGACTCTTACCTAAAATCCCTTCTTGAAACCTTTGCATAGCAGCAACACAGTCCCTGGGGGCACATGGGTCCCAATAAACAGGCCAGAAGTAAGGAAAATATTACACAGAATATCCTGCTGCTTCTGGCTCTGTTGGAATTATGATTGCCAATTTAGAATCTGGAATGCTCATGATTGCACAAAAACACTTCTAGCACAAAACCAAGTCTGCTAGCAACAGGCCTATCTATCCCATAAGTAAAAGTAGATAAACAGTCCATCACGAGATTGAGAAGATTCCTTAGGGTGTCATCAGAAGGGAATTCGTGAGACCTCTCACCCTTAGGATTACATACCAGAGCTAAGTCCGCCCGGGGCTGAGCTTCCCAAGATAAGGTTTGTAGATGGCTTTTCACAGTTGACTAGCTGCTGCACCTGGTACAATCTTATCATTCCCCACTCCTTAACCCTCTATAAAGGATTATTGGTTTTAGGGTATATAAACACTAATGTAAAAGGATAAAGTAGTCTTGATTCTGCACTCAACCAAGACTCGACTCGCTTCTTTTTCTTCGCGGACGCCGCTCATCCGAAGGGAACCCCTAGACTCCGCCGGGGCTGGACCCCGGCAAAACACTTGATCCTAAAGCTTGTTATACACAGTGAAGTCAGAAAAATGAAGTCAAATATTGTATACTAATGTATATATATGGAATCTAGAAAAACGGTACTATTTGATGAATCTATTTGAGGGCAGGAATAGAGATGCAGATGTAGAGAACAGATTTGTGGACCCAGTGGGAGAAGGAGAGTGTCGGGTGAATTGAGAAAGTCGTATTTACATATACCCTGCCATGTGTAAAATAGATAGCTAGGAGAAGCTGCAGTATAACATAGGGAGTCCAGTCTGGGGCTCTGTGAGAACCTAGATGGGTGGAATGGGGAGTGTGAGAGGGGGGCTCAAGAGGGAGGTGATATATATATGGTTATAACTAATTCATGCTGTTGTGTAGCCGAAGACATCACAATACTGTAAAGCAATCATCCTCCAATTAAAAAAAAAGAAAAAGTTTAAAAGAAGGAAATTTTGCAATTGTTCCAAGTGGATGGACAGGGAGAGCACTTGCTACGTGAAGTCATATGGAGAAAGACAAATACTTTATGATATCATTTATATGTGGAATCTAAAAAATACAACAAACTAGCGAATGTAACAAAAAGGAAGCAGATTCAAACGCAAAGAAAACAAACTGGTGGTTGCCAGTGTGGGTGGGGAGGGACAATACAGCTGGGGAGAAGTGGAAAGAAGTGGACATTTTTACACTATTGGGAGTAAAACAGGCTCAGGATTATATTGTTCAACACAGGGATGTGGCCAATATTTTGTAATAACCATAAATGGAAAGTAACCTTTCAAGATTATATTAAAATAACAAAAAAAACTAAAAGGAATGAACTTAATTGGAGCAGAAACAGTCTTCCTATCCTCATAATTCAGATCATTTGGTTTTTTATTTTCAATTTTTATTGGAGTGTAGTTTATTTGCAATGTTGTGTAGTTTCAGATCTACAGCAATATGAATGTTATGCACATGTACATATGCACTCTTTTTTAGACTCTTTTCTCATACACATCATTGCAGAGTATTGGGAAGAGTTCCCCGTGCTATACAATAGATCCTTATTATTTATCTATTTTATATATAGCAGTATTTATATGTCAATCCCAATCTCCCACTTTATCCCTCCTCCTTTTACCTCCATCATAACCATAAGTTTGTTTTTTATATCTGTGACTCTATTTCTGTTTTGCAAATAAGTTCATTTGTACCATTCTTTTTTGGTTCCACATATAAGTATTTTCAAATTATGGTTTTCTCTGGATATATGCCTAGATAGAATTGACAGACAATATGGTAACTTTATTTTTAGTCATTTAAAGAACCTTCGTATTGTTCTCCATCGTGACTATTCAAGCCTGCATTCCCACCTACAGTGAAGAAGTGTTCCTCTTTTCTCCATACCCTCTCTAGAATTGTTTGTAGATTTTTTTTTTTAATGATGGCCATTCTAACAAGTGTGAGGTGATGTCTCATTTTAGTTTTTATTTGGAGAGTAAGGAGATCAAACCAATCAATCCTAAAAGATATCAACCCTGAAATTCTTTGCAAGGACTGATGCTGAAACTGAAACTCCAATACTTTGATCACCTGATGCGAAGATCTGACTCATTGGAAAAGACCCTGCTGCTGGGAAAGATTGAAGGCAGGAGGAGAAGGGGACAACAGAGGATGAGATGGTTGGATGGTATCATCAACTCAATGGACATGAGTTTGAGCAAACTCTGGGAGATAGAGAAGGACAGGGAAGCCTGGCGTGCTACAGTCCATGGGGTCACAAAGAGTTGAACATGACTAAGCAACTGAACAACAACAACAATAATTAAAGATGTTGAGCATGTTTCCATTGTATTTTTTTGGACAATTGCATGTCTTCTTTGAGAGATATCTATTTAGATCTTCCAACTGATTTTTTATTGTTTTTTCTTTTGATATTGAACCGAATGACCTATTTGTATATTTTGGAGAGTAATCCCTTGTCAGTTGCCCTGTTTACAAATATCTTTCTCATTCTGTGACTGGTCTTTTTCATTTTGTTTAAGGCTTTCTTTTGCTGTGCAGAAGTTTTAAGTTTGATTAAGTACCATTTGTTTATTTTTGTTTTCAATTTCCTGACTCTCAGCAGTGGATTGAAAAGATGATCTTGCTATTATTTATATCAGACAATGTTCTGCCTATGTTTTCCTCTAAGAGTTTTGAAGTATTGACCTTATATTTGTGTTTTTAATCCATTTCTTTGTATATGTGTATGGTGTTACTGGGTGTTCTAATTTCATTCTTTTACTTGTAGCTGTCTAGTTTCCTCAGCACCACTTATTGAAGAGGCTCTTTTCTCCATTATATATTCTTGCCTCCTTTTTCATAGATTAATTGACCTTAATTAATGTGTGTGGATTTACTTCTGGGCTCTCTATCCTGTTCTGTTGACCCATGTGTCTGTTTTTTATTTGCGTGTGTGTGTGTGTCATTACTATACTGCTTTGATTACTCTACCTTTGTAGTACTGTATCTTTGTAGGATAATCTGAAGTCAGGAAGCATGGTTCCTCCAGCTTTGTTCTTCTTTCTGTGGGTTGCTTTGGATTTTCAAGAGTTTTGTTTTTCCACATAAATTTTAAAATATTTTGTACTAGTCCTATGAAAAATAACTGTTGTTTTAGAGATTGTGTTGAATCTGTAGATTGCCCATTTTAACAATATTAATTCTTCCAATTTAAGAACATGGTATATATTTCCATCCATTTGTGTCATCTTCAATTTCTTTCATAAGCTTCTTATAGATTCAGGGTACAGATTTTTGCCTAGGTAGGTGTATTCCTAGAGAAGGAAATGGCAACCCACTCCAGTATTCTTGCCTGGAGAATCCCAAGGACAGGGGAGTTTGGTGGGCTGCCATCTATGGGGTCACACAGAGTTGGACACGACTGAAGTGACTTAGCAGCAGCAGGTGTATTCCTAGATATTTTATTATTTTTGATATGATGGCATAAGGAATTGTGTCCTAATTTCTCTTTGTTATCTTTCACAGCATATAGGAATCAAAGAGATTTATGTGTACTAATTTTGTATTCTGATTTACTAAATTCATTCATGAGTTGTAGATTTTTTTTTTTTTTGGTAGAATCTTTAGGATTTTCTTCATATAGTATTATGTCATCTGCAAACAGTGACAGTTTTCTTTCTTTCTAATTTTAATTATTTTCATTTCTTTTTCTATTCTGATTGTTGTGTCTAAGACTTCCAAAACTATGTTGAATCGAAGTGATGACCGTAAACATTCTTTTTTTTTTTTTAATCTTAGAGGAAATGCTTTCAGCTTTTCAGCATTGAGTATAACATTAGCTGTGGGTTGGTCATATATGGTCTTTATTACGTTGAGAAGTTCTTTCTGTGTCCACTTTCTGAAGAGTTTCTATCATAAAAACATGTTGAATTTTATCCAAAATCTTTTCTGCATCTATTGAGATGATTATATAGTTTTTATGGTTCAGTTTGTCAACTTGTCATTGACTGATTTTCAGATATTGAAAACTGTTTGCATCCTTATGATAAAATCCCACTTGACTGTGGTGTATGATCCTTTTAATATATTGTTGGATGCAGTCTGCTGTTATTTGTTGAGGATTTTTGCATTTGCATCAGTGACATTGGCCTTAATTTTCTTTTTCCCTGATATCTTAGTATCAAGGTGAATCTAATCTCATACAGTAAGTTCAAAAGCAATCATTCCTTTGCAGTTTTTGAAATCTGAGAATGATAGGTGTTAACTCCTCTCTAAGTATTTGGTAGAATTCACCTCTGAAGTCATCCGGTCCTGGGCTTTTATTTGTGGGAAGTTTTTCAATTACTGATTCAACTGACTACTAAGTAATGGTTCATTCTTATTTTTTCCATGTATTACTGGAAGAATTAATATTGTTAAAATGACCATATTATCTAAAGCAATCTACAGATTTAATGCAATTCCTATCAAAATATCAAAGGCATTTCCCACAATGGTAGAATAATTTTACAACATGTATGAAACCACAGAACATCCCAAATAGCCAAATCAACCTTGAGAAAGAAAGGTGCCCTGAGTATGTTGAGGGTTTGCTGTTCTATGACAACTGGGCCGTTCCTTGACATGGTTGATTGCTGGTGCTAGTTAGCCACTGGTAGGTGGGGTTGGATCGTGGGTCCCCTAGTGGTTGGAATCAGGTCCTGGGGCAGCTGGTTGTTCAGTGGGTCCAAAGGCATCTGGCCTGATAATGTGTCCCTGCCTTGCTAGGTGCATGGCCCATTGCATCTCAGGACTGATGCCTACCAGCTGGTGTTTGGGGTCATGTCCCAAGACTAATAAATAAAAAGGAGGGTCCAAAATGGTGCTTTGCTGCATCAGAGTCCTCGTGGTGGAATGAGCTCCCTAAAATATATATTGCAGTGTCTTTGTCCCCCAGGTGAGTCCCAATTGTCTCCTGTCTTTCTGGGACACTCTGCATGATCAACAAGTGAGATTGATCCAAGCAAGTTTCAAATTACTACTTCTATTCTTGACTCCAAGTATATGAGATATTGTGTACACTCTTTTTGTGTGTGTGTGTGTACACTCTTTAAGACTGGAGTCTCTGTTTCCTTCAGTTCTTTGGTGCTCCAGAAATAAACCCCACTGGCCTTCAAAGGCAAATATTCTGAGTGCTCATCGTCCCAATACAGGGTCTTCAGGCTAGGGAGCCCAATATGGGGATCTACTCTTCATTCCAGATGGAAGACCTCTGCAATTTTAATTATACTCCTCTGTTTGGATCACCAATCTGTGATTATTGGTCCTGACCAATCTGCATCTCTGGCCCTCCTCCCTGTTGCATTGTGGGTCTTTCTTTATATCTTTTGTTGTAAAAGATCTTTTCTGTTAGTCTTCAGGTCATTTATATTGGTAGATCCTTTGTAATAGTTGTAACTTTTATATGCCCTTGGGAGCAAACAAAGACCAACCACACAAACCTACTTCATATGTAAAAGAAAGAAAAATAAGGAAACCCAGAAGTTCAAAATCCTAATTTGGTTATTTTCTTCATTTAATAAATGCTGTATTTCCTTTCCCTGCAAATTCTTGGATTTCTATAAACATTTTTCTTGATTGGTTAGTTCTTTTTAAAAAAACAGATTCCTAACCTCATGAACGTCCTTAATGAAACTAAATTATGCAATGTATACTTTTGTGTGATGCTCCAGTTCTGATCACCATGTGGTCAAGGGAATAGTGAATTGTCACTCTGCTGCCTGTGACAGTTTAGACTGTGTGATCCTGAGTAGGCGCAGAAGTAATGGAGGAAGGCATCAGTCACTTTCAAGACAAAGAAATCACAATCATCCCACATTCTTAAGTGCAGAGTTAGAGATGTAAAGCTCTGGGAACAAGCATACTGGAAACAGAAAGGAGGAAGGGACTGACTTTATTGAGGATCAAGCAGAATAATCATAGAGCAGGTGATATTTGAATCAGGAAATGAGGAACATGAAAGATATTGAATCACTGCTCCAGGCCAGGTATTGATTGGCATGTGAATTCTTTAGGTCCCTGGCAGGTATTCTAATTCCAGTGCTATATATGAGAAAATAGATGCATGAGCACATTGTCCAACATTCCATGTCTGGCAAGTCAAGATTAAACCTAACTTTTTGCTCCAAACTCTATGTTCACACTATGAGTAAAAGGTTAGGACAGATGAGAAGGCCATTTTGGACAAAAATGTTGACTTTCCCAATAGTGGAAAGAAGTATTTTGAGAAGAAAAACATGATTCTACAAAGTTGAAGTGTGAGTATGTGAAAGGAATGGAGGAAAGGAGTCAAGATTAAGTCTGGAGTCCAGTTAGATAATTTCTAAAGAGTTTGAATATAAGGTAAGCATTATTGTCTATTTTTTTTAATTGTCTGGAAATGGAAGGAACATATTGACCTACTAGAAAACCTGCTTCTAGCAACTGCATGGATGTTGTATGAGATGGAAAGAGTCTGAGGTACGAAGACCAGTAATGAAGCAATTGAAACAATAAAGGAACAGAATATGAGACTCTGAACTAAGACAATGCAATTAGGGATGAACAGTGAAATTGGAATGGGATCAGATCAGTGCTTTTCAAGTTTTGTGGGGAATATGGACCAT
This sequence comes from Muntiacus reevesi, assembly GCF_963930625.1. Taxonomy (NCBI): domain Eukaryota; kingdom Metazoa; phylum Chordata; class Mammalia; order Artiodactyla; family Cervidae; genus Muntiacus; species Muntiacus reevesi. Next base: position 220,848,459 of record NC_089249.1, read on the forward strand.
ATGGGATCTTGGTTTGATTCAGTAAATCCGAGGCATGGCTTAAGAAAGTTTAGACTGTTTCATTTTGATGAGTGTGAATTTGTTGGCATCTTCTCAGTATTATATATATGTATGATATTTTACTGAAGTGCTGAGTGTTAAATTTCTTTGACATACAAGAACTGATTTGTAAGTAATAGCTCAGGGACTGAGATAATTTGGTCCTTTCTCTGTCAACAGGTCTTTACATAGTTCATTCAGTCATCATTAAAGAGACTGATATTTTTAAACCATGAAATACTCTTGAGTCATTGATCTCACTTAGCACATCATATTTTATTATTGTTCAATTGTTAACGTTCATAAATCTTCGGTTCAGTTCAGTCGCTCAGTCATGTCTGACTCTTTGCGACGCCATGGACTGCAGTATGCCAGGCTTCCCTATCCATCAGTTCAGTTCAGTCACTCAGTCATGTCCGACTCTTTGTGACCCCATGAACTGCAGCACGCCAGGCCTGCCTGTCCATCACCAACTGCCGGAGTCTACCCAACCCAACTCATGTCCATTGAGTCGGTGATGCCATCCAACCATCTCATCCTCTGTCATCCCCTTCTCCTCCTGCCTTCAATCTTTCCCAGCATCAGGGTCTTTTGCAATGAGTCAGCTCTTCACATCAGGTGGCCAAAATATTGGAATTTCAGCTTCAACATCAGTCCTTCCAATGAACACTCAGGACTGATCTCCTTTAGGATGGACTGGTTGGATCTCCTTGCAGTCCAAGGGACTCTCAAGAGTTTTCTCCAACAACACAGTTCAAATGCATCAATTCTTTGGTGCTCAGCTTTCTTTATAGTCCATCTCTCACATCCATACGTGACTACTAAAAAAACCATAGCCTTGACTAGACACAACTTTGTTGACAAAGTAATGTCTGTATTTTTAATATGCTGTCTAGGTTGGTCATAACTTTCCTTCCAAGGAGTAAGTGTCTTTTAATTTCATGGCTACAATCACCATCTGCAGTGATTCTGGAGCCCAAAAAAATAAAGTCTGACACTGTTTCCACTGTCTCCCCATCTATTTGCCATGAAGTGATGGGATCGGATGCATGACCTTAGTTTTCTGATTGTTGAATTTTAAGCCAACTTTTTCACTCTTCTCTTTGACGTTCATCAAGAGGCTCTTTAGTTCTTCTTCACTTTCTGCCATAAGGGTGGTGTCATGTCCATATCTGAGGTTATTGATATTTCTCCCAGCAATCTTGATTCCAGTTTGTGCTTCCTCCAGCCCAGCATTTCTCATGATGTACTCTGCATATAAGTTAAATAAGTAGGGTGACAATATACAGCCTTGACGTACTCCGTTTCCTATTTGGAACCAGTCTGTTGTTCCATGTCCAGTTCTAACTGTTGCTTCCTGACCTGCATATGGATTTCTCAAGAGGCAGGTCAGGTGGTCTGGTATTCCCATCTCCTTCAGAATTTTCCACAGTTTATTGTGATCCACAGTCAAAGGCTTTGGCATAGTCAATAAAGCAGACATAGATGTTTTTCTGGAACTCTCTTGCTTTTTCAATGATCCAGAGAATGTTGGCAATTTGATCTCTGGTTCCTCTGCCTTTTCTAAAACCAGCTTTAACATCTGGAAGTTCACGGTTCACATATTGCTGAAGCCTGGCTTGGAGAATTTTGAGCATTACTTTACTAGCGTGTGAGATAAGTGCAATTGTGTGGTAGTTTGAGCATTCTTTGGCATTGCCTTTCTTTGGGATTGGAATGAAAATTGATCTTTTCCAGTCCTGTGGCCACTGCTGAGTTTTCCAAATTTGCTGACATATTGAGTGCAGCACTTTGACAGCATCATCTTTCAGGATTTGAAATAGCTCAACTGGAATTCCATCACCTCCACTAGCTTTGTTCATAGTGTTGCTTCCTAAGGCCCACTTGACTTCACATTCCAGGATGTCTGGCTCAAGGTGAGTGTGAGTGATCTCACCATCATGATTATCTGGGTCATAAAGATCTTTCTTGTACAGTTCTTCTGTGTATTCTTGCCACCTCTTCTTAATATCTTCTGCTTCTGCCAGGTCCATACCATTTCTGTCCTTTATTGTCCCCATCTTTGCATGAAATGTTCCCTTGGTATCTCTAAGTTTCTTGAAGAGATCTCTAGTCTTTCCCATTCTAATGTTTTCCTCTATTTCTTTGCATTGATCGCTGAGGAAGGCTTTCTTCTCTGGAACTCTGCATTCAAATGAAGTGAGAAATAGATTTAAGGGACTAGATCTGATAGACAGAGTGCCTGATCAACTATGAACGGAGGTTCATGACATTGTACAAGAGACAGGAATCAAGACTATCCCCAAGAAAAAGAAATGCAAAAAAGCAAAAAGGCTGTCTGAGGAGGACTTACAAATAGCTGTGAAAAGAAGAGAAGCAAAAAGCAAGGGAGAAAAAGAGAGATATACCCTGTCCATCATCAACTCCCAAAGCTTGCTCAAACTCATGTCCATCAAGTCGGTGATGTCATCCAACCATCTCGTCCTCTGTCATCCCCTTCTCCTCCGACTTTCAGTCTTTCCCAGCATAGGGTCTTTTCCAGTGAGTCAGTTCTTCGAATCAGGTGGCCAAAGTACTGGAACTTCAGCATCAGTCCTTACAATGAATATTCAGGACTGATTTCATTTAGGATTGAGTGGTTTGATCTCCTTGCAGTCCAAGGGACTCTCAAGAGTCTTCTCCAACATCACAGTTCAAAATCATCAATTCTTCGACACTCAGGTTTCTTTATAGTCCAAATCATAATTCTTAAATGGTTCAAGTATTGATTATGCTGCTTATGATCTACTCAATAGATCAGTGGGTTTTATCCATGTATCCTCAGGATATTTATGGTTTGCAGTTAGTTCTTGTTTCCTACATTAGACTTGAGTTACACAGGTATCTTTGAACTCAAGTCATTGCACATTCTTATTTAAATTGCATTTCCTTTTCTTTCTAATTGACCTTATGGCTTTCTAAATAATTAAGGTTGAGATACTTTGGACTATTACACTTTTACATATTTAAATAAGTTAGTTGTATTCAAATGAACTACTTGATTGACTAAAAAATGAAAACATTTCATCTACTGGTTTGTGCTCAGTTGCTTTTAAATTATTATCATAATCTGTAATCTTGGCTCTCTTTATTCTATTCTTTGTTTGGTTGCAGTGTTACAGTTCAACTTGAGTATACTTAATTAAGGTTTTGCAAATGCAAAGTTTTGTGTATCAAGAGTGGTTTATATATGGTCATTTTGTGTGTGAATGGATACATGCATGTTTTTGAAGATGGAGAACACAGGCATATAACATTTCTGGATTTATGTCAAGGTGTGCTTCTTTAAGGGTTTGAATGAGACCTATATGTTTCTCAGAGGTATAACGTTCTATCGTTGATCTAATTTTCCAGTTTTCCAAAACTCCAATTTCTGTGGAGTTTTATCATCAGTTTCCTACTTCTACCACACTTGTGGAAGTTCACAGTTTCGAGATAGAAACTGAATATTGTAAAAATGTTTCAAAGCAGGGAAATACAAGTGAAACCACAAAAAATAGAAAGAGAAAAAAAACTGAGAAATTCCACTGTGATTCTAAAGCAATTCTAAAGATGATGCCAAAAGTACCTAAAATGGAGACCATTATTAAATATTTGTGGATGAATGGATAATTTGAAATGTAATACTTCTTAACATGCATCTGATTTATTTCAGTTCAGTTCAGTTCAGTCACTCAGTCGTGTCTGACTCTTTGTGACCCCATGAATCGCAGTACGCCAGGCCTCCCTGTCCATTACCAACTGCCGGAGTTTACTCAAATTCATGTCCATCAAGTCAGTGATGCCATCCAGCCATCTCATCCTCTGTCGTCCCCTTCTCCTCCTGCCCCCAATCCCTCCCAGCACCAGGGTCTTTTCCACTGAGTCAACTCTTAGCATGAGGTGGCCAAAGTATTGGAGTTTCAGCTTCAGCATCAGTCCTTCCAATGAATACCCAGGACTGATCTCATTTAGGATAGACTGGTTGGATCTCCTTGCAGTCCAAGGGACTCTCAAGAGTCTTCTCCAACACCATAGGTGAAAAGCATCAATTTTTCGGCACTCAGCTTTCTTCACAGTCCAACTCTCACATCCATACATGACCACTGGAAAAACCATAGCCTTGACTAGACAGACCTTTGTTGGCAAAGTAATGTCTCTGCTTTTTAATATACTGTCTAGGTTGGTCATAACTTTCCTTCCAAAGAGTAAGCGTCTTTTAATTTCATGGCTGCAATCACCATCTGCATTGATTTTGAAGCCCAAAAAAAATAAAGTCCAACACTGTTTCCACTGTTTCCCGATCTATTTCCCATGAAGTGATGGGACCAGATGCCATGATCTTAGTTTTCTGAATGTTGAGCTTTAAGCCAACTTTTTCACTCTCTTCTTTCACTTTCATCAAGAGGTTTTTTAGTTCCTCTTCACTTTCTGCCATAAGGGTGGTGTCATCTGCATATCTGAGGTTACTGATATTTCTCCTGGCAATCTTGATTCCAGCTTGTGCTTCCTCCAACCCAGCATTTCTCATGATGTACTCTGCATATAAGTTAAATAAGCAGGGCGACAATATATAGCCTTGACCTACTCCTTTTCCTATTTGGAACCAGTCTGTTGTCCCATGTCCAGTTCTAACTGTTGCTTCCTGACCTGCATATAGGTTTCTCAAGAGGCAGGTCAGGTGGTCTGGTATTCCCATCTCCTTCAGAATTTTCCACAGTTTATTGTGATCCACACAATCAAAGGCTTAGACTGTATTAAAGTTAGTGATTACAGTGGGCATATCTTCTTCTTTTAGTTTGACTCTGTATCATCAAGTTAGAAACTTCCTTAGGGCCCCCAACACTTCTTTGTTTCTAAGACTATAAATCAGAGGATTTAGCAACGGAGTGAGAATAGGGTCAAGCACAAAGAGGACTTGGTCCAGTCTGGGATTATGGTAGGAACTAGGCTTCATGTAGACCACCATGGCAGGGCCGTAATAGAGGCACACTACAGTCAAGTGGGAAAAGCAAGTGGCTAGAGCTTTGTCCCTTCCTTCTGGAGATTTCATGCGAAGGACAGCAAGGAATATGAGAGCATAAGAGGACGTGATGAGGGACAAGGGGATGAGGAGCACCACAATGCTTGTCACTACCACCGCCTTCTCATAGGCGGAGACATCATCACAGGCCAATTTTAGCATGGACATGATCTCACAGAGGAAATGGGGAATCTCTCTGGAACCACAGATGGGGAAATGCATGGCATAGGCTGTGTGTGCAAGTGATGTAAGGGCGCCCCCAGCCCAGGAGATGGCAGCCATCTGCAGACAGACTTTCTGACTCATGATGAGGGTGTATCTCAGAGGGTTGCAGATGGCCACATATCGGTCATAGGACATGAGGGTGATGAGGGTGCACTCAGCAATTCCTACAGTCAGGACGAAGAAGATCTGAGTCCCACAGGCCACTCGTGATATGTTTCTCTTCCCTGAGAAGAAGTCAGTTGCCATCTTGGGTACAATGCTAGAGATTAATGTCATGTCCATGAGAGCCAGTTGGCTGAGCAGGAAGTACATGGGTGTGTGGAGGTGAGAATCCACCCAGATTAGGAGGATTAGAATGGAGTTTGAAGTGAGAGCCATGGTGTAGATCAGGAGAATGGCACAGAGAAGGAAGTTGACATGATTCATATCAGGGAAGAGGCCCAGGAGGATTAAATCTGTATTTGAAGACTCATTTCTTTTGTCCATGTCTCTGCCTTGTTAGAATTAATCAACCCTGGGGGAAAGAGTTGTAGAACTCATGATTTACTGGATTCTGTCCTCCAAGATCTTTCCTTTTTAATCCTTATATAAAGCATCAACAGCCAGGATACTTATGCAGATAACAGCAATTTGACCAATATTTTGGTTAGGTAGGCTCTCTCAAGTCCCCACCTATTTCCTTTACTCATGGAACAAATTGCCACCACCTGGAATAATTAATGTTTAACCCACATCTAGTACATAGTAACTCAAATTCCAATACTACCATCTCCCCTCCTTCCCGCCTCCTTACTCAGAGATGCATTTCCCCTCTCCTGTTTATGCTGTCTCAGTCCCTGAGACATTTTATGACATTTTTCCACCCTCACTCAATCACTTGTTTTTCCATCCTACTATGTACCAGACACTATGCTAAGTCTTAGAGTGTAAAGATGAATAAAGTATAATCTCTGATGCCAAAGACCTTTAGCCTTATTGAAGAAGAAGACCAATGAAAGGTACATATGAAAAATAGATGAAAGATGTTATAACGAAAGAGTATAGATGATACACTGTACAATGGAGATGCAGATTGCTTCATTTTCAAAAGCTAGAGGAATTCTATGATGGCTAAGGGTAACCTCACACAGTCTTTGACCTGAACTATCAAATTTAAGACTTAGCATTCTGCAAAGGTAGGCATTTAGAAAGGAAGGCATTTGAAACCGTTTCAAATATTATTTAGCCCAGAAAAGTGACTCCTTCAAAGTCATATCACTACTTAACATTGAAGACAAATGACTAAAAATCATGTCCCAGCATTTTTCAGTTATAGGCCTCTTTCAAATCCTCATTAAGGATGTTAATTACATATAGTCTTGTATTGTTCTGTACTACATTTAATAGTATAATGCTAGCTCATGTAACAGATAATCTGCCAAATCTCAGTGGCTTATTAAGATAATAGAAGTGTATTTCTCATCAGATAAAGCCCCAAATAGACATTTTTGATAGGTAGATGGCTCTCCTCTGAGTGACATTTCACAGACCGAGGCTCATGCTCACCTGCTCCTGCTTTTATTGCTTACCACCTTCAATGTTAATTTCTAAGGTTGTTCTGCTCCTCTGTACCAAACAGGTAGCAGGCAATATGTGGAAAGGTTAATGGATCAAGCCTGAAACTACTGCCCTGCCTGAGCCTCCCATAATGTTTGGATCTAGTCACATTCCAAAGGAGGCTGGGAAGTGTTTCTAGCTTAGTGAATAGACAGAACAGGAATAGGTTTGGTAAACAGCTGCCAGTTCCTGTCACTTCTAAGTTACTTTGTGTTTGTACAAGGCCTATAAGCCGGTTCAAAGCAGGAATACTGACTGTATTACATTCCTTTGCCACTTTACTTGACCTGTTCTATCAGTGCTTATTGAATCTAGTCACTCAGGGGAGAAGTTCCTCATTCTCCTATCCATGATCCCAATTCTTGGCTCTTTCTTTTTTTGGAGCCTGTATTAGTAATTGCTAATTACTATTGCTGCATAATAATTATCCCAAGATAAAACAACAAAAATTTATTACCTTACAGTTCTTCCAATAAGAATCTGAGTAAAGTTTGGCTGATGTCTTGCCTAAAGATCTCTGACAAGACTATAATCAAAGTACTAGCTGGTGCTATAATCACATCTGAATTTTCCACTGGGGGAAGATCTGCTTCCAAGCCCACTCAGGTGTCATTGGCAGGGTTCAGTGCAGCCCTCCTGGGCTTTTGAGCCAATGGCCTCAAATCCTTGCTGGCTATTGACTGGGAGCCTCTCTCAGTTCCTTGCCTTTCCATGGGACAGCTCACATCATTGTAGTTTCCTTCAAGAAAGAGGGAAGGGAGAATGATAGTGAGAGCAGGATAGAAATCACAGTCTTTTTGTAACCTAATATCAGAAGTAATGAGTAAAAAGGCCCAGCCCTTTGTTAAAGACAGAATATATAAGGGTAGGAATATTGGCAGGCAAGGATCACTGGGGTTGAGGTTCAGTTCAGTTCAGCACCCAGTTGTGTCCAACTCTTTGCAACCCCATACATTGCACATGCCAGGCAGGATTGAGGTTACCTATATCAAAGATTCTTCAAGTTGATTGTATATTTGCAGAAGCTTTGACCTTTAAAGTTAAAATTTGTCTTAGAAAAATCCACTTCACTCTTATCCCCAGTAAAATTTTTGCCCCTGTTATTTTAGTGATGGATTTACAGTTCAGAAAGGGTTAAATGATTAGTTCCATATCGACCAGATAGTTAACCAGGAAGGAAGTGAAAAGTAAGTGTTAGCCTCTCAGTGTTAGTCTCACAGTCGTGACCTTTGTGACCTCATGGACTGCAGCCCACCAGGCTCCTCAGTCCATGGAGTTCTCTAGGCAAGAATACTGGAGTGGATAGCCATTCCCTTCTCCAGGGGATCTTCATGTCCCAGTGATCAAACCCAGATCTCCTGCCTTGCAGGAAGATTTTTTTACCATCTGAGCCACTAGGGAAGCCCAACAAGGAAAGAAATTTACCCAACTCTACTATTACTTTGATTTTCTTGACTATCAGGACTTGACCATAAATTATTTCATAAGCTATTCACACAACATTATAAAGCAATTTTTCTTCAATTAAAAAATTTAAAAAATAAAATGGACAACCAACAAGGACCTACTGTATAGCACATGGAACTCTGCTCAATGTTATGTGGCAGACTGGATGGGAGGGGAATTTGGAGGAAAATAGCTACGTGTATATGTATGGCTGAGTCCCTTTGCTGTCCATTTGAAACTATTGCAATATTGTTAATCAGCTATACTTCAATACAAAATAAAAAGATTTTTAATAAAGTTATCTACATTAGTTGTTTTACTTCTAGAACCCTTAAAGAACAACCAATGATGCTCTAGATCAGCATAAAATTCACTCTCATAGATAAGAATTGTGAAAAAGTGTTTAGAAAGCTCTGAAAAAACTAATTTTGACTTCCAAATTGTTAGTTTGTTATAGTTTGTGTGTGAATTTTTACCACTTAGAACATACCCTCATATTAATGTATTTCAATTTTATACGTTAAATGGAACACTGAGTTCCACAGGGAATAAATTTATAAATTTCATTTATGCATAAAACCTTTTTTTAAGTTTATTTTTTTTTTATTAAGGATAATTGCTTTATAGAATTTTGTTGTTTTCTGTTAAACCTCAACATAAATCAGCCATAGGTATACATATACCCCTTCCCTTTTGAAACTCCCTCCCATCTCTCTCTCCATCCGACCCTTCTAAGTTGATACAGAGCCCCTGTTTGAGTTTCCTGAGCCCACCCATTTAAAAGATAATCATATTTAACCCTTAAATCTGCAAATAGATGTGACAATATATTTTAGGTTATTTTCTATATCTTGTCAGGTTGACTGTTTTGATAACTGTTCTATTTTTAATTGTTAGGTAAATGAATCATTTTGGTTGGACCAAAGTGACAAGCAGAACTAGATTAGAAAAATCAGTCATTTTATGGTTGAATCTGCTACTTGATATAAACCTAGGTTATTAGGCATCATAGCCTGCTCTGTAACTTCTCTTTTTCTGGGTCTTAACCCTTATATAGTCACATGTGTAGATTCAGACCTTTGATTTCCACAGTTGGCAGCCCTGAGCAAAGTAGTAAACAAGTTAATTACTCCGGGTAGAATGTCCTTACCCTTAACATCTCCAGTGAGTTCACATGCCAGTGAATCCTTTGGTTGATGATATTACATGGGACATTCATCTCAAGATCCGTCCCATTTCCAATGTTGCCTTGTTGGTGAATTACTTTCTTTTTATCCTGGAAGGACTTATGCCCTCTTGTTCTGACACCCTTTCTCTGATTAAATATCTTTAGCAAAGGATCTGCTAAATGCATGCCCTATGATCTAACAGGCTGTCCTCTGTGAGAATGCACTGAGTTCCACAGGAAATAAATTCAAGAATCAAAGACACGGACATTTAAAGGAGTCATTCTGGCCTTAGGAACCAATTAGCAGAAATGCAGAGTGTAGGGACATTCCTAGCACCCTTTCATGCATGCATGCAATGGAATCAGCATCTCTTCTCTTCATCTATTTATTCTCCATTATCCACACACCTATTGACTTCAAGTCCACCTGCCACTTAAAGTCACACGCTTAGTCTCCAAAAAGCATCTCCATCTCCCTTTCTCTCATTCAAAATTTTACTCTTCTACTCACTATTCCTCTCTACTTTCTTTTTTTAGTTAACTGTCAACCTTAATTTTCTTTTCTATGCTTCCCTAGAGGATCACTCCTAAGGATCACACACTGTTTCTTCCGTTTCACCTTCCCTTTAAGAGCAAAATCAAATTCTAATTACTCTGATGGTTGCTGAAGGAGAGGAAATATAGTTTAGAAGAAAATATGTCCATGGTATACAGAGAGGGGCTTTGTTGTTTATTGGTTATTGACTAATCATGATGGATGGAACATTCTTTCCTTTATAGAATTTTACATGGTTAGAGGAACCCACAATTCACAGCTATTTCTGAGAAGATTTTCTTAAGTATTCCAAATTTTATCACTTCTGTGAAATTTCTTTAATATCACTTTCAAGTCAATAAGTAGGTAAAAGAAGACAGGTATTTTCTGGTTTAAAGGCAGTGTTTTAACAGGCAACTCACAAAATACATTTGTTGAGTCTATGTGGAACTTTGAATTTGTGAAATGGTTTATCAAAAGAATAAACTCTGAATCATTCGAGATGAAACTTCTTATGACATATGATAAATACAAGCAAGGTAAATGTTATGTCATGAAGTAGACCATTTTCCTTTGCTTCCTCACCATAATTTTCTAGTTGAATCCATAATTGCGCAGTTTGACAATGTATTTATTTCTTTGCTTTTGACCATTTTCCTGGGTTAATCCAGCCAAACAGATAGAACTATTTTTTGTTGTCATCCATACAGGAAAATCCAGAAATTGTTAGGCAGGTAGGTTTCTTATGCTCAGGAAGTTCCCCCGGATTTTTCATTTCAGCCAGTTATGGGAGCTGGGAACAGGAGTTCTCTGTTTCTCTGTAACATGAAGGACCATTCTCTGCCCTTTCTATGTCGTCCTTTCCCAAAGGACCTGGTACAAGCAGATTTCATGGATCTCTGTAGACACTTCTGTTGCCCTGGTGCCTGCTCTGGTCTCTGATCAGAATGAGCTATGCATGGGAGTGGTGGGAGGAGTGTGTTACTGAGATTTGCATGTTTCTGCTTTGAAGTTGAAATAGCAAGTTGTATCTGGAGTTTAGATTTGACATAAATAATTTTGCTTACCTTGCCTTATACAATTCTCAAGAGGACAGTGTGAGGTTGATGTGTTATCATCATAAATAAGGGAACTTGGCTTCCTTGTCAAATAACTGACTGTATGCATATGTTTAATTTTGGGCTCTTTATTTTGCTTTATGGTGTATATATCTACTTTAATATTAACATCATACCATTTTTATTTCTATAGCTATGAAGCATACTTTGAAATCAGGGAGGTGAACCATTTCTCAGAAACATTAGCTGTTCAGTGCCTTTTTGAAGATTATTTTTTCTATTTCTGTAAAAATTCTATTGAATGTTTTTTTCCTTTTCCAGTGCTTTATTGGAATATAGTTGCTTTATAATATTGTGTTAGTTTCTGCTGTACAACATTGTGAATTGGCCATATGCATACATATATTCCCTCCCTCTTGAGCCTCCTCCCATCCTCCCATTTCATCCTCTAGGTCATCACAGCGCACCAAGCTGAGCTCCCTGGGCTATTATCTATTTTACACAATGGTAGTGTATACATGTCAATGCTACTTTCTCAATTCTTCTCAGTTCTTCCTCAAGCCTCCCTCTTTCCTTCTCCCTCCATATCCACAAGTCTGTTCTCTCATCTGTGCCTCTATTCCTGCCCTGCAAGTGGGTTCATGAGTACCATTTTCTAGATTCAATATATAAACATTAATATATGATATTTACTTTTCTCTTTTTGACTTACTTCACACTGTATGACAGACTCTAGGTTCATTCATATCACTTTAACTGACAATTTCATTCCTTTTCATGGCTGAGTAATATTCCATTGTATATATATTATATATAACACATCTTCTTTATCCATTCATCTATTGCTAGACATCTAGATTTCTTCCATGTCCTGGCTGTTGTAAATAGTGCTGCAATGAGCATTTGGGTACATGTGTCTTTTTGAGTTATGATCTTCTTGAATGTATAGATGACTCTGGTACTCTGAATATTTTAATAACATTAATTTTTCTAACCCATGAGCACAAGATGTCTTTGCATTTGTTTGTGTCTTCTTCAGTTTCTTTTATCAAATTCTTGCCATTTTGGTTGTATAGATCATTCACATTTTGTTTAAATTTATTCCTAGTAGTATATTCTTTTGTGTTCTGTTGTGAATGGGATGGTCTTCCTTGTTTCTTTATCCAGTGCTTTACTGTTAGTGTTTATAAATATTAGCAACGAATTTCTGTCGGTTGATCTTGTATCTTGCAACTTTACTGAATTGTTAACTAATTACAAGAGTTTTTTGGTTAAGTCTAGGATTTTCAATGTATATCCTATCACTTGCAAATACTTCTGTCTTTCTGATTTGGATGACTTTTATTTCTTTATCTTTTGTAACTACTCTGGCTAGGACTTTCAGTACTATGTTGAATAAAATTGGTGAGATTAGGCACATTTATCTTATTTCTGGTCTTAAAGGAAAAACTTTGAAACTTTCACCATTGAGTATAACGTTAGCTATGAATTTGTGTTTTATAGCCTTTATTATACTGAGGTATATTCTTTCTGTACCTAAATTGTTGAAGATTTTTTCTGTGAAAAGAAAATGTTGCATTTTGTAAAATGATTTTCTGCACCTACTGAGATGATTCTAATATTTCCATCTTTCATTCTATTAATGTGGTGTATCACATTTATTTATATGTTTCTGTTGAACCATCCTTGAATCCCAGGGTTCAATACTATTTGATCATTGAGTGTGATCCTTTTAATGTGCTGTTGAATTTGTTTTACTAGTATTTTGCTGAATTTTTACACCTGTATTCATCAGGGATATTGGTTTATAATTTTCTTTTTTGTAGTATCATATTTGATTTTGATTTCAGGTTAACTCTGGTATTGAAAAATGAGTTTGAGAGTTTCCTCCAATTCAGTTTTTTGGAAGAGTTTGGAAAGAACTGACTTTAATTGTTTTTTACTGCTTTGGTAGAGTTAACCAGTGAAAGCATATGGTTCTGGGCTTGTTTGTGTTGGGAGGTTTTTGGTTACTGATTCAGTCTCCTTTCACATTACTGGGGTTTTTTCTGATTTTGTATCTCTACTTGATTCAGTCCTGGTAGACTGTATATTTCTGGAAATTTATAAGTTTCTTATAAGTTGTTTAATTTCTTGGCATATAAATGCTCATAGGTGACTCAGGATCATTTGTATTTTTGTGTTATCGAAGGTAACATCTCCCTTTGTTATATCTGATTTTTTTTTTTTTAGGTATTTGCCTTTTCTTCATTGTCTAGCTAAAAGTTTCTTTTTTTTTTTTTTTATCTTTTTTTTTAAGCCAGCTATTAGATTCATTGATCTTTTGTATTGTTTTTCTGGTCTTTGTATATTTATTTCTGCTCTGATCTTTCTTTCTTCCCTTTTGCTAAATTTGGACTTAGTTTGGTTTTTTTTTAGCTCCTTGAGGCCTAAAGTTTGGTTTTTTTATTTGACATATATTTTTTCTTAATATATACATTTATAGATAAACTTCCTTTTAAGAATTGCTTTTGCAGCATCTCAAAGCTTTTGGTGTGTTGTGCTTCCATTTTCATTTATTTAGTAATATTTTATACTTTCTCCTTTGATTTCTTTTTTGATCCATTGGTTGTTCAAGAATATTTGTTTAGTTTCCATGTTGTAAAATTTCCAGCTTTTCTCTTCTTATTGATTTCTGCCTACATACCATTGTTGTTGGAAAAGATACTTGGTATGATTTCAGTTTTCTAAAATTTGCTAAGGCTTTTTTTGTGGCCTAGATTATGATTTATTCTGGTGTACTTAGAAGAATGTGTAATCTGATGCTGTTGGATGGAATGTCCTATAAATGTCTGTTAAATACATTTGGTCTAAAATGTGGTTGAATTCCAATATTTTCCTACTAATTTTCTATCAGGATGACCTACCTATTCTGAAAAGTGGATTATTGAAGTTCACTTTTAATAATAATAATCAATAATAGCAATTAATAATCAATAATTGATTATTATTATATTGTTGCCTATTTCTGCTTTTAGATCTGTAGTATTTGTTTAATAAATTTAGGTGCTCTGATGTTGGGTGTGTATATGATTACTACATCTTCTTGATGTATTGACTATGCAGTGATCTTCTTTCTTTCTCTCTTGTTACTATTTTTAGCTTGAAGTCTATTTTGTCCGATGTAAGTGTGGCTACTCCCACATTATTTTGTTTGCTACTTGCATGAAATATCTTATTTCATCCCTTCACTTTGAGCCTATGTTTGTCTTTAGTGAATTGTGACCTTTTTAGTCAGCATTTAGTTGGGTCTTTTCCATCTAGTCACTCTGTGCCCTTTGATTGTGAAGAAACTAAATTTCTAGTTAAAAATATTCCAGCTAAGAAAAATTTAGTTCATGATAATGTCACTATTAAATTCTAACAAATTACTAATGAAGAAATTATATAAATTCTATGTAAACTCCTTCAGAAAATTTTAAAAGATGGACTTGTTCCTAAAGCATTCTATGAGCCTAGTTTTATCCTGATACCAACACCAAAGATATTATAAATATATATATATGTAGATTAATATCTCTCATGAACATAGATACAGAATTTCTACAACTTTAGAAAATCACATCCAGCAGTATATAAAAAAGAAAATATATCATGAACAACAGAGTTAATATGAAAGAAAGACAAGCATGATTTTATCCGTAGACACACAAAGCATTTGACAAAATTCAACATCCATTTTTGAATTAAAAAAAAAAAAAAAACACTCTCCCTAAACTAGAAATAGAAGAGAACTTCCTCAAACTAGTAATGAAAATTTGTGGAAAACCTACAACTAATATCACACATAATTATGAAAGAAAGACTACTTTCTCACTAAGATCAGAAATAAGATTATCTGCTCCTGACACTTGTATTCAGCATTGTACGGAGGCACTGGCAATGCAACCCAGCAAAAAAAAGGGAACAAAGGCATTCAGGTTGGACATAAGGAGACAGATGAATTTAACAAAAGGTCAAAGAGAAGTCACTGGATAAGGTGCTACAACAGTTGGGTATTTATATAGAAAATAATTTACATTGTTATTATTATAAATAATATACAAAATTAACCATATTAAAATTATCTCTAAATGTAAAACCTAAATCTATAATACTTCTAGATGAATTCATAGGAGAAAATATTTTTCACATTGAGATGGGCAAGGATTTTGTAGATATGACACCAAAGCAAAAGCCATAAAAGAACAAATTGATTAATTGAACTTCATTAAACTTACCTTCTGCTCTTTACAAATCACATATGACTGTATAAAGAGCTTTGCAGCCTTAACAATAAGAAAACAAAAGCCTAATTAAAAATATGAAACTGATATGAACATATACCACACCAACGAATATACCCATGATAAATAAGCACATGAAAAGAGGACCAATATAACTAGTCATTAAGAAAATATAAATTAGAATTTAAACAAATATTTATATACACCTATGTTCATAGCAGGATTATTTATGATATCCAAAAGGTAGCAGCAATGCAAGTGACCATGAATAGCTGAATGGGATGTTTATTCAGCTTAAAAAGAGGAAATTCTGATCCATGCTACAAGTCAGATAAACCTTGATGATATTATGCTATGTGAAGTAAATCAATTACAAAAGTACAAATACTGTATGATCCCACTTGTGTGAGGTACATAGAATAGTATGATTTATAGAGTTGGAAAGTAGAATGATGCTTAGCAGGTAGGGGCTAGGGGCAAGGGAAATGGAGCATTATTATTTCATGGATACAGTGTTTTAGTTTGCAGGATGAAAATATTTCTGGAATTAGGTGGTAGTGAAGGTTGCAGAGCAATATAAACATACAAAATGCTACTGAATCATGCAATTAAAAATATTCAAAATGGTAAATTTTATGTTGTGTATATATTTTACCATAATAAAAAATTTAGTAACCTCAACAAATGTAAATCATAATTGAATTCCAATAACGCACATCTAGTGGAAAATTAAAATTGGAAAAGTGGACCATACAAAGATGACATGAAAGACTTGGACTCTCATGTTCTGCTGAGTGGGATTGTAAAATTGTACAGAGTATTTGGCAAAGAGTTTGTTAGTCTCCCTCTCTTTTTTTTTGGTTAAAAACTGTTTATTGGTCAAAAAAGTAGAAAGTGACAAAATTATTGCATAGGGAAAATATGCTAGTAATTTAAAAACAGGCTAGATAATAAAGAAAATTTACACATATTAATTGGTGGAAGGCTGAGAAAAATCTATCTTTACTGACTTTGGAGGCCTTGCATAAGATCAATGGCAGGGTAAATGTTATTGTATTGGTCTTGTTCTGAGCCTGTTTACTAGCTCTAGGAAAAAAAGTGGACAGACATTACTTGTACTCTGGTATGCCTAAGAGTAATAAACAAGATAAATAACAGACTCAAGTCCTCAAATCATGATAATGTTATGTGAAAAGAAAATATGTGAAAGAAAACATATATAAAATTTAGAATAACACTTTAAGCATGTAGTATTTGGGTTTGTTAAAGATGGTATGGATACTGTGAAAAAGATTGAATCATTTGGTTCTCCTCAAGGGTCTGTTAGTCGAAGAATTATCATCACAGAATGTGGACAGATATAAAATCATTGTTTTCCATAGTAAATTTTACCTGTATAAAAGTTGAATTGAGGCCTAGCTGTTTTGACAACATGGTAATTATGTTCAGCTTTTGAAAATGGACGTTTCCAATGTACAAATGTAAAATTGCAGCTTATAGCTGTTGTCACTTTCTAATGTGTTATAATTGACCTTGCATGGTGTGAAATAAAAGTTTAAACACTGGTGTGTAAAAAAAAAAAAAAAAGTTAATTTTAAAGTAGGACTGCACACACCAAGATATATGGTTGCCCCTGAAAATTTTATAGTAATAACTGACTTATCCAACAAATTTTTGTAAGTTCAGAGGAATACTGGCAGTATTCATTTTTTTTCAAACTATTTTATTGAGGTATTACTGACATACACAGTACTGTAGGTACTTGATGTTTGCAACCTTATGTTTTGGTGAAAAGTATATACCCATGAAATCATCATCACTATCAATGTCATAAAGTTTACCCATCATTTACAATTGTTTCTTCCTCCTTGCATTTTTAGTTTGTTGGCTGTCCTTTCGTGGTAAGAGCAATTGGCATAGTATTTGCACTTTTATAAAATTTAAAGTATATAACAACATTGTTAGTTAAAGACCCTATATTATATATTTGGTCTGCAGAAATTATTTATTTTGCCTAGCTGAAACTTTGAAGTCTTTGGGTCAGCACTTCCCCTCTTCTCCTCCCCACAGTGAAAGTTACTCAGTCGTGTCTGACTCTTTGCGACCCCATGGAATGTTAGCCTGCCAGGCTCCTCAATCCATGGAATTCTCCAGGCAAGAATACTGAAGTGGTAGCCTACGCCTTCTCCAAGGGATCTTCCCAACCCAGGGATCAAACCAGAGTCCCCTGCATTGCAGGCGGATTCTTTCCCAGCTTCTTTACCAGGGAAGCCTCTTTTTTCCACAATCCCTGGAAATTACTAATCTAATCTCTTTCTAAGTGTTTGGCTTTCTCAAGTTTTACATATAAGTGAGATCATACTTAGGATCTCATAATAACAATCCAGACATCCTGGAATGTGAAGTCAAATTGGTCTTAGGAAGCATCACTATGAACAAAGCTAGTGGAGGTGATGGAATTCCAGTTGAGCTATTTCAAATCCTATTGGCTGCACTCAATATGCCAGCAAATTTGGAAAACTCAGCAGTGGCCACAGGACTGAAAAAGGTCAGTTTTCAGTCCAATCCCAAAGAAAGGCAATGCTAAAGAATGCTCAAACTACTGCACAATTGCACTCATCTCACATGCTAGTAAAGTAATGCTCAAAATCCTCCAAGCCAGGCTTCAGCAATACATGAACCGTGAACTTCCAGATGTCCAAGCTGGTTTTAGAAAAGGCAGAGGAACCAGAGATCAAATTGCCAACATTCTCTGGATCATTGACAAAGCAAGAGAGTTCCAGAAAATCATCTATGTCTGCTTTATTGACTATGCCAAAGCCTTTGACTGTGGATCACAATAAACTGTGGAAAATTCTGAAAGAGATGGGAATACCAGATCACCTGACCTGCCTGTTGAGAAACCTGTATGCAGGTCAGGAAGCAACAGTTAGAACTGGACATGGAACAACAGACTGGTTCCAAATAGGAAAAGGAGTACGTCAAGGCTGTATATTGTCATCCTGCTTATTTAACTTATATGCAGAGTACATCATGAGAAATGCTGGGTTGGAGAAAGCACAAGCTGGAATCAAGATTGCCAGGAGAAATATCAATAACCTCAGAAATGCAGATGACACCACCCTTATGGCAGAAAGTGAAGAAGAACTAAAGAGTCTCTTGAAGAAAGTGAAAGAGGAGAGTGGAAAAGTTGGCTTAAAGCACAACATTCAGAAAACTAAGATCATGGCATCTGGTCCCATCACTTCATGGCAAATAGATGGGGAGACAGTGGAAACAGTGACAGACGTTATTTTTCTGGGCTCCAGAATCACTGCAGATGGTGATTGCAGTCATGAAATTAAAAGACGCTTGCTCCTTGGAAGGAAAGCTATGACTCACCTAGACAGCATATTAAAAAGCAGAGATGTTACTTTGCCAACAAAGGTCTGTCTAGTCAAGGCTATGGTTTTTCCAGTAGTCATGTATGGATGTGAGAGTTGGACTATAAAGAAAGCTGAGCATGGAAGAATTAATGCTTTTGAACTGTGGTATTAGAGAAGACTCTTGAGCGTCCCTTGAACTGCAAGGAGATCCAACCAGTCCATCCTGAAGGAGATCAGTCCTGGGTGTTCATTGGAAGGACAGATGTTGAAGCTGAAATTCCAAGATTTTGGCCACCTGATACGAAGAGCTGTCTCATTTGAAAAGATCTTGATGCTGGGAAAGATTGAGGGCAAGAAGAGAAGGAAACGACAGAGGTTGAGATGGTTTGATGGCATCACAGACTCGATGGACTTGAGTTTGGGTAAACTCTGAGAGTTGGTGATGGACAGGGAGGCCTGGTATGCTGCGGTTCATGGGTTGCAAAGAGTCAGACACGACTGAGTGACTGAACTGAACTGAACTGAGATCATACAGTATTTGTTTTCCTGGTCTGGCTTATTACAGTTAGCATAATGTCTTCTAGGTCTATCCATATTGTCACAAATGGCAGTATTTCCTTCTTTTTAAAAAAGACTGAGCAGAGACACAGTCTGAGATTGTGGAGAACAGTGTAGAGATTTCTTAGAAAACTGGAAATAGAACTGCCATATGACCCAGCAATACCACTTCTGGGCATACACACGGAGGAAACCAGATCTGAAAGAGACACGTGCACCCCAATGTTCATCACAGCACTGTTTATAATAGCCGGGACATGGAGGCAGCCTAGATGCCCATCAGCAGACGAATGGATAGGGAAGCTGTGGTGCATGTACACCATGGAATATTACTCAGCCATTGAAAAGAGTTCATTTGAATCAGTTCTAACGAGATGGATGAAACTGGAGCCCATTATACAGAGTGAAGTAAGCCAGAAAGATAAAGAACATTACAGCATACTAACACATATATATGGAATTTAGAAAGATGGTAATGATAACCCTATATGCAAAACAGAAAAAGAGACACAGAAGTACAGAACAGACTTTTGAACTCTGTGGGAGAAGGTGAGGGTGGGATGTTTCGAAAGAACAGCATGTATATTGTCTATGGTGAGGCAGATCACCGGCCCAGGTGGGATGCATGAGACAGGTGCTCTGGCCTGGGGCACTGGGAGGACCCAGAGGAGTTGGGTGGGGGGGGTGGGATGGGGGATCGGGATGGGGAATACGTGTGGCTCTATGGCTGATTCATGTCAATGTATGACAGAACCCACTGGAATGTTGTGAAGTGATTGGCCTCCAACTAATAAAAAAAAGAAAAAAAAAGAAAAAAGACTGAGCAATATTCCATTATATGTGTATGCCACATTTTCTTTCAGTTCTCCTGTCAGATGGGCATTTGGGTTATTTCTGTATCCTGACTATTGTGAAAAATGCTGCAGTGAACATGGGAATGCAGACATCTCTTTGAGATACTAATTTCATTTTCATTTTAAAAAATTTAAATTTATTTATTTTTAATTGGAGAATATTTGCTTTACATTATTTTTGTTGGTTTCTGCCATATATCAACATGAATCAGCCATAGGTATACGTATTCCCCTACCTCATGAACCCCTCTCCCACCTCCCACCAACCACCCCATCCCACCCCTTTAGGTTGTTGCAGAACTCTAGATTTGAGCACTAAGCGTCATAGAGCAAATTACCATTGGCTATCTAATTTTACATATGGTAATGTATATGTTTCATTATTACCTTCTCAATTTGTCCCACCCTCTCCTCCTGCTGTGTCCACAAGTCTGTTCTTTAAACTGGATCTCCATTGCTGCCCTGCAGATATAGGTTCATCAGGACCATCTTTCTAAATTCCATTTATATGTATTAATATACAACACTTGTTTTCTGTTTCTGACTTACTTCACTCCTATTAACAGGTTTAGATTCATGCTCCTTGTTAGAACTGAATCACATGCATTCATCTTTATGGCTGAGTAATATTCCATTGTGTACATATACAACAATTTCTTCATCCATTCATCTGTCAATAGACATCTATGTTGCTTCCATGTCCTGGCTATTGTAAATGGTGCTGCAATGAACATTGGGGTACATGTGTCTTTTTCAACTATGATTCCCCAGGTTATATGCCCAGTAGTGGGATTTTTGGGTCATATGGTAGTTTTATTCCTAGTTTTAAGGAATTCCCATACCATTATTCATAATAGCTGTATCAATTTGCATTCCCACCAACAGTGCAAGTGGGTTCCCTTTTCTCCCCATTCTTTCCAGCATTTATTATTTGCAGGTTTTTTTTGACTGGTCATTTTTTCTGATTGGCCTTTCCTGAAGAACTTTGGACAGAAGTTCATGATATTGTACAAGAGGCAGTGATCAAGACCATCCCCAAGGAAAAAAGAAATGCAAAAAGGCAAAATTGTTGTTTTAGGAGGCCTTACAAATAACTGAGAAAAGAAGGGAAGTGAAAGACAAAGGAGAAAAGGAAAGATATATATACCCATTTGACTGCAGAGTTCCAAAAAATAGCAGGGAGAGATAAGAATGCCTTACTCAGTGATCAATGCAAAAAAATAGAGGAAAACAATAGAATGGGGAAGACTAGAGATATCTTCAAGAAAATTAGAGATACCAAGGGAACATTTCATGCAAAGATGGGCACAATAAAGGACAGAAACGGTATGGATCTAACAGAAGCATTATTAAGAGGTGGCCAGAATACACAGAACAATACCAAAAAAATCTTCATGACCCAGATAACCACAATGGTGTGATCACCCACCTAGATCCAATCATCTTGGAATGCAAAGTCAAGTGGGACTTAGGAAACATCCCTATGAACAAAGCTAGTGGAGGTGATGGAATTCCAGTTGAGCTATTTCAAATCCTAAAAGATGATGCTGTGAAAGGGCTGCACTCAATATGCCAGCAAATTGGGAAAACTCAGCAGTGGCCAGAGGACTGGAAAAGATCAGTTTTCATTCCAATCCCAAAGAAAGGCAATGCCAAAGAATGCTCAAACTACTGCACAATTGCACTCATCTCACACTAGCAAACTGATGCTCAAAATTCTCCAAGTCAGGCTTCGGCACTATGTGAACCATGAATTTCCAGATGTTCAAGCTGGATTTAGAAAAGGTAGAGGAACCAGAGATCAAATTGTCAACATCCGTTGGATGATTGAAAAAGCAAGAGAGTTCCAGAAAAACATTTATTTCTGATTTATTGACTATGCCAAAGCCTTTGACTGTGTGGGTCACAATAAACTGTGGAAAATTCTGAAAGAGATGGAAATACCAGGCCACCTGACCTGCCTGTTGAGAAACCTGTATGCAGGTCAGGAAGCAACAGTTAGAACTGGACATGGAACAACAGACTGGTTCAAAATCGGGAAAGAGTACATCAAGGCTGTATATCCTCATCCTGCTTATTTAACTTATATGCAGAGTACATCATGCAAAATGCCGGGCTGGAAGAAGCACAAGCTGGAATGAAGATTGCCACAAGAAATATCAATAACCTCAGATATGCAGATGACATCACCCTTATGGCAGGAAACGAAGAAGAACCAAAGAACCTCTTGATGAAAGTGAAAGAGGAGAGTGAAAAAGTTGGCTTAAAGCTCAACATTCAGAAAACTAAGATCAGGGCAATCACTTCATGTCAAATAGATGGGGAGACAATGGAAACAGTGACAGACTTTATTTTTTTGGGCTCCAGAATCACTGCAGATGGTGACTGCAGCCATGAAATTAAAAGACGCTTGCTCCTTGGAAGAAAATCTATGAGCCACCTAGACAGCATATTAAAAAACAGAGACATTACTTTGCCAACCAAGGTCCATCTGGTCAAAGCTATGGTTTTTCCAGTAGTCAGGCACAGACATGAGAGTTGGACCATAAAGAAGACTGAGTACCAAAGACTTGATGCTTTTGAATTGTGGTGTTGAAAAAGACTCTTGAGAGTCCCTTGGACAGCAAAGAAATAAAACCAGTCAATCCTAAAGGAAATGGACCCTGAATATACATTGGAATGACTGGTACTGAAGCTGCAGCTCCAATATTTTGGCCACTTGATGCAAAGAGCTGACTCATTGGAAAACACTCTGATACTGGGAAAGATTGAATGGAAAAGAAGAAGGGGGTGGCAGAGGATGAGATGTTTGGATGGCATCACTGACTCAGTGGACATGAATTTGAGCCAACTCTGGGAGATAGTGGAGGACGGAAGAGCCTGGTATGCTGCCATCCATGGAGTCGCAAAGAGTCAGACATGACTTTGCAATTGAACAACAACAAACTGTAGGCATATTTTCAATTTTTTGAGGAACCACAATACTGTTAACATAGCAATTAGACCTTTTTACAATCTCGCCACCATACACGTGTGTTCCAGTTTCTCCACATCCTCATCAATACTTCTGATTTTCTTGTTTTCATTTGTATTGGTAAGGATCCTAATGGATGTGAAATGATATCTCATTGTGGTTTTGATTTTCGTTTCTTTAATGATTAATGATATTCAGCATTTTTTTCACATGCTTGTATGTGATTTGTGTATCATTTTTGAAGAATAGTCTAGTCAAATCTTTTAGCTACTTTTAAATTCAGTTATTTGTTTTTTATTATTGTTGAGTTGCAACAGTTATATGATTTGCAAATATATGCTCTCATTTCATTGATTGCTTTCTCTTCTAATGCATGGAAAGGTATAAGTTAATGTAGTTCAATTTCTCTATTTTTCCTTTTGTTTCCTTGCTTTTAGTGTCACATCCATTATATCCTTGACAAGTCCAGTGTCATCAAGATGCTCCGATTTGTTTTTCTAAGAGTTTTACTATTTTTTTTCAGTGTTACATTTAGGTCTTTAACTTGTTTTGAGTTAATTATTGTGTATAGTGTAATATAAGAGTTCAACTGCATTTTTTATGTGGATTTCCAGTTTTACCCACACCATTACCTGAATAGATTTTTAAAAATCTATTGAATGGTCTTATCATCCTTGTCAAAGATCATAAATGCCTGGACTTGTTGCACAGTATTCTATTCCATTGGTATACATGTCTGTCTGTATTTAATACTGCAATATTTTGATTTCTGTAACTTTGTAATATAGAGCAGAAGTAGATTTTTTTGGAATCCCCTTGTGATCCAGAAGATGTTGGTAATTTGATCTCTGGTTCCTCTGCCTTTTCTAAATCCAGCTTGAACATTAGGAAGTTCTCAGTTCACATATGTACTGCTGATGCCTAGCTTGAAGGATTTTGAGCATAATCTTGCTAACATGTGAAATGAATGAAATTATACAGCAATTTGAACATTCTTTGGCATTGCCTTTCTTTGGGATTGGAATGAAAATTGACCTTTTCCAGTCCTGTGGCCACTGCTGGGTTGTCCAAATTTGCTGGCATATTTAGTTCAGTTCAGCTCAGTTGCTCAGTCATGTCCGACTCTGCAACCCCATGAACCACAGCATGCCAGGTCTCCCTGTCCATCACCAACTCCCAGAGTCCACCCAAACCCATGTTCACTGAGTTGGTGTTGCCATCCTACCATCTCATCCTCTGTTGTCCCCTTCTCCTCCTGCCCTCAATCTTTCCCAGCATCTAATATGACCCTTCAACAGCATCATCTTAGGATTTGAGTTAGCTCAGCTAGAATTCCATCACCTCCACTAGTTTTGTTAGTAGCAATGCTTCCTAAGACCTACTTGACTTCACACTCCAGAATGTCTTGCTCTAGATCAGTGACCACACCATCACATCATGGTTATCTGGGTCATTACAAGGTTTTTTGTACAGTTCTTCTATGTATTCTTGTCATCTCTGAGATATCTGTATGCAGGTGAGGAAGCAACAGTTAGAACTGGACATTGAACAATGGACCAGTTCAAAATTGGGAAAGGAGTATGTCAAAGCTGTATATTGTCACCCTGTTTATTTAACTTACATGCAGAGTACATCATACAAAATACTGGGCTGGATGACTCACAAGCTGGAATCAAGATTGCTGGGGAAAATATCAACAGTCTCAAATATGGATATGACACCACTTTAATGGAAGAAAGTGAAGAGGAACTAAAAAGCCTCTTGATGAAGTTGAAAGAGGCGAGTGAAAAGCTGGCTTAAAACTGAACATTCAAAAAACTAAGATTATAGCATCCAGTCCCTCACTTCAAGGCAAATAGATGAGGAAAAAGTAGAAATAGTGTCAGATTGCATTTTCTTGTCTCCAAAATCATTGTGGACAATGACTGCTGCCACAACATTAAAAGACACTTGCTCCTTAGAAGAAAAGCTATGACAAACACAGTGTATTAAAAAGCAGATACATCACTTTGCCGACAAAGCTATGGTTTTTCTGGTAGTCATGTATAGATGTGAGAGTTTGATCATAAAGAAGGCTGAGTACCAAAGATCTGATACTTTCTAACTGTGGTACTGGAGAATACTTTTGAGAGTTCCTTGGACAGCAAGTTCAAGCCACTCAATCTTAAAGAAAGTCAACTCTGAATATTCATTTAAAGGACTGATGCTGAAGCTGAAGCTCCAATACTTTGGCCACATCATGGGAAGAACCAATTCATTGGAAATAGATCCCAATACTGGGAAAGATGGAGGGAAAAAAGAGAAGCGGGCAACAGAGGATGAGATGGTTGGATGGCATCACTGACTCAGTGGACATAAGTTTGAGCAAACTCAGGGAGATGATGAAGGACAGGGAAGCCTGGTGTGCTACAGTTCATGAAGTTGCAAAGGGTCAGACACGACTTAGTGACTGAACAACAACTTTGTAATGTATCTTGAAATCAGAAAGTGTGTGGCATCCAAGTTTGTTCCTTTTTAAGATTTTGACTATTGACTGTCCCTTGAGATTTCGTATGAATTTTAGGATAAGTTTTCAAAAAATCTTCAAAAATACCATTAGGACTCTGAAAGAAATTGTCTTGTATCCATAGATCACTTTGTATAGTCTCGATATCTTAGCAAAGTTAAATCTTTCAATCTGTAAACATGGCATATCTTTCCATTTATTTGGGTCATTATTTATTTAGAGTGGTACAAAAGTAACTGTGGTTTCAGACTATGAGTTTTAAAAATCACTATAAATAGGCTCAAACACATCTTTACTAATCAAAATAGAAACCGTTACACTCAACACTTTTTTTGCCAGTGAGAAATAAGTCTGTTTATTCCTGTAGTGTAAAAATCTATGCTTCACAATTTGACAAATCCTTGGAAAGTGTTTTCTGCCTCCTGCTGGTTGTGGAAGCATTTTGCCTGCAGAAAGTTGAGATGCTTGAAGGAGCGGCAGTCAGTTGGTGAGAGGTCAGATGAATATGGTGGTTGAGGCAAAGCTTTGTTATCCCAATTCATTCAACTTTTGAAGCATTGATTGTGCAACTTGTGGTGGGGCATTGTAATGGAGAAGAATTGGGCCCATTCTGTGCAACAATGCCAGCTGCAGGCATTGCAGTTTTCAGCGCATCTCATTGATTTGCTGAAAATACTTCTCGGATATAATGGTTTTGCCAGGATTCAGAAAGCTGTAGTGAGTGGATCAGAGAGGCAGTAAACCACCAAACAGTGCCCATGACCTTTTTTTAGTGCAATTTTGGCTTTGGGAAGTGATTTGGAGTTTCTTCTCAGTCCAGCCACTGAGCTAGTTGTTGCCAGTTGTCGTGTAAAATCCACTTTTTGTTGCACATCACAATCCAATCAAGAAATGGTTCTTTGTTGCTGCCTAGAATAAGAGAAGATGATATTTCAAAATGATGATGTTTTTTATTTTCAGCCGGCTCACAAGGCACCCGCTTTTCAAACGAATTTGCTTCAAATATCGAATGACTATAGATTGGTTGACATTGAGTTCTTTGGCAACTTCCTGTGTAGTTGTAATAGGATCGGCTTTGATAATTGCTCTCAATTGGTCATTTTCAACTTCCAAAGACAGCCACTACTATCCTCATTTTCAAGGCTCTCCTCCTTTGCAAAACTTTTTGAATAACCACTGCACTGTACATCCATTAACAGTTTCTGGATCAAATGCATTGTTGATGTTGGACGTTGCTTTACAACCTATTTTGAACTTGAATAAGAAAGTTTCTTGAATTTGCTTTTTGTCTACCATCACTTCTGTAGTCTAAAATAAATACAAAATAACTGGGGGATAGTGAAGGAGAGGGAAGCCTGGTGTGCTGCAGTCCATGGGGTTGCAGAGTCGGACACAACTTGGTGACTGAACAACAACAACAAACAGCAAGTAATGTCATTTTCAAGAAACATAAAGTGAGAAATGCACATTGAAATGATGTGTAACATAACTACACCTATTTAAGAATGTATTCCAATGCCAAATGTCAGTGTTCATCCATGTAAAATCACAATTATTTTTGCACCAACCTAATACTTGGCAGGAGGAGAAGGGGATGACTGAGGATGAGATGGTTGGGTGGCATCACTGACTCAATGGACATGAATCTGAGCAAGCTTCAGGAGTTGGTGATGGACAGGGAGGCCTGGCGTGCTGCAGTCCATGGGGTTGCAAAGAGTCAGACATGACTGAGCGACTGAAATGAACTGAACTGAATACTTTCAACAGTATTTTGTAGTTTTCAGCAATGTTTTGTAATTTTCACCCTCTAAATTAGTTTAGTTTCATCCTCTAACTATAAAACAAACAAACAGAGATGAACAATACACTGGAAGGCATCAATAGCAGAATAAGTGATGCAGAATAATGAATAAGTGACCTGGAAAACAGGATGGTGGAAATCAGTGCTGCAAAACAGAATATAGAAAAAAGAATGAAAAGGATAATAAATGAAGACAGCCTAAGAGACCTCTGGGACAACATTAAATGCACCAACATTTCCATTATCAGGTTCCTGGAAGGAGAAGAGAGAGAGAGGACCTGAGAATATATTTGAAGAAGTACTAGCTGAAAATGTCCTTAATATGGGAAGGGAGATAGTCAACCAAGTCATGAAGAGCAGAGAATCTTAGGCAGGATGAACAAAAAGAGGAACACACTGAGACACATAGTGTTCAAACTGACGAAAATTAAAGACAAAGATAAAACATTTAAAGCATCAATGGAAAAATGACAAATAACACATAAAGGAAGTGCCATAAGGTTATCACCTGATTTTTCAGCAGGAACTCTGCAAGCCAGAAGGAATGAGCATGATATATTTAAACTGATGAAGGGGAAAAAACCTAAAACCAAGAATACTCTACCCAGCAAGACTCCCATTTGATGGAGAAATGAAAAACTTTAAAGACAAGCAAAAGTTCAGAGAATTCAGCACCACCAAACCAGCTTCACAACAAATGCTGAAGGAATGTCTCCAGGCATGAATGGAGATGAGTTTACTTCTTCCTTCCCAATTTGAAAGCTATACATTTGTTTATTTATTTATGACTACTCCATCCAGATTTTCATCACTATGTTGAAAAAAATGGTGAGTGTGCACATCAGTGTTTTGTTCCTAATCTTAGAAAAACAAGTTTAGACTTTCATCATTGCGTACGATGTTCACCCTGGGATTTTCACATACGGCCTTTATTATATTCAGGTAGTTTCTTTCTAATTCTAGTTTATTGAGTGTTTTTTTAATCATGAAAAGATGTTAAATGTTGTCAAATCATTTTCTACCTCCACTGACATGATCATGCATTTTGTTCCCCTCCCATTCTGTAATGAAGGGAGTTATGTGTTCACTTGGTTAATTTTAAAATTTTTGTTATTACTTCATAATGTAAATACCTTGCATATTTTATTTTCTGGGGAAATCTGTCTTCAATTTAAATATTTTGTTCAAGTATAGTTGATTTCCAATGTTGTTTTATTTTCTGGTATGCAGCAAAGTGATTATTATTTATATTCTTTCTCATATTCTTTTCCATTATAGGTTATTATAAGATATTAAGTATTGTTTTCTGGGCTATACAGTAGGATCTCGTTGTTTATCTATTTAGTATACAGTAGTGTGTATCTGTTAATCCCAAGCTTCTAATTTATCTGTCTCTCTTCTTCCCCTTTGATAACTGTTTGTTTGTTTTCTATGGCTGTGAGTCTGTTTCTATTTTGTAAATAAGTTCATTTGTATCATTGTTTTTTAGATTTCACATATAAGCGATATCATATGATATTTGTCTTTCTATGTCTGAATTACTTCACTTAGTATGATAATCTCTAGATCAATCCATGTTGCTGCAAATGTCAATATTTAATTTTTAATGGCTGAGTAATATTCCCTTGTATATATGTACTGTGTCTTCTTTATCCATTCATCTATCAATGCAAATTTAAGTTGTTTTATGTCATGGCTGTTGTAAATTGTGCTGCAATGAACACTGGTGCACATGTATGTTTCAAATTAGAGCTTTTGTGTTTTCCAAATGTATGCTCAAGGGTGGGATTATTGAATCATATGATAATTCTATCTTTAGTTTTTAAGGAATTTTCATAGTGTTCTCTATAGTGGATGTACAAATTTACATTCCCATCAATAGTCTAGGAGCATTCCCTTTTCTTCACACCTTCTCCAGCATTTATCATTTGTAGACTTTTTGATGATGGCCAGGCTAACTGGTGTGATTTGATACTGCATTGTAGTTTTGATTCGCATTTCTCTAATAATTAGTAACCTTGAGCTCCTTTTCATGTGTGTTTCTTTTTTGGCCATATGTATGTCTTCTTTGAAGAAATGTTCTCTTTGCTTCAGTTTTCTGCCCATTTTTCAATTGAATTGTTTGTTTATTTGATATTGAATTATAATAGCTGTTTGTATATTTTGGAAATTAAACCCATGTGAGCTGCATCATTTGCAAATATTTCCTCCCAGCTCATAGATTATCTTTCATTTTATATATGGTTTCCTTTGCTGTGAAAAAGCTTTTAGATTTGATTAGGTTCCTTTTATTTTTGCTTTTGTTTCTTTTGCCTTGGGAGATTTACTTAAGAAATTATTGCTGCAATTTATATTAGAGAATGTTTTCCCTATGTTCTCTTCTAGGAGTTTTATGGTGGCAAGCCTTATTTTTAAGTCTTTGCATCATTTTGAGCTTATTTTTGTGTATGGTGTGGAGGAACTTTCAAACTTCGTTGATTTACCTGTGCTGCCCATCTTTCCCAACACTCATTGCTTGATGCACTGTCTTTTCTTAATTGTATATTCTTGCATCCTTGGTCAAAAAATGAATAACTGTAAGTGTGAGTGTTTACTCCTGGGCTTGCTATTCTGTTCCACTGATCTATGTGTCTGTTTTGCCAATACCATGCTTTTTTTTTATTACTATCTCTTTGTAGTATTGTCTGAAGTGTGGAAAAGTTACTCCTCCAGCTTTATTCTTTTCCCTCAGAATGGCTTTGACAATTCTGGATCTTTTGTGGTTTTATATAAATTTTAGGATTATTTGCTCTAGTTCTGTGAAAATATCATGGATAATTTGATAGTGCGTTGCATGTGTGATCAGTCATGTCCTAATCCAACTCTATGGTCTCATAAGTGGCAGCCCACCAGGCTCCTCTATCCATGGAATTTTCCAGGCATATATACTGGATTGGGTTGCCATTTCCTACACTATGGGATCTTCCTAACACAGGGATCAAACCAATGTCTCTTGCATCTTCTGCATTGGCAAGCAGATTCTTTATCACTGTGCCTTCTAGATCACATTAAATTGTAGAATGCTTTGAGTATTATGGACATTTTGACAATATGAATTCTTTCAATCCAAAAGCATGGATTATCTTTCCATTTATTTAAATTACCTTTAATTTCCTTTATCAGTGTTTAATAGTTCTCAGCATAGAGTCTTTCACCTCCTTGATCAGGTTTATTCCTAGGTATTTAATTTTTTGATGTGATTTTAAAAGTTTTTGTTTTTTTTACTTTCTCTTTGTGATATTTCATTATTAGTGTGAAGATATGCAACAGAGCTCTGTATGTTAATCTTGTATCCTGCTACCTTGCTGAGTTTGCTTATCCTTTTTAATAGCGTTTGTATGTAATCTATAGGGTATTCTATATGGAGTATCTTGTAATCTGCATATAATGACAATTCTACCTCTTTTCTTCCAATATAGGTATATTTTATTTTATTTTCTTGTGTGACTGCTATCACTAGGACTTCCAATACTATGTTGAACTGAAGTGGTGAGAGTGAGCATCTTGTCTTATTTCAGATTTTAGCAGGAATGGTTTCAGCTTTTCATTGATGAGTATTATGCTGGCTGTGAGTTTGTCATGCAGAGCTTTTTATTGTGCTATGTTCCCTCTATTCCCACTTTGGTGAGAGTTTTTATCATGAATAGATGTCTAATTTTATCTAATGATTTTTCTGCATCTATTTAGATGATCATGTGGTTTCTGTGGTGTATCATGTGTTTCATGTGATCATGTGTTTCGGTGATGTTTCATGTGGTGTATCACACTGATTGATTTGCATGTGTTGAATCATCCTTGTGACCCTGGGATGAATCCAACTTGATCATGGCATATGGTTCTTTTTATGTGCTGTTGGACTCAGTTTGCTAAAGTTTTGTTCAGAATCCTTTCATCTATATTAATCAAAGATATTGGCCTATGTATATATTTTTGGGAGTGTATTTGTCTGGTTTTGGAATCACAGTGATTGTGGTCTCTTAGAATGACTTTGGGAATGTTCCTTTTCATTCAATATTTTGGAAGAGCTTGAAAAGTATTGGTATAAGTTTTTCTTTGTATGTTTGATAGAATTCCCCAGTGAAAACATTCAGTCCTGGACTTCTGTTTGCAGGGAGTTTTTTTTTTTTTTTTAAACTGAAGATTTTATTGCATGTCTAGTGATGGATTTGTTCTAATTATCTAGTTTTTTCTTGACTCAGTTTTGGTCAGCTGTATATGTCTAGAAACTTTCTACAAGCATGTCCGTTTGTTTTAGGTTGTGCAATTTGTTGGCAAATGTTCATAGCATTCTCTTATAGCTTTTTTTTTTGTCTTTTGGAGATATTTGTTATTATTTTTTCTCTTTCATTATGTTTTATTAATTTGAGATCTCCATCTTTTCTTTCTTCTTATATGTATGTATACATGTACATATATATATATCCAGTTCCAGTTCAATCACTCAGTTGTGTCCACCTCTTTGCAACCCCATGAACTGCAGCACGCCACGCCTCCCTGTCCATCACCAACTGCTAGATTCTACCCAAACCCATGTCCACTGAGTCAGCGATGCCATCCAGCCATCTCATCCTCTGTCGTCGCTTCTCCTCCTGCCCTCAACCTTTCCCAGCATCAGGGTTTTTTCAGATGAGTCAGCTCTTCGCATCAGGTGGCCAAAATATTGGAATTTCAGCTTCAACATCAGTCCTTCCAATGAACACCCAGGACTGATCTCCTTTAGGATTGACTGGTCGGATCTCCTTGCAGTCCAAGGGACTCTCAAGAGTCTTCTCCAACACCACAGTTCAAAAGCATCAATTCTTCGGCAGTCAGCTTTCTTTATAGTCCAACTCTCACATCCATACATGACTACTGGAAAAACCATAGCCTTGACTAGATGGATCTTTGTTGACAAAGTAATTATATATATATATATATATATATATATATATATATATATATATATATACACATATATGTATATGTATATGTATATATAACCCCTACCTCCACTCCTCCAACCTCACATTCTAGGTAATCACAGAATGCCAGACTGGGCTCCTGTATTATGCAGCAACTTTCCATTAACTCTCTATTTCACATGTATCATGTGTATTTTTTTTAAGAACTAATTCAATCATCACCTTGAGGTCCTTTGCATACACAGCTTCAACAGAAGCATTATGATTTTACATTTTGAAAAGTCATTATTTTCACTCAGTCTTATGCGGCCTCATGGAAAATAAAAAAGATTCCTTTGGGATGGATATTAGAGGCCTTGATAATCTGAGTTTAAAAAAGCATTTTCATAATTGAATATGGTCTGTATTCACCTTTTCCTTCTCACATATGGAATTTTCCCATTTGCCTGTGAATCCTCCCAATTCAAGCATCTCTTAAGTCAGCTTAACTAGAACAGAATGACTAACCATAGCACCAGTATTTAGGGAAGAATCTGAAAAATATGATTTTTGCCAGTTTCCCAGAAGTCACCCTAGTCTGTGTAAAGTTTAAACCTATTATTAAGTTAATTCCTAGTACTATTTGATGCTGCACAAGGAGAGACACAAGGTCATGATGGGGGAGATTGTTAAGAAACAGCTTGCAAGAAGTGGTTTATTTTAAATAGTGGAATATCTTCTGTTTAGCAAACACTTGGTAAGATTTATAAACTCTATAAACAGAAACAGTATTGTGGAACAATTTAAAAATATAACCTCTAAAAGATCAGTGCCAGGGTTTGAAGTGCATGCCAAATGACTACATCTACCTGATATCCTTGGTCTAGAGGAATCGTCCTTTGATGTCTCTCTTCTTTTCTTTTTAAAATTGGACTAAAACATATCCACAACACAGGAATGATGTGCAGATTAAAAGAATTGCTGAGTATATATTTTAGAACATTGCACAGGCAACAGTGTTAAATGCATGCATTAGGCATAATTAGAAGTTTCCTTTGCACAAGAGACGGTGTCACAGCCTTCAGATGCGTTATAAATCAGGGCTGTGCACATTCACATAGCCCATCAGAGTGATCCTGCTATATCCATTTCTGCTTCATTGACTATACTAAAGTCTTTGTGTGGCTCACAACAAACAGTGGAAAATTCTTCTAGAGATGGGAATACCAGACCAACTTACCTGCCTCCTGAGAAATGTGTATGGAGGCCAATAAGCAACAGTTAGAACTGGACGTGGAACAATGGGCTCATTCCAAATTGGGAAAGGAGTATGTCAAGGCTGTATCATGTCACCTTGCTTATTTAACTTATTTTATTGTCCTCCATATAAATTCCCCTGAGGGAAGAAACAAAGCTCTGGCCAACCACTCTTCCCACCTCAGTGTGGTAAGCCTTACATGATGTAGAGTACATCATGTGAAATCCTGGACTGGATGAAGCTGGAATAAAGATTGCAGGGAGAAATATCTATAACCTCAGATATACACATGACACCACCCTTATGGCAGAAAGCAAAGATGAACTGAAGAACCTCTTGATGAAAGTGAAAAAGGATAGTGAAAAAGCTGGCTTAAAACTCAACATTCAAAAAACAAAGATCATGGCATCTGGTCCCATCACTTCATGGCAAATAGATGGGGAGACAATGGAAACAGTGACAGACTTTATATTGCGGGGCTCCAAAATCACTGCAGATGGTAACTGCAGTCATGAAATTAAAAGATGCTTGCTCCTTGGAAGAAAAGCTATGAAAAACCTAGACAGCATATTAAAAAGCAGAGACAAAAAAAAAAGTAGAGACATTACTGACAAAGGTCCGTACAATCAAAGCTATGGTTTTTCCAGTAGTCATGTATGGATATTAGAGTTGGACCATAAAGAAAGCTGAGCGCCAAAGAATTGATGTTTTTGCACTGTGGTGTTGGAGAAGACTCTTGAGAGTCCCTTGGACTGCAAGATCAAACCAGTCAATCCTAAATGAAATCAGTCCTTTATATTCATTGGAGGGACTGATGCTGAAGCTGAAGCTCCAGTACTTTGGCCACCTGAGGCGAAGAACTGACTTAGAAAAGACCCTGATGCTGTGAAAGATTGAAGGCAGGAGGAGAAGGGGATGACAGAGGATGAGATGGTTGGATGGCATTACTGACTCAATGGACATGAGTTTGAGCAAGCTTCAGGAGTAGGTGATGGACAGGGAAGCCTGGAGTGTTTGAGTCCATGGAGTTGCAAAGAGTTAGATATGACTGAGGGACTGAACTGAATGATAAAATTGAGAACTCCTGAAATCATCTGAAAAGTGCAAACCTGAATATACCAATATGGTACAAATTAGAGTGTATTGATGGTAAGTGTAGGATGTGATTGAAAAGCTATGTCATGTGTGCATGGTTAGTTTCTCAGTCATGTCTAACTTTTTGCAACCCCATGAACTGTAGCCTGTCAGGCTCCTCTGTCCATGGTGTTTTTCAAGCAAGTATCCTAGAGTGGGTAGTCATTGCTTTCTCCAGGGGATTTTCTCAACCCAGGGGTTAAACCTGACTCTCCTGCTTTGCAGACAGATTCTTTACCATCTGAGCCATCAAAGCAGCTAGAAAAGGTACATTAGGACCATGTTATTTACCAGGTTATCTTGAATCTTGTAAAGCTTGTTGAATATATATGCCTAAGTCAGTTTCCTTAAGAATTTGATTTGTAGGGAGGAGCCAAGATGGCGGAGGAGTAGGACGGAGAGACCACTTTCTCTCCTAGAAATTCATCAAAAAAATAACAGAACGCAGAGCAAACTTCACAAAACAACTTCTGATCGCTAGCTGAGGTCATCAGGCACCCAGAAAAGCAGCCCATTGTCTTCGAAAGGAGGTAGGACAAAATATAAAAGATAAAAAGCGAAACAAAAGAGCTAAGGACGGAGATCCGTCCCGGGAAGGGACTTAATAGAGGACGTTCCCAGACACCGGGAAACCCTCGCACTGGCGGGCCTGGGGGAAGTGTTGGAATCTCAAGAGTTTGAATCTGACTGGGAGGGATAGAATAAATAAAACCCACAGATTACGAGCCTAAAAGCAACTCCCAGCAGAAAAGTACCCCAGACGCCCGCATCCGCAACCAGCAAGTGGGGGCGGAACGGAGAGGAGCTGGCGGCATTACTTGGGGCTGGATCCGGGCATGAGCGCCCTGAGGACAATCAGAGGGAGCTTTTGTGAGTTGCCAGCTTGAACTGTGGGATTGCAAAAGAGAGAGAGAAAATTAACCGGCCAGAACACACTGCCGGCCGTTCGCAGAACAAAGGGACCGAGATTCTGGGCGGCCGAAGTCCGCCGGGAGGGTCGCGGCGAGACGGAGGGCGGGGGCGCCCGACCGTCGCGGGCAGGAACTGGGGCTGGGGACGCGGAGGGCAGAGGGCGCGCACGCCCGACTGGCGCCGGCGGGGACTGAGACTCGGACCGCGCAGGGCAGAAGACGCGCCGCACCCGGGGAGAGAGCGCCCGTCAAGCGCCTGGCTGCCTGGGCCGCTCGGGCGGCGTGGGGCCGGAGCGCGGGCCCAGCTTTGTGTGCCGCGCTTTTGTGAATCGCCCGAGGGCTGGAGCCGCACGCAGCGTGGCGCGCGCTTCATACAGAGCAGCCCGGAGCCTGAGCAGCGCAGACCGAGAAAAGAGCGCAAGGCTCTCCCGGGAGCGCCGGCCCCTCCCCGCACGGCCCCTCCCCGCACAGCCCCTCCCCGCAGCGCGACGGAACTAGCTACCTGAATAAGAATCCACCTCCGCCCCCTGTGTCAGGGCGGAAATTAGGCGCGGAAGAGACCGGCAACAGAACCCAAATAAACAAAGGGAACCACTTCAGAAGGGACCGGTGCAACAGATTAAAATCCCTGAAGAAACTACCGACTGACTACACCGGAAGGGCCTGTAGATATCGAGAAGTATACGCTGGAACGAGGAGCTATCTGAAGCTGAGCCGAACCCACACTGACCGCAACAGCTCCAGAGAAATTCCTAGATATATTTTTTCTTTTTCTTTTCTTTTCTTTTTTTTTTTAAGTAAGGAAAAAAAAAAAAAAAATTTTTTTTTTTCTTTTTTCTTGGTTCTCTTTTATTTTCCTTTAAAAATTCCTTATTACTCCCCCATTACTCCTTAACTTTCATAGATTTTTACGATTTTTTTTAATTAGGCAAAACAATTTTTTCTTTCTTTTTTTCTTTTTTTTTCTTTTTCTTCTTTTTTTTCTGTTCTTTTTTCTTCTTCTCTTCTATTTTCTTCTTCTTTTTCTCTTATTTCTTTTAAAGCCCTCTAGCACTCCTTTTACTACACCTTAATTTTCATTTTCAATCCACTATAACCTTACAGAAGAAAGGGAAAAAAAAAAAAAAGAAGAAGAGAAGCCCTATTTTTATACCAAACTTCATATATATTTCTAAAATTTCTTTTGTGTGTTTTGGTTTTTGTTTTTAATATAGTATTTTTAAGAGTCTAACCTCTACTCTAGATTTTTAATTTTTGTTTTTCAGTATATGATATAAATTGTGAACATTTAAGAATCCAATATTCAGCTCCCATTTTTATTCACGAGTGTGTTGATTATTCTCTCCCAATCTTGACTCTGTTTTCTACCTCAGAACACCTCTATTTCCTCCTTTCCCCTTCTCTTCCCAATCCAATTCTGTGAATCTTTGTGGGTGTCTGGGCTACGGAGAACACTCTGGGATCAGACAACTTCGTAGATCTGTCTCTCTCCTCTTGAGTCCCCCTCTTTCTCCTCCTGCTCATCTCTATCTCCCTCCTCCCTCTCCTCTTCTCCATGTAACTCGGTGAACCTCTCTGGGTATCCCTAACGGGGGAGAAACTTTCCACCATTAACATAGAAGTTTTATTATCAGTGCTGTATAGTTGGAGAAGTCCTGAGACTACAGGAAGAATAAAACTGAAATCCAGAAGCAGGAGACTTAAGCCCAAAACCTGAGAACACCAGAAAACTCCTGACTACATGGATCTTTAAGTAATAAGTGACCGTACAAAAGCCTCCATACCTGCACCGAAACCAACCACCACCCAAGAGCCAATAAGTTTTAGAGCACGACATACCACGCAAATTCTCCAACAACGCAGGAACATTGCCCTGAACGTCAACATACAGACAGCCCAAGGTCACACCTAACACATAGACCCATCTCAAAACTCATTACTGGGCACTCCATTGCTATCCAAAGAGAAGAAATCAAGATCCGCATACCAGAACACTGACGCAAGCTTCGCTAATCAGGAAACCTTGACAAGCCAATCGTCTAACCCCACCCACTGGGTAAAACCTCCACAATAAAAAGGAACCACAGACCTGCAGAATACAGAAAGCCCACTCCAGACACAGCAATCTAAACAAGATGAAAAGGCAGAGAAATACCCAACAGGTAAAGGAACATGAAAAAAGCCCACCAAGTCAAACAAAAGAGGAGGAGATAGGAAATCTACCTGAAAAAGAATTTAGAATAATGATAATAAAAATGATCCAAAATCTTGAAAGCAAAATGGAGGTACAGATAAATAGCCTGGAGACAAAGATTGAAAAGATGCAAGAAATGTTTAATAAAGATCTAGAAGAAATAAAAAAGAGTCAATTAAAAATGAATAATGCAATGAATGAGATCAAAAACACTCTGGAGGGAACCAAGAGTAGAATAACGGAGACAGAAGATAGGATAAGTGAGGTAGAAGATAAAATGGTGGAAATAAATGAAGCAGAGAGGAAAAAAGAAAAAAGGATCAAAAGAAATGAGGACAACCTCAGGGACCTCTGGGACAATGTGAAACGCCCCAACATTCGAATCATAGGAGTCCCAGAAGAAGAAGACAAAAAGAAAGGCCATGAGAAAATACTCGAGGAGATAATAGCTGAGAACTTCCCTAAAATGGGGAAGGAAATAGCCACCCAAGTCCAAGAAACCCAGAGAGTCCCAAACAGGATAAACCCAAGGCGAAACACCCCAAGACACATATTAATCAAATTAACAAAGATCAAACACAAAGAACAAATACTAAAAGCAGTAAGGGAGAAACAACAAATAACACACAAAGGGATTCCTATAAGGATAACAGCTGATCTATCAATAGAAACCCTCCAGGCCAGAAGGGAATGGCAGGACATACTGAAAGTAATGAAAGAGAATAACCTACAACCTAGATTACTGTACCCAGCAAGGATCTCATTCAGATATGAAGGAGAATTCAAAAGCTTTACAGACAAGCAAAAGCTGAGAGAATTCAGCACCACCAAACCAGCTCTTCAACAAATGCTAAAGGATCTTCTCTAGACAGGAAATGCAGAAAGGTTGTATAAACGTGAACCCAAAACAACAAAGTAAATGACAACGGGACCACACCTATCAATAATTACCTTAAATGTAAATGGGTTGAATGCCCCAACCAAAAGACAAAGATTGGCTGAATGGATACAAAAACAAGATCCCTATATATGCTGTCTACAAGAGACCCACCTCAAAACAAGGGACACATACAGACTGAAAGTGAAGGGCTGGAAAAAAATATTTCACGCAAACGGAGACCAAAAGAAAGCAGGAGTCGCAATACTCATATCAGATAAAATAGACTTCCAAATAAAGGATGTGAAAAGAGACAAAGAAGGACACTACATAATGATCAAAGGATCAATCCAAGAAGAAGATATAACAATTATAAATATATATGCACCCAACATAGGAGCACCGCAATATGTACGGCAAACACTAACGAGTATGAAAGAGGAAATTAATAGTAACACAATAATAGTGGGAGACTTTAATACCCCACTCACAACCATGGATAGATCAACTAAACAGAAAATCAACAAGGAAACACAAACCTTAAATGATACAATAGACCAGCTAGACCTAATTGATATCTATAGGACATTTCACCCCAAAACAATCAACTTCACCTTTTTCTCAAGTGCACACGGAACCTTCTCCAGAATAGATCACATCCTGGGCCATAAATCTGGTCTTGGAAAATTCAAAAAAATTGACATCATTCCAGTCATCTTTTCTGACCACAGTGCAGTAAGATTAGATCTCAATTACAGGAAAAAAATTGTTAAAAATTCCAACATATGGAGGCTAAATAACACGCTTCTGAATAACCAACAAATCATAGAAGAAATCAAAAAAGAAATCAAAGTATGTATAGAAATAAATGAAAATGAAAACACAACAACCCAAAACCTATGGGACACTGTAAAAGCAGTGCTAAGGGGAAGGTTCATAGCATTACAGGCACACATCAAGAAACAAGAAAAAAGCCAAATAAATAACCTAACTCTACACCTAAAGCAATTAGAGAAGGAAGAAATGAAGAACCCCAGGGTTAGCAGAAGGAAAGAAATCTTAAAAATTAGGGCAGAAATAAATGCGAAAGAAACTAAAGAGACCATAGCAAAAATCAACAAAGCTAAAAGCTGGTTTTTTGAAAAAATAAACAAAATTGACAAACCATTAGCAAGACTCATTAAGAAACAAAGAGAGAAGAACCAAATTAACAAAATAAGAAATGAAAAGGGTGAGATCACAACAGACAACACTGAAATCCAAAGGATCATAAGAGACTACTACCAGCAGCTCTATGCCAATAAAATGGACAACTTGGATGAAATGGACAAATTCTTAGAAAAGTATAACTTTCCAAAACTGAACCAGGAAGAAATAGAAGATCTTAACAGAGTCATCACAAGCAAGGAAATCGAAACTGTAATCAGAAATCTTCCAGCAAACAAAAGCCCAGGACCAGATGGCTTCACAGCTGAATTCTACCAAAAATTTAGAGAAGAGCTAACACCTATCTTACTCAAACTCTTCCAGAAAATTGCAGAAGAAGGTAAACTTCCAAACTCATTCTATGAGGCCACCATCACCCTAATTCCAAAACCAGACAAAGATGCCACAAAAAAAGAAAACTACAGGCCAATATCACTGATGAACATAGATGCAAAAATCCTTAACAAAATTCTAGCAAACAGAATCCAACAACATATTAAAAAAATCATACACCATGACCAAGTGGGCTTTATCCCAGGAATGCAAGGATTCTTTAATATCCACAAATCAATCAACGTAATACACCACATTAACAAATTGAAAGATAAAAACCATATGATTATCTCAATAGATGCAGAGAAAGCCTTTGACAAAATTCAACACTCATTTATGATTAAAACTCTCCAGAAAGCAGGAATAGAAGGAACATACCTCAACATAATAAAAGCTATATATGACAAACCCACAGCAAGCATCACCCTCAATGGTGAAAAATTGAAAGCATTTCCTCTGAAATCAGGAACAAGACAAGGATGCCCACTCTCACCACTACTATTCAACATAGTGTTGGAAGTTTTGGCCACAGCAATCAGAGCAGAAAAAGACATAAAAGGAATCCAGATAGGAAAAGAAGAAGTGAAACTCTCGCTGTTTGCAGATGACATGATCCTCTACATAGAAAACCCTAAAGACTCTTCCAGAAAATTACTAGAGCTAATCAATGAATATAGTAAAGTTGCAGGATATAAAATTAACACACAGAAATCCCTTGCATTCCTATACACTAACAATGAAAAAACAGAAAGAGGAATTAAGGAAACAATACCATTCACCATTGCAACAAAAAGAATTAAATACTTAGGAGTATATCTACCTAAAGAAACAAAAGACCTATACATAGAAAACTATAAAACACTGATGAAAGAAATCAAAGAGGACACAAACAGATGGAGAAACATACCGTGCTCATGGATTGGAAGAATCAATATTATCAAAATGGCTATTCTACCCAAAGCAATCTATAGATTCAATGCAATCCCTATCAAGTTACCAACGGTATTTTTCACAGAACTAGAACAAATAATTTCACAATTTGTATGGAAATACAAAAAACCTCGAATAGCCAAAGTAATCTTGAGAAAGAAGAATGGAACTGGAGGAATCAACCTGCCTGACTTCAGACTCTACTACAAAGCCACAGTGATCAAGACAGTATGGTACTGGCACAAAGACAGAAATATGGATCAATGGAATAGAATAGAAAGCCTAGAGATAAATCCACGAACCTATGGACACCTCATCTTTGACAAAGGAGGCAAGGATATACAATGGAAAAAAGACAATCTCTTTAACAAGTGGTGCTGGGAAAACTGGTCAACCACTTGTAAAAGAATGAAACTAGAACACTTTCTAACACCATACACAAAAATAAACTCAAAATGGATTAAAGATCTAAATGTAAGACCAGAAACTATAAAACTCCTAGAGGAGAACATAGGCAAAACACTCTCCGACATAAATCACAGCAAGATCTTCTATGACCCACCTCCCAGAATATTGGAAATAAAAGCAAAAATAAACAAATGGGACCTAATGAAAATTAAAAGCTTTTGCACAACAAAGGAAACTATAAGTAAGGTGAAAAGACAGCCCTCAGATTGGGAGAAAATAATAACAAATGAGGAAACAGACAAAGGATTAATCTCAAAAATATACAAGCAACTCCTGAAGCTCAATTCCAGAAAAATAAACGACCCAATCAAAAAATGGGCCAAAGAACTAAACAGACATTTCTCCAAAGAAGACATACAGATGGCTAACAAACACATGAAAAGATGCTCAACATCACTCATCATCAGAGAAATGCAAATCAAAACCACAATGAGGTACCATTACACGCCAGTCAGGATGGCTGCTATCCAAAAGTCTACAAGCAATAAATGCTGGAG
Source organism: Muntiacus reevesi (assembly GCF_963930625.1). NCBI lineage: Eukaryota > Metazoa > Chordata > Mammalia > Artiodactyla > Cervidae > Muntiacus > Muntiacus reevesi. Next base: position 220,890,617 of record NC_089249.1, read on the forward strand.
AGGGTGTGGAGAAAAGGGAACCCTCTTGCACTGTTGGTGGGAATGCAAACTAGTACAGCCACTATGGAAAACAGTGTGGAGATTTCTTAAAAAACTGGAAATAGAACTGCCATATGACCCAGCAATACCACTTCTAGGCATACACACTGAGGAATCCAGATCTGAAAGAGACACGTGCACCCCAATGTTCATTGCAGCACTGTTTATAATAGCCAGGACATGGAAGCAACCCAGATGCCCATCAGCAGATGAATGGATAAGGAAGCTGTGGTACATATACACCATGGAATACTACTCAGCCGTTAAAAAGAATTCATTTGAATCAGTTCTAATGAGATGGATGAAACTGGAGCCCATTATACAGAGTGAAGTAAGCCAGAAAGATAAAGATCATTACAGTATACTGACACATATATACGGAATTTAGATAGATGGTGGCGATAACCCTATATGCAAAACAGGAAAAGAGACACAGAAGTACAGAACAGACTTTTGAACTCTGGGGGAGAACGTGAGGGTAGGAGGTTTTGAAAGAACAGCATGTATATTATCTATGGTGAAACGGACCACCAGCCCAGGTGGGATACATGAGTCAGGTGCTCGGGCCTGGTGCACTGGGAGGACCCTGAGGAGTCGGGTGGGGAGGGAGGTGGGAGGGGGGATCGGGATGGGGAATACGTGTAACTATATGGCTGATTCATGTCAATGTATGACAAAACCCACTGAAATGTTGTAAAGTGATTGGCCTCCAACTAATAAAATAATATTTTTAAAAAAAAAAAAAAAAAAAAAAAGAATTTGATTTGTGAGCTCTGGGAAATTTGGATATTTATGTTATGATCAGTCAAGTAGTGTAACACTGTTAAATAGGAATTCCCCTGTTGCCATTGTAGTATGGTTCACATTACTTGAAATCTGAAAGAAAAAGTGTCATTTCTTTAATATTGTTGAAAACTGAAATCCAGAGTTAAATTTTTCCTAATAGCACCAGCATTAAATGGGGAACAATAGAGAATATGACTTCTTTAAAAAAAAAAAAAAGTGACATCATCTTTTCACTATAAACATCAGCTTTCTCCATAGAACCTTCCTCAGAGCCCCCAGTACCTCCTTGTTCCTCAGGCTGTAGATAAGGGGGTTGAGCATGGGGGTGATAATAACATCAAACACAAAGAGACGCTGGTCCACATCTGCGGGGAGAAAGGAACCTGGGGTCATGTAGATGATCATAGCTGGACCGAAGTAGAGGCTCACTACACTGAGGTGGGAAGAGCAGGTGGCCAGAGCTTTGTGTCTGCCCTCAGGGGAGTTCATATGGAGGACAGTGAGAAAGATGAGGATGTAGGAGGTCAAGATGAGTCCAAAAGGCATGAGTAGGAAAACAATGCCAGATGCCAACACCACCTTCTCGTAGGTTGAGGTATCCTCACAAGAGAGCTTCAGAAGGGCCATAACCTCACAGAAGAAATGGTGAACCTCCCTGGAGTCACAAGTAGAGAAATTCATGGCATAAACTGTGTGCATAAGGGAGATGAGCATACCCCCAACCCATGAACCAATGGCCATTTGCAAACAGACTCTGGGGGTCATGATGACTGGGTATCTGAGGGGGTTGCAGATGGCCAGATAGCGGTCAAAGGCCATGAGTGTCAGGAGAACACACTCAGCCACTCCTAGCATCAAGTAAAGAAAGAGTTGGGCTCCACAGCCAATACGAGAGATGAAACTCTGTCCAGAGAAGAAATCAGTGACCATCTTGGGGACAGTGGTGGAGATTAAGGTGAGGTCCATGAGGGAGAGCTGGCTGAGCAGGAAGTACATGGGAGTGTGGAGGTGGGCATCACCCCAGATCAGTAGGGCCAAGACTGAGTTTCCAGTGATGGCTACCACAAGAATGAAGAGGATGATGGCTATGAGGAGGCCAGGATGCCTGGAGTCTGAGAAGAGGCCCAGGAGAATGAAATCAGTAATGGAGGATTCATTTCCTTGCTGCATGTCTTTGACCTGGAGGATCAGGGGAGAAAAACACCAACAATGAGACTGCTCTTCTCATGTAAATACACCACTGACTTTTATCTTTTCCTGAAAATCAAATATTTATGAAGTGAATTCAAGTGGGCTCGCAAAGAGTCGGACACGACTGAGCGACTGAACTGAACTGAACTGAATGTATTTAAATGCCAGAAAGATTAATGGTTTGGCCTCTACTGCTGTTTAAAAATACTATCTAGCAAGCCATCTGACAGGATAGACAACATAAATGAAGACTGTATCTCTTGATCATATTGTTTAGTATTGTTTGGCACATTGTTGCTATAATTTCACAAGGATTGCAAGTGAGATTTTCATACAGTATGAAAATTCCCATACAGCTTGGTGGTGTGATATACAGAGAATATCCAGACATCTTCCAAAGTGGTTTGTAATGCACAACTGGTGGGGTCTGGTATCTCTGCTGATTTACTGCATATACACTGACCTAAGTCTAGATTTGTCCTTAAAGGACTCATAGATCACTAAGCAGGTGACCTAATCTGTCATGGGGAGGAAGTTTTATAGCTCTAGTCATTGAGATTCTTCTAGAATCCTTGAGATTGACTTACACTGGCTTTCAGAATCCTCATGATGCTTTAGGTAATGCAAACTGTTTAGAGGGATACTGGCGTTGCTTTTTCATGATTTCCCTGTCATATTAATTTTCTCATACAATAATATACACCCATTTGAGCAAGTGCTTCCATAGCTTTCTGTATTATTTAATCTAAAATATTAGCTTTGTTTCTTTGTTATTGGCATTTGTGCCATCTCATTATGGATGAGGATAAGGCACAGAAAAAATTAGAGAAAGAGTTATGGCTAAGAACTGTATTAATACAAAATAGGGAAAAAATGTGTTCATAGACCCTTAACAGCAATTTCTTATTCTTTTTTTTACTTCGTCTTTTTTTTAAAGTATGGCTCATCACCATTTTTTAAAAATTTAGTTTATTCATTTTAACTGGAGGCTAATTACTTTACAATATTGTAGTAGTTTTTGCCATACATCATCACCATTTTTAACTCACTACAATTATACATCCTACTACTAGAAAATAATCATGAAATGAGTAGAATTGTTTAACTCAATATTCTGGATATTATATTTACATGGTAGCAGATGTAGGTAAAATTATGATTATCCATCTTTAGCTATCCCATAAATATGGTATTAGAGTTTCATTTGTCAGCTTTTTATCTGATCACTTTGGAATAACATGACTGTGGGAATTACAATGAACGCAAATTTTCCAAACAGCACTCTGTAAGACATTTTATGAAATAGGTTGGTGAAACTTTGTATACTGTATCTCTCCCTAGGAGGCACTTATTAGCATATTAAAGATTGGAAATTCTTACATTAATAAATAAGTCTCTTTAGTTTTTTAATACAGAAGTTCTATGGTTTGACACTGAACTTTTTTTTCCAATTATACTTATTAGAGCTCCCTAGTCTCATTGATTAGTGAACTACTATTTTGGAAAATGAATGACACTTAAAGACTATAGCATTTGACAAAGATTTTTTCCCTACAAATTCTAAACTATAGCACAGTTTTAATTTTGACATAATTTTGAAGGTTTTTGTTTTTTATGTTCTTCCTGTTTGACCTTGGAGAGGAAAATCCAACTTTCGTTAGAAAAATGAGCAATAAGCAGTAAATAAATAGCACAAACAGAAATCACATGTATAAGTTATTTTTGTTAGTGTAAAAAGTATTTTAGCTCATTTGCCTTAAAATATAAATAAAAAATTATTTCAGTTGTCTTGGTTTTATCAGAAGCACAATAATTATTCAGTGAGTAAAAATAAATAACTTAGATTCCTATTACTGCCTAGTTATGTAGAAAGATGTTAAGAGGAGAATGTGGTAGAGAAGTGGGATGGAAAGAGGGGTGGGATTAAGAGGAAGGAGACATATGTATATTTATGACTGATTCACATTGTTATATGGCAGAAACCAACACAATACTGTAAAGCAATTATCCTCCAATTAAAAATAAATGGTATCACTAGTGGTAAAGAATCTGCCTGCGAATGCAAGAGACATGAGGGGATCAGATTTGATCCCTGGGTCAGGAAGATCCCCTGGAGTAGGAAATAGCACCCCACTCCAGTGTTTTTACCTGGAAAATTTTTTTTTCTTTTATTTTTTATTTTTCAGTGGGTTTTGTCATACATTGATATGAATCAGCCATAGAGTTACACGTATTCCCCATCCTGGTCCCCCATCCCACCTCCCTCTCCACCCGATTCCTCTGGGTCATCCCAGCCCACCAGGCCCGAACAGAATAGAAAGCCCAGAGATAAATCCACGAACCTATGGACACCTTATCTTTGACAAAGGAGGCAAGGATATACAATGGAGAAAAGACAGCCTCTTTAACAAGTGGTGCTGGGAAAACTGGTCAACCACTTGTAAAAGAATGAAACTAAAACACTTTCTAACACCATATACAAAAATAAACTCAAAATGGATTAAAGATCTAAATGTAAGACCAGAAATTACCTGGAAAATTTTATGGACAGAGGAGACTTGAAAGCTAAAGTCCGTGGGACTGCAAAGAGTTAGACACAACAGCAACTGGACATCAGGTACCAAAAAAAGAAGAAGAAGAAGAGAAGGTGGGATAAGGAAGGATAAGGGGGAAATCTCGGAAGTGGAGAGATATGATGGCAACACAGAATGACAAGTAATGGCTTGTGATGGAAGGCATGTCCCTTCCTTCCACCCGCTCCTGCCCGTCATTCCCATGCTCTGTCTGCCTGACCATTCTATTGAAAGCATATCACTTGCTTCCTTTATTCCTTCATATTCATTGTCACCATCTGAAATCTTAATATTATTTGCATGTTTGTCTATTGTTTTGTTTCCTGCATGAAAATATGGGGTTTTTGTAGGGCAAAGAATTTGTTTACTACTGTTTCCTCAGTAAAGTACCTGGCAGATAGCAGGAACTCAAGTGAAGTTTATGGGGCAATTGAATAAAAAGATACACAGAAGTGTGAAAAGCACCTATATAGAGAGAGAGTAGAAAAAGCAGAGATAGAGACCAGAGTTTCTAGCAGAGTATCATGTGATGTAAACTGCTCTATCACATGTCCCTACTTCTGACTTTAATGTTCTACTCTAAAAGGTACTCTTTACCTGTTGGCACTGCCCACTGATTTTCCAAAAACCAAGTTGGCCTCTGTCTTCAGCTTCTCAGCCTCCATCCTCTGTGCGTAACTGATGTCCTATGGCCGCTCAACAAGGAGTGGAGTGGAGCTGGCTTTGGATTGAAGGTAGGTGGCCTGTGCAAAGTCACAATGGACAGTATGACTTTTCCAACTCTGGATATGGCTGTCACACACATATTTCTAAGCCTGAAGGTTGAAAAGGTGATTTTCCTACTTGATACCATTGTTTTGAGATAAGGAAATGAACTGAGTTTACCTCACAGAAGAGCAGCTCGGGAGAGGATACTATGTAGTTCTGGCCTCATACATAATAGGCCTTCATGATTATATCTTGAATTTACAAATTCAAGCATTAATTTGGATGTACATTGTTGAATCTGTAAATCTGCAGCCAATATTTTAAATAATTGTCATGTGAATCAAATAATAAGTTACTTTAAAAAAATACTTGGCTTGGTTAGAATTTCATTCCAAAGTCTAGAATACAAGGAACTGTTAAACAACAAACATCTCTGGGAAACAAGGATTTCATCTATGATTAAAACACAAAGATTTTAGCTATTTTCTTTAAACTGACTAGTTACTAACTAACTAGTAGCTGATAAGTTTAGTGCCATTATAATCTATGTACATGTAAATAGAGATGTTCTATGAAACTATCTGACACAGGGTCTGACCATTCACTGAATTCTCATGCAGCTACTCAACTCTCCAAGAGGGTTTTGCCATACAGCAGGGAGTTAATCTTGAAGCACTTTGAAGGTATCCCCTCATATAGAGCATCACAAATTATTTCTCATCTTGGGTCTCTTCACATAAGCTGAAGACAATGACTTCTTTCTCCATTATGGGTTGACTTGTTATGTGTGTGGTCATCCTTGTTACCTCCTAAGGATTCTTGAGTCTTCTGTATCTTGCCTTGTACTGTGCAGCTCATCAAGCCAGACATTAGGCTTTTTATGTGTAGAGTAAAGTCTTATAACAGATGATCTTGGTGAAGCCAGTACTTCAGGCTCACAACTTCAAGCTCCAGTGTCTCTCTGGTAGCCCACAAAAGAGAGATTAAATACAGCCCTGTGGTCAGGAGAGACACTATGAACTAGGTAGTATGTTATCTCAGTCCAGCCCTGGTAGATAATTAGATCAGGTACCAGGCGGCAGAGCCAAATTCTTCTGGGAACAAAGTCACCCTCAGCCTTCTGCTCATCAGGATGTTGGTTAAACAGAAAGGTGAGGTTTAAACCCTAATTCACGTTTTTCTACGTTTGTGACCTGGGCAGTTTACATCGTCTCCGTCCTGTATGTTTCCTCATCCTTAAGTTGGCAATAACAATAGACCTTTCTCATAGAGCTGTCCTAAGTGTTAAATGAAATAAGGCTTATGAACAGTATATCCCACTTGGTCTTAATTTCTATTGAGATGAATTTTTGGAAGTCAAGTATATCACAAAATAGCTAATATTGATTTTACCTGAGTTAACCGTAATGGATGATTTTGATGTGTGGAAGTTAACAAAAAATGACACCCCAGTTCATATACTGAGGCATAATCCAATCAGATTGAAAACTTTGTGGCTTAGTTAACATGGAAGAGGAGGCTGCATTTTGAGAGAGAAGAGTTTAACTGACAGGTGTTGGGTGGGTGGGTTTTTTTTTAGAGGGAAAGAAAATTGCTTTACAATATGGTATAAATGTTGCCAGACATCAATGTGAATTAATAATAATTTTATACATGTCCTTTCATGAACCTTTCTCACATGAGCCTTCCTACTATCACCATTCCACCACTCTAGGTCACTGAAGAGTGCCAGACTTGGCTCTCTGTGTTGTATAGCAACTTCTAGTTAGTTATCTATTTTACACATGATCATGTAAATATGTCAATGCTCTTTTCTCAATTTCTCTTAGCTTCTCCTTCCTCTGCATTGTCCAAAGTCCGCTTTCTACATCTGCATCTCCATTTCTTCTCTGTAAAAATGTTCATCAATACCTTTTCCCAGATTCCAGATGAATGCATTAGTATATGATATTTATTTTTCTCTTTCTGACTTACTTCACTCTGTGTAACAGGTTCTGGATTCATCCCCTTCACTACAACTAATTCAAATTTCTTCCTTTTTATGGCTGAGTAATATTTTGTTTTATGTATGTACCACAACTTTTTTTTTAATCTCTGAGTGTGACTTTATTTGGGAAAAGGGTTTTGGCAGATACAATTAAGAATTTTAAGATGAGATTATCCTGGATTATCTGAGTAGATCCATATCACAGCTTTATCCATTCATCTGATGATGGATGTCTAGGTTGCTTCCATGTTCTGGCCATTGTAAACAGTGCTGCAATGAACATTGGGGTACAGGTGCCTTTTTGAATTGTGGTTTTCTCAGAGTATATCCCCAATAGTGGGATTGCTGGGCCATATGGTGCTTTCATTCCTAATTTATTGAGGAAGCCCCACACTGCTGTCCATAGTGGCTGTACCAATTTACATTCCTACCAACAGTGCAAGAGGTTTCCCTTTTCTCCACGTCCTCTCCACCATATATTGTTTGTAGTTTTTTGATGATGGCCAACTTGATTGATGTGAGGTAATACCTCATTATAGTTTTGATTTGCACTTCTCTAATAATGAGCAATGTTGAGAGTATTTTTCATGTGTTTATTGGCTTTCTGTATTTTTTGAGAAATGTCTAAATCTTTTCTCCATTTTTTGACTGGGCTGCTTGTTTTTCTGGTATCGAGTTGATTCTGTATGAGTTGCTTCTATATTTTGGAGACCAACCCTTGGTCAGTTTCCACATTGGCAATTATTTTCTCCCATCCTGAATGTGGTCTTTTAATCTTATTTATAGTTTCTTTTGCTGTTCAAAAGCTTTTAAGTCTAATTACGTCTCATTTGTTTATTTTTGTTTTTATTTCCAATTGCCTCCTGAAAAACCTGTATGCAGGTCAAGAAGCAACAGTTAGAACCAGACATGAAACAACTGACTGGTTCAAAATTGGGAAAGGAGTACATTAAGGTTGTATAATGTCACCATGCTTATTTCAATTATATGCAGAGTACATCATGTGAAATACTAGGCTGGATGAAGCACAAGCTAGAAACAAGATTGCTGGGGGGAAGATCAATAACCTCGGATGTGCAGATGACATCACCCTTATGGCAGAAAGTGAAGAAGAACTAAACAGCCTCTTGATGAAAGTGAAAGAGGAGAGTGAAAAAGTTGGCTTAAACCTCAACATTCAGAAAACTAAGATCATATCATCTGGTCCCATCACTTCATGGCAAATAAATGGGAAACAATGGAAAAAGTGACAGACTTTATTTTGGGGGGCTCCAAAATCATTGTAGATGGTGACTGCCGTCATGAAATTAAAAGATGCTTGCTCCTTAGAAGAAAAGCTATGACCAACCTGGATAGCATATTAAAAAGCTGAGACATCACTTTGCCAACAAATGTTTGTAAAGTCAAAGCTACGGCTTTTCCAGTAGTCTTGTAGAGGTGAGTGTTGGACTCTAAAGAAGACTAAGCATGAATCTTGAGAAAGAAGAATGGAACTGGAAGAATCAGCCTGCCTGACTTCAGACTATACTACAAAGCTACAGTCATCAAGACAGTATGATACTGGCACAAAGACAGAAATATAGATCAGTGGAACAAAATAGAAAGCCCAGGAATAAATCCATGCACCTATGGACACCTTATCTTTGACAAAGGAGGCAAAAATATACAATGGAGAAAAGACAATCTCTTTAACAAGTGGTGCTGGGGAAACTGGTCAACCACTCATAAAAGAATGAGACTAGAACACTTTCTAACACCATACACAAAAATAAACTCAAGATGGATTATAGGTCTAAATGTAAGACCAGAAACTATAAAACTCCAAGAGGAAAACATAGGCAGAACGCTCTCTGACATGAGTCACAGCAAGATCCTCTATGATCCACCTCCCAGAGTAATGGAAATGAAAACAAAAATAAACAAATGGGACCTAATTAAACTTAAAAGCTTTTGCACAAGGAAGGAAACTATAAGCAAGGTGAAAAAACAGCCTTAAGAATGGTAGAAAATTTTTAAAAAAAGAATGGGAGAAAATAATAGCAAATGAAACAACTGACAAAAAATTAATTTCAAAATTATACAAGCAGCTCATGCAGCTCAACACCAGAAAAATAAACGACACAATCAAACAATGGACCAAAGAACTAAACAGACATTTCTCCAAAGAAGACATACAGATGGCTAACAAACACATGAAAAGGTGCTCAACATCACTCATTATCAGAGAAATGCTAATCAAAACCACAATGAGATACCATCTTATGCCAGTCAGAATGGCTGCTATCCAAGTCTACAAACAATAAATGTTGGAGAGGGTGTGGAGAAAAGGGAACCCTCTTACACTGTTGGTGGGAATGCAAACTAGTATAGCCACTATGGAGAACAATGTGGAGATTCCTTAAAAAACTGGAAGTAGAACTGCCATATGACCCAGCAATCCCACTGCTGAACATAAACACTGAGGAAACCAGAATTGAAAAAGACCCCTGTACCCCAAAGCTCCTTGCAGCACTGTTTACAATAGCTAGGACATGGAAGCAACCTAGATGTCCATCAGCAGAAGAATGGGTAAGAAAGTTGTGGTACATATACACAATGGAATATTACTCAGTTATTAAAGAGAACGCATTTGAGTCAGTTCTAAGGAGGTGGATGAAACTGGAGCCTATTATACAGAGTGAAGTTAGTCAGAAAGAAAAACACCAATACAGTACATTAACGCATATATATGAAATTTAGAAAGATGAGACAGCAAAAGAGACACAGATATGAAGAACAGACTTTTGGACTCTGTGGGAGAAGGTGAGAGTGGGATAACTGAGAGAATAGCATTGAAACATGTATATTACCATATGTGAAATAGATGACCAGTCCAAGTTCAATGCATGAAACAGGGTCTCAAAGCCAGTGCACTAGGACAACCCAGAGAGATGAAATGGGAAGGGGGGTGGGAGGGGGTTTTGGACAGGGGGACATATGTACACCTGTGGCTGATTCATGTCAATGTGTGGCAAAAACCGCCACAATATTGTAAACTAATTAGCCTCCAATTATAAGAAATAAATTAGTTTTTTTAAAAAGCTAAGTGTGGAAGAAGTAATGCTTTCGAAATATGGTGTTGAAGACTCTTAAGGGTCACTTAGACTGCAAGGAGACCAAACCAGTTAATCCTAAAGGAAATCAACCCTGAATATTCATTGGAAGGACTGATGGTGAAGCTGAAGCTCCAATACTTTGGCCACCTGATGCGAATAGCCTACTCATTGGAAAAGATCCCAGTGCTGGGAAAGGTTGAAGGCAGAAGGAGAAGGGCACAACAGAGGATGAGATGGTTTGATGGCATCATCAACTCAATGGATATAAGTTTGATCAAGCTCCAGGAGATGGTGAAGAATAGGTGGCATGCTGCAGTCCATGGCGTCACAGAGCTGGACAGAACTGAGCGACTGAACAAGAACAACTCTAAGAAGTAGAACAAAAAGGATATTGTTGTGATTTATGTCAGAGTGTACTGCTTATGTTTTCCTCTAAGTGTTTTTTAGTTTCTGGCCTTAAATTTAAGTCTTTAATCCATTTAGAGTTTACTTTTGTGTATGGTATTACGAAGTGTTCTAATTTAATTCTTTTAAATGTAGCTGTCAAGTTTTCCCAGCACCACTTATTGAAGAAGCTGTTTTTTCTCCGTTATATATTCTGTTTCTTTTGTCAAAGATAAGGTGCCCATAGGTGTGTGGGTTTATCTCTGGCCTTTCAATCTTCTTCCATGGTGTATATTTCTGGTTTTGTGCCAGTACCACACTGTCTTGATGACTGTAGCTTTGTCGTATAATACGATGCCAGTAAGGTTGATTCCCGCAACTTTTTTTCTTTCTCGAGATTACTCTAGCTGCTTGGGGTCTTTTGTGCTTCCCTACATATTATGAAATCTTTTGTTCTAGTTCTGTGAAAAATACCATTGGGTGTTTTGATAGGCATTGCACTGAATCTGTAGACGCATTCAGTAATACAGTCATTTTCACAATATTGATTTTTTCAATCCAGGAATGTGGTGGATTTCCCCATCTGTTTGTGTTATTTAGATTTCTTTCATCAGTCTTACAGTTTTCTAGACAGAGGTCTTTTGTCACTTTAGATAAGTTTATTCTTGGGTATTTTATTCTTTTTGTTGCAATGATGAATGTGATTGTCCCTTTAATTTCTCTTTCTGATTTTTTCATTGTTAGTGTATAGAAATGCAAGGGATTTCTGTAAATCAATTGTATATCCTGTGATTACTAAACTCATTGATTAGCTGTAGTGATTTTCTCATGGCATCTTTAGGGTTTTCTATGTATTGTATCATGCCATGTGGAAATCTTGAGGGGAGAGACTTACTTCTTTTTTTCCAAAGTAGATTCCTTTTATTTCTTTTTCTTCTCTGATAGCCATGACTAGGTCTTCCAGAACTGTATTGAATAATAGTGGTAAGAATGGGCACCCTTGTCTTATTTCTTATCTTATATGAAATTCTTTCAATTTATCACCATTGAGAATACTGTTTGCTATGGGTTTGTCATGTATAACCTTTGTTATGTTGAGGTAGGTTCCTTCTATGCCTACTTTTGGAATTTTTTTTTTTTTTATCGTAAATAGATGTTGAATTCTGTTGAAAGCTTTCTCTGCTTCTATTGAGATGACCATATGACTTTTATCTTTCAGGTTGTTAATATTAATATGCCTTATCACATTGATTTGCTTATATTGAAGAATCTTTGCATCCCTAGGATAAACCCCACTTGATCATGGTGTATCATCCTTTTAATTTGCTGTTGAATTCTGTTTGCTAGAATATTGTTGAGGATTTTTATATCTATGTTCATCAGTGATATTCGCCTGTATTTTTCTTTTTTGTGTGATATCTTGGTCTGGTTTTGGTATCAGGGTGATAGTCACCTCATAGAGTGAGTTTGGGAATTTTCCTTTCTCTGCAAGTTTCTCGGTGTTTGAGCAGAATCACTGTTAACTCTTCTCTAAATGTTTGGTAGAATTCACCTGTGAAGCCATCTGGCCCTGGACCTATGCTGTTGAAAGATTTTTTATTACAGTTTCAATTTCTGTGCTTGTGATTGGTCTGTTCATATTTTCCACTTCTTTCTGGTTCAGCCTTGTAAGATGATACTTTTCTAAGAATCTGTCCATTTCTTCCAGGTAGTTCATTTTATTGGCATGTTGTTGCTCTTACTAGTCTCTTATATTACTTTGTATTTCTGTGCTGTCTATTGTAACTTCTTTTTCATTTTTAATTTTATTGATTTGAGTCTTCTCCTTTTTCTCCTCAGTGAATATGGCTAATGATTTGTCAATTTTGTTTCTGTTCTCAAAGAACCAGCTTTTAGTTTTATTGATCTTTGCTATTGTCTCCATTTTTTTTAAAATTTCTACTGTGACCCTTATGATTTCTTTCCTTCTACTAACTTTGGGGTTTTTTACGTTCTTTTTCTAGTTGTTTATGTATAACTTTATGTTGTTTATTTGAAGTTTTCTTATTTCTCGAGGTAGGCTTGTATTGTTATCAGCTTCCCTTTTAGCACTGCTTTTAGTGCATCCCGTAGATTTTAAGTTGTCAGATTTTCATTGTCATTTGTTTCTAGTTATTTTCTGATCCCCTCTTTTATTTCCTCAGTGATCTCTTAGTTATTTGGAAGTGTATTGTTTAACCTCCAAGTGTTTGTGGTTGTTTTTTTTTATAGTATTTCCCCCTGTAGTTGATATCTAATCTTCTAGTGTTTTGGTCAGAAAAGATGCTTGAAATGATTTTAATTTTTTAAAAATTTACCAAAGCTTGCTTTGTAACCCAAGATGTGACCTATCCTGGAAAATATTCCTTGTGCACTTGAGAAAAAAGTTAAATCTACTCTTTTTGGATGAAATGCCCTGTATATCTCAATAATGTCTATCTGGTCCATTGTATCATTTAAAGCTTGTGTTTCATTAATTTTCTTTCTGAATGGTCTGTTCATTGGTATAAGTGTGGTGTTGAAGTTCCCCACTATTATTGTGTTATTGTTGATTTCCCCTTTAATAGTTGCTAGCATTTGCCTTATGTGTTGTGCTCCTATTGGGTGTGTATATGTTTAAAATTGTTATATGTTCTTGGATTGATTACTTGATCATTATGTGGTGTCTTTTTAGCAGTGTTTGTTTTATTTTATTTTATCAGATATAAGTATTGCTACCCCTGCTTTCTTTTCATTTCCATTTGCATGGAATTCATTTTTCTGGTCCCTCATTTTCAATCAATATTTGTCATTAGGTCTGAAGTGGGTCTCTGAAGGGATTTTTTTTTTTTTTTTTTTTTTGTATTCATCCAGCCAATCCATGTCTTTTGGTTGGAGTATTTATTCCATTTACATTTAAGGTAATTATTGATTTATATGATGCTATGATCATTTATCTTATTGTTTTGGGTTTGTCTTTGTAGGTCTATTTTTTTTCATGTGATTTCTATCTAGGGAAATTTACTTCACATTTGTTCTACAGCTTGATTGTGGTGCTGAATTCTCTTAGCTTTTGCTTTTCTTTAAAGATTTTGATTTCTCCATCGAATCTGAAAGAGATCCTTTCTGGTTAGTGTAATATTTATTGTAAGTGTTTTCCTTTCATCACTTTAAGTATATTCTGCCACTCACTTCTGACCTGCATTGTCTCCGCTAAAAAATCAGCTGTTCTCTTCATAGGGATTCCCTTTTATGCTATTTGCTGCTTTTAGTAGTTTTTGTTTGTATTTAATTTTCGTTAGTTAGTGTTTCTCTTTAGGTTTATCCTGTTTGGGACTCTGCATTTCCTGAAATTGGGTGGCTATTTCCTTTCCAATGTTCAGGAAGTTTCATCTATAATCTCCTTAAATATTTCCTCTAGACCCTTTTTTTCTCTTCTTCTGAAAACCCCTATAATTTGAATATCAGTGCATTTAATGTTGTTCCTAATGTCTGTGAGACTTTTCTCAATTCTTTTCATCCTGTTTTCTTTATTCTGCTCTGCTTCAGTTATTTCCACTATTCTGCAGTTCTTCTCACTCAGCCATTCTTCTGCCTTAATTATTCTGCTATTGGTTCCCTCTAGTATATTTTTCATTTCAGTCATGCTGTTCATTGCTGATTGTTCTTTATTTATTCTATATCATTGTTAATCATCTCTTGTATCTTCTCATTCTATATCTCTGTTCTATTTATCTGTGCCTCCATTTTATTCCCAAGATACTGGATCATCTTTACTATCATTACTTTAAATTATTTTTTACATAGAATGCATATTTCCTCTTCATTTGTTTGGTCTTGTAGTTTCTTACCATGCTCCTTCATCTGCTATATATTTCTCTCTTTTCATTTTGTTTAATTTGCTGTGTTTGGGAACGCCTTTCTGTAGACTGCAAGGTCACAGTTCCTCTCATTTGTGGAATCTGCCCCTAGTGGGTGAGGTTGGATCAGTGCCCTGTGAAGTTTTTCTGGTGGAGGAACTTGTAACTGTTCTGGTGGGTGGAGTTTGATGGTGCCTTTAGGTGGGTGGAGTTTGATGGTGTCTTTCTGAAGGGCAGTGCCACAACCAGTGGTATGTTTTGGGGTGTCTGTGGGCTTGGTATGGCTTTGGGAAACCTGTCTGCTAATGGGCTGGGCTGTATCCCTGTTTTGCTAAAGATTTGCTGTAAAGCATACAGCACTGGAGCTTGCTGGCCTTTGGGGAGCTTGGTCTTAATGTTGAGATGGAGGTCTTTGGGAGAGCTCTCATCAATTGGTATTCCATGATTTTAGTGTTTTCAGGTGTTCCAGTTTGCTGGACTTGAGTCTCCCAAATCAGAAGTTCAGACCTGACACCTTTCTGGATCACCAAGACTTCACATACCACACAGAACAAAAGAGAAAGGGATAGAAAAAGAATAAAGCGAACAAACATACAAACAAAAAGAACGAACTGACAAAACCCTGAAACAAGTTGTTAAAGCAACACTGAACTGAAAAGAACACTTGAAGAAACTCACACAATCAGCAAAAACCAGTAGAGAAAAAAAAAAGGATATATAAATACAAGCAAAAAAAGAGCAATAAAACCAGTAAGTTCAGTTCAGTTGCTCAGTCGTGTTCAACTCTTTGCGACCCCATGGACTGCAGCATGCCAAGCTTCCCTGTTCGTCACCAGCTGCCAGAGTCTACCCAAACTCACGTCCGTTGAGTTGGTGATGCCATCCAAACATCTCATCCTCTGTTGTCCCCTTCTCCTTGTGCCTTCAATCTTGCCAGCTTCATGGTCTTTTCAAATGAGTCAGTTCTTCACATCAGGTGGTCAAAGTATTGGAGTTTCAGCTTCAGCATCAGTCCTTCCAATGAATATTCAGGACTGATTTCCTTTAGGATGGACTGGTTGGATCTCCTTGTGGTCCAAGGGACTCTCAAGAGTCTCCTCCAACACCACAGTTCAAAAGCATCAATTCTTCTGCACTCAACTTTCTTTATAATTCAACTCTCACATCCATACATGACTACTGGAAAAACCATAGCCATGACTAGTTAGACCTTTGTTGGCAAATTAATGTCTCTGCTATTTAATATGCTGTTTAAGTTGGTCATAACTTTACTTCCAAGGAGCAAGCGTCTTTTAATTTCATGACTGCAGTCAC
Source organism: Muntiacus reevesi (assembly GCF_963930625.1). Classification (NCBI taxonomy): domain Eukaryota; kingdom Metazoa; phylum Chordata; class Mammalia; order Artiodactyla; family Cervidae; genus Muntiacus; species Muntiacus reevesi. The sequence goes on from NC_089249.1 coordinate 220,906,551, forward strand.
CATCAGCAGTGATTTTGGAAAACTTCTTCAAAACCAGTAAATAAACCCATAAATATAAAGAAACAATGAAAAAAAAAAAGAAAACTAGAGTAGCAAAAATACAAAACCAATTACATAGAAAGAATGCAATGTAAACAAACAGTACGGTAGAAATAGGAAAAAATAAAATAAATTCATTTAGAAGAAACAGGGTTAAAAAAAGGAAAAAGTAAGAAAAATTATGAGAATAATAAAAAAGAACAACATTAGAACCATAAGAAAAAGAAAATATATAGAGACTGGTAGTAAGACTATTTTTCTGTGCCCTCAGTTGTCAGTTTCCTCACCACACAGTGAGCTCCAGCCAATCTGCCTACTCAGGAAGTCTTCTAATGGTTTTAGGAAGGTCTCTGGACCTGCTGTGGGCACTGTGGGGTTAGCTCAGTGTCAGATGTGGCCTTACTCTAGCTTTTACTTGCTTCCAAAATGCACAACTGGCGCTGAAGTCCACAGCTTCAAACCAGTTGTAAGGATTTAATCCACTGCCCCTATTTCTGCATGAGAGAATTCCCTTCCTTTTCTTTGATCTCACAGCCCCTGGTGTTCAGCTTTGGTTTTGGCCTTGCTTTTATTTGTAGGCCACTCTCTGGCATCTGTTCCCTGCCCAGACAAGAGGGGGAAAAGCAGCAGCTGCCCAAAACTGCCCACTTGCTCAATTGGGCTGGGGAGAGGGAGGGGTCCAGCAGGCACAGTTGGGATGTATGGGGAGTGTCTGCAGTGGCAGTTGCCTACAGGAAGTTGTTTTAGCCTGAGGAAGGTCATATGTTCTCCCAGGGTTGGTCCTGGGTCATGGGTCCGTTAGCAGTGCCAAGATGCATAGGCTCCCAGGAAAGCGTGGACAGTGACCTATGCTTGGTAGCAGCTTGGTAGCAGCTATGTCAGCCATTGTGCCCACCTCTGGGCAGGAGCATCTTGTCCCCAACCTCTCGCACTCATGCAGCCTTGGCAACAGCTAGTGGACCAGCTTCTGGGGTTGCAGGTGTGGCCCGTCCCACCTCAACACTTGTGTAGGTGGTATGCTGCCATCTGTGATCACACAGAGTTAGAGTCCTCACGACAATGATCTCTTGCCTCTCTGGCAGTCCCTAGCTTATTTCTGGAGTCCCTCCACTGTGTCATGCTAACCCACCTAGAGATCCCCCTTCAGGGAAGTCAACCCCAGTCCTCTCCCTGGGGCCTGACCTCCAAAGTCTGAGCCTTAACACCCAGCCCATACTCACTACAGTGGGCACACGGACAAGCATCTCAGACTGGGACGTGTAGGTTGTAACTCATCTCTGTGCTGAATTCTCTCCACTTTGTATTTTGTGCATCTGTTGCTGAACTTTTCTCTGAGGTTTCAGAGCTCCTCTCAGTGTATGCAGGGTTTTCTGCTAATTTTTTCTTAGTTTAGCTAAAGGTTCTTCAAAAACCGTGCTGAGTATTTTTTATTTCATTGTATTGTCATTCTTTTTTCTTTCATTTATTTTTATTAGTTGGAGGCTAATTACTTTACAATATTGTAGTGGATTTTGCCATACATTGACATGAATCAGCCATGGATTTACATGTATTCCCCATCCCGATCCCCCCTCCCACCTCCCTCTCTACCCAATCCCTCTGGGTCTTCCCAGTGCACCAGGCCCGAGCACTTGTCTCATGCATCCAACCTGGGCTGGTGATCTGTTTCACACTTGATAATATACATGTTTCAATGTTGTTCTCTTGAAACATCCCACCCTCGCCTTCTCCCACAGAGTCCAAACGTCTGTTCTGTACATCTGTGTCTCTTTTTCTGTTTTGCATATAGAGTTATCATTACCATCTTTCTAAATTCCATATATATGTGTTAGTATGCTGTAATGTTCTTTATCTTTCTGGCTTACTTCACTCTGTATAATGGGCTCCAATTTCATCCATCTCGTTAGAACTGATTCAAATGAATTCTTTTTAATGGCTGAGTAATATTCCATGGTGTATATATACCACAGCTTCCCTATCCATTCATCTGCTGATGGGCATCTAGGTTGCTTCCATGTCCTGGCTATTATAAACAGTGCTGCGATGAACATTGGGGTGCACGTGTCTCTTTAAGATCTGGTTTCCTCAGTGTGTATGCCCAGAGGTGGTATTGCTGGGTCATATGGCAGTTCTATTTCCAGTTTTTTAAGAAATCTCCACACTGTTCTCCATAGCGGCTGTACTAGTTTGCATTCCCACCAACAGTGTAAGAGGGTTCCCTTTTCTCCACACCCTCTCCAGCATTTATTGCTTGTAGATTTTTGGATAGCAGCCATCCTGACTGGCGTGTAATGGTACATCTTTGTGGTTTTGATTTGCATTTCTCTGATGATGAGTGATGTGGAGCATCTTTTCATGTGTTTGTTAGCCATCTGTATGTCTTCTTTGGAGAAATGTCTGTTTAGTTCTTTGGCCCATTTTTTGATTGGGTCATTTATTTTTCTGGAATTGAGCTTCAGGAGTTGCTTGTATATTTTTGAGATTAATCCTTTGTCTGTTGCTTCATTTGCTATTATTTTCTCCCAATCTGAGGGCTGTCTTTTCACCTTGCTTATAGTTTCCTTTGTTGTGCAAAAGTTTTTAAGTTTAATTAGGTCCCATTTGTTTATTTTTGCTTTTATTTCCAATATTCTGGGAGGTGGGTCATAGAGGATCCTGTTGTGATTTATGTCGGAGAGTGTTTTTCCTATGCTCTCCTCTAGGAGTTTTATAGTTTTATATTTTCTGGTCTTACATTTAGATCTTTAATCCATTTTGAGCTTATTTTTGTGTATGGTGTTAGAAAGTGTTTGTATTGTCTTTCTCATCACTGTTTCATTGGTTTTTATTCTGATCTTTTTTCTTTTTAAATATTTAATTATTTGGCTGTGTTGGGTCTTAGTTGCAGCATGCAGGGTATTTGTTGTAACATGCAGGTTCTTCACTTCAGTATTCAAGCTTCTATCTAGTTATGGCATGTGGGCTCCAAATTGCATGAGTTCAGTAGTTGTGACTCACAGGCTTAGTTGCCCTATGGCATATGGGATCTTAGTTCCCAAACCAGGGATCAAACCCATGTTCCCTACATTGGAATATGGGTTCTTAACCATTGACCCATCAGGGAAATCCTTACTCTGATCTTTGCTACTTTCTTTATTCTATTACCTTTAGATTAGGTAGTTTGTTCTTTTGTAGTTCCTTAAGGTTTAAAGTAAGGATTTTTATCTGAGATTTTTTTGCCCCTTGCATTCATCACTATAAAATTTTTAGAACTGCATTTGCTGTATCCACTAAGTTTTGGCATGTTGTTTTTCCATTTTGATTTGTCTTTTACTTTTAATTTTCCATTTAGTTCTGTTTAGCCCACTGATTGTTTAGAAATATGTTGTTTAATTTCCACAAAGTTGTATATTTTATAGTTTTCCTTTGTAATTGTCTTCCAGTTTCATACTATTGTGTTTGGAAAGATATGTGATATGATCTCAATCTTCTTTACTTTATTCAGCCCAGTTCAGTCGCTCAGTTGTGTCCGACTCTTTGCAACCCCGTGGACTGCAACACACCAGGCTTCCCTGTCCTTCACCAACTCCTGGAGGTTGCTCAGACTCATGTCCGTCAAGTCGGTGATGCCATCCATCTCATCCTCTGTCGTCCCCTTCTCCTCCTGTCTTCAATCTTTTCCAGCATCAGGGTCTTTTCAAATGAGTCAGTTCTTCACATCAGGTGGCCAAAGTATTGGAGTTTCAACTTCAACATCAGTCCTTCCAATGAACACCCAGGACTGATCTTTAGGATGAACTGGTTGGATCTCCTTGAAGTCCAAGGGACTCTCAAGAGTCTTCTCTAACACCACAGTTCAAAAGCATCAATTCTTTGGTGCTCAGCTTTCTTTATAGTTCAACTCTCACATCCATACATGACCACTGGAAAAACCATAGCCTTGACTAGACGGACCTTTGTTGACAAAGTAATGTCTCTGCTTTTTAATGTGCTGTCTAGGTTTGTCATAGCTTTTCTTCCAAGGAGCAAACGTCTTTTAATTTCATGGCTGCATCACCATCTGCAGTGATTTTGGAGCCCCTCAAAAAGTCTGTCACTTTTTCCATTGTTTCCCCTTTTATTTGCCATGAAGGGATGGGACCAGATGTCATGATCTTAGTTTTCTGAATGTTGAGCTGTAAGCCAACTTTTTCACTCTCCTCTTTCATTTTCATCAAGAGGCTCTTTAAATCTTTGCTTTCTGCCATAAGGATGGTGTCATCTGTGTATCTGAGGTTATTGATATTTCTCCCAGCAATCTTGATTCCAGCTTGTGCTTCATCCATCCTGGCATTCCTCATGACTTTATTAGGACTGCTTTGTGGCCTGACACAACCTATCCTTGCAAATGCCTATTCACTGTTTAATATGGGCTATTAAAATACCTTACCATTGTTTTTTATTTTCTATTTTTTCCTTCATATTTGTCTGCTTTATCTATTTGGGTGCTCCAATATTGGGTGAATATATATTTGTGATTCTTATAGCCTTCTATGACACCTCTATCATTATATAAAAGCATCCTGTTCTCTTATTATAGTTTTTTCCTAAGGTCTATTTCATGTGGTATATGTATAGCTATCCTTGATATCTTTTGGTTTCTATTTCTGTGGAATCTTTTTCTATCTTCTCACTTTCAGTCTTTGGATGGCCTAAAATAAAAAGTAAGTCTCTTGTGGACAGCAAAATTCTGGTCTTTTTTTTTCTTCTGTTAGGCCATTATGTCTTTTAATTGGAGAACTTAATCTATTTACACTTAGATATTTATTAATAAGTTTGGATTTATATTTGCCATTTTGTTAATTATTTCCTGGTTTCTTTGTTCCTCTCTTGCTATGTTCTTTTGTATTTTGATGATTTCCTGTAATGTTTTGCTTTCCGACTTTTTGTTGCAGTGTACCCTCAGGCAGCACATAGGTACTTATGTAGCCAAAAGTCTTCCAGGGAAAACTGGGAACTGGGCATTTTTGTAATTCCATTTTTATATTTTATATTTATATTTCTCCTTTTGCTGCCATGTTTTTCATGTCACACCTATTATGTCATTGCTAATGTCAATGTCATGAAAACTCTCCATATGCTTTTTCTTAGAGATTTATTTATTTATTTATTTTGGTGTTACATTTACGTCTTTAACTTACTTTAAGTTCACTCTTGTATATGGTGTAATATAAAAGTTCATCTGCATTCCTTTTCATGTGGATATCCAGTTTTACCCACACCATTTTCTGAATAGATTTTTTTAATCAATTAAATAGTCTTAACATCCTTGTCAAAGATCATATATTCCTGCTTGTTGCTTTCTATCTATTACATTGGCCTATATGCCTGTTTTTGTTTCAGTACTACCATATTTTGATTTCTGAAGCTTTGTAATATATCTTGAAATCAGGAAGTGTGTGACATCCAACTTTGTTCTTTTTCAAGAATTTTACTGAGTGTTCCTTGAGAGTCCATATGACTTTAGTATAGGGTTTTTTTTAATTTTCTTTAAAAATGTTATTGGGATTCTGATAGGAATTGAGTTGAATCTTTAGATCACATTGTGTAATTTCATATCTTAACAGTATTAAGTTTTCAAATCTGTAAATATGGGATATCTCTTTTACTTGGGTCTTTAGTTACTTTCAGCAATATTTTGAAGTTTTGAGCCATGTTTTCTAATTTTCACCCTCTTGATTAGTTTTATTCTTAAGCCTTTTACTCTTTTAGGTTTATTCTTAACTCTTTTATCCTTTTTGATGTTATTTAAAGTAGAATTTCTTTCTTAATATCATTTCCAGATTTTTTTATTGTTACTGTACTGACTTTGAGTGCTGCAACTTTGCTGAATTTGTTCAACCAGCATTTTTTACTTTTTAAAGATTTTTATATATAAGATTATGAAAAAAATGATAAGAAAAATAAATGCAAAAAAGGCAAAATGGTTGTCTGAGGAGGCCTTACAAATAGTTGATAAAAGTAGAGACGTGACCGGCAAAGGAGAAAAAAAAAAGATATATCCATCTGGAGCAGAGTTCTGAGAATAGCAAGGAGAGATAAGAAAGCCTTCCTAAGTGATCAATGCAAAGAAATAGAAGAAAACAATAGAATGGGAAAGACTAGAGATCTCGTCAAGAAAACTAGAGATACCAAGGGAACATTTCATGCAAAGATGGGCCCAATAAAGGACAGAAACATGGACCTAACAGAAACAGAAGATATTAAGAAGAAGTGGCAAGAATACACAGAAGAATGACTCAAAAAAGATCTTAATGACCCAGATAACCACGATGGTGGGATCACTCTCCTAGAGCCAGACATCCTAGAGTGTGAAGTCACGTGAGCCTTAGGAAGCATCATTATGAAGAAAGCCAGTGGAGGTGATGGAATTCCACCTGAGCTATTTCAAATCCTAAAAGATGACACAGTGAAAGTGTTGCACTCAATATGCTAGCAAATTTGGAAAACTCAGCAGTAGCCACAGGACTGGAAAAGGTCAGTTTTCATTCCAATCCCAAAGAAGGGAAATGCCAAAGAATGTTCAAACTACCACACAATTGCATTCATCTCACATGCTAGCAAAGTAATGCTCAAAATTCTCCAAGTGAGGCTTCAGCAGTATATGAACTGAGAACTTGAACTGAGTACAAGCTGGATTTTAAAAAGGCAGAGGAACCAGAGATCAAATTGCCAACATCCATTTGATCATCAATAAAAAAGAGAATACCAGAAAAACATCTACTTCTGCTTCATTGAGTATGCTAAAGTCTTTGCGTGGATCACAACAAACTGTGGATAATTCTTAAGGAGATGGGAAATCCAGACCACCTTACCTGCCTCCTGAGAAATATATATGCAGGTCAAGAAGCAACAGTTAGAAGGGGACCTTGAACAACAGACTGGTTCCAAACTGGGAAAGGAGTATGTCAAGCCTGTATATTGTCATCCTGTTTATTTAACTTCTATGCAGAGTACATCATGCAAAATGCTGAGCTGGATGTATTGCAAGTTGGAATCAAGATTGCCTGCTGGAAAAAATATCAAAAACCTTAAATATGCAGATGACACCACCCTTATGACAGAAAGAGAAGAGTAATTAAAGAGCCTCTTGATGAAAGTGAAAGAGGAGAGTGACAAAACTGGTTTAAAACTTAACATTCAAAAAATGAAGATTATGGGCTCTGGTCCCATGACTTCACAACAAATAGGTGGGGAAACAATGGAAACAGTGACAGATTTTTTTCTTGGTCTACAAAATCATTGCAGATAGTGAGAGCAGCCATGAAATTAAAAGAGGCTTGCTGCTTGGAATCAAACTGTTTATTTAAGAAACAACATCCCTTTGGTAGTAATGGTTCAGCACAAGTAGGTATTACAGGTTGATGTGTGTGTTCTAATTCTCAGTGTTCTTCGATTCCAGGTCTTATAGAGCAGTTAAGGCAGCTGTAATGGCATTTTTTGGAAATATGCTGTAAAATAATAAAAGGTGACATAATTTAAAAAAAAAAAAAAGCTATGACAAACCTAGACAACATTTTGAAAGACAGAGATATTACTTTGCCGCCAAAAATTCACCCAGTCAAAACTACGGTTTTTCCAGTAGTCATGTATGGATGTGAGAGTTGGATCATAAAGATGGCTGAGCACTGAAGAATGATGCTTTTGAACTGTGGTGTTGGAGAAGACTCTTGAGAGTCCCTTGGACTGCCAGGAGATCAAACCAGTCCATTCTAAAGGAAATCAGTCCTGAATATTCATTAGAAGGACTAATGCTGAAACTGAAGCTCCAATACTTTGGCCACCTGATGCAAAGAGTGGACTCACTAGAAAAAGCCCTGATGGGCAAAAGATTGAAGGCAGGAGGAGAAGGGGACAACCTAGGATGAGATGGCTGGATGACATCACTGACTCAGTGGGCATGAGTTTGAGCAATCTCCGAGAGATGGTGATGGACAGGGAAGCCTGCTGTGTTTCAGTCCAGGGGGTCACAAAAAGCCGGACACCACTGAGTGACTGAATGACAACTACAATGTACATACATATACAAACTTTTCTACTCAGCTTGATAAAACCTTGAGAAAGAACAACAACAACAACAAAAGAGACAGACACATGGGAAACTAATCTAAATGAAATGGGAGCATTGAATATGAAATAGAAAAAGTAAACAAACTAAATAAAAGTAAAACATCATCATGTAGTCCAGTTGTTTTTAAACATGTTGTTGTTCAGTCCCTAAGTCATGTCTAACTCTTTGTGACCCCAAGGACTGCACCATGAAGTCTCAAAGAGTCACATGACTGATTGACTGAACTGAACCAAACTGAAGATTATGGCACCTATGAATGGAGATGGTTCAAGTAGGCAGAGAAGAACATGCACTTGTCTCTGCTGCCAAAGCACCAAAATTGCAACTAGCTGTTAAATAGCTATCAGCAAGAGGATATTGGAACCCACCAAAAAAGGCAACCCACATCTAAAGACAAAGGAGAAATGATAAAGAAGTGGTAGGAGGGGCACAATCACAATGAAATCCAACTCCATACTCATTGAATGGGCAGCCCACACACTGGAGAACAATCATACCAAAGAATGTCTCCCACTGTTGTAAAGGCTCTGATTCCCGTGTCAGGATTTCCAGCCTGGGGATTCAGCAAAGAGAATAGGAATTCCCAGGGATTTTGGATTTGAATGCCAATGGGACTTTGTTGCAGAACATCTATGAGACTGGGGAAACAGAGACTCGACTCTTGGAGGGCACAACCAAACCATGTGTCCAGTAGGACCCAGGGGAAAGGAGCAGTGACCCCACAGGAGACCGAGCCAGACATACTTGAGTGTTGGTCGGATCTCCTGCACAGGTGTGGGCCAGCAGTGGCTCACCTTGGGAACAAAAGCACTGATAGTGGCAGTTCTGGCAGGCGCCCATTGGTTTGAGCCCGACTAGAGAAGCTGGTAACCCTACCATAGAAGCTGTAGACTCCAGGGCTGGGTTGCCTCAGGCCAAACAACTAACCAGAAAGGAGTGCAGTCCCCCCATTAGAAGACAATCAGATTAAGAAGTTTTACTGAGCATGGCTCTGCCCACCAAATCAAGACCCAGTTTTTCCCACCACCAGTCACTCCCATTAGGTATCTGAACAAGTCTCTTAGATAGCCTCAGCCTCCATAGTATAGACAGAAGAAACAAGAATAACTATAATCCAACAGCCTACAGGATGAAAACCACAATTAGAGAAAATTAAACAAAATAAAAAGGCAGAGGATTATGCCCCAGATGAAAGAACAAGATAAAACCGGAGAAAATCAACTAAATGAAGTGGAGATAGGCCACCTTCCAGGAAAAGAATTCACAATAATGATAGTGAAAATGTGGTTCAGTGATGCCATTCAACCATCTCATCCTCTGTTGCCCTCTTCTTTTCCTGCCTTCAATATTTCCCAGCATCAGTGTTTTCCAATGAGTTGGCATTTTGCATGAGGTAGCCAAAATATTGGAGCTTCAGCTTCAGTATCAGCCCTTCCAATGAATATTCATGGTTGATTTCCTTTAGAATTAACCTGTTATCTCCACACCATTCAAATGACATGACCCTCAGAAATCTTCTCCAGTACCACAGTTAGAAAGCATCAATTCTTTGATGCTCAGGGTTCTTTATGGTCCAATTCTCACATTTGTACATGGCCACTGGAAAATCATAGCTTTGACCATAAGGACCTTTGTCAGCAAACTGGGGCCTCTGCTTTTTAATATGCTGTCTAGGTTTGTCATAGATTTTCTTCCAAGAAACAAGCATCTTTTAATTTTCTGGCTGACGTCATCATCAGCAGTGATTTTGGAGCCCAAGAAAATAAAATCTGTCACTGTTTCCACTTTTTCCCCATCTACTTGCCATGAAGTAATGGGATTGGATGACACGATCTTCATTTTATGAATGTTTCATAAATTTTAAGCCAGCCTTTTCACTCTCCTCTTTCACCTTCATCAAGAGGCTCTTTAGTTCCTCTTCACTTTCTACCATTAGAATGCTATTATCTGCATATCTGAGGTTATTGACAGTTCTCCTGGCAATTTTGATTCCAGCTTGTGCTTCATCCAGCCCAGCATTTCACATGATGGACTCTGCATACAGGTTAAATGAGCACGGTGATAATATACAGCCTTGATGTACTCCTTTCCCAATTTTGAACCAGTCTTTTGTTCCATGTCTGGTTTCTAACTGTTTCTTCTTGACCTTCATATACATTTCTCAGGAAACAGGTAAAGGGGTTTGGGATCCTCATCTCTTTAAGAATTTTCCATTGTTTGTTGTGATCCACACAGTCAAAGGCTTTAACAGAGTCAGTGAAGCAGAAGTAGATATTTTTCTGGAATTCTCTTGCTTTTTCTATGATTCAAAGGATGTCAGCAATTTGATCTCTGGTTCCTCTGCCTTTTCTAAATCCAGTTAGCACATCTGAAATTTCTCAGTTCACATACTGCTGAAGCCTAGCTTGAAGCATTGTATTTTGAGCATTTCTTTCCTAACACATGAAATGAGTGTAATTGTGTGTCTAGTTTGAACATTCCCTGGAATTCCCAGGGATTCTGACTTTGAAGGTTCATGAGATTTGATTACAGAACTTCCACAGGACTGGGGGAAACTGAAACACTTAGAGGGCAAAAACAAAATATTGTGTGCACCAGGAGTCAGGGGAAAGGAGCAGTGACCCCACAAGAGACTAATGCAGACCTGCCTGTGGGTGTTTGAGGGTCTCCTGCAGAGATGTGAATCAGCAGTGGCCTGCCATGGAGACAGGGGCACTGGCAGCTGCAGTCCTGGGAGGCATGTGTTGGCATAAGTCCTCTTGGAGATTGCCATTAACCCTACCATTGAGTCTATAGACCCCAACACTGAGTCACCTCAGACCAAACAACTAACAGGGAGGAAGAACAGCCCACTTATCAGCAGAGAGTTGGATTAGAGATTTGCTAAGCAAGGCCCTGCCCACCAGAGCATGACCCAGTTTTTCCAATAGCCAGTCCCTCTCAACAGGAAGTTTGTATGAGCCTCTTACCCACATGCATCAGAGGGGAGACAGAAGAAGCAAGAACTGCAGTCCCACAAACTCCAGAACGAAAACCACAATCACAAAAAGCTAGCCAAAACGATCACATGGATCACAGCCTTGTGTAATTCAATGAGCTATGAGCCATGCCGTGACAGGCCAACCAAGATGTACAGGTCATGGTGGAGAGTTCTATAAAAATGTGGTCCACTGGAGAAGGGAATGGCAAACCACTTAGTATTCTTGCCTGGAGAACCCCGTGAACAACATGAAAAGGCAAAAAGATATGACACCAGAAGATGAGCCCCCAGGTCGTTAGGTGTCTAAAATGCTACTGGGGAAGAGATGAGAAATGGCTCCAGAAAGAAAGAAGAGCCTGGGCCAAGGCAGAAACAGTGCTTAATTGTAAGTGTTTCTGGTGGTGAAAGTAAAATCTGATGCTGTAAAGGACAATATTACACAGGAACCTGGACTGTTAGGTTCATGAATCAAGGTAAACTGTATGTGGTCAAGCAGGAGATGGCAAGAGTGAACATCAATATTTTAGGAATGAGTGAACTAAAATGGACAAGAATGGGCAAATTTAATTCAGATAACCATTATATCTACTACTGTGGGCAAGGATCCCTTAGAAGAAATGGAGTGGCCCTCATAGTCACTAAGAATCCAAAATACAGTACTTGGATGCAATCTCAAAAATGATCAAATGATATCCATTCATTTCCAAGGCAAACCATTCAACATCACAGTAATCCAAGTGTATGCTCCAACTACCAATGCTGAAGAAGCTAAAGTTGGACAATTCTACAAAGATCTACAAGACCTTCTAGAACTAACATTAAAAAATAAAAGGTCCTTTTTATCATAGGGAACTGGAATGCAAAAGAAGGAATACATGGTAATAAGCATGTTTGGCCTTGGAGTACAAAACGAAGCAGGGCCACACTCAATAAATCACCAAATTTGGAAAACTCAGCAGTGACCACAGGACTGGAAAAGGTCAGCTTTCATTCCAGTCCTAGATAAGGGCAATGCCAAAGAATGTTTAAACTACCACACAATTACACTCATCTCACATGCTAGTAATGTTATGCTCAAAATCCTTCAAGCTAGGCTTCAGCAGTACATGAACTGAAAACTTCCAGCTGTACAAACTGGGTTTAGAAAAGGCAGAAGAGCCAGAAGTCAAACATCAATATTTGTTGGATCATAGAGAAAGCCAGAGAATTCCAGAAAGCGTCCTGCTTCATTGACTATACTAAAGTCTTTGTGTGGATCACAAGAAACTGAAAAATTCTTAAAGAGTTGGGAATACCAGATGGCCTTACCTCTGTCCTGAGAAACCGGTGCTGTGCTTAATTGCTCAGTTGTGTCTGACTTTTTGTGACCCCATAGACTGTAGCCCACCAGGCTCCTCTGTCCATGGGGATTCTCCAGGCAAGAATACTGGAGTGGGTTGCCATGCCCTCCTCCAGGGGATCTTCCAAACCAAAGGTTAGAACCCAGGTCTCCCTCATTACAGGCAGACTTTTACCATTTGAGCCACCAGGGAAGCCCAGAGAAGCCTGTATGCAGATCAAAAGTAACAGTTAGAACTGGACACGGAACAATGGACTGGCTCAAAATCGGGAAAGGAGTACATCAAGGCTGTATATTGTCACCCTGTTTATTTAACTTCTATGCACATTATGTTATGGAAAATGCTGGATGATTCATAAGCTGGAATCAAGATTATTGGGAAAAACAGCAACCACTTCAGGTATGCAGATGATACCTGAGTTCAGTGAGAGAGTCAGTGCAATCATCTGAGTCAGTGCAGAAAATGAAGAGGAACTAAAGAGCTTCTAGATGAGGGTGAAAGAGGAGAGTGAAAAAGCTGGCTTAAAACTCAAGATTCAAAAAGCTAAGATAATGGCATACAATCCCATCACTTTATGGCAAATAGAAGCGAAAAAAGTGCTAACAGTGGCGATTTTATTTTCTTGGGCTCCAAAATCACTGCAGACAGTGATTGCAGACAGGAAATTAAAAGAGGCCTGTTCCTTGGAAGGAGAATTTTTATAACCCTAGACCGCATATTAAAAAGCAGAGACATTACTTTGCTGACAAAGGTCCGTCTAGTCAAAGCTATGGTTTTTCTAGTAGTCATGTATGGATGTGAGATTTGGACCATGAAGAAAGCTGACTGTGGAAGAATTGATACTTTTGAACAATTGTGCCAGAGAATATTCTTGGGCTGCAAGGAGATCCAACCAGTCCATCTTAAAGGAAATCAGTCCTGAATATTCATTGGAAGGACTAATGCTGAAGTTGAAGCTCCAATACTTTGGTTACCTCAAGGGAAGTGTTGACTCATTGCAAATGACCCTGATACTGGGAAAATTGAAGGCAAAAGGAGAAGAGGATGGTGGAAAATGAGATGGTTGGATGGCATCACTGACTCAATGGACGTGAATTTGAGCAAACTCCTAGAAATAGTGAAGGGCAGAGAAGCCTGTAATTCTGCAAACTATGGAGTCACAAAGAGTTGAAGACAGCTTAGAGACTGAACAACAACAATAGCAGTGTTATATATGAAAGTGGTTACAAGAGTAAATCCTAAGAGTTCTCATGCCAAGGAAACATTTTTTTCTATTTCTTTAATTTTGTATCTATATGAGATTGAAAGGTTTCTGCTATGAGCCATGAATGACAGGAGGATTCTTGGCCTCCGGAGGAGAGGAATTTTATCCGGGGCTACTGACAAGCCTTGATAGTACAGAGCTTTTTGTGTAATAAGGGTTTATTAAAGTATAAAGAAATAGAGAAAGCTTCTGACATACACATCAGAAGGGGACAGAAAGAGTGCTCCCTAGGTAGTTTTTAGCAAGGAATTATATACCTGTTCAGTTGAGTTCAGTTCAGTCACTCAATCCTGTTCAACTCTTTGCAACCCCATGGATTGCAACATGCCAGGCTTAGCAAACTGCTCATTAGAGAAAAGAAATGCTTCAAAACAGAGTTGCACCAGACCCCTCACCCACAAGTATTTTAAGATAGCATTGGTACAAGGTGAGTCATCCCCAGCCATAAAACAATTGACATGAGTCTTGAAGTAAGGTACATTTCCAAGCAAATACATAGCTCATTGGCATAACTTAAGAAAACATTCCGTAAGAAAAATGCATTGGTTAGCTCAAGGTTTGAGATAAAGTTAAGATCAGGGTGAACCAGGTGTTGTCATGACAACACAGGATTAGAAGAGAAAAGAAAAAAAAAAATATCTGCCACTTGCAGTTTTATTTCCTCCTACTGCTTGGGGACCTCTGGCCTCCCTACCAAGGCTATTAACACTCTCAAGATGATGAATGTTCACTAAGCTTATTGTGGTAATCATTTCACTATGTGTAAGTCAAATCATCATGCTGTATACATCAATCTTATACAGTTCTGTATGTTAATCGTATCAATAAAAATGGAAGAAAAAATAATGAATAATGTTAGGTACAACAATTTATAACAGGTTTCTGAGTGTGATGTTTGTGAAAATGTTATGAATAAGCCACATGAGGTATGTTTTACAAAAGCCAGTGGATAGAGGAAAAGCAATTCAGTTTTACTTAACTGAAAAATCACCCACTTTCAAAGTCCCAGCTTAAATGCACCCTCCTCTGTGGCCCTCACAGTTGACACCGACTGCTCCCCTACCTCTTTCATGTTTATCAATCTATCACAGTGGATGTTGCAATATGTCTTAAAACAGAGTTATTTGTGGATAAATCTTTCTTTTAACCCTGTAAATTGTTAATCTTTTCAGAGGAGAAGTTGTGTTTTTTTCCCTTAAATAAAATACTTTGACTCCAAAGATTGCCTAGGCCCATTCATTGAAGAAGTAGGTTATCAACAGGTATGTGACAGAATAAATTTTGCTTCCATATTTTCTACTTTATAGGGTCTGGGAAGTTAGCTATACAGTACAAAGTTTGATTCTTATAGTTCATGAAATAAAGTTTTTTTTTTTTTAATTTTTCAGTGGGTTTTGTCATACATTGATATGAATCAGCAATAGAGTTACACGTATTCCCCATCCCGGTCCCCCATCCCACCTCCCTCTCCACCCGATTCCTCTGGGTCTTCCCAGCCCACCAGGCCCGCGCACTTGACTCATGCATCCCACCTGGGCTGGTGGTCTGTTTCACCCTAGATAATATACATGCTGTTCTTTCGAAACATCCCACCCTCACCTTCTCCCACAGAGTTCAAAAGTCTGTTCTGTACTTCTGCGTCTCTTCTTCTGCCCTGCATATAGGGCCATCGTTACCATCTTTCTAAATTCCGTATATATGTGTTAGTATACTGTAATGTTCTTTATCTTTCTGGCTTACTTCACTCTGTATAATGGGCTCCAGTTTCATCCATCTCGTTAGAACTGATTCAAATGAATTCTTTTTAACGGCTGAGTAATATTCCATGGTGTATATGTACCACAGCTTCCTTATCCATTCATCTGCTGATGGGCATCTAGGTTACTTCCATGTCCTGGCTATTATAAACAGTGCTGCGATGAACATTGGGGTGCACGTGTCTTTTTCAGATCTGGATTCCTCAGTGTGTATGCCCAGAAGTGGTATTGCTGGGTCATATGGCAGTTCTATTTCCAGTTTTTTAAGAAATCTCCACACTGTTTTCCATAGTGGAAATAAAGTATTTTAGAGTTGCCTATTGAAAATTACAATTATAGTTGCCTATATAAAACACACCTGTTTTATTAACAGACCTATTAAATCCTTCAGACCTATTAAATCATATTATCTAAGTGATTCTTAAAGCAAGGCAAGATTGAGAAACACACATGTAGCACAATGTTTACATTACATTAACAAGGAAATGAAACTCTGAGATTAAATGACATGACCTAGTTGACACAATGTATAGTACTTGCTAGTTTACATGGTAAGTCAACTAAAACTTGAAATCCCATTAGAGAATGTGTCTTTCAGCTATATCCAGTATTTTATTGTAAGTTATTTCCAAAACAATAAAAATTCTCATTTTCCATCATTTCCCTCTTATATCTAAGATTATACATTTCCATAAAACCATATAGTCATCTACTAATATTTATGGTAATGCAGGTAAATTTCAATCTATGGTCATACCACCCTGAATGCACCCAATCTCGTCTTTTCTTTTCTTTTTTTTTCTTTTTTTTTTTGGCTGCACGGGGTCTTCATTGCTGTGTATGGGCTTTCTGTAGTTGCAGCAAGTAAGGGCTTCTCTCATTGCAGAACACAGGCTCTAGGGTGTGGGCTTCAGTAGCTGTGGCACATGGGCTCAGTAGTTGTGACTTGTGGGCTCTAGAGAGCAGGCTCAGTAGTTGTGGCACACAGCTTAATTGTTACCCAGAATGTGGGATCTCACCAGACCAGGGACTGAATCTGTGTCCCCTGCTTAACCTTAGACCACCAGGGAAGTCCTAGATTATTTTTCTGAGAGTTTCATTTTTCCTAATTCTGCTTCAAACATTTTTAAATTCCTTTATCTGTCTCTAAATATTTTACTAGTTTATTTTTATTTGTTTGCTTTACTATTTCACTTAGGTCAACATTAGGTTGACCTAGGTCAATGACCTAGGAAGGATGTTCAATATAATTTAATAAAATCCATCTTAGATTAGATATGAACACTTAAATGATTAATCAAATGCATAGTAAACATTAAGGGAAATGTGGTAAATGTATAAGAGTATTTTATATTGTTCTGTAAACACTAAAGTACACCAATATATTATGCTCAGTCTGTCCAAACCTGAGTAAATGGAATCACTTTGTTTTCACACTAACCTAGGAAATTAATCATGTTCCAGTGTGAGTCCTGACTTCCATATTTTGAAACTAAGAAGAGCCATCACCTATTTTGCTCTCAAAATTCTCAAATGAATATGAAGAAAATTTAAGACATTTGAATCCAACAAATGTTTATTCAAAGGCTGTTAATTGCAAAAAACCCATAGACCATTCAACGATGACTAAGTCTTAATCCTAAGTAGCTTACAAGCTGTTTGTGAAAGTGAAAGTGTGATCCAACAATAATAAAAGGTAGAATGAAAATGGGCTAAAGGAAAACTATGGAATCAGTAATAAAGGAGCAGGTAACCAAAGTGGCAGCATAACAGCATATTAAATCTAGACAATGTATTAAAATCAGAGACCTTATTTTGTTGACAAAGGTCCATATAGTCAAAGCCATGATTTTTCCAGTAGCCATGTATGGATGTCATAATTGGACCATAAAAAAGGCTGAGCACTGAAGAATTGATGCTTTTGAACTGTGGTGCTGGACAGCAAGGAGATCAAACCAGTCAATCCTAAAGGAAAATAGTCCTGAATATTCATTGGAAGGACTGATGCTAAAGCTGAAGCTCCAATATTTTGGCCACTTGATGCAAAGAGCCTACTCTTTGGAAAAGATCCTGATGCTGGGAAAGATTGAAGGCAGGAGGAGAACTGGACAACAGAGGACTAGATGGTTGGATTGCATCACTAACTCAATGAACATGAGTTTCAGCAAGCTCCAGGAGATGGTAAAGGACAGGGGAGCCTGGCGTGCTACAGTCTATGGGGTCATAAAGAGTCAGTCAGGAATGAGCTACTGAAGAACAATAATAAGCCAAAGTAAGAGTTCCAAGAGGAATGACATGTCCAGATGAACATAGAGATACAAGTCATTCTACTCTCAGTTCAATTTAGTCGCTCAGTCATGTCCGACTCTTTGCAACCCCATGAATCGCAGCACGCCAGGCCTCCCTGTCCATCACAAACTCCCAGAGTTTACTCAAATTCATGCCCATCGAGTTGGTGATGCCATCCAGCCATCTCATCCTCTGTCATCCCCTTCTCCTCCTGCCCCCAATCCCTCCCAGCATCAGGGTCTTTTCAAATGAGTCAACTCTTCACATGAGGTGGTCAAAGTATTGGAGTTTCAGCTTCAGCATCAGTCCTTCCAATGAACACCCAGGACTTATCTCCTTTAGGAGGGACTGGTTGGATCTCCTTGCAGTCCAAGGGACTCTCAAGAGTCTTCTCCAACACCATAGGTGAAAAGCATCAATTTTTCAGCACTCAGCTTTCTTCACAGTCCAACTCTCACATCCATACATGACCACTGGAAAAACCATAGCCTTTACCAGACACACCTTTGTTGGCAAAGTAATGTCTCTGCTTTTTAATATGCTATCTAGGTTGGTCATAACTTTCCTTCCAAGGAGTAAGCGTCTTTTAATTTCATGGCTGCAGTCACCATCTGCAGTGATTTTGGAGCCCAAAAAAATAAAATCTGACACTGTTTCCACTGTCTCCCCATCTATTTCCCATTAGGTGATGGGACCAGATGCCATGATCTTAGTTTTCTGAATGTTGAGCTTTAAGCCAACTTTTTCACTCTCCTCTTTCATTTTCATCAAGAGGCTTTTTAGTTCCTCTTCACTTTCTGCCATAAGGGTGGTGTCATCTGCATATCTGAGGTTATTGATATTTCTCCCGGCGATCTTAATTCCAGCTTGTGCTTCATCCAGCCCAGCGTTTCTCATGATGTACTCTGCATATAAGTTAAATAAGTAGGGTGACAATATACAGCCTTGACATACTCCTTTACTCTAAGGATAAAAATAATGACTCGTGAAATCATCTGAAAAGTCTGAAGCTGGATAAACCTATATGGTTGCAGAACAGAGTATACTGATGACCAGTGCAGGACATGTGATTGAAAAGGTGCAGCAGGACCATGTTATGAATCAGGTTATTTTGAATCATGTAGAGCTTGTTTAATATATACGCCTATGTCACCTTCCTAAGGAATTTGATCCATGAGCTTAGGAAAACTGGATATTTATGTTATGATCAGTCAAGTTGGGTAACAGTGTTAAATAGCAACTTTCTTGTTGCCATTTTAGTATCGTTCACATTAGAAATCAGAAAGGAGTGTCATTTCTTTGGTACCCTTGCTGAAAAACTGAAATCCAGAGATAAGCTTTTCCTAGTAGCACCAGCATTAAATGGGGAGCAGTAGAGAATATGAGTGCTTTTAGAAAAAAAACATCATCTTTTCATAAATATCAACTTTCTCCATAGAATGTTCCTCAGAGCCCCCAGTACCTCCTTGTTCCTCAGGCTGTAGATAAAGGGGTTGAGCATGGGGGTGATGATAACATCAAACACAAAGAGACGCTGGTCCACATCTGCCGGGAGAGAGGAACCTGGGGTCATGTAGATGATCATAGCTGGACCGAAGTAGAGGCTCACTACACTGAGATGGGAAGAGCATGTGGCCAGAGCTTTGTTTCTGCCCTCACGGGAGTTCATGTGAAGGACAGTGAGAAAGATGAGGATGTAGGAGGTCAAGACGAGTCCAAAAGGTATGAGCAGGAAAACAATGCCAGTTATTAATGCCACCTTCTCATAGGTTGAGGTATCCTCACAAGAGAGCTTCAGAAGGGCCATAATTTCACAGAAGAAATGGTGAATTTTTCTGGAGTCACAAGTAGAGAAATTCATGGCATAAACTGTGTGCATAAGGGAGATGAGCATACTCCCAGTCCATGAACCAATGGTCATTTGCAAACATACTCTGGGGGTCATGATGACTGAGTATCTGAGAGGGTTACAGATGGCCAAATAGCGGTCAAAGGCCATGAGTGTCAGGAGAACACACTCAGCCACTCCTAGCATCACATAAAAAAATATTTGTGCTCCACAGCCAATGTGAGAGATGAAACTCTGTCCAGAAAAGAAATCAGTGACCATCTTGGGTACAGTGGTGGAGATTAGGGTGAGGTCCATGAGAGAGAGCTGGCTGAGTAGAAAATACATAGGGGTGTGAAGATGGGCATCACCCCAGATCAGTAGGGCCAAGATTGAGTTTCCAGTGATGGCTACCACAAGAATAAAGAGAATTATGGTGATGAGAAGGCCAGGATGCCTGGAGTCTGAGAAGAGGCCCAGGAGAATGAAATCAGTAATGGAGGATTCATTTCTTTGCTTCATGTCTTAGTTAACTGGTTTGATCTGAAGGATCAAGGGAGAAAAACACAGAAAGTGAGACTGCTCTTCCCTTGTAAACATACTACTGACTTTTATCTTTTCCTGAAAATCAAATATTTATGAAGTGAATTCAAATATATAGTAGTATATTTAAATGTGGGCAAGATTAATGATTTAGCATCCACTGATATTTAAAAACATTATTTAGCAATCCATCTGACAAAGATAGTCAATGCAAATGAAGAAAATATATTTTGGTCATATTGTTTAGCATTGTTTGGCACATTGTTGCTATAATTTCATAAGGATTAGAAGTGTGATCTTCATTCAGTATGAAAATTCCATATATCTTGGTGGTGTGATATACACTCAGACTTCTTCCAAAGTGGATTTTAATGCACAGCCACCACTGGGATCTGGAATGTTGGCATATTTATTGCTTGTAGATTCTCCAACTAAATCTAGATATATCCTTAGGGGACTCACAGATCACAAAGCAGGTAGCCTGGTTATGAGTGAGAAATTTTACTGCCTAGTTCTATAGAAAGATGTCAAAAAGGTGGGATAAGTAAGGATAAGGGAGAAATCTGGGAAGTGAAGAGACATGGTGGCAACACAGAATGACAAGTAGCAGTTTTGTGATGGAAGAAGTATCCTTTTTCAATCCACCTTCTCACAAACATTATGATATGTCTGCCTGACCATTCTATTGAAAGCATATCACTGGCTTGCTTTATTCCCTCACCCTTATTTTACATTCCTTCATCATCTGAAACCTTACTATTATTTGCATGTTTATTTATCTATTGATAAATAACCTCCATGAAAATGCAGGTTCTCTGAGGGCAATGTATTGATTAAGTATTATTTTCTCAGTGCCAATAAAGAACCTGGCAAGTACCAGGCACTCAATCAGAGTTTATGGGACACAGAGAAGGATGAAAAGCTGCTACACATAGAGAGAGAGTTGAAAAAACAGGGATAAAAACCAGAATTCCTAGCAGAGTATCATTATATAAATGGCTTAATCACATGCTCCTGATGCTGACATTGATGTTCTACTTCCAAGAAACTCTTTATCTGCTGGCATTTTCTATGATTTCCCAAATCCAAGTTGGCCTCATTGTTCAGCTCCTCCAACTTCTATGCACAACTAAGGTCCTAGAGCTGCTCAGCAAGGAGTGGAGTGGAGCTCGACTTTTGACTAAGTGGAGGTGGCTGTGCAAAATCAAAATGAACAGCATGAATTTTCCAGCTCTGGATATGGCTATCTCATACATATTTCTAAGTTTAAAGAATTGACAAAGTGATTTTCCAACATGATAGCATTGTGTTAAAGTAAGCAAATGAACTGGGTTCATCTCACAAATGAGTGACTAGGGAAAGGGTTCTATGCAGCCCTGCCCTGGCCTTTATGATTGTATGTTGAATTTACAAATTCAAGCATGAATTTGAGGATACCTTGGTGAATGTGTAAATCTGAAGCCAGTATTTTAAATATTTATGACTATATTGAATAATATGATTCTTTTTTTTAAACTTGGTTTGGTTAGAACTTCTTTCCAAAGCCTAGCAAACAACAAAGATGTTAAGATGTGTTCGATTCTTTGGGACTCTATGGATTGTAGCCCACCAGGCTCCTCTGTCCATGGAATTTCCCAGGCAAGAGTACTGGAGTGGGTTGCCATTTCCTTCTCTGGAGAATCTGACCCAGGGTTCAAATCCATAGATCCTGAATTGGCAGATGGATTCTTTACCACTGAGCCACCAAGAAAGCCTGAATAATAGGATGCTCTTTTTGAAACTTGGCTTGGTTAGGACTTCTTTCCAAAGTCTAGAAAACACCAAAGATGTCTTTTTTTAAAAAAAAACTTTTTATTTCATATTGGAATATAGACAATAATGTTGTGATATTTTCAGGTGGACAATAAAGGGACTCTAAACCACATCTCTGAGAACAAAGGATTGCATCTATGTTTACAACATAAAGAGTTTAACTATTTTTCTTAAACTCACCAGTTACTAACTAACTAGTAGCTGATCAGCTTAATACCATTATAAACTGTGTATATGTAAATACAAATGATCCATGAACTTTATTGCGACCCCACAGAGTATAGCCTGCCAGGCTCCTCCACCCATGGGATTTTCCAGGCAAGAATACTGGAGTGGGTTGCCATTTCCTTCTCCAGAAGATCTTCCCAACCCAGGGATTGAACCGGGGTCTCCTGCATTGTAGGCGGACGCTTTACCATCTGAGTCACCAGGGAAGTCCCCATAATCTGCCTCAGGGTCTAGCAATTCACTGAATTCTCATGCAGCTGCTCAACTCTCCAGGAGGGTTTTATCATACAGCTGGGAGTTTATTCTGAAGCACTTTGAAGATGTTACCCCGCATAGAGGGTCACAAATTATTTCTAACTCTTGTGTCTCCCCACAAAAGCGTAAGACAGTTACTTGTTTCTCCACTGTGGGCTACCTTGTTATCACATGTGTTGTCATCCTTGTCACCTCCTGGAGATTCTTAATTCTTTTATATCTTCCTTAGTATCATGCAGCTCATCAAGTCAAACATTAGGCTCTTTATGAGTAGAATAAAGTCATAACTAATGATCTTGGTGAAGTTGGTACTGCAAGCTCATAGCTAATTCAGAATATCTCTGGTAGGCCATGAAGCAGAGATTAAATACAGCACTGTGGACAGGAGAGATACTGTGAACTGTCTTGGGAATGTGTCAGCTCAGTCCAACCCTGGTGAGTAATTAGCTCAGCTACCAGGGGGCAAAGCCGAATTCATTCAGAGAAAAAAGTCACTCCCAGCTCTCTGCTCAGCAGGATGGTGGTTAAAAAACAAAGTGAGATTTAAACTCTGATTCACCACTTTTTAGTACTTGCATGACCTGGGAAATTTCCATTGTCTTCCTCACTTCTGTTTCCTCATCTACAAATTGGTGATAACAATAGACCTTTCTCATAGTGTTGTCTTCAAAGTTAAATGTAATAATGAGTGTGAACAGTGTATCCTAATTGACCATAATTGTCGTAAGATGTATTTTTAGGAGTCAATTGCATTACAAAATATCTAATATTGATTTAACCTGGATTACCTATAATGGATGATTTTGATGCATGGAAGTTAACAAAAGAGGTCACCCCAAGTTCATATATTGAGGCATAATCCAATCAGACAGAGTTTTGTGGCTTAGCTAACATGGAGGAGGAGTCTCTATTTTGAAAGAGAAGAGTCTGACTAACAGGTGCTGGGTGGAATAGTTTAAATCAAGCCAAACACACTGATCATCTGTGGCTTCACTGGAAATTCTGTTCTTTTCCCACTCCTCAAAAGTTGCCACCAGCTGCCAAAAGTCCCCTCTGTCCCCGGGTTGGGTCTACCTCTTTGTGTTTCTCTCAGATCCCAGGTTGTTTGTGTTTCTTTTTCTCCTTCTTTTTGCTTATTTTTCTTTTTATTCCTCCAGAATGCTTCATAAATTCTTTAATCCTTTACAAAATTTTAAATAATTTATACATTTCATAGACTTGGTAAATGCTTGAGAAATATATTCTTTCAACTCAATGTTAAAATGAAGGTGTTGCTGATGATTAATAGCCCTTCTTGTATAATAGAAACATGATTTGAATTCTTTATTTTGTGGGACAATCACATGCAAGGCTTTTCCCATGAATGAACCTAAACAAACTCTTTGAAGGACTTTATAAATAAACTCATTAAAATCTGACCACAACCCAACAAATTAGGTACACTTATCATCATCTCCATTTTTAAGGAGAGAAAGGTGATGTCTGCAAGAATTTATTAATTCTTGCAAAAGAATCTAATGCCAAAGAGTTGTAAGAGGAGGAACCTAGTTTGAACCCTAGAAATCTACCTTCAGAGACTATAACCCCCACCATAGCGTCAGGCTCTTGCTCCCTGACAGTTTTCCCAGCTCCCTCATCTTAGTCGCTCAGTCATGCTCCCCCAGCTTTGGTCATGCTCCTACTTGGGTCTGTCCAGACTCCCAGCCTCCTGCTAATGCTCAGTTCATTACCTGAAGTATCTTCCTCCACAACAGGTAGAACTAGACTGCTCTTAGGGAACAATGCAGGACACTGGAAATTCTGAAGTACCATCTAGAGCTTGGATTCAAGCGGACTATTCTATCATTCATTGGCCTTTATGTGCATGACATCGGTCTCTGTTCTGGGTGACTGGGAGCCAAGACTCAGGTTTACCACTGACCTTAGTCAGCCCAGACATGTGAGGATGTCTTTGGATGAGAGAATCAGGGTCAGTCATACTGAATACCCAGTGATTGGGCCTTGTCTCAGACTTCATAGTCTCCATCTTGGAGTTACAATCAGGGCAATCACTTAATTGCAATAAAATAAACCATCTGTGGATTAGTAGAAAGTTGTTTCATGTTTCTTGTCAGTAGTAACATTGAAATGGCCACCACTGTTGCTCCAGGAAGATGATTAGAGAGAAAACCCCCAACTCTGTGACAGAGAACCAGGGCAGTGTGCAATGGAGGATGCATTTTGCAAGAGGATTCCTGCACAACAGGAAGCTTTCACCCAATTCGCAGGATCTGTACTTCAGATCCAGCAACTGGTATTATGATAACTGCTTATATGAATTCCCATGGTCAAAAAAGTGAATTGAATAAAATAGATAACAAATAAGGACCCACTGTATTGAACTCTACTCAGTACTCTGTAATGTCCTATATAGGGAAAGAATCTAAAAGAGTGGATATGTATATATGTATAAATGATTCATTTTGTTGTACACCTGAAACTAACACATTTAAAAAGTACTGAGTGAACCTCAGTCAAATGATTCAAAAAGGAAAACAATCAAGACCCTCCCCCCTCATTTTATATGTATGGTTCAATTGAGAAAGCACTGGATTACAGTGGGAAACTTGGGTATTCTCCAGTCTGTCTCTTTATTTTCATGACATTGGCCAAGTCACTAAGTTCCATCAGACCTAATACATGGAAGAGATAGTATGTCATGGTATTAAGAGGAGTTACAAGGTTATTTATTATATATGTGTAACTCATAAGTTCTATACCCATAATAATTGCTGCTGTTATTATGATTATCACAGTGTATTAATTTATAATATGCATAAAAGTAACATAATCTAGTTATTTAGGCAAAATTAATTTAAACTGGGTGGATGTTTATATATAACTAATATAATATATTAATTAATGACAGTAAGCAAAATGAAGCAAAATTCAGTGTGACTGATGTCTCATCAAATTGAATGCTTCTTTTAATGGGGCAAATTTTAATAATTCAATACTTTCTATTTGGGATTAACAGCTCTTCATAGTTACACTTCTCAAAAAAGTCTCACAAGACATGTTATTCCTCACATTTTGCAGGTAAAGAAAAGTAAAGCTACTGGATCAACCAGAAAACTTTCCCAAGGTCAAGAAAGAAAAGAACTGAATTATTCCTCCACTCACATCTTGCACCAATGACCTCAATTTCTGTTGCACTCAATTATTGCCAAGCTATAGCTCTCCATCAGCCAAGAGAGAACTTGATTTGCTGCCCTGATTCTGCCATATAGTAGCCCTATCCCATAAAGTAAGTTACTAACCCTGTTTAAGCCTCACTTTCCTCATCTACACAAAGGAAATGAAGTCAGCAATGTTACAATTGATCATTTCAGAGATTTTTGAAACTACTGTGGAAACCAGGATTCTCAGGAGGGTAGATGGTTGGAATCACTGGCTCTGCAAATCATGTTTACTAATGAATTCACTAATGAATTACATATTGTGAGCATTTTGAAAGACACAGGATGTACAGAAGGGGACCTTAGTCCTGGTAATAGTTTATTTGCTAAGTTGTGTCCGACTCTTGTGACCCCATGGATGTAGTTCACCAGGCTCCTCTGTCCATGGGATTTTCCAGGCAAGATACTGGAGTGGGTTGCCATTTCCTTAGGAAGATCTATTAGCATCAAGGTAGGTGGCAGGAGCAGAGGAAGTTGTGCAAACTAAGCGGTATTGAATTAAAATCTGAAGGGTGGGAAATCTAGGTAGAGGATGGGGACTGAGGAGTAAGATGGGAAAAGCTTTCTAGGCAGGGGAAACAGTCTGTGCAAAGTTGCAGGAATTGGGAGAGAACATGTCACCTGGAGATGCTACAAGTTTCTGGGCATTGCTGGAGCTCAGCAGATGGTGGAATTGGTGGTAGACTCACTGGACCATGTCATGCAAAGCCTAATTGGCATGTAGGGGACTCTATAGTTCACCCTATGGGTCATTGGAGGCCACTGATGCATGACCAGCCTCCGACCAGGAGGATGGGTATTTGCAGACAGAAAAGTCATGTTGGTAGAGATGTGGATAAACTGTAATGATGCAAAGGGCCAGAGCTGGAACGTTTATAAGCAGTTATTACTAGAGACTAGTGGAAGAAAAAGAAAAGGGGGTAAACATATTCATCATATCTAGTAGGTTAATAGACATGGCTTAGTGTACAATTAGATGTGCAAAAGTGATGACTGCCAGAAAGTGCTTGCTCTTGCTTCATTTTATTGACTAAAAAACCTGGAATGAATGGGTATTGGGAGGTTTGATGCCAACAAAATCTAATGGAATTTGTGGCCTCAGATAAGTCCCTTTATTTCCAAGAACACTGCAATTTTCTTATATCTTTTTTCCTAATTAATGAATTTGAGTCAGTTCTAGTGAGATGGATGAACCTAGAGCCTGTAATACAGGGTGAAGTAAATCAGAAAGTGAAACACAAACATCATATATCAACACATATATATGGAATCTAGAAAAATTATATTGACGAACCTATTTGAAGAGGAGGAATGGAGACACTATATAAAGGACTTGTGGACACAGTGAGGGAAAGAGAGAGGGGGACGAATGGGGAAAATAGAACTGACATATACACACTAGTTCTAGTGTCAGTTGCTCAGTCCAACTCTTGGCAACCCCATGGACTGCAGTCCTCCAGGCTCCTCTGGGATTTTTCAGGCAAAAATACTGGGATGGGTTGCCATTTCCTCCTCCAGGGGATCTTCCCAACCCAGGGACTGAACCCAGGTCTCCTGCATTGCAAGCAGATTCTTTACTGTCTGAGCCACCAGAAAAGCCAGACATACATACACTACCATGTGTGAAATATTACACATCAGCTGCTGAGAAGTTGCTATATAGCACAGGAATCACAGTCTGGCACTCTGTGATGACTTAAAAGGGTAGAATGAGGGGCAAGGAGGGAATAGAAGGAGGGAGATGATATATGTAAAATTATCACTGAAAAAAAAGATGTCTTTTTCATTATAGGGGACTGGAATACAAAAGTAGGACGTCAAGAAACACCTTCAGTAACAGGCAAATTTGGCCTTGGAGTACAGGATGAAGCAGGGCAAAGGCTAATAGTTTTGCCAAGAAAACATACTGGTAATAGCAAGCACCCTCTTCCAACAACACAAGAGAAGATTCCACACATGGACATCACCAGATGGTCAATAATAAAATCAGATTGATTATATTCTTTGCAGCCAAAGATGGAGAAGCTCTATACAGTCAGCAAAAATAAGACCCGGAGTTGACTGTGGCTCAGATCATGAACTCCTTATTGCCAAATTCAGACCTAAGTTGAAGAAAGTAGGGAAAACTACTAAACCATTCAGGTATGACCTAAATCAAATCCCTTATGATTATAGAGTACAAGTGAGAAATAGATTTAAGGGACTAGATCTGATAGACAGAGTGCCTGATGAACTATGGACAGAGGTTTGTGACATTGTACAGGAGCCAGGTAGCAAGACGATTCCCAAGAAAAAGAAATGCAAAAAAAGCAAAATGGCTGTCTGAGGAGGCCTTACAAATAGCTGTGAAAAGAAGTGAAAAGCAAAGGAGAAAAAGAAAGTTACACACATTTGAATGCAGAGTTCCAAAGAATAGCAGGGAGACAAAAGGAAGACTTTCTCAGTGATCAGTACAAAGAAATAGAGGGAAACAGTAGAATGGGAAAAACTAGAGATATCTTCAAGAAAATTAGAGATACTAAGGGAACATTTCATGCAAAGCTGGGCACAATAAAGGACAAAAATGGTATGATCCTAACAGAAGCAGAAGATATTAAGAAAAGATAGCAAAAATACACAGAAGAACTATACAAAAAAGATGTTCATGATCCAGATAATCATGATGGTATGATCATTCACCTAGAGCCAGACATCCTGGAATGCGAAGTCAAGTGAGTCTTAGGAAGCATCACCATGAACAAAGCTAGTGGAGGTGATGAAATTCCAGCTAAACTATTCCAAATCTTAAATGTTGATGCTATGAAAGTGCTGCACTCAATATGCCAGCAAGTTTGGAAAACTCAGCAGTGGCCACAGGACTGGAAGAGGTCCATTTTCAATCCAATTCCAAAGAAAAACAATGCCAAAGAATGCTCAAACCAGCACACAATTGCACCCATCTCACATGCTAGTAAAGTAATGCTCAAAATTCTTCAAGCCAGGCTACAACAGTACATGAACTGTGAATGAACTTCCAATGTTCAACCTGGATTTAGAAAAGACAAAAAACCAGAGATCAAATTGCCAACATCCTTTGGATGATCGAGAAAGCAAGAGAATTCCAGAAAAAAACATTTATTTCTGATTTACTGATTATGCCAAAGCCTTTGTGTGGTTCACAACAAACTGTGGAAAATTCTGAAAGAAATGGGAATATCAGACCACCTGACCTGCCTCTTGAGAAATCTGTATGCCGGTCAAGAAGCAACAGCTAGAACTGGACATGGAACAACAGACTGGTTCCAAATTGGGAAAGGAGTATGTCAAGGCTGTATTGTCACCCTGCTTATTTAACTTATATGCAGAGTACATCATGAGAAATGCTGGGCCGGATGAAGTACAAGCTGGAATCAAGATTGCTGGGAGAAATATCAATAACCTCAGATATGCAGATGACATCACCCTTATGGCACAAAGCGAAGAAGAACAAAAGTCTTGTGATGAAAGTGAAAGAGGAGAGTGAAAAAGTTAGCTTAAAACTCAACATTCAGAAAACTAAGATCATGGCATCTGGTCCCATCACTTCATGGCAAATAGATGGGGAAACAGTAGAAACAGTGACAGACTTTATTTTGGGGGGCTTCAAAAACACTGCAGATGGTGACTGCAGTCATGAAATTAAAACACGCTTACTCCTTTGAAGAAAAGTTATGACCAACCAAGACAGCATATTAAAAAGCAGAGACATTACTTTGTCAGCAAAGGTCCATCTAGTCGAAGCTATTGTTTTTCCAGTAGTCATGTATGAATGTGAGAGTTGGACTATAAAGAAAGCTGAGCATGAAGAATTGATGCTTTTGAACTGTGGTGTTGGAGAAGACTCTTGAGAGTCCCTTGGACTGCAAGGAGATCCAACCAGTCTATCCTAAAGGAAATCAGTCCAGAATATTCATTTGGAAGGACTGGTGTTGAAGCTGAAACTCCAATACTTTGGCCAACTGATGTGAAGAACTGACTCATTGGAAAAGACCCAGATTCTGGGAAAGATTGAAGGTAGGAGGAGAAGGGGACAACAGAGGATGAGATGGTTGGATGGCATCACTGACTCAATAGACATGAGTTTGAGTAAATTCTGGGAGTTGGTGATGGACTGGGAGGCCTGGTGTGCTGTAGTCTATGGTGTAGCAAAGAGTCGGACATGGTTGAGTGACTCAATGAACCAATGGCTGAATTGTGTTGTGGTATGGTAAAAACCAACATAACATGGTAAAACAATTTTCCTCCAGTCATGAATAAATTTTAAAAAATGAAAGAAAGAAGAGGGACCTATCATTCCAGCAACTCAAATGAAGCAAGATGAGGGGATTAGGCGAAAGGCTATTTTGATGCAGAGAACTGGTTGTTATTCAGACCTCATATATATTTACTTAGATTGGTGTAGTTTTGTGCTCCTCTACTCTCAGAGAACTTATTTAGTTACTTAAAACTGACTTTATCAGGAGATAGGGTATAAGTTCAACATTTGTAGAGAGAAAATGAAGATAGGGAAAGTTTCATTGGGTTTTATCAAATCCTACTGCCTCCCAGGGAGATCTTAACTCTGAACTGTCTATTCAATGAGACATAGGAACCTGCTTTGAAATAGGGTACATCCAGAGCATCTTCCTTATTGAGCCCACAACTTCCCTGTTCCTTAGGCTATAGATGAGGGGGTTCAGCATGGGGGTGAGGATGGTGTCAAACATAAATAGAGCCTGGTTCAGAACAGAGGTGTGAGAAGATCCAGGCCTCATGTATTTTAGCACGGCTTCGGCATAGTAAAATGTGACCACAGTCAGATGGGAGGAGCAGTAGCCAAGGCCTTGTTCCTGCCTTCGGGGTAGTTCATTTGCAGGACCTGGAGGAAGATGAGAGTATAGGAGGTCAGAATGAGGCTTATGGGGAGAAGAACCACAACAAAAATGCTGGCCACTACTACTCCTTTCTCACAGGCAGAGATATCCTCACAAGACAGCTTCAAGAGGGCTTTGACCTCACAAAAAATGTGATAGAGCTCTCAGGGACCACAGAGGGGAAAGTGCATGGCATGAGCCATGTGGACCAAGGATGCCAGAGCACTTCCCACCCAGGACCCCCCACAGCCATCAGCTGGGAGACCTGGTGACTGATAATGATTGAGTATTTGAGAGGATGACAGATAGCCACATAGCGGTCATAAGCCATGAGTGTCAGGAGGAGACACTCTGCTATCCCGAAAGTCAAGGTAAAGAATATCTGGGCCCCACAAGCCAATCAGGGAAATGTTTCTCTTCCCTGAGAAAAAGTTAACCACCATTTTGGGGACTATGCTAGAGATGAAAATCAGGTCAATGAGAGAGAGTTGGCTAAGCAGGAAATACATGGAGGTATGAAGGTGGGGATCTGTCCAGATGAGGAGGATCAAGCTGGTGTTTCCTATGATGGCAATGATGTAGATAAGGAGGACAACAGAGAGAAGGGTATCAGTATGTCTCATTCCTGGGAAAAGGCCCAAGAGAATGAAATCTGTACTCAAAGTCTTGTTTCCTGTCTTCATGTTTCCTCCTTACAGCTTCTCCTGAAACATAAAAGAGACTTTTAAACACATGTGTAAATGATAAAAGGAATTAAGCCAGAAACATAAATTTAGTAATTGATGGCCTAACATAGAAGATTTTGGGTGAACTGAAAACATAATTTTATCTGCTTCATAAAGGTGCTAAAACCATAGGAGAAAAATTAATAACTAGAGCATAAAAGTGACACTAGACTTTTTTTCCCCGTCAATGTCCTAACCCTTCCTGTAGGCAAGCGTTTTCACTTTTAATTATCTTCTTCTGATAATGTGAACAATTCTAATATTTATGCATTTTTTCATATCCATAGTTTCAGTCAATGCAATCTTGGTATCACACAAGGATACTTTAATGAAATAAATCTATGGTTTAGGTATAACATGAACTAAACACATCTCCTGAAGTTAACGATTGTGTTCTGGGAAACTCTAATATCATATGTTTAACTTGATATTGAATTTCCTTCAGGGTAGGGGCCATTGAAATATACTAGGAAATATAGTGAAATATACTAGGGCTTCAGAAAAATTTGACCTCTTAGTAGAATGGGTTTTCTAAGTCTTCCTGCACCAAAATGTATTCAGAGATTAAACAAGCAGCAAAGATTAAATTTGATATCTCTAAGAAGGATAAGAAAGGACACAACTTTTAAAGTTGATGCCCATTCTTACTGTATTTTAGAGTCAACTTAGATGGAATTTTATTTCATTTACATAGAGAGAAACAAGGAAATTGCCTTGAGGGTTTACAGCTTCCCCCAGTTGCCCTTTGCACTGATGGCCAACCTAATCCATAAGAAAAAGAAATACCCAGATATCTGAGTGAAATGCAGATAAAGTAGTCTATTAAATCTCTGTGAACACAGTGGCCTCTGCCTTGAGTCCTTCAGTCAGAGGGAGGAGGTGCTGCCCTGTCTCTTTCTTTCTATTTGGTTTCTTGAACCACTTTGAGCTTTGACTTGTGACTCTTAGACATTACTATGTACCAGGACCACATGGACTGCTTACTATTAATAAAATGTACTCCCAATGTACTTAGGTCTAGGATGAGATCCTGAAACCTTCCTCTATAAATGGAGCCCATGTGATTCTAATGTTGGAGATATAGGCTGTGCTTGAGAAACCTGGTCCTGGATAAGTTCTGTGTATGCATGTTAAGTTGCTTTAGTCATGTCTGACTCTTTGTGACCCTATGGACTATAGCTTGCCAGGTTCCTCTGTCCATGGGATTCTCCAGGCAAGAATACTGGAGTGGGTTGCCATGCCCTCCTCCAGGGAATCTTGCTGGGCCAGGGATCGAACCCAAGTCTCTTACATCTCCTGCATTGGCAGGCAGGTTCCTTACCACTAGTACCACCTGGGAAGCCCCCTGGCTAAGGCTCAGGGCCCATATTCAGCAGTGATATCTGCGCACTCTGTTACAGTCTCCTCTTAGCCCCAGAAACACATGCATAATTGTATTTCATATTTTCTCTTAAACTACATAACTAACTGAATTCATTGGTACCTTTCGACTGCTGCAGAGCTTTGAGCCTGTAACCATAGGTAATAGTGGGAAATTACTATTGTTCTTTGTCACATATCAAATTTATTAACTGAAGCCAATAGGTCTGATAAAGTGCTATTATACACCCTGATGTCCATACATTTCATGGATGCCCAGGTGTTTAAAAATAGTCTGCATTTTCTGTTTCAAATGAAGAATTTATTACTGTCAATGGAGTTTGCCTCTCAGAGCCACCAAAGTGAACTGATACCAGCTTGATGCCTTTGCATGAATGTTCAATGCCAAAATAATTTATTGCTTCAGGGAGTTACCTTAACAAACTATGGAGAGCACAGTCATACTGGTGACTTGATATAAATTGTTGTTGCAAATTTTCCAATAAGTAGTTTCATAGGCCCACAGTATGAATTTTACCACTTCTATAAATCTTCCTAAACCAACCACACTGTGTGTGTGTGTATTAAAGATTATGGAAATAGCCAAAGATGTACTGAGGTGAGAGATGGTTAGCTCTTTTACCCATGACTCCGCTAAAACTGGGGGGAAATAAATAAGAAAGCAACTTAGCAAGTTTCAGACTAAATTCTGCCAAAACTACAGACATTTATTGACCAAACATATATGAGAAACAGGCTCACAAGAAACTTGATGGAATCTATTCTGTGAGTTCAAGGAAGCCTAGTCTTCCTAGATGTTCTTACCACCTTCTGTATGGACGATTCATTTCAGGCAGATACCACCTCTCACTGATCATGGTTCCATATGAATTTTAGGATTGACTTGTCTATTTATGTGAGAAATGCTAGTAGAATCTTGATGGTAATTGCATTGAATCTATAGATGGCTTTGTGAGGCATGGATATTTTTGATAATATAAATTCTTCTAACCACTGAACACAGGGTATCTTTCCACTTGCTAGTGTTTTCTTCAATTTTCTTTGTCAATGTCTTATAATTTTCATTGTACAGATCTTTCACCTCCTTGGATAAATTTACTTCTGTCATTGTTTTGATGCTGTTATGAATGAGACTATTTTCTGTATTACATTTTTAGACGGCTCATTTTTGATGCATAGAAAAACAACTAACTTTTCTATGAGTTTTGTATGCTACACTTTACCGAGTTGTTTATTAGTTATAACTTTTTTGTAGTCCTTAGAATTTCCTATGTAGAAGGCAATGCCTTCAAACTAATACCTGCAAACTAATTTTACTTCATAGTTTGTCTGTCTTCCATTTTTTTGGTTTGATCTCTTTTGCTAGGACTTCTAGTACTATTTTGAAAAGTACAGTTTATAATAGACACCTTTTTCTTATTCCTAATCCCAGAAGAAAAACATTCAGTCTTTCACTTTTGGATATGATGTTAGCTGTGAGCTTGTCATATATGGCCTTTATTATGTTGAGGTATATTACTTCTATTTCCACTTTTTGAGGGTATTTGTAATGAATGGATTGGGAATTTTTCCAAATGTTTTTTCTACTATCTATTGAGATGCTTATATAATTTTTACCTTTAATTCTATTAATGTGATATGTTATAGTTATTGATTTGAGTATGTTGAACCATCCTTGCATTCTAGTCACAAATTTCACTTGATCATAGTATATGTTCCTCTAATGTGCTGTTGAAGTGATTGATTAGTATTTTTGTTGTTGTTTAGTCCCCAAGTCATGTCTGCCTCTTCACAACCACATTGACTGTAGTACACCAGGCTTTCCTGTCCCTCACCATCCCCCAGAGTTTGCCCAAGTTCTTGTCCACTGCATCCGTGATGTCAAGCAACCATATCATCCTCTGTCACCCTCTTCTCCTTCTGCCTTCAATCTTTCCTAGCATCGGGGTCTTTTCCAATGAGTTGGCTGCTCGCATCAGGTGGTCAAAGACTGGAGCTTCAGCTTCAGCATCTGTCCTTCCAACCCTGAATATTCAGGGTTGATTTCCTTTAAGACTGACTGGTTTGATCTCCTTCCTGTCCAAGGAACTCTATTTAATTATGGATTTTTTGTATCTTTATTATCAGGGATTTTAGTCTGTAAACTTCTTGTCCTTCAGTGTTTTTATCTATCAGTGATTTTGCTATCAGGATAATTCTGGCCTCATAAAATAAGTTTGGGAATATTCCTTTCTCTTCAATTTTGGGAAGAGTTTGAGAAGAACTGGCATTGATTATTCTTTACATTTTCCTAGATTCCATTTTTCAAGCCATCTGATTCTGGACTTCTCTTTGGTGGGAGGTATTTGACTGTCAATTCAATCTTCTTACTATTAAATAGTAATTGGTCTGTTCAGATTTTGTTTCTCCATTAAATCTTGGTAGGTTTTACATTTCTAGGATTTTATCTATTTCTTCTAGATTATCTAATTTGTGGTCATGTAATTGTTCATAGTAGTTCTTGTGATTCTCAGTGTTTCTTTGTCCTTGAGGTTTAAAATTAGTTTTTTCAAAAAAGAATTTAGCTGTTACTATTTGTTTATTTTTGGCTGTATTTGTTCTGGTCTTCATTGCTGTGTGTGGGCTTTCTCCAGTTGTGGAAAGCAGGGGGCTACCCTTAGTTGTGGTGTGCAGGCTTCTCATTGCAGTGGCTTCTCTTATTGTAGATCATGGGCTCTTGAATGCATGGGATTCAGTAGTTGTGGCATGCAGTCTCAGTAGTTGCATCTCTTGGGTTACAGAGCACAGGTTCAGTAGCTGTAGTACACTGGCTTAGTTGTCCCATGGCGTGTGGGATCTTCCCAGACCAGGGATTGAACCTGTGTCCCCTGCATTGAAAGGCGAATTCTTAACCACTGGACCACCAGGGATGTCCATAAAGTAATTTTTATTTGAAATTTTTCCCCTTAATATATGCATTTATCACTATAAACTTTTTAGAACTACTTTTGCTGTATCCCCTAAGTTTTGATATATTGTATTTCCATTTTCACTTTTCTTTGACTTTTTATTTTCCTTTTTAGTTCTATTTAGCCAACTGGTTGTTTAAAAGTATGTTGTTTAATTCCCACATATTTGTAGATTTTCTTCTTGTAATTGATTTCTAGTTTCATACCATTGTGGTTGGAAAGATGTGTGGTATGATTTCAATCATTTTAGTTTGTTAGGGATGCTTTGCAGTCTAGTATATCCTATCCTTGAAAATGTTCCATGTGAACTGGAGAACAATGTACATTCTACTGCTTAAATCTGATATTAAGTAGTTTAATTTCAATGTTTCCTTGCAGATTTTCCATCTGCATGATCTATCCATTGTTGAATGTGGCCTATTGAAATCCCTTGCCATTATTTTTTCACTCTCCATTTCTCCCTTAATATCTGTTTGCTTTATATGTTTGGGTGCTCCAATGTTTTGGCTCAGATGGTAAAGAATCTGCGTTCATACTAGAGACCCAGGTTTGATCCTTGGGTCAGGCAGATCCCCTGGAAAAGAGGATGGCGATCCACTCCAGTATCCTTGCCTACAGAATTCCACAGACAGAGGAGCCTGGTGCACTACAGTTCATGGGGTCACAAAGAGTCAGACACAACTGAGTGACTGACGCTTTCACTTTTCATTGTTGGGTGAATATACATTTATGATTCTTACCTCATTGTGATTAATTGACACCTTTATTATTATATAATAATCTTCCTTTTCTCTTGTTATAGTTTTTTCTTTTTTTTATTTTTTTTTTTATTTTTTTTTTCCTTTTCTCTTGTTATAGTTTTTTCTTAAGGCCTAGTTCATGCAATATAAGTTATCAGTTCAGTCGCTCAATCATGTCTGACTCTTTGCAACCCCATGGACTGCATCAAGCCAGGCCTTCCTGTCCATCATCAACTCCCAGAGCTTGCTCAAACTCATGTCCATCAAGTGCTGGTGCCATCCAACCATCTCAACCTCTGTCGTCCCCTTCTCCTTCTTATATACTTTTACTTCTCCTTCTTGCATACTTATACAGATATAGGTGTACCTGCCCTTGATATCTTTTGTTTCTATTTCTATGGGATATCTTTTTCCATCTCTTCACTTTTAGTCTATGTGCTTAGTCACTCAGTAGTGTCTGACTCTTTGCAACCCCTTGAGCTGTAGCCCACCAGGCTCCTCTGTCCATGCAGATTCTCCAGGCAAGAATGTTGGAGTGGCTTGCCATGCTCCAGGGATGTTCCCAACCCAGGGATCAAACCCAGGTCTCCCACTTTGCAGATGAATTCTTTACTGTCTGAGCCACCAGGGAAGCTATGTGTTGTCTAATACATGAAGTAAGTCTCTTATGGACAGCAAAATTTTGGTCTTCTTTTTTTTTTTTTTTTCTGCATTAGGCCCTCTATTTCTTTTGATTGGAGAGTTTAATCTATTTGCACTTAAATATTTATTAATAAGTATGGACTTGAGTTTGTCACTTTGTTATTTTCTGGTTGTTTCTTGGTTTGTTTGTTGCTTTCTTCCTCTCTTACTACATTTCTTTGTATTTTGGTGATTTTCTGTAATGTCATGCTTTGATTTTTTCTCTCTTTTGTGTGTATCTTCTTTTTGTTTGTAGCCACCCTGAAACTAAGATCATGGCATCTGGTCCCATCACATCATGGCACATAGATGGGGAAACAATGGAAACAGTGACAAACTTTTATTTTCTTGGGCTCCAAAGTCACTTCAGATGGTGACTGCAACCATGAAATTAAAAGATGCTTGCTCCTTGGAAGAAAAGTTGTGACAAAACTAGACAGCATATTAAAAGACAGAGACATTACTTTGCCAACAAAAGTTCATCTAGTCAAAGCTATGGTTTTTCCAGTAGTCATGTATGGATGTGAGCGTTGGACCATAAAGAAAACTGAGCACTGAAGAAGTGATGCTTTTGAACTGTGGTGTTGGAAAAGACTCTTGAGAGTCACTTGGACTGCAAGGAGATCAAACCAGTCAATTCTAAAGGAAATCAGTCCTGAATATTCATTAGAAGGACTAATGCTGAAACTGAAGCTCCAATACTTTGTTCACCTGATGAGAAGAGCCAACTCAAAGCTCTGATCCTGGGAAAGATTGAAGGCAGGAGGAGAAAGGGATGACCTAGGACAACATGGTTGGATGGCATCGCTGCCTAAGTGGACATGAGTTTTAGCAAACTCTGGGGATGGTGATGGACAGGAAAACCTGGTATACAGCAGTCCATGGGGTCACAAAGAGTCAGACGCCACTGAGCGACTGAATGACAACAACGTACATACATATACAAAACTTTTCTTCTCTGCTGATAAAGCCGTGAAAAAGAACAACAACAAAACAGAGAAATTGAAAAACTGAACTAAATGAAATGGGAGCACTGAATATGAAACAGAAAAGGTAAAACAACCTAGATAAAAGTAAAACATCATCATGTAATCCAGTTGTTTTTAAACATGTTGTTGTTGTTCAGTCCCTAAGTCAGGTCCAACTCTGCAACCTCATGTACTGCAGCATGCCAGGCTTCCCTGTCCCTCACTCTCCTGGAGTTTGCCCAAGTTCTTATCCATTGAAATGGTGACGTTATTCAACCATCTCATCCTCTGCCACCCTCTTCTCCTTTTGCCTTCAATCTTTCCCACATTGGGATCTTTTCTAACGATTTGGCTCTTCACATCAGGCAGCCAATGTATTGAAGCTTCAGTTTCAGCATCAGTCCTTCCAATAAGTATTCAGGGTTGATTTCCTTTAGGATTGACTGGTTTGATCTCCTTGCTGTCCAAGGGACTCTCAAGAGTCTTCTCCAGCACCACAATTTGAATTTTAAACATGGCTGCTCATTAAAACCACACCTGGAGACTTGAGGGGGGAAAAATGAATACATGGGCATTTGTATTTTCCAAAGTTCCAAGATAATTCTGATATGCATCTGGATTTTAAAAAATAATTACATGTTTTTCTACTGAATGGTAGTTTTAGTAATATAGAGTTCTATTATTTTCTCTTGACCAATTGAGATATAATGGTATTAAGTGAATAATAGTTACCTAATCAAAATAGTAAAAGATATTTATCAGTTTAAATATTTACCATACAGTGATTGTAGGAGCTGATAATGCTGAGAAATTATCATTCTCTACAATAATTACAATATTTTAAAATTTTGCTACAACTTTTTAAAATAAAACACCAATATCATTTATATTTTTTGAATACAATTTTAGATTTATTTTACAAATACATAATGGAATATTACTCAGCTATAAAAAGAATGAAATTGGGTCATTTGTAGTGATGTGGAATGACCTAGTGTCTGTCATACAGAGTGAAGTAAGTCAGAAAGAGAAAAACAAATATCATATATTAATACATATATATATATGAAATATAGAGAAATGGTACAGATGAATCTATTTACATTGTAGAAGAAAATTTTTAATTTTTTTCTCTCAGCTTTGACTAAGGCTGATTTTAGCACTCAGTCATTTTGCATTCCTCCTAAAGTGAATATAGTAAATTTTTATTATCTTTAAAATAAAGTTCCATATGCCATGCCTAGGAGGAAGGCTTTGAAGAGTCCAGTTCTCTCAATTCCCTACTGAATGTTAAGTTCAGTGCCTGGCCTTTAGTTGCACAGACATTTGTAACATAGCACTCATTTCCTGCTTTCTTTTCTGATTTACTCACTATAACTTGTTTAATCCTCTTAGCAGTGCTAGATAGAAGGTACCATTATTTTATCCCAGTTTCTCAGATTGTAAAAATTCTGTAGTCTTATTTAGTGCTGTGTTGCCTTAGACAATGGGTTTGAACTCAGGAGGAGTACAAAGAAACAGAAACATTTGTTGGAGCCAAGAGAAAGAAAAGACAGGTTTATCCTTTGTTTCTCATGAAACAAAATGCTAACATTAGGTTGAATGTGTATGATATTTTGGCAATCTAAAAGCTGCTCATCTTCATTCAAGAAAGATCAGACTATTTTAATATCACAGTTTTAAAAGTATATATCAGAAGTTCTGCTTCCTGAGCCCATCCTGAAAGTGTGAGTTTTCTCACTGTTCTAAGGAGCAGTTCATGCCTTCTTCACAGGTATATTTAAGTGGGTGAGTGCATTGATAACTTGGGCATACCTGAGCAAAAATGATGCTCTGTGTTATTTAGAAAATAAGTGTCTTTTCAGAATTTTGTGTCAGAAGAACTGGCTCTTTGATGGTGCTCTGAGACCATGAACAGATTATTTTATGTTTTGTTTTCACACAACAAGAGGATTGAAATAAATACCTCTAACATTTCTACAATTCATAACAGAATTTTTCAAGACTTAAGGGCTTCTGAAAGCAATTTAAATAAATATGCTAACATAAGATTATAATCAAGTATAGCAATGTAGATGTATTTTCATCTTTCTCAGGGGGTATCTATGGATGACTCTACTCTTCAAAGCTTCTATAACATCCTTGTTTCTCAGACTATAGATGAGTGGGTTAAGCATAGGGGTAAGGATGGCATTAAATATAAAAAGAGATTGATTTAATTTGGGAGTCTTAGAAGACCCAGGTCTCATGTAGACCAATATGGCAGGGCCAAAGTAGAGGGTGACCACACAAAGGTGGGAGGAGCAGGTAGCCAGAGCCTTGTTCCTGCCCTCAGAGGAGTTCATGCGGAGGACAGCAAGAAAGATGAGGGTGTAGGAGACCAGGATGAGACTTAGAGGGATGAGGACCACCAGAAAGCTTGAGACCACCACTGACTTCACATAGGCTGAAATGTCCTCACAAGTGAGCTTCAAGAGGGCCATGACCTCACACAAAAAATGCAGGATCTCTCGGGGGTGACAAATGGGAAAATGCATGGCATAGGCTGTATGAACCAGGGAAGTTATTGCTCCCCCTGTCCAGGACACAATGACCATCTTTTTGCAGGTGACATGGCTGATAATGACTGAGTAACGAAGTGGGTTACAGATGGCAACGTAGCGGTCATAGGACATGAGAGTTAGCAGGAGGCTCTCAGCAATTCCCAGGGTTAAGCTGAAGAAAATCTGGGTTCCACAACCTACCTGTGATATGATTCTTTCCCCTGAGAAGAAGTTTGTGACCATTTTGGGGACAGAAGTTGAGATCAAGGCCAAGTCAATGAGGGAGAGGTGGCTGAGCAGAAAGTACATGGGGGAGTGGAGTTGCAAATCTAGCCAGATGAGGAGAATGAGAACGACATTGCTCATAACAGCCATACAGTAGACCAAAAGGATAAGGTAGATAAGGACCATAAGGTGGCTGAACTCAGGCCAGAGCCCCAGGAGAACAAAATCTGTGGATATAGTCTTATTGTTTCTCTCCATGGGTGAACATTATTGCCCAGGAAACAACTGTAAGAACACTGTTCCGTCTGATGACGTGTTACTGTACACCTTGTCTATTTTCCTTACTCCCAGGATGCCTTTGAATATTTTTTTGTAACTTTTTTCCTGTTGAGGTCTCTTCAGTATTATGCATAACTTCTCAAAATATATAATTTTCATTAATTATCTCATGGATTACTTAATAACCTAATGTTTACACACTGTACCTACTGTTACAAACTATAATCACTAACACTAACCAAATAAGAACACAGATACACTGAATGTTCTGTCAATAACAAGTCAGTCAATTTGATGAAAATTCTTAAAGAACTAATTTAGTCATCACCTTGAGGCCCTTCGCAAACACAGCTTCAACACAACAATTATGATGATTTTACATTTTGAAAACTCAACATTTTCACTCAATCTTATGAGGCTTCATGAAAAATATTCTTTTGAAGATGGGAAGTAGACCCTTGATAACCTGAATAAAGAAAAACATTTTCAGAATTGAATGTGGTCTATGTTCACCTTTTCCTCTCATGTGGGGAACTTTTCCACTTCCCATGAGTCCTCCTTACTTTGATCCTGACTCAAGCTATGGCAAACCTAGGCAGCGTATTAAAGAGCAGAGACATCACTTTACTGACAAAGGTCCATATAGTTAAAGCTATAGTTTTTCCAGTAGTCATATATGGATGTGAGAACTGGATCATGAAGAAGGCTGAGCACCAAAAATTGATGCTTTTGAACTGTGGTGCTGGAGAAGACTCTTGAGAGTCCCTTGTACAGCAAGGAGGTCAAACCAGTCAATCCTAAAGGAAATCAACCCTGAATATTCATTGGAAGGACTGATGCTGAAGCTGAAGCTCCAATACTTAGGCCACCTGATGTGACGAACTGACCCATTGGAAAAGACTCTGATGCTGGGAAAGATTGGGGGTGGGAGGAAAAGTGGGTGACAGAAGATGAGATGGTTGAAAGGCATCATTGTCTCAATGGACATGCATTTGAGCAAACTCTGGGATGTAGTGAAGGACAGGGGAGTCTGGTATGCTGCTCTCCACGGGTTCACAAAGAGTCAGATACAATTGAGCAACTGGGCAACAGCAACAAGTATCTCTTAAGTCAACTGAACTGGAAAAGAATGACCAACTATATATAGCACCAGTATTTAGGGAGGAACCTTAAAAATATGATTTTTGCCAGTTTCACTAAGTCACCCTCCTCCTTGTAAACTTTTAACCTATCATCAAGGTAATTACTGGTACTAGCTGATGTTGCACAAGGAGAAACACAAAGTCAAGATGGAAGAGATTGCTAGGATACAGCTTGTAAGAAATTATTTATTTTAAAAGGCAGGATATCTTCTGTTTGGCAAAATTTTGGTTGGGTTTATTAACTCTATAAGCAGAAAGATTATTGTGGACCAGTTAAAAGTATAACCTCTAAAAGATCAGCACCATGGTTTAAAGCTCCTGCTAAAAGACCACATTTACCTACCTGATGTCCTTGGTCTAGGAGAATCGTCCTTCTGTGCCTCTCTTCTTTCCTTTGTAAAATTGGACTAAAGCAA
This sequence comes from Muntiacus reevesi, assembly GCF_963930625.1. Lineage (NCBI taxonomy): Eukaryota > Metazoa > Chordata > Mammalia > Artiodactyla > Cervidae > Muntiacus > Muntiacus reevesi. The sequence goes on from NC_089249.1 coordinate 220,949,111, forward strand.
ACCCACAACATAGGGGGGATGTGCAGATTAAAAGTGTCAGTGAGTATAGATTTAAGAACATGGCCTGGGCAGCAGTGTTAAATGCATATAGTAGGCATAATTAGAAGTTTACTTTGCACAAGAGGCAGAATCAAGGCCTTCTGGTCCCTTATTACACACACAGCTGTGCTCATTCCCACAGTTAATCAGAGTGATTCAGCTATGTTTCTTGTAGGTGGACTGGTAAGTTGCATTGGACCTAGAGGATATTTTGCAAAGTGAAATAAATCAGAGAAAGCCAAATACTGTGCTATATCACTTATATGTGGGATCTAAAAACCAATGAACAGAGAATAATAGATACTGAGAACGAACAGGTGGTTGCCAGAGTATAGAGGGTTGAGGGACAGAGAGAAATATGAGTCACAAACATGAAATATACAGAGTGGGGAGTATAGTCAATATCTAAATAATATCTTTGTGTGGTAATATTGCAACTAGACTTATCATAGTGATCATTTTTAAAAGTAGAGAAATAAGGACTTCCTTGGTGGTCCAGTGGTTAAGAATATGTGCTTTCACTGCAGGTGGCATGAGTTTGAGTCCTGGTCAGGGAACTTAGATCCCATATGCCAACAGCATGGCCAATAAAAATGTATATAGAAAGACTGAATCATTATGTTGTGTACCAAGAAAATAACATTGTATTGTAGGTCATTTATACTTCAAGAAAAATCAAATAAACAAAATCACAGAAAAAAGATCATATTTGTGGTTACTAGGGTTGGTGGGATGGGAGCAGAGGAAATTGACTGAAGGTAGTCCTTTTGACTAAAAAGTACAAGCTTCTAGTAATAAGGTAAATAAACATTAGGGATGTAATGTACAACATGATAAATATACTTAAACTGCTGTATGTTAAATATGGAAGCTGTAACTAGAGTAAATTCTGAGTTCTCATCAAAAGAAAATTTTTTGTATTTCTTTATTTTGTATCTCTATGAGATGATGTTCACTAAACTCACTGTGTTAATTATTTCATGATGTGTGTAAGTCGAATCTTTATACTGTACACCTTAAACTTATACAGTGCTGTATGTCAATATCTCAACAAAACTGGAAGAAAAAATAATGTAAAGGACAGGAATTTGCAACAGGTTTTTGAGTGCTGCGTGGGTGGAAGTGCTGTGACTAAGCCACAGATTTGAGGCATGTTTTTAAAAAATCAGTGGATAGAGGGACAGCAATTCAGTTTTACTTGAACTAACAAATCATATTACCCACTTTCAAAGTCCCAGCTTAACTGTCCCCTCCTCTGTGGTCCTCCCAGTTAGCACCCACTGCTTCTCTGTCCTCTTGTGTTCATCAGTCTATCACAGTGTATGAGGCAGTTTGCCTTAAGCCACAGCTATTTGTGGATAAATCTTTAACCCTGTAGACTGTTAGCATTTTCAGAGGAGAGGTTCTGCTTTTTTCCCTTAAATATAATACTTTGAACTCCCAAGATTGCCTAGGCCTGTAAATTGAAGAAGCAGGTTATCAATAACTATGTGACAAGATGAATTTTGTTCCCATATTTTCTGCTTATAGCTTCTGAGGAGTTGATAATACAATATTTGATTCTTACAGTTCCATGAAATCAAGTGTTCCAGAGTTATATACAGCTGCCTGTTGAAAAATCACCTGTCCCTTCCTTCAGACCTATTAAATCATATTCTCCAAGTGGTTCTTATAATCAGATAAGATTAAGAAACAGAGATGTAGTATAGCAATTGCATTATATAAACAAGGAAATGAAACTCATTGATTTTAATTGACATGATTAAATTGACTCAAAGCTGTATATTTGCTAGTTTATATGGTAAGCCAGTCAAGTAAAACTTGAAAACTAGACATATCTTTCAGTTGCATCCAATATTTCATTGTAAGTTATTTCCAGAACAACAAAAATGTCTCACTTGTTCATCATTTTTTTCCTTTTATTACAGGGTATATCTAAGACTATACATTTTCATCATGACATGTAGTCATCTACTAATAATCATGGTAAAGAAGATGAATTCAAGATTTATGTGTTTATAGATTTAGAAATTAATCCCTCATTTTTTACATGACTCATTTCACTGACTCATTTGTCATTCTTTCACTTTATACATGTCTATTGAGTCCAGTGTCTGTTCTAGAAGAACTTTAGTAAATCCTCCCCTCTGGCCTCAGTAAGCTTGAGGAAACAGAAGGACCATTAATACAATAAAGTATGAGATGGCATTAAATGGACGAGTAAGTTTTCCATTTCAGAAAGGGCATTTCAAGTGTCAGAAGCACTAAACATAATGAAGCAGAGGAACAAGATATAGGATTGTAGGCAGTTTTTTTATTTCAGGGCTCCAACTTTCTGGAGAAAAGCGAGAGAAAGTGAGATGTAATATTGGAAGTATCATGTCTATTTATGGAATCTAAGAGTCATGGTGGAGAGTTCTGACAAAATGTAGTCCACTGGAGAGGGGAACGCAAACCACTTCAGTATTCTTGTCTTGAGAACCCCATGAACAGTATGAAAAGGCAAAAAGATATGACATGGAAAGATGAACTCTCCAGGTTTGTAGATGCCCAGTAGGCTACTGGAGAAGAGCAGAGAAATAACTCCAAAAAGAAAGAAGAGGCTGAGCCTCTCTGGGCAGAAACAATGCCCAGTTGTGGAAGTGTCTGGTGGTGAAAGTCAAGTCCGATGCTGTAAAGAACAATATTGCATAGGAACCTGAAATGTTAGGTCCATGAATCAAGGTAAATTGGAAGTGGTCAAAGAGGAGATGGCAAGAGTGAACATCAACATTTTAGCAATCAGTGTACTAAAATGGACTGGAATGGGTGAATTTAATTCAGATGACCATTTTATCTACTACTGTGGGCAAGAATCTCTTAGAAGATATGGAGTAGTCATCTTAGCCTATAAAAGAGTCTGAAATGCAGTACTTGAGTGCAACCTCAAAAACAAACAGAATGATCTCGGTTCATTTCCAAAACAAACCATTCAATATTACAGTAATCCAAGTCTATGCCCCAACCACTAACGCCAAAGAAGCTGAAGTTGAATAGTTCTACAAAGACCTACAAGACCTAGAAGTAACACCAAAAAAAGATGTCCTTTCATCATAGGGGACTGGAATGCAAAAGTGGGAAGTCAAGAGATACCTGGTGTAACAGGCAAGTTTGTCCTTGAAGTACACAATGAAGCAGGGCAAAAGTTAACAGTTTTGCCAAGAAAATGCACTGGTATAGCAAGAGGTCACACCCTCTTCCAACAAAACAAGAGATGACACTACACATGGATACCACCAGATGATCAATACCAAAATTGAATTAATTATATTCTTTGCAGTCAAATATGGAAAAGCTCTATACAGTCAGCAACAAGACTGGAAGCTGACTGTGGCTCAGATCATGAACTCCTTATAGACAAATCCAGACTTTGGTTAAAGAAAGTAGGGAAAGCCACTGTGCCATTCAGTCACAACCTAATCAAAACCTTTATGATTATACAGTAGAAGTGACAAATGGATTCAAGAGATTCGGTCTGATAGAGTGTCTGAAGAACTATGAACAGAGGTTTGTGACATTGTACAGGAGGTAGTGATCAAAACCATCCCTAAGAAAAAGAAATGCAAAAAGGCAAGGGCTTTTTGTAAAGCCCTCTGAAGAGGGCTTACAAATAGCTGAGAAAAGAAGAGAAGTGAAAGGCAAAGGAGAGAAAGAAAGATATATCCATCTGAATGCAGAGTTCCAAAGAATAGCAAGGAGAGATAAGAAAGCTGTCTTAAGTGAACAATGCAAAGAAATAGAGGAAAACATAGAATGGGAAAGACTAGAGATCTCTTCAAGAAAATTAGAGATACCAAGTGAACATTTTGTGCAAAGATGGGCATAATACAGACAGTAATGGTATAGATCTAACAGAAGCAGAAGATATTAAGAAGTGGTGGAAATTACATGGAAGAACTATACAAAAAAATATCCTAATGACCTAGATAACCACAATGGTGTGATCACTCACCTAGAGCCAGACATCTTAGGGTGTGAAGTCAAGTGGGCCTTAGGAAGCATCACTATGAACAAAGCTAGTGGAGGTGATGGAATTGCAGTTGAACTCTTTCAAATTCTGAAAGATGATGCTGTGAAAATGCTGCACTCAATATGCCAGCAAATCTGGAAATCTCAGCAGTGGCCACAGGACTGGAAAAGGTCAGTTTTCATTCCAATCCCAAAGAAAGGCAATGCCAAAGAATGTTTGAACTGCCACACAATTACACTCATTTCACAAGCTACCAAAGTAATGCTCAAAATACTCCAAGCTAGATTTCAACAGTATATGAACCATGAACTTCCAGATGTGCAAGCTGGATTTAGAAAAGGCAGAGGAACCAGAGATCAAATTGTCAACATCTGTTAGATCATAGAAAAAGGAAAAGAATTCCAGAAAAAAACATCTACTTCTGCTTCATTGACTCTGCCAAAGCCTTTGACCGTGTGGATCACAGCAAACTGTGGAAAATTCTTCAAGAGATGGGAATATCAGACCACCTTACCTACCTCTTGAGAAATCTGTATGCAGGTCAAGAAGCAACAGTTAGAACCAGACATTGAACAACAGATTAATTCCAACTGGGAAAGGGGTACATCAAGGCTGTATATTGTCACCCTGCTTATTTAAGTTATATGCAGAGTACATCATGCGGTATGTCAGGTTGGATGAAGCACAATCTGGAATCAAGATTTCCTGGAGATATATCAATAGCCTCACATATGCAGATGACATCACTCTTATGAAAGAAAGTGAATAAGTAAAGAGCCTCTTGATGAAACTGAAGGAGGAGAGTGAAAAAGTTGTCTTAAAACTCAACATTCAAAAAACTAAGATCATGGCATACAGTCTCATCACTTCATGGCAAATAGGTGGGGAAACAATGAAAACAGTGAGGCACTTTATTTTGGAGGTCTTCAAAATCACTGCAGATAGTGTCTGCAGTCATGAAATTAAAAGAGGCTTGCTCCTTGGAAGAAAAGCTATGACCAACTCTAGGCAGCATACTAAAAAGCAGAGACATTACTTTGCCAACAAATGTCCATGTAGTCAAAGCTATGGTTTTTACAGTAGTCATGTATGGATATGAGAGTTGGGCTATAAAGAAAACTGAGCACTGAATAATTGATGCTTTTGAACTGTGTTGTTGGAGAAGATTCTTGAGAGTCCCTTGGACTGCAAAGAGATCAGACGAGTTCATCCTAAAGGAAATCAGTCCTGAATATTCATTGGAAGGACTGACACTGAAGGTGAAGCCCCAATACTTAAGCCTCCTGATGCGAAGAACTGATACATTGGAAAAGACCCTGATTCTCGGAAAGATTGAAGGCAGGAGGAGAAGGGGACAACAGAAGATGAGATGGTTGGATGGCATCACCAACTTGATTGATATGAGTTTGAGCAGGCTCCAGGAGTTGGTGATGGACTGGGAAGCCTGGTGTGCTACAGTCCATGGGGTCACAAAGAGTCAGACATGACTGAGAGACTGATAAACAAAGGAAGCAATGCACATTGATATGATCTTGCTCTAGAGGAGGTACAGTGGCAAGAGAAGAAGACTTTAATAAAGTTATTATGAAGTCAGTCTTTCACAAGCTTCTGGAATATTGCAGATGTTCAGTGAATGTTTCCTGAATGTTGGCAGTTTTTGACAATAAGTGTCAGGTACCCCGATCATGTGCTGTGCTCCTAGTGATGATTCCAGTGCCCTCTGTGAACATGTTACATAGGCAGGCAGCCTACTTAGATTGTCACTGAGCCATATTATGAATGGTTCATACAGTCTTTTAACAGAAATGGTTGGTGCCCTAGTATTACAACTATTGCATTCTATGCATCTGGGAAAGCTGTGACACCTTTAACATTTTCACTCTCCAGACTCCTCTGTAGGGATCACAGAGGGCAGAGGAAGATAAAATCATGCTCACTGATGATGGTGCACATATATATGAACTTTGAAAACAATGCATGGTCATTTTCCTGACAAGCCAAATTATGACAAGGGCTACCAACTGCTCTATTTAATTATTCTTCTTCAGATGACTTCCCTTGACCATGTCGGTGCCCAACATTCTCAAGCTTTCTGTCATTCTCAAGTGTATTCCCAGTAATTGATTGGCTGTAAACAGTGCTCTTATATTTAATCTGATGTTTGGGTGATGAAGAGGTTAAACTTTTAGCATTAAGAAATTCTTAAGGAAGATGAAGGATCTCTAATGCTGGAATGCCAATCACCAGAGTCAGAGCAATGTAGAAATTTGGGGTCTTCTTGCTCTGTTAAGTTAAGATATAAGTAAGTAGCCACACATTCCTCCTGCCAATAGTGTGACACAACATGGTATCATTTGCTTTGCATTTTCCCCATGTTGCATTCATATTTTCTACCAATTATCTTTTATCCACTTAATTTTCTGCCTTTTTATATCACTGTCATCCACACTGTGTCATATTTACTTCTTATCTAAAAATTAACCCTTGGCAAAGCTTCACTTCTGCCCAGGGTGAGGTTATTCTCTTTTCTTACCAATAGGCCTGGTATGTGTTTTTGTTTTTTTCAAGATGATTTTTAATTAACAATCACTGTACACTTAGAAATATATTCTGCCCCTCAGAAATGCAGAATAAGGTATGTGAATATAGAACACAGCGTTTTTGCTGATGGGTCTATTTTTATGCAGTTCATTTCAAGAAAGACCTGATATTTGGATTTGCCTCTTGCCTTATGTCAATGTAAATACTTAGATAAGCAATTTACTGAGATCTTTGTAACTAAAATGCTTTAAGTGCCATAAAAATAGATTCTGTTTCTCACATTTTAGGAGTATTTAGAGAATTAGTAGAGAGTTAAGATCTATTTGCATAGCACTTAAAACATCTTTTTTTTTTTATTAGTTGAAGGCTAATTACTTCACAACATTTCAGTGGGTTTTGTCATACATTGACATGAATCAGCCATGGAGTTACATGTATCCCGATCCCCCCTCCCACCTCCCTCTCCACCCGATTCCTCTGGGTCTTCCCAGTGCACCAGGCCTGAGCACTTGTCTCATGCATCCAGCCTGGGCTGGTGATCTGTTAAAACATCTTTTTTATAGTAATTGGATATACTACTTTGAATGCACATTGACATCATTCTAAAGCATTTGGTACAATTCTTCACCATAACAACAGTGATAATAACATAACAGTTATTGATCGCTCATCAAATGCTAGCATTTTATAAGCATTTGTTATAATTGAATTCTGTCAACAATACATAAGAATTAATTTATATAAATTATTAACTGTATTCTCATTTTACTGATAAAAGCACTGGAACTTGGATTAATTTTCCAATGGCAAGGAGCCATAAACTAACCCTGGCAACCTGATTCTGGAGCCTGAACACAACTTACTCAATATCTCCTAAAGTTACATATTCATCAGATTCAAAGAACTTTATAAAAACCGAGATTTCCTTACCACAATCCAAACCTACTGGAATAGGGCATGAATATTAAAAAGGGTTTCAATCTAGTCTTTAAGAACAGATAAGTAGAAATTCTCCAGAGAATCAGAATGCTTTAAAGACATATCGTATACCTATATTCTCAGAGAATACATTTAACTCTTCAGTCACCACAGCCCCTGTATCTCTCCTTTGTATCAATGTTTTTTCCTAAGTTCTTTTTCCTCTTCTTGAGAGTATCAGATCAAAAAGCCAGGAGGAAAAAAGTACATCTCTTTTGTACTACACATCTTAGAATGAAAAACCAACATGGCCTGGCATCTTTTGGCCCACCTGCCAATGAAATGCCATTTGTTATGGTGTCCAGTGATTCTCGTGAGACATCTCCGTCTATTGTGGCCTCTCTCCCGGAGACCCAACAGAACAGAGAGGGATTGGACACTCCACACCTGTAGCGGCCTTCTGGCTGTTCAATTCTTACTTCTTTGAAAAATGACATTGCCTCCGCTCAGCTTCAAATCAGTCCTAATAACCCTGGGGCAGAGGTATTATGTATGAGCACACCCCTATCCTTCTCCCTGACATCAGAACAGTTTACTGGTAAGACGAATGCCTGTCTGTCACCTCTCCTAAATCTGGATGAGTCAGGAACTGAAAAAAACTCAAAGCAAATCATAGCCCCACCCATGATGGCTTTGGTTTTAGCATGATCTTCCAAATGTTTTCTGTCAGGAAAAAACTGTTGGACAAGATCTCTAAGAGACTAACTGGTGTATTAATTCTTACATAAAGATCCTTTCATAAGCCAACTTTTAAAAACATGTTGGATTATGTGATAATCATCTATTTTGATTTACAGTTTAATATTAACTTATTTTCATTGGAAAAAAAATTTTTTTAATATTTATTTATTTGTCTGCACTAGGTGTTGGCATGCCAGATCTAGTTCCTTGACCAAAGATCAAACTGAGTCCCCTACATTGAGAGTACAGAGTTTTAAACACTGAACCACAGGGAAACCCCTTGGATAGAATCTTTAATGAATTCTATTTTTAATATTTTCACGTGACTATACAAAATTAGCCAAAATATGCAACTTGGTAAAAAATCTAGAAGAAAGTTATACAGATCCCCCTGTGTCACTACATATTTCACTGATTAGAGAAAATAACAGTTACAAGCCTTCCTTTATTGAGTACCAGCTCAGCTCTTCACACACATTGCTGCATTCAATCCCACTGACAACCTTCAGAGATGCGTCCTCTTGATACATCCAATTTCCAGATGTCAAAACCAAAGTATAGAAAGATGTTAACTCTTTGCCCAAACCCACAGAACATATAGGTGATGGGGATGAAGTTTTAACCCAATTCTGTCATACTCTGGAGCCCAAGATCATAATCACCATCATTAATATAAAATTTTAGGCCCAAAATACATGTAGGCTTATCTATTATTAATATATAACTTATGAGGAAAAATTGTCTTAGAGATGGAACATTAAAAGTCTAAACACCATTAAATAAAAATTCTTATACAGAACATGAAGATAGGCACTATTTATTAACCATCTATATAGCTTTGACTTTGTTTCTACATTCTTAGTATAATTTGACAATTTTATCTGCTTGGCCCATCAGAGTTAATATACTGGGTAATTAAAATTGTATTTAATAGCCCATGATTTCTTTATTAATGTAAATTAACTATAAAATGTCACTATGATTAATTTTGTTTAGGAAGTACGAGAAAATTATAGGCATATCTTCTGCTCTCTTATGCAAAAGTAAATATTAAAGTTAGCTACCTTGTGAATTCTGTCACTGTCACCTGGAAATCCAGGTGTCTTCTGTGCTTCTCCCTGGATGATAAGTGCTATGTTCTCCTTTCCTGTGTCAGAACTAAGACTAAGGATTGGTTGACGGTGTAGGTAGATAGAGGCTCATTTTATCTTCCAAGAGGCCCTAAATCATCATTAATCTGAGTAGTGTCTGTAAGTTAAGGTTACTGATCAGAGGCAAGGTGTATCTGACAATCCAGATGCTTTCCTAACTGAGGACCTCAGGGGGAAATGTCCTGGAAACTTGGCTGAAGGTTTTAACCTGCATATTGTGATAAATTAGCATATCTATCACATCTAATTATTTACAATTATTCTCTGAAGAAAAATAGCCACCATTCACCATTTTCTTCAGGCTGCCACAAATTGAGCCAACATTTTGCTTAACCTTACTTCTGCTTTATCCCATCATTGGACTCATTCTTGTGGTAAAGGATGACAAGAGGCTGGTGTGACTTACCTGGATGTGGTGTTTACAATGTACTTAAGCAAAAGTGAGAAAATATGCATTATACAAACCTGCTTCCCTGGTGGCTCAGACGGTAAATTGTCTGTCTGCCTGCAATGCGGGAGACCTGGGTTCAATCCCTGGGTTGGGAAAATTCCCTGGAGAAGAAAATGGCAACCCACTCCAGTACTCTTGCCTGGAAAATTCCATGGACAGAGGAGCCTGGTGGGCTACAGTCCATGGGGTCACAAAGAGTCGGACATGACTAAGCAACTTCACTTTCTTTCACTTAATTAAAAGTGAGAAAATATGCATTATTCAAACCAATAAATAGAGAAGAGGGCTAATGGAAATTATGAGAAGAAGATACAGTTTAACCAGGTGTTTCTACATCTTGTCACCATTTTAGTCCATATTCTTTAGTCTGGGATATACATACATGAGCAGATATCTGAGTAATTATTATATTAATGATTGATCAGTGACCTTAGGATCCAAGGTTAAATCTCTTTTTAAACCAATTCACTTTAGAGTGAATATAAAGGCTTCACAGACTACAACCTTATTCCATAATCCCTATCAAGTGCTAGTTAAGGTTCAGGCAAATATACCTTCTCATAAACTGTTGGTGGTAGGGTAAATTGTCACAGTCTTTTAAGAAAGTAAACTAAAAACACGTTAGAACACACATACCTTAAAACTATTCTGCAGAAATGACAGCACCACAATTTAAATATATGTTTAGAATTTTTATTGTAACTACCATTAACCAAGGAAGCAAAATCTTGGAAGTGAGCTGAACACTTTGACACACATTCATATTTTTGTATTTTGTATATGTTAAAAGCAATGTGCTACATCCAAATCTACTGAGAAAAAAGTCCATGAGGTAATGTCAAGTGAGAACAACTTGCAGAATGGCATATAGAATAACAAAACTGTAAAATTCCATAAATGTGTATTTATGTTAGTATATTCTTCTTTGATAATGGGGGAAATTGAAGGAGCATCACGGTGTCAGGATTGCATTCCTAAAGAGAGCATGAATAAAAAAAATAGGAAAGGTATATTTGAGATATTTCTTTTGATTCCTTTATTTATTATAAAATAAATGGTGTTACAACAAATATCTTTTTAATTTTTACACGTGTAAATTCAGTTTAGGATTTTAGAAGTGGAATTGTTAGGTTGGAGGGCACTGTGAATGTAATTTTACTAAATACAAATGTCTTTGTATACCGATTGTATCATTTTCTGTTTCCACCAGCATTGTCTGAAAGTGCCTATCTTGGGAAGACAGAATGAGATGGTTGGATGGCATCACTGACTCAAAGGACATGAGTTTGAGTAGGCTCTGGGAGTTGATGATGAACTGGGAGGCCTGGCATGCTGCAGTCCATGGGGTCGGACACACCTGAGCGACTGAACTGAACTGAACTGATTTTCCACAGCCTCACCAATAATACGTGTTGTTAAACTTTAGGAGATTTGTCAATGTTGTAGGTGAGGTGTTGTGTTTTTAATATAGTATTATCTTAATTTGTATTATGAGCATCAGATTGATCATTTTTTAGTATTGAAGAACCATGTGCATTTCCATATCTATAAACTGTCCTTTCAAAGCTTTTGCCATTTTTCTAAGGGGTTGTTGATTTTTAACTCTTACTTTTAAGAAGGTTTTAAATATTAGAAACATTAATTCTTTGTGGTACAAGTGTAAACATATTTTCTGCAGTTTTTCATTTATCATTTGACTTTGCTTGGAGATTTTTATTTTTGAAAAGCTAAGGTTTTTTATTTTCAGATGATCAGATTCATCAATTTTATATGTTATAGTATTTTAGGTTATAAATACTTTATATTTATAACAGATGAGGTAGATTTTATTGTATGAATTTGCTTAAAAGAATTTTTGTGCTATTTTTAAGTTTTATAATCAATACTATATTTTATTTAGTTATTCTTCCATTTCAATACTCTTGTTTTTTTTATTGTTTGTCACTAAGTCATGTGTCATGGAAGGGAAGTCATGGACTTCCCTGGTGGCTCAGAAGGCAAAGCGTCTATCTACAATGTGGGAGACCCAGGTTCGACCCCTGGGTCGGGAAGATACCCTGGAGAAGGAAATGGCAATCCACTCCAGTATTCATGCCTGGAAAATCCCACAGATGGAGGAGCCTGGTAGGTTACAGTCCATGGGGTCACAAAGAGTCGAACACAACTGAATGACTTCACTTTCACTTTCAAGTCATGTGTGACTCTATCTGACCCCATGGACTACCGCACACCAGGCTGCTCTGTCCTCCACTATCTCCCACACTTTGCTCATATTCATGTCCATTGAGTTGATGATGCTATCTAACTATTTTATTCTCTACTGCTCCTTCTCCTTTGCCTTCAATCTTTCCCACCATCAGGGCCTTTTCCAATGAGTTAGCTCTTTGCATCAGGTAGCCAAAGTATTGGAGTTTCAGTTGCAGCATTAGTCTTTCCAATTAATATTCAGGAATGATTTCCTTTAGGATTGACTGGTTTGATCTACTTGCAGGCCAAGGTATTCTCTAGAGTCTTCTCCAGCACCACAATTCGAAAGCATCAGTTCTTCAGCATTCAACCTTCTTTATGGTCCAGCTCTCACATCCGTACATGACTGCAGGAGAAACCATAACTCGACTATACGGACTTTTGTCGGTAAAGTGATGTATCTGCTTTTTAATATGCTGATCTAAGTTTGTCAAAGCTTTTCTTTCAAGGAGCAAGCATCCTTTAATTTCATGGCTACAGTCCATGTTGGAGCCCAACAAAAGAAAGTCTGTCACTGCTTCAACTTTTCACCCTTCTGTTAATATTTGCCATGAAGTGATGGGACTGGATGCCAGGATCTTAGCGTTTTGAGTTTCAAGCCAGTATTTCACTCTCCTCTTTCACCCTCATCAAAAGCTCTTTAGTTCCTCTTCACTTTCTCCTATTAGAGTGGTATCATTTGTGTATCTGAGGTTGTTGATATTTCTCCCAGCAATCTTGATTCCAGCTTGTGATTCATCCAGACTGGCATTTCACATGATGTACTGTAGCTCAAATGATAAAGAATCTTCCTGCAATGCAGGAGACCTGTGTTCAATTTCTGAGTCAGGAAGATCCCCTGGAGAAGAGAATGGCTACCCACTCCAGTATACTTGCATGGAGAATTCCATGGCCTTAGGAGTTTGGTAGATCACAGTCCATGGGGTTGCAAAGAGTCAGACATGACTGAGCAAGAAGCACACACATGCCCTCCGCATATACGTTAAATAAGCACAGTGACAACATGTACCTTGTCTTACTTCTTTCCCAGTTTTGAACCAGTCGTTGTTCCATGTCTAGTTTTACCTGTTGCTTCTTGTCCTGCATACAGATATCTCAGGAGACAGGTAAGGTGGTCTGGTAATCCCATCCTTTTTTTTTTTTTAATTTATTTATTTTTTTCATTTATTTTTATTAGTTGGAGGCTAACTACTTTACAATATTGTAGTGGTTTTTGTCATACATTGACATGAATTAGCCATGGATTTACATGTATCCCCCATCCCCATCCCCCCTCCCACCTCCCTCTCTACCCTATCCCTCTGGGTCTTCCCAACGCACCAGGTCCGAGCACTTGTCTCATGCATCCAACCTGGGCTGGTGATCTGTTTCACCCTAGATAATATACGTGTTTCGATGCTGTTCTCTTGAAACATCCCACCCTCGCCTTCTCCCACAGAGTCCAAAAGTCTGTTCTGTACATCTGTGTCTCTTTTTCTGTTTTGCATATAGGGTTATCATTACCATCTTTCTAAATTCCATATATATGTGTTAGTATACTGTAATGGTCTTTATCTTTCTGGTTTACTTCACTCTGTATAATGGGCTCCAGTTTCATCCGTCTCATTAGAACTGATTCAAATGAATTCTTTTTAATGGCTGTGGTACTCCCATCTTTTTAAGAATTTTCCACAGTTTGTTGTGATCCACAGTCAAAGGCTTTAGCACAGTCAATGAAGCAGAAGTAGACTTTTTCCTGGAATTCTCTTGCTTTCTCCATGATCCAACAAATTTGGCAATTTGATCTCTGGTTCCTTTGCCTTTTCTAAACCTAACTTGTCTATCTGGAAGTTCTCAGTTCACAAACTACTGAAGCCTAGCTTGAAGGATTTTGAGCATAATCTTGGTAACGTGTGAAATGAGCAGAATTGTACAGTAGTTTGAATATTCTTTGGGATTGGAATGAAAACTGACCTTTTCCAGTCCTGTGGCCACTGCTGAGTCTTCCAAATTTGCTGGCATAATGAGTGCATGTCTTTAAGAGCATCATCTTTTAGGATTTGAAGTAGCTTAGCTGGAATTCCATCATTTCTACTAGCTTTGTTAGTAGTAATGCTTCCTACTAACAAGGACTTCCCTGATGGCACAGTTGGTAAAGAATCTGCCTGCAATGCAGGAGACCAGAGTTTGATCCCTGCGTCAGGAAGATCTCCTGGAGAAGGGAATGGCAACCCACTCCAGGATTTTGCCTGGAGAATTCCATGGACAGAAGAACCTGGCAGGTTACTCTTCATGGGGTTGCAAAGAATCAGACACAACTGAGCGACTAATGCAACACTAATGCTTCCTAAGACCCACCTGACTTCACACTCCCAAAAATCCAGCTCTAGGTGAGTGACCATATCATCACAGTTATCTGGGTCATTAACACCTTTTCTGTATAGTTCTTTTGTGTATTCTATAATTCAAACAGGATGATCTCATCTTTGAATGTTTGGTAGAAATCTTTTGTGCCTGTGTCTGGTGCTTTTTTTTGCACAATGCTTTCCATACATTTTTTTGTTTCTCTTGTGTAACTGAATTCTTTAGACTCTCTGTTTTGCATGATTTCAGTTTTCTTGAGATTTAGCAGTGCAAGTTGTTTCAAATTGTTTATTTAAGCTTTAAAAAATATTTTCTCATTTGTTGGTGTACTGGTCAGTGATCTCCAGAGAAACAGAATCAATAGGATGTGTGTGTGTGTGCATGTGTGTGTGTTTGTGCATATACACATATATGTATATATACCTGTGAAGGAGTTGAGATAGATGTTGACATTGACTGACAATAGACATTGATTGAAAGTAATTGGTTTCTGCAATTGTGGAAGCTGGCAAGACCAAATTCTACATCAGGGCAACAGGCTACAGACTCTCCTAAAAGCTGATGTTGCAACTCAAATCCTAAGGCCATCTTCAGGAGTAATTTCTTCTTCTGGGTATCTGAAGTAGCTATTAAAATATTTTGTCTAACTTCAATTTTTTAATTGAATATAGCTGACTTACAATGTTGCATTAGGCTCATATGTACAGCAGAGTAAATCGTTTATACATACATATATATCCACTCTTTTCTGTTCTTTTTCCACAGGTGATAATGTTCAGTTACTGGAGGAGGGAATGGCAATCCACTCCAGTATTCTTGCCTAGAGAATCCCATGGACAGAGAAGCCTAGCAGGTTACAGTCTGTGGGGTCACAAAGAGTCTGACGTGACTGAGCTACTAACACACAGTGTTCAATTGTATATATGTAGCACATCTTCTTCATCCATTCCTCAGCTAATGAGTATCTAGGCTGCTTACATGTCTTGGCTATTATAAATACTGCTGCAATCAACGTTGAAGTGCATGCATTTTTTTTTAATTATAGTTTTCTCTGGATATATGCCCAGGAGTGGGATTGCAGGATTATGTGGTAGCTCTATTTTGAGGAACTTTCATACTATTCTCCATAGTGGCTTTACCAGTTTACATTTCTACCAACAGTGTAGGAGGGTTTTCTTTTCTCCACATCATCCATAGCATTTAATGTTAGTAGTTTGGTTTTTTTTTTTTTAAATCATGGACATTCTGACCATTATGAAGTCATACTTCATTGTAGATTTGATTGTATTCCTCTAATAATTTGTGATGTTGAGGATCTTTCCGTGTGCTATTTACCACCTGTTCATCTTTGGAGAAATGTGTATTTAGATCTTCTTTCCATTTTTATTGTATTGTTTGATGTTTTATATTGAATTGCATGAGCTGCTTTTATATTTAGGAGATTAATCTCTTGTCATTTTCCTCATTTGCAAACATTTCCTCCCATTTGGAGGGTTTATTTTTGTCTTGTTTATGATTTCCTTTGTGATGCAAAATCTTTTCAGTTTAGTTAGGTCCCATTTATTTTTGTTTTTATCATGTTAGCCTTTTATACTGTCTGGTATTAAATTTAGGTCTTCGACCCAGTTTTGAGTTTATTTCTGTGTATGATATTAGGCATTATTCTAATTTCATTCTTTTACTTATTCAGCTTTCCCAGCAATACTGATTGAAGAAACTATTTTTCGTCCATTGTATGTTCTTGCCTACTTTGTTAAAGATTATTGTTTTTCAGTTGCTCAGTGACGTCCAATTCTTTGCAAACCCATGGACTGCAGCACACTATGTTTCCCTGTCAAAGATTAGGTGGTCTACCTTAGATGTTGGGTTGATCTCTGGATTTTCTATTCTGTTCCATTAATCTATATTTCTGTTTTTGTGCCAGTACAATATTGTTTGATGACTGAAGTTTTGTAGGATAGAACAGTGTGAAGTCAGAGAGGTTGATCTCTCCAGCTCCTTTTTTCTTAAGGTTGTTTTGACTATTCATGGTTTTCTGCATTTCCATAGAAATTGTAAAATTTTCTGTTCTAATTCTGTGAAACATGCCTTTGGTAATTTGATAGGGATTACATTGAACCTGTAGATTGTGTTGGATAGTATAGTCATTTTCACAATGTCGACTCTTCCAATCCAAGGACATGGTATATCTATTCATCTGTTTGTGTTATCTTTGATAACTTTCATCAATATTTTATAATCTTTTGAATGCAGGTCTTTTACTTTCTTAGGTAGTTTTATTCAGAGATATTTCATTATTTGATGCAATGATAAATAGGGTTTTCCCTTGATTTATTTTTCTGATCTGTAGATGAGTGATCATACCATAATTATCCCATGGTTATCTGGGTCCTGAAGATCTTTTTTGTATAGTTCTTCTATGTATTCTTGCCACCTCTTCTTAATATCTTCTGCTTCTGTTAGATCCATACCTTCTGTCCTTTATTGTGCCTATCTTTGCATGAAATGTTCCCTTGGTATCTCTAATTTTCTTAAAGAGATCTCTCGTCTTTCCCATTCTATTGTTTTCCTCCGTTTCTTTGCATTGACCACTGAAGAAGGCTTTCTTTTCTCTCCTTGCTCTTCTTTGGAATTCTGCATTCAAATGGGTATGTCTTTCCTTTTCTCCTTTGCCTTTCACTTCTCTTCTTTTCTCAGTTATTTGTAAGGCCTCCTCAAGCAACCATTTTGCCTTTTTTATTTCTTTTTCTTGGGGATAGTCTTGATCCCTGCCTCCTGTACAATATCATGAACCTCTGTCCATGGTTCTTCAGGCACTCTATCAGATCTAATCCCTTGAATCTATGGGGTTCCCTTGTGGCTCAGCTGGTAAAAAAATCTGCCTACAATGCAGGAGACTTGGGTTTGGTCCCTGGGTTGGGAAGATCCCCTGGAGAAGGGAAAGGCTACCCACTCCAGTATTCTGGCCTGGAGAATTCCATGGGCTGCATAGTCCGTGGGGTCACAAAGAGTCAGACATGACTGAGAACCCCATGAACAGTATGAAAAGGGAAAAAGATATGACACTGAAAGATGAGCTCTCTAGGTCGGTAGGTGCCCAATATGCTACTGGGGAAGAGTGGAGTAATAAATCCAGAAAGAATGAAGACATGGAGCCAAAGCAAAAACAATACCCAGTTGTGGATGTGACTGGTGATGGAAGTCAAGTCCAAAACTATAAAGAGCAATATTGCATAGGAACCTGGAATGTTAGGTCCACAAATCATAGTAAATTGGAAGTGGTCAAACAGGAGATGGCAAGAGTAAACGTCAACATTTTAGGAATCAATGAACTTAAATAGACTAGAATGGGTGAGTTTAACTCAGATGACCATTATATCTACTACTGTGGGTAGGAATCCCTTAGAAGAAATGGAATAGCCATCATAGTCAACAAAAAAGTCTGAAATGCAGTACTCTGATGCAATCTCAAAAACGACAGAATGAGCTCTGTTCGTTTTGAAGGCAAATCATTCAATATCATGGTAATCCAAGTCTATGACCCAACCAGTAAGTTTGATTAGGTCCCAGCTGTTTATATTTTTTCCATATCTATTGCCTTGGGAGAGCGGTCTAAGAAAACATTGGTGTGATTTATGGCACAGAATGTTTTGCCTATGCTCTCTTTTAGTTTTCTAGTGTCAAACCTTTGGATTAAATCTTTAAGCCATCATGAATTTATTTTCATGCATGGTGTGAGGGTGTGTCCTAATTTCAATGATTAGCTTTCTCACCTTCACTTGCTGAAGAGGTTTTTTCTCATTTTATATTCTTGACTTCTTTGTTGAAGGTTAATTGATCTTAAGTATGTGAGTTTATTTCTGGGGTCTCTGTTCTGTTCCATTTATACATATGTCTGCTTTTCTACCAATACCACAAGATTTTTGATTAGTGCAAGTTTGTAATATTTTCTGAAATCTGGTAAGGTTATGCATCCTGCTTTGGGATTTTCCCCCCTCAGGATTGATTTGTCAATTCTGGGTCTTTTATAATTCCATATAAAATTCTGGATTTTTTTATCTAGTTCTGTGAAAAAATATCATGAGCAATTGGGTAGAAATTGCATTATCTGTACATTGCTTTGGGTAGCATTGCCATTTAACAATATTAATTTTTTCCAATCCAAGAGCATCAGACATATTTCCATTTCTTTGAGTCTACTTTATTTTCTTTTTTAATGTTTTATAGTGTATAGCATATAAGATTTTTTACACATATCCTTTAGAAGAAATAGAGTACCCTCATAGTCAATAGAAGAGTCCAAAATGCAGTACTTGGTGCAATCTCACCCAAGTACTGCAAAGAAGCTGAAAGAAGCTGAAGAAGCTAAAGTCAAACATTTCTATGGAGACCTCCAAGACCTAACACCAAAAAAAGATGTCCTTTTCATCGTAGGATATTGAAAGGCAAAAGTAGGAAGTCAAGAGATACCTGGAGTAACAGGCATATTTGGCCTTGAAGTACAAAATGAAGTAGGGTAAAGGCTAACAGAAGCTTGTCAAGAGAACACACTGGTCATAGCAAACACCCTCTTCCAACAACGCAAAAGGTGACTCTACGCACGTTCATCACCATAATACACATAGTTCAGCACCACAGTCAGGCTGATTATTTTCTTTGAGCCAAAGACGGGGAGGCTCTATACAGTCAGCCCAAAGAAGCTGTGGAGCTGACTGTGACTCCGATACATTTACATTTACATTTAAAGTCACTCAATCGTGTCTGACTCTTTGTGACTCTTCTTTTCCATGGAATTCTCCAGGCCAGAATACTGGAGTGGGTAACCTTTCCCTTCTCCAGGGAATCTTCCCAACCCAGGGATCGAACCCAGGTCTCCCACATTGCAGGTAAATTCTTTACCAGCTGAGCCATAAGGGAAGCCCAAGAATACTGGGGTGGGTAGCCAATCCCTTCTCCAGGGGATCTTCCCAACCCAGGAATTGAACCGGGATCTCCTGCATTGCAGGGGGATTCTTTACCAACTGAGCTAACAGGGAAGCCAAAAATCTGACACTTGTGACTCAAATAACAAGCTCCTTATTGCAAAATTCAGGCTTAAATTGAAGAAAGTATGGAAAACCATGATGCCATTCAGGTATGGCCTAAATCAAATTCCTTGCAATTGATTATACAGTGGAAGTGACAAACAGATTCAAGGGATTAGGTCTGATAGACAGAGTGTCTGAAGAACTATGGACAGAGGTCTGTGATATTGTACAGGAGGCAGTGACCAAAACAATCCCAAAGAAAAAGAAACGCAAGAAAGAAAAACGGTTGTCTGAGGAAGCCTTATAAATAGCTGAGAAATGAAGAGAAGCAAAAGGCGAAGGAGAAAGGGAACTTGTACCCAACTGAATGCAGAGTTCCAGTGAATAGCAAGGAGAGATAAGAAAGCCTTCTTATGTGAACGATGCAAAGAAACAGTGGCAAACAATGAGAGAGACTAGAGGTCGCTTCAGGAAAATTACAGATACCAAGGGAACATTTCTTGCAAAGATGGGCACAAAAACGGACAGAAATTGCAATGACCTAACAGAAACAGAAGTGATTAAGAAGAGGTGGCAATAATACACAGAAGAACTACACAAAAAGAGCTCTTAATGGCTTAGATAACTATGATGATGTGGTCACTCACCTAGAGCCAGATATCCTGGAGTATGAAGTCAAGTGGGCCTTAGGAAGCATTACTATGAACAGTCATTGGTGGTGTTGGAATTCCTGTTGACCTATTTCAAATCCTAAAAGATGACGCTGTTATAGTGCTCTATTCAATATATTAGCAAATTTGGATAACTCAGCAATGGCCACGTGACGGGAAAATGTCAGTTTTCATTACAATTCCAAAGAAGGGCAATGCCTAAGAATGTTCAAACTACCATACGATAGCGCTCTTTTCATGTGCTAGCGAAGTAACGCTCAAAATCCTTCAAGCTAGACTTCAACAGTATGTGCACTGAGAAATTCCAGATGTATAAGTTGGATTTAGAAAAGGCTGAGGAACCAGAAATCAATTTGCCAACATCTGCTGGATCATAGAAAAAACAAGGGAATTCCTGAAAAAACATATACTTTGCTTCATTGACTATGGTAAAGCCTTTGACTGTGTGTATGACAACAAACCGTGGAAAATTCTTAGATATGGGAATACCAGACCACCTTACCTGCCTCCTGAGAAACCTGTATTCAGGTCAAGAAGAAACAGTTAGCACTGGACACGGAACAACAAATTGGTTCAAAACTGGGGAAGGAGTACCCTGACCCTGTGTATTTAACATCATGCAAAATGCCAGGCTGGTTGAATCACAAGCTGAATTAAGATTGCCAAAAGAAATATGAACAACTTCAGATATGCAGATGATAGCATCCTAATGGCAAAATATGAAGAGGAACTAAAGAGCCTCTTGCTGCAAGTGAAAGAGGACAGTGAAAAAGCTGGCTTAAAACTCAGTATTCAAAAAACTAAAATCACGGCATCCAGTCCCATCACTTCTTGACAAATAGATAGGAAAAATGGAAACAGTGACAGATTTTATTTTCTTGGGCTCCAAATCACTACAGATGGTGACCACACCCATGAAATTAAAAGACAGTTGGCTCCTTGGAAGAAAACTTATGAGAAACCTAGACAGCATATTAAAAAGCAAAGACATCACTTTGCTGACAAAGGAGCATATATTCGAAACTATGGTTTTTCCAGTAGTCACATAGAGATGTGAGTTGGGTCATAAAAAGGATGAATGCTTAATCTTAAGACTGATGCTTTCAAATTGTAGTTCTGGAGAAGACTCTTGAGAGTCTCTTGGACAGCAAGGAGATAAAACCAGCCAATCCTAAAATAAAATCAACCTTGAATATTCATTGAAAGGACTGATTCTGAAGCTGAAGTTCCAGTATTTTGGCCACCTGATGAAAAGAACTGACTCATTGGAAAAGACCCTGATGCTGGGAAAGACTGAGGGCAGGAGAAGAAGGGGATGACAGAGCATGAAGTGATTGGATGTCATCACCAACTCAATGGATGTGTGTTTGACCAAACTCCAGGAGATAGTGAAGAACAGGAAAGCCTGCTGCCCATGAGATTTCAATGAACTGGACACGACACAGCAACTAAACAACGATTCCTAGATATTTTATTTGTATTTTTTTGGTTGATTTTACTTGGTTATGTATGATTGTTGTTATGTTTTGTTGCATTTGGTTGGGTAATATGTTGTTGAGAATTCTTGGACCTATATTCATCGAAGATATGGCCTTTAATTTTCTGTTTTGGTGGTATCTTTGGTTTTCATATTAGGGTAATGGTGGATTCATAGAATATCTTTGGGAGTGATCCCTTCTCTCCAATAGTTTGA
This sequence comes from Muntiacus reevesi, assembly GCF_963930625.1. Classification (NCBI taxonomy): domain Eukaryota; kingdom Metazoa; phylum Chordata; class Mammalia; order Artiodactyla; family Cervidae; genus Muntiacus; species Muntiacus reevesi. Next base: position 220,970,942 of record NC_089249.1, read on the forward strand.
AAGTGTTTGAGAATGATTAGTATAATCTCTTCCTTGTATATTTGTTAAAATTCACCTGTGAAGTCATCTGGTCTTGGACTTTTTTGTAGGGAGTTTTTTTGGTTTTCTTTCTGTTTTTTAAATTACAGATTCTGTTTCATGTCTAGTGATTGTTCTATTTAAATTATTTATTTCTCTCAGTTTAATTTGGTGGGCTATATGTTCTCAGACTATTGTTCATTTCTTCTAGGTTTTCAAAAATTTGTTGTCATATAATTGCTCATAGTATTTTCTTATTTCTGAGATATCAATTGAGATTTCTCCTTTTTCAGTTTTTATTTTTTGAGATTCTCTTTCCTCCATGGTGAACCTAGGCAGAGTTTTGTCAATTTTATTAACCCTTTCAAATAATCAGCTCCTGGCTTTATTGTATTTTTATCCTGCTGTTTTTTCTTTTAATATCTATTTACTTCCTCCCTAATCTTTGTTATTTCCTGCCTTTAGATGACATTGAGTTTTGTTTGTTCTTTATCTAATTATTTTAAGTGGTCTGTTTGGTAGTTTGAGTTTCCCTTGGCTTTTGGTTTTGTTTTGTTTTTTGAGGAAGGCCTTTATTGCTATGAACTACCAAGAAATGGTTTTGCTGCATTCCATAGATTTCATATGGTTGTGCTTCATTAACTTTTACCTCAAGGTATCTGTTAATTTCTTTTAAATTTTTCTTTTTAATGTTTTCATTGAACCATTTATTTGGTAGCATGTTATTTAGTCTCCATGTAATTATTTTTTCCTCATTTTTTTTCCTGTGGTAAACTTCTGGTTTCAAGCTGTTGTGGTCAGAAAAGATGCTAGAAATAGTTTCTACACTATTAATTTATTCTATGCTAATAAATTAATTTATTTGGTTGTGCTGGGTCTTCATTACTATGCAGGCTTCTCTAGTTGCAGCATGCAGGGGCTACTCTTCCTCGTAGTGCACAGGCTTCTCACCGTAGTGGCTTTTCTTGTTGTGCAGCATGGGATCTAGGGCACATGGGCTTCAGGAGCTGTGGTGCATGGGCTCAGTAGTTGTGGTTTCCATGCTCTAGACCACAGGCTCAATGATTGTGGCTCACAGGCTTAATTGCTCTGCAGCATGTAGGATCTTCCCAGATGAGGGATCAAATCCATGTCTCCTGCATTGGCAGCTGGATTCTTTACCACTGAATCACCAGGGAAGCCTCTACTATTTTTTTTAAATAACAGTTTTTGCCATCTATTTAACTCATCCTATGCTTCATTATAAACAGATCAGGAAACTTTAAGACTGAAAAATCATTTTGTAATGATGCTCTAAGAATCTAAGTCATTAAATAGATCAGTGGCTCCTACCCACTGGTGCATGAATCACTGGAAGAAGGTCTTCCACTCAGATTCCTGAGGCTCACATAGTATGTTCTAATTCTGCTGGTCTGAGATGGACACAGAACTGAATTTTATGGGTACTATTAATAAAGGCAATAAGTGATTCTAAAGCAGATGATCAAAGAACTACTCTGTAAACAGTGACATGGATTGAAGACTTTGCATTTTCATAGGATTTAAAGGTACTACATTCCTGTTTGGTGGAACAAAACAACACTACAAACTTTATAATGCTCATTAATTTAACAAGTGAATGATTTTGAGCACCACCTGTGTGCTCGACAATATTCTTCATTCTACAGGTGCAGATTTGACCTTTCTCTCATGAAACAACAAGAAACTTGGCAAATATTACGGTACACAGGGCTATCAAGTATGAATGGCGTAGAGGACTGATGAGCATAATATCTTTTCCCTCATCAATGTATCATCTAGGACAATTGAACAGAAATTCCAAGACAGAGAAAGGAAAGGATATCAAATGTTTTTTTTTTCTTCTAGATGAAGTCAGGTTGAGGGAAGCAGCTTTTAAAAACTGGTTGACATTTTCAGGTATTATAAAATATAATTCTTGCAGGGATTATATTTTAATTTAAAAAATGCCTCTTTGCAGGTGCATCACTGAGATTGTTTGCAGCTAAAAGGAAAACTCTGCCCTCTATCTGGTGGACTGAAACCGCCCCATCAACTTTTTTAGTGAACATAGAACTTCTTTGTTTCTGAGACTGTATGCCAGAGGGTTCAGGAGAGGGGTAAGGACAGTCCCAAAGAGAAAGAGACCCTGGTTCAACTTTGGAGTCTTGGCAGAACCAGGCCTCATGTAGATGCACATACCTGGACCAAAATAGAGACCCACCACACAGAGATGAGAGGAGCAAGTGGCCAGAGTCTTGTTCCTGCCTTCTGGGGAGTTCATTCGGAGTACAGCAAGGAAGATGAGAACATAGGAGGACAAGATGAGAGATAAGGGCAGCAGCAGGACTAGGATGCTGGTCACCACTACAGCCTTCTCATAGGTTGAGATGTCCTCACAGACAATCCTAAGAACAGCCATGACTTCACAGAAGAAATGAGGAATCTCTCTGGGGCTGCAGATGTGAAAATGTAAGGTGAAAGCAGTGTGGCCAAAGGAAGTAAGGGCACCTCCAGCCCAAGCCATGGCAGCCATCTGCCAGCACATCCTAGGACTCATGATGACAGGGTACCGCAGGGGATTGCAGATAGCCACATAGCGATCAAAACACATGACAGTTATAAGGATGCATTCTCCAATGGCTACTGTCAGCGAGAAAAATATTTGAGTCCCACAAGCCAGGAATGAGATGCTTTGCCATGCAGAGAAGAAGTTGGCCACCATCTTGGGTATGATGCTAGAGGTCAAAGTCAAATCCATTAAGGAGAGCTGACTGAGCAGGAAGTACATGGGGGTATGGAGCCGGGAATCCAACCAAATGAGGAGGACCAGAAGAGTGTTGCCAATGAAGGCAGCCATGTAGATGAGAAGAACAATGGAAACCAAAAGTGTGATGTATCTAAGTTCAGGGAAGAATCCCAGGAGGATGAAATTTGTGGATTCTGTCTCATTCCCTCCCCACATGACTCTCTGCAATGACAACACAAAGGGAGGAGATTTGTTAAAAAAAAAAAAAAAAAAAAGAGTCAGTGCTGAAACAGTTTTTTAAAGTTTGTTTAAAATAATTTATAACAAAAATGGCAAGCATAAAATTGTTTATCCATGATGATCTGCATCAATTCTTAACAAATTTTTTCAGTAACCCTGAACCATGACATAACACACTTTAGAAACCAGACTGTAAGTTTTTAAATGTGACTCATTATCATTAATGTTTGAAATATATTTTCTTATATTAAGAACAATTTTTGATCATTGCAGTTTTTTCTTTAGAATGATAATGTTTGTTATTGGGTTGAGAAATCACAGTCACCACTTGCACATTTTCAGGTTTTTGCTGTTTTTAGAAAATGATATTTCCATTTTTATCTTTTCAATGATTTTCTTAGCAATATTTTTGAGTAATAATTTACATTTATTTCCAGGTCATATAATATACTCTTTATTTGCTCATGAAAAATAGTATTAATTTAATTTATACAAGGATTTAAAAAAATTTTTAATGCTCCTGTTTAATCAAAGCTTCTGGCTTTGGACATTATAAACATACAAATAAATTGGACATTAGGACTGTGTTTTGTGTTATGTACATTTAAGGTTATTTTAAGCTTTTGATATAATCAACCCTTCTTTATACTCTGACAAATAAACGCATTATGTCTACATGGTTTCGATACAATAAATTCATACCAAGTATCAATAAGGAAAAAAGGTAGTTCTACATGAACTCACAGGGTTCCTGATATTGTAAAATTCATATTACCTAAAACTTTAGTTATAATATTTATGTGCATGATTGGCACAGAGAAGTTCTAGGGCTCCTTTCTCTCAGGCTTAGGAACTTTTTCTTTTAAGACTCTCTGAGCTGTATACAATCCTTCTCCTTGATACCTGTATAACCCTTTAAATTCCTAGACATACTCCTGCTGGGGTTACAAGAGGACATGTACTCATCTTGTAAACAAGTTGAACTCATGAAAATAGTTTTTAAAATTCTAAAAAAGATCAAAGTGACTCCAACATTGTATTAAAACCTCATAATTGTCCAAATTTAATGTAAGCGCAATTAACATTAGAATGTTTATAAAGTAAAAACAGATGTGTCTAAGCATTTGAACAGATTAAAGAAAAAAGTTTACACATTAGAACAAAAACTTGATAAAATTAATTACTAAATACTGATTTAAAAGCCATCCTAACTATTAATAACTAGTTGTAGAATAAGATAATCTAATATCCTATTCTATTACTTTCCTGCCAATCTGTGACATTCATTTGTTAGTGGAATTACTGAAAATACTATCTCTAAGGGGCTTCTCAGGTAGCTCAGTGGTAAAGAATTTGCCAGCCAATGCTGGAGACGCAGGAGATGCCAGCTCGATCCCTGGGTAGGGAAGATCCCCTAAAGGAGGAAATGGCAACTTGCTCCAGTATTCTTCCCTGGAAGATTCCATGGACAGAGGAGCTTGTTGGACTACAGTCCATGGGGTCACAAAGAGTCTGACACAGCTGAGTGATTGAGCACACACACACACATCGTCTCTAAATTGTTAAGCTAGTTCTTTCTTCACAGGTGTGCATTGTATATATGTCAACATTAACAACAAGATCCAAGTTTCCTTTACTTTTTGCAAGAAGTCTTTTTGCAGAGAGTCTTTCCCTCTCTAACACAACATTCCCTTCTCAGAAACAGTGAACTCAAACATTAGGTCATTGTATACAACTCGATGGACATGAGTTTGAGCATGCTTTGGGAGACGGTGAAGGACAGGGAAACCGGGCATGCTGCAGTCCATGGGGTCACAAAGAGTCAGACACAACTGAGCAACTGAACAACAATATATTTCTAATCTTGTGCAATTTGACCACAACTCCTGGCTTCCATCCAGATATTGATTTAAATTTGTTCATCAAAAATAATGATAAGTTTTCAATGCAGGAATTCTGATAACAAAAATAGTCTAAGTCTATTCTCCCATTGACCAATCACTAAAAGGCTTCATTCTTGTGAAGAACTAGCTGAACTCTGTCAGCTGGCACTGCCAGATTGAGACATTTATCTTTATATATCCAACTTTTATTTGAGCATACTATGTTGATTACCTTCAAACCAGGAAATCACAGTTAATCAGGGCCTTTCTCCTGGGTGAATGTCTTGATGAGTTAGCCTTATTTTAGATGTGTACAGTTTAAGATTTTAAAAAATAAATTTAATAACAAAAATGGTCAGCGTTTATCTTATTCTCTCCTGCCTTAAAGGAAGCCTTCATGCAGTCAGGGCATTGTTTGTGGTTCATCTAGAGTCATCAGATGGTGAGAAACAGAGATTTCAGACAGGCCAGATCTTTGAAATTTTTCTGACTTTGTAAATAAGAAAGCAGGGTTCTGTGATGTAAGTGCTTGTTTCACATCATCCTATTTCTAGCACAATTGTTGCTTTTCTACTTGGCTAGATTGAATTATAAATTCTCACTCCAAATTCCATTCATCACAGTCTGAATTTAAACCTATATTTCATCATTGTTGTGGTTACATGTGTTAATATGTATCTCACCCTTAAGTCATAAAATTTGTGATGGAAGGAGCTGTATTTGCTAAGTTCCACCTTTTCTCTCTAAATCTGACATGTTGCCTTCAGTGAAAATAAGTTAGATACACTGTCAATTCAGGATTGGAATACAGGTCTTAGAACTCTGGATTTAATTCCTGTATCAAAACAGAAGCTTACAGGACAAAAACCATTTTTCTACCTAACAGAATTATTTTGTTTTGCCTTTATGATCCCTCGTTGACTTCAGAGCATTTTGCAGCATTTTATCTGGTTGGACTATATGGGAAGAGGGTCATCATTGCTATGCCCACTTGCGAAATAATATGACTAAAGGACACATAACTTTGTTAGTCACATAGTTAAATAACACTTTCTTGCTGCTGCTGCTGCTGCTGCTAAGTCGCTTCAGTCGCGTCTGACTCTGTGCGACCCCACAGACAGCAGCCCACCAGGCTCCACGGTCCCTGGGATTGTCCAGGCAAGAACACTGGAGTGGGTTGCCATTTCCTTCTCCAATGCATGAAAGTGAAAAGTGAAAGTGAAGTCGTTGAGTCGTGTCCAACTCTTCACCACCCCATGGACTGCAGCCTACCAGGCTCCTCCGTCCACGGAATTTTCCAGGCAAGAGTACTGGAGTGGGGTGCCATTGCCTCCTCAAACACTTTCTTACTCATTAATAATTATCTGCTTAACAAGATTGAACCCTACAAATATTATTTACAAATAACTATAGAATTAACATTAGGAATGGCTTTTTCACAATCAGAAAAAACTGGACTGTTTCTCTATCAAGATGCTTACCTTGAATTTGTGTTCAGTCATAAGTTCTTACAAAGTATAAAATATTAAAAATTTCTTTGGCCCAGTGACTCTGATTATACCGTTTAAAAAGAAAAGTAAACTATTCAGTAGGAAAAGATAGGTAATTGAGTATATCTTGATAAGCTGTCTCTCCTCAGCCTAAATTGTAAGCAGGACTGGAATCTCCCTAATTCCTCAGTGGCCTGGGATTTAGCATAGAGTGGCCAGTCACTCTGAGCATTGCTGCTTCCTGACTCAGCCCCACCAACTGTTCATTAAAGGCTGAAGTGCCCAGGTGTAGTGGCCTAAAGGAATTTTCTCTCCAGGATATAATTAGTGTTTTTCAAAACTACCCACTAGTTACATACTCTGAATTTTTTGTTTTCCTGTCAACACCACCATCATTTCCCCAGAGTTCCAACTTGTACTTTTCTTTTCATATTAATCATTAATTTCATACAACCATTAAGCAAGTTATTGATTCCTCTTTAACAATTCTTATTTTCTCCTGCATTTCTATTCATAGGACCCTCACTCTAGACCTATTTCCCTGTGTAGAATATCACTTTTTCTTATCTTCTTAGCTAAATTCTCCCTTTTCTTCAAGGTCAGATATAAGTCTTGTCTCTGCATCAAAATCTACCTTTATTTCCACAGTGAATATCAGCATATTTTCATTAGTTAATTACAGTTCTCTCTCTCTCCCTTGGCTTATCATACCTACATCACACTGCTAATGATTCTTTCCAACTCTCTTACAATTAACAGTGGGATATAAAACTATGGAAGCCTAGGATTTTGCCTCAGTCCTCATTATGTTCCCTCCTTTTTTGTCCCTCTTTTTCATAAACTATCTTATTCTTAGTAGGCACTGACTTAACACTATTAATTAAATTTCTATTTCATTAAAATCAACAAAAGCTGTACTATATGCTGAGAACTGAAATGGAAAAATAATAAATGCAGTAAGATCTGATCAAGTGGGGAAACTGATTTATGAAAAAAAAGAGAGATTATGATATGACTGATTAGTACCACAACAAAATTATGTACAAATTGCTATGGTTCCACAAGTGAGGGGGGATTAAGTTGTCTAGACAGATAATTGGTAGATGATTAAAGGATGGTTTCATATGTATAATAACATCTGAATTGAATTTTAAAGAATAAGTAGGAATGAATGAAAGTAGAAATGAGGAAAATTTAAGCATGGGAAGCAGGTTCAAAGCAGATGGACTAACATGGTTTTTATGGAAAAACTTAATCATCCATAATTTTGATGGATATAGAAGCTATAGGAATGGACAGGGAATGATGATGGACTATAGAAAGAGGCTCAAATGTAAACTCAGCTTAGGAGAAGTGAGTATGATCTGGGCACTAAATTATTGTACACCCTGACCAAGGGGAGAAGCTTCTATGATTAACAGGTATTATGAAATAAAAGACAGATATTAGAATAATCAACATACTTAAGTGGCCACATAATTGAAGACAGACACAGCAAGGGCCTTGAAGAATTTAAGGAAATGTGGAAACATCTTGTGTTTGTAGAATTCTGTGCCTTTTCATATTCTCCTCTACTCTTCTTTCCCTCACACTCAACTTTGCTGCTGCTGTCCACAATTGCTTTTGACCTCCAATCAATTATTTTGGCCATTAGAATTTATCAGGCAGAGTTTTGGGGTATTTTCCTTCTAAATATAAATTCAAATAGGTTCTTGATTCAAAACAAAATTAAATTGGTTCATCAAACTGCACACTTTTAATAGACCAATAATACTTTAAAATAAACTTTTATTTTCTGAAAAGTTCTTGATTTACAGAGAAGTTGTAAAGATAATACAGAGAGCTCTCATAAACTCCTCACCATGTTTTCATCTTTCTTGACATTTTATTGCTGTTCAGTTGCTAAAACTGTATCCTACTCTTTGTGACCCCATGGACTGCAGCACACCAAGCTTCCCTATCCTTCAATATCTCTTTGAGTTTGCTCAAACTCAAGTCCATTGAGTTGACGATGCCATCCAACCATCTCAAGCTCTGTCACTCCCTTTTCCTCCTGCCTCAATCTTTCCAAACATCAGAGTTTTTTCTCAGTGAGTCGGCTCTTCACATTAGGTAACAGAAGTATTGGAGTTTCAGCTTCAGCATCAGTCCTTCTAATGAGTATTCAGGGTTGATTTTTTTTAAGACTGACTGGTTTGATCTCCTTGCTGTCCAAGAGACTCTCAAGACTCTTTAGCACCACAATTCGAAAGTATCAGTTCTTTGGTACTCAACCATCTTTATGGTCCAGTTCACACATCTTTACATGATTACTGGAAAAACCGTATCTTTGACTAGACGGACCTTTGTGGGCAAAATGTCTCTACTTTTTAATATGCTGTCTAGGTTTGTCATAGCTCTTCTTCCAAGGAACATGCATCTTTTAATTTCATGACTGCAGTCACCACCTGCAATGATTTTGGAGCCCAAGAAAATAAAGTCTGTCACTGTTTCCATTGTTTCCCCATCTATTTGCCATGAAGTGACGGGACCAGATGCCATGATCTTCATTTCTGAATGTTGAGTTTTAAGCCATCTTTTTAACTCTCCTCTTTCACTTTCATCAAGAAGCTCTTTAGTTCTTCTTCACTTTCTGCCATAAGGGTGGTATCATCTGCATATCTGATATTTCTGCCTGCAATCTTGATTCCAGCTTGTGTTTCAACCAGCCCACCATTTCGCATGATGTACTCTACAAGTTTACCCAAAGCTTCTGGTCTGGGTCTTATATTATAAGGACAAACTAACCATTAGGACTGTGTTTTATGCTATTTTCACTTGTGGTTATTTAAGCTTTTAATCTAATTGACCCTTCTATTCAGGCAATAAACTCATTGCATGTACATGATTTATAGAAAATTCACATCAAGTAACAATAAGGGAGAAACTTTTTTTCTACATGACCTCAAAGGAACTTCCTCTCTTCCAAAATTCATATTACCTTAATGATTAGTTATAGTAGTTAATGTGCCTGATAGGTACAGGTGAAATTAGGATTTCTTTCCCTCAGGCTTACCAACTTTTCCTTCTTAGATACTCATAGTTCTACATAATCTTTCTCCTTGATACTTGTATAGTCCTTTAAACTCCTACACATACTCTTGTTGGGTGTAAGGACATGCACCCATTTCCTGTGAGACTCCTAAGACTTCATTACAGAAACCTGACCAAAACAATACAAGAATGAGAAAATTATAAGCAAGTTGTACTCATTAAAATAGTTTCAAAAATCCTAAAAAATGCAAATTATCTCTAATGGTGTATTAAAAGCTCATAATTATTTAAATTTAATGTAAGAAACTATTAAACTTTATAATGTTTATAAAGAACAGATGTTTATTAAAGAAAAAGCATTACATTAGTTACAAAAACCTGATAAAATTTATCACTAAATCATGATTTAACATCCATCCTACAAAGTAGTAGTAGAATAAGATTGCCTTCTGGTGATCTGCAACATTCATTTGTTAATTGTATTATTCAAAAATATCATTTCTAAATTGTTAAGCTAGTCCTCTCTGCACCTGTGTGTGTATGAGTGTGTATGTATGTGTGTAGGTGTGTCAGCATTAACAGTAAGATCCAAATCTCCCTTGTTTTTTACAGGAAGATGGAAGAGTCTTTTCCCCCTCCACAGAAACAGTGAAAAAGTGGAAGTGTTTGTTGTCAGTCATGTCTGACTCTTTGAGATCCAATGAACTGTAGCCCACCAGGCTCCTCTGTCCATTGAATTCTCCAGGCCAGAATACTGGACTAGGTAGCCATTTCCTTCTCCAGAGGATCTTCCAGACCCAAGGATCAAACCCAGGTCTCCTGCATTGCAGGCAGATTCTTTACCATCTGGGCCTCTCCACAGAAACAGTGAGTGCAAATACTGGAGCACCATTTACTTTTCTAACCTTGTACAATTTAATCTCAGCTCTTTGCTCCCATCCTGATAATTAATTCAGATTTGTTTGACAAAAATATTGATCAGGCTTTAATGCAGGAATTCTGATAACAAAAAGATCTAAGCCTTCCTTCCATTGTTCAGCCTATAAAAGCCTTTCCTTCTTTCTTTCTTTCTTTTTTTTTTTTTTTTCTTTTATTGACCATACCATAAGGCATGTGGGATCCCTAGTTCCCTAACCAGGGATCAAATCCATGACTCTTGCATTGGAAGTGCAGTCTTAATTAATGGACCACCAGGGAAGTCCCTAAAAGTCTTTATTTCTTGTGAATAAATGTCAGGTCTCTGTGGGTTTGCACTGCCAAAAATAGGCATATATCTTTACATATCCAACTTTTATTTGAGTATTCTATATTGATCACCTTCAAAGCAAGAGATCAAAACTAATCAGTGCCTGTTTCATGTCACAGGGTGCTTGAATGGCTAGGCAAGTTAGGCTGATTTTAAAGGTGGGAAAACTTTAAGATTAAAAAAAGTTAATGACAAAATTGGTCACCATTTATCTTATTCTCTCTTGCCTTAACTGGAGCCTTGGTGCAGTCAGAGTGTTGCTTGTGTCTCATCTAGAGTCATCAGATGATGAGTAACTGAGATTTCAGACTACCCAGACTTTGAAAATTCTATAACTTTGTGGATAAAAAAAGAAGAGTTTTGTGATTTAACTGCTGTTATATATCCTCCCATTTTAATTTTAAGTGATGCTTTCTTAGACAGTTCAATCATTATAAACTCTCGCTCCAAATTCTACTCATCACAGACTAAATTTAAGCCCATTTGGCCAATATCACTGATGAACATAGATGCAAAAATCCTTAACAAAATTCTAGCAAACAGAATCCAACAACATATTAAAAAGATCATGCATCATGGCCAAGTGGGCTTTATCCAAAGGATGCAAGGATTCTTCAATATCCACAAATCAATCAATGTGATACACCACATTAACAAATTGAAAGATAAAAACCATATGATTATCTCAATAGATGCAGAGAAAGCCTTTGACAATATTCAACATCCATTTATGATAAAAACCCTCCAGAAAGCAGGCATAGAAGGAACATAACTCAACATAATAAAAGTCATATATGATAAACCCACAGCAAACATTATCCTCAATGGTTAAAAATTGAAAGCATTTCCCCTAAAGTCAGGAACAAAACAAGGGTGCCCACTCTCACCACTACTATTCAACATAGTTTTGGAAGTTTTAGCCACAGCAATCAGAGAAGAAAAATAAATAAAAGGAATCCAAATTGGAAAAGAAGCAGTAAAACTCTCACTGTTTGCAATAGACATGATCCTCTACATAGAAAACCCTAAAGACTCCACCAGAAAATTATTAGAGCTAATTAATTAATATAATAAAGTTGCAGGGTATAAAATTAACACACAGAAATCCCTTGCATTCCTAAGCACTAACAATGAGAAAACAGAAAGAGAAATTAAGGAAACAATTCCATTCACCATTGCAATGAAAAGAATAAAATACTTAAGAATAAACCTACCTAAAGAAACAAAAGATCTATATATAGAAAACTATAAAACACTGATGAAAGAGATCAAAGATGACACAAAAAGGTGGAGAAATATACCATGTTCATGGATTGGAAGAATCAATATTGTGAAAATGACTATACTACCCAAAGCAATCTATAGATTCAATGCAATCTCTATCAAGCTACCAATGGTATTTTTCAGAGAACTAGAACAAATAACTTCATAATTTGTATGGAAATACAAAAAAACCTTGAATAGCTAAAGCAATCTTGAGAAAGAAGAATGGAACTGGAGGAATCAATCTGCCTGACTTCAGACTATACTGCAAAGCTACAGTCATCAAGACAGTATGCTACTGGCACAAAGACAGAAATATAGATCAGTGGAACAAAACAGAAAGACCAGAGATAAATCCACGAACCTATGGACACCGTATCTTTGACAAAGGAGGCAAGAATGTACAATGGAGAAAAGACAATCTCTTTAACAAGTGGTGCTGGGAAAACTGGTCAACCACTTGTAAAAGAATGAAACTAGAACACTTTCTAACACCATACACAAAAATAAACTCAAAATGGACTAAAGATCTAAATGTAAGACCGGAAACTATAAAACTCCTAGAGGAAAACATAGGCAAAACACTCTCCAACATACATCACAACAGGATCCTCTATGACCCACTTCCCAGAGTAATGGAAACAAAAGCAAAAATAAACAAATGGGACCTAATTAAACTTAAAAACTTTTGCACAATGAAGGAAACTATAAGCAAGGTGAAAAGACAACCTTCAGAATGGGAGAAAACAATAGCAAACAAAGAAACTGACAAAGAATTAATCTCAAAAATATACAAGCAGCTCCTGCAGCTCAATTCCAGAAAAATAAATGACCCAATCAAACAAATGGGCCAAAGAACTAAACAGACATTTCTCCAAAGAAGACATACAGATGGCTAACAAACACATGAAAAGATGCTCAACATCACTCATTATCAGAGAAATGCAAATCAAAACCACAATGAGGTACCATTACACACCAGTCAGGATGGCTGCTATCCAAAAGTCTACAAGCAATAAATGCTGGAGAGGGTGTGGAGAAAAGGGAACCCTCTTACACTGTTGGTGAGAATGCAAACTAGTACAGCCACTATGGAGAACAGTGTGGAGATTCCTTAAAAAGTTGGAAAGAGAACTGCCATATGACCCAGCAATCCCAATGTTGGGCATACACACTGAAGAAACCAGAATTGAAAGAGACATGTGTATCCCAATGTTCATTGCAGCACTGTTTACAATAGCTAGGATGTGGAAGCAACCTAGATGTCCATCGACAAACAAATGAATAAGAAAGTTGTGGTACATATACACAATGGAATATTACTCAGCCGTGAAAAAGAATGCTTTTGAATCAGTTCCAATGAGGTGGATGAAACTGGAGCCTCTTATACAGAGTGAAGTAAGTCAGAAAGAAAAACACCAATACAATACACTAACACATATATATGGAAATTAGAAAGATGGAAATGATGACCCTATATGCGAGACAGCAAAAGAGACACAGAAGAACAGACTTTTGGACTCTGTGGGAGAAGGCGAGGGTGAGATGATTTGAGAGAATAACATTGAAACATGTATATTATCATATATGAAATAGATCGCCAGTTCAGGTTCAATACATGAGACAGAGAGCTCAGGGCTGGTGCACTGGGATGACCTTGAGGGATGGAATGGGGAGGGAGGTGGGAGGGGTGTTCAGGATGGGGGACACATGTGCACCCATGGCTGATTCATGTCAATGTATGGCAAAAAACCACTACAATATTATAAGTAATTATCCTCCAATTAAAATAAATAAATTAATTTTTTTAAAAGAAAAAAATAAATTTACACCTGTTTCATCATTGTTTGTGGTTATATGTGTTAACGTGTATCTTATCCTTTAAATCATAAAATCTTTGACGAACTGTGTTTGCTGAATTCCACCTTTTCCCTCTAGAGCTAACACGTTGCCTTCCACGAAAACAAGTTAAATAAACAATCAGCTCAAAGCTGAAATTCAGGCCTTAGAACTCTGAATTCAATACCTTTATCAAATGAGATAGTTGCAGAACAAAAACCATGTTTCTACCTAATGGCAATATTTTGTTTTGCCTTATGGTCCCTTTTTGTCTTTAAAGCAAGTTTCAGCATTTTATCTGGTTGGGATAGATGAGAGGACACTCAGAATTGTTATATCCACTTAAAGTACACACAACGTATCTGGTCACATAGTTAAATATGTGACTTTTCTACTCCTAAATAATTATCTGCTTAAATATGTGACTTTTCTACTCCTAAATAATTATCTGCTTAACAAGTTGAGCCTCACAAATATTATGATAAATAACTATAGAATTAGCATTAGGAATGGATTTTCACAATCTGAAGAATGTGTTTGTTTCTTTATCAAGATGCTTACCTTGAATTTGTGCTCAGTTACAATTTCTTAGAAAGAGCAAATTCCTTCTGACTCTGATTTTTACTGTTTAAAAAGGGGGGGAAAGGTCATTTCAGTAGGAAAAGACAGATAACTAAGTAAATCTGGAAAGCCTGTCTCTTGTCGGTCTGTCAAGTTGTAAGCAGAGTTGGAATCTCCTCAATTCCTCGAAGGCCTGAGATTCACTGTAGAGAGGCCAGTCAGCCTGAGCACTGATGTTTTGGGACTTAGCCCTATTAACTGCTCATTAAAGCCTGAGATGCCAAGGTGTAGTGTCCTAGGCAGCTGTCCCCAACCTTTTCGGCACTAGGGGCCGATTTCTTGGAAGACAATTTTCCCACGGACGGGGGATGAGTGTGGGATAGTTTCAGGATGATTCAAGAGCATTACATATGTTGTGTACTTTATTTCTAATCTAATGACCTGATAGCAGGTACGGGTCTGTGGCCTAGAGGTTGGGGACCCATGTCCTAGAGGAATCTTTTCCCCAGGATATAATCAGAGTTTTTGAAAACTACCATCCACATTTCTGAATTTTTTTATTTTCTTGGTCAATATTGCTCTCATTTCCCCAGACATCAAATTTATAACTTTCTTTGACTTTTAATCACGAATCTCACAAAAATGAAAGTGAAAATCTCTCAGTTGTGTCCGACTCTTTGCAACCCCATGGACTATAGTGTCCATGGAATTCTCCAGGCCAGAATACTGGAGTGGGTAGCCTTTCCCTTCTTCAGGAGATCTTCACAACCGAGGGATCAAACCCAGGTCTCCCACATTGCTGGTGGATTCTTTACCAGCTGAGCCACAAGGGAAACCATACAAATATTCATCAAATTATTGATTTCTCCTTTCTAATATTTCTTAGTTTCTCCTTCTTTTCTATTTTTAAGACCCACACTCTAGACCTACTTTCTGTGTCTAGAATACCCCTTTGTCCTATATTCTTAGTCAAATTCTCCCTTTTGTCCAGGGTCAGTTTTAGTTCTTACCTTTAGTTCTTATCTTTCTTTTATTTCCATAATGAATATCAACATATTTTTAATTATTTAATTATAATATTTCTCTCTCTCTCAACTTATCATACCTACATTATATTGTTAATGATATTTTTATCATGCTTTTACAATTAACAATGGGATTTCAAGCAATGGAAGTGTAGGATTTTGCCTCAGTCCCTCTTTTGTTCCCTATATTTGTTAGATTATTTTATTCATAGTAGGCAGTGACTTAAACTACTAATTAAATTTTGTTAAAATCATCAAATGATTTACTATATACAGGAATTCAAAATGAAAAAATAATAAATGTGCTAAGGTCTGATAAAATGGGTTAAACTGATTTATGAAAAAAAAGAGATGATTATTTGGGAGATGAGTACCACAGGAAAATTATGTAGATATTGCTACAGTAACATAAGCAAGGAAGGATTAAGTTGTCTAGATGGAAAATTGGTTGATGATCAAAGAATATTTTCCCGGAACTAATAACATCTGGATTGAACCTTAAAGTGTATGTAGGAATTCAAAACAGAAACAGATATAGATGTAGAGATCAGATTTTTGGCTGCCAAGAGGGAGAGGGCTAGAGAGAGAGATGGACTGGGAGTTTGGGGTTTGTGGATGCAAACTATTATACTAAGGATGGATAAACAATCAGGAAGACAGAGGAGCCTGGCGTGCTGCAGTCCAAGGGGTTGCAACGAGTTCAACATGACTTAGTGACTGAACAACAACAATAACAATAAGGTCTTATTGTACAGCACAGGGAACTATATCCAGTCTCCTAGGATAAACCATAATGGAAAAGAACATTTTAAAAAGGACTGTATATATTTGTAAAACTGAGTTATTTGCTGTACAACACAGACTGACACAATGCTGTCAATCAACTAAAGTTGAATAAAAAGTTAAAAATAGAATAAATAGGAATGAATGAAAATAAGAATGAGGAAAATTTAAGCATAGGAAATTGTGTCAAGGCAGATGGACTAACATGGCTTTTATGGAAAAACTTAGTCACTCATAATTTTTGCTGGATATGCAAGCTGTAGGGATGGAGAGGGAATGATGGTGAAATATAAAAAGAGGCTTAAAATGGACACCTTGCTTAGGGAGAGTGAATATGATTTAGGTACTAAGTTATTGCACCACCAACCCCTGCCTGGGGGAGAAGCTTCTATGATTAACAGATATTATGAAATAAAACGAAGATATTAGAAAATTTGACAGCATTTTAAAGTGGCCACATTCTTGAAGCCAGACTCAGCAAGAGCCTTGAAGAATTTAAGGAAATGTGGAAACATCTTGTGTTTGGAGGAGGTTTATTTCTTTTCTATATTCTTATCTCCTCATTCTTCCCCTCATGGTCACTTTGTTGCTGTTGATAATGATTGTTTTTGAGCTCCAATCAAGTACATTGTCTATTAGAATTTATCAGGAAGATTTTTTGGATGTTTTCCTCCTAACTATGAATCCAAATAGATCCCAGATTCAAAAGAAAATTGAATTGGTTCATCAAACTAGATATCTTTTAAAGACCAATAGTACTTTAAAATAACATTTTAATTTTTAAAAATTCTTGATTTGTAGAGAAGCTGCAGAAAGGTCTCATAAATCTCTCACTAAGTTTTCGTCATTGTTGACATTGTGTATTGTTATGGAATTAACAGTGGTTATTTAGTACAAATAAGAAGAAATATTTGTACAGTAATAATAACTAAATTATACACTTTCTTCAGATTTCACTCATTTTTACCCTAATGTCCTTTCCCTCATCCAGAATTCTTTTCAGGAGATCATGCTGTATTTAGTTAACATGTCTCCTTAGGCTGCGCTGGGATGAGAGAGTTTTTCAGACTGCTGTTAATGGCCTTGATAGTTTGGAGGAGTACTAAATCAGATATTTCATCGAATATCCCTTGATTTGTGTTTCTCAAGATGTTTTTGTCATGATTAGACTAAGGTTATAGGTTTTGGTGAAGAAGATTGCAGAGATAAAGCTCACTTGTCATCATGTTATTTTATGGGTACATGATATTTACATGACTTATGACTTGACTATGTTTTCCAAACTGTAAAGTTACTTTTCTCCCGTTTTCTATACCCTGCTTTTTGGGAGGAAGTCACCAATTGCAGCTTATATTCCAGGCAAGACGGAGGTTAAGCTCCACCTTCTTGAGGGATGAAGTATCAATCCACATCATTTGGAATTCCCCTGCACAGGAGATTTTCTTCCTCCTTTTTTCATTCCCTCTTTTTTGTCCTTGTTCCTCCAGCAATCCCTCTTCTTTCCCCCATTTCAAGTAATAGATTCAGCCTCAAAATACCATTATATAAATTTTAGTTTTGAGATAGAGCTTTATATACAGTTATGAGAAATAATAGAAGGATCCCATTAGGCACCACACACTTTTCCCCAATTACAATCAGGAATTAATGCAATCCACTGACCTTTCTTCTGTTTCACCAGTCTGTATCTACATATTTCTCTGTGTTTGTGGGTTTATATCTATGAATTTTTCACACATGTGTAAATTTGTGTTACCACCTACACAGTCAAGATGCAGAAGGGCTCCATCACAGATATTCCCCCCATACTACCTTTTCATAGTCACAGCAATCTCCCTCTCTCCCTTTTACTTAACTCCTGAACAACCACTAATCTGTTCTCCTTCTCTATTGTTGTCACTATGTTCAGTTGCTAAGACCTTTCTGTCTCTTTGTGACCCCATGAACTACAGCATGCCAAGCTCCTCTGTCCTCCACTATCTTATGGAGTTTGCTCAAATTCACCACTGAATCAGTGATGCTATCTAACCACTTCATCCTCTGTTGTCCCCTTCTGCTGTTGCTTACAATATTTCCCAGCATCAGAGTGTTTTCCAATGAGTCATCTCTTCACATCAGGTAGCAAAATTATTGGAGCTTCAACTTCAGCATCAGTCCTTCCAATGAATCTTCAGGGTTGATTTCCTTTCTGATTGAGTGGTTTGATTTCCTTAGAGTCCAAGGAACTCTCAAGAGGCTTCTCTAGCACCACGATTCAAAAGCAACAATTCTTCTGCACTCAGCCTTCTTTATGGTCCAACTCTCAAATCTGTACATGACTACTAGAAAAGCCATAGCTTTGACTATATGAATCATGTGTTTCATTTGACAAATGTTACATACTAATACTGGCTTTATTTAACTCAGTAAAATTCCCTTGAGGTCTATCCAAGTTGTATAATGTATCACTCATTTATTTTTATTTCTAAGTAGCAGTTGGTGGTATGAATGTATCACAGTTTATTTAACTCTTCATTGGAGAATAGATTGTTAGATTAGAATAGTTAGATTGTTTCCAAATTTGGCCATTTTTGACTAAAGTTGCTTGAGTATGTGTAGGTTTCCATGTAAACATAAGTTTTCAGTCAGTTTTCAGTAAGTTTCAGGATATGTGTCCAAGAGTATAATTGCTGGATAATATTTCCAGAATGGCTAGTTATACTTACAAAAACAATGTATGAGACATCTGATATCTCTGCATTCTTTTGAATAGTTGTTTTTGTCACTACCTTTTCTTTTATTCATTCTGATAGGTATGTCATGATATATCATAGTTTTGATTTGCATTTCTGTAATGGTTGATGATGTTAAACATCTTTTCATGTGCTTTTCTGCCATTTATGTATGTTCTTCAGTGAAATGTCCATTCATTTCTTTTTCCCCATTTTCTAGTTGGATTATTACTATTGACTTTGAAAGTCTGCCATATATTCTATATATACTCTTTTTTCAGATAGGTAATTTATACATATTTCCTCCCTTGTGTTGTCTTTTGACCCTCTTAAAAGGGTCTTTTACAATTTTAATTGGGAGATAATTGCTTTACAATGTTGTGTTTGTACAACAACATGAATCAGCTGTGAGTATGTATATATTTCCTCCCTCTTAAGCCTGCCTCCCAATGCCTCCTCCCATCCAACCCCTGTAGGTCATGACACAGCACCAAGCTGAGTTCCCTGTCCTTTACAGCTGCTTCCCACTAACTATCTATTTTACATACAGCAGTGTATATATGCCAGAGCTACTCTCAATTCTTGCCCCTCTTCTCCTCCCATTGTGTCCACAAGCCTGTTCTCTATGTCTACATCTCTTTTCCTGCCCTGAAAATAAGTCCATCAATGTCATTTTTTTAGATTCCATATATATATATATATATATATATATATATATATATAAATATATAGTATTTGTTTTTCTAAAAAGGTCTTTTTATTGTGTAGTAAAAACACACAACATATGATCTACCCTTTCAATGATTTTAAGTGCAAATATTTTAACTACAGGGCTTCCCTGATGGCTCAGTGGTAAAGAATCTACCTGCAAATGCAGGAACATAGGTTCAATCCCTGGGTTGAGAAGATCCCCAGGAGAAGGAAATGGCAACCCACTCTGGTACTCTTGCCTGGAAAATCCCATGGATGGAGAAGACTGGGAGGCTATAGTCCATAGGGTCGCAAAGAGTCAGACACGCCTTAGCAACTTTACTTTCTTTCACTTTCAGTATATATGTGTCAATCCCAGTCTCCCAGTTTAACCCTCTTCCTCTTACCTCCATCATAACCATAATTTTTTTTATATCTGTGACTCTATTTCTTTTTTGTAAATAAGTTCATTTGTACCTTTGTACCAGTTTTTTAGGTTCCACATATAAGTATTTTCAAATTATGGTTTTCTCTGGATATATGCCTGGGTAGGATTGAAGGACAATATGGTAACTTTATTTTTAGCCATTTGAAGAACTGCCATATTATTCTCCATATTGACTATTCAAGCCTGCATTCCCACCTACAGTGTAAGAAGGTTCCTCTTTTCTCCACACCCTCTCTAGAATTGTTTGTAGATTTTTTTTTAATGGCCATCCTAACCAGTGTGGGATGATGTCTCATTTTAGTTTTTATTTGGGCCGCAAGAAGATCAAACAAACCAATGCTGAAGGAAATAAACCCTGAATATTCATTGGAAGGACTGATGCTGAAACTGAAGCTCCAACACTTTGGCCACCTGATGTGAAGAGCTGACTCATTGGAAAAGACCCCGATGCTGGGAAAGATTTAGGGCAGGAGGGAAATGGGGTGAGAGAGGATGAGATGGTTGGATTGCATCATCAACTAAATGGACATGAGTTTGAGCAAACTCCTGTAGAACCTGAAGGACAGGGAAGCCTGGAGTGCTGCAGTCCATGGGGTCACAAAGAGTTGGACATGACTGGGCAACTGCACAACAACAACAATCATTAGAGATGTTGAGCATGTTTTTATTGTGGTTTTTTGTTGTTGTTGTTTCAAAAATTACAAGTCTTCTTTGGAGAAATGTCTATTTAGATTTTCCAACCAACATTTGATTGGTTTTTTTTAAATATTGAATTGAATGAGCTCTTTGTATATTTTGGAGATTAATCCCTTGTCAGTTGCTCTATTTATAAATATCTTTAGAACACTCTGTAACACCATACACACACAAAAGAAAAATGGATTAAAGACCCAAATGTAAGGTCAAATAATTCAAAACTCTTAGAGGACCACATAGTCAGAACATTCTCTGATATCAATCACAGCATGATCATTTTTTTGATTCACTGCTGAGACTAAGATAATATCTTTCTCATTCTGTGGGTTGTCTTTTTCATTTTGTTTAAGGGTTTCTTTTGCTGTGCAGAAGTTTGATGTTTAAGTACCATTTGTTTATTTTTGTTTTCAATTTTCTTACTTTCAGCAGTGGATCAAAAAAATGATCTTGCTGTGATTTATATCAGAGAATGTTCCGTCTATGTTTTCCTCTTAAGAGTTTTGAATTATTTGACCTTACATTTGGGTCTTTAATCCATTGTGTGTGTGTGTGTGTGTGTATGGTGTTAGAGTGTCCTAATTTCATTCTTTTACTTGTAGCTGTCTAGTTTTCCCAGCACCACTTATTGAAGAGGCTGTTTTCTCCATTGTATATTTTTACCTCCTTTTTCATAGACTAATTGACCTTAATTAATATGTGTATATTTATTTCTGGGCTCTCTGTCCTGTTCCATTGACCTGTGAGTCTGTATTTTTTATATGTGTGTGTGTCATTACTATGCTGCTTTGATTACTGTACCTTTGTAGTACTGTACCTTTGTAGTATAGTCTGAAGTCAGGAAACATGGTTCCTCTGTTCTTCTTTTCTAGATTGCTTTAGCTATTCAAGGGTTTTTTTTTTTTTCTGTATAAATTTTAAAATATTTTGTACATTTCCTTTTAGAAACAACTGTTGTGATAGGGATTGCATTGAATCTGTAGATTGCCTTGTGTAGTATGGTCATTTTAACAATATTGATTCTTTCAGTTTAAGAACAAGGTATATTTTTCCATCCCCTTGTGTCATCTTCAATTTCTCTCATAACCTTCTTATAGTTTCAGGGTACAAGTTTTTTGCCTAGGTAGGTATATTCCTAGATATTTTATTACTTTTGATGCAGTGGTATAAGAAATTGTATTCTAATTTCTCTTTGTGATATTTCAGTTAGTGTATAGGAATCCAAGAGATTTCTGTGTACTAATTTTGTATTCTGAAACTTTACCAAATTCATTCATGAGCTGTCAATTTTTTTGGTAGCATCTTTAGGATTTTCTTTGTATAGTATTATGTCATCTGCAAACAGTGACAGTTTTTTCTTTCCAATTTTAATTCTTTTCATTTATTTTTCTATTCTGATTGTTGTGTCTAAGATTTCCAAAACTATATTGAACTAAATTGGTGACAGTGGACATTCTCTTTCTTTCTTTCTCTCTTTTTTTTTTTTTTTTTTTTTTTTTTTTTTTTTTTTTTTGATATGAGAGGAAATGCTTTCAGCTTTTCAGTATTGAGTATAACATTAACTGTGGGTTTGTCATATATGGTCTTTATTATATTGGGATAGGTTCTTTCTGTGTCTCACTTTCTGAAGTGTTTCTATCATTAAAATATGCTGAATTTCATCCAAAGCCTTTCTGCATCTATTGTGATGATCATATAGTTTTTATGCTTCCATTTGTCAATTTGTCATTGATTTTCAGATACTGAAAAATATTTGCATCCTTATGATAAAATCCCACTTGACTATGGTGTATGATCCTTTTAATGTAGTGTTGGATACAGTCTGCTATTATTTGTTGAGGATTTTTGCATTTGCGTCGGTGACATTGGCCTTAATTTTCCTTTCTCCTGATATCTTTGTGTGATTTTGGTGTCAGGGTGATTCTAGTCTCATACAGTGAGTCAAAACAATCGCTTCTTTGCAGTTTTTGAAATGTGAGAATGCTAGCTGTTAACTCTTCTCTAAGTATTTGGTAGAATTTGACTCTGAAGCCATCTGGTCCTGGACTTTTATTTGTGGGAAGTTTTTAAATTACTGATTCAACTGACTGCTAGGTAATGGTTCATTCTTATTTTCTTCCATGTATTATTGGAAGAATTAAATTGTTAAAATGACCATATTATGTAAAGCAATCTACAGATTTAATGCAATTCCTATCAAAATACCAAAGGCATTTCCCACAAAGGTAGAATAGTTTTACAGTGTATATGAAACCACAAAAAATCCCAAATAGCCAAATCAACCTTGAGAAAGAAAGGTGCCCCAAGTATGTTGAGGGTTTACTGTTCTATGATGACTGGGCCCTTTCTTGACATGGTTGACTGCCGGTGCTAGTTTGCCACTGGTAGGTGGGGCTGGATCGTGGGCCCCCTAGTGGTTGGAACCAGGTTCTGGGGCAGCTGGATGTTCAGTGGGTCCAAAGGCATCTGGCCTGATAATGTGTCCCTGCCTTGCTAGGTGCATGGTCTGCTGCATCTCAGGACTGATACCTACCAGCTGGTGTTTGGGGCCATGTCCCAAGACTAATAAATGAAAGGGAGGATCCAAAATGGTGCTTTGCTGCATCAATGTCCTCATGGTGGGGTGAACTCCCTAAAATATCTATTTCAGCATCTCTGTCCCCCAGGTAAGTCCCAATTGCCTCCCGTCTCTATAGGACACTCTCCAAGATCAACAAGTGAGATTGATCCAAGCAAGTTTCAAATTGCTATTTCTATTCTTGGTCTCCAATTATATGAGATATTGTGTACACCCTTAAAGACTGGAGTCTCTGTTTCCCTCAGTCCTTTGGTGCTCCAAAAATAAACCCCACTGGCCTTCAAAGTCAAATATTCTGAGTGCTCATCTTCCCAATACAGGGTCTTCAGGGTAAGGAGCACAATGTGGGGATCTACTCTTCATTCCTTGTGAAGAACCTCTGAAATTTTAATTATACTCCTCTGTTTTATGGTCACCAATCCTTTGTTGTAGATTTTTTCTGTTGGTCTTCAGGTCATTCATATTGGTAGCTCCTTTGTAATAGCTGTAACTGTTATATCCATTTGGGAGCAAATAAAAACCAACCACACAAACCTACTTCACATGTAAAAGAAAAATAAACCCAGAAGTTCAAAATCCTAATTTGGTTATTTTCTTCATTTAATAAATGCTTTATTTCTTTTTCCTGCAAATTCTTAGATTTCTATAAACATTTTTCTTGATTGGTTAGGGGGTTTTTTTGTTTTTTTTTTAAAAAAAAACAGATTCCTAACCTCATGAATCTCCTAAATGAAACTAAATTATGCAATGTATACTTTTGCGTGATGCTCCAATTCTGATCACCATATGAGCAAGGGAACACTGAATCATCACTGTGCTGCATATGACACTTTAGATCCAGGGACGTGTGATCCTGAGTAGGCACACTAGTAATGGAGGAAAACATCTGTTACTTTCAAAACAAAGAAATCACAATCATCCCACATTCTTAAGTGCAGAGTTAGATATTTAAAGCTCTGGGAGTATCACCCTCAATGGTGAAAAATTGAAAGCATTTCCTCTGAAATCAGGAACAAGACAAGGATGCCCACTCTCACCATTACTATTCAACATAGTGTTGGAAGTTTTGGCCACAGCAATCAGAGCAGAAAAAGACATAAAAGGAATCCAGATAGGAGAAGAAAAAGTGAAACTCTCGCTGTTTGCAGATGATATGATCCTCTACATAGAAAACCCTAAAGACTCTTCCAGAAAATTACTAGAGCTAATTAATGAATATAGTAAAGTTGCAGGATATAAAATTAACACACAGAAATCCCTTGCATTCCTATACACTAACAATGAAAAAACAGAAAGAGAAATTAAGGAAATAATACCATTCACCATTGCAACAAAAAGAATAAAATACTTAGGAGTATATCTACCTAAAGAAACAAAAGACCTATACATAGAAAACTATAAAACGCTGATGAAAGAAATCAAAGAGGACACAAACAGTTGGAGAAACATACCGTGTTCATGGATTGGAAGAATCAATATTGTCAAAATGGCTATTCTACCCAAAGCAATCTATAGATTCAATGCAATCCCTATCAAGCTACCAACGGTATTTTTCACAGAACTAGAACAAATAATTTCACAATTTGTATGGAAATACAAAAAACCTCGAATAGCCAAAGTAATCTTGAGAAAGAAGAATGGAACAGGAGGAATCAACCTGCCTGACTTCAGACTCTACTACAAAGCCACAGTCATCAAGAAAGTATGGTACTGGCACAAAGACAGAAATATAGATCAATGGAACAGAATAGAAAGCCCAGAGATAAATCCACGAACCTATGGACAGCTTATCTTTGACAAAGGAGGCAAGGATATACAATGGAAAAAAGACAATCTCTTTAGCAAGTGGTACTGGGAAAACTGGTCAACCACTTGTAAAAGAATGAAACTAGAACACTTCCTAACACCATACACAAAAATAAACTCAAAATGGATTAAAGATCTAAATGTAAGACCAGAAACTATAAAACTCCTAGAGGAGAACATAGGCAAAACACTCTCCGACATAAATCACAGCAAGATCTTCTATGACCCACCTCCCAGAATATTGGAAACAAAAGCAAAAATAAACAAATGGGACCTAATGAAAATTAAAAGCTTTTGCACAACAAAGGAAACTATAAGTATGGTGAAAAGACAGCCCTCAGATTGGGAGAAAATAATAACAAATGAGGAAACAGACAAAGGATTAATCTCAAAAATAACAAGCAACTCCTGAAGCTCAATTCCAGAAAAATAAACGACCCAATCAAAAAATGGGCCAAAAAACTAAACAGACATTTCTCCAAAGAAGACATACAGATGGCTAACAAACACATGAAAAGATGCTCAACATCACTCATTATCAGAGAAATGCAAATCAAAACCACAATGAGGTACCATTACACGCCAGTCAGGATGGCTGCTATCCAAAAGTCTACAAGCAATAAATGCTGGAGAGGGTGTGGAGAAAAGGGAACCCTCTTACACTGTTGGTGTAATGCAAACTAGTACAGCCACTATGGAAAACAATATGGAGATTTCTTAAAAAACTGGAAATAGAACTGCCATATGACCCAGCAATACCACTTCTGGACATACACACTGAGGAATTCAGATATGAAAGAGACACGTGCACCCCAATGTTCATCGCAGCACTGTTTATAATAGCCAGGACATGGAAGCAACCTAGATGCCCATCAGCAGATGAATGGATAAGGAAGCTGTGGTACATATACACCATGGAGTATTACTCAGCTGTTAAAAAGAATTCATTTGAATCAGTTCTAATGAGATGGATGAAACTGGAGCCCATTATACAGAGTGAAGTAAGCCAGAAAGATAAAGAACATTACAGCATACTAACACATATATATGGAATTTAGATAGATGGTAGCAATAACCCTATATGCAAAACAGAAAAAGAGACACAGAAGTACAGAACAGACTTTTGAACTCTGGGGGAGAACGTGAGGGTGGGATGTTTTGAAAGAACAGCATGTATATTATCTATGGTGAAACAGACCACCAGCCCAGGTGGGATGCATGAGTCAAGTGCTCGGGCCTGGTGCACTGGGCGGACCCTGAGGAGTCAGGTGGAGAGGGAGGTGGGAGGGGGGATCGGGATGGGGAATACGTGTAACTATATGGCTGATTCATGTCAATGTATGACAAAACCCACTGAAATGTTGTGAAGTGATTGGCCTCCAACTAATAAAATAATATTTAAAAAATAAAAAAATTTTAAAAAATTTAAAAAAATAAAAAAATAAAGCTCTAGGAGTGAGCATACTAGAAAGAGAAGGGAGGAATGGACTAACTTTATTGAAAATCAAGCAGAATAGTCATATAGCAGGTGATATTTGAATCAGGAAATGAGGAATATGAAAGATATTGAATGACTACTCCTAGCCTGGTATAGCAGAGAAGGCAATGGCACCCCACTCCAGTACTCTTGCCTGGAAAATCCCATGGATGGAGGAGCCTGGTGGGCTGCAGTTCATGGGGTCACTAAGAATCGGACACGACTGAGCGACTTCACCTTCACTTTCCACTTTCATGCATTGGAGAAGGAAATGGCAACCCACTCCAGTGTCCTTGCCTGGAGAATCCCAGGGACAGGGAAGCCTGGTGGGCTGCCGTCTATGGGGTCACACAGAGTGAAACACGACTGAAGCAACTTAGCAGCAGCAGCAGTAGCCTGGTATCAATTGACATGTGAATTCTTTAGATCCTTGACAGGTATTATAATTCTAGTTCTGTATATGAGAAAATAGATGCATGAGTATATTGTCCAGTGTTCCATGTCTGGCAAGTCAAGATTAAACCTAACTTTTTTGCTTCAAACTCTGTGTTCACACCATGAATAAAAGGTTAGGACAGATGAGAAGGCCATTTTGGGCAAGAACATTGACTTTCTCAATAGTGGAAGAAGTACTCCGAGAAGGAAAACAGAGATAATTCTATGAAGTTTAAATGTGAGTATATGAAAGGAATGGAAGAAAGTAGTCAAGATTAAGTCTGGAGTCCAGTTAGATAATTTCCATGCTAAAGAGTTTTGAATATAAGGTAGGCATTATTGTTGTTTCTTTAAAATCTTGTGAAAATGGAAGGAACATAATGTCCTAGTAGAAAACCTACTTCCACCGACTGCATGGATGTTGTATGAGATTGGAAGAGTCTGGGGTATGAAGATCAGTAATGAAGCTATTGTAACAGTAAAGGAACAGAGTATGAGACTGTGAATTAAGACAGTGGAATTGGAATGGGATCAGATCAGTGCTTTTCAAGCTTTGTGGGGAATATGAACCACGTTGGATCTTGATTTGATTCAGAAAATCTGAAGCATGACTTAAGAAAGTTTAGACTGTTTCATTTTGATGAGTGCTGACTAGTTGGCATCTTCTCAATATTGTATAATGTTTTGACTGAGGTGCTGAGTGTTAAATTTCTTTGACATACAAGAACTGATTTGTAAGTCATAGCTCAGGGGCTGAAATGATTTGGTCTTTTCTCTGTCAACAGGTCTTTACATAGTTCACTCAATCATCATTAAAGAAACTAATATTTTTAAACCAGGAAATACTCTTGAGTCATTGATCTCATTTGGCACATCATATTTTACTTTTGTTCAGTTGTTAACTTTCATAACTCTTAAATGGTTTAAATATTGATTATGCTGCTTATGATCTACTCAGTAGATCATGGGGTTTTATCCATGTAACCTCAAGATATTTCTGGCTTGAAATTAGTTCTTGTTTCCTACATTTAACTTGAGTTATACACAGGTCTTTGAATTCAAGTCATTGCACATTATTATTTTTTTTTTTTTTTTTTATTTATTTTGTTTTATTAGTTGGAGGCTAATTACTTCACAACATTTCAGTGGGTTTTGTCATACATTGACATGAATCAGCCATAGAGTTACACGTATTCCCCATCCTGATCCCCCCTCCCACCTCCCTCTCCACCCGACTCCTCTGGGTCCTCCCAGTGCACCAGGCCTGAGCACTCGTCTCATGCGTCTCACCTGGGCTGGTGATCTGTTTCACCATAGATAATATACATGCTGTTCTTTCAAAACATCCCACCCTCACCTTCTCAAACAGAGTTCAAAAGTCTGTTCTGTACTTCTGTGTCTCTTTTTCTGTTTTGCATATAGGGTTATCGTTACCATCTTTCTAAAGTCCATATATATGTGTTAGTATACTGTAATGTTCTTTATCTTTCTGGCTTACTTCACTCTGTATAATGGGCTCCAGTTTCATCCATCTCATTAGAACTGATTCAAATGAATTCTTTTTAACGGCTGAGTAATATTCCATGGTGTATATGTACCACAGCTTCCTTATCCATTCATCTGTTGATGGGCATCTGGGTTGCTTCCATGTCCTGGCTATTATAAACAGTGCTGCGATGAACATTGGGGTGCACGTGTCTCTTTCAGATCTGGATTCCTCAGTGTGTATGCCTAGAAGTGGTATTGCTGGGTCATATGGCAGTTCTATTTCCAGTTTTTTAAGAAATCTCCACACTGTTTTCCATAGTGGCTGTACTAGTTTGCATTCCCACCAACAGTGTAAGAGGGTTCCCTTTTCTCCACACCCTCTCCAGCATTTATTGCTTGTAGACTTTTGGATAGCAGCCATCCTGACTGGCGTGTAATGGTACCTCATTGTGGTTTTGATTTGCATTTCTCTGATGATGAGTGATGTTGAGCATCTTTTCATGTGTTTGTTAGCCATCTGTATGTCTTCTTTGGAGAAATGTCTGTTTAGTTCTTTGGCCCATTTTTTGATTGGGTCGTTTATTTTTCTGGAATTGAGCTTCAGGAGTTGCTTGTATATTTTTGAGATTAATCCTTTGTCTGTTTCCTCATTTGTTATTATTTTCTCCCAATCTGAGGGCTGGGGCAGAAGACGCGCCGCACCCGGGGAGAGAGCGCCCGTCAAGCGCCTGGCTGCCTGGGCCGCTCGGGCGGCGTGGGGCCGGAGCGCGGGCCCAGCTTTGTGCGCCGCGCTTTTGCACATTATTATTTAAATTGCATTTCCTTTTTTTTCTAATTGACCCAATGGCTCTCTAAATAATTAATGTTGAAATACTTTGGACTATTATAATTTTATATATTTAAATGAGTTAGTTGCATTCAAATGAACTACTTGATTGAGTTAAAAACTGAAAACACTTCATTGACTGGTTTGTGCTTATTTGCCTTGAAATTATTATCAAAATCTGTAATCTTGGCTCTCTTTATTCTATTCTTTGTTTGGTTGCAGTGTTACAGTTCAACTCGAATATACTTAATTAAGATTTTGGAAATGCAAGCTGTTGTGTATCAAGAGTGATAATATATGGTCATTTTGTGTTTGAATGGATACTTGCATGTTTTTGAAGATGGAGAACTCAGGCATATAACTTTTCTGGAGTTGTGGCAAGGTGTGCTTCTTTAACAGATTGAATGAGAACTATATGTTTCTCAGAGGTAAGCAATTCTATCATTGATCTAATTTTCCAATAATTTCTGTGGAGTTTTATCATCAGTTTCCTACTTCTACCATACTTGTGGAAGTTCACAGATTCATGGTAGAAATTGATTATTATAAAAATGTTTCAAAGCAGGGAAGTACAAGTGAAACCACTAAAAACAGGAAAAAGAAAAAAAAAAAAAACTGAGAAATTCCACTGTGGTTCTAGAGCAATTCAAAAGATGACACCAAAAGCACCTAAAATGGAGACCATCATTAAATATTTGTGGAGTGAATGAATAATTTGAAAAATAAGGTTTCTTAACATGAGTCTAATTTATTTAAACTGTATTAAAACTAGTGATTAAAAATGGGCATATCTTCTTTGTTAGTTTGACTCTGTATCATTAAACTAGAACCTTCCTTGGGGCCCCCAATACTTTGTTTCTAAGACTATAAATCAGAGGATTTAGCAAAGGAGTGAGAACAGGGCCAAGTACAAAGAGGTTTTGACCCAACTTGGGATTATCATAGGAACTAGGCCTCATGTAGACCACCATGGCAGGGCCATAATCGATGCACACTATAGTGAAGTCAAGTTGGTAGATTCCCAATATGCTACTGGAGAAGAGTGGAGAAATAACTCCAGAAAGAATGAAGAGTCAGAGCCAAAGCAAAAATAACATTCAATTGTGGATGTTACTGCTGATGGAAGTAAAGTCTGAAGCTGTGAAAAGCAATATTCCATAGGAACCTGGAATGTTAGGTCCATGAATCAAGGCAAATTGGAAATGGTCAAACAGGAGATGGCAAGAGTAAGCATCAACATTTTAGGAATTAGTGAACTAAAATGGACTGGAATGGGTGAATTTAACTCAGATGACCATTATATCTCCTACTGTGGACAAGAATCCCTTAGAAGAAATGGAGTAGCCATTATAGTCAACAAAAGAGTCCAAAATGCAGTACTTGGATGCAATCTCAAAAGTGACAGAATGATCTCTGTTCATTTCCAAGGCAAACCATTCAATATCACGATAATCCAAGTCTATGCCCTGACCAGTAATGCTAAAGAAGGTGAAGTTGAATAGTTCTATGAAGATGTACAAGACCTTCTAGAACTAAAACCCCAAAAAGATGTCCTCTTCACTACAGGGGCCTGGAATGCAAAAGTTAGGAAGTCAAGAAACACCTGGAGTAACATGCAAATTTGGCCTTGGAGTACAAAACAAAGCAGGTCAAAGGCTAACAGAGTTTTTCCAAGAGAACACACTGATCAAAGCAAATGCTCTCTTCCAAGAGAAGACTCTAGAAAAAGACATCACCAGATGGTCAATACTGAAATCAGATTGACTATATTCTTTGCAGGCAAGGATGGAAAAGCTCTATGCAGTCAGCAAAAAAAAAAGACCAGGAACTGACTGTGGCCCAGATCATGAACTCCTTATTGCCAAATTCAGATTTAAATTGAAGAAAGTAGGGAAAACCACTAAACCGTTCAGGTATGACCTAAATCAAACCCCTAATGATTATACAGTGGAAGTGAGAAATAGATTTAAGGGACTAGATCTGATAGACAGAGTGCCTGATGAACTATGGATGGAGGTTCGTGACATTGTACAGGAGACAGGGATCAAGACCATTCCCAAGAAAAATAAATGCAAAAAAGCAAAATGACTGTCTGAGGAGGCCTTACAAATAGCTGTGAAATAAGAGAAGCAAAAAGCAAAGGAGAAAAGGAAAGATACACCCATTTGAATGCAGAGTTCCAAAGAATAGCAAGGAGAGACAAGAAAGCCTTCCTCAGTGATCAGTGCAAAGATATAGAGGAAAACATTAGAATGGGAAAGACTAGAGATCTCTCCAAGAAAATTAGAGATACCATGGGAACTTTTCATGCAAAGATGGGCTCAATGAAGGACAGAAATGGTATGGACCTAACAGAAGCAGATAATATTAAGAAGAGGTGGTAAGAATACACTGAAGAACTGTACAAAAAAGGTGAATCTCTTTGAGGTTACACTAAAAAGGTTTTTACGTAGCTTTTATTTACAAGTTCATGCCATTCTTATGGCAATCCCGTGAAGACTATAGGTTTACAGAGCCATTTCAATTTTAAATATGAGGAATAGTAGATACACAAATTGTGACTCATCCGAGATTACAGCAAGTAAAAGACATGCTTCTACTGAATTGTAATAAATGCAATTAGTGGATCATTTATGGATTCTTAAGTTTCTTGAAATTCCACTCTCTTTTCTTTTCAATTTGGAGTAAATAACCATAATCTTCCTTCAAGCTGTCCTTTCTAGTCATTAGGGGGAAGGCATCTCAAGTTGTTGCGATTCTAAATTCTATGTTCATATCTGTTTTCTCCCTACATCTTTACATACTTAGCTATGTTGACTACTAGTTTTATTTTTTTAATCAGAGAAAATAGCCTGAATTGCAGTTTTTTTCAGGCCTTTGTCTCATCATCCCAAGTTTTCTAGCATCTAAGCATTAAGAGGGAAGTGAGAAAGTCTATGTTCATTGCTGTCACCACTTAGAAAGCAAAGAGGAAGGCTCTTTAAAGCTGAGAATAAAGCAGATAGATATTCATGCTTTCCTGTTACCACCAACTAGGGAATACTTTTGCCTGATGGTGAGGAAACCACCCCATAAGAGAATTTCAGGAGAGAAAGACTTTGGAGAGCAGAGATGAGAAGCTGCTTCTCAAGTTCAAGTCTGCCAATATCCATTCACAACCTCCTGTGACCATTTGCCTTATGGAACCCATGGGGTTTTCTCTCTCTAGGTAATTCTGCCTATAATTAGTTCAGAAGAATTTGAACCCAGTGAGAATTTCTTTTTTACAATTATAGTTAATTGTAAAACTTGAAAAGTCAAAAATAAATCAATAATCATATGCAGTTTGGATCTCAATGTCCTAATTCACTTTGTCTGACCATGTTGTGAGGCATGTCCAGCTCTCTATGTCCCCAGAGCTGAGCAAACTTGTAGTGTGAAAAGTATGGAATTTAGACTTGAAAGAAGGGTGCTTACATAGGGAAAATAATCAAGTGCCCATTTTATCTCTCCAGGATGGGTGAGCCAGAGATTATTGTTATAAATAAAAGACTCAGAGTGTTTGGTGAAGGAAGCTTCAATTTAGATTCATTTTGCATAATGGAGGAAACATGAGCTTTACCTCAGTTTTGTGGAGGAAATATTCCCATAGACTTTAATTAATACGTCCTTGGAGAATTAGAATTGAATGCTTGTAAAACATCTCTAAAGAGAATCAGCAGGAGGCAAGCTCAGGATGGGTGGCAGGGACACGAATACCTGGGGCTGATTCATATTGATATATGACAAAAACCATCACAATATTGTGATTATTCTCCAATTAAAATTAATTAATTAATTAAAAAACAAGAATTGGCTACTCTTAGAAACTTTTTCCTCTGTCTCCCTTGAATCACATTTCTCAGGCTTTATGGGTATCGAATTTCCTTACAATTGAGAATTCATCTTATAGTTATTTACATAATTAAATCTCCCCTTAACGGACTCCTTTAATTTTGTTGGTTAAAGACAAGATCAATTATGCTTTGAAATCTTACCCATGAATTTGATCATAATATAAACTACTTAACTCTTTCTGTAGAATGTCAACACACACAATATATGCCTAACCCAACTGTTAATCTATTAAATATGAGCTAATGTTTCAAGGGTCTGATGGCAGATACTCAGCACAACACTGAGATGTATATTTTACAATCATGTCTTATGCCTTCCTAATGAACAGGACAATTTTTTATGCTAGATTTCCCTTTCTTCTCATTTCAAATAATTACATTAATAACTCAAAATGAGCAAATATTCAAATGATAGTTTGAAAGATTAAAATATGGGATTAGTAGGGGAAAGAGTTGGGGCAAAAAGATCAACTGAATCTTCCAGAATGAATAATAGGAGGAGAGGAATTTATCTTTGTCATTAAACACAAATACTGTTTTTTGACCCTGATGAGAAACTTGTTAAAATTTGGTATTTGATTGAAAAACAAATTACTGGATAGGGACTTAAATACAGAGATTTCCTCTTTTAGGTCATTTGTGTGTGTGAGTTTAGTTTTTAATTTTTATATTACATTGCAGTATAGTTGATTAAAAATAATGTGTTAGTTTCAGGTATACAGCAAAGTGATTCATTTATATGTATATTAAATATATTGGGAGATTTGGATTGATATATATATACACTGCTATATTTAAAATAGATAACCAATAAGGGCCTACTATATAGCACAGGGAACTCTGCTCAGCTTTCTATAATAATCTAAATGGGAAAATAATTTTTAAATGTATTTATTTTAATTGGAGGATAGTTCCAATTTGTGATGGGTTTTGCCACACATCAACATGAATCAGCCACAGGTATACATGTATCCCCCACATCCTGAACCCCCCTTCCCACTTTCTTCCCCACTCCATCCATCACAGAGCACTGGCTTTGTGTTCCCTGCATCATACATCAAACACCCAGAGCCCATCTATTTGATTTATGGTAATGTATACATTTCAATGCTATTCTGTCACATCAATCCACCCATTCCTTCTCCCACTGTGTCCAAAAATTTTTCTTTATGTCTGTCTCTCTTTTGCTGCCCTCCCCATAGGATCATCAGTACCATCTTTCTAGATTCCATATGTGTGTGTGTCAATATATAATATTTGTCTTTTTCTGACTTACTTCACCCTGTATAATAGGCACAAGGTTCAGCCATCTCATTAGAACTGACTCAAAAGAATTCTATTTTATAGCTGAGTAATATTACATTGTGTGTATATATATGTATACCACAACTTCTGTATCCATTCACCTTCTGATGGATATCCAGGTTGCCTCCATGTACTAGCTATTGTAAATAGTCCTGCAATGAACATTGGGGTAGATGTGAATTTTTTAAATTCTGGTTTCCTCAGGGTATTTGCCCAGTAGTGGGATTGCTGGGTCGTTTGGTGGTTTTATTCCTAGTGTTTTAAGGAATCTTCATACTTTTCTCCATAGTGGTTGTATCAGTTTGCATTTCAATCAACAGTGTAAGAGGGTTCCCTTTTCTCCATATCCTCTCCACAATTCACTACACAGAAAACACTAAAGATGCCACTATAAAATTACTACAGCTAATCAATGAATATAGCTGACCCTAAATTATACAGAATATATATAATATAATATATGGAAATCCCTTGCATTCCTATACACTAACAATGAAAAATCAGAAAGATTATGGAAATGACCCCATTCACCACTGAAACAAAAAGAATAAAATACTTAGGAATAAATTTACCTAAAGAGGCAAAAGACCTGTATGCAGGAAATTGTAAGACACTGATGAAAGAAATCAAAGAAGACATACACAGATGAGAGATATACAATGTTCTTGGGCTGGAAGAATCAATATATTGAAAATGTAAATAACCCAAAGCAATCTATAGATTTGATACAATCCTTATGAAACTACCAGTGGTATTTCTCACAGAACTAGAACAAATAACTTCAGTTTGTATGGAAACACAAAAGAACCTGAACTGTCAAAGCAATCTTGAGAAAGAAGAATGGAACTGGAAGAATCAACCTCCCTGACTTCAGACTACACTACAAAGCTACAACAATCAAGACAGTATGGTACTGGTATGAAAAACAGCAATATAAACTAATGGAACAAAATAGAAAGCCTGGAGATAAATCCACTCACTTATGGACACCTTTTCTCTGATAAAGGAGGCAAAACATACAATGGAGATAAGAGAGTCTCTTCAACAAGTAGTGCTGGGAAAACTGATCAACTCTGTGTAAAAGAATGAAATTAAAACACTTTCAAACACCATACACAAAAATAAACTCAAAATGGATTAAGACCTAAATGTAAGACCAATAATTATAAAATTCTTAGAGGAAAACATAGAACACTCTCTGACAAAAATCACAGCAAGACCTTCTACAACCCACCTCCCAGAATAATGGAAATTAAAACAAAAATAAACAAGTGGGACCTAATTAAACTTAAAAACTTTTGTGCAATGAAGAAAACTATTAACAAGGTGAAAAGACAATCCTCAGAATGGGAGAAAATAATAACAAATCAAACAACTGACAAAGAATTAATCTGAAAAATATACAAACAGTTCATGCAGCTCAATACCAGAAAAAGAAACAACACAATCAAAAAGTGGGCAGAAGTCCTAAACAGGCATATCTCCAAAGAAGACATACAGGTGGCTAACAAACACATGAAAAGATGTTCAGCAATTCTCATTTTTAAAGAAATGCAAATTCAAACCACAGTGAGGTGTCATCTCACACCAGTCAGGATGACCATCAAAAAAGTCTACAACAAATGCTAGGCCATCTGTATTGAGAGAACTGTTAAACTTTTATATTAAACAGATTGAGTATTAAATAGACTTACTTCAGTGGAATCTTCAACTTAATGTAAGCCACATTTCTGATGATGGGAAACACATTCTCTGTTCTCTGCCATTAGTAATACAGCTGTGTAAAAGTAAGAGGATTGTTCGTGGTGTAAATTTCTTAAGTTGTGTGAAAGCTAGAAGTCCCCATACTGATCCTTCCAGATAACTTAGTTTTTTGTAAGGAAATCATCCATTCACTCATTTATCAAAGGAAAATTTCTTATGTGTCTACTCTATATCAAGTATGGTGCTACAAAATTGATATAAAGCAATAAAAGGTTCAGATTGTTAATATCCAAGAATATTAAATGAATCTACACTAGGGATAAAGGAAGATATATTAATAATTACAATAAAATATAATACCATTGATTGAGCCAGAAACCCATAAAATTTTCTATGAAAAAAACAGAGAGTGCTCAGCAAAATTATCTAAGCTATAATTAAGGTGAGATGTAATCTAGGTAAAATTTCCATAGGAAGATCCTAGGATGTCTTTTCTAGGTGTTGAAGGATGGGTAATTATTCCAGCTGAGGCAGAGGAGCAATTAGTGAATGAATAGAGTGGGCATTCAAACAATAGAGAATTTATCAAAAATCATTCATCAATCAAGTATCAGTAAGGTGCCAGCATGAAAAGATGGCACTTTCAAGTTAAAATAAGTTAGGAGGGTATTAGTACAGGAAATGCCTAGAAATGTGGAAATATGAGGACACCCTATAGGAAAACTACAATGGATATGGCAGTATATCAAGGTCCAAAAGTGCAAAGAAAAGAAAAGATGGCTGCAATCCGAAGATGAGAGTCAAGTCGAAAGGATGTT
This sequence comes from Muntiacus reevesi, assembly GCF_963930625.1. Lineage (NCBI taxonomy): Eukaryota > Metazoa > Chordata > Mammalia > Artiodactyla > Cervidae > Muntiacus > Muntiacus reevesi. The sequence goes on from NC_089249.1 coordinate 221,007,923, forward strand.
TCCAAAGGAGCAGTGGCCTCTGTGGGAAGAGACGTTGAAGTGTAGAGGTTTTGACTGAATCTGAAGTTATTTTTTATCATCTTTGAATAGACTATTATAACTAAATGTACTTTAGGTAAATGTTATGGCAACCACCAAGGAAAGCCTAGTAGATCCACAGGAGTAAGAAAAGAAATTTTTTAAAGTACCATTACAAAAGTCAACTAATCACAAAGGAAAACAGCAAGAAGGGAAGGAACAGAACTACAAAACAGTCAGAAATAATTAACAAAATGCTAATTGTAAGTTCTGACTAATGAACAATTACATTTCCAAACAAAAGACACAAAGTAACTGAATAGATTAAAGAAGAAAGCAAGAACCAACAATATGACTCATAAAGGAGATATATTTTATTAAGAGCATACACAAACTGTAAGTGAAGGGATGAGAAATGATATTCCATTAAATGATAACCAAAAGAGAGAGAGCAGAGGTGATATTACATAAGGCACATAAAATAGACTTTCAGTAAATTTGTCACTAGAGACAAAGAAGGTCCCTATATGCTGACAAATGGGTCAGTTCATCAAGTGAATATAAAAATAGTAAATAAATATCATCCAACACTGGAGCATATAAATACATACAGCAAATATTATTCATAAATTGCAGCAATATTTTTGGATCTGCCTCCTAAAACAGAAGAAGTAAAAGCAAAAATAAACAAATGGAACCCAGTTAAACTTAAAAATTTTATACAGCAAAGGAAGTCATCAACAAAATGGAAAGATAAATAAGTGGTTAATACCTAAAATATATAAAAACTCATGGCAACATCAAAAAACCAAAAAACCCAATTAAAAAATAGCCAGAAGACCTGAATAGACATTTTTCCAAAGCGAACATGCAGAGAGCCAACAGACACATGAAAAGATGCTCAACAATGTTACTCATCAGGGAAATGCAAATCAAAAACAAAATGAGCTATCATCTGACATCTGTCAGAATGGCTATCATCAAAACAAACACAAATAACAAATGTTGATGAGAATGTGAAGAGAAGAGAACCTTCATACAGTGTTGGTGGGAATATAAATTGGAGCAACCACCGTGGAAAACGGTAAGAAGTTTTCTCAAAAAAAACTAAAAATGGAGCTACCATATAACCCAGCAATTCCCAGCATTATATACCACTCATGAAATATACCAAAGAAAACAAAAACAGTAATTCTAAAAGATACACACATCCTAATGTTCATGGTAGCATTGTTTACAATTGAAAAGATATGGAAACAACCGAAGGGTCCATCAATAGATGAAACAGATGAATGAATAAAGTGAAATGGTGTATATACACACACATATACATACATATGGGCTTCCCTGGTAACTCAGCCGGTAAAAGATCTGCCTGCAATGCAGGAGACCCCGGTTCGACTCCTGGGTCTGGAAGATCCCCTGGAGAAAGGATAAACTACCCACTCCAGTATTCAGGGGCTTCCCTAGTGGCTCAGATGGTAAAGAATCCACCAGCAATGAGGGAGACCTGGGTTTGATCCCTGAGTTGGGAAGATCTCATGGAGGAAGGCAAGGCAACTCACTCCAGTATTCTTGCCTGGAGAATCCTATGGACAGAGGGGCCTTGTGGGCTACAATCCACAGGGTTACAAAGAGTCAGACATGGCTGAAGTGACTTAGCACATATGCACAACAGTGAGAATAATTATTTTCAATGCATGAGACTCCCACAGTGTTTATTTGTTATGACTGGCTGTGGAATAAAGATATGCCTCAGTGACAATTGGGATATAAGAAACCCCCAGAGATTTCATTTTGAGCTCCCTAGTTCTGAGATGTTTCATGTACCTGTTAATGCTACCTGTTCCAAGTTAAAAAGTGCATTTTGTGTGACACTTATATGAAGATAATTGGAGTTTGACCTGGTCTGTCTGAACTCATTGCTTTGAGGCAGACATGGGCTGTGATGCATATCTTATTTTAATATGTGTACAGGACTGTATTTTTTATCTTCAGTAAACAATGGATTTGAAAGCATTTACATTTTATTTTACGAGACTTCTTGAGTGAGAGTGGTGAAATTGAGGAGGTATTTTAAATAAACAGTGCTGAAACAACTGGATATCCATATGAAAAAAAGTGAACGTCCATCCATATTTGTACCCTATACAAAAAGTAACAAAATGGATCATAGACATGAAATCTAGAACTAAAACTTCTAAGACAAAGCGCAGGATAACACGTTTGTAGTCTTGAGTTTGGCAAAGATCTTTCAGTTATAATCTTAAAAGCTTGATCTATAAAAGAACAAGTAAGTAAATTATACTTCACCAAAATTAAAAATTTCTGCTCTTCAGAAATCACATATTGATCCAGTCATTCTACTCCTGTGTATTTATCCAAGTGAGATGAAACCACATAATTGACAAAATACATTTTTATTATACCGACTGACAATTTTTTTAGGCAAAAAAAAAAATTAATTTCTCTAAAAGCTAATTTCACAGCTTTAGTTTTAATAGCCCCTAACTGGAAACAAACCATATGTCCATCAATAGATGGATAAATAACCAAATTGTGGTATATTTTCAGTTCAGTCACTCACTCATATCCAACTCTTTGAGACCCCATGGACTGCAACACACCAGACCTCCCTGTCCATCACCAACTCCCGGAGTTTACTCAAACTCATGCCCGGTGAGTCAGTGATGCCATCCAACTATCTCATCCTCTATTGTCCCCTTCTCTTCCCACCTCCAATCTTTCCCAGCATCACGGTCTTTTCAAATGAGTCAGTTCTTTGCATCAGGTGGCCACAATACTGGAGTTTCAGCTTCAGCGTTAGTCCTTTTAATGAATATTTAGTATTGATTTCCTTTTAGATGGACTGCTACATTTTACCATGGCACTATCTTGATTGTTGTGATGCTTTAATAGGGTAAACATGTCAAACTTAGCCAGTTATACATTTTAAATGTGTATAATTTATAGTATAGGAATTATAACTCAATAAGGCTGTTAAAGCCATATAAAATTTTTTCTGATCTGATACAGCAGTTTGTTGTTGTTGAGTAGTTACTGTCATGGCAGCATTAGTTTCAAGGATTATATCACAAATAGAGAGATTGAAGTGGGTTTAAAGGGAAAGACTGGGGAGAACCAAAATGGCAGAGGAGTAGGTGGATATCGAGTGCATACATCTCCGTCCACAAATGCATTGGGAATACATCTACAAATACACAGTTTTCACAGATCATTGGAAGAATACTAGCAGGAGTCCTTAACCAACAGAAAGATTTATGTGGATTGACACATGACTGGGTATGGCAAAAGAAAGAAGGGAGGTGGAGGATCAGCGCAAAATCAGGAGAGGACCTGCAGTGGGGGTGGGAAAACTGAAGCAGGAGACAGACTCCTACATCCAGGGAAATCAGTTGGAACAGAAGGGAAGCACTTGAGGCTGTTGAAGGAGGGTGAAGCAGCTGATCTGTGAGAGTCTGAAATGAGTGAAAACCACAAAATCAGTTCTGCAGCTGTACATATCCCAGACTGAGACACAGGTCCACGGGTGTGTACCAGGGCTGGGGGCTAGAATCTCAGGTGGAAGACAGCTGTTGACTGAGGGGATTTGGCATGAGGAATGGGAGGGAGGAAATTCACCATAGGGAATGTCCTTGGAGAAAAACTGGGTACCCATGAAAGCAAGGGGCTACTGCTGCGTTGTGTACAGGACTGAAGCCACTACTACTAGACCTTCTCTCCCCACTTGGCAGTGTGATCAGTTGAGCAATAGAGGCACCAGTCAGGGCTGCCCTTTGAGTGTTTGCTGCTGGAGGCTAGAAACGGCTCCTAATAGAGCCATATATCTTGTGTCCTTGGCTGCCATATTCTCTGCACACCTTGTGTTGCCAAGATCCCTGCAATCCAAGCAGTCATGCCACCTCTATTCATTGTCCTCACTAGGGCAGACCCAAGTCCTCCAGGGACACCCCAGGAGCATACTCCTGTGGCATACACAGAGGCGAGAATAAAACCACAACTGAGCTCCAGGGGTGGAGTAACTAAGAAAGGAGAATTGAAAACTTATCAGCTGCACAAGGTGCAGATGAAATCCACACAGTCAACTAGTTAGACTGTGTGTCTATGGAAAATGTAAAAGGACAATGAGTGTTTTCACATAAGAAAACACTCTAGGTCTGGCAGCTGCAGACATTGGAGGCAAGTAAACATATGAGCAGGGTCAGACTAGAGTCTGAGCTGCCCCACAGTAGGTCCAGAGACCAGCCCTCCCCAGAACTGAAGGGCTTCCTAAGAAGGTGGAGGAAAGCTGTGTCTGAAACCAGGATCAAGAACACTGATAGCTGAGACCCTATGAAAACAGAATTATTTTAATAATACTTTTATTTAATTCATATATTTCTACTTCTACTGTTTGCTGTCTTTTCGGATCTTATTTGTTTGTGTATATATATATATAGATAGATAGATAGATAGATATTTACTTCTATATTAACTTTGCTCTCCTGTTTTTTCTTTCATTTTCTTTGCAATTTTTGTCTGTTTGTCCTATTTTTGTCTGTTTGTCCTATTTGCTTTATTTCTCACTTGGCACTCTCTTTTGGTTTTTTGTTTGTTTGCTTGTCTTTCTCTCTTTTGTGTTTTAGTTAGTTGTTTTTAACTGGTTAACTTTATTTTTTATTTCTTTTGTTCATTGAATTGTTCTCTTATAGTTTGTTTTCTTTGGTCTCAAATACAACCTTGAGAACTTTGTTTTTCTTTTTTTCAACCACACTTTTAATTTCATTTATATACTTCTAACTCCATTTTGGCTTATTGAAGTGCTTTTTTTTTTCCTGTCTTGTTTCTTTCTTTTTCTTATTGTTCTTCTCCTGCTGTAGTCATTCTTTAATACATACAAATCTTTTTATTATGTCTATTTAACTTTGCTTTTCTGTTATTTTCTTCTTACCGTTTCTTCCTCTTCTTTCTTTCTTTTTCTTTTTTTAACCATGTTTGTTAGTTTGCTTTGTTTTCTTTGCTTTATTCACCAGTTGGCACTCTGGTTTGTTTTGGCTTCCTGGATTATATTTTAGCTAACTTTGCTTTTAATTGGTCAATATAATTTTTATTTCCTTTGCCTACCAGATCAATCTAGTGAATTTTTTTTTCTTTGGACTGTTTTGGCTTTGTTTATGTGTATGTGTGTGTGGGTAGGTTCTATTGTTTTGTTATTATTAGTCCCATTTTCCATTTACCATTCCTCTGGGTTCAACTTTTATCTTTTGTTATGCTTTTTGTTTGTTTGTTTTGTATACTTTAATACTATACATTTGTATACTATACATACCTATAATACATGCATATACATACTATACATACATACATATAATACATACTATACATACTATGTATGTATACACACATACATATAATACATACATTTACATACATATAATACATATTATCAGTCAATTCAATTCAGTTCAATCGCTCAGTCGTGTCCGACTCTTTGCTACCCCATGAATCGCAGCATGCCAGGCTTCCCCATCCATCACCAACTCCCAGAGTTTACTCAAACTCATGACCATCGAGTCGGTGACGCCATCCAGCCATCTCATCCTCTGTCGTCCCCTTCTCCTCCTGCCCCCAATCCCTCCTAGCATCAGGGTCTTTTCCAATGAGTCAACTCTCCGCATGAGGAGGCCAAAGTATTGGAATTTCATACTATACATACATACATACATATAATACTATACATTTGTATACATTTAATACTATAACAAGTAACATGTGGAGTCTTCATTCCCTGCCCAGGGGTCAGTCCTAAACCTTTGGAGTGGGACTGCTGAGTCCAGGACCCTAGACTGCCAAAGAACTCTTAGCCCAGGGGAGTAATAATTAGTGAGAACTCCCAGAAAGTCTCTACTTAAATGCAAGACCAAGCATCACCCAGCTGCTGACAGCACCTTGTACAGGATGCCTCACCCAACTAGCAAGCAAGGGAAAAATACAGATTCAACCAACAGCAGACAAGATTACCAGAGACACCACAAAACATACCATCTCAAACAACCCTACTCATCAGAGGGAAAAAAAGAAAACTCACCTCTGCCCTCCAGAATGCAGGCACAAGTCACTCCCAACATGAAGCCTAAACAAACAACTGGACCAACCTTATGCATTGAGGATAGAAAGCAAAAGGAAGAAATAATATGACCCTAAAGCCTAGGAAAAGGAGACCTCAAATATATTAGCTTAGAAAAAAGTGATAAAAAGACAGAGAAATAGTGCACAAATGAAGGAAAGAGGCAGAAACTCACAAGACCAAATAAATGAAGAGGAAATAGGCAAGTTAGCTGAAAAAGAATTCAGAGTAATGATAGCAAAGATGATCCAATACCCTGAAAATAAAATGGAGAAAATGCAAGAATCAGTTGGGTCACAAATGAAGCTTCAGTAAATTTAAGAAAATTGAAAACATATGAAACATCTTTTCTGACCACAGCACTATAGGACAGATATCAATTACAGGGGGAAAGACTGTAAAAACATAAACACCTAGAGATTATACAATACATTTCTATTTTTTTTCTTTTTTTTTCATTTTATTTACAATACATTTCTAAACAATGAAGAGATTACTGAAGAAATATAAAGGGAAATAAAAATTCCTGGAAACAGATGACAATGAAAACACGATGACCCAAAACCTATGTGGAGCAGCAAAAGCAGTTCTAAGAGGGAAATTTATAGCAATACAATCCTACCTGAAGAAACAAGGAAGGCATTGAATAGACAACCTAAATTTATGCCTAAAACTACAGGAAAAAGAACAAAAGAACCATAAAGTTAGTAGAAGGAAAGAAATCATAAAGATCAGAGCAGAAATAAATGAAAAATAAATGAAGGAAACAATAGAAAGGTTAATAAAACAAATATGGTTCTTTGAGAAGATAAACAAAATAAACCAATCATTAACCAGACTCATCAAGAAAAAAAGGGAGAAGAATCAAATCAGCAAAATTAGGATGAAAAAGGAGAGGTTACAACAGACAATACAGAAATACAAAGGATTATAAGAGATGATTATGAACACTAAATGCAAATAAAATGGACGATCTGGAGGAAATGGACAGATTCTTAGCAAAAGTCAACCTTACAAGTTTGAACTAGGAAGAAAGAGAAATGATGAACAAACCAATTATAAGCACATAAATTAAACTTGTGATTAGAAAAAAAAAACTCCCCAAAAAACAAAAGCCCAGGGCCCTGATAGCTTCACAGCTGAATTCTATCATACATTTAGAAAAGAGCTAAACCCTATCCTTTTGCAACTCTTTCAAAAAACTGCAGAGGAAGGAACACGTTGAAACTCATTCTGCAAGGCCACCAGCACAATGATACCAAAGTCAGACAAAGACCTCACACACACACACACGCACACACACACACAATTACAGGTCAATAACATTGATGAACACAGATGCAAAATTGCTCAACAAAGTTCTAGCAAGCAGAACTCAGTAACACATTAAAAAGATCAAACATCATGATCAAGTTAGGTTTATCCCAGGGATGCATGGATTCTTCAATATACAGAAATCAATGTGATACACCATATTAACAAATTGAAAGATAAAAAACCGTACAATAACCTCAATAGATGAAGAAAAAGCCTTTGACAAAAACCAGTACCCATTTATGATAAAAACTCTTCAAAAATGGGCATAGAAGAGACCTACATTAACACAGTAAAGGCCATATACAACAAAACCACAGAAGACATTATTCTCAGTGGTGAAAACTAAAAGCATTCCCTCTAAGATAAGGAGCAAAACAAGGGCACCCACTCTCACCACCATTGTTCAACATAGTTTTGGAAGTCTTAGACATGGCAATCAGAGGAATAAATGGAATTAAAAGGATCCAGATTCCAAAAGGAAAAGAAGTAAAACTCCTCCTGTTTGCAGACACATGATGCTATACATAAAAACCCTAAAGATACTATCACAAAACTACTAGAACAAATCAATGAATTTAGCAAGGTTGCAGGATACAAAATCAATACACAGAAATCACTTGCATTCCTATATACTAACAAAGAAAAACAGAAAGAGAAATTAAGGAATCAATCCCATTTACCATTGCATCAAAAAGAATACAATACCTAGGAATAAACATACCTAAGGAGACAAAAGAACTGTATACAGAAAACTATAACACTGATGAAAGAAATCAAAGAAAACATAAACAGATGGAGAGATAATCTGTGTTCCTAGGTTGGAAGAATCAATATTGTGAAAGTGACTGTCCTACCAAATGCAATCTACAGATTCAATGTGATCCCTATCAAATTATCAATGGCATTTTTCACAGGGCTCAAACAAAAAACCTCACAATTTGTATGGAAACACAAAAAAATTCCATATAGGCAAAGGAATCTTGAGAAAGAAGAATGGAGTTGAAGGAATCAACTTTCCTGACTTCAGAGTACTCTAAAGAGCTACATTGAGACACTATGATACAGGCACAAAAACAGAATATAGACCAAGGGAATAAGATAGAAAGCCCAGAGACAAACCCACACACTATAGGAACCTTATCTTTGACAGAGGAGACAAGAACATACAATGTGGCAAAAATAGTCTCTTCAAATAAGTGGTGCTGGGAAAACTGGACAGTTACATGTAAAAGAATGAAATTAGAACACTTCCTAACACCATACACAAAAATAAACTCAAAATGGATTAAATATCTAACTTTAAGACCAGAAACTATAAAACTCTTAGAGGAAAACATAGAACACTCCATGGCATAAATCACAGCAAGACCCTCTATGACCCATATCTTAGAATAATGGAAATAAAAACTAAAATAACAAGTGAAATCTAATTAAACTTACAAGCTTTGCACAGTAAAGGAAACTATGAACAATGTGAAAAGACAACTCTCAGAATAGGAAAAAATAATAGTAAATGGAACAACTAACAAAGGATTAATTCCAAAGTATACAAGCAGATCATACAACTCAGTAACAGAAAAACAAACAACCCATCAAAAAGTGGGAAAAATACCTAAAGAGACATTTCTCCAAAGAAGACATAAAGATGGCTAATAAACACATGAAAAGATACTCAACATCGCTTTTTATTAGAGAAATGCAAATGTAAACCACAATGAGGTATCACCTCACACCAGTCAGAATGGCCATCATCAAAAAATCTACAAACAAATGCTGGAGAGAGTGTGGAAAAAGGAAACCAACCCTCTTGCACTGTTGGTAGGAATGTAAACAGGTACAGCCACTATGGAGGACAGTATGGAGATTCCTTACAAAACTAACAATAAAACTACCATACAACTCAGCAATCCCAGTACTAGGTATATATGTTGTTCAGTTCAGTTCAGTTTAGTCACTCAATCATGTCCGACTCTTTGTGACCCCATGAATTGCAGCACGCCAGGCCTCCCTGTCCATCACCAACTCCCAGAGTTTACTCAAACTCATGTCCATCGAGTTGGTGACGCCATCCAGCCATCTCATCCTCTGTCATCCCCTTCTCCTCCAGCCCCCAATCCCTATATATGCTGAGGAACTCATAATTTGAAAAGACACCTGTACCCCAATGTTCATTGCAGCGGTGTTTACAATAGCCAGGTCTTGAAAGCAACCTAGATGTACATCAACATATGAATGGATAAAAACGTTGTGGTACATATATACAATGGGATATTCTCAGCCATAAAAAAGAATGAATTTGAGTCAGTTGTAGTGAGTGGATGAACCTAGAGCCTGTTGTAAAGAGTAAAGTAAATCAGAAAGAGAAAAACAAATACCATATGTTACTGAGCATATGAAATCTAGAAAAATGGTAATGACCAACCTATTTTCAGGGCACAGATATAAAGAACGAACTTGTGGACACAGCAGGGGAAGGTGAGTGTGGGATGAATTAAGGGAGTAGCTTATAAACATATACATTACTATATGTAAAGTAGAAGCTAGTTGGAAGTGGCCATATAATACAGGGAGCTCAACTCGGTACTCTGTGACATCCTAGATGGGTGAGATGGGGTTGGGGGTGGCAGGGAGTTTCAAGAGGAAGGGGATCTATGTATTCTTTTAACTGATTCACGTTGTACAGCAAAAACCAGTACAACATTGTAAAACAATTACCATCCACCTAAAAATAAATTTAAAAAAATAAAGGAAAAGGCCATTAGTTTAATTTGAATCAGTCATGAAAGATGCTTGAAAGCCTATCCAAATGCAGCTTTTAATAGTTTTTTGATAAATATGACATATTATTCCTGAAGAATCTAATTTGAATCATCAAACTCCTAGAATATCTTCTCTTGCGAGCCACTTCTTAGTAAGAACTTATTAACATATACTTGTACATTTTCATCATACTTTTACTTTCATGAGAAAAAAATCAAGTGTTTACTTAGCTAATTTCACAAAGCATTAAGGGAATTCACAGGCCTTCTACTCATCAGCAAGAGACAAAACCCTAGGGAAACTTTAAGATGACTACAGGCTCAAGGCCCCAAAGGAGGTGATATTATACACATATTCCAGGGTCCAGTGGGGGGGAAAGTGGCTGCTTAACTGTGGGTATATACCTTTGAGAAGATCTGGAAGCTCAGGGAAGTGGAAGATCCTAATTATTAAAGTGAAAGGACAGAAATCCCACAGGGGATCTGAAACAAGGCCCTAAGCACTATTAAGTCACCAGAATGAAAGAGGTTTGCTTCCTTTTACGAAATACTTCACTTTAATACTCTGAGGAAGGTTTCACTCCCTCAATCGCAGCTCATATTTAATCCATAGTTTATTTTGGCATCACAACCTGTCCTCAGGGCTAAGCCTGTGACCTGATGAAAGTGAAGATGTGTTGATTTCTGTCAATATCACATTGATATATGTATGTTTTCTTTCCTTAAAAACACAAGGTGTCTCCTGTAAGAACAGTCACCATCCACTGAACAAAAGTCTGAAAACCAACATTTACAAGAAAAAGAGATCGGATGGACTGGAATAAGCCTAAGAGGTTATCAACTTGCTAGAACAATATCCGAGGTTTGTCGTTTTCTTGGCATTTTCCAGTTATTATCCAAGCATTTTCTGAAGCATAAAATTACAATTAATAGGCACACAATTGAGTCAGGGTTTGGGAATAGATGAAGAAATAAATGAATGACTACGACAATAGTAAGTTAACCTGTACTTTATTTTCAGCCCTTCCTCCAAGAAAAAACAAATCCCTGCCACTTTTTTCCACTACTAGGGCATTTTCCAAGGGCTTCTTCAGCAGCTCAGATGGTAAAGAATCTGCCTGCAATGCAGGAGATAGTGCTTGATCCCTGGGTCAGGAAAATCCCCTGGAGAAGGGAATGACTACCCACTCCAGTATTCTTTCCTGGATAATCCCATGGACAGAGAAGCCTGGTGGGCCCATGGGTTCACAATGAGTCGGACACGACTGAGTGACTAAGCAGCAGAGAATTTTCATAATTAAAGCTCTAAAAGGATATGGAGACCATTTAGCTTGTCTCCTTCCATGCTATATTTTACAGCACAACAATAAATGGTTCTTGTGAGGTAACTATGCCAGCACAAATAAACCTTTGGCCAAACTCCTGGTGTTCTCACTACTTATTCAATGCTACAGAAATAGAGATGAAATATGGAATTGTGACATGACAGACTAGGGACTCAGAATGTGTCATATACTTGTGAAAACTTGGGCCAACTTCTGAACCTTTCAACATCAGTTTTCTTGTCTGACAAATAGAGATGATACTATTTTGTTCATAGAGTTGATTTATTCATTCTTCATTTATTCATTTATTCATTTATTTATTCATTTATTTATTTATTCATTTATTCATTCATTCATTTATTCATTCATTTATTCATTTATTCATTCATTCATTCATTCATTCATTCATTCATTCATTCTTCACCTTCTATATTCTATATTATATATATATTCTATATATTCTATATTAGCACCTTCTATGTTCTACAAATAATACTAAATGTGTCAAGATAAATGAGGCAGGATCACAGCAGTCAAATAGAGATGATACTATTTTGTTCATAGAGTTGATTTATTCATTCTTCATTTATTCATTTATTCATTTATTTATTCATTTATTCATTTATTCATTTATTCATTCATTCATTCATTCATTCATTCTTCACCTTCTATATTCTATATTATATATATATTCTATATATTCTATATTAGCACCTTCTATGTTCTACAAATAATACTAAATGTGTCAAGATAAATGAGGCAGGATCACAGCAGTCAAAAAACTCATGGACTAGTGGTGAAGATAGATACATAGATAGAAACTAAAACTGAAAAAAAAGATGAGAATAATAATAAATTATGAAGGACTGCTTGAAAGATGTTAAGTTCTCTATAAATATCATGTAACTAATGATTTCTTACATTATCAGGCACAGTCACTCCTTCCTTCAGCCTTCTATCAAGGCCCCTTATCAATATCTTTATAGCCTCCCCAATTTTTTTCCTGTTTCACTTCAGTGCTGTGTCCATTTGTACCATTCTCTTTCTGCTCTGATCCCAACATCTGTGCTGTAGCACATTTCTAATATAGCACATTTCACTTTTCCAGCACCTAAATTCCCCACCCTCTCTTTTTTTCAGCACTCAGATATCCCTACTTATTGTGGACCCTTGTGGAAAACTTTTAGGAGAAGGAAAACATCCTTGAGCTCTATGGCATTTGAAAGGCAGAAGACCCTGGCTGTAGAGCTGCTCAAGGTCCTAGTTTGAAACCTGACTCTGCTCCTTGATAGCTGAATGGGAAATTATAGAGACCCTGTTTCACTTCAGCAAAAGTGGAAATAGTACTAATATTATAACCTATTTTTTAAGTGAATATTTGTGGCATCTTTAGTTAGTACTACTTAATGCTTGGTGGGCTTCCCCGAGGCTCAGTAGTAAGAATCCACCCGCAAGCAGGAGCAGTAGAAGACTCGGGCTCAATCTCTGGGTTAGGAAGATCCCCTGGAGAAAGGCATGGCAACCCACTCCAGTATTCATGCCTGGAAAATCTCCATAGGATCACAAAGAGTTGGACACGACTGAAGCAACTGAGCATCTTGCACGCACGCACTTAATGCTTGGTAAGCAAGTTCTCGCCATTTGTTTTCTTGTCTGTTGTTGCAGAGATCACCGTATTTGATGAAAGGTTGACTTGCATGACCTCTACAAGCCCTGGAAATGTCCTATGCTCCATCCCCTTCTCTGCTCCCATTGGGTCTCCTGGAACACAGGCTCCTGGGTCTCTTTCTATATGATGGAATAGTGAGAAGCAGCAGCTCTCTTCATCAGCCCCACCTCCCTACTCTGCTTTTTCTCTAGTGGAAAGAAACTTAGATCCTGAAGAGGTTCAGGGGAGAGTTCTAAACATGTTTTCCTCCAAAAACAGTCAGGTGATAACTATCATAGGATTCTACAGAGCAGACATGTAAGCCACTGATATTAGAGGTAGAAGTTTTTGGTTTAATGCCTGAAGCTGTTGCTAACAGATTTAGAGTGACAGGGGAAGCAGCAATGTGGTGGGTGTAGCAGTAAAAGCACAGAGAGCTATAGCTAAGAGCCCAGTTATTTCTCTCCTTTTCTCCCTTATTTCTCCCTCTTATCAACTGCCTTATTCCCTTACCCTCTATTTCTATGGTGTCCCACCCACCTTTTTTCCTTATCCTATAGAATAAAATGACCAACAGGAATTAATCTCAGTTAATAAGCAGTGGTCCAAGAGCAGGAGACTTGTTTGCTTTTATATTTGTTGGTGATAAATGTCCACTGGTTTCCACAACACATTCTAGTTCTAAAAAGGTCCATAGACTGCACATTACATCTCCTGCTTTTGGAGATAGAATCTGGCTGCATTCCAGTATTTAGTCATGTTCTAGTGCTAAGCTTGAAACCAGGTTGCCAGTTGGAATTAAGCTGATGCACAATAACTCTCACCCAATTTGAAGATTTGAGCGCATAACACATGTGTTTATCTAGCTGTCTCTACCTCTCTTCATAGAAAATTCAGATTTCTTTGTAAACATGGTATAATTAAATCATGCTGTGTTCATTCGCTCAGTCATGTCCAACTTTTTGCAACTTCATGGACTGTAGCCCACCAGGCTTCTCTGGTCTATGGAATTTTTCAGGCAAGAATACTGGAGTAGGTTGCCATTTTCCTCCTCCAGGGGATCTTTCCAGCCCAGAGATCGAATCTGCGTCTCTTGTGTCTCCTACATTGGCAGGCAGATTCTTTTAACACTAGTGCCACCTGGGAAGCCCTAATTAGGTCATGAAGAGTAGTCAAATTCTGTCAGTTAGAGCTCTGATTCTATACCAATTTTTTTGTGATTGAGAAAATTTCTTGGTTTTTCTAAAACTAATTTACTATCATACATAATAGAAGAAGCACATTTCTCACAAACTGTATTTTGATTATGACAAAGAGCCATAAGGAAAATTTGTTAAAATAAAAAGTTAATTAACAAGTACATTAATCCACATAAATGATTACTCACAAGTGATTAGAAGGGCCCAGGGCTTCTAAGCCTCAAAAGTGACCCACAAGCAGAGTTTTTTAAATAATATCTATGGTATGTGCTGATAATATCATAAAAGAATAAAACTTGGGCACCATTTTATATTTTAGCCACATCTCATGGCACGTGGGATCTTAGTTCCCTGAGCAGGAATCAAACACGTGTCCCCAGCAGTGGAAATGGGGATTCTTAACTAGAGGACTGCTAGAGACGCCCATGGGCATCATTTCAGTTGACACGTTTCCTCTTCTTCTTTTTTCTTTACATTCTCTAACATCTTATTCTTCCCCCTCCTCTTATTTTACTTCTTTTATCTCCATTCCATTTCTTTCTCTTTCTCCTTCCAATCTTTATTCAACTCCTTTTTTCATGAACTATTTTAACTCTAGGTTTCAATGATTTCTGACAGCAGCCAGACATACTGCTTGAGCACTGAGCTTGTCAAAGTAAAGAAATATTTCACTTTCATGTGTTCACAAAAGTGAATAATAGCAAAGATATAATAATCTTGAAATATCTGCACTCCAATACTTTCTTATACACTTGCCTATTTTATGATCCATGTTGTAAAATTGTACTGAGGGAGCAATATGTAGGGATTATCAACTACAGGTATTAAAGTTACTTCTCTATTACAAGTGTTGAAATTCAAAGGGAATCAAATATTTTAGAAAGAAGGTAAAATCAGTTTTTGATTTGGATTGGAATGGGCAGAGTTTTGAGAAGACTTCAAAAAGGTACTGACATCAATCAGAATGTTAAATAATGGGAAGGATTTGAGACAGCCTTTACTGGAGGGAGCCTGGTCTAAATAAAAGGAAAACTATCAGTACATAAATAAATCCATGAAGATGGAAAGAAATGATATTTCATAAGATTATGGTGTAAGTCATTATAAGTCAAAATTTTTATTGCAATACAAAAAAATTGGCCAGCTAAATTAGTGACAAACTTGTTGAGTATTTAAATGCAAATATAAGCAGCATTGAGCTTAATTCACTAATTCATGGAGAACATAACGTAATTAGCCTCCAACTAATAAAAATAAATAAATAAATAAAACTAATGTTGTCACAGAGAGTGACTCAGTCACAGCTATGCTAAGATGATTATGTTTGAAGAAGAAGGAGTCTGGACAATCAGCAGAAGAAGACTAAAGATTTAGAATTGAGTGAAATAATAAGTTTGGAAAAGAGGGGAATGTCTGAGAGATACTAATAGTTAAATATGGTTAGATCAATTAACTAATTAAATATATAAGGAAGAATAAATAAACATGGTCTCAATGTTATAAGCCTGAATGTTTGTGTTAGAGGAGAGGCGATGACTGAAATAATCAAGGCATAAAAGGTGGGAGTTGAGCTCAGTTTTTGTATGATAAATTGGAAGTCTTGGCAGGATATGTGATGAAAGTGTTTAAGAAATTGTTGGAAATACAGAAGTGAGCTCCAAAGAGGATAGACAGGTAAATATATTGTTCTGAGAGCTTGAACTCATAGAATCAGGAAAAGCTTCACTCATGAGGTCATATAGTGTCCTGTGCTTAGGAGTGGCCCGTGTGTGATTTAATGATCTGATGTTGCCATCTTGAAATTTTTAATAATTTTGAAAAAAGGGTACCACTTTTAATTTTGCCATTTAAAATATGTATTTGGTCCTGCATGGAGCTATGAAAGATTGACAAGGGAAATAATATAGACAGAGGAGAGTAGGATCTACTTGAGACACTTGAGGAAATGGCCCCATTGATAAGTCAAAAACTAAAAGGAGACCAAAATATGGAGTCTCGTTGTCCCAGGAAATTCCAAATAATGAGTTTTTAATTCTTGGATGGATATGATAACTGTGTAGATATGAAATAATTTTTAAATAGTGGAGTAAATTGATCAGCACTTAGTGTTTATCAAATAATAAGTTAAAGACAGGTGAACCTCACCTTTTTTTTTTTTTTACTGGATTTCTGATTTATCATAAAAGGATGTGATAAAAGATATGGATGAACATTCAGATGAAAGAAATATGCAAGACATGGAGGTTCCATGCCCTGTCTGAGTGCTTCACCCTCCCCAACTCTCCATATGTTCACCACCCATAAGTTCTTCATATGCGTGCTAAATCGTTTCAGTCATGTCCAACTCTTTGTGACTCTATGGACCCTAGCCCACCAGGCTCCTCTGACCATGGGATTCTCCAGGCAAGAATAGTGGAGTGGTTTCCATTTCCTCTTCCAGGGGATCTTCCCAACCCAGGGGTCAAACCCGCATCTCTTACATCTCTTACACTGGCAGGCAGGTTCTTTACCACTAGCACTGGGAAGACTGTAAGGTCCTCAAGACATTTTAAATATCATTTTGTTCAACTAAGACATAGAAAGAATGGATAGGGAAATAGCTAGTCTAAAATAAAAGTTCATAACTAGGCATAAGATTTACGAGATGTCCTATATTTTTTCTCCCACAATGCATCAGCCATCATAGAGGAAGTTGAGATATGGCAAAAAGAAATAACGTATCTACTACAGATTTCATCCTCTTGGGCCTCTTTCCTGAGTTCCAATATGCCAGCCTCCTGGTCTACCTCATTCTTCTGGTCTACCTCATTGCCCTCACAGGGAACTCCATACTCATCTTCCTGATCTGGCTGGATGTTCACCTCCACACTCCCATGTACTTCTTACTCAGCCAGCTGTCTCTCATTGACTTGTTCTACATCTCCAGCTCAGTTCCTAAGATGGTCATCAACCACTCTTTAGGGAAGCACAGCATCTCTTTCACTGGCTGTGGAATCCAAATGTTTTTCTGCCTGAGTCTAGGTGGTGCTGAGTGTCTCCTGCTAACCTTCATGTCGTATGACCGATTTGTGGCTGTTTGTAATCCCCTGCAATACACAGTCATCATGAATTCTAAGGTCTGCTTGCTCATAGCAGTAGCATCATGGACTGGGGGTGCTCTAAATTCACTCATTCAAACTATCTACACCATGCATTTTCCTGTGTGTGGTCTAAAGGAAATAAATCACTTCTTCTGTGAGATGCCAGCTGTCTTGAAGCTATCCTGTGAGGATACTTCAGATTATGAGATGGTGGTGTTTGTGGTAAGTATCATATTTATCCTCATCCCTTTCAACCTCATATTTGCCTCCTACATTCAAATCTTCCTCACTGTTCTCAAAATGAAATCTCCTGAGGGGAGGAGCAAAGCCCTGGCCACGTGCTCTTCTCACCTGACTGTGGTGAGTCTCTACCTGGGGCCAGGCATAGTGGTGTACATGACACCTGGCTCCTCCCACACCCCAGCATTGGATCAAGGGCTTTCTGTGTTCTACACTATACTTACTCCCATGCTGAACCCCATCATATATAGCCTGAGGAACAAGGAGGTGGTGGGGGCCCTGAGAAAGGTCCTGAGGAAGAAGCTGGTATCAAAGTAATTTAAGAAATATCATTACCATAAAGCTAAGTTCAATATGGAAGTCCAAGTTCCTGGTTTGCTTTTTCTCCCTCTACACAGAATTCCTATTTAGGAACATATATTATTTTCAAAATATTGACTCTCCAGTTACTTTATTATGTTTGAAACAAAATAATTAACTTCAGTTATGAGTTGCTTTCATAGAAATATTTGGAGGGAAAGGCTTTAATAGCACATAGATAGAAACATATATACTCAGTTTCCTAATTCATCCACAAAAGTGAATGAGGATTCCCATCATTTTTTTTTTTTTTATCATCACAGAGATAGAGAAAGCTGGGACTACTTATTCTAACATTTGACTAAGTATCAGCCTGATCAGAGAGTAGAACACAGAAGGAGACAGGGTCATTAATTTTCTCCAAGAAGAACTGTTTCCTGCAGGTTAATAATATTTCTTTGATTGAGTGAAAAACAGATTTATTTCTTTGACAACTATTAAGGAACAATTATCTATTGACTGTATTTCATATCTTTTAATTTAATGAAATCTCATTCTGACCTCATAGTTACACTAGGAGTTTTCAGAGATTTGTTACTTTACAGTTTCTTAGTTCTCTTACCTCATCTCCCATTATTCATTTCTCTCAGATAAACAAAACCAACATATTTTTGAGAAAGAAATTTCAAGGAGAGATGGATGTCCTGTCCCTCCCCACTTCCTATGAGAAAAAGTTGGGTGGTGAAAGTGGGGGAGCGATAAAGGAGAGATGAAGACAGTACAGTGTTTTGTTAGTAGATTGTATCTCATTACCCTATCAGAATCTCATGGAGGTCAGCAATATTATAGCCAAACAAAGGAACCGTGTCTTGATATGCAGGGAGAAGATTCCCATGATCCCTTCAAGATCTCAGAGAGACAGAACGTTAGTAAAAATAATGGTGGCTGATATAACAGATATCCCTCCCAAATCTTAGCTCACTAACACAATAAAAGTTTGTGTTTTGTTCATAAAAGTCTAATCTTTAGAGAGGTAGAATGTGTGGTTCTGTTCCTTACACTCAGTGATCCAGACTGACAGAGGCTCTGACATCATCAGCATGTGATTTCTAAGATTGAATGGGCTTTGATGTATATCCAGCAAAAAGGATTGCAGAAATGTCTGAGTTGGTCTTACAGGCTAGGCAGGGAAGTGGCAAACATGACATCTACCCATACTGAATTACCATGGGTTTTCCTGGCAGCTCAGTGGTATAGAATATGCCAGCCAATATAGGAGATATAGGTTTGATCCCTGGGTCAGGAACATATCCTGGAGAAAAAAATGGCAACCCACTCCAATATTCTTGCTTGAGAATTCCCGAGGAGCTTGGTGAGCTACAGTCCATGGGGTTGCAAAAGTGTCAGACACAGCTTAGTGACAACAGCAAGTCTTATGCCACATCTTCCTGAATGGTAGGCTGGAAAATATCTTCGAGCTGTGTCACTGGAGGAAAAGAAAATGGGTTTGGTGAAAACTTCGCCAAATAACTGTGTATTGTGTCCTGGTTGTTGCTGTTCAGTCACTCAGCTATGTCAGACTCTTTGCAACCCCATGGACTGCAGCACCCTAGGCTTCCCTGTCCTTTACCATCTCCTAGAGTTTGATCAAACTCATGTCCATTGAGTTGGTGATGCCATCCAACCATCTTGTCTTCTGTCCTTCCCTTCTCCCCTTGCTTTCAGTCTTTCCCAGCATCAGGGTCTTTTCTAATGAGTCAGCTCTTCCCATCAGGTGGCCAAAGTATTGGAGGTTCAGCTTCAGCATCAGTCCTTCCAATGAATATTCAGGTTTGAATTCCTTTAGAATTGACTGGTTTGATCTCCTTGCAGTCCCAGGGACTCTCAAGAATCTTCTCCAACACCACAGTTCAAAAGCAATCCTTCGGTGCTCAGCCTTCTTTGTGGTCAAACTCTCACATTCATACATGACTACTGGGGAAACCATAGCTCTAACTAAATGGACCTTTGGTCAGCAAAGCAATGTCTTTGCTTTTCAATATGTTGCCTAGGTTTGTCTTAGTTTTTCTTTCAAGGAGCATGCATCTTTTCATTTCATGGCTGCAGTCACCTTCCACAGTGATTTTGGAACCCAGGAAAAGAGTCTGTCACTGTTTCCATTGTTTCTCCATGTATTTACCATGAAGTGATGGGACCAGATGCCATGATCTTTGTTTTTTGAATGTTTAGTTATAAGCCAGCTTTTTCACTTTCCTCTTTCACCTTCACCAAGAGGTCTTTAGTTCCTCTTCACTTTCTGCCATAAAGGTGGTGTCATCTGCATATATGAGGTTATTGATATCTCCCAGAAATCTTGATTCCAGATTCTGCTTCATCCAGTCTAGCATTTCACATGATGTACTCTGCGTATAAGTTAAATAAACAGAGTAACAGTATACACCCTTGATGTACTCTTTTCCCAATTTTTAACCAGTCTATTGTTGCATGTTTGGTTCTAACTGTTGCTTCTTGACCTGCACACAGATTTCTCAGGAGGCAGGTAATGTGGTCTGGTATTCCCATCTGATTAAGAATTTTCCAAAGTTTCTTGTGATCCACACAGTCAAAGGCTTTAGTGTAGTCAATGAAGCAGAAATAGATGTTCTTCTGAAATTCTCTTGCTTTTTCTATGATCCAAAAGATGTTGGCATTTTGATCTCTGGTTCCTCTGCCTTTTTCAAATCCAGCTTGACTATCTGGAAGTTCTCGGTTCACGTACTGTTGAAGCCTAGCTTGGAGAATTTTGAGTATTACTTTGCTAGCATGTGAAATGAGTGCAATTGTGTGATAGTTTGAGCATCCTTTGACATTGCCCTTCTTTGGCATTGGAGTTAAAACTAATTTTTCCAGTCCTGTGGCCACTGCTGAACTTCCCAAATTTGCTGGCATATTGAGTGCAGCCCTTTCACAGCATCATCTTTTAGTATCTGAAATATCTCAGCTGGAATTCCATCATCTCCACTAGCTTTGTTCATAGTGATGCTTCTAAGACCCACTTGACTTTGCACTCCAAGATGTCTGGCTCTAGCTGAGTGATCACACCATTGTGGTTATCTGGGTCATTAAGATCTTTTTTTTGTATACTTCTATGTATTCTTGCCACCTCTTCTTAATGTCTTCTGCTTCTGTTAGTTTCATACCATTTCTGTCCTTTATTGTGCCCATCTTTGCATGAAATGTTCCCTTGGTATCTCTAATTTTCTTCAAGAGATCTCTAGTCTTTCCCATTCTATTGTTTTCCTCTATTTCTTTGCATTGATCACTGAGGAAGGCTTTCTTGAACTCTGCATTCAAATGGGTATATCTTTCCTTTTCTCCTTTGCCTTTCACTTCTCTTCTTTTCTCAGCTATTTGTAAGGCCTCCTCAAACAATCATTTTGCCTTTTTGCATTTCTTTTTCTTGGGGATAGTTTTGATCACTGCCTCCTGTACCTGTTATGGACCTCCATCCATAGTTCTTCAGGCACTTTATCAGATCTAATCCCTTGAATCTATTTGTCACTTCCACTGTGTAATCATAAGGGATTTGATAGATCATACTTGGCACATAGAGCCAATAACATAGTCACTGGCTTCAGCAAAGCAGTTAAGCAATTGAATAGTACACATGCTCTTCAGTATCAAAAGAAAGAAGCTACTTAAGGGACTTGCCCACAGAAACAAGGTAAAATGAGAGGGTAATTACATAATATGCTAAAAATGTTTTTTAATTACAGCAAGCAACCAGATTGGGCCTCAAACAATTAGTTCGCTTCCTATGAAAAAATATATTTAAAACTGTTTTCTCACTATTTTCTACAACTCAATTTTGCTATCATCTCATAAAATAACTTGAAAAGTTGTTTTGTGTTTATAGTATACCTGTGCATGTGTGCTAAGTCGCTACAGTCATGTCCAACTCTTTGTGATCCCATGGACTGCCAGGCTCCTCTGTCCATGGGATTCTCCAGGCAAGAATACCGGAGTGGGCTGCCACACCCTTTTCCAGGGGATCTTTCTCACCCGGGAATCAAGACAGCATCTCCTATATCTCCTGGATTGGTAGGAGGGCTCTTTACCACTAGCACCAGCTGGAAAGCCTAGTATCCTTATAGTACTTTTTAGTATTCATGATGTATTTATCACCTGAGAAAACTGAAAAAATATTCTAATTAAATCCCAAATGACATCTACCATACTACTATCTACTACTATCTACTATCTACTACTACTATCTACTATACTAGACACCTACTATCTAGAATAGTGACTCTTTAATACAGCTGAACCATGTTAAATACCCTGCTTAAGTAAAGAAAATGAGAACTAAGATGCATTTCTTTCCTGAGGTCTTATTACTCTCAAGGATTTACCAATCATATTTATCAAATTGAATATAACATATTGTGAAAATATTATGTGCCATAAACTATGCTAATGTTTGTGATCAAAGTCCCATAAAATGCATATGAATTAAAATTTGTCTATTTTTAATGTTGGGATGGGTACATCAAAAAGACTACAAACAATAAATGCTGAAGAGTGCATGAAGAAAAGGGAACCCTCTTACAGTGTTGGTTGAAATGAAAATTGATGCATCCACTATAGAAAACAGTATGCAGTTTCTTTTAAAAACTGGAGTTACCATATGATCCAAGATTCTCATTCCTGCACCTATATCCAAAAAAATGAGAACTGTAATTTGAAAAGACATATGCAGCCCAATGTTCATATCAGCACTATTTATAATTGGCCAAGACATGGAAGCAACCTAAGCGTGCATCAACAAATGAATAGATAAAGAATATACACATACACAATAGAAAATGGAATATTACTTCTACAAAAGGAATGAAATATTGCCATTTGCAGCAATGTGAGTGGGCCTAGACATTATCATACTAAGTAAATCAGACAGAGAAAGAAAAACATTATATGATATTATTTATTTGTGAAGTCTAAAATTAGTACAAGTGAACCCATTTACAAAACAAAAACAGACTCACAGACATACAAAACAAACAGAGTTATCAAAGGGAAAAGGACACAGGGATAAATCAGAAGTAAGGGATTAACAGATGTATATTACTGTGTGTAAAATAGATAAACAACAAGGATGTGCTGTATAGCACAGGGAACTACATTCAATATCTTGTCATAACCTGTAAGGAAAAAACTCTGAAAAAAATTATATATCTGAATCATTTTTCTGTGAAAAATGTTAGTTTCACCTGAAATTAATCAAATCTTGTGAATCAACTATACTTGAGTAAAAAATAATGTTAGGATGAGCAGACTTCCAAGTCTAGTACTTTTTAGGGAGTGTCAAGGAAGATTCCTCTGAGGAAGTTTACTTTTTAAATTGAAGTATTGTTGATTTATGATGAAGTTTTACTGAAGCTGAAACATGAAAATAGGGAGTAACCAAGTTGAGGAAAAGAGAAAATGTATTTCAGGATAAAGAACAAAATGCAGGGGATTCTAGAACTTGTGAAGTACTTAGGGTAATGATATCTCCAAGCCTTCGTGATTGTAAGTAGCAGGAAAGGAAAGAGTGGTGGGAAATAAGTTTGAGGAATTTCTTGTCTTGAGTTCTCCTTAAAACAGAGCCTGATACAGGGACTTGGGAGATGATCTCAGGAAGCAAGAGAGATACCATAGGGGGAGTGACATAGAGAAGGTGGAAAAATATAAAGTTTTTATTGGGCTTTTTTGTTTGGTTGGTTGGTTCATTTTCTGGCCACACTATGCAGCATGCAGGATCTTAGTTCCTCTACCAGGAATGGAACCTCTGCCTCCTGTGTTTGGAGTGCAGAGTCTTAACCACTGGACTGCCAATTATAAGATTTCCATATTATACAGTATTCAAGGATGTTACTGTGTGTAGTTGGAGTTCTATTTTGTTGGTACTCCTAAGAAGCATACATAATGCCTTCCAGAATTATCTAACTGAAAGTCAGTAGAAAGAAAAATTCCCTCACCAGTCTCAATCTTCTTTGGTCAATTTCTATTCTCAGGAGTTACTTCCACAGTTGCATTTCAAGTTCAATACCTATATTTTGACAAAATCTAAGCTCGAGGGCATGGGAAGCATAAATGTCACAAGTGACAAAGAAGGGAGGAAGAAGCAATCATTGCTTTGGCCCTTGCACTGATACATTCCAGGTATTGTGTTATAGCACTGTGTGATAAACCTTGATTCAGTACATATACCACATCCTGGAGGACAACACCCCATCTCCCTGACCTTGAGCTAGAATCTTCAATGAAACTTTAAAGGTATTCTTGTTGTTCTATCAGGTTAACAGTTTCCAAATGAATTCTCATATGGTAGGATGAGAGAATCATGAGGTCATACATGCATTGCCACAGGCCCATCACTGTAAAATAGGCACCTTTGCCTGAGGCAATATTGATGTAAGATTCAGTATTTCTCAACAAGGAACTGTGCAAACTCTTGAAGAAATACTGGAAGAGGTAGTGAAGAGAATAAAAATCAAATTCACCACCATAGATGCCAATTCCATGAAGAATCATCCTTGTCTTGTGTGGGGTACTATGGTCCAATGTGACAATTATGCTGTTCATTCAGCATTGGTTTCTAGATAATCCCTATTGATTGATTTTGGTTCAAGGGTACCCATGGTATTGGACCCATGCACAGCCTGGTTCATTGCATTCATAGTCATTCCATTCATGGCCCTATTATATATAAACACCGGGTTGGCCATTGATAAAAACTACATGACCTTTACTGGATAAGTCATTCTGCCCACCTGTTTCTTTAGTGACCATTCAATGATGGGTGATCTAAGAAGGCACTGATATGAAGTAGAAAGTTCTGCTCAGTTTCTTCCTATCTTACAGATTCATTCATACTTCATGCTCCTTCCATAGATTTCTTTGTTTCTGATTTTCAAATTATGCTTCCCCAGGCCACATAAAACTAGCCAAACCATTAACCATGGCTTAAGATATGTATGTCCTTATCTCAGTCTACCTCTCTATACATACGGAGTAAATAATTAAACCTCTGCCCTGAGGAAAGATTTTTTACACACAACTATCCTTTAGGGTATCCTAGAATGGGGTCATAATGTAAAAGAAATCCCTTATTTTGGCTTAAACCAATGTACTAAACCAATGCATCAGTTAATTAGGTTCACATTATTGCCTTTTCCATTCTTTGATCTTATATGAGCTTAGGAAGAGGCATTGGTTTAACAAAAGTAGATGTCTTTGAAGACTGATTGGGCTACCATTCATGGTACCATTCATGGATCATTACTTATGATCTTTGAATCTTCTTAATTCAGTTTCTCAATACATCATTTTCATTATATGTTGGATTGCTGTGCCTGGTTAAACTCACCATTTGATCCATTTGAAATAATGGCTCATGGTAGGCTCCTCCTGCTACATAGTCACTTGTCAAATACAGGTGTTCAGTTTCTAACATCAGATTGTGTGTCCAATGATACGCCACGCTCTGCTATAGAAGACATGGACAACTTTAAAATCTTAGGATTCTGAATTGTAACTCTTCTACAGCTCCTGTTTAAAAGTCTACACACCATTTTAAACACTATTGTGGAAATAACTGAAGATAATACAAATGAGAGAATATCAAAGATATTTAATTAGAGCTTTTGCAGTAAGGAGGGTCTCTCTGGTGGCTCAGAAGGTAAACAATCTGTGTGCAATGCAGGAGGTCCAGGTTCAATCCCTGGGTTGGGAAGATCCTCTGGAGAAGAGAATGGCTACCCATTCTAGCATTCTTTTTTTTTTTTTTTTTTTTTTTTTTACTTTTTATTTTATTCTACTATAATTTTGTTGCTATTCTTGTTTCTAGTATTCTTGCCTGAAGAATTCCAAAGACAGAGGAGCCTGGCAGGCTGCAGTCTATGGGGTCACAAAGAGTCAGACACAACTGAGTGACTAATGCTTTACAGTAAGGGAATCAGCTACCATCACTTCAGTTTGGTAGAGAATCAAAGTCAAGCAGAGGAGTGGGAAAACTTCATTGTGGGATAAAGGATGGTGTCATGTATGCCCTATTGGAGGTTTTTGACTTGTGGAAGCTGTAGGTAGGCTAACTAAAAACAGAGTGTCATTTGTTATTGATTAGGAGAGGATATTTGGCTTCTTCCAACTGGTCCTAAGTTGTAAATGAGCACAAAAACTAAGACTGATAATAATCGAGTCTTAACTGGTTCAGGTCAGTTTCTATTTGGTTATCATCTGATCTTTTGAATTGGTTACTAGAGATTATAGGCTGGCTTCCTGGGCTGATTGCTGAAAGTTGTGGGTAAAAGTTCTGTTTTGATACAGAGTCTGGCTGTTATCCATTTGTATACTTACCTCACACTTCTAGCAATATTTGATATGGAGAGTTTTAACATCGCCCTATAGCAAGACTGTGAATATTTACTACTTGTACTTCCCACATAATAACTGAACATTTTTTATTCTATTTATTGAAAAGTGAAGTGAAAGTGTTAGTTGCTCAGTCATGTCTGATTCTTTGTGACCCCAAGGAATGTAGCCCACCAGGATCCTTTGTCCATGGAATACTCCCGGCAAGACTACTGGAGTGGGTATCCATTCCCTTCTCCAAGGGATCTTCCTTACTCAGGGATCAAACCTGGGTCTCCTGAATTGCAGGCAGTTTCTTTACTGTCTGAGACACCAGGGAAGCCGCATTCTCTTTACTGGTGGGAAATTAAAAGGACATTTTTGCAAGATTAGCAACCAAATACCAGTACTAGAGATTATGGTTATTTTAGTCATCAAAGATATCATATTTGGAATGAAACCATTCTAGGGAATATCACCAACCTGATTATCCCTTCATCCTTAAAATGGAGAATAAAATTAAATATAATGTCATAGTTCATATTCACTAACAGTTAGTGAATATGTTTTCAATAAACTTATAAAGATAACCAACTTTTTCTTTTAGGATTCAGATATTTAATATTTTAGGCTTTGTGATCTATAGTGTCTCTGCCACAACTAATCAACTCTGAAAGTATAGAAGCAGCTGTAGCTAATATGGAAATTAATAAGAATGAATAAACCTTACTGATGGACATTGAAATTTGAATTTCACACAATTTCCTGAGTCCATGGGCCATACAAGCATATGCAGCAGGACACATTTGGTGGTAGGTTGCTGACTCTAAATACAAATGATATAAAGGTAAATCAGTGCTATCCCTGTCCTCAAACAGCTGCATTATAACATGAAAGCGGAAACACATACGCTGCAGCTGCTGCTAAGTCGCTGCAGTCGTGTCTGACTGTGCGACCCCATAGACGGCAGCCCACCAGGCTCTCCTGTCCCTGGGATTCTCCAGGCAAGAACACTGGAGTGGGTTGCCATTTCCTTCTCCAATGCATGAAAGTGAAAAGTGAAAGTGAAGTCATTCGCCGTGTCCGACTCTTAGCGGCCCCATTGACTGCAGCCTACCAGGCTCCTCCGTCCGAGGAATTTTCCAGGCAAGAGTACTGGAGTGGGGTGCCATTGCCTTCTTCAAACACATATGCTAGAGTAATTCAAATAACAAGGCAGGAATTTTGATCAAAAATCCAGAGTACTGTATATGTTTGTTCATACCACTTTTACAAATTAAACACATAAATTTATACATTTGTATGCAAAGAGTTGATATTGCCAAAATACTACATATTAATTTATAATTGCATTTCTACTGATAAAACATAAAATTATTAAATTATTTCCAATCCTTTTGAGAGTTGCATGTGTGATGAAGGGGTTAAAGTGTTTAGAACCAAGTTTACTTTTTTAACTAAGGTACATTACTTTTCCAACTTTTTCTGAATGTATTTGCCTGATTTTTTATTTCCTTTGACAATTGTCTGTTGTTTTTAAGGAATTAAAGTGTATATTTCAAAACAATCTGGTTTTCATGATAATTATTTTGCAAATTATTTTTGAGTCTTTGTGGGCAAATATTCCATCATAGTTAGTCAGACTGCTTTTAGAGATAGGAAACATTATATCTTTAGATACTGTGTTTTGCTCTAGATATGCAAAAGATACCCTCAAAACCAGGTAATAATTAACCAAGACAGACTTCACATTGACTTTCTGAGAAACATTACAAGGACTTCATTAATTTCATTAATCAATTGGGTTATAGAAAACACAGCCTAGTGAGGCAGCTTTACTATGCCTACGTTCACAGACAACATTATTAAAACTCAGAAATTTAAGTTATTTGAGTAAAATTTACAGTTAAAAAATTGGAGGGATGACCATTAATTTAGGTCCTTCTGATCTCAGTTTATTTTATTTACCATGTGTTAGTATGTTAAAATGAAGCTATATTATCAAACTGCTATAAAATGAACTTGATTATAAGTCATATTGGCTATAAAGAATCATAAAAAAAAATTGGGGGAAGTTTCTTGGGGGGCAAGGTAAATGTAGAAATATTGAATATTGAGTATCCTATTTTTGAAGTTTATCATAGAGCAGATTACATGTCCCTGATGGTAAGTCATCATTTGCCTTGTGGTTTATCATGTGAAAATATTTTAAGACATCTGAATATTTTTCCATGGTGAGAAATATTTTTGTACATTTTGACTTTTGCCAATTAATTTCTAAGTTTTCCTATTACAATCTGCAATCAAAATTAATTGAAGTCTGGGGACTGTGTTCCCCTAAGTCATTCACTACCAAGGTCTCCAGACCCTTGAAGGGAAATTATTAAACAATCTATCTATCAAGTTAGATCTTCACTGATATACCAACCAGTATTTAATATACATAGAATCATAGCCACAGGTCTCACTTTCAAAATGCTTGACTTGCCATAAACATCAAGTCAGTTGCATTCACTTTTCTATGCAAAATAAAGGCTGAATAGTGAGACTGTGTGCCTGATCACAGAAAATTTGGAACTTTTCAGCAATTCCAAGAGGCAGAGGAGACTGGAGACAAATACAATTTAAGGTAGAAATGAAACTGAGAAAAATAAAGAATTTTGAACCTTGCCTGGTAATGGAAATGTTGTAGAGAATCTACATGATTATCATTAAGTCCTCAAATATCAGATTTTGGTGATTATATATATCAAAGGAAAATAAAAATCTGACTGTATGCTCCCCAGGATTGAGGTCTAGGGGAAAGCTACATAGAATTACATTTCTGTTTGACTATCTGTCGGAATTATATCACTTAGTATATGTGTTGCCGAAGCGAGCACAGGAATTATATCACTTAAATAACGAGTCGTAAAAACTCATATAATCAAACCCAGCGTAATACTGAGCAGGTGCCATTTATGATGTCAAGTAAAACATTTGAGAATGAGAATTACTATTCATTTAGACTCAAACCTGATATCCAAAGATGCACCTAAACTCAGGAAACAATTTAATCTCTTGATAATTTCTTGAATTAATCCTGTTGCTTTAGAAAAGCTGTTTGATGACTGAGTTGTGATTCCATTTCCATCTGCCTTGTATGAACCCATAGTAGATATGACCTCAAAGTATGCTAACAATAAGGGCAAACTCAGTTCCTAAAATGATGTAGTAGTCATATCATTGTAAAAACTTTTAAAATGTCAATTAAAAAAAGGTCAATAAAATTCTACAGATTAATATCACACTGTCCTCTTTTTAAGTAGATTTATCTTCCATATTAGAGAAATAATGGAAATATATTCAGAGTTGACTCTCAGTAAGTACTTATTCCATTGAATTAAGCTAATAAAATTGATCCACTTTTGTGAGAAAAATTTAACAAATAAGTCAGAAATATTTACTAAGTGATAGTTGATTGTTCTACTTAAAAAATACTGTGTATAATTTGGTTATGCTATGATCCAAGGTTTCTACTTCCTAAACACCAACCAACAATTTGTTTTCAGGTAGTTGGTTATTATTTAATAAGTATTTATAAAAAGCTAAGTAAAAGTATCAAGTAAAAAAATTAAACACATGTGGATGTTTTTTCTCCAAAACTTTCTCCAAAAGTTTTGGCTCCAAATTAATTTTAAACACTGACTTTGTCATCTTCATTAACCTTTTTACCAGTTGTATTCTCATTGTTATAAAGTTAACCACTCATACTCTTAAAGACTATCATAGCTTGGGTAACTGAAGTTAGGAGCACAGACCTAAAGCAAATTGTCAAACAGAGTGGTAACAGTGATACTGATGATTTTTGAGATTTAGAATATTTGAATGTTAGAATGTTTGCCATATCTCATACTCACTTTAAGTTGAAAGTCCTTTGATTATTATTCTAGCAAAAGAAACCAAGTATTTTTAGTAGACATATGAGTTCAACATAAAATACCAAAAGAGTTGGATGTTTCAACTCAGTGAAGTAAATGGCAGGACAAGTTACATGGTGTGACATAAATGTACAGTTAAGAATGCCATGAGGCTACTCAGGAATGAGAAAACCTCAGGCTTTCATAGTTATATAGTTCAAAACAGTTGAACAAAAAAATGCGTAAGAATTCTAATTTGTTTCCCACTTACTTAGGAAATGTGACTTATACCATAAATCAATAAGTGTTTGTAACCCAACAAACTCTGTGTTGCCTCAATCTTCAAATGTACATGAGTTGTTGTGTACTAAGGTAGATATGGGGTTTCCCTGGTGGCTCAGATGGTGAAGAATCCACCTGCAATGCGGGAGACCTAGGTTTGATCCCTGGATTGGGAAGATCCCCTGAAGGAGGGCATGGCAACCCACTCTAGTATTCTTGCCTGGAGAATCCCCTTGGACAGAGGAGCCAGATGGGCTACAGTTCATGGGGTCACGAAGACTCAGACACGACTGAGCGACTAAGCACAGCACAAGGTAGATAAAACTCAAATTAAATCTTACCTAAGTACCCACTTACATCTTCCTCAGACACTAGCTCTGTCTCCTGTGTTGACATGTCACCCTATAGGAGACGTAGTTATAGCACTTATTCCACTCTTCTGTGATTAGTAGATATAAATGATTTCATAGCTAAACTCACAGTTCATTGAAATTATAGACTGTATCTTAATGCACCATTGCCCTTTCTTCAGCACTAGTAGAGAATGTGTAAAATATAGTGATTATTATGTAAATGTAGAATGAAAAATAAGTGGATGGTAAAAGTATTTCAAGAACTATTCTATAACTCTTCTAAAATAATATGAATATGACTTCAGCAAAATTTGTGTTTCCTGATCATTTGTAACAAGATTACCTTCATAATTTATATTTTAGCAGAGTTGTTACTAAAGGAACAATAATAGTATTTATTAATGGATATTTTGTTACAAAAATCATCTGGATAAACACATTCAGAAATGAACCATCATGTTAAACCAAAGGAGGGCATTGTTTAAACTATGAAATTCCTGCTGCATTAATAGAGAACAGGATTTCCAGCTATTTTGATGTCTATGCTATATTACTGCACTTCTGAGAAGAAACACCAAATATGAAATTTCCCCATATACAGCAATTGTCTTATTCAGGAGCAGGAAATCCACTTTTCCGTAAGATGATATGGAAGGAACGAGCTTTAGTTCTCATCATCAATGCCAGTCCAGTGAGGGATTTGTCATATATTCTACATGAAAATGTTTACTACTGAACTCCATGGGGTTTGTTCAACCTACTGATTAAATATTCATTGACTATATATTCTTCTATAGCTACTGTGCCGATTTTATTGAGATAGAGTAGATAAGTAAAACATAATCCTAGCACTTAAAACCTTAACATTTATGTGAGGAGAAATACATATACATGGAAAACTATAATAAACATATACAATAATAACTCATCTAAGCTTCATGACTACCCTCTTGATGTCATTTGATTAACTTCCTTATTTTAAAGATGAGGAAAGTGAGGCACACATAGTAAATGATGCAGCTAGGCTTGAATTTGGGTATCCTAGCCCCTGATACCCTGAGGCGTTTCAGTGGTAAGTATCCGTCTGCCAGGGCAGGAGATGCAGGAAATGTGGGTTCGATCCCTGAGTCAGGAAGATCACTTGGAGGAGGACATGGGAAGCCACTCCACTATTTTTTCCTGAAAAATCCCATGGACAGAAAAGACTGGAGGGCTACAGTCCATTGCAGTCACAAAGAGTCAGACGCCTGAGTGACTGAGCACGTATGCAACCCCTGACCTATGCTCTTAGACTCCAAGCTACATTGTCTCTTAGCTATGATGATAAATAATTATATGTGCGATGTGATTAGGGACTGTAGAAATATGGATAGGAAAATTTCTTCTTCGGCTTTCAGTATACTGATAATTCTGAGCAGAAATAAAAGCAAAGGTTCAGCTGTGTGGAGAAACCATGAGAATGTACATTTGACTGGAATTTGGGTTATCTGTTTTAAATTAATGGAATCTAAGGTTTATAAGGTATCTTGGACCCAAGTCATGGAAAACCTAAAATTCTAAACTGAAAATATAAGATTTATTTGGTCAGAAATAGGGACTATTGATAGCTTCCTAGCAGGTAATTATGTATGTCGAGGAATTTCTATTACTCCATTTATGATGGTATGCATACCTACTCAGTTGCTCAGTCAAGTCTGAATCTTTGTGACCCCATGGACTGTAGCCTGCCAGGCTCCTCTGTCCATGGAATTTCCCAAGCAAGATTATTGGAATGGGTTGCCATTTCCTATTCCAGGGAATCATCCCAATCCAGAGATTGAATCCATGTCTTTTGCATCTTCTGCATTGGCAGGCAGATTCTTTACCACCCATGCCAATTGGGAAGCTTGTTTATGATGGCACTTAGCCATAAAAAGGAAATCAACGGGATACGTCATTAAAATTTTGAAAAGTAATTGATTTGTGATTTTCAAAGCTAAATTGAGTGAATTAATTTGATATTTCTTTTGCCCAAATATATAAGAGTTAATAATCAGAGTCCATGACTATCAGAAATAATATATACATTTTGAGGTTCAAGTTTGTAGAAAGTAGATCCATTGTCACTGTGGGATTCTCCAAGTAAAAGCGAAGAGAGAGAGAAAATAAAGAATAGAAAGAGGAAAACAAAATGAATCTAAACGAGGTGAAGAGGAACTAAATTTGATCATTTTTTAAAATATTCTTTATTTAACACACTTTTAGGCAATTGCTCAATAATATGTAGTTAAATACTTCTGATGAGTTAATAGCACATATTGTGAGAGTCCAATATTGAGGGGAAAGATATAAAATTTTAGATCCACGTATTGATACAAGACAGGTACTGAATGTCCATTGTTCTAATCCATTTGATTTGTTCCCCAGCCCTGTTATATTTCTTTTAGAGGCATGGTGGGTGGGAATGCATCATCAGTAACTGATTTCATCCTTATGGGACTCTTTCCTGAGTTTCAGCATTCCATTGTTCTCAACTTCATGATTATTTTCATCTACATTCTTGCCTTTCTGGGAAACTTACTTCTCATTGTCTTGATTTGGGGGGACTCTCGGCTCCATACACCCATGTACATTCTCCTCAGTCAACTCTCCCTCATTGACTTGACATTAACTTCTACCATTATTCCGAAGACAGCCTCTAACTTTTTCACGAGGAAAAGGACCATATCACGGATTGGCTGTGGAATGCAGAGTTTCTTCTACCTGATGTTGGGAATGTCAGAATGCCTCATCTTGA
The DNA here is from genome assembly GCF_963930625.1 of Muntiacus reevesi. NCBI lineage: Eukaryota > Metazoa > Chordata > Mammalia > Artiodactyla > Cervidae > Muntiacus > Muntiacus reevesi. The sequence continues at coordinate 221,041,619 of NC_089249.1, forward strand.
CTCTCATGGCTTATGATCGCTACGTGGCTGTCTGCATCCCACTGCGTTATCTCACCATCATGAGCCCCAGGTTCTGTCTGCACATGGTTGCTGGATGTTGGATTGGAGGCTCCATAGGTTCATTTATCCATACAGTCTACCCTATGCATTTTCCCATCTGTGGGTCAAGGGAGATCCACCATTTCTTCTGTGAGGTCCCAGTCCTCATTAAGCTTTCCTGTGAAGACACGTCAGTGTACCAGTTAGTGGTGGTGGTTACAAGCATTGTACTGCTTGTTGTGCCTTTCAGTCTCATCATAGCTTCCTATACACTCATCTTCCTCACTGTCCTCCGTATGAACTCTGTCAAGGGCAGGAAAAAAGCCCTGACCACCTGCTCTTCCCACTTGACTGTGGTAAGTCTCTTCTTTGGCCCAAACATATTCATCTACATGACTTTCACTTCCTCACACAGTCCAGAACAGGACCAGGCTCTCTCTCTTTTCAGCAACATCCTCACCCCCTTGCTGAACCCCCTTATCTACAGCCTGAGGAATAAGGAGGTGGTGGCAGCACTCATGAAGTTGATGGGGAGATGTGGGGTATCTTAATAGATAAGGAACACTTCTCAGCTGTGAAAAGAACATGCTTGTGACCATGGACTAAACTACAGTTCAGAGTTTAAATCCCAAGGTGTTGTGTGGTTCAGGAAACCAGGGTGATTGCAACCCTATGTAAATAAAACTTTTCATGTGTGATTTCCCGGTTTCTAATGGAGGTCCTTAACTTTTCACTGGGGCATTATTATGTTAGGAAAAATTCAAGAAAATTAGTTTACATGTTAAGTTAAATATTATTTGAAATCTATGACGTTATTAAAATTTTTCTCTAATAAAATATAAATTAACTATGGACCTCAAGATGAACTAAAATTCCATTAGTTGGCTTACTATTAAAATTAGCAAGATAAGTTGAAATAAATAAAAATTATTTTAAATGAACCAGGTTTAGGTGAATTCCAAAGTTTAATATTAAAATAAACTGGTATATTTTATAATACAAGATGCTAAGGAAAGGTGCATTTTAAACTATGAGATGATAAGATAAAGTCATTTAAATATGTATTAGGGGCTATATGCTCATACCCTACTGTATAAATATCTTATTGCATAGTTGACTGCCGGGGTCCAGCCTCGGCAGGATCCAGGGCGTACCCTCGGAATGAAGGGCATCGGCAAGAGAGAGAGAGAAGACACATGAGACCAGCCTTGACAGGGCCAGGTTTCAGGATGACGAGAGAGAGAGAGAGAGAGAGAGTGAGTGACCAGACGGGGGTATTTGCAGGGTCTTGCAATGCTTTATTTTTTACCATAGCTTTTATATCCTTACTCAGAACGTTTTCAAGGTACAAGATGCTTACTCATGCTTACACAAGATTAGTATTACATCATTTTGTTTTTTAGGAAAAGCAGGATGGTTTTTGCTTTCTAATTCTATAGTAAATTTTACCACATGATCTTCTGGCCTTGGGTCTTATTAACATTTTATGCAGGTCAGGTGAATGTAAACCTATTTTCCGTTTCTATGGTGACCTTAACTGAAAGGTAGCAGTCTCATAGGGCAACAGTAGAGTAGAAGTATAACCTTGTTAATATAAAAATTAATCCTTCTGCAGAAGTTGTCAGTTGCATTTATCTAAGAAGTTTACCCCACACTGACTCTGCGACTTTGGTGAGGCAGACTCTGCCTAGCAGTCTTGACTAATAATTAACAACCATTTCATTGTTACCACACTAGGGCTAAGCTCTTATTTTTCTAGATCTATAACTATATTAACAATGGTTTCTATAACACAACCTTAGCACATTAAAAGCAAAAACACAGCAAGCAAACGTCAACCCAACAACCACCTTTAGAATAGTTTTTTTTATGTTTTCTAATAGGACTCCTTCACCCCTCAAAAAGGCTCTATGTCTATTAGGGCTTTTATATAATCAGGTTCTTTATGCTATTTTATTATTAGGATATTATAAGCAATCATTGCATATTAGTACCAAGGGCATAAATGCATTTGGCAAACAAACTACCAGCAAAGGAGTTTAAATTAAAACACTCCTTTCACCCTGGATAATCTCATAAAATACCACCACCTGGGAAACATTGATTAAAGTTCTAAATTGATTCTTATTTGGGAAGAGATCAGGAAAGGCCTTCTGCCTGTGTCACAGAAATTAGAGAGAAGTCTATTGAAGCAAGCATCAGAAAGACAGATATCATCTTTAAGGTGAGTGCCGGGGGCAGCTTTTAGGAATCCCTGAAAACCTAATCTGCCTTGCCTGTCAGGCTTTTCCCTCATGACCTGTCATGGGTGGGACCTCGTGAGCTGGCCTTTTCGAAATCCCTGAAAACCTGATCCGCCTTGCCTGTAAGGTTTCCTCCCTCATGACTTTGTCATGGGTAGGGTCTCATGTGTTGGCTCCTGGCAGTTGACTCTTATAATTAGTTACTAAAATCACATTAACTAAATGGATACAAATTCCATACTATAATTAAAAGGGAAGAATAGTATCTAAAAGTAGTATACTGGACAATTGGGGAAATTATGAGATGCTGCCCTTCTGCTGTTCTCTCCCCAACATTTTTCCCTTTCCTTGAATGAAACCTCAGGAACTCTCCATTTGACTTGCTTCCCCTTAGACTGTGAGAATTCCTTGTTCATTTTAAGCTACAAGAGTAGCCTAAATTTAATAACTTTAGTAAATTTCCTTAAGATATGTATCTACATCTTACGATAACACCTTCTAGAACTAACACCCAAAAAAGATGTCCTTTTCTTCATAGGGGACTGGAATGCAAAAGTAAAAAGTCAAGACATACCTGGGGTAACAGGCAAGTTTGGCTTGAGAGTACAAAATGAAGCAGGGCAAAGGCTAACAAAGATTTTCCAAGAGAACACACCGGTCATAGCAAACATCCTCTTCCAACAACACAAAAGACAACTATACACATGGACATCACCAGATGGTCAGTACCAAAATCAGGTTGATTATATTCTTTGTGACTGAAGATGGAGGAGCTCTATACAGTCAGGAGAAACAAGACCTGGAGCTGACTGTGGCTCTCATCATGAACACCATGTTGCAAAATTCAGACTTAAATTGAAGAAAGTAGGTAAAACCACTAGGCCATTCAGATATGACCTAAATCAAATCCCTTATGATTATGCTGTGGATGTGACAAATACATTCAAGGGATTAGATCTAATAGGGTGCCTGAAGCACTATGGGTGGAAGTTTGTGACATTGTAGAAGAGGCAATAATCAAGACCACCCCAAGAAAAAGAAATGCAAAAGGCAAAATGGTTTTCTGAGGAGGGCTTCCAAACACCTGGGAAAAGAAAAGAACCTAAAGGCAAAGGAGAAGAGGAAAGATATACCCATCTTTGGAATGAAACTATTCTAGGGAATATCACCAGCCTGATTATCCCTTCATCCTTAAAATGGAGAATAAAATTAAATATAATGTCATATTTAATATTCACTAACAGTTAGTGAATATGTTTTCAATAAACTTATAAAGGCAACAAACTTTTTCTTTTAGGATTCAGATATTTAATATTTTAGGCTTTGTGATCTATAGTGTCTCTGCCACAACTAATCAACACTGAAAGTATAGAAGCAGGTGTAACTAATATGGAAATTAATAAGAATGAATGTATTCTAATAAACCTTCCTGAAGGACACTGAAATTTGAATTTCACACAATTTTCTGAGCCCATGGGCCATACAAATGTATGCAGCAGGGCAGATTTGGTGGTAGTTTGCTGACTCTAAATACAGATGCTATAAAGGTAAATTAGTGTTATCTTTGTCCTCAAACAGCTGCATTATAACATTAAAGTGTAAGCACACATGCAAAGCAGTAATTTAATATAACAAGGCAAAAATTTTGATCAAAAATCCAGAGTAGTGTATGGTATGTTTGTTCATACCACTTGTACAAATTAAACACTTATTAATTTATACATTTGTATGCAAAGAGTTGATATTGCCAAAATACTACGTATTAATTTATAATTGCATTTTCATTGATGAAACATAAAATTATGCAATTATTTCCAAACCTTTTCTTTTTTTTTTATGATAATGTCAAGTTTAATTTGCCAAATATACAAGTTGGATCTGCGGAGCGTGCTGTGCCTGGGTACTGCACCGTAAACAGCTTTCTGGGAATGACCCATGGGCAGGGTTACGAACGGGCCGGGGGCCTGGCCAGAGCAGGGGGCAGGGGGTGGGGTGGGAAGGGCAGGGGGAGGCGTCCTTCAGAGGGGACTGGCCGGGATGGGCCGTGACCCTCAGGGACCCATGGGCACGGGCTGCCAACTGCCAGCCCCTCTGAGCGAGCACCCAGGGAACACACACCGGGGATGGGCAGACAGGCCCACCCCAACCGCCCCCTGCCTCGCAATCTACCAGACAAATGGAAGCTCCTCTTAACCCACCTCCCAGGTACCCCCCAACAAGGGTTCTGAATCCTAAAAACAGTCAAAACATTTGAATGGTTACGTATGAAATGCTGTCCTGCATCTTTCTGTCTCAAAGATGCGGCTGCCCCTCCCCCAGCCCCCACCCACCATCCCCCCCAAACGATTTCCATCCAAGATGAAGAGGAGGCCCCCGGCCGTGGGGGGCTCCTCGCCGCGAGGGGCTGCTGCAGCGGAGCCGGGCACAGGGCGGGTTGGCTTGCTCTGTCTTCCCGGCTAAATGCACCTTCAGGGAACGCTCTTTCGCTCTCTGATCTCGATTTCTTATCTTTCTCTCCGTGACAGTTCCTTGGGCCCATCCAGGTCCAGCTGTGACCTTTTTGGTTGTCTGTGCCAGCCGGTTGGGGTTCTCAATGTCGATGAGCCCTTCCACGCCTTTGCGCTTTTGCTGGTAATCATCTTCTTCATCCTCGCTCTCATCAGAATCTAGGGATTTCTTCTCTTTTTTCAGGTCACCTGCAGCCCCATCTCCACCTTCTTCTCCTTGTCCCTCTTCTTCCCTGGCCTTCTGCTTTTCGGTCTGGAGCTGGGCATCGATGTCCTCCGGGCTCGTGTACTGCCGGGCCCGGCCTTCGCGGCCTCCCTTTCTCCCTCCTTTAGGCATCGCGGCTCTGGCGGCTGCGGCAGCGGCGCCTCGAGCTGACACCCCAACCCTTTTTTTTAACTAAGGTACATTACTTTTCCAACTTTTTCTGAATATATTTGCCTGATTTTTTATTTCCTTTGACAATTCTAGTTGTTTTTAAAGAATTGAAGTGCATATTTCAAAACAATCTGGTTTTCATGATAATTATTTTGCAAATTATTTTTGAGTTTTTGTGGGTAAATATTCAGTCAGTCAGGTTGCTTTTAGAGACAGGAAACATTATATCTTTAGATACTGTGTTTTGCTCTAGATATGCAAAAGATACGCTCAAAACCAGGTAATAATTAACCAAGACAGACTTCACATTGACTTTCTGAGAAACATTGCAAGGACTCCATTGATTTTGTTGATTCAAATGGGTTATATAAAACACTGCCTAGTGAGGCAGCTTTACTATGCCCACGTTCACAGACAACATTACTAAAACTCAGAAATTTAAGTTACTTGAACAAAATTTACAGTTAAAAAACTGGAGGGATGACCATTAATTTAGGTCCTTCTGATCTCAGTTAATTTTATTTATCATATGTTAGTATGGTAAATGAAGCTATATTATCAAACTGCTATACAATTAACTTTTTTATAACTCATATTAGCTTAAAGAATCATATAAAAATTGGGGGACGTTCCTGGGGGGGGCGAGGTAAATGTAGAAACATTGAATATTGAGTATCCTTCTATATTTCAAATTTATCATAGGGCAGATTACATGTCCCTGATGGCAATTCATCCTTTGCCTTGTGGTTTATCATGTGAAAATATTTTAAAACATCTGAATATTTTTCCATGGTGAGAAATATTTTTGCACATTTTAACTTTTGCCAGTTAATTTCTAAGTTTTCCTATTACAATCTGTAATCAAAATTAATTAAAGTCTGGGGACTGTGTTCCCCTAAGTCATTCACTACCAAGGTCTCCAGACCCTTGATGGGAAATTATTAAGCATTCTATCTAGATCTTTGCTGATATACCAACCAGTATTTAATGTACTTAGTATCATAGAATCGTAGCCACTGGTCTCACTTTCAAAATGCATGACTTGCCATCAACATCAAGTCAGTTGCATTCACTTTTCTATGCAAAATAAAGGGCTAATGCTGCATAGTGAGAAGGTGTACCTGATCACAGAAAATCTGGAAGTTATCAGCAATTCCAAGAGGCAGAGGAGATTGGAGATAAATAGAATTTAAGGTAGATATGAAACAGAAAAATAAGGAGTTTTGAACCTTGCCTGGTAAGGGAAATTATGTAGAGAATCTATATGATTATCATTAAGTCCTCAAATGTCAGACTTTGGTGATTGTATTTGTCAAAGGAAAATTAAAATCTGACTGTAGGCTTCCCAGGATTGAGGTCTAGGGGAAAGCTACATAAAATTACATTTCTGTTTGACTATCTGTCGGAATTACATCAATTAAATAATAAGTCATAAATACTCATATAATCAAACCCAGCATACTACTAAGCAGGTACCATTTATAATGTCAAGTAAAACATTTGAGAATGAGAATTACTATTCATTTAGACTCAAAACTGATATCCAAAGATGCACCTAAACTCAGGAAACAATTTAATCTCTTGATAATTTCTTGAATTAATCCTGTTGCTTTAGAAAAGCTGTTTGATGACTGGGTTGTGATTTCATATCCATCTGCCTTGTATGAACCCATAATAAGTATGACCTCAAAGTATGCTAACAATAAGGGCAAACTCTGTTCCTAAGATGATGTAGTAGTCATATCATTGTAAAAAGTTTTAAAGGGTCAATAAAATTCTACAGGTTAATATCACACTGTCCTCTTTTTAAGTAGATTTATCTTCCATATTAGAGAAATAATGGAAATATATTCAGAGTTGACTCTCAGTAAGTACTTATTCCATTGAATTAAGCTAATAAAATTGATCCACTTTTGTGAGAAAAATTTAATAAATAATACAGAAATATTTACTAAGTGATAGTTGATTGTTCTATTTTTAAAATACTGTATATAATTTCATTATGCTATGATCCAAGGATTCTACTTCCTAAACACCAATCAACAATTTGTTTTCAGGTAGTTGGTTATTATTTAATAAGTATTTATAAAAAGCTAAGTAAAACTATCAAGTAAAAAAATTAAACACATATAGATGCTTTTTCTTAAAGCTTTGGCTCCAAAATTTTTAAACACAGACTTTGTTACTCTGTCATCTTCATTAACCTTTTTACCAGTTGTATTCTCATTGTTATAAAGTTAACCACTCATAGTCTTAAAGACTATCATAGCTTGGGTAATTGAAGTTAGGAGCACAGACCTAAAGCAAATTGTCAAACAGGGTGGTTACAGTGATACTGATGATTTTTGAGATTTAGAATGTTTGAATGTTAGAATGTTTGCCATATCTCATAGTCACACTTTAAGTTGAAAGTCCTTTGATTATTATTCTAGCAAAAGAAACCAAGTATTTTTAGTAGACATATGAGTTCAACATAAAATACCAAAAGAGTTGGATGTTTCAACTCAGTGAAGTAAATGGCAGGACAAGTTACATGGTGTGACATAAATGTACAGTTAAGAATGCCAAGAGGCTACTCAGGAATGAGAAAACCTCAGGCTTTCATAGTTATATAGTTCAAAACAGTTGAACAAAAAAATGTGTAAGAATTCTAATTTGTTTCCCACTTATATGGAAATGTGATTTTTGCCATCAATCAATAAGTGTTGTGTTTTTTTTTCCCTCCATTTTTAACCACAACAAACTCTGTGTTGCCTCAGTCTTCAAATGTACATGAGTTGCTGTGTACTAAGGTAGATAAGGGGCTTCCCTGGTGGCTCAGATGGTGAAGAATCCACCTGCAATGTGGGAGACCTAGGTTTACTCCCTGGATTGGGAAGATCTGCTGAAGGAGGGCATGGCAACCCACTCCAGTATTCTTGCCTGGAGAATCCCCTTGGACAGAGGAGCCTGATGGGCTACAGTCCATGGGATCACGAAGACTCAGACATGACTGAGCGACTAAACACAGCACAAGGTAGATAGAACTCAAATTAAATCTTACCTAAGTACCCACTTACATCTTCCTCAGACATTAGCTCTGTCTTCTGTGTTGACATGTCACCCTGTAGGAGTCTTAGTTATACCACTTATTTCACTCTTCTATGATTAGTAGATATAAATGATTTCATATCTAAACTCATGGTTCATTGAAGGTATTGACTGTATCTTAATGCATTGTTGCCCCTTCTTCAACACCTAGTAGAGAATGTGTAAAATATAGTGATTATTATGTAAATGTAGAATGAAAAATAAGTGGATTGTAAAAGTATTTCAAGAACTATTCTATAGCTCTTCTGAAATAATATGAATATGACTTTAGCAAAATTTGTGCTTCCTGATCATTTGTAACAAGATTATCTTCACAATTTATATTTTAGCTGAGTTGTTACTAAAGGAACAATAATAGTATTTATTAACGATATTTTGTTACAAAAATCATCTGGATAAACACATTCATAAATGAACCATCATGTTAAACCAAAGGAGGGCATTGTTTAAATTATGAAATTCCTGCTGCATTAATAGAGAACAGGATTTCCAGCTATTTTGGTATCTATGCTATATTACTGCACTTCTGAGAGGAAACACCAAAGAATATGAAATTTCCCCATATACAGCAATTGTCTTATTCAGGAGCGGGAAATCCACTTTTTAGTAAGATGACATGGAGGGAAAGAGCTTTATCTCTCATCTTCAATGCCAATCGAGTGAGGGATTTGTCATATATTCTACATGGAAATGTGTACTGCTGAACTCCATGGGGTTTGTTCAACCTTCTGATTAAATATTCATTGACTATATACTCTTCTATAGCTATTGTGCTGGTTTTATTGAGATATAGATAAGTAAAACATAATCCTAGCACTTAAAACCTTAACATTTATGTGAAGAGAAAGATGTATACATGGAAAACTATAATAAACATATATAATAATAACTCATCTAAGGTTCATGGCTACCCTCTTGAAGTATTTGATTAAATTCCTTATTTTAAAGATAAGGAAAGTGAGACACAGATAATAAATGATGCAGCTAGGCTTGAATTTGGGTATCCTAGCCCTTGATACCCTGAGGTGTCCCAGTAGTAAGTATCTGTCTGCCAGGGAAGAGATGCAGGAGACATTGGTTCAGTCCCTGGATTGAGAAGATCCCTTGGAGGAGGACATGGCAAGCCACTCCAGTCTTTGTTTCTGAAAAATCCAATGGACAGAGGCACCTGGAGGGCTACAGTCCATTGAGGTCAGAGAGAGTCAGGCACGACTGAGTAACTGAGCACACATGCAGCCCCTGATATGTGCCCTTAGACACCAATCTACACTGTCTCTTAGCTATGATGATAAATAATTATATGTGTGACGTGATTAGGGACTGTAGAAATGTGGATAGGAAAATTCCTTCTTCTTCAGCTTTCAGTATACTGATAATTCTGAGCAGAAATAAAAGCAAAGGTTCAGCTGTGTGGAGAAACCATGAGAATGTACATTTGACTGGAATTTGGGTTATCTGTTTTAAATTAATGGAATCTAAGGTTTCTCTTTTTTGGAGAAGGAAATGGCAACCCACTCCAGTATTCTTGCCTGGAGAATCCCACGGACAAAGGAGCCCAGTGGGCTGCAGTCCATGGGGTCACAAAGAGTCAGACACGACTGAGCAACTAACACACAACACAGAAGTTTTAAAAAGTATCTTGGACCAAGTCATGGAAAATCTAAAATTCTAAACTGAAAATATAAGCTTTATTTGGTCAAAAATAGGGAATATTGATGGCCTCCTGGCAGATAATTATGTAAGTCTAGGAATTTCTATTACTCCATTTATGAGTATACATACTTACTCAGTTGCTCAGTCAAGTCCAACTCTTTGTGACCCCATGGACTATAGCCGGCCAGGCTCCTCTGTCCACGGGATTTCCCAAGCAGGATTACTGGAATGGGTTGCCATTTCCTATTCCAGGGAATCGTCCCAATCCAGAGGTTGAATCCGTGTCTTTTGCATCTCCTGCATTGGCAGGCAGTTTCTTTACCACCTGTGCCACTTGGGAAGCCTGTTTATAATGGCACTTAGCCATAAAAAGTAAATCAATGGGATATTTCATTAAAAATTTGAAAAGTAATTGATTTGTGATTTTCACTACTAAATTGAGTGATTAATTTGGCATTTCTTTTGCCCAAATTTCTAAGAGTTAATAATCAGGGTCCATGACTATCAGAAATAATATATATATTTTGAGGTTCAAATTTGTAGAAAGTAGATCCATTGTTACGATAAAATTCTCCAAGTAAAAACAAAGAGAGAGAAAAAAGAAAGAAAAGAAAGAAAGAGGAAAACAAGGTGAATCCAAGTGAGGCAAAGAGGGACTAAATTGGATCATTTTTTTTAATATTCTTTATTTAACACACTTCTAGGCAAATGCTAAATAATATGTAGTTAAATACTTCTGATGAGTTGATGGCACATATTGTGAGAGTCCAATGTTGAGGGGAAAGATATAAAATTTTAGATCCACATATTGATACAAGACATGTACTGAGTGTCCATTGTTCTAATACATTTGATTTGTTCCCCAGCCCTGTTATATTTCTTTTAGAGGCATGGTGGGTGGGAATGCATCATCAGTAACTGATTTCATCCTTATGGGACTCTTTCCTGAGTTTCAGCATTCCATTGTTCTCAACTTTGTGATCATTTTAATCTACACCCTTGCTTTCCTGGGAAACCTACTTCTCATTGTCTTGATTTGGGGGGACTCTCGGCTCCATACACCCATGTACATTCTCCTCAGTCAACTCTCCCTCATTGACTTGACATTAACTTCTACCATTGTCCCGAAGATGGCCTCTAACTTTTTCACAGGGAAAAGGACCATATCATGGATTGGCTGTGGAACACAGAGTTTCTTCTTCCTGATGTTGGGAATGTCAGAATGCCTCATCTTGACTCTCATGGCTTATGATCGCTACGTGGCTGTCTGCATCCCACTGCGTTATCTCACCATCATGAGCCCCAGGTTCTGTCTGCACATGGTTGCTGGATGTTGGATTGGAGGCTCCATAGGTTCATTTATCCATACAGTCTACCCTATGCATTTTCCCATCTGTGGGTCAAGGGAGATCCACCATTTCTTCTGTGAGGTCCCAGTCCTCATTAAGATTTCCTGTGAAGACACGTCAGTGTACCAGTTAGTGGTGGTGGTTACAAGCATTGTACTGCTTGTTGTGCCTTTCAGTCTCATCATAGCTTCCTATACACTCATCTTCCTCACTGTCCTCCGTATGAACTCTGTCAAGGGCAGGAAAAAAGCCCTGACCACCTGCTCTTCCCACTTGACTGTGGTAAGTCTCTTCTTTGGCCCAAACATATTCATCTACATGACTTTCACTTCCTCACACAGTCCAGAACAGGACCAGGCTCTCTCTCTTTTCAGCAACATCCTCACTCCCATGCTGAACCCCCTTATCTACAGCCTGAGGAATAAGGAAGTGGTGGCAGCATTCATGAAGTTGATGGGGAGATGTGGGGTATCTTAATAGATAAGGAACACTTCTCAGCTGTGAAAAGAACATGCTTGTGACCATGGACTAACCTACAGTTCAGAGTTTAAATCCCAAGGTGTTGTGTGGTTCAGGAAACCAGGGTGATTGCAACCTTATGTTAATAAAATTTTTCTTGTGTGATTTCCAGGTTTCTAATGGAGGTCCATAACTTTTCACTGGGGCATTATTATGTTAGGAAAAATTCAAGAAAATTAGTTTACATGTTAAGTTAAATATTATTTGAAATCTATGACATTATTAGAAATTTTCTCTAATAAAATATAAATTCACTATGGACCTCAGATGAACTAAAATTCCATTAGTTGGCTTACTATTAAAATTAGCAAGATAAGTTGAAATACAACAAATAAAAATTATTTTAAATGAACCAGGTTTAGGTGATTTTCAACATTTATTATTAAAATAAACTGGTATATTTTATAATACAAGATGCTAAGGAAAGGTGCATTTTAAACTACGAGATGATGAGATAAAGTCATTTAAATATATATTAGGTGTTATAAGCTCATATCCTACTGTATAAATATCTTATTGCATAGCTGACTCATAATTAGTTACTAAAATCACCATAACTAAATGGATACAAATTCCATACTGTAATTTTTTTTTTTAATTTTATTTTATTAGTTGGAGGCCAATTACTTCACAACATTTCAGTGGGTTTTGTACTGTAATTTAAAAGAGAGGAATTATGCTCACTTCAGCAGCACATATACTATAAGAGAGGAATTACACCTAAATGTAGTATACTGAATAATTGGGGAAATTATGAGATGCTGCCCTTCTGCTGTTCTCTCCCCAACACTTTTCCCTTCCCTTGAATGAAACCTCAGGAACTCTCCAGAGTTGATTTGCTTCCCCTTAGACAGTGAAAATTCCTTGTTCATTTTAAGCTACAAGAGTAGCCTAAATTTAATAACTTTAGTGAATTTTCTTGAGATATGTATCTATGTTTTAGGAAAACACCTTCTAGAACTAACACCCAAAAAAGATGTCCTTTTCTTCATAGGGGATTGGAATGCAAAAGTAAAAAGTCAAGAGATACTTGGAGTAACCGGCAAGTTTGGCTTGAGAGTACAAAATGAAGCAGGGCAAAGGCTAACAGATTTTCCAAGAGAACGCACTGGTCATAGCAAACATCCTCTTCCAAAAACACAAAAGACAACTATACACATGGACATCACCAGATGGTCAATACCAAAATCAGACTGATTATATTCTTTGTGACTGAAGATGGAGGAGCTCTATACAGTCAGGAGAAACAAGACCTGGAGCTGACTGTGGCTCTCATCATGAACACCATGTTGCAAAATTCAGACTTAAGTTGAAGAAAGTAGGGAAAACCACTACACCAATCAGATATGACCTAAATCAAATCCTTTATGATTATGCTGTGGAAGTGACAAATACATTCAAGGAATTATATCTGATAGACAGGGTGCCTGAAGAACTATGGGTGACACTGTGGAGGAGGCAGTGATCAAGACCACCCCCAAGAAAAAGAAATGCAAAAGGCAAAATGGCTTTCTGAGGAGGACTTACAAACAACTGAAAAAAGAAAAGAAGCTAAAGGCAAAGGAGAAGGGGAAAGATATACCCATCTGAATGCAGAGTTCCAAAGAATAACAAGGAGAGATAAGAAAGTCTTCTTAAGTGATCAAGGCAAAGAAATAGAGGAAAATATTAGGATGGGAAAGACTAGAGATATCTTCAAGAAAATCAGAGATGCCAATGGAACATTTCATACAACGATGGGCACAATAGCAGACAGAAAGTGTATGGACTTAACAGAGGAGGAGATATTAAGAAGATGTGACCAGAATACACAGAACAGTACAAAACTGTTCTTAATGACCCAGATAACCATGATGGTGTGATCATGCACCTAAAGCCAGACATCCTGGAGTGTGAAGTCAAGTGGGCCATAGGGAAGTATTACTATGAACAAAGCTATTGGAGGTGATGAAATTCCAGCTGAGCTATTTCAAATCCTAAAAGATGATGCTGTTAAAGTGCTGCACTTACTATGCCAGAAAATTTGGAAACAGCAGTACCACAGGACTGGAAAAGGTGAGTTTTCATTCCACTCCCAAAGAAAAGCAATGCCAAAGAATGTTCAAACTGCTGCACAATTGCACTCAATTCACATTCTAGCAAGATAATGCTCAAAATCTTTCAAGCTAGATTTCAACAGTACTTGAACTAAGAACTTCCAGATGGATTTAGAAAAGGCTGAGGATCTAGATATCAAATTGCCAAAATCCACTGGATCATAGAAAAAGCAAGGGTATTCCAGAAAAACATCTACTTTTGCTTCATTGACTACACTAAAGCCTTTGACTGTGTGGATCACAACAAACAGTGGAAAATTCTTAAACAAATGAGAATACCAGACGACATTACCTGCCTCCTGAGAAACCTGCATATAGGACAAGAAGCAACAGTTAGAGCCAGACATTGAACAATGAACTAGTTCAAATTGAGAAAGGAGTATGTCAAGGCTGTATATTGCCACCCTGCTTATTTAACTTATATGCAGAGTACATCGTGAGAAATGCCAGGCTGGATGAATCACAGGCTATCAGTCAAGATTGCCAGGAGAAATATCAGCAACTTCATATATGCAGATGACACCACCCTAACGGCAAAAGTGAAGAGGAACTAAAGAGCCCCTCGATGAAGGTGAAAGAGGAGAGTGAGAAAGCTGGCTTAAAACTTCAACATTTGAAAAACTTAGATCGTGGCATCTGATCCCATCATTTCATGGCATATAGATGGGAAAAAATGGAAACAGTGACAGACTTTATTTTCTTGGGCTCCAAAATCACTGTGGAAGGTGACTGCAGCCATGAAATTAAAAGACACTTGCTCCTTGAAAGAAAAGCTATGACAAATCTAGACAGTGTATTTAAAAGCAGACACATCACTTTGCCAACAAAGGTCTGTCTAGTCAAAACTATGTTTTTTCCAGTGGTCATGTACAGATGTGAGAGCTGTACCATAAAGAAGGCTGAGGGCTGAGCAATTGATGCATTTGAACTGTGATGTTGGAGAAGACTCTCAAGAGTCCCTTGGATTGCAAGGAGATCCAACCAGTCCATCCTAAAGGAGATCAGTCCTGAATATTCATTGGAAGAACTGATGCTGAAGCTGAAGCTCCAATACTTTGGCCACCTGATGAAAAGAGCTGACTCATTGGAAAAGACCCTGATGCTGGGAAAGACTGAGGGCAAGAGAGAAGGACATGACAGTGGATAAGATTGTTGAATGGTATCACTGACTCAATGGACATGAGTTTGAACGAACTACAAGAGATCGGGAAGGACACGGTAGTGTGTTGTGAAAATATATATATATATATATATATATATATATATGTGTGTGTGTGTGTGTGTATATATATATATATATATATATGTTCAACAAAAAGGAAATGTCTATGTGTGTTTCAAGATAACATATGGTAAATCACTAGGCAACCATTAAATAGTTAAATCAGAAATTTTAAATAACAGGAGAATATAAACATTCAGTTCAGTCACTCAGTCATGCCTGACTCTTTGCAATTGCATGAACCACAGCATGCCAGGCCTCCCTGTCCATCACCAACTCCCAGAGTCCACCCAAATCCATGGCCAAATGGATATAAAAACAAGACCCCTATATATGCTGTCTACAAGAGACCCACCTCAAACATAGGGACACATACAGACTGAAAGTGAGGGGCTGGAAAAAGATATCTCATGAAAATGGAGACCAAAAGAAAGCAGGAGTAGCAATACTCATATCAGATAAAGTAAACTTTAAAATAAAGACCATGATAAGAGACATAGGACACTACATAATGATCAAGGGATCAACCCAAGAAGATAAACAATTACAAATATATATGCACCCAACATTAGGAGCACTTCTATACGTAAGGCAAATGCTAGCATGTATGAAAGGGGACGTTAAGAGTAACACAATAATAATGGGGGACTTTAATAGCCTACTCACACCTATGGATAGGTCAACCAAACAGAAAATTAGCAGGGAAACACAAGTTTTAAATAATACAATGAACCGGTTAGACCTAATTGACATCTAGAGGGCATTTCACCAAAGAACAATGTATTTCACCTTTTTCTCAAGTGCACATGAAACATTCTCCAGGATAGATCACATCTTGGGGCACAAATCTAGCCTTGGTAAATTTTTAAAAATTGAAATCATTTCAAGCATCTTTTCTGATCACAATGCAGTAAGATTAGATATCAACTACAGAGAAAAAACTATAAAAAAATACAAACGTATGGAGGCTAAACAACACACTTCTGAATAACCAATATATCACAGAAGAAGTCATAAAGGAGATCAAAATATGCACAGAAACAAATGTAAATGAAAACATGACAGCCCAAAACCTATGGGATTCAGTAAAAGCAGTGCCCAGAGGGAGGCTCAGAGCAATACAAGCCTACCTCAAGAAACAAGAGAAACATCAAATAAACAGCCTAACTTTACACCTAAAGCAACTAGAAAAAGAAGAACAGAAAAAACCTAAAGTTAGTAGAAGGAAAGAAATAATAAAACTCATAGCAGAAATAAATGAAAAAGAAACAAAGGAGACTATAGCAAAGATCAACAAAACTAAAAGTTGGTTCTTTCAGAAGATAAACAAAATAGACAAATCATTAGCCAGAATCATCAAGAAAAACAGGAAGAAGAATTAAGTCAATAAAATTAGAAATGAAAATGGAGAAATCACACAACAGACAACACAAAACTACAAAAGATCATAAGAGACTACTGTGAACAACTATATGCCAATAAAATGGATAACTTGGAAGAAATGGATGAATTCTTAGAAAAATATAACCTTCCAAAACTGAACCAGGAAGAAATAGAAAATATGAACAGACCAATCACAAGCACTGAAATTGAAACTGTAATCTAAGCTCTTCCACCAAAAGCCCAGAACAAGATGGCTTCACATGTGAATTCTACCAAAAATTTAGAGATGAACTAACATCTATCCTACCCAAATCCTTCCACAAAATTGCAAAGGAAGGTAAATTCCCCAACTTATTCTATGAGGCCACCATCACCCTAATACCAAAACCAGACAAAGACACCACAAAAAATGAAAACTACAGGCCAATATCACTGATGAACATAGATGTAAACATCCTCGACAAAATTCTAGCAAACAGAGTCCAACAACATACTTAAAAGATCATACATCATGACCAAATGGACTTTATTCCAAGGAGGCAAGGGTTCCTTAATATTTGCAAATCAATCAATGTGATACACTATATTAACAAATTGAATGATAAAAACCATGATTCTTTCAATAGATGCAGAGAAAGCCTTTGACAAAATTCAACACCCATTTATGATTAAAAAAAAAAAAAAAACTCTCCAGAAAGCAGGCATAGAAGGAACATACCTGAACATAATAAAGGCCACATATGACAAACTCACAGCAAACATTATCCTCAATGGAGAAAAATAGAAAGCTTTTCCTCTAAAATCAGGAACAAGACAAAGGTGCCAACTCTCACCATTACTATTCAACATAGTTTTGGAAGTCCTAGGCACAGCAGTCAGAGAAGAAAAAGAAATAAAAGGAATCCTGATTGGAAGAGAAGAAGTAAAACATCACTGTTTGCAGATGACATGATCCTGTATATAGAAACCCCTTAAGATACCACCATAAAATTACTAGAACTAATCAATGAATATAGAAAAGCTTCAGGATATTAAATTAATACATAGAAATCCATTGTGTTCCTATACACTAACAAGGGAAAAATAGAAGGAGAAATTAAGTAAACAATCCCATTCACCATTGCAATGAAAAGAAAAAAATACTAGGGAATAAATTTACTCAAAGAAACAAAAGCCCTATGTATAGAAAACTATAAAATACTGATGAAAGAAGTCAAAGATGCCAGAAATAGATAGAGAAATATACCATGTTCATGGACTGGAAGAATCAGTATAGTGAAAATGAGTATACTACCCAAAGCAATCTATAGATTCAGCACAATCCCTATCAAGCTACCAATGATATTTTTCACAGAACTAGAATAAATAATTTCACAATTTGTATGGAAACATGAAAACCTCAAATAGCCAAAACAACCTTGAGAAAGAAGAATGGAACTGAAGAAATCAACCTTCCTGACTTCAGACTATACTACAAAGCTACAGTCATCAAGACAGTATGGTACTGGCACAAAGACAGAAATATAGGTCAATGGAACAAAATAGAAAGCCCAGAGATAAATCCATGTATCTATGGACACCTTATCTTTGACAACGGAGGCAAAATACACAATGGAGAAAAGACAATCTCTTTAACAAGTGATGCTGGGAAAACTGGTCAACCACATGTAACAAAATGAAACTAGAACACTTTCTAGCATCATACACAAAAATAAACCCAAAATGGATTAAAGATCTAAATGCAAGACCAGAAACTATAAAACTCCAAGAGGAAAACATAGGCAGAACACTCTCTGACATAAATCACAGCAAGATCCTATATGACCCACCTCACAGAGTAATGGAAATAAAAGCAAAAATAAACAAATGGGACCTAATTAAACTTAAAAGCTTTTGCACAACAAAGGAAACTATAAGCACAGTGAAAAGGCAGCCCTCAGAATAGGAGAAATTAATAGCAAATGAAACTGACATAGAATTAATCTCCAACATATACAAGCAGTTCATGTAGCTCAATACCAGAAAAACAAACAACCCAATCAAAAAGTGGTCAATAGAACTAAACAGACATTTCTCCAAAGAAGAGATACAGATGGCTAATAAACACATGAAAAGATGCTCAACATCACTCTTTATTAAAGAAATGCAAATAAAAACCACAACGAGGTATCATCTCACACCGGTCAGAATGGCCATCATCAAAATGTCTATGAATAATAAATGCTGGAGAGGGTGTGGAGAAAAGGGAACCCTCTCACACTGTTGGTGTGAATGCAAACAGTTACAGCTACTATGGAGAAGAGTGTGGAGATTCCTTAAAAAACTGGGAATAGAATTGCCATATGACCCAGCAATCACACTGTTGGGCAGAACTGAAAGAAGCATATGCACCCCAATGTTCATTGAAGCACTGTTTACAATAGCTAGGACATGGAAGCAACCTAAATGTCCATCAGCAGACAAATGGATAAGGAAGTTGTGGTACATGAAGTCGCTCAGTCATGTCCAACTCTTTGCGACCCCATGGACTGTAGCCCACTAGGCTCCTCCATCCATGGGATTCTCCAGGCAAGAATACTGGAGTTGGTTGCCATTTCCTTCTCCAGGGAATCTTCCCAACCCAGGGTTCAAACCCAGGTCTCCCATGTTGCAAGCAGGCACTTTAACCTCTGAGTCACCAAGGAAGCCACAATGGATATTACTCAGCTATAAAAAGAAAAGCGTTTGTCAGTACTAATGAGGTGGATGAAACTGGAGCCTATTATACAGAGTGAAGTAAGTCAGAAAGAGAAACACCAATACAGTATATTAACACATATATATGGAATTTAGAAAGATGGTAATGACAATCCTATATGCAAGGCAGCAAAAGAGATGCAGATGTAAAGAACAGAATTTTGAACTATGCGGGAGAAGCGGAGGGTGAGATGATTTGAGAGAATAACATTGAAACAAGTATATTACCATATGTAAAATATATGACCAATGCAAGTTCGATGCATGAAGCAGGGCACTCAAAGCTGGTGCTCTGGGACAACACGGAGGGATAGGGTGGCGAGGCAGGTAGGGAGGAGGGTTCAGGATGAGGGGACACGTTCACCCATGGCTGATTCATGTCAATGTATGGCAAAAACCATCACAAAGTTGTAAAGTAATTATCCTCCAACTAAAATAATTAATTTTTAAAAATTGTGGTGTTACTGTTTATAATAGCCAGGACATGGAAGCAACCTAGATGCCCATCAGTAGACAAATGGATAAGAAAGCTGTGGTACATATACACAATGGAATATTACTCAGCCATTGAAAAGAATATATTTGAATCAGTTCTAAGGAGATGGATAAAACCAGAGCCCATTATACAGAGTCAAGTAAGCCAGAAAGATAAACACCAATACAGTATATTAATGCATATATATGGAATTTAGAAAAATGGTAATGATAACCCTATATGCAAGACAGAAAAAGAGACACAGATGTACAGAACAGATTTTTGGACTCTATGGGAGAAGGCAAGGGTGGGATGATCTGAGAGAACAGCATTGAAACATGTATATTATCAAGTATGAAACAGATCACCAATCCAGGTTGGATGCATGAGACAAGTGCTCGGGGCTGGTGCACTGGGATGACCCAGAGGGATGGGATGGGGTGGGAGGTGGGAGTGGGGTTCAGGATGGGGAACATATGTAAATCCATGGCTGATTCATGTCAATGTATGACAAAAACCACTACAATATTGTAAAGTAATTAGCCTCTAACTAATAAAAATAAGTGGAAAAAAAATTGTGGTGATAGAGGAGATCCTTGAGAGTCCTTTGGACTACAAGGAGATCAAACCTGTCAATCCTAAAGGAAATTAACCCTGAATATTCAATAAAAGTACTGTTGCTGAAGTTGAAGCTCCAATATTTTGGGCACCTGAGGTGAAGAGACAACTCACTGGAAAAGACTGTGGTGGTGGGAAAGAGTGAAGGCAAAAGAGAAGGGTGCAGCAGAGTATGAAATGGTCAGATAGCCTCACGGACTCAATGGAAATGAAACTGAGCAAAACCAGCGAGATAGTCAAAGATGGGGTGCCTGGTGTGCTACCAGCCTTAGGGTTGAAAAGAGTTGAACACGATTTAGCAGCTTAACAACAATGACAACAACAACATGGCTGCTGAAAAACAAATTCATTTCCACCAGCAAACAATGTTCCATATAAACTCTGAGAATTAATAAAGCTTTTCTCATTAAACACAATGATATATTAAATTTATTGCCTGAGCCTTACCTAGATTATCCTGGAAATTGCAATAACCTATCCTCTCAGAAAGCTAATGCAGCTATGCTCAAAAGTAATGTCGCCTGACTTTTGCTGGTCAGGTCTTTCCCTGGAATGAAATTCTGAAATGGAGTGTTACATGTGGAAAGTTTATGGGGGTGTCCTCCAGAGATAAACCCATAGGACTGGAGCAAGGCAGAAATGGGCAGAAGGAAATGCTGAAGTACAAGACAGTTGTAACTGAGTCTCAGTCAATTGTCAGTAATCTCTGAAGCTGAGATGGCCCTTCAGTTTTCTCTCAGATTGAGACAAGGGAACCAAGCTCTCAATTGTCATATCTGCTAGACACTGGCTTCTGCTTGTGCTCTGAGGGACTCTGCCTTTGGGTGAGGTAGTCCCTAATACTGTGGGCATTTGTTATGATGTAAAAGTTTCTGATCCATGACAACTCAATATTCCCAGTAGCTGTGGGATGGATACTTTGGCCTTGAGCACAGATCTGGGTTTCAGAGTATTGACTGCATTTTTCCCTCTTCCTTCCAAACCCAGGGAAAGCCCTCATAATCTGATGAAGTCTCTGGAACTCTGGAAGGTGTTCATAACTCTGTGGGAAGCATACACTCTGCTTCCATCTTTACCATTGTTGTGATGAGAGGGAAAGAAATTGGGGAAGAGCAGTGTCTCTCACCAGAACTCAGTCCACTCACTTGTGGAATTTTGTACAGCTCCAGAAGTGGTCCAATCTCACTGAAAATGCTCATGTAGTTCCTGTAACTATCTAGAGTCCTGTGGTCACTTTCAAAGGCATTGTAGAGATCATAACCCAAGGTCAGTTTGGGAAGGAGGTGAGGGTTTTTGTTGATCTCCTCAATGCCAAAGACAAAGGCCAGAACATGTTGGTAGCCCTTCGTGAAGAGCCTAAACAGTGGGGACAGCATTAGGCAGAATGGTCAAGTAATTCAGGGGTATATCATAAGCCAAGCCAAGGGAAGGGAAGGGCTTTAAGCCAAGGTTTCCCACAGAGGTTCTCCTGTCTTCTCATATGGAGATGGTATGAATAAGGTTCCCAGGGGTCTGGAAGACATTGGTAAGGCTCTCTTATTGTGAGGAAGCAAATTGTGGCCAATCCACCTAGAGAGGTTTATAGTGCACTGGAAGTGGTGTGAGGTGGTATTTATTTGGAATATACAGCTGTCGATGGAATAGACTTTTTTTTTTTTTTTTGCTCTTTAAAGATCAAGTGCATCAAGATAGCAAGATATTCTCCTCTACATATGTTAAGTAAGGAGTAAAAAAAACAGCTCATAAACCATTTTTGAAAGATAGTTGATTCTCAAATGTCATCTTGTTTTTCTTAGGGCTGAAAGTCAAGATGCAAGCACCTTTCCCATACTTCAAATACATTAAATAACACCAGATTTCAAAGTTCCTACATTTTGGGGGATTTGTTTCTGACATCATATTCAGCTGATGCATTAGAAGGGACTTTCACTATTATTTTCTTTTTTGTTGTTTTTTTCTTTTTTAATTTTTATTTTTAATTGGAGGATAATTGCTTAAAATACTGTGTTGCTTTCTGCCATACAAGAACATGAATCAGCTATAAGTATACATATAACCCTTCCAAATAGTGCCTCCCTCTCATGACCCCTGCCCCCATCTCACTCCTCTAAGTTGCCATGGAGCACTAAGCTGAGCTCTTTGTGTTTTATAGCAACTTCCCAACAGCTATCTATTTTGCACATGGTAATGAATATAATTTAACACTACTCTTTCAATTCATCTCACCCTCTCCTCTCACCCTCTCCTTTCCCCGCTGTGTCCACAAGTTTGTCCTCTATGTCTGGGTCTCTATTCCTGCCCTGCAAATTAGTTCATCAGTACCATTTTTCTAGATTCTCTCTCTCTCTCTCTCTCTCTCTCTCTATATATATATATATATATATATATATGTATGTATGTGTGTGTGTATGTATGTATGTATGTATATGCAAGTATATACCCTGAAAAAACATTCATTAATTCAAAAAGACATATGTACCCCAATGCTCATTGCAGCACTATATACAATAACCAGGACATGGAGGCAACCTAGATGTCTGTCAATATTTGAATGAATAAAGAAGTTCCAGTACATACATACAATGAAATATTAGTGATAAAAAGGAACAAATTTGAGTCAGTTAAACTGAAGTGGACAAACCTACAGTCTATAATACAGACTGAAGTCAGAAAGAGAAAAACAAATATCACTCTTATTTTCCATTCGGATTAGTCAACTCTTATGAAGCCAATTTTGCCTAATCATATTGTCTTTGAGATACATGCATCCATTCAAATAGTCTTGTTTTTATTCAACAAACTCTCTTTTTCTTCTATCAATCATTTTTAATTTTATATGTGACTTTTCATCTATTGAGGTGCTAGTCCTTTGCTTTTTTATTCATAATACTCCTTATGTAATAATTATCTGAGGCCATTGTTATAGATTTCACAATTATTTATCACAATGATTTATTCAGAGCTATTTAAACATCAAAAATCATAAATATTTAGAAAATGAAATTATGGTAACATCAGAAATTCAGTCACTCAAAACTCAGACATGACTGAGTAACTTACACTTTCTGATATTATGATAATTGCATTTTCTGAATATTTAAGATTTTTGATGTTAAAATAGCTCTAAATAAACCATGTGATAAATAATTGTGAAATTTGTAATAATAGGCTCAGATAATTATTACATAGGAATATGTGAATAAATAAAGAGCCAGCACTTCAGTAGAGATAACATAAAAGACAAAAGACTATGAACACAGTGTTGAAAAATAGATGCAATGGCCAAAAACCATAGGCAATGATACTGAGATTCTAATCAGCAAAAACGTGCACTGTAATATCATGGCCTAGCATTATGTGGGAGAAGGCAATGGCAACCCACTCCAGTACTCTTGCCTGGAAAATCCCATGGGCAGAGGAGCCTGGTGGGCTGCAGTCCATGGGGTCGCACAGAGTCGGATACGACTGAAGCGACTTAGCAGCAGCAGCAGCAGCAGTTATTATGTGCCTCTGAAGTGAAGCAAAATTTGAATATTCAGTTTTGCAAGAATGTAGAAGAAGGATGACCCTGCCCTCTGCTGGCTATATTGTGAAGTGCTAGTTCCCAGCAGATTTCTCGACAGCACACATCAAATGCTCTATGAAAAGTGCATGTGTCTTGGTCCAAAAATTTTTAAGTATTAAAATAACAGAAATGTTCCCAGTTTATTATAAGGAATTAACAATCCCTAATTTATTACTGAAAAAATTAACGGCAATGAATTAATAAATATTCCATATCTATATGAAATCACATTTGTACACATTAAACAATAACATAAAAGTCTATTTACTCATGATAAGTAATGTTCAGGATAAACTGTTATGTGAAAGAAGCAGTTTACAGAATCAAGTTGATAGTATATATTCATGCGGTAAACCACATAGCTTAGAGAAACATGCCAGAGTTGACAGTCACATGATACCTGCAGCCCTTGTGCCCAGAATGGAGATATGCAGAAAGATCCCTGTGTACTGTACAGAAGTAATTCTGAAAGTTTAGCCTCCAGCCACTTGACATTACTAAAATTCTCAAACCCTCCACCACACAGACCTCATGGACAAAATATGTTCTCTCTTTCCCCTCACAGTATCGAGAATCAGATAGGTTCTTTATGGCCTGGTACTCATTTCCTGCCATTCTAACCCTGTTAGAAGGTCAGTAATCAGTAGCTTTCACAAAACTGGAGAATGTACGCTCATCTAGCAACTTGTATAAGACATTTCAATGTATGTTTTGGTAAAATACACAGAAGCAAACCAAGAAGAAAGGAGACATGAAATGAGACATCTGGAAGGGACAAAGATTGAGCACAAGAGGTCATCACACAGATGAAAGGAAAGGTCAGAGCCTTCCAGTGCAAGGACCCCTATTTAAATGACTAGGGTTAAACAAAATTCCAGAAAGAACTAGTAACAAAACAAAGTATGTAGATTCTAAATATCTCCACACTCTTCTGAGGACACCAACATGTCGATAAATTGTGCAGAAGCACTGCTTATTCTTTCAACCAACAAAGCAGGAACAGGACACAGGTTGCTCAAGAAAAACCAGTTTTTAAGCATTGGTACTAAACTCAGTCAGAGACATGCATGCCACAGGATTAGATAAATCCAGATTTTGAGGCAATTCCTAATTTCTCCTGGAGAATTTAAAATTATAGATCAAAATGATCTATAATTCCTCATAAATATTGTTTTCTTCTTTTGGCTTCTGGGAAAGTGGTGAATGGCCACATTACTGATGAGATTAAATTAATGACCTTTAGGAGACTTATCTTTTATGCTGGTGAATCTAAGCACTTAGGGCCTCTATAGGAGGAACATTTCAACAATGTCTGTGTCAGCAGTGAGCATAACAACTGAGCCACTTTCTCTTAAGCCAGGGCCAGGCTTACTGACGACCTCAGGCCAGGGCATCAGTGTTTCAAAGGCCTTGTGTGCCTCAGTCTAGGGGTCCTGGCAGTAGGAGGGACTGGGGTTCAGCAGTCTCACTAAGTCTAAGACCTCCAGGAACAGAGCTTCAATACACTGCTGGTGAAGTGAATGGGGTTGATACATCATTCTCTCCTCTGTCTTGAAAGAAGCAACGAAATAAAACATTTCAGATAGTCGAGGGACACAGAAGCAATGTGTGTGTGTGTGTATTAGTCGCTTAGTCGTGTCCAACTCTTTGCGACCCCATGGATTGTAGGCTGCCAGGCTCCTCTGTCCATGGGATTCTCCAGGCAAGAGTACTGGAGTGAGTTGCCATTTCCTTCTCCATACAACTGCCTGTGTGTGCGACAGAAGCAATAGACCATTCTAAATCCCATGGGCCAAATTTCTGCCATTTCTGTGACAACTAAGGTCATTTCAAGGAGGTGAAACACACACAGATGTACATACAAACAATAACTTACCAAATGGATGTAATTTCTCCTGGTCTGCGCACAAAAGAGAGCAGGAATATTTCTGCTTTCTAGCCCAAATTAAAAGGGGGGACAAACCCACCCACTTTTAGATCCCCATCTCTATATGCACTTAGCTTGCAGTGTTGTAAACAGCCATCCTTACCCATCACACATGGTATGTGTAAAGGTTGCAGGATTAGGAAAACACTAACCGGAGAGAATGACATGGCAGGGTCTGCCAGAGGGAGACAAAGATCTGTGTCTAAGCTGAGCTGAGGAGAAGCTGAATCAGGTTCAAGTCTACAAGGCTCTGCTCAAATAGGAAAATTTCCCCAACATACAGCACAGCATATGCCCACATTTCCTCTGTCTCTCAGCCTGTGTGAACCCTACGGGGCATGTTGCATGCTGGTGTCCAAGACAAGGGCACAGTTAGAATCAGAAAGTAGGTGTGCATAAGGGAGTCACAGTGCTGAGACCTCACCCTCAGTGTCACTGTGACAGGAGCAGCCTGGCTTCCCCTTCTTTTTACTGCTTCATATCAGTCCCATGGGGGACGTTTGGGGAGGCTCCCGCCCTGCAGCCCTGCACCTGTCTCCCTCTATCCTGATGAAAAACAATGAGGAAAAATATGTTTTTCCCATTGCCTTTTTTATTTCATCATAGTCTGTGACTCTCAAATTTCAGGCTTAGGGGTGGATTGAGGTGTGGGAGAGATAAGTGGATCCTACACTGAGAGCTCTGCCATCCTGTGTCCATGGCTGATGTCCCTCCAGGGAGCTCACGACTGTCATGCCACTGCTGCTTTGATGGATTTGACAGATTTGGAATCAACATACAACATGTTAGCATCATTTCAACTGATTCTTTAGCATGATGGGAAATGTTAATTATCAATTATTGATCATGGCATTTATGATAAGAAGCTGTGTTCTTTATCTCAAATGCAGTTTTTTTTTTCAAACTTATTATATCAACAGCCTAATGTTACACCTTTAAGTACTGGGAAAATACGGGAAACAAAATTCAGGTCTTTCACATGGAATGAAATAATACATTTTTGAAGAATATGAATGAAATAAAGAAGAGAGAAAAATATAGAAAAACAGCAAATTGTGTTCTTTGCCAAGATTCACAAAATAAAATTTCTTTACTGGCTGAGATGACTGACCCTGATTACCAAGGGGAAATTGATCTCTCTCTGCAATGAAGGTGAGGAAGCCTAAGTCTGGATATCAGGAGATTTCTTAGGGCATTCTTAGTATTAGTGTATCTCATGATTCAAATCAATAGAAAACTACAGAAAAGCAAACCAGGCAGGATTACTAATGATTAGATCCTTCAGGAATAAAGAAGAGAGTTATCCAACCAGATGAAGATCCAGGAACCACTGAGGTGCTTACTGAGGGTGAAGTGGATAGAAATGGGTCATGGAGACAGCTATAAATATCAGCAAGAAAAGGCAACCAGCTTCAAGAACATGAATTTAATTGTTATGAGTATTTTTTCTTATTCTGTTTTGAATGAATCAGAGTGCATTTATTACATAGATGAATATGTGACTAGTGAGAGAGATCATTACAAGAAATATGTTCTATCAGGGCACTTGGGCAATTAAAAGCCCAAAGTTGCAGTAAGTTGTCCTTCCTCTGCCTTAGTTGCACTCACAAGACTTAGTCAACACTGCCACACACAGCCTCTGCTCTCAAGAAGCTCGCATTTCTCCAGAAGTCCTTCAGAACAACTTCCTATTCCTGGCCTTGGATATGCACTGGGGCCTGGCATTGCCTTTCTCTTTGAAGTGAAAGTACAGCCTTATGAACTTCTCTGTAGCTTATCAGTCTCTTGGATAGCTGTACCATATGAATTTGAACCTGGAAAGGCAAAAAAAGTTCCAAGACAGGTGAAGTAAATGTAAGTCTCAGATGAGTCCCTCAGAGAGCCATCATTTAGGTCAAAACATAGAATCCTAATCTGTTAGAATAAGTGTCATATAGCCCTTCTGGTGGTAGTAACCTGTGCTAAGCATGTGAGGTATTGTTTAAAATATTTCTCTTGAGCTGTGGAGTAAAAAGCAGTACCAGGGTAAATGAAAATAAAGTGAACTTCTAGAACAAAATTCAACCAATATTCCTTTTTTATGCATTCTGCGTGTTGGGAGGTTTTGTTTAGATGCCAGAATTCTCAAAAAGTTAATTCTGATCATTATTTTTCAATTTCTTTAAAACTTTCTTAAAGTAACTACTTTGCATTTTTTCTGATACTTTATCCTTACTGTTTAAGCAACCATTGTTCAATTCCTTAGTCTCTTGTGATAGAAGTTCATTATCCTGAATCCGAACT
Organism: Muntiacus reevesi; assembly: GCF_963930625.1. Lineage (NCBI taxonomy): Eukaryota > Metazoa > Chordata > Mammalia > Artiodactyla > Cervidae > Muntiacus > Muntiacus reevesi. The sequence continues at coordinate 221,069,700 of NC_089249.1, forward strand.
TTTGGTATAATCTTGGAAAGGCCACTTATGCTACCAAGAGCAACACAAAATATTCTCTAAGTTGTATATCAAATATTATAAGTAAAGTCAGAAGAAAATTAAATTTCTGAACTCACCTTACACATATATGCTTTAAATTTATATTAAAAACTATTAAAAAGATAGGACATTTATTTGAACCCATTAGTTTATTTTCTTCAAACAACAGATTGATTCAACGTATTTGTCACTTGCATGTCAAGACATAAATTCCTAAGTATACACTGAAGAGGGGTTGCAGATACACAAAAATCTGACTGAAAATTCAGATAAAATTCATTTTTTAACTCAGTAAGATGTGTTGAGCTTATTATCGTCATTATTGGTCTCACATTTAAATCAGGACCACAGTCCTTGCTCCCATGATTGTTTGCATGGTTTGTGAAAATAGTTGTGTGTGCAAGTAATTCATTTTCCTGAGACAATGTTGGAAATCATGTAGACTCCATTTCTCTTCACACCATAATCATTTTATGCGTCACTTGGTTCACTTTGCATACATCACTGTAAGTAAAATAGTTGGAATCAGAAACGGTAATTACATCAATATTTTCTGGCATTGTGTACATTCTAATCGGAGAAGGCAATGGCACCTCACTCTGTACTCTTGACTGGAAAATCCCATGGACAGAGGAGCCTGGTAGGCTGCAGTTCACGGGGTCGCTGAGAGTCGGACACAACTGAGCAACTTCACTTTCACTTTTCACTTTCATGCATTGGAGAAGGAAATGGCAACCCACTCCAGTTTTCTTGTCTGGAAAATCCCAGGGACGGGAGAGCCTGGTGGGCTGCCATCTATGGGGTCACACAGAGTCAGACACGACTGAAATGACTTAGCAGTAGCTAGCAGTACATTCTAATGAAATATAAAGATTTTACTAATTTTTTCCTTTCATAGGTTCTATTAAGCCTTCTATGGATATTTTACTACATTACATCCTACATGTAATATTCCTATTATATCCTGTAATATTTCCTACACAGGAAATATTTTTCTAGAGAACTTTCTAATGCAAATAGTTACAAAGTATCCCCCTCAATGGCAGCATTTTCCAAACAGACATAACATGTATAGATCTATATATAGCAAATGTTAAAAAAAATTCTCCGTTGTGCCTAATCCTGTGGAATTTGAGACAAAGATATTGTCATGATGCAGCATCTCAATAAAATACAACCAGATAACTTCCAGTTGTTCATTGATAACCTGCATCTGAAGGACATTTACCTTCCAGGGTAGAAGCATAGGTTGTTCTGCATTAACCAAAGATCCCATTTCTATTTTCACCAAAAGCATTTCATGGAGAGCTTGGGCCACTGCATAAATAGTATTATACATTAAATAGCTAGATTTACACAAGCGCATCATGTCAGTACTTGTTGACATGAGCTCTATGGAAAAATTTGGTGGGGAGTCTTCAATTCTACCAAGAGGAATTTCAGGAATTGGGCAGTTAGTCTTTCGAAGCCAATGACCAAAGTAGTAGAAGTTTGTCTTGTTTTAGAAGGATCAGTATTCTTGAGATAAAGTTGAAGTCCTGGGATTTCCCTCATCTGGTGTGAAAAAAAAGAGATTTCCATTGACAGAGGATGGCATATTTTAGCTCATTCAAAACGTTATCTCCATTTGCTACCATAATCCACACCTTGTCCCAGGTTACATACAAATGGGTTTCTCTATTGATAACATAGAAGTTATCCATATCAGCATGCAATATATATACATTTGTGGATGAAATTCTGATTCTATTGTCAAAATCGTCAGGGTTTTCTTCCACAAACTGCCTTTCAGCAGGAACCTCTGCAGTAAAGTCCACACATATACCTTTCAGTATCATCTCTGCTTTCGGGTCCCAAATAAACTGCTCACTTTCTCTTTCTTCAACAGAAAAGAGCAATACCCATGTCCAGTCAAAATGCAGCAATAGTCCAATCATTGCAGGGGTGAGATAGCTGTCATGACTGTCCATCTGATAAAGAGATGAAAATCGGTCTTTATTACCAAATGAAAAATCGAAAGGACCATATGTGACCCTAAAAAATAAAAAATAATAAAGATAAACAGGATTCTGAATTTAGGGCTGTCTTCTTTGACAGAGGATGAGGCAGGGTGAGTGATAGGATTATTTGATGAAAGGAGAGACTACCATGGACATCCAGAGTTCTCATTTCATTCTGAGCATACAAAGCCTGTGCATCCTAGACCACTTGCTTTTGAAAAGGACATGAGGCTACTTCTTAAGATGATATCATTTGAGCCCAAGTATAAGAGAAATGTGTAAGATCCCTGTGTGCTTATCTCCTTCGATGGTAACTGAAGAAGGCACAGTTTCAGATGTTACACAAATGTCACCGTTGTGTCTCTAAGCCTTGCCCTGTATGACTTGCATCCCTTCATGTCTCACAGCCTTGTTGTGGTGAAAGGACTTGCATAAGTCCACTAAACTATGAGCCATGATCTGCAGGGGTACCCAAGATGGAAAGATCATAATGAAGAGTTCTGACGAAACACCGTCTGGCTGAGGAAGAGATGGCAAATCACTCCAATATTCTTCCAACCAGAACCCCATGAATAGTATGACATGCAAATGTTATGATCCCAGAAGAGGAGCCCAAGGTCAGAAGGCAACCAATACGCTACTGGGGAAGAGCAAAGAGCAATTACTAATAGCTCCAGAATGAATGAAGGGGCTGGGCCAACGTGGAAACAACAGTCAGTTGGGAATGTGTTTGATGGTGAAAACATGTCTGATGCTGTAAAGAACAATATTGCATAAAACCTGGAATGTTAGGTCCAAGAACTATGGTAAATTGGACATTTTCAAGAAGGAGATGGCAAGAGTGAACTTTGGCATCTTAGGCATCAGTGAACTAAAATGGATGGGTATGGGTGAATTTATTCAGATGACCGTTATACTTACTACTGTGGGCAAGTATCCCTTTGAAGAAATGGAGTATCCCTCATAGTTAATAAGTCCAAAATACAGTACTTTGGTGCAATCTCAAAAAGGACAGAATGATCTCCCTTCATTTCCAAGACAAACCATTCAATATCACAGTAATCCAAGTCCATGCCCCAACCACTGCCTCCAAAGAAGCTGAAGTTGACTGGATCTTTGAAAATCTGTAAGACCTTCTAGAACTAACACCAAGAAAAATGCTCTTTTCATCATTGGGGATTGGAATACAAAACTTGGAAGTCAGAGATACCCAGAATAATAGGCAAGGTTGGCCTTGGAGTAGAAAATGAAGCAGAGCAATGGCTAACAAAGTTTTGTCAACAGAACACACTGTTTATAGCAAACATCCTTTTCCAACAACCCAAGTGATGACTCTACACTTGAACATCACCAATCGTCAATACTGAAATTGGACTGATTATATTTTTTGCAATCAAAGAGAGAGAAGCTCTATAAAGTCAGCAAAAACAAGACTTGGATCTGGCTGTGGTTCAGACAATCAGCACCTTATTGAAAATTCAGGCTGAAATAGAAGAAAGTAAATGAAACAAGTTGGTCCTTCAGGTATGACCTAAATCAAATCCCTTATGATTATACAGTAGAGGTGACAAATAGACTCAAGGGATTAGATCTGGTGGACAAAGTGCCTTAAGACCTATGGATGGGACACCGCCAGCCCCGGCCAGCGCCCGTCTGGCCCGGCCGGGGCCTGGCGTGCCTGGGGGACCTGGGGTGGGGGAAGGGGGGGTGGGTGGAGCGGCGAGGACGTCTCGGTGCCCTCCCTCCCTGGTCGGCGGGCGCGCCGCGCCGCCCCCCCCCCACCCCCTGCCCCCCACCATCCCGTTCGCTGCTCGGGGTCGCGTGGCTCCGGACGTGCGGGGCTTCGGCCCGGGGCCGCGGTCCCCGGAGCCTCCTGCGGGCTTGGGGGCAGCCCAGCCGGGGCCCCGGGCGCCCATCCTGCCGGTGCCCAAACCCACCGGAGCGCGTCAGCCCCGCCCTTTCGTCCTACCGAGGCCCGCCCTGCCCCCACGCCGCGGGCCCAGCACGGGGCCTTCCTGGGAGAGCAGACGAGCGACAGGCAGGCACACGGACGGGCACTCGCACGCACCCACGCCAGGACACCCGGACATGAATGGAGGGACCAGCACGGATGCATGGACACCAACCTTGACTGGTCAAGTCCTGCATTGTGCTGATCGACTGCCTTCTCACGATCCAGTTTGGAGTGGAGACCAAATAGACCTTTTGTGGTTTCTTCGAGTGTTTGAGGCCACTATATGTGGTTTTTGAAAATAGATGTGGATAGGACAGATATGACCAAAGCAAAAAAAAAAAAAAAAAAAAAAAGAACTATGGATGGAAATTCGTAACATTGTACAGGGCACAATGACCAAAAACATCCAAAAGAAAAAGAAATGCAAGAAGGCAAAGTGGTGGTCTGAGAAGGCTTTACAAATAGCTGAGGAAGAAAAAGAAGTGAAAGACAAGGGAGAAAGAGAAAGATACACCCAACTGAATGTGGAGTTCCAGAGAGCAGCACAAAGAGATAAGAAGGCCCTCTTAAATGAAAAGTGCGAAGAAATAGAGGAAAACAATAGAATGGGAAAGATTAGAGATCTCTTAAAGAAAACTGGAGATATCAAAGGGACATTTTGTGCAAGGATGGGCATGATAAATGACAGAAACAGTAAGGACCACGCTCCCTATTGTCATATCTGCCAGACACTGGCTCCCGGCTATACTCTGAGAGAGCCCTGTTTTGGGGTGAGGCAGTCCCCTATCGAGTGGGATTTGCTATGATGGAAAAGACTCTGATCCACGACCACTCAATATTCTTAGTAGCTGTGGGATAGATGCCTTGGCCCTAAGTATCGATCTGGGTTTCAAAGTACTGGCTGCACTTCTTCACCTTCTTCTTCCTTCCAAACCCAGGGAATAACCTCACAATCTGATGATGTCTCTGCAATGGGTTTATATCTCTGTGGGATGCATACACACAGCTTCCATCTTTATCTTTCATGTGATGAGAGGGAAAGACATTGGAGAAGAGCACAGTGTCTCTCACCAGACCCCACTCACCTACGGGATTTTGTCCAGCTCCAAAAATGTTCTGATCTCAGCTGAAAATGCCCATGCAATTCCTGTAACTATGGCCAGAGATTTCCTCTGTCTCTGGCAGTTGTAATTAAGGATAGATCAATTCCCTCCAAAGAGCCAAAAGAGGGTACTTTCCAGAGACCTGTGGTCACTTTTAAAGGCATTGTAGAGATCATAACCCAAGGTCAGGTTGGGAAGGAGATGAGAGTTCTTGTTGATCTCCTCAGTGGCGAAGACAAAGGTGAGAATAGTAGCTCTTCATGAACCACCTAAACAGAAGGGACAGCATTTGGCAGGATGGCCAAGTAATTCAAGGTTATTTGCCAAGGCAAAGGAAGAGCTTTAAACGTAGGTTTCCCACTCAGAGATTCTCCTATCACATGGAGATGGTGTGAATAAGGTTCTGCAGGCTCTGGAAGACACTGGCAAGGCTCTCTTATAGTGATGAAGCAAATTTTTGCCAGTCCACCTGGAGAGCTTTGTAGGGCACTGGGAGTGGTGTGAGGTGGTATTTAGTAGGAATCTACAACTGTCAATGGGATACATTTTTTTTTTAGCACTATAAAGGTCAGATGCCTCAAGATAGCAAGACAGTCTCCTCTAGGTATGTAATAAGGAAAGTTAATGTGCAAGCACTTCTCTTTCCCCATACTAGGAATAGTATAAATAGCACCAGATTTCAAAGTTCATAAAATTTTTGGAGAATTTCTTTCTTACGTCATAGTCACCCGATGCGTGGCGGGACTTTCACTGTTGTTTTCTTTATTGTTGTTGTTTTGTTCTTTTCTCTTTTTTAATATTAAATTTTAGTTGGAGGAAATTACTTTACAATATTGTGTGGTTTCTGCCATAGAACAATGTGAATCACCTATAAGTGAACATATATCCCCTCCATCTTATGCCTCCCTCTCATGACCCCACCATCTCACTCTTCTAGGTTAGCAGAGAGCACTAAGCTGAGCTCCCTGTGTTTTATACCAACTTCCCACCGGCTATCTATTTTACACAGGGTAATGTGTATAATTCAATGCTACTCTCTCAACACTTACCACCCTCTCCTTCCCACACTGCATCCACAAGTTTGTTCTGTACTTCTGGGTCTCTATCCCTACCCTGAAAATATGTTCACCAGTACCACTTTTCTAAATTATAATAGTATAGAAATCTATAATCTATACTAACAGGCTCAGATTATTTTTATGCAAGGAGTATGATGAATAAGTAAGCAAAGGATCAGCAACTCAGTAGAAGAAAAGTCACATATAAAATGAAAAATGATAGAAAGAGTTTGTTGTAATCACTGAATGAAAACTTGAATATCTGAATGGATGTATATATTTCAAGAACTGTCTAACTAGACAAAATTGGCTTCATAAGAGCTGACTAATCAGGATGCAAAAGAAGAATGTTATTTGTTTTGCTCTTTCTGACTTACTCCACTTTGTATAACAGGCTCTAGGTTTGTCTACTTCAATTTAACTGATTCAGGTTGATTCTTTTTTATGGCTAATATTCCATTGTATTTTTGTACTGGAACTTTATCCATTCGTTTATTGACAGACATGTAGGTTGCTTCCATATCCCGGCTATTGTAAATAGTGCTACAATGAACATTGGGGTTCAGTTCAGTTCAGTCCAGTCGCTCAGTCATGTCCGACTCTTTGCGACCCCATGGATTGCAGCACGCCAGGCCTCCCTGTCCATCACCAACTCCTGGAGTCTACCCAAACCCATGTCCATTGAGTCGGTGATGCCATCCAACCATCTCATCTTCTGTTGTCCCCTTCTCCTCCTGCCCTCAATCTTTCCCAGCTTTGTCCATGAGGTCTGTGTGGGGGAGGGTTTGAGAGGGTCTTTTCAAATGAGTCAGCTCTTTGCATCAGGTAGACAAAGTATTGGAGTTTCAGCTTCAACATCAGTCCTTCCAATGAACACCCAGGACTGATCTCCTTTAGCATGGACTGGTTGGATCTCCTTGCAGTCTAAGGGACTCGCATGAGTCTTCCCCAATACCACAGTTCAAAAGCATCAATTCTTTGGCACTCAGCTTTCTTTATAGTCCAACTCTCACACCCATACATGACTACTGGAAAAACCATAGCCTTGACTAAATGGACCTTTGTTAGCAAAATAATGTCTCTGCTTTTTAATACGCTGTGTAGGTTGGCCATAACTTTCCTTCCAAGGAGCAAGCGTCTTTTAATTTCATGGCTGCAGTCACCATATGCAGTGATTTTGGAGCCCAGAAAAATAAAGTCAGCCACTGTTTCCACTGTTTCCCCATCTATTTGTCATGAAGTGACGGGACTAGATGCCATGATCTTAGTTTTCTGAAAGTTGAACTTAAGCCAACTTTTTCACTCTCCTCTTTCACTTTCATCAAGAGGCTCTTTAGTTCTTCACTTTCTGCCACAAGGTTGGTGTCATCTGCATATCTGAGATTATTGATATTTCTCCCGGCAATCTTGATTCCAGCTTATGCTTCTTCCAGCCCAGATTTTCTCATGATGTACTCTGCATATAAGTTAAACAAGGAGGGTGATAATATAGAGCCTTGACATACTTCTTTTCCTATTTGGAACCAGTCTGTTGTTCCATGTCCATTTCTAACGATTGCTTCCTAAACACTGGGGTACATGTGTCTTTTTGAATTATGGTTTTCTCAGGGCATAGGCCTTTATATGTGTGTGTGTATATATATATACATGCAATTATGGTAATATAAACAAGTGTGTGAGTAACTTAAAAAGTCGGTCATGACTGAGCAACACACAATTTTTGATATCACCATAGTTGCATTATCTAAACACTTAAGGTTTTTGATGTTCAGAATAGCTCTATATAAATCATTGTGATAAATAATTGTGAAATCTCTTCCCACGGCCTCAGATAATTATTACATAAAGAATATTGTGAATATAAGCAAAGGACCAGCACTTCATTCGAGATAATACAAAAGACAGACTCTGAACAAACACAGTCTTGACAGAAGGGTGCAATGGTCTAAAGTCATAAGCAATAGTATTGAGATTCTAATCAGCAAAGACTTGAACTTTAATGTTGTGGCCTTATATTTTGTGCTTCCGAAGTGAGGAAGAAGTTGAATATTCAGTTTGGCAAGAACTTGGAAAGAGTGACCCTGCCCTCTGCTGGCTGCATTGCGAAGTGCTAGTCTCGCAGCAGATTTCTTGACAGCACATACGAAATGCTGTATCAAAGTGCATGCGTCTTGAGCCAATAAAGCAAAAAGACTGAAATCACAGAAAGTTTATAAGCTTATTATAAAGAATTAATAATCCATTATTTTATTGTAAAAATTAATGACATTGAATTAATATTCCATATCTATATGAAATCACATTTGTTGAACATAAATAACATCAAAGTACACCTACTCAAGTTAAATAATGTTCATGCCTAACTGTTATGTGAAAGAAGCAGTTTACAGAATCAAGTTGACAGGATATCCCATGAAGTAACCCACAAAAGTTTAAGAAAGCATGCCAGAATTGATCATTATGTGATACCTGCAGCCCTTTTGCCCAGAATGGAGATATGCAGAAAGATCCCTGTGTGCTGCACAGAAGTAATTCTGAAAGTTCGACCAACTCCTTGACATTACCAAAACTCTCAAACCCTCCCCCACACAGACCTCATGGACAAAACTGGTTCTCTTTATCCCCTCTCAGTGTTGGGGATCTTCACCCCCTGATAGTCGCTACCTGCCACCCTAAACTTGGTAGAGGGCAAATAACCAGTATTTGCTCTATTCACCAAATTAGAGAATATACATCCATGAAATAACAACCCAATTCATGTTTCTGTAAAATATACAGAAGCACACCAAGAAGAAAGGAGACATGAAATGAGACAGCTGGAAGGGGCAAAGATCGGGCACAAGAGGTCATCACACAGATGAGAGAAAAGGTCAGAGCCCTCCAATGCAAGGACCCCTATTCAAATGACTATGGTTAAACAAAACTCCAAAAAAGAACTAGTAAGGAAATAAAGTACATAGATTCTAAATATCTCCACACTCTTCTGAGGACACAAACATGTTGATAAATTGTGCAGAAGCACTGCTCATTCTTTCAACCAACAAAGAAGGAAGAGAACACAGACTGCTGAAGAAAACTGGCGAAGCATTGGTACTGTAATTCAACCAGAGACATGCCTGCCACACAATTAGATAAAGTCCAGATTTTGAGGCAGTTCCTCATTTTTCCTAGAGAACTTAAAATTATATATAAAAATGAAGCAATAACTTCCTCAGAAATATTATTAATTTTTTTACTTTTGACTTCAGGGAAAATAAGCTGAATACCACATTTCTAATGGAATTAAATTAATGATCTTTAGGGGGCTTATTTTTTTATGCTGGTGAATCCAAGCACTTAGGGTCTCTGGGGAAAATATTTCAACAATGGTATTGTAGCAGTGAGCATACATGCTAAGGTACTTTCTCCTGAGTGTGACCTCAGGCCAGGGCATCAGTGTCTCAAAGGCATTGTGTGCCTCAGTCTAGGGGTCCTGGCAGTAGGAGGGGCTAGGTTTCAATATTCTCATTAATTCTAAGATCTCCAGGAACAGAACTTCGATACCCTGCTGGTGAAGTGAACAGGGATGATACATCATTCTTTCCTCTGTCTTGAAAGGAGCGACGAGATAAAACATTTCAGATAGTCGAGGGACACAGAAGCAATAGACCATTCTAAATCCCATGGGCCAGGTTTCCGCCATTTCTGTGACAACTAAGGTCATTTCAAGGAGGTGAAACACACACAGAGATACACATATAAACAGTAACTTACCAAATGGATGTAATTTCTTCTGGCCTGTGCACAAAAGAGAGCAGGAATATTTTTGCTTTCTGGCCCAAATTAAAAAGGGGGACAAACCCACCCACTTATAGATCCCCATCTCTATAAGCACTTAGCTTCTGATGTTGTAAATAGCCATCCTTACCCATCTCACATGCTATATGTAAAGGTTGCAGGATTAGGAAAACACTAACTGGAGAGAATGACACGGCAGGGTCTGCCAGAGGGAGACAAAAACCTTTGTGTAAGCTGAGCTGAGAAGCTAGATCAGGAGCACATCTATAGGTTCTGCCCGCAAAGAGGAAAATTTCCCCAACATACAGCACAGCATATGCCCACATTTCCTCTGTCCCTTGACCTGTGTGAACCCTGCAGGGCACATGCCAGGCTCATGTGCCAGAGAAGGGCACAGTTAGAATCAGAAAGTAGGTGTGCATAAGGGAGTCACAGTGCTGAGACCTCACCCTCAGTGTCACTGTGACAGGAGCAGCCTGGCTTCCCCTTCTTTTTACTGCTTCATATCAGTCCCATGGAGGACGTTTGGGGAGGTTCCTGCCCTGTGGCCCTGCACCTGTCTCCCTCTGTCCTGATGAAAAACAATGAGGAAAAATATGTTTTTCCCATTGCCTTTTTTATTTCATCATAGTCTGTGACTCTCAAACTTCAGGCTTGGGGGTGGATTGAGGTGTGGGAGAGACAAGTGGATCCTACACTGAGAGCTCTGCCATCCTGTGTCCATGGCTGATGTCCCTCCAGGGAGCTCACGACTGTCATGCCACTGCTGCTTTGATAGATTTGACAGATTTGGAATCAACATACAACATGTTAGCATCATTTCAACTGATTCTTTAGCATGATGGGAAATGTCAATTATCAATTATTGATCATGGCATTTATGATAAGAAGCCGTGTTCTTTATCCCAAATACAGTTTTATTTCTTTCAAACTTATTACATCAACAGCCTAATATTACACTGTAAAGTACTGGGAAAATATGAAATACTGATCTATCATATGGAATGAAATATTACATATCTGAAGGATATGAATGAAGTAAAGGAGAGAAAAATATATAGAAAAAGATGGATTCTTTCCCAAGATTCACACAAATTACAAAGCTTTACATACATTGACCAAGAAAAAAAAAAGAAAATTCAATTACTCAAAATAATAAATGAATTTGTGTCCATTACTAGTGAATGTATAGAAATAAAAAGGATCCACAGAGAATATATGTACAATTGTGTATCAATAGATAATCTAAAAAATGAACAAATTCCAGGGAATTCTCACACCAAAACTGATTCAAGAAGAAATAGAATGTGATCCCTATCAAATTACCAATGGCATGTTTCACAGAACTAGAACAAAAAATGTCACAATTCATATGGAAACACAAAAGACCCTGAATAGCCAAAGCAGTCTTGAGAAAGAAGAATGGAGCTGGAGGAATCAACCTTCCTGAATTCAGATTATACTACAAAGCTACAGTCATCAAGACAGTATGGTACTGGCACAAAAACAGAAATATAGACCCATGGAACAAGATAGAAAGCCCAGAAATAAACCCACGCACCAGTGGATACCTTATTGTTGACAAGGGAGGCAAGAATATACAATGGGGCAAAGACAGCATCTTCAATAAATGGTGCTGGGGAAACTGGACAGCTACAGTAAAAGAATGAAATTAGAACACTTCCTAACACCAGACACAAAGATAAACTCAAAATGTATTAAAGACCTAAATGTAAGACCAGAAACTATAAAACTCTTAGAAGAAAACATAGGCAGAACACTTGATGACATAAATAAAAGCAAGATCCTCTATGACCCACCTCCTAGAAGAACAGAAATAAAAACAAAAGCAAACAAGTGGGACCTGATTAAACTTAAAAGCTTTTGCACAGCAAAGGAAACTATAAGCAAGGTGAAAAGACAACCCTCAGAATGGGAGAAAATAATAGCAAATGAAACAACTGACAAAGGATTAATTTCCAAAATATACAAGCAGCTCATACAACTCAATGCCAGAAAAGCAAACAACCCAATCAAAAAGTGGGGAAAAGACCTAAACATACATTTCTCCAAAGAAGACACACAGATGGCTAACAAACACATGAAAAGACACTCAACATCGCTCATTACTAGAGAAATGCAAATCAAAACTACAATGAGATATCACCTCACACTGGTCAGAATGGCCATCATTAAAAAGTCTACAAACAATAAATGCTGGAGAGGGTGTGGAGAAACGGGAACAGTCTTGCACTGTTGGGGGAATGTAAGTTGATACAGCCACTATGGAAGACAGTGTGGAGATTCCTTAAAAAACTAGGAATGAAACCACCATATGACCCAGCAATCCCACTCCTAGGCATATACCCTGAGGAAACCAAAATTGAAAAAGACACATGTATCCCATTGTTCATTGCAGCACTATTTACAATAGCTAGAACATGGAAGCAACCTAGATGTCCATCAACAGATGAATGGATAAAGAAGTTGTGGTACATGTACACAACAGAATATTGCTCAGCCATAAAAAGGAATGTATTTAAGTCAGTTCTAATGAGGTGGATAAACCTAGAACCTGTTATACAGAGTAAAGTGAGTCAGAAAAAGAAAGATAAATATTGTACTCTAATGCACATATATGGAATCTAGAAAAATGGTACTGAAAAACTTATTTACAGAGCAGCAATGGAGAAAGAGACATAGAGAACAGACTTATGGACCTGGGGAGAGGGGAGGAGAGGGTGAGATGTATGGAAAGAGTAACACAGAAACCTACATTACCATATGTAAAATAGATAGCCAACGGGAATTTGCTGTATGGCTCAGGAAATTCAAACAGGGGCTCTGTATCAACCTAGAGGTGTGGGATGGAGCAGGAGATGGGAGGGAGGTTCGAAAGGGAGGGGATATATGTATACCTATGGCTGACTCATTTTGAGGTTTGACAGAAAACAACAAAATTCTGTAAAGCAATTATCCTTCAATAAAAAAAAGAAGAAATAGAAATTCTAAATAGATCTGTAACTAGTAAGAAAACTGAATCAGCAATCCAAAAAGTTCAACAAAGAACAGCTTTGGACCAAATGGTTTCACTTTTGAATTCTACCAAACATAAAAAATTAATAAGTGATAATCATTCTCAATGCTTCCAAAAACTTGAAGCAGGGAACACTTTCTAACTCATTCCATGAGGTCAGTATTACCATTCAAACAAAGCCAGAGAAAGACAATACAAGAAAAACAAAGAAAGCTATAGATGAGTATACTCATGAATACTAATAGAAATATCTCCAAAAAACACCTTCAACATATACTAGCAAACTGAATTTAGTGACACATTAAATAGACTTTGAACAATAAACAAATGAGATTTTCCTGGAATCAAAAAATCTCCAAGTATGAAAACAGATTTATGAAATACATAATAAGAAACTATTAATGCCCTTTTAAAACAAAAACACTCAAAAGAGGAAAGAGGACATTTCAATATAGTAAGAGCCAGAGATGAATAACCCACAGCTGTCATTTTAGTCAATAAGAAAAGTCTGAAATCATTTTCTATAAGACTATGAACAAAACAAAGATGCCAACTTTGGCCATTTAGGTCAACATAACATAATGTCCTTGCTAAAACAAATAGTCAAGGAAAAGATAAGAAAAGGCACGTACATTCGAAATAGAGGAAGTAAAATGATCCCTGTACACAGATGAAACAGTTTAATATGTAGTGACACTTAGCTTAATGCAGACACAGACACACAGACGTGCACACACACACACACACAGTTAGACCAAAAAAATAAATGCAGTAAAGTTGCAGGATAAAAAAATCAACACAGAGAAGTTATCGGTTACTGTGCTTATATATGCTAACAATGAACAACTGAAAAAGGAATAAAACGCTTAGCAATAAACTTAAGCAGTGAGGCAAAAGGTTGTATTCCCAAAGCTATGAACTATTGCTGAAATAAATTTAAGGAGACACAAATACATAGAAAGAAATCCCATGTCATTGACTGGAAGACTTAATACATTAAAACATCAATACTATACAAAGTGAACTATAGACTCAATGCAATCTTTATTGAACTTCAAAAGATATTTTTGTGGAAATAGAAAAATTTATCCTATAATTTATTTCAAAAGTGCAGGTACTCTGCATACATCAAAGAATCTTGAAAAGGCAGGTCAGAGTTGGAGGTATTAAACCTCATAATCAGAAAATATCCTAAAAGGCTACTCCAAAGTAATTAACACACTGTGGTACTGGAATAAATGTTCAGTCACCAAGTCATGTCTGACTCTTCCTGACCCCATGGACTGCAACATGCCAGGCTTCTCTGTCCCTCACCATCTCCTGGAATTTGCCCAAGTTCACATCCATTGAATTGGTGATGCCATCCAACCATCTCATCCTTTGTCAACCTCTTCTCTTTCTGCTTTCAATCTTTGCCAGCATCAGGATCTTTTCCAATGAGTCAGTTGTTGGCATCAAGTGGCCAAAGTATTGGAGCTTCAGCTTCAGCATCAGTCCTTCCAATGAATATTCAGGACTGATTTCCTTTAGGATGGACTGGTTGGATCTCCTTGTAGTCCAAGGGACTCTCAAGAGTCTTCTCCAACACCACAGTTCAAAAGCATCAGTTCTTCAATGCTTGGCCTTCTTTACTGTCCATTCTCACATCCATACATGATTACTGGAAAGACCACAGCCTTGACTATTGGGACCTTTGTCAGCAAAGTGATGTCTTTGCTTTTTAACACGCTGTCTAGGCTTGTCAAAGCTTTCCTGCCAAGAAGCAATTGTCTTCTAATTTCATGGCTGCAGTCACCGTGCTTTTAGAACCTAAGAAGAGGAAATCTGTCACTGCTTCCACCGTTCCCCTTCTATTTGCCATGAAGTGACGGAACTGGATACCATGATCTTAGATTTTTGAATATTGCATTTTAACCGGCTTTTTCATGCTCCTACTTCACCCTCATCAAGAGACTCTTCAGTTCCTCTTTGCATTCTACCGTTAGAGTGGTATCATCCGCATATCTGGGGTTGTTGATATTTCTCCCAGCAATCTTGATTCCAGCATGACGTGTGCTCTACAACATGCTCAGAATAAAAATCTGTGAGGAAAGTAATTTAAAGCCCTGGTCAATGTCATACACAGTTTTGTGGGGGATACTGATCAGGTAGGATATGTTTTAAGTATTTTTCTATTATTGACATTAGTCTGTTGTGCCAAATCAAAATAATAACAGACATTCTGAAACAGGTGGGTTATTAGTGTCTGAAGATTTATTAGAAATTAAAGGGTGCCTTACGGGAAAGTCAATGAGTCCCGCATCTAAAGCAGCTCCTGTTTTTTTTTCTTTTGCACTCTTTTCATTAAGGGACATTGCCTATGTTTTTATGTGTGTGTGTGTGTTAGTCGCTCAGTTGTGTCTGACTCTTTGCAACCCCATGGACTGTAGCCTGCAAGATTTTTCCGTCCATAGAATTCTCCAGGCAAGAATGCTGGAGTAGGTTGCCATTTCCTTCTCCAGAGGATCTTCTCGACCCAGGGATCGAACTTGGGTGTCCTGCATTGCAGGTGGATTTTTTACTGTCTGAGCCACCAGGGAAGCCCACTTTAGGTAGTGCTGAAAAAAGTAGATGGTGTTAGTTGCTCAGTCATGTCAAACTCTTTGTGACCCCCTGGATTGTAGCTCACCAGGCTCCTCTGTCCACGGAATTCTCCAAGCAAGAATATTGGAGTGGGTTGCCATTCCCTTCTCCAGGGGAATCTCCCTGACCCAGGGATTGAACCTGCATCTCCTGCATTGCAAGCAGATTCTTTACCATCTGAGCCACCTCAGAAGCTCCTTAGGTAGTGTAGGAATATCAAGTCTTGTTTTAATCACATAAATATAAGCAACTATCCTCCCAAAAAAAGCAAACATGTAACTTAAAAAAAAAAAAAAAAAAAACGATTAATGAGACACAAGCTTTTGGTGTTTTTTTTTTCTGGCACATGCCATTCTAACTTACAACCATGAACTAGGAGAAACCCTAAGGCTCTGGTTACTGTAATAACAGTAGGGCATGAAGAATTCCTGCCTCCTTGTGGCCATTTCCCACAACAGCAAATGTAAAGATATTGCTTATGTTGCAGTGAAGTAAGTTTCCTTTTTCTCTTTTGCCTTTTGAGTCCTCCTCTACGTTATCTGTTCCTGATCTACAGTCTGAATTGATAACTAAGTGTCCTCCTTTTCAGAAGACTAACCTATTGACTGTTTTGAAACAATGCAAAAAGAACAAAGAATGCAGAATCCTTACACCTTTGTGGAAATAAAAAAATTTTGGAGGAAATAGCAAGATGGCTTTAATCCTCAAGCTGGCAGAGTAGAGAACACAGTAGGCTCATGCCTCAGGAACAGTGTCTTCCCCTCCCATGGGGAATTAAGGAGATCATATAGTTAGGGCTCATAGTCAGAGGTTGGAGATAAAAAGCAAAAGTATACATATTCTGCATTCTTTCTTTTTGCATTGTTTCAAAACAGTCAATATGCTGGCTTCAGGTAGCTGGGTAACTTAGGTCTGGCAATCTGTCTCAGTAGTTGGGTCTATTGTCTTTTGTGGATTGCACTTCGACTTTCTGTAATGCAAAAAGAGGGAAAAACTACAAGGGGGTGGTGTGCAGAGAGAGGGCTGTAAAGTTAAGCATCAGGATGTGACTAACATAAAAGATAATAGACGCAGAGTGTGGCTCACGCAGAGTTAGAAGGTAATAGGTGTGGGATATCCCTGGAGAAAGGGATGGCAACCCACTCCAGTATTCTTGCCTGGGAAGTCCTATTGACAGATAAGCCTGGCGGGCTACAGTCCATGAGGTCATAGAAAGTCGGACACGGCTGAGCAACTAAACAACAACAACAGCCTAAATTCCAATGAAATTTTTCACAGAAACAGAACAATCTAAAGACGTGTGAGGAACCACAAAGAACCCAGAATAGCCAAAGCAAATCTGAGAAAGGAAAACAGGCTGGAAGCATCTCACTCCTGAATTGCATATTACATTATGAAACTACCATAAAGAAGTGTGGAATTGGCACAAAAACAGGTACAAAGACCAGAGGACCAGGCTAGAGAACCCAGAAAAGTCCTAAGGGCACGTACTCAGTTAATTCACAAGAATTAAGAAGTCAAGAACATACACCAGGGAAAGGACAGTTCCCTCAATAAATGGTGCTGGGAAAACTGGACACCACATGCCAAAGAGCAGCACTGAACTCTGTCCACACCACACACAAAAAACTGGCTACACATCGAATTCTCCACACCAAGTCACTCCTCCCCTGGTCCTCTGAAGACAGATACTCCTCAGCAGTCAACCACGCACAGGCACCATCTCCCCACTTTTCCTCAATTTTCTTCACTTTTCCTTCAGCAGCACCACCTCCAGGAAGGCCCTGAGGAGACCCAACTTCTGTAAGAGTGAACGGAACCCCACAAAGTCCCAAAGCTGAAGCCCTGGCGGGTCCTGAGGACACGGCTCCTGTTAGAGTGGTCTTGACCCACACACTACCGCCCCCGTGTTCAGAGGCCAAAGAGTCAGAACAGGTTCTGAGGAGATGGGGCTCCCGTCAGCTGTGCTGGCAGCCAAGTCCTCAGGCAGAATGCACATCCCCAGGGTGGCTCAGAGAGGCGGGCTCACGTTCCCTTCCAGCCAATGGGAGAGCGCAGAACAAACCACCCTCACCTGTTCAGCGGAGACCCCGCTTTCTGAGGGCAGTTTCACTGCCTCCATTAAACTGGGGAAAATCATATTGAAACAGAACCAAATAACCCATGACTTTTCCAAAATTGTTACAGAACAATTAACTGAAAACCATATGGAATGAAATGACTATAAATACAAACTTTAAAATGCAAAACTATCAAAATTACTGAAAAACATAGAAGAAAATCTATATGACCTTGGCTTTGGTCTGCAGATCATGAGCTTTGAGTTTAGCCCACAAACAGCAAATGCACGAAAGAAAAATTATTGTGGACTTCATAAAGTTAAAGATTTCTACTGTGGAATACCTTATCCAGAAAGTCAAAACACAACCCACGAACTGGGAGAAAAATATTTGTAAACTACATACTTAATAAAGGATCTGGACTCAAAATAGACAAAGACCTCTAAGAAAACCCATTAAAAAAATGGGTAAGAATGTGAATAGACAGCTGGCCAAAAAAGATATACAGATAGTAAATATTGCACAAGAATTAGATAAAAACATCATACTACTAGGGAATAGCAAGTTAAAATCAGAGATATCACACCACACCTATTAGGACAGCTAAATTGCATACATATGACCATATCAACGCTGGAGGGTGAGGAACAAGAACTCTCCTTCACTGCTGGTGGGATATACATACAGCCACTTTATAACACAGTTGGGCAGTGTGTTCCAAAGCTAAACAGCGAGATCCAACAATCATGCTTTCAGTATTGAGTCAACTGCTTTGAAAATTTATCCCAAATTCAAACAAGGATGCAATTATGCACTGCAGCACTGTTCATAATAGCTAAAATTTGAAGGAAAAAAAACAGGATATCCTTCAACAGATTCATGCATAAGCAAGGTGGGGTATATCCATGTCAAGGTGAGTAGAATATGCCACCCCAAAATATGCCTCTCTGGCATAAGGATTATTTCAGTCTAATTAAAAAAAAAAAAAAATTACAGGACTCAGAAAACTAAGTAGCGATTGCCCTTTTGTGAAAGAAATTTTCAAAAGAGAAATCTCCATATTTAAGGGCTGTCCCTCTTTGCACCAGAAATAGGATAATTAAAACTCAAGTATCTTATCAATGGAGAAGTCCAGACTTAAATCTGCAACAATCATATGCTTCTTTACTGTATTTTGCATGATAATGTGTCATAACGGGCTTTCCCCCTTCCCCAAGGTCTTTCTTTTATTTTTATCTGAAGATGGTATTTGAAGTGATGGCTTTGGACATTTCAGGGAGTGACTCAGGTTTCCTGGGTAGCTCCCCTATATACAGGAGGTATCAGTCAGTCAGTCAGTTCAGTCACTCAGTCATGTCCGACTCTGTGACCCCATGGACTGCAGCACGCCAGGCCTCCCTATCCATCACCAACTTGCAGAGTTTACTCAAATTCATGTCCATTGAGTCAGTGATGCCATCCAACCATCTCATCCTCTGTCATCCCCTTCTCCTCCCACCTTCAATCTTTCCCAGCATCAGGGTCTTTTCAAATGAGTCAGTTCTTTGCCTCAGGTGGCCAAAGTATTGGAGTTTCAGCTTCCCTTCCAATGAACATTCAGGACTGATTTCCTTTAGGATTGACTGGTTTGATCTCCTTGCATTCCAAAGGACTCTCAAGAGTCTTCTCCAACACCACAGTTCGAAAGCATCAATTCTTCAGGCCTCAGCTTTCTTTATAGTCCAACTCTCACATCCATACATGACTACTGGAAAAACCATAGCTTTGACTAGATGGACCTTTGCCATTAAACTGATGTCTCTGCTTTTTAACATGCTGTCTAGTTTGGTCATAACTTTTCTTCCAAGGAGCAAGCGTCTTTTAACTTCATGGCTGCAGTCACCATCTGCAGTGATTTTGGAGCTATTAGACTTCTGTTTTTCTCCTGGAGGTGTCTCAAACTCTGACACCATGCTTTTATAAAAGAACGAGAGAATGAAGCTGGGCTCCTGAAGGCCACTCCTTCTGGTCTAAGTTGCTTCTATCAGTGTTGCAGTGAAAAGGAAAAAAGAGGAATGATTTTCTTTTCTTTCCTGAGAACAAAGAAGATAAAGAGAACAGTGAGCAGACCTGATCCCTCCAAACTTTTACTTCACTGTTTCTAATCTCTAGTCTGTAACTAAGCCTGCTTTTCTGCTCTCTAACTCTGCATAGGCTACATTTTGCATCGATTATCCTTTAACTCCATTCTACTTACATCTTGGTGCTTACTTTTACTGCAGAACACCCCTTGCAGTTTTCTTTCTTTTTGCATTTCAGAAAGAAGGCTGCAGTGCGATAAACCAGAGACAACCAGACCTAATTATTGAGCTACCTGATATTAGCTCTGACTTTTGTGGGTTTCTGAAGTTGTTTTTATTTATTTATTATCTATTTTTGGCTGAACTAGGCCTTCCTTGCTGTGTGGACTTTTCTTTAGTTGAGGAGAGCAGGTGCTTCTCCTCATCACAGTGTGAGGGCTTCTCATTCAACTATTGAACCCGGGAGCCACAACTGCTGTGCCCACATGCCGCAGCTACAGAAGCCCACAAGCCCTGGAGCCTGTGCTCCACCACAAAAGAAGCAACACAATGAGAAGCCCTCGCACCACAACAAAGAGTAGCCCCCGCTTGCTGCAACTAGAGAAAACCCATGCACAGCAACAAAGACGCAGCACAGCCAAAAATATAAATAAAATAAACAAAATCAACATTTTAAAAACTTAAAGTAAAACAGATAATCAACAAGAACCTACTGTATAGCATAGACAACTACACTCAATATTTTGTAATAACCTATAAGGGGGAAAGAATATGAAGAAAAATAGATATCTATATCAAGATTAGGTCAGCTGGAATGTAAGGGTTGCTGATGGTGACTGGTTCTGACTCAAGGCTTCAATCAACTGAAGCTTGGGCTCTGTCACTGGCCCAAGGCCATTCATGAACATGCCTGTAAACTGAAAGTGTTAGTCATTCAATCGTGTCAGAACCTTTGTGACCCCATGGACCACCAAGTTCCTCTGTCCATGGGATTCTCCAGGCAAGAATACTGGAGTGGGTAGCCACATCCTCCTCCAGCAGATCTTCCCAAACCAGGGATCAAACCCAGGTGTCCTGCACTGCAGGCGGATTCTTTACCGTCTTAGCCACCACAGAAGCCTAAATATGCCTGTTCCCATAGATTAAAGCTTCCCCAACTTTGCAGTTTGGAGAGACACTGCTCTGGAAAGTTCCCTGGTGTTCTCCATACTTCTGCAAGTAATACACCTTTCCTTCCCACGAGCTTTGGTTGGGTTGTACCTTCTGGCTCAAGACCCACCCAGAGGCAAACCCACTTTTCTGGTAACATCTCTCCATCCAGACTCCCAACCAGCACTCTTGGCCCCACTTGATAATAATTTCTACAGTCAGTCGTCTTGCTTCCAATACATGAAAATAATGTTATTTTTCTATGAGTAAAGCTAGGTAAGCACCAGAAAGTATCCCTATTTTATCTTGTGAAGCCAGTAGGTGTCAAGCAAACTCACCTCTGTGGATCCATTGTCCTCCCACTGGATGCCTCCTTTCATGGAAAACACTTGCAGGGCTTTGGGGTTTTATTTATATCCCATTTCTGAAGTCTTTTAATACCTACATTAAACATACAGATTACTCATCAGTGCCAACTTCTGCTTTGAGGTTAAAAACCCTCCAAATTTTTTCTAATATTCTTATTATTCCATTCGTTGCGTTTAAATCTTTGACCATATGTTGTTCCTCTTGTGTCTCATCAGAATTTAGTTAATTACGCAATTTTCCCCTGAGAAAAGCAGTACTAATCATACACAGTTCTTAGAGCCAAAACTGGATTTTACAAGGTAGGGCACAGGTGAGCCTACGAGAACGCTCAGGAGCACTACTACAGTCTGGTAAGATTCTAGCTCGGGGCACTGGAAGAAAACATCCAGCCTAAGGTCGCACCGCCCACTTGAGGCTCCAGGACTAAAACGCGATGCCTAAAGGCGGGTGGAGAAAACTAGCGATGAAAACTGCCGAAATGCGCCTGCGCACTGGAGGCCTCTTGACAGACACGCTGGGGACCCAGAGCAGCCAATCCCCGAGCGGTGGGGCGGGACCTTCTGCGCGCCCAGCACCCTCCCGGAGCCTACTGAAGGGACCGCCTCGATCGCTCCGCAGGTTGGTGGCTGGTGCCTGACAGGGCTGTACGAGCCGGTTCCTCGCCCTTCCCTTCGCCTCAGCCAGGGAGGACTGGAAGCCTCCCAGTTCCGAGCGAGCGCCGGGCCGAGGTGGGCAGCGCCGGAGGACAGCGGGGAAACTGACGGGAACGCTCCGTGCGAAACCCTCGTAAACCCTTAGCCTTGAACTCTTCAAATTCCAGGCTGAGAGGCCCCTAATCCCGTCAGCCTTGAGGAACCCGGGTTCTAACCTGAAGGGAGCTTGCGTCTTCTCAGCTTCAGGGACTACAAGTCCCTTCACTCTCAGAAACACCGAATCCTGTAGTGCTGAGACCCCTCCCCCCCCAAATACCTAGAGGAATCCCAATTCCCCTCAGCCTGAGGAACCCTAAAAATAGCACCCGCAGAGAGACCAAATTTCCCCAGCTCAGAGACCCTGAATACCTCAATCCCTTTATCCTCAAGACTCCCAACTGTCCTGCATGTCGGAGACCTACAGCGTCTTAATGAGAGACCCCAGAGCTCCTTAGCTTGAGAGAACCCTGATTTCCTTTTCCTCAAAGATCCCAAGTTCTCTCAACCTGCTCATTCTATATCAGCGAAAAGACCCCCAATCCCCTCCGTCTGAGGAACCCCAGTTCCCTCAGCCCGTTGTGACCCGGATCTCACCAAGTTGAGCAACTTGTCCCTTTTAAGTAGAACCCACGTTATGTCCAAATTTTCCCAGAGTCCCCAGGCAGAGAGCCCCAAAACCCTTCTTGGTGAAGTATTCCCTCTCCCACACTGGAGCAGATCCCTGGTTTCAGCCTGATCCCAGTCCAGCAGTTCGGGGCTTCCAGGTCTCCTCAGGATTCCCTCCATCAGGCACAGACACGTCCTTCTGGGTGCCTTTCCTCAGAGAGGCCAAGTTGTAGGGGAAGCAAAGAAACCAAATCTAGTTCACATTAGGCTGCTCTGTCATGGCCAATCAGGATCAGTCCATCCCACCAACCCCGCACATTCCTGCCCTGGACAGTCCACCCAAGGCAAACACACCTGGATCTAGACAGTGGTCTGGGCTATCTCAGTATCTTCTTCCACAGGCACCTCGGCCTTGAGGCAGTCCCAGGGCCGTGAGCTCCAACAGGTCCCTGGCGGAGAGGACTGAGGGAGAGGCAGGGAGAACAGAGTGGAAGCCCACGATGAGAGGTGGAGGGGGCTCTAAGCCAGCTCTATAGGAAGGACACGGAGCTGGTCCCTGAAGGACCACAGACTGCTTGCCTGTACCACTGAGTGGACTTCTCTGTCAATGTACACAGTAAAGGAGTGCCTGGTCCTGTCTGAGATAGTGGGGTATAGTGGGGTGGAACAGGACATTAGCATCGTGGACTGCTCTGTGTCCAGGGAGAGTTAGGAAAATGCTCAGTTAAGCAAGACAGTTTGCTCAGTTAAGCAGGACACAGCCAGGAAAGAAAGTTTTCATGCCTGTCTCACAGAGACCACCGAGTAGCTTCAGGCTACTCCCTGCACACAAGGTGGAGAAGGCCCAGCTCTAAGGTTTGACTTATATTAGTAAGTCACTGATTAAATCTATTATTTTCTTTAGGCCAAAGATGCTTTCAAAGACATTTCCATATACTTCTCCAAGGAAGAATGGGCAGAGATGGGATAATAGAAAAAAATCTGATGTAGGAATGTGAAAAGAAACTATGAAGCCCTGATTACTATAGGTAACAGGAAATGCTGGGTGTCTGTGAGCCTAGGAAACATGAAACAGGTCTTCAGCCTCAGTGTTAACTTGGCCTTCTCTTAGGTGGCTTCATCTACTCACAGTTCCCTTTTGTGTGGAGACTAACCTGGAGGAAATTTTTATTTTGTATCAATGTAGTGCTGGCCCTGGCAGTGCAGAGCTCACCTCTTCCTTTGTTCTAGATTTTCCCAGCCCATCCTACTAATTGCCCTAACTTTGTAACACTTTCCATTGCCTCTATGCTTTATTCCTCTTTCTTAGAGCAAAAATTTTGCTTCTTTCTAAGCCTCAGAGTCCCACAACCAGCTTTCATGCGTCACCGCAGACAGGTCATCAAACCCCAAGTAGATGACATTGAAGATTCTGATGAAGAATGGACACCAAGGCAGCAAGGTGAAGGGCCAGGAGGATTTAGAGGTGTCTTCCAGAAACCAACCTGGGTTTAGGTCTCAGCTGCATCTCAGGCTTTAGCAAAGAAAACATAAGATTCACCAAACTAGCAAGATGCAAAGCACTATATTATACAGTACGAGACTATCCATATGAAGTTTTTAAATATGTAATATAATTAGCCTCCCCTTCTCTGCCATCGTACGTGCAGTTGACTCTGCTCCTCACCAACTCTTCTCACAAGACTTTCAGGATCAAGTGATTCCTGGCCAAGAAACAAAAGCAGAATCGTCCCACTCCCCAATGGATTCTAATGAAAACTGGTAATAAAACAAAAAGAGGACATTGCAGAAGAACCAAAGCAGGTCTATAAGGAAGGAGCCACACATGAGGTGGCACACATATTTATGCTGTCAGGGTCACTTGCATCTTACGATATCACTGTGAAAACATCACTAATGCATCCATTTGTTTTATTGAAAAAATTATTTTTCTCTTTGTGTCAGTGTTTCTGCGCTAGTCCTTTGGCTCAATAATAATGAGATCTTTTGTTGGAAAAATTATATGTATTATTTATGCAGTGAAAAATGGTGAATATTTTAAAATCTAAATGTAAATAAGAAGTACCAAATTCAGCAACAGAGGAGTAAGGGCTGACATGTGACTTCACCGTGTCTTGATTTAGTTTTTTGTTTGTTTTTGTTTTTGTTTTGAATTCTGAACTGGAAATTAAAAGATCTGAAGTGGCAGACTATTGACATAAGCCTGAATGAAGGAAGGTGGATGTATAGGTTTTTCAATATAATTCTCAGTGGTTTTGTGTTTTAAATTTATCATTCTTTTTCTTTTTAAAAATGATTATTTTTGCTAAACATTCTTAATGAAAGGGCAATTAAAGAAACCGTACTTAGACTATAAATTCACCAAAGAACTTTCTAATACTAATCTCATAATAATTTGGTTATTGGAGTAAATCTCTTAGAAGAGGAAATGATTACCATTATGTCGATACGTTATTTATGTATGTATATAAAAACACACCACATGATCTTCTTACCCTGTGGTGAACTTAATTATTTGTCTTGATTCTGGGAAAGTGTTTGAGAGAACTATTTAGTCTCCCTGATCTTTCCCACATTTCACTGACCAAAGACAGCATCAAGTAAATAAAATGAAGTACACTCATTACAAAATAGAAGTGAGCAGCTGACTTCCTCTTCTGCTGCTCAGAGTAGAGTTTAGAAGAGTTTATCTGCCTAGACTGGAGAAAACAATTTAGATTAGTTCTATGATTCTCCATCTATGGATTTCTGTTCTCCTAGATTCTTTTTTATTATTTATTTGTTTTTGGCTGTGCTGGGTCTTCATTGCTGTGCATGGCCTTTCTCTGGTTGTGTTGAGTGGCTTCTCTTGTTGCAGAGTGCACACAGGTTCAGTAGTTGTTACACACAGGCTTAGTTGCCCCACAGCATATGGAATCTTCCTAGACCTGGGACTGAACCTGTGTCCTCTGCATTGGCAGGCAGATTCTCATCCACTGTGCCACTCGGGAAGTCTATATGTTACCTTAGGTTACTAAAACTAGTGTAAGAGAGATGAAAACCAAACATCTGGTAGTCTGCAAAGGTTTTGACATGAAAAGAGATTCTTCATAGGGAACACATATCCCATGGTTCACCATACCTCTACACATCTTTATTTACCCTCTTAACAATTTTTGAGTGTATGGCACACTACTGCTAACTATATACACATTGTTGTACAACAAATCTGTAGAACTTTTTCACCTTGCATGATTGAAACTCTATATCCATTGAGCAACAATTCTCCATTTCTTCCTCCTCATAGCCCTTGGCAACCGCCATTCTATTTTCCATTTCCATGAATTTGATTAATTTATATACCTTGTATAAGTGGAATCATGCAATATTTGTCTTTTATTGATTGGTTCATTTCACTCAGCATAATATCCTCAAGGCGCACCCCTGATGTAGCATATGACAGAATTTCATTCTTTTTTTTTTCATTCTTTTTTAAGGCTCAAAAATATTCCATTGTGTGCATGTGTATATAAAATATATGAGGTATATTTTATATATAATCTTTATCAGTTTATCCACCAATGAAGATTTAGGTTGCTTCTACATCTTGCCAATTGTGAATCATTCTGCAATGACCATAAATGTGCACACATTTATTCAGGATCTTGTTTTCAATTTTTCATGGATATACATGCAGGAATTGGATTGCTAGATCACACAGCAGTCTGTTTCTAATTTTATGAGGAAACTCCATACTGTTTACTATGCAACATTTTACATTTCCAACAATAGTGTGTAAGGGTTCCAATTTCTCCATATCCTTACAACTTGCTATTGTCTCTTTTTTTCATACTGGCCATCAAAAAAGGTATGAAATAATTTCCATTGTGGTTTTAATTTGTATTTCTCTATTGATTAGTAATATTGAGCATCTTTTCATTGGTTTGTTGGCCATTTGTATATCTTCGGAGAAATGTCTATTCAATTCCCTCTCCCACTGTGTTAGTCAGATCAGGCTGCCATAACAAAACAGACTGCAAAAAAAAAAAAAAAACCAGACTGCTTGCTTTAACCACAGAAATTTGTTTTCTTACAATTCTGGAGCGTGGGAATTTGATATTAGGATGTCATCCTGGTCAATTAAATTCTCTTCCTGGCTTATAGGAAGCCTTCATATTGGTATGTGCTTAATCCCTTATCAGATATGTAGAATGGGATAGTTGCTCAAGTGGTAAAGAATCTGCCTGCAATTCTGGAGACCCAGGTTCAATCCCTGGGTTGAGAGGATCCCCTGGAGGAGGAAATGGCAACCCACTCCAGTATTCTGCCTGAAGAATCCCATGAACAGAGGAGCCTGAAAGGCTACAGTCCATGGGGTCGCAAGGAATCAAACACAACTGACCAACTACACTTTCACTTTCTATCAGATATGTATTTTACAAATATTTTCTACCATTCTGTAGGTTACCTTTTCACTCTGTTCACTGTGTCCTTTGCTGCACAGAAGTTTTAAGTTTACTGTAGTCCTGTTTATCTATTTTTACTTTGTTATTAATATTTGTGCACTTGGTATCATATCTAAGAAATCATTGCCAATTCAGTGTTGTGAAGCTTCACCCTTGTTTTCTTCTAAGAGTTTTATCATGTCTTACATTTAGGTCTTTAGTCTATTTTGAGTTGATTTTTCTACATGATGTAAGATCTTCATTGTTTTGCATGTGTATATTTTGTTTCCTCAGCACCATTCGTTACCTGGATTAAGCATTCCCCATTGTCTTGACACCGTTGATGAAGACCATTAGACCATGTATCCAAGAGTTTATTTCTGTTTATTTCTGGATGTCTATTCTGTTCCATTGATTGATATGTCTGTCTTTATGCCAGTGGGCTTCCCCAATGGCTTAGCAGGTAAAGAATCCGCCTGCAGTGCAGGAGACACAAGTTCAACCCGTGGGTCAGGAAGATCCCCTGGAGAAGGAAATGGCAACCCACTCAAGTATTCTTGCCTGAAAAATCCCATGGACAGAGGAGCCTGGCAGGCTACAGCCCAAAGTGTCGCAGAGTCAGACAGGACTGAATAACTAAGCATGCACTTTATTCCAGTACTACATTCTTTGGTTACTGAAATCAGAGGTCTCCAGCTTTGCTCTTCTTTCTAAGATTGTTTTGGTGTCCTCTGAGATTCCATATTAACTGTAGGATGGATTTTTCTATATGTGAAAAAAATCATTTGGGATTTTAATAAGAATTGCATTGAATCTTTAAATTGCTTTGGGTAGTATGAACAGCTTAATAATATTAAGACTCCAAATCCATATACATGGGATGCCTTTCTATTTAATTTTATCAGATTCCTTTTAGCAATGCTTTGTAGTTTTCAGTGTATAAGTCTTTCATCTCCTTAAGTTTACTCCTAATTATTTCATTCTTTTTTTTTTTTTCAGTGGGTTTTGTCATACATTGATATGAATCAGCCATCGAGTTACACGTATTCCCCATCCCGGTCCCCCATCCCACCTCCCTCTCCACCCAATTCCTCTGGGTCTTCCCAGCCCACCAGGCCTGCGCACTTGACTCATGCATCCCACCTGGGCTGGTGGTCTGTTTCACCACAGATAATATACATGCTGTTCTTTCGAAACATCCCACCCTCACCTTCTCCCATAGAGTTCAAAAGTCTGTTCTGTACTTCTGTGTCTCTTCTTCTGCCCTGCATATAGGGCCATCGTTACCATCTTTCTAAATTCCGTATATATGTGTTAGTATACTGTAATGTTCTTTATCTTTCTGGCTTACTTCACTCTGTATAATGGGCTCCAGTTTCATCCATCTCATTAGAACTGATTCAAATGAATTCTTTTTAACGGCTGAGTAATATTCCATGGTGTATATGTACCACAGCTTCCTTATCCATTCGTCTGCTGATGGGCATCTAGGTTGCTTCCATGTCCCGGCTATTATAAACAGTGCTGCGATGAACATTGGGGTGCACTTGTCTCTTTCAGATCTGGATTCCTCAGTGTGTATGGAAATAAAAGCAAAAACAAACAAATGGGACCTAATGAAAATTAAAAGCTTTTGCACAACAAAGGAAACTATAAGTAAGGTGAAAAGACAGCCCTCAGATTGGGAGAAAATAATAGCAAATGAGGAAACAGACAAAGGATTAATCTCAAAAATATACAAGCAACTCCTGAAGCTCAATTCCAGAAAAATAAATGACCCAATCAAAAAATGGGCCAAAGAACTAAACAGACATTTCTCCAAAGAAGACATACAGATGGCTAACAAACACATGAAAAGATGCTTAACATCACTCATTATCAGAGAAATGCAAATCAAAACCACAATGAGGTACCATTACACGCCAGTCAGGATGGCTGCTATCCAAAAGTCTACAAGCAATAAATGCTGGGGAGAGTGTGGAGAAAAGGGAACGCTCTTACACTGTTGGTGGGAATGCAAACTAGTACAGCCACTATGGAAAACAGTGTGGAGATTTCTTAAAAAACTGGAAATAGAACTACCATATGACCCAACAGTATTTCATTCTTTTTGATGTTATCATAAATAAGATTGTTGGGATTTCCCTGGTGGGCCAGTGGCTGACTCCACACTCCCAAGGCAGGGAACCTGGGTTCAATCTCTGTTCAGGGAACCAGATCCCATATGCTGCAACTAAAGATCCCACATGCCACAACAAAGACCTGGCACAAATAAATAAATATAAATAACTTTTTTTCAGTTTAAACTTAGCTCTTGACTATAGCTTTAAAAAAAAAAAAAATAAATAGGATTGTTTTCTTTCTTTTTTCTTTTTTTTTTTTCCGAATCATCATTGTTTATGTATGGAAAGATATTTGAATGGTTGGGTTTGTATCCTGCAATTTTCTGTGTAGGTTTTTGTGTGGAATTTTAAAGATTTTCTACATGTAAAATCATGTCCTCTGTGAACAGACACAATTTTACTTCTTTCTCTCCAAGTTGGAAGACTTTTGTTTCCTTTCATAAGCTAATGCTCTGGCTAGGACTTCTAATATTTTATTGAACAGAAGTGTTGATGGAGAAGGAAATGGCAACCCACTCCAGTATTCTTGCCTGGAAAAGTCCATGGACAGAGGAGCCTGGCGGGCTGCAGTCCATGGGGTTACATGACTGGGCATGTGTGCACGAGGGTAGAGGGAGATGGGTCGGTAGCAATAAAGTGGTAGAACTGAAAAAAAAAAAAAAAAAAAAAAAGAAGTGTTGAGAGTGGGCATACTTGCCTTTTTTTCCCGATCGTAGAAGTTTTCAGCTTTTCATTATGAATACGATGTTAGAGGTAGACTTTTCATATATGACCTTTATTATATTGTGGTCACTTCCTTCTATTCCAAGTTTGTTGAGTATCTTTGTCATGAAAGGCTAGTAAATTTGTTAGACATTTTATGAACATCAAATGAAGCACAGTTGAAGTTTTATCTTTTTTGATTTTAAGAAAATTATGTGATGCTCGCAGTGGAAGTATAGGAGTTGATGATACAGAAATCATTTTCCATTCCTCCTTTGGTAATCCTTGTCTTTGTCACACTCTGGCTCAGAATTCTTGTCCTTAATTAGAATGCCCAGAGTTTGGAAATATTTACCAACCGAAACACTGATTCTCATCATTTTTTAGGAAAACCTTCTTGGATGGCCTTTAGAATGGAGCACAGTAAACACCAGAAGGTATTTCCCAAATTCTGTTGACAAGAAAATCCTTCTTATGGATCCAATCACAGGTAAGAATAGGAGAATATGCCAAGATCCTAGAAACTGCTGCTTTCCTTTTCTGAGTCTTTAGCACAAGGTCTGATATCACCACCATTTTTATAGTTAGTAAGAACAGCAACAATAGTAGGTTGTTCTATTGTTACATTATTTTCACAGTATTTCAGACTTTAAGCATTTTACGTGAATAAACTTACTTAAACCTTAAAACAATCCTATAGTACCTACAGGTAGGAACTATGACCATTAGAGATCAAGAAACTGAGGTAAAGAAATGTTTGATTATATGCCTGAGATCACAGTATCACTGGTAGTGCAATCTAATCCAAAGTGCCTTCTCTAAACCCCTTATAAGCCGATTAAAACTTTTGTAGTTCTATAAAGTTTACACTCTCTTATTTATACATCTTTATATCATTCATCTGAGGGATGGTTTCAACCTCAGTTCTTTGGTGCTGTGGTAAAATGAGAGATGTGCTAGGACATCTGACTAAGGGAAGCTTACAGATATATTGGGCAATTTGTAGAGTGGATGGTCCAACATGAAGAAGGAGATAGGATCCCCAGCCTCAGACCTTCCTACTCCAATAAGAGGAATCAGCTTACAACCCTGACAGACCTCAGGTTTGATGACTGAAAATCAACAAATAAGAAAATAACTGAAGGACTTCACATAGGTTACTCCCTTCCTTTTGAGTAGAAACTCATCATCTGGAACTGATTTCAAATGCTCTTTCTTGAAGGAGAACGTAACAACTCCTTCCTCTGAGCTCTGATTAGGCAACTTTAGTGTTTGGAATCATTTGTTTAGCCTGCCCCTGATTCGTGAACTTTGAGAGCCTAACCCATACCGTTAATTTTCAGAAGTCCAGGCCCAGTTCAAAGCCCCTTGGGCCCCCTAAATGTTTTCTGAGTGAGTGACTCCACATTTAAATATTCATCTAGATGTAAGAAGATCAAGGAATGCTGAAGATAGTATAGTGAGCTAGACTGCAAATACAGAAACAGTTGAGGGAGTAAATTGATGGCAGGAATGGACTCTCAAATTCATACTGTATTAAGCTCACACAACAATTTGTTGAAGGTTATTAAATTTCATGTCCACTATAACATTAACAATTAGCATGTATACCAATTTATGGATCAGGAAACTAAGGAGAACCAGCTAGTTGTACAGCCTTGTTCAAGCAGAATTGATGGCACCAGCTACTTTAATTCTGAACACTGTCTCTAGCATGTGGCAACCTGCAATTTTCAGCTCATTTTCTCTATTGTCTTGGTATGTTTCTGCCAATCGTCTTTTCTCTTCCCAAGCTCATTGCTTTGTAACCTCATTCTCCAGATATGTTTTGTCCCCTCTGTACTTTTCCACACTTCCTCATCCATCGAAGGGCCACTATTGAATAGAAAATGCCCCCGGTTTTCTCTATGAGCCCTTAGCCCCTTATTTCCCTGACCTTGTTGATTTTCCAGCTATTCTCCCTGCCTTGCTCTCACTGTCATGGAGAAAATTGAAGTAAAAGAACCTTAAGATATGAGTTCTAGTTTTGATTCACTACCCATTTCGGTCCTTTATTTACACTCCAGTGTTCAGACACACACATATACACACTCACACCAGGTATTTCCAAGAATTGTCAAAGTGTTAACTAAAGTCATACATATAAAAACACTTCATAAAGTCCTAAAGAACTAAAGAAATGCATGTTGTCCTTTACTGTGTGACTCTTATACAGAAGGGAATGTCCAGGGTGCCATTAAGTAAGAATCTATAAAGGAATTGCCAGGAGCTGCAAAATTGCTGACAAGTGGCTCTAAGCAGGCCCAGAAACCAGTGCCCCCTCCCAGAGAAGCAAGTACCTCTGAACAGCACCCCAGACAAAAAGTGGGTAGGAGAAAATAATTTGGGGAGTTTAGTTCCTCTAATTCCTCTAGAAAGGCTGATAATTATGGTGTGGGTATGTGGGGTGGACTTTGGGTAGGCATGGGTTTAAGCTGGACTGATCTGAGACCTGAAGCACTAGGGCCATGGGAAATCTTATACATTTTCTGAGGTCCTGATTGCTCATCTGTAAAGTGAAGATAAGAATACATAACTCATACAGTGTCTGAAAGCATTACATTAAATATAAAAGTGTTGACACAGACAAGTTGTTCAATAAATCCAGTTGTGATAATAGGGACCATGCTTTGTTAGGCCTCTGGGCATAAGTATACATGCCTTCAACATATATTTTCTGAGCAGATGTGTCCGTGAACTATTTTCTAAGTAAAAAGGTCGGGAGGGTAAACCTACTAACAGAAAGTACAGGAAGCTAACACTGAACTGGGCATCTGTGGTCAGTGTGGAGCCTCAGCCTGTCTGAACCAGTAGTTAAAGGGAGATAAAACAAAGTATAGAAAAGGGATTTCCTGGTGGTTAAGTGGTTAAGACTCTGTGTTTCCACTGCAGGAGGCATGGGTTCCATTCTTGGTCAGGGGAATAAGATCCCACATGCCATGTGGCTTGGCCAATTAATAAATAATGTAACACTAAAAAATAAAAATCAGTAAATAAAAATTTTTTTAAATAAATGTAAAAAAACTTTAATAAATTGTATAGATGGATAGGTGGGAGATCTCAGACTTTCTGATAAAATAGCAACTAACTCTTCAGACCCCACCAGCCTTGCTCAGCTTCTCTTCTCCATCTTAGAACCCAGAAGAAAGGAGACCGAAGTGAAGATGTACAGCCTACAAAAAAGAAAGGGCCATGTGTCCCAAGAGGTCACCAACCCCCAGGATGACGACTACCTCTGTGAGTGACCCCGCTGGCCCATTCACAGACAAGGCCTTGGAACAATAATGTCACCTCACCATTTGGTCGCCCAATCATCCCCCTCCTCTATGACACGGGGTGCAGGATCAAGGCCAAATGCCCTGAGCGCCCTTTCTGACGGTCTTTATGACCAGCAACATCATGAGGGGATGCCTCCCCTCATCCCTGTTGCTCTCACCTCCAGACTGTGAGAAGTGTCAGAACTTCATCAACAGCTGTGCTGCATGAGGGCCCCCTACCTTTGTAAAGGACTGTGTAGTGAAGAAGGGGCATGCCAACTGCTCAGCCCTCACTCTGCCCCCTGGGTTAAGTATCAGACCGTCAGGCATCCCTGAGGCTGGGCTTGGAGTGTGGAATGAGGCATCTGATCTGCCGCTGGGCCTGCATTTCGGCCCCTGCGAGGGCCAGATTACAGACGATAAAGAGGCAGCCAATAGCGGATACTCCTGGCTGGTGAGAAACACCCCTCTTCCCCTGTTCTCTGACCTCCAATCGCTATGTGGCAGGGTTGCGGGGTCGGGGGGGGGACCCCATGTCTACATGTGAGGCTGTGGATGGGGATGACACAGTCAGCCCTGTGTCCTGTGTGCACTGTGCATGAACACGGGACTTCTGTCTAAAGATCAGAGGACAGGTGGGAGCAGCACAGTGGTACAGGCACACAGAAGTGGCTCCTCCCGTGTGGGGCCCTTGCCCTGAGTGGACCAATGGACTCAGACATGGAGTGATGATTAAGGAGCTTACCACGTGGTCACGACTGGCAGTTGAATCCATGCAGGCTGAAGAGCACTGATGACAGCAGAGGGATTCTATTACCTCCCACCAAAAAAAAAAAAAAAAAAAAAGAGAGAGAGAGAGAGCTTTTAACTCTTTTTCTGACACTTGGATCACCAAAGGGAGAAACTGCTATGAGTATGTGGATGGAAGGGACACATCTTAGGCCAACTGGATGAGGTGAGTGCAATGAGTCTGCAGGTTCTAGAGGACGCTCCTCCCTCAAGCCCATACCCCTTTCCTTCTCAACCTGCCTCCCTCAATAGCTTTCACATCTTCTTTCCGCTTTTTCCTCCATAACGTGCTCTTTCATTGCAAAAGACATTAGAAAGAAAGAAATAGAAATATAGCATATGCTCTCAAAATATAAATCTCTATGCTGCACAAAACTGGGGTACTTGAAAGCAACTTGAGGAGTCTGGATTCACCAGGGACACTTTAACTCACCTAATTAACACTTACCAAGCACTTTCTATGTTCCAGTTTAAACAGTGGAGCTCATTACTGAAGCAGATCACACAACCCATGTCCTTTTGGAGTACATACTGTAGACAGACATTAAACAATTGATTTTAGGAATATGTAACTTTAATTTTTCAATTTTTGAAGAACTGCACAGTGCCAGGATAACCTACCAAGGGAGATCTTGAGTCTGTGAGGGGAGCAACCTCCCCAGGCTAGGTTCCAGAGAGAAGTGGGCTCTGAGGCCTGGAAAGGAATGCTGGGCAGGATGGCCGTGACCAGGGCCTTTCTCTGAGGGCCTCTCCTTTCATCAGGGGAGACAGAAAGTGGATAAACTATTATTGTTCTGTGTCTCGAGCTAAGTCAGAATACTCTCCAAGTTTCCATGGGGAGGGGGGCTCAAGTGAATGGGGCCCTGAATACACACAGGGAGACTGGAGAAAAGCCTCAGGAGAGAAGGCAGGCTGGGGTGAGTGCTGAGGGGTGCATGCTAGCCTAGAAGCACCAAGTTCTGTGGAATACAAGAAAACTTAATTTAGAGTTTAGAGGAGCTAGAGGTCACCAGTCTTGTGACCAGTCTAGGTGGAGACAAGTCTGGAAAATGGCTGATTAGGTAAGGAGAGAAAAGCATTCCAGCCAGGAAGAGGACCAGAAACAGGACCTGGAGATAGGAATTCACATGGCGTGGTCAAAGGTATGAACAGAAGGTCCCCAGGAGGGGCAGTGGGGGCAGTGATGGCCTTAGAGCCTGAAGGTGAGGAGCTGGTTGTGGGTCTGACATGTGGAAGGAACTCATTATCTGTGGTTTCTTTCCCTTTTCCGACGTCAACCCCAGGTATGTGAACTGTGCCCAGGACAATGAGGAGCAGAATCTGGTGGCCTTCCAGTATCACAGGCAGATCTTCTACCGAACCTGCCGGGTGGTCAGGCCGGGCTGTGAGTTGCTGGTCTGGTACAGCGATGAGTGTGGCCAGGAGCTCGGCATCAAGTGGGGCAGCAGGTGGAAGAGTGAGCTCACGGCCAGGAGAGGTAAGCGCCACCACTCTTCCAGCACCCTACGCCATCCTGGGGAGCTTCCCTGGCCCAGCTCTAAAGCAGAGTACAATCCAGTCTGAAGTCAGTGAAGTCTCAATTAAAATGCCTCAGAAATTGTTTCACTTCATATGACTGTTAGGAAAAACATGTTATATTAAAAATGTTAATTCTAATTTTTAATATTTCATGCAAAAAGTATGTAACATCACATTCTGCTGAAAGGCTTAGAGGCAAAAAGCAAGTTTTCTAGCACCTACCAGCTCTCTCACCTTTAGCTGTTTCTTCCTCATTTCCTCCACATTTCTAAGGACATGTGTACACTGATTTCCATTCAGCCACTGTTTCAGTTCGTTGTCATGTGAGTTCATACTCTGTGCCAGACAGGGCTCCACACACTGAAACGGACAGAACTCCTGCCCTGGGGTAACATGTGCTTAATACCAGACAGGGGCTGGTTCTCTGAGGAAAAACAGTCCAGGAAACGTGCCTCAGATCAGTGTGACCAGAAGAGGGATGTGGCGCAGTGATAGCTTATGGTGAACGGTGTTGGATTCATGATCTCTGAAGAAGAAGGTTTAGCTTTAGGACCAGAGACCAGGCTTGATCACTCAAGAGCTTTTGTGTAGCAGAGTTTTATTAAAGTATGAAAAGGAACAGAAAAAGCTTCTGACATAGACATCAGAAGGGGGATGGAGGGTGCCCCCTTGCTAGTCTTAGCAAAGGAGCTATATACTTTTCAATTGGCTATTAACAATAAATCAAAAGAATGTCTCAAGTCTGTAAAGGTCTTACCAGACCCACACTACCACAATATATATTTTTAAGATAACAGGATTAGAACTAAAAATAGAAAGATCTTACCAGATCCACATGGACATCACCCACATGGACATCGGTCAATACCAAAATCAGATTGATTATATTCTTTGCAACCAAAGATGGAGAAGCTCTATACAGTCAGCACAAACAAGACTGGGAGCTGACTGTGGCTCAGATCATGAACCCCTTATTGCCAAATTCAGACTTAAATTGAAGAAAGTAGGCAAAACCCACTAGACCATTCAGGTGTGACCTAAATCAAATCCCTTACAATTATACAGTGGAAGTGACAAGTAGATTCAAGGGATTAGATCTGATAGAGTATCTGAAGAACTATGGATGGAGGTTTGTGACATTGTAGAGGAGGCAGTGAGCAAAACCATCCCCAAAAAACAGAAATGCAAAAAGGCAAAATGGCTGTCTGAGGAGGCCTTACAAATAGCTATGAAAAGAAAAGAAGCGAAAGGCAAAGGAGAAAAGGAACAATATACCCATTTGAATGCAGAGTTCCAAAGAATAGCAAGGAGAGATAAGAACACTTTCCTCAGTGATCAATGCAAAGAAATAGAGGAAGACAATAGAATGGTAAAGACTAGAGGTCTCTTCAAGAAAATTAAAGCTACCAAAGGAACATTTCATGCAAAGATGAGCACAATAAAGGACAGAAATGGTACAGACTTAACAGAAGCAGAAGATATTAAGAAGAGGTGGAAAGAATACAGAGAAGAACTATACAAAAAAGACCTTCATGACACAGATAATCATGATGGTGTGATCGCTCACCTAGAGCCAGACATCTGGGAATGTGAAGTGGGCCTTAGGAAGCATCACTACGAACAAAGCTAGTGGAGGTGATGGAATTCCAGTTGAGCTATTTCAAATCCTAAAAGATGATGCTGTAAAAGTGCTGCACTCAATATGCCAGCAAATTTGGAAAACACAGCAGTGGCCACAGGACTGAAAAAGGTCAGTTTTCATTCAAATCCCTAAGAAAGGCAATGCCAAAGAATGCTCAAACTACTGCACAGTTGCACTCATCTCACACGCTAGCAAAGTAATGCGCAAAATTCTCCAAGCCAGGCTTCAACAGTACATGAACCATGAACTTCCAGATATTCAGGCTGGATTTAGAAAGGCAGAGGAAACAGAGATCAAACTGCCAACATCTGCTGGATCATCATAAAAGCAAGAGAGCTCCAGAAAAACATCTGCTTTATTTACTATGCCAAAGTCTTTGACTGTGTAGATCATAACAAACTGTGGAAAATTCTGTAAGAGATGAGACTACCAGACCACCTTCCTCCTGAGAAATCTGTATGCAGGTCAAGAAGCAACAGTTAGAATTGGACATGGAACAACAGACTGGTTCCAAATTGAGAAAGGAGTACGTCAAGGCTGTCTATTGTCACCCTGCTTATTTAACTTATATGCAGAGTACATCATGAGAAATGCTGTGGATGAAGCACAAGCTGGAATCAAGATTGCCAGGAGAAATATCAATAACCTCAGATATGCAGGTGACACCACCCTTTATGGCAGAACGTGAAGAAGAACTAAAGAGCTTCTTGATGAAAGTGAAAGAGGAGTGTGAAAAAGTTGGCTTAAAACTCAACATTCAGAAAACTAAGATCATGGCATCTGGTCCATCACTTCATGGCATATAGATGGGGAAACAGTGGAAACAGTGACTGACTTTATTTTGGGGGGGGGCTCCAAAATCACTGCTGATGGTGACTGCAGCCATG
The DNA here is from genome assembly GCF_963930625.1 of Muntiacus reevesi. Taxonomy (NCBI): domain Eukaryota; kingdom Metazoa; phylum Chordata; class Mammalia; order Artiodactyla; family Cervidae; genus Muntiacus; species Muntiacus reevesi. The sequence goes on from NC_089249.1 coordinate 221,107,607, forward strand.
AAATTAAAAGACTCTTGCTCCTTGGAAGAAAAGTTATGACCAACCTAGACAGCATATTAAAAAGTAGAGATATTACTTTGCCAACAAATGTTGTCTATTCAAAACTATGGTGTTTCCCATAGTCATGTATGGATGTGAGAGTTGGACTATAAAGAAAGTTGAGTGCCGAAGAATTGATGCTTTTGAACTGTGATGTTGGAGAAGACTCTTGAGAGTCCCTTGAACTGCAAGGAGATCCAACCAGGCACACTTGACAGGAGACAGATCTTGCACTGTCAACAGTAAGATGATTAGTGGGGCAGGCCTTACCATGACAAACAAGCTACCTAACCAAAAGCCTCCTCTTTCAGCAGAACCAAAGCCCAAGATCCAACTATGGGCCTCCTGCTCTCTGGCCTTCTCCAGTCAGAAATTCCTGAACCAACATGTCAAATGCAATCACCCCACTCAGATCCTCCTGAAAACATCTGCAAGAGATCGCCTCCAACCAGAAGATCCCTGCCCAGGTAACCAAAATCAGCAGCAGCAATATTCTGATCCACACAGCTGGAGTGACAAACCTGAGAGTCGAGAGGCCAAGGAAAAGCCCCAACCTTTGCTGAAAAGCCTAAGGCTGAGGAGGATTTCAAGGGCCTCTTCCTACTCATCCAAAGGACAAATGGGGTGTTCCAGGGTGCACAAGAGAATGAGGGAAGAGACCAGCACAGGCCAGGAAGTGAATCCAGAGGACACAGGCAAATTATTCATGGGGGAAGGAGTTTCAAGAATTATGAGTCAAGTATGGAGACTGGGCAAGGCTCGAAGGATAGATCAAGTCTCATCACACACCAGAGGACACACACAGGGGAGAAACACTGTGTTTGCAGGGAATATGAGTGAAGCTTCAATGAGAAGTCAAGTCTCATTAAGCACCAGAGGACACACATAGGGGAGAAGCCCTATGTCTGCAGGGAGTTTTGGTGAAGCTTTGGTCGGAAGTCAACTCTCATCACACACCAGAGGATACACAAGGGAGAAGCCCTGTGTTTGCAGGGAGTGTGGGCGAAGCTTCAGTAAGAAGTCAACTCTCATCACACATCAAAGGACACACACAGGGCAGAAGCCTTGTTTGCAGGGAGTGTGGGCGAAGCTTCAGTCAGAAGTCACATCTCATCACACACCAGAGGACACACACAGGGGAGAAGCCCTGTGGTTCTAGGGAGAGTGAGTGAATCATTACCAATAAACCATATCTTAGCCACAGGAGGATTACTGTAGTCACCACATACCTTAGCTCTGATGGGGCCTCAGAGGAGGTCTATGACCCATCACACTCCCCAAGAGTGTGATGAGAGACTTCCCTGGTGGTCCAGTGGCTAAGACTCCACACTCCCAATGCAAAGACCCATGTTCAATGGAACTAGGTCCCACATGCTGCAATTAAGACCTAACACAGCCAAATAAATAATTTTTTTTTAAAGAAAGAGTATGATGAGGACAGAACTAATTGATTAAATAGACTTTCCACTTTCATGACATGAGAGTAGGTAAACAGCAGAGGGTTTCTTTAGTATTCTGAAGATGTTCATGCCAGTTCTTTTCATGGTTTTTTTAACTCCTCTTCTAATAAATTTTGTCTCCAAACAAATCTGAAGCCCAGTCTACATACCTCATTCCCCCATTATTACTGAGAGCATTGGGGTCCAGTGGGAGCTGAACCCCCAGGAAGGCATAACTCTGGAGTCAACTCAGACTGGACACTAGGTCACTGGATAGTCAGTTCCTGGGTTCATGAAGAGGAATCCAGGGTTTGAGACAGACTCACCAGGGAAGGGAATTCCCTGATCTCCTGGGAAGTGTGGTCTTTCCTCCTAATAGACCTCCAGTCTTCTTTGGCCTCTCCTGGTTCCCCTCTAGTTTCCTCTGACTTCTGTAGCCTCAAAGGTGAAAGCCACATGGACGTCTGTGTATGCATGCATGCATGTGTGCATACATTTGTGCCTGGCTCAGTCTGGGCCATCTGATCTCCTTCACTCAGTCTTTGCTCCTCCCTCAAGGTCACCACAGCATCTGGACTCCAGATTCAACCACTGTGGGTCAATTCTCAGCCTTGCCCTCACCAGCTGTGTGACCTGGGGCAAGGTGCTCAACCTCTCTGTGCCTCTGTTCTAATCTGTGATACAGGATGGGAGCACCAGTGTTTTGGTCTGATGCATAAGTACAGGCAGAATCTGGCTGAGAATGCAAGCCCTGCTTTTGCTGTTCTTTGTTATATCCTGCATGTCCTTCAGCGTCCACATCTTCCAGGTCTTCAGAGTTAGACAAGGAAGGGCCGTTCAGGCATTCAGCTGTCCTGATGAGGAGATGTAAGGTCAGGGACACTAAGGGAGGGTGACCTCCCTTCCCACCACTGCCGTTCCCACTGATCCGGGCAGTCCCAGAGCCCCTCCACACAGGCAGGCAGTGCTGACAATCGCCCACCCTGCCAGGAACAGAGCCTGGAGCCACATGTGCAGGAAGCGGATAAGCCAAGTGTCTCAGAACCTTCCTGCCCACCCCCCATCCCACCCTCCACATGGAGTGTCCTTGAAGCCCACACAGTAGCTTCTCTAATGCACGGGCCTTGTACCTGAGCCCAGGTGCTTAAGTCAATGCCCTCGCCCCCTTGAAATTCTTAACTATGGAATATTTCATCCTTACACTTAACTTTTATGAGTGAAGTCTAATGGACCACATGGTGCGCTAAGAACAGAGCAGAAGCACACAGCATAGGCCTCAGGGCCCCAGCAGTGGAGCCGAGCAGGCTGCACATGGGGACGAGGTGGACACAAAGTGTCCCCCAGATGAGTGAGGGTGGTGACCGTGCCAGGAAGCCACACTTGCTTAGACCCAGAGCTGAGTTCCAACACAGAGAGGAGGCAACGGTGTTTCTTAGAGCTGACCACACCCTCCCCTTTGTGAACGACCTCTGCTCTTGTCCTGATCCTTCCAGGATGTGTTCAGGAGGCTGAAATCTGCCTGGCCACCAGAAGACACCAAGGAGAGTGTGGGCCATTGCAAGGGGAGGCAAACCCCAGGACTGGGGGCAACCAGCTCACAGTCCCTTCCCTGTGCCAGGCTTGTGAAGCATCTCTACATCAATCTGTCAATAATAACCACCCACTATTCTCATTTCTTTCATGCTTTCTTAAAGGAATATGTTTGTCTGTGGCTTTGTTTCCCTACAGGAAGGAAAGCAACACAAACTCTCCATCTTCTGTGGCTTTTGGCAGGGACCACGTGAGGGAGAGTTAAGGGTGATGCAGGCAGAGGGGCTTCAACTGAAATATGGTGGGAAGGAGGTCCCAGAAACTTGCAGGGGCTTCTCACCTGCACCTCCCTCCAGAGCTGGGCCTGGAATCCCCTGGAAGGCTGAGTAGTTCAATGCCTCTTCCTCCCCTCCCCTCCTCTGACTCTCCCCTCCCCTCAAAAAGCTCACTCCTGTGCCAGCCCGCAACACCCCCAAATCCCCCATCACCCACAGCCCCGCACAAGCCCTCCTTCACAGAAGTGGGATGACCTTCATGGTGGCAGTGATGGTGTGTGACCCCAGAGCTAGGGGTCTCAGCTCACCTCGAACAAGGGGGCTGGTGGTATACACACCCTCCCAGTCCTAGGGAGCTGCCAGCAGCCACGAGCCACGATTTGGGAGTGGGGGTGGGGTGGGGATGTGAGCTGTCTGAGGCCCCATCCTGTCCCCACAACACCAGCCAGGCCTCCACCTGACACCATGACTGCCCTGCATACAGGACACCAGCAGTCACGGTGACAGGACGGCCAGCTGCCTCCACCGCCCGCTCCACTCTCATCACAGCGGCCCCGCAACTGGACCAGCCCCACCGGCTCGCTGCTCTGCTTGGCTGCCATGGCTCGGGGACCCTGGCTGAGCAGGTGAGGGTGGAGCACCAGAGGATAAGCCTGTCTTCAGCCGCCATACCCCACCCTGGTCGCCGGTCCTGTGAGCCCGGATAGTATCTGAAGCCAGGCTGTCTTTGGGATTAGGACATCACAGAGGCTGATCTCAAAGTTCAGACTCCTGAAAACTTACTAAATAGGCTGTTTTAGTCCTTTTTTAAAATAGGAGGTTTGCCAGCAGCGGTAGGGGGAGAATTCCTTGGTGGTGCAGTGGTTAAGAATTCGCCTGTCAATGCAGGAGACACGGGTTCCGTCCCTGATCTGGGAAGATTCCACATGCCATGGAGCAACTAAGCCTGTGCACAACTACCGAAGCCCAAGTGCCCTAGAGCCTGTGCTCCATAAGAAGAGAAGCCTGAAGCTCTGCAAGAAGAGAAGCCACTGCAGTGAGAAGTCCAAGCACAGCAACTCAAGCAACTAGAGAGCAACCCACACTTGCCACAACTAGAGAAAAGTCCACGCAGCAACAAAGAGCCAGGACAGACAAAAATAAATCTTTTTAAAAAAAAATAGGAGATTGCAGCATTCTCTGGTGGTCCAGTGGCTAAGACTCTGGGCTCCCAAGGCAGGGGGCCTAGGTTCAATCCCTGGTCAGAGAACTAGATCCCACATGCAGCAACTGAAGATCCTGAGTGCCACAACTAAGACCCAGCGCAGCTGATTAATTAAGTACTTAAAAGTTCATCTGTAACTAAGAGAAAGCTCCTATAACATTCTGATAAACTTAAAGATCTTATTTTGCAAGTTCTTGTGGTTGACAGCAACAATTTTCTCACAATATGCAGCTGTTAAAAAAAAAAAAGTTTAAAAAATACAGAAACTAAAAGCCACCTACAAGTGTGTAGGGAACACCAGTTACTACAGCATCTGGCCGCCATACACTGGAATGCATGTGCGTGTTTTTTTTCTACAAAAACTTTGAGCCTCCACCTTACCTTCCCTCAGGCCTCTGTTCTGCTCACCATGAAGACTGTGCTTTGGTCTCTCACTGAGAGGTTTCCATTTAACTCAGAGAGAAGCAGAGGAGTAGGGGCTGAGGCTGGTGGTGCTGTCCAGCCTGCAGTGAGGAGAGAAGTGTAAATGCTCCCCTTCCAGGTCCAGTAACTTAGGGAGGCCTCAGAAAAGACACCCAGGAAGAAGCCTCTCAAACACCTTCCCTGCAGCTTCCATGGTTACAACACATCCTATGTCTCAGGGTCGGGCTTGTGGGTTAACAAACCTTCTCTTGTTGGACATGAAAAGTGTCTTCCCAGAGAATCTGTCCAGATCTTGGCCTAGGTTGGTGCAAATTTAACATGGAGGGTGTTCAGGGCTCAGGGAAGTTAATTCTCGAGCTTCCTGGGTTTAGGGATACAGTGCATCCTCACCTCCATGCCTCCCGTGGTCACGGAGCCTTTTCTTCCAAAGGAAGGTGTTTGGCAACATTAGCCACAAAGATACATACTAAAGAGGAGAAAGACCTTGGCAAGCGGGGTTGGTTGCTCTCAGGAGACCAAACAGGTCTTGGACACTCGGTGTTGGACCTCTGCCCCGCCTGCTTCTCCTCCTTCTCACTAAGTGTAAAGTTTTCTACTCCTGGGTGCCTGCCAGCTAGGGGCTCCCAAGTCACCTCAAGCTAGGGTCAGTGATGGGTAAGCTGGATGCCAGGGAACCCAAGACCCTGCAGCAGGTCAGTGCACTGTGGACAAGGGCCGGCCTCACTGGACAGTAGACCCTGTCCCTTCAGGACACTCTCTTCGAATCCCAGGAGGAGGTGCTGCTGCCCCCAATGCCCACCTGGGTCTCAAGAGGTAGAAGAGAGACAGGATTATCCCTCCCACTTCCTGTCCAGAGAATGACAGTTCCCAAAAGTCAGTGCAGGGTGAGCAGAGCGAGTGCTTGAGTTTCACAGGGTCCTTGTGAAGAGGGGTTTACTCCTGCCCAGATCCTTCTTGGTTGGTTCTCATTCTGTGTTGTCTCCATATCAAATCTCACAAGGACAAGGCAGTCCAGGTGTTCACAGTATCACTGGCCCAGGGACTGACAACCTTCGTTATGGTGTGTTTATCATGGGCAGGGAGACAGGGTGGCTGCTGTGACACTGCCTTGGATGAGAGAAGAGACCGCCTAGGTTGCATTCCCTGTGTGGCTTCAGGGGGTCCTGGCAGGAAGGGCACCATCTCCTTTACTAAATATTTCAGACAACCACTGAGTTCTTTTTGGTTTCTGATTTCAGATTTCTTTGATATGGTCCATTTTAAAAGTCTATACTGAATTTGTTACAATATTGCTTCAGTTTTATGTTTTCATTTTTTGACAGCAAGGCATGGGATATTGTGACTGAGTCCAAGCTCATGCTGCTTGCCGCACAACAGGGCAATAAAGCAGAGGTGAGGTGTTGAGGCAAGGAATATGACTTTATTTATTCAAAAAGCTGGCTGACTGAAAAGATGGCATACTAATATCTCAAAGTAACCATCTTGTCAGGGTCTGGATGCTATAAAAAACAGAGCTGGGGAGGCGAGGAAATAAAGGGAAAATGCCATTAATCTTGCAAATATCTCCTGGAATGGCCACCTCAGGAGGGGATGTGTTAACTTCTTCATTCCTGTAGCCATCCACAGGTGGACAGGGCCCTGAACAAAGGGAAAGGGGCAGGGCTCCCCAAGGCAGGCCATTATGCATGGACAGTATCCTTGTAGTAAACAAACCCATGGGAAGCAAAGGTTAAAGTAAAACATTCAACATGGAGTCAGATTTTGTTCTTCCCTGTGACAATCCCCCACTGTAAGTGTCCATTCCACAATTTTATGGAAAAAGGGGGTGATGATTGTCCTAACTGCTTCATCAGTTTCTTGAGATAAGCAGGGGCAGCGCCAGGACTGCAAAGGGCTTTTGTGGTTTCAAGCAGTAGAAACCCTGGTCCTGAGCGTTGGGACTGGGACAGGGCCGGGGGAGTGAGGGAGGCAGCATCTCACAGCAAGGGGGCCTTTCTGGGATTGTGGGGTTGCCACTATCTGCTGTCCAGGGCCACCCACTGACCGGGGACACCCATCAGCGGCCACACTCCTCTGCATCACTCCTGCTGTCAGGCCCTCCTCCCCATGGCTGCTCCCATCCCCTCCCTGTTCAGCTGCCTGTTGTCCTTTCAACTCTTAACTCCTGCCCCTGAAAACAGTAATCTGACTGGTCATTCCAAATCAAGGCCCAAACTCTCCCTCCTGGGGCACAGTCCTGCTCACAGACTCAGGGACGCCCAAGCTGTGGCTTCTTGGGAAGCTTCTGTTGGTGCCATGGCCATATACCCAGTTCTCCGACCTACACGTGGGACTGAAAAGTACCAGGTGTTTCAAAGGAAAGGAAGCCAGGAAGTTCTCCTTCCCCTCCGGGCCTGCAACCAGCAGCCACTAATGCTGCCTTCTCTGCCCCGACACTGCTCAGCGGGCAGACAAGCTGTGTTCTGATCACCCGCGTGAGGCCAAGGCCGTCTCAGACACTGTCAGTGAACCAAACATGAGAGGCTTGGCTCTGACCACCAGGACACAGCTCCCTGATCCCTCAGCCCAGCCCCCACCAACCACTTCTCTCCCTCTGGTTCGGGTGCTTGGCCTATCTCCTGCCCTGTGACCATTGTCCAGACAGGACTCCCTGGACCAGGGCTGGGGAGAAGAGAGGACAGAAGGGGCCTGGGATCAGAGCGTGATGGGAAGGTGTGGAGCATCACCCTCCCCTTCAGCACTTAACAGTTTCCCAGTCCCTGAAGTTAATCACATCAAGGGGGACCTGTTCCCCCATAGTAACAGTCACATCGAAGGATGCCCTAAAGATTTCTGGAAGAGTAAACAAACCATGTGGAAACTATTATAATACTGTGGTGAAGTATTTGAACTGGAACTTGTATCATCAGATGTCATTTGATCATCTCCATCATGAGCGGACTACCAGGGGATACATCTAATCTTAGATTTTATGTTAGTTTGCTTTGTCACATTGGCTGAAACTATCAACTCCCCTCTCCTTTGTCCCCACAGGAACCTCTGTGATTCGAGTCTCAGCATCGGATGCAGATGGCAATAATGAAGCTGACAACACGGACAACTCGGCCATTGCCGACACCCTCAGCCAAAACCACCCGGTGCCACATCACATAAGCTAGCGCATGGAGACCACCAGCATGCCCACTGCTGGGCTAGACCCACAGGTCAGGGATCAGGGGCCCACCAGTGCTGCAACCAAATTTACACTTGTCCCGCTGGCAAGGCAATGACATACCAGCCAATCAGAACAGGCACCAGTGATAAAGACATAGGACATGACATGGTAAAACCCCTAGAAGAGAACACAGGCAAAACATTCTCTGACATAAATCATACCAGTGGTTACTTTGGTCAGTCTCCCAAGGCAACAGAAATAAAAACAAAAATAAACAAAGGGGACCTAATCAAACTTACAATCTTTTGTACCATAAAGCAGAGGAAACCATAAACAAGATGAAAAAGACAACTTCCAGAATGGGAGAAAATATTTCCAAATGATGTGACCAACAAGGACTTAATTTCCAAAACACACAAACAGCTTATACAACTCAGCAACAACAACAAAAAACTCAATAAAAAAAAGGGGGGGGGGGGCAGAACTAACCAGACATGTCTCCAAACATGAAATATACAGTCACCAACACCACCGACCCTCTGGCTCTTGGCCTGACTACAAAGTCCAGCTGAGGCCAGCAGACATCCCATGAGCTATGCTCTATGGCAGCCCCTGTGTCACTGGTAAGCAGCAGTGTCAATGCAAGCCAGCAGTACTCAACCTGTCAGATTGCTAGAATCAGTGGGGACACACTGACCCATGAACGCTCCCAGTTCTGGGCCAGGCAGTGACCTGAACAGGCAGACGAGTGAAGAAAGCAGAGTCCACAGTTCAGACAAGATCCAGCCATCCCCAGGCAGGGAAGGGGCCCCATCTCTGACCGGTGCCCTCAGGATCACCTGGCTTAAGAATAAAGAGGCTTCAGGCACAGGTGGTGGGAACAGACTTGGAACTGCTTTTTAAGACATTCAGGGCAGGACACACAGGTGAGTGAAGGCCAGAGGGAGTTCACCATAAAAAAACAGAGTGTCTGGGGGAACAGATGGGCTTGGGTGGGGTTGAGCCCTGTGGGGACTGGGAGGCAGGGCTTAGAAGCCCTGTATGCCACTCTCCCATCTCTGCCTCCTAATCTACTTAACCCATACTCTGCAGCCTGATGTTGTCCATCCTGTGCAGCTCCACACTCAGACTGTCCATTCATTCAAAAGATACTTGTTTAGAACCTGCCTCTGGCCAGGTCGGGTTCCAGACACCTGGCCAGTCATGAGTAGACAGACAATAACCCCAGTCCTTGGGGAGTAGAAACTGTACCAGGGGTGAAACACATCCCTCCTGTGGCCACCGCCCCCAGCCTCGCCCTCCTCAGCCCACTGGCCGGCCCTCCCGGAGCTCCAGCCCAAGGACACGTTTCCATCTGAGTATCTCCTCTTGTCCAAGAAGGCGACTCTCTGGACTCATTGCCCATCAGCCTCTGGCATCTCACGCCCTATGTCCTTCTCAGCACATACCACCATCTGAAATGGCCTCCCCGTCACCTGCATCACCTCAATGTACCTGGCAATGTTATGTCTTTGGTGAAGGAAGGTCCCAGATGCCTTCACAACCTTTCTGTTGAGTTCTCACCACAAATTCCCATCACGGCGGCCTGGAAGAGCTCTCTAGACAGGTGTGGAGCAGGGGTTCAGCAGGCCAGGGAGGGTGGACTCACATGGGCTGCTCCAGTGGTTCAGGATAGGACAAGGGCCTCCCAGCACCGGCTCGGACCTGGATGCCAGGCAGACCAGCTTCATTCTCCCTGGGACCACAAGCAGGCGAGTCTCTTGTTGCTGCTCAGGGTCTTGGCTGCCCAGGAAGGACTGTCAGTTCCAAGGTACTGAGCACCCTGTGTGCTGTTACCCGTTGTACCTGCGTGATCTCAATTCCCCCAGGCAGAACTCTTTGGGCTACATGCTTGGAACAATCAACATGAGTGGTTTAAAATCACAGTCCAGGACCTCCCTGCACCAGCTTGGACCTGGATGCCAGGCAGACCAGCTTCATTCTCCCTGGGACGACGGGGGCGGGAGGCGGGGGGGGTGCCGGGGTGGCGAGTCTCTTGTTGCTGCTCCACAATCCAGGTAATACAATCCAGACACAAAAGCCCCCACACACCTGCCATGAGGCCCAGGTGTAACACCAGGAAGCGAGCTGCTTATCTCCTCCTCAGCATCTCGCGTCTTCCTTAGTGCGAGTCGTGCCCTCCTGGTGCCAGGGGGCTGCTGCATCTCCAGCATCACATCACACAGTCAGAAGGGAGTGGGAGGAGGAGGGCAGGCCCACCAGCAGAACTGTGCTTTGCTCCCAGGAGCCTAAAGGTGCTGAGTGGCCACTGCTGCCTGGATCCGGTCAGGCAGCTACCACTCAGGGGGTCATGTGGTGAGCATGGCATGGCTGGCCCTATTAGGCTGGACCACCTGCCTTTTCTTAGCCCGCTGCCCTCTTAGGTTCCAGGGGAAGCCTGCAGGCTGGACAGGGGCCCTGGTGAGGCCTCAGAAGCACCTGTGGCGACACCCTGCCCGGCCCTGTGCTCTTCCAGGACCAGGTTCTCCCTTGGGGCAGAGAAGGTGTGAGGGCTCTAGACGGGGAGGGTGACAGGGCAGCCACCAAAAAAGGTTTGATTGTTGTTGTTCACTGGCTTCTGACATCTGTACAAGGAAAGGTTACAGAGTGGAAACGATCAGCCCGTCGACACTGCTCGTCCCAGACGTGGTCCTGGCCTCCCTCTTCTGTGTCCCACACCAGGCGTTCCAGCACACAGCCTCACTGCACCTCGGCTTCACCCTCTGTGACACCGGGACTCTGACAGCCACAGCCTGAGCCTGTGACGGTGACGAGGTGAGCTAACCCTTGTAATGGAGTAAAAACGGCTGCAGATTCAAACCATGAAGCTATACTGCCTCCCACCCTGGTCACCAGCCACTGCTCACCCCTCACCTCACAGGCCAGCGGCCTCCTCACTCTGTACTGGGCTGCAAAGCTGCCAGTGTGTGGAGAAGTTCATTGATTTAATTGTCCCTCGTGGGAGCAGCATGACTGTTTCTGATCCCATCCCCATGGCTGTTTGCCTAAACAAGTGTGTGTGTCTCTGTGGGGTCACCTCCTAACAACATAAGCCCTGCCAAAGCTCATCCTATTTACATCTCAAACACACACTTACTGGTTACCTCCAAAGCAGTTGTAGCCAACACACAAACTTTGCAGAGAGGTCTCCTTCCCTAGCTCAGAGGGAATCTTTAAAGCTCAAACTGACCAGGCTCGCTATCCAATCATTAGAACATGCACTTTAGTGAGAAGAGAAAGGGCACCACACCCAGAGCAACACAACCCGTCAGGCAACGTTATGCAGACTGTAAACACAGAATGCCCTTATTTGTATCTAATCTGTTACAAAAATCTGTTCAGTGTGCACATCACGTGATATTTTAATACAATGACGGGATTCACGCCTGTATGCTCAGCCTTGCCTCTTCCGTCATTTCCGCACAGCCCGGACGCTACGCTGTCGGTGTCGGGGGTCCCTGCACCTTGGGAGTCAAGGGCCAGAGCAGGTAGGAGGAAGGGGAGTAAACACGACCACAAGGGTGTCACCCCGCACTGTCACTCTCAACCCGGGGTCGCTCCTGCCTGGGGCGCCTCCATGAGACCTGTCGGGGCCTCCAGCAAATCCTGACAGCCCAGGGAAGGAAAACGAGGTGGACCCTGGGGGTGGTCGGGCTCCTCCTGCGCTGCCAGCGTGGACTTCGGCTGGAGCCCGGCCGGGTCTTTGCCCCACCGCCCGCACCGGGTCCTGCGTCCCTCCCGGTCCTGCGCGCCCACTCCGACCCGCGCCCCCTCCCCCATTCCGTGCTCCCCATCCCCCGTCCTGCACTCCATCTCCCCATCCAGTGCCCCTTCCCCCATCCTGCGACCCCTCCGGGTTCTGCGCTCCCTCTCGCGATCCCTTCCCCGCCGGTCCCGCCCAGCTCTCCACCCCCAGGTTCCCCAGCCCAGCCCCTCGTGCCCCACCCCCACTCCCACCCCCCACGCTGCAGGGTCACTCCACCTCCTCCTGGGAGGAGCCTCCGTGACCCGCAGGTCTGCGCACTGATTGCTCAGTTGCCCCCCCCCCACCTCAGTTGCCGTAGTTTACTCCAAGGCGCTGCCTCTACATGGGGTGTGGACACAAGGACGCCCCACAGACGCATCCCTGCCCCTCTCAGGGTCCAGGGCAGAGGCGTGGAGCCGGGCTGCAGCCCGCTGACCACACATGTGCTGGACACTGCCTCAGGGCTCCCAGCCCTGGGCCTCTGCCTCTGTCCAGACAGAAGGACCCTGGCCAGCAGTGGACCGAGCTGAAGAAAAGGTAGGAGGGTGGTCTGGGGCAGGGCTCGAGTCCGGAATACCCCTCACCCCACCCCCACACGGGGCTCTGCACCAGGGCAAGGTGTGGACACGGATAGCAGGTGGCAGGGCTGACCCAGCCAGATGGGCCCCCTGCAGACTCTCGGAGCTTCTGTTTCAATAGGCTGAGTAGTCCTGGTCAGGACTCAGCTGCGCTGGCAGAGCTCACACCCGGAGTGCCCGGAGACAGAGACGGGCCTGTCTCTTCCTGCCCCCTGGCCAGTTGAAGCCTGAGGAGGAATCGGCAAGGCCGGGTCGTCACCATGACTGGCAGGTGACCTGTGCTGGGCAGCTCTCAAGCACAGGACGTTTGTTAGGTTCTCACAGCACCCCATGTGCAGACCCCACAAGCACCCTTTTCACACATGAGGAGACTGAGAGTGAGGCGGGAGACACCTGCCCCTGGTGGACCCCAAAGGCTCGGAGCCTCAGGTTATGGAGCCCTTCATGAAAGGGGCATCCAGGTCACATCTGAGCTTGGAGGAACACATGGAGCCACTCCCAACCTCTCTAACTGCGCTGGTAAATGCTGCCAATGCTGATCACAACACGGACACTTGAGAGCATGGCTGCAGTGAGCAGAGACCCTCAGAGCCTCTGGGGCTGCAGCTGCAAACAGCCCGCCATGCAGATGGCAACCTGGGCACAGTTAGTGACCCAGAAAGCCATGTGCAGTGTAGTAAACAACAAATACACCTTACAAGGGTTTCCCAGGTGGCACTAGTGGTAAAGAACCCCCCTGCCAACATAGGAGGCTTAAAAGACCCGGGTTCGATCCCTGGGTCAGGAAGATCCCCTTGGAGGAGGGCATGGCAACCCACCCCAGTATTCTTGCCTGGAGAATCCCATTGCCAGTGGAGCCTTGAAGGCTACAGTCTATAAGGGTCGCAAAAAGTCCTACACAACTGAAGCAACTTAGCACGCACAGACACGTTATGGCTAGTAAAAAACAAGTTTTTATAAATTTGTAAATAAACACACTTAGGCATAGAGAAAATCTGCAAAGTCTTTGTGTCAGGGGACGGGCAGGTTCTCTCCCTTTTCTTCTCTGTGATTCCCTAAGGACAATGACCTTTTCTTCTCTGTGACTCCCTAAGGACAGTGAGGCAATATAGCCCTGGTCCTGGACACTGCCCTGCTTCTGAGACGTCCAGGCCCTGCTCACCCAGATCCAACTCAGGCCACTGGGCACACGGACCCAGGAGACCCAGGCCTGGATGGCTCTGCAGCGCCCCCGCCTCTCCCCAGTCGCAAAGACCCACCGGGATTGCCGCTGCCCTGGGCTCCTGCCTCCAGGCCAGATGAAGGCGGGCACCTACAAGCTGTCCTTCAACCCTGAGGGCTACTGGAAGAAGAGTAGCCAGGAGAGCTTCTACCCATATGTGGAGGTGACGGCTAGACAGGTGGAGGCTAGTGATGCACTGTGACCGGCAGGCCTGTCCTACCTCAACCCCTACCATTTAAAAACCTGCCCTGAGCTCCCGGCCCTGACCACAACACACCCATGCCACCTCACCCCACGGGAAATTAGTCCCCTGGGGGCTGTGTGTGTGATGCTTTAGGGGGAAGAAATAGTAAGAAACAAGTCCACGGGTGTTTTTGTTTATTTTAATACATATATATTAAATATATATTCCCATATTTGACAGAGTATAGTTGAAACATATAGTATATGTTTCATGTGCACAGCTATTTGACTCCGTGGTCCATATACACACACATTATTTTTGAAATGATTATCCATTCCATGTTATTACAAGATATTGACTGTAGTTCCCTGTGTTATACAGTAAACCTTTGCTGTTTGTTGCATATCTTTCTTTTTTAATTAAAAATGCAGCATCCTATTCCTACTACATCAAACAAGTGGAATCCAATGTGAAAAAAATTCTAGTAGGGCAAAATTTCATAAGGTTTCTAAAATAGATATACACATTATTCATATATATGGATACAGAAGCTTTACTACTACAGGTGATGAGGGCTAGAGAAAGAACATCAGAGAAAAAGGAGAGATGTAGGGATTAGAGAACATCAACTAACTGACATGGGGGCTCTGAAGAGAAAATATGAAAGTGAAACAAATGAGGTTAACGTAAGAAGTCATCATACAGTTCAGCTGTTTAAACATAGATTTCTGTTCAGTAGACACTTATGTGGGTCTCTGGCCAAAGAAGAAAGCAGTACCTGGGCATTTGTATTTTTCAAAAAATTCCAAGATAATTCTGATATGCTCCTGATTTTGTAAAGTGATTAGAGGTTTTCTATGGTACTTTTGGTGATACAGAGTCCTATTATTTTTCCCATTGACCATTCCAAGACCTTCTGCATTTGCTTAGGCACATTCCACCTCAGTTCACATCCCAGGAAGCTGTATTTGCCTTAGGCTCTGGTTGCCACCACCCCCCCCAACCCATCCCCAGGGAGCAAGTGGTGGGCAAGAAAAAGTGTTGCCACCTTGTGAACACTTCCTATAACTACAACTTGACCACAGGGCACTCAAGGCACCTAGAATTCACAAGACCTGGGGTTATGTGAATGACAGCTGACTTCAGGAAATGTCCTGGGGTGGGTATTGCAGAAATAAATTCCTGACACAACCGACTCTCAGGAAGTCAACTGCCACCAATAAATTTTCCTCACACCACTTAAGGAAAAACAAAATGCACCCAAACCTCCACTGCAAGAAACCAACCTCAGCATCCTTAATTGCTGCAGGAATGTCGATCAGAACCACAATGGGAAATCAAATCCATCAGTCACAATGCTCACCCTCACAAGTCTACAAAGAATACACAGTGTTGAGAACCTAGAGGAAAATGAATCCCCTACACTGTATGTGGGGGGGGGGGGGGGGGAAAGTTGGCAACTGTCAGTGCAATGGACACTCTCCGAATACCTGAAACAAAACTCTCAAGAGGCACTAATGCTAGGACTTGGCAACCCCACACCTGGGCCTATATCCCGAGAAATTCGTCGATCAAAAGGAACCTGCACCCTGACCAAGACTGAAGCGCAAACTCCAAAACCAAGACAGACAACCAACAAAATCTCCAAGAGGTTAAAGCTTGTACCAAATGTGGTCTATATATACGATGGACTATTGTTCAGCCATACAAATCCACCACTGAAATTAGGGAGTTCTGACAATGACCGCCACACAGATAGACTTTGAAGGGTCAGACACTATAGGAAATCCATCAGACAGAGGAAGACAGTCTCTGATGCACCTTCCAGGCAAAGTAGAAACTGACACACTAACACATTTACAACCAGAAAAGAGTCTGAGAATTCAACGCCCAAGAAAAGGTCCCCAAAGCAGGGTGCGGGGTGGGGGCAGGGGGTGGGAAGGGAGGGAAAAACCAGGAAGACATGGAATTCTGTATCTGCAGTAGATCATCCTCTTCATTTCTTCCTTCCTTCCTTGCACATATACACAGAAATCGGTATCTCTAACCTATACCCAGAAATTTGTATCTCAAGAAGGGTATCCACAGAACTTATCTCCCACCTTTACTCATTGTATACACAGAAAACTGAATCTGAGGCGCATAATCCTCAAGGACCTGATGCTAAGCCATCTGCTCCACTTCTAGAGTGAAAAATCTAGAAGAAAATACAGATCATACCCGAATCATGCAGCTGAACACTGACAACAGTCACAGTATTATAAATTGACTCTACTGCAACATAGCGTGGGCGTGATATTAAAGAGAAGGAAAGAAAACCAGTGCTTGCTTTCTTAACCCCGATCCTGCTGACTGGGGCTGTGATCCCATCCTTGGAAGCCTAACAAGGCTTGGGTCCAACTGCTGGACTTGGGTGGCTTCGAGATAGCCTGGCAGGGTGCTCTTCATTGAACCCTTCTGAAACGGCTGCTGTCTGCTTTGTTCTGGATCGGACCAGAGTCCCCATGGAATACAGGCCTCCCGGAACTTGGGGGAAAATATTACCAAGGAGATCAAACCAGTCAACCTTAAAGGAAATCAATCCTGAATATTCATTGGAAGGACTGATGCTGAAGCTGAAGCTGCAGTACTTTGGCCACCTGATGTGAAGAGCTAAGTCATTAGAAAAGACCCTGATCCTGGGAAAGATTGAAGGCAGGAAGAAAAGAGGACAACAGAGGATGAGATGGTTGGATGGCATCACCAATTCAATGGACATGAGTTTGAGCAAGCTCCAGGAGATGGTAAAAGACAGGAAAGTCAGGCATGCTGCAGTCCATGTGGTCGCAAATAGTTGGACACGACTGAGTAACTGAACAACAACAATTACCAAGCCTACACATGCCCTGGGAGTTGGTGGCTCAGAGGGTAAAACATCTGCCTGCAATGCGGAAGACCAGGGTTCAATCCCTGGGTTGGGAAGATCCCCTGGAGAAGGAAATGGCAACCCACTCCAGTATTCTTGCCTGGAGAATCCCATGGACAGAGGAGCCTGGCGGGCTACAGTCCACGGGGTTGCAACGAGTCGGACACGACTGAGCAACTTCACAACTTCACAAGACATGCCCTGGTGCTAGGCATTCTGATTCAAACCTCCTTCCTAAAGTGCAGTTTCCTGGGCACCTAAGCACCCTCAGCAGGGTGCCACGGCCCCAGTAGTGATTAGTCTGGTGGGGGCTGTATGTGTGATTCTTTAGGGGGAAAAAGTAGTGAAACACAAGCCCTTAGGTGTTTGCTCAGGCACTTTCCACTCTAATCGACAGTCCAGGAAGCTGATTTTCTCAGGAACCACAGATGTGCATTAAAAAGTGCAGCCACTAGTAAACATTTCCTGAAACTACAACTTGACCAAAGAGGCTGACCAGCATCTCTAATTCACAAGGCCTTGGGTTTCTGTTAATGACAGCTGCCCTCAGGAAATCTCCCCCAGCAGAAATAAATTCCAAACACAACCATCTTTCAAGAAGCCAATTCTCACAGGTAAATTTTCCTCACACCCTTTAATGAAAAGGATAAAAAAAGAAACCACAGACCTCCACCACAGGAGTAGATGCACAGCATCTCTTAATTGCTGCAGGAATGCCAGTCAAAACGACAATGGAAAATCAAATCCCAGGAGTCAGACTGGCCATCCTCACAAGTCTACAAACAATAGATGCGGAAGAGAGCCAGGAGGTGAAGGAACCCCATTACCTGTGTGGGGGGAATGGACATTAACAACAACAACTAGAAAGGAAGCCTCTGCATGTCAAAAAAAGAAAAAATTCTGTCAAGAGAGCCAAGCCTAGGATCAGACATCCCCACACCTGGGCCAATAACTTGAGAAAATCATCATTCAAAAATACACATGCACCCCAACATTCACTGCAGCTTACAGCCAAAATAGAACCTGCACAATGTCCACAGACAGATTAAAGGGTAAAGAAGGTGTGTTACATACGGACAATGGACTAGTAATCAGCCATGAAAAAGTGCTACTGAAATTATGAAATTATGCCAATGGTTATCAGGTGGATGGACCTTGAAGGATCATACACTAAGTGAAGTCAGCCAGACTAAGGGAGACAACAGTCTTTGATGTCCCTTCTAGGAAAAATTTTTTAAAAAGATACAGAGGAACTAATTTACAACCCAAAAAGAGACTGGGAATTCAAACACAGAGGGTTCCAATACAAATAAAGAAAGAATAGGATGAATTAGGAGGTAGGGACTTACGTATACTCAGAAAGCTGTAGCTGTAATAGATAATCCAAAAGGATTATCTCTTTCCTTCCTTCTATATATACACAGAAATCTATATCTCTAATAGATGCTCAAAAAGGGCCTGATGTTCAGCAAGTAGAACTCTGCGTGACCTTCGACAATAACCTCTGTGGTAAAAGAATCCAGAAGAGAACAGACACGCTGCATGTATATGTCATAACTGAATCAGGCGGTTGTACACTGGCAGCAAGCAAAAACTGCAAATTGACTGTACTCCAACATAGCTTCAGTATGACATCAAAGAAAACAATAGGGAAAAAAGCAATGCCTAATTTATTCCCTACAACCTCCCTGATTTGGGCTGCTATCCCATCCCTGGAGCCTGAGCAGGCTTGTGTCTCATGTCTGGGTTGGGGTGGGGTTGAGACAATCAAAATTTTTAAAAAGATGGGTAACCTTGTGATTTCGGCCCCACAAAATACAATAGCCAAGACTGGGAATCAAGCTAACTATAGAAGCACAGATGACTGTATACAGATGATGGGGTACATATACACAATGCAATATTTCTCAACCGTAAAGAAGTAGGAAATAATGCCAAATCCAGCTTCGGGAAACAAAACAGAGATGATCATTCTGAATGAAGTAAGGGACACAGATAGAGACAAGTATCACCATCATATGATATCACTTCTAGGTGTAACCTAAAGATGGATACCATTGAACTTCTTGCCCAGAAACAGAGCCTCAGAGACTTAGAAAAGAAACTTCCAGTCACCAAGATATAAAGATGTAGGGCATGGAGAAATGAGTTGCTTCAGAGTAATATATGCACACTACTATTTTAAAAAGACTAGGACCCACTGTATAACACAAGGACAATTACTCTACACTCTGTAATAACCTATGTGGAAAAGAAACCTCTCTTTCTATATATATACATATATACATCTGTGTATTAATAGAAATGAAACTAGTTGTGGTAAAAGGAAAAAAAAAACCACCCACAAGACTGTAAATCACCTATATACTCCAAGTTCAAATGATGAGATAAAAAACAGCAAAAATGAAAAAGAAATGCTGCCTCTGTTTCCCTCAGGACTTAGTGACCTGGGCTGGCGCTATGTCCCTGGAGTCTGATTGGCTTCGGTCCCAAGGCAGGAGTATCCTGGGACTGAGAGATCTGAGAGCATGTGGCAGACAGTGTGCCTCTAAAATGAACCTTGATTGCCTCTGGCCCTCCAGATACAGGTGGGATAACTTACTGGATTGGAGTTAACATATACACATTAATATATATCAACCAGATGATCAAAAAGGGCTTACTGAATAGCATAGGGAAATTTGTTGAACACACTGTAATCACCCATATGCAAAAAAGAACCCAAAAGAGAGCAGATAAATGTCTGTGTGTTAATATAACTGAATCAAGTTGCTTTGCACCTGAAACAAACACAGTATCAGAAATCAATTATATTTCAATAGAAAATAACAAGGAAATTGCAGGGGGAAGAAAGAGTGCAGCAGGAAGAAGTGCTGTCACCTTGAGGCCATTTTCTGTTACAACACCATGAAGAACTCTGCAGCCAGGCATTTAATACTCAGGAGGATCCAGGTTGTTGTTCACTTGCTAAGTCTGTATGACCCCATGGACTGCAACATGCCAAGCTTCCCTGTCCTTCACCATCTCCCGGAGTCTGCTCAAACTTATGTCCATTGGATCAGTGATGCTTTCTAACAATCTCATCCTCTGCTGCCCCCTTCTCTTTTTGCCTTCTATCTTTTACAGCATCAGGGTCTTTCCCAACGAGTTGACTGTTCGCATCAGGTGACCAAGAATGGAAGCTTCAGCTTCATAAGTCCTTCCAATGAATATTCAGGGTTGATTTCCTTTATGAATGCCTGGTTTGATCACCCTACTGTTCAAGGGGCTCTCAAGAGTCTTCTTCAACACCACAGTTTAAAAGCATCAGTTCTTCGGTACTCAGACTTTTTATGGTCCAACTCTCACATCCATACATGACTACTGGAAAGACCATAGCTTTGACTATGCGGACCTTTGTGGACAAAGTGATATCTCCATTTTTTAATATGCTGCCTAGATTGGTCGTAGCTTTCCTTCCAAGAAGGAAAGCATCTTTTAATGTATATAAATGAACTTCCTTCCCAAAGAGATTCAGACTCACAGACTTAGAAAGTAAACGTCTGGTCACCAATTAAGAAAGATGTGGGTCAGGGAGAAACAAGCTGCTTCAGACTAACTTATGTATGCACACTACTATTTATAAAATAAGTCACTAGCACCCACTGTGTAACACAAGGAAACTTATGTCACTCTCTGTAATAACCCATACAGAAAAGGAACTTGAAAATATGTATATACATCTATGTAGAAGTGAATCAAGTTGCATTAGATTGAAAAGGGGGAAAAAAAAGGCCCGCAGATTTTAATTCACCTATATACTCCAGTTCAAATTATAGGATAAAAACATTAAAAAAAAAAAAAAAAACTGACTATTCCCCTCAGGCCATAGTGACCTGGGCTGGTGTCACATCCCTGGAGCCTAATTGTCTTGGGTACTAAGGCTGGAGTGTCCTGGGGCTGGAAGAGCTAGGGGCATGGAGCTGGCAGGGTGCCTCCACAATGGACCTGGAGTGCCTCTTGCCCTCTGCAGGACCCCCAACCTCTAACCTCCTGATACAAGGTGGGAAAGATTAAGAATTTGGAATTAACATATACACTGTTACATAGTCAAATAGATGATCAAAAAGTAACTACCGAATAGCATAGGTAAGTTTATGAACACACTGTCGTCACCTATATATGAAAATGAACCCGAAGAGAATAAATAAACATCTATGCATAACTGAAATACATATCTGTACTGCTGAAACAAACACATCAGAAATCAAGGATATTCCAACATAAAATAACAAGGAAATTACAGGAAAATAAAAAAAGAATGAGGCCTGGAGAAGTGCTGCTCCCTTGTGGCCTTTTAATTTAACAACATCCAAAAAGTAGTGCCACTTGGTATTTAATATACACAGGGATCAAGGGGCGGTAAGTAAAAAATATCTACCTTCGAGAAATGTCCTAGGTGCTGTCATTGAAAAAAGAATTCAAAACAAGACAGGTGTTCAAGTGGCCAATTTCAAAAGGTAAGTTTAACTCACACCCTTTAAAAGAATCACATGAAAAGATGCCAACATCACTAAATTAGAGGCATGCAAACCAAAACTACAATGAGGTATTTCCTCACATGGTTCACAATGGCCATTGTCCAAAAGTCAACAAACAATAAATGCCGGGAAAAGTGTGGAAAAAGGGATCCCTCCCACACTGTTAGTGAAAAGGTGAATTAGTAACAGACACTATGAAGAACAGTATACAGGGTTTTTTTTTAGAAATGGCAATAAGAATGAAATTAGAATACTCCCTAACAGTATACACAAAAATAAACTCCAAATAGATTAAAGACCCAAATAAAAGGACAGATAATATGAAATTCTTAAGGAAAAAAGCAGAATACACTTTGACATAAAATGTGGCAAGTTTTTCTTTGACCCACCTCTTAGAAACAGGAAAAATAAAACAAAAATAAATAAATGGGACCCAATTCCACTTAAAAGCACTGGCACAGCAGAGGAAATCATAAACACAACAAAAAGACAAACCTCATAAT
The DNA here is from genome assembly GCF_963930625.1 of Muntiacus reevesi. Taxonomy (NCBI): domain Eukaryota; kingdom Metazoa; phylum Chordata; class Mammalia; order Artiodactyla; family Cervidae; genus Muntiacus; species Muntiacus reevesi. Next base: position 221,129,367 of record NC_089249.1, read on the forward strand.
GGAACTATTATGTGCAAAGACACCCATGAGGAATTTATCTCCAAAACATAGAAACAGCTTATGCACCTCGATATCAAAGAAACAACCCAAACAGGGGCACAAGATTTAATGGATCTTTCTCCAAAGAAGACATAGAGATGACCATGAAACAGATGAAAAGATGCTCAGCATCTCTAAGTATTAGAGAACCGTGAATCAGAAGTACAATGGGGCATTGCCTCACACAGGCCAGAATGGTCATCATAGAAAATCTACGACAATAAATGCTGGAGAGGGTGTGAAGGAAAAAGATCCCTCCCACCTGTTGAAAGTCAGTAGATCCACAAAAGAGAACAGGACAAAGGTTCATTAAAAACTAAACAAAGAAGTACCATATAACCCAGCAATCCCATTTCCTGGGCATAGATCCATGGAAAACCATAATTTTAAAAGACAGGTGCACCCCAACGTTCATGGCAGCACCATGTACAAGAGCCAAGACTTGGAAGCAACCTAATTGGATAAGGACAGATGAATGGGTAAACAGGATGGGGTACACGCACACAGAGCAATATTGCTCAGCCATAAAAAGGGTGACATCATGCCATGCTCAGCAACAAGGAAGGAACTACATGGAGACAATCACACAAAGTGAAGTGAGACAAAGAAAGACAAGTTATCATGTGATATCACTTAGTGGTGGATTCTAAAAATGGAAACAAATGAACTTAAAGACCAAACGGAAACACCCTCACAACATAGCAAAGCACCTTATGATTACCAAAAGGGAAACTGGTGGGCAGAGGAAATGAGAAGGTGGAGATGAACATGACTCTTTGTAAAATAATCAACAAGAACCCAGTATAGAATGAGGACTCCTATTCAACACTGTATAATAAACTACATGGGAAGAGAATTCAAAAAAAGGACATATACACCTAAAACAAAAACAAACACACCCTACAACATTTTAAGTCACTCTACACCAATATGAATTACAAAAGGAAAATGCTGACTATCTTCCCTTCAGGCTTTAGTGACCTGGGCTGCTGTCACATCCCTGAAGCCGGGGCAGGCTTGGGTCCCTTGGATGGACTGTCTTGGGACTGAGGAAGGTGGAGAGGATATGCCAGCCAATGAGCCATGCCCCATGGATGTGGTATGCCTGTTCCCCTCTGCACTGGCCCACAATCTCCAGATCCAGGTGGGTCCTCCTGCAGTGAAACTAAACCTCCTGCACCCAAAGGGTGTGGAGCTTCTGGGTTGGAAGAGCTTTGAAAAGCCCCCTGGGCTCCATGCCTCCTGATGGTGAGGTTCCCACATCCAGCCTCTTTCCTTTCTGTGGTCGCATGTGTGGATGAAAGCACCTTCCGCCGAGTGGTGTTGCAGGAATTGGGATGTGTCCAGGAGACAGAGGTAAGGAAGGAAGAAGGAATGGAACACAAGCCTTGGGTGTTTCTTCTGGCACATTCCACTCTAATTGACAATCCAGGAACAGGACCTTCCCTAAGGCTCTGGTTCCCCCAGTAACCAGGGTAGGGGCGCAAAGACATGCTGCCACCTTGAAGCCATTTCCCATAACAATAACTGAAACCTTTGCTCACGGGCACTTAATAGTCACTAGGCCTGTGGGCTGTAAGTAAAAAACACCTGCCCTCAAGAAATGTCCTAGGGGAGGTCAACAGAAAAATATTAAAAAACAGAGCAGGCATTCAAGAAGCCAATTTGAATAAGTAAGTTTAACTCACACTGCTTTAAAAAATCACATGTAAAGATGTCAACATCGCTAAACATGAGAGAAATGCAAATCAAAACTTCAAGGAGGTATCACTTCACACCAGTCCCAATGGCCATAGGTGGAAACTACAAACAACAAATGCTGGAGAGGGTGTGGAGCAAAGGAACCCTCCTGCACTGATGCTGGAATGGAAATTGGGAGCAGCCACTGTGGAGGACCCCGGACAGGTTCCTTAGCATGAAAATGAGAATGAAATCAGAATGCTCCCTAACACCATACACAAACTCAGAATAGGTTAAAGACCTAAATAAACAGACAAATACTATGAAACTCTTGAGGAAAAGAGGACGCACCTTGACATAAAAATGCAGCAAGCTCTTTTCTGATCCACCTCATAGAATCATGAAAAGAAAACAAAAATAAATGGACCCTAATAAGCATTAAAACCATCTGCACAGCAAAAGAAACCATCAGTGGAAGAAAAAGACAACATCAGAATGGAGAAAAATTCTTACAAACAAAGATACCTATAGGAAATTTCTCTTCAACACATACAAACCCCTAGTACAGCTCAATACCAAAAAAACAACACAATAAAAAGTCGGCTAAAGAATAAATGCACATTTCTCCAAAAAAGTCATAGAGATGGCCATAAAGCCCATGAAATGATGCTCAGCATCACTAGTTCTTAGAGAAAGGCAAATCAAATGTACGATGAGGTATCACCTCACTTTGATCAGAATGGCCACATCAAAAACCCTACAACAATAAAGTCTGCAGAGGGTGTAGAGAAAGGGGAACCCTCCTACACTGTTGGTGAGAGTGTAAACTGTTACACATACTAGGGAGAACATTATGGAGGTTCTTAAAAAACTAAACATAGAAGTACCCAGTGAACCAGCAATCCCATACCTAGGCATAGATCCAGAGAAAACCAAAATTTAAAAAGATACCTTCACCAAAAGATCATGGCAGCATTAGTTATAATAACCAAGACACAGAAGCAACTAAAGTATACAAGGACAGATGAATTAATATAGAATATAGAAAATGGGGTACAATTTATATAATTGTACCTGGGCAGGCTTGGGTCAATTGTACCTGGGCAGGCTTGGGTACAATTATAGAAACTGTACCCCACAATGCAATATTGGTTTAGTGCTTTAGTCGCTAAGTCATGTCTGACTCTTGCGAACCCATGGACTGTAGCCTACCAGACTCCTCTGTCCATGGGATTCTCCAGGCAAGAATACTGGAGTGGGTTGCCATTTCCTTCTCCAGGGGATCTTCCCAACCCAGGAATTGAGCCCAGGACTCCTGCATTGCAGGCAGATTCTCAGCAACTGAGCTACAAAGGAAGGCCAATGCAACATTATTTAGACATAAAGAAGGATGAAATAATGCCATTTCCAGTTACAGGGAAGAAACTAGAGATAATCAAACTAAATGAAGAAAGTGAGAGAGAAAAACAAGTATAGGATATTACTTCTGGTGGAATCTAAAAATGGATACAAATAAACTTCTTTACAAAAGAGAAACAGCCTCATAGAAAAGAAACTCATGGTTACCAAAAAAGAAAGGCAGAAAGTCAGGGAGTAATTAGCTGGTTCATATCAATATATACACCTTAAAACAGATGCTAAAGGGCTCTGCATAGTCGCAAGTTTGAGAGGGCTATAAATGACACCTGCTCTCAAGAAATGCCCTCGGGTAAATCATTGGGAAAAAAAAATTCCAAACAGGGCCAACTTTCAAGAAGCCAGATTCAATAGGTAAATTGTTCTCACAAAATGTAAAATAATAATAAAAGCATGTGCAAAGATAGTCCACATCATTAATTGTTAAGTCAATGCCAATCAAAAATACAATGAGGTATCACCTCATACTGGTCACAATGGCCATCAGCAAAAAGGTCTACAAAGAATAGTTACTGCAGAAAATGTACAGGAAGTGGAATCCTCCTACAATCTTGGTAAAACCACTGTGGAAAACAGCAAGCACAGAGGTTCCTTGAAACACTAACATAGATCCTACAATCCCATTCCTGGCTTAGGTCTGGAGAAAATCTCACCATTCACAATGACGTGTGCCCCTTGATTTTCAGGGCAGCACTATTTACAATAGCCAAGACACAGAATCCACCAAAATGTCCATTGACACAAAAATGAAGACTATGTGGTATGCCTGTACACTGGGATGCTACTCAGCCATTAAAACAGAATGAAATAAGGATACTGGCAGGGACATGGATATACCAAGAAACTATCTTACTACAAATACTTTTCAGAGAGGAAAGGACAAATATCCTAAGATATCACATACAGGTGGGATCTATAAGTTCATACCACTGAACTAATTTATAAAATAAAAACAGACTCACAGACTGAGAAAACCAAATTATGATTATCAAAAGAAAGAAGGGACAGATAAATTAAGAGTTTGGGGTGAAAACATACACACTAATATATATCAAGTTGATAATGAAAAAGAGCCTACTGAATAGAACTGAGGACTCTACTGAACAAACTGTAATAACCTATATGAGGAAAATAACAGAAAAAGAATAGATATACATCTATGTATAACTGAATCAAGTTCATGTACACCTAAAACAAATAAAACATTGGGAATCAATTCTATGCCAATATAAAATAACAATAAATTACAAATTAAATTACGTGAACTTGGTCTAGAGGAAGTCAGACAGTGGTGACCTTATAAATTATATCTATGACATGCTGTGACATTAATGTGACACCACCAAAGGTTTTCACTCAGCAGAACACAAAGCAGAACTCACGCAAAGGTGCCTGACCTCATGTGAATGCGGCAAGATGAAGAGAAGAAAAAGGACCAGAGGTTAATCAGAGTAACACCCTCCATTCAGATGCTGGAAATCCCAGAGCAGGCAAGACATACTGAGGTAAAGAACAGATACGGGGTCTCCAAGTACAGGATCCGGACCCATATGAATGGGGTGAGACCCACACAGTCTCCAGACCCTGTGCCTGGGGTCACACGTCCACAGTCTCCAGGGTGACCCCCCAGACCCTGCACCCAGGGTCACACGTCCACAGTCTCCAGGGTGACCCCCCCAGACCTTGCACCTGCGGTCACACATCCATAGTCTCCAGGGTGACCGCCCTCACAGACCCTGCACCTGGCGTCACACGTCCACAGTGTCCAGGGTGACCCCCCCAGACCCTGCACCCGGGGTCACACGTCCACAGTCTCCAGGGTGACCTCCCCCAGACCCTGCACCTGGGGTCACACGTCCACAGTCTCCAGGGTGACCCCCCGAGACCCTGCACCTGGGGTCACACGTCCACAGTCTCCAGGGTGACCCCATCTCCTCAGACCCTATGCCTGGGGTCACACGTCCACAGTCTCCAGGGTGACAGCCACCCAGACCCTGCACCCGGGGTCACACGTTCAGTCTCCAGGGTGACCTCCCCCAGACCCTGCACCTGGCGTCACACGTCCACAGTCTCCAGGGTGACCCCCCCAGACCTTGCACCTGGGGTCACACATCCATAGTCTCCAGGGTGACCGCCCTCACAGACCCTGCACCTGGTGTCACACGTCCACAGTCTCCAGGGTGACCCCCCCAGACCCTGCACCCGGGGTCACACGTACACAGTCTCCAGGGTGACCCCCACCCAGACCCTGCACCCGGGGTCACACGTACACAGTCTCCAGGGTGACCCCCCCCCCCCAGACCCTGCACTGGGTGTGGCACAACCCTTGGTTAGGACACCAGGTCTCTGCTGGATGGGCCCCTAAGGCGGAAACAAGTGGGTTCCTGTAATTTCCTGGGATGGTAGAAAGAAGCGTAGGGTTGGTCTCCTCTCCCCAGACTTGCCGCAGAGACGTCCTCCTCTTTTCCGTGGTTCTGACTGATATTAACTACTTTTACAGCTGCACGATAGCGGTGAGCACACTGCCTTGGTTCTGGCAGGCTCGGTCCTTTCTTGTCCCACTGAGGTGCTGAGAAACACATTGGGCACTGGAAGACGAGGGGCAGGTCTGGTCTCTGCTGAGTATGGACTGTCTACTGGAAGGAGATCACAGCAGCAACCTCACCTGCTGCCCACTGGCTTTTTGCCTGATCCATGTGCCATGCAATCCATTTACCAAGTGAATCTGTCTCCCTTCTCACTATGCCCGTGCCAGTGAACTGGAATAATTACCAGGTAGCTACTTGAGCAGTCTCCAGGAGCCCCAGGGAGGGTGAACCCGGCAGGGAGAAAGACTAAGAGCCCGACCGCAGCACTGACCCGTGAGAGGGCCATGGAAGTTGACTCAGAAGAGCAGGGTTACCCAGAGAAGCCCACCGTAGCTCCAGAACCCAGACATCTGAGCCCTGACATCGGGTGAAGGCACAGTTTTTCAGGACCAAGGCCAGGCCGGGTCTCTATGTCCTGGCGCACACAGAACATGATCTAAACGTTCTCATTGTAGAAAGCACATGATCTCATCTAACACGATCAGTGTAGACAGAACTTGAAAAGGGAAAGTGAAAGTGTTAGTAGCTCAGTTGTGTCCCACTCTTTGCGACCCCATGGACTGTAACCCACCAGGCTCCTTTGTCCGTGGGATTCTCCAGGCAACAATACTGGAGTGGGTAGTATATATCCAGGGGATCTTCCCAACCCAGGGATTGAACCCGGGTCTCCTGCATTGCAGGCAGATCCTTTACCAACTGAGCCACCAGGGAAGCCCATAGACAAGACATAGGTCTAAATCTACCATGTATGATAGACAGAAGTTGGTCGGGTTTAGACTGACTTAAAGCTGCTCTCCTAGGAGGCACAGGTGCAAGCAGGGTCTCTCATTGTTGGACAGTTTCCACCCTCATGTGGGAACTAGGATGTACACTTCTTGCAAAAAAAATCATCACTGAGCTCTACACTTCACAATTCACCCACATCAGGAAACTGAAATAACCTGTGTCTTTAAACATTTCAATGGGCAAAACAAACATGTTACTGATTTCTCTGGCCACAGAATGACCAAGATCCAGAGCAGAGCCAGAAATTTCTTAAAGTACAAGCCCAGTGTCCTGTGAAGACAGACAGGATGTGACCTAAGTCCAGCATCCTAGGCTTCCAGCAGGAGGCAGCCACACTGGAAGCCTTCTGGAAAAGTATATTCTTTATTATTTTTTAATTTTTTAATTGAAGGATAATTACTTTACAGAATGTTGTGGTTTTCTTGGAGAAGGAAATGGCAACCCACTCCAGTACTCTTGCCTGGAAAGTCCCATGGACCGAGGAGCGTGGTAGGCTACAGTCCATGGGGTTGCAAAAAGTGGGACACGACTGAGCAACTTCACTTTCACTTTCTTTTAGTGAATGGAGTGATACCCATTCTGCAGTGTGTGCAGTGAGGTCTGCAACATGACTGTAATAAACATGTTTCTAGGACACTAAAATAAAACACGGTTTGCTAATGTTTTATAAGCTTATTCATTATCAAGTCACAATAAAACATGAAAAAAATCAGAAAAAAAAAAATTTTGTGGTTTTCTGTCATACACCAACAAGAATCAGCCATAGGCATACCTGTGTCCCTTCCCTCCCAGACCTCCCTCCCATCTCCGTCCCCACCCCACCCTTCAGCCTGTCACAGAGCCCCTGTTTGAGTTCCCTGAGTCATAAGCAAATTCCCACTGGCTATCTGTTTTACACATGGTATTATAAATTTCTATATTACTCTCTCCATACATCTCCTCCCTGCTCTCCTCCCACCGTGTTCATAGGTCTGTTCTCTATGTCTGTGCCACCCTGAAAATAAATTCATCAGTGCCATCTCTTCAGATTCCATATATACATGTCAGTATACAATATTTATATTTCTCTTTCTGACTACTTCATTCTGTAATGGGCTCTAGTCTGAAAAGTATATTATCAGAATAAAAATATATTCTTGAAATTGCCAGCACAATAGCTATTATCTGCAAACCTAGACTAAAATGTTAAAAACTTGGCACCTGATCTTTGCAGTTCTCATTGGTACCTTCATGTTCAAATTTTCTGGGTAGAAACAAGCCATCCTTTCAAATTAGTTTCTTCTAATTCTGTTATTTGTTATTATATGAATGAAAGGTCACACTTGAAAACAATACAAGAAAATTCCTGCAAATAATTAGTGACTCAAAGAGCCCACAAGCTGCATATACTTTGTCTTCTAACAGTTTTATTTTTCTCCCTAAACAAACCTAAAAAAAATCGGCTCCCTGACTTGCTTGCTTCTCTGTTCAAACTGAGCTAAAATGAAATTGATATTCATATCAACAAGTAAGTTTTGAATTTTAAGATGTCATAGGAGGGTAACAGGGGCTACAAACCACATTCTTAAAACATAGCTTAATTTTTCATGTCAATGTATGACAAAACCCACTGAAATGTTGTAAAGTGATTGGCCTCCAACTAATAAAATAATATTTAAAATAAAAAATAATAAAAAAAAAAAAAAAAAAAAAAAAAAAAACATAGCTTAATTTCAAATTGGATTTAATTGCAACATTAAGTGGTTACATGAACCAAGAGTCTAAATATAGCAGGCAATATGTGAAGACAAATTTTGTATCTTGTATGTGAGAGTAAGGGCTTCCCTAGGGGTCCAGACAGTAAAGAATCTGCCTGCAATGCAGGAGACCGGGGTTTGATCCCCGGGTCAGGAAGATCCCCTGGAGAAGGGAATGGCTTCCCACTCCAGTGCTGTTGCCTTGAGAACTCCATGGACACGGGAGCCTGGCAGGCTACAGTCCATGTGGTCACAAAGAGTGGGACATGACTGAGAGACTAATACTTTCACTTTTCATTTTTTTTATGTGACAGTAAAATTTTCTTGTCAGATCTGCAGCTGGTATGCACAAATTGTTTTAGAATACTCTCCAACGTAGATTGTCTGGTTAAGTGTGAAATTTATAAATTAAGAGGTGATCTATTCATTCCAGGCAGGAATAGTACATTACTTTGACCAGTCTGTAAAACTTACACATAATCCACTCAAAATTTCAAGTAACATTTGTCTGAAATTTATAGGCTCCTGGAAAATTACAGGCTCTCATATTGTGTTCTGTAAGGAAACATTTCCTCTGCCTTTTCTGTTAATGACTTTTCATAGTAACACTTTAACTTCTCAGTTGCTGATATTATTACCAAGATAAACTTGTCCTCCCGGGTGAGAGAGGTGGATTTGCTCCATTGTGATCGCTCTTTGATCACAAGGGTGTCCCAATTTCTACTTATGTCCCTACATTCACTTTTTCTTTTTGTATCCATCCAATTCTGCTTCTCAGATCTTCACAACACCCAATAATAAATACTTAGAGTCCCTTGGACTGCAAGGAGATCAAACCAGTCAATCCTAAAGGAAATCAATCCTGAATATTCATTAGAAGGACTGATGCTGAAGCTGAAGCTCTAATACTTCTGATGTGAAGAGCCAACTCATTAGAAAAGACCCTGATGCTGGGGAAGACTGAAGGCAGGAGGAGAAGGGGACGACAGAGGACAAGATGGTTGGATGTCATCACCAACTCAATGGACATGAGTTTGAGCAAGCTCCAGGAGATGAAGGACAGGGAAGCTTGGCCTCCTGCAGTTCATGGGGTCACAAAGAGTGACTGAATAAAACCAACAAGTTTGGATCATATTAAACACTCTTTCCACAGCTTTTCCCATATCAAAGGATTCAGAACATGGTGAAGCAGGGAGAAGGGTTGAGATTTTAAATGATTTATAAGGCCCCTAAAAAAAAAAAAAAAAACAAATTAGACTGAGAAATCCTAGCATTTACTGGTCTATACAAATGAATTACAATGTGTCTTTTTTTATGAAAGTACAACAAATGACTAGAGTTGCAACAAAATTAGAGAGTTTTATTTGGAATGATTTGAGTTGAAATAGGCTAGATGAGTGCATATGAGGATGTATGGGATGATACACTTAAGGAGGTATCAACAAGTATGTTTATGTAAGTTGATAAAGTATACCTTTGTAAACAAAGATGAAACATCTAACTATCTTTTTCACTATCTGATTCTTCCAGAATTTGCTATCTCCACCTGACTCCCCTATGGACTTGATGGTTTACTGCCAAGAGATTAAAACTAGTTACACAAATCATGGTTAGATGTGTTCTCTTTGTTTTGAAATTGTTTGTTTCTGTCTCTCTCTTGTATGATCCTCTAAATGCTACTATCTGTATCACTTATTTTGTCTACTTTATAAGATTGTCTCTTGCCTTATTCACTGTATAGCAAGGCCTCTGTGTAGAGAGATCTTTTATATATTTCAAAATAGGGAAAGGAGTACGTCATGGCTGTATACTGTCACCTTGCTTATTTAATTCATATGCAGAGCACATCATGCGAAATGCTGAGCTGGATGAATCACAAGCTGGAATCAAAACTGCCGGGAGATAGATCAACAATCTCAGATATGCAGATGATGCCATTCTAATGGCAGAAAGTGAAGAGAAACTAAAGAGCACCTTGATGAGGGAGAAAGAGGAGAGTAAAAAAGCTGACTTAAAACTCAACATTAAAAAAACTAAGATCATGGCAACTGGTCCCATCCCTTCATGGCAAAAAAGAAGGGAAAGAAACAGAAGTGGTGGCAGATTTATTTTCTTGGCTCCAAAATCACTGCAGACAGTGACTGCACCATGAAATTAAAGACACTTGTTCCTTGGAAGAAAAGCTATGACAAACCTAGACAGCAAATTAAAAGGTTGAGTCATCAATTTGCCAACAAAAGTCTGCCGTGGCTGTAGGTGCCCTCCATCCATGCCACAGGGCAGAGACCACAGTCCCCTTATAGATTGTTACTAAATTAAATCCTATGGACCCTGCTCGGTCCCTAGTTTAGCCAGGGCTCTGCCTCAACAGGGAAGGTTTCCTTCTTCCATTAGTAGTAGGTGATAATCAGTCGGTGACTATGAAACCAAAGCTGAGACCAACACAGCACAGGCTTTATTCAGAGGCCAAAGAATGCAGAAGTGAGAACTAAGTTCTCAGGTCAACTTCTCACCCACCTGGAGAGAGTGGCTTGATTATAAAGAGTAAGGGCAAAGAAAGGGGAATGAGGCTAATGATGGGGAGCCAGGTGCAATAGGGGGAGGGGCAGGGTTTTTCCAAGGGAGTGAGGTGCCACCTCCTTTATCATTTTTTGGTTCCACCTGTCTGGTCATGGCAAGGTAGATGTGTCACCTAATATGATAATACAGTAAAATCAACATACAATGAGACTCGAGGTCTACTGGGGGTCAGATTTGTTGCCATCTTGGTCCCAGCTGGTTCCATCTGATTTTCTTTCTGGTAGCTTCCTCTCTTCTCTCTGGACTCCTTTAAAGACTTCTGTTAACTCCTGCTAAAGGTAGGGGTTGGAGGGTTGTGAGGAAGGACATCCCTTTTAAAGGTGGGTTCACAGGTTTTCAGCAAGGGCCTGGAGCAGCTCTGACAACACGAGGCTAAGATGGGCCGTCGGTTGGACACCTGTACTGGGCTACGGCCAGATGGGGAGGCAGTGAGCAAGGGGCAGGCGGTCAGGGGAGGTTCTGTGTTTACAGAGAACGTGGGTCCGGATGCACACTGCCTGCAGACCCTGCTGCAGAACCTGACTTTTCTGGAAGATACTGGGTAGGGAGGGGGTGTTCAGGCAGCAGGGAAGACAGCTTGCTCTGGATGTTCGTGTGGGGAAGGGGGAACAGCAACAGGGGCTCTGCCTGCAAACCTGAGAACCACTCCCAGATCAGCTCCAGAAGTGCTCCTGGAGTGGCAAGAAGAAGCGGGTCTCCCACCTACTAGACGTGGAGGAAGCAGGTGGGGTGGGCAGGGCTGGGTCTTCAAGCCTTGCAAGGGCTTTTTCTCTTGCAGCAAGTGGGGGGCTACTCTCTAGTTGAGGTGCACAGGCTTCTCATTCATTGCACTGGCTTCTCTTGTTGCAGAATTCAGGCTCTAGAGCGCGTGGGCGTCAGTAGTTGTGGTAAACAGGTTTATTTGTTCCGTGGTATGTGGGATCTTCCCAGACCAGGGATTGAACCCACATCCCTTGCATTGGCAGGCGAATGCTCAGCCACTGGACCACCAAGGAAGTCCGGCACCACATTCTTTCACTTCAGTCTTGGCAGTATTTTCTGGATCTGTCTTGTCAGCAACAAAAGCAGAATAAACCAATGGGACTCCATCCAACTGAAAAGCTTTTCAGTGGTGACAAAGGAAACCCTCCACAAAATGAAAAGGCAGCCTATTGCATGTGAGACAATACTTGCAAACTATACATGTAAAAAAAGAGTTCATATTCAAAATAGACCAAGAATTCACAAAATTCAAACTTCAAAAGACTGAAAACACAACTAAAAAATTGGCAGATTGACATACATACACTGATACTATCTATAAAATAGAGAACTAATGAGAACCTACTGAATAGCAACAGGGAACCCTACTAGGTGCTCTATGATGACCTAAATGGGAGGGAAATCCAGAGGATACACGTATATGGAGAGCTGATTCGCTTTGCTGTATAGCAGAAACATCGATAAACAACTATACTCCAATAAAAATTAATTTTAAAAAGTTTTTTCATCATTAAAAACCCAACTCTTAGCTTTAATCTTTTATATTGTTTTCCTGTTCTCTATTGTAGCTATTTCTGTTCCACACTTAATTTTCTCCTTCTAATTTTGGTTCAAGTTTTCCAACAGTTCCTTGAAATCTAAGGGTGCTTATTGGAGATTTTTTTTCCTTTTTAATGCAGGCATTTATCACTATAAACTTCCCTCCTAGTACTGCCTTTACTGCATCTCACAAATTTTGGTAATTTGTTTTCATTTTTGTCTCAAGATACTTTTAAATTCACTTTTTATTTCTTCTTTGGACCACCAATTGTTCAAAGTGTGTTGTTTGATTTTCACCTATTTGTGAATTTTCGTTTTCCTTCTACTGTTGATTTCTAGTTTTCTTTCACTATAGTCAGAAAAGATTCTTGGTATATCAGTCTTAAGACTTGTGACTTGAGAATGTGCCATAAATACTTGTGAAGAATGTACACCCTGCTGTTGGGCTAAAAGTTCTACATGTTGGTTAGGTCTATTTGGTCTGTGGTGCTGTTATTCAAGCACACTGATTTTTTTTTTGGGGGGGGGATCATTAGTTCTGTTAGATCTACCCATTATCTTAAGTGGATAGTATAGTTTCCACTATAATTGTATGGTTATTTCTCCCTTCAGTTTAGTATATGCAGAAAACTCCAGTTAATGGATGTAGATACTCAGCCACAAAGCATGTGGAGCTATCATCCACTCTTTAAGACTTTGACCTTAATCCCATCCTAATCCTAACTTCTGACCTTGACCTTAACCCCTAAAGGAGATCAGTCCTGAATATTCATTGGAAGGACTAATGCTGAGACTGAAGCTCCAATACTTTGGTCACCTGATGTGAAAAACTGACTCACTAGAAAAGACCCTGATGCTGGGAAAGATTGAAGGCAGGAGGAAAAGGGGACAACAAAGGACAAGATGCCTGGATAGCATCACCAACTCAATGTACAAGAGGTTGAGCAAGCTCCGGGAGATGGTGAAGGACAGGGAAGTCAGGCGTCCTGCAGTCCATGGGGTCGTAAAGAACCAGACATAACTAGCAACTGAACAGACAAAATTAACCCTACCCTTCACTTGACCTCAGAACCTTAACCCTAATTGAATTCTTAATTTTAATTCTCTAAATAGTGGGGGAGGGGTAAAAAAATTTTTTTTAATTCTCTAAATAAGAATATCTCAATAGTATTTCTCTGATGACAGAAATGTCCTTTTTCTTCTACTCTGCCTTCAATGACTGATAAACTGGATTTTTATCTTGTTAATTTAAGCTAAATTAAATTTTAAAAGCCTCGTGTCATCAGTGGCTTCCATATTTGGACAAAGCACCACCTGGTGCCCTGGAGTTGATGTGAGAGGTCAGCATTTTCTCTGGAGGCCAAGAAGAGACGTGCATGGGGGGATCTGTGTACCTTTATAGGGTAGAAGCCTGTGGTCAAGCGATTCCAGCCTTCTTCCAACTGGAAATTCTTAGTGCCCTAGATTCACCCAACAATGTGGCTTTCAATTGTACAAACTGGGCCGCATGGGTCCCCAAAAGTCACACTGATAAAAATGAGGCCAACAGAAAAAACTTAAAATTCTAAGTTTATGTCCAGACATGAGAAGTCAGCAGGCTGACAGGAGACCCTGGAGCTGTCCAGCTGCTGAAAATATGCTGAAAGAGGCTTAAGAAAAATCACAGGTTTTAAAAGTTGCAGTACAAACTGCTCCCCCATAAGAGGCGCTCGACGGCTGACAGTATTCAGAGGGCTAAACAAGCAGGCTTGAGGCTACTAAGTTCCAGGAAGAATGCCAGTCCACACGGCCTCAGGGGATGACCTCCGACACGTAGACCCGCCCCACGAATGGCCTGTCCTCGCTCAGACAGACATGAACATGGTGAGACATGAGGACACCACATCCACTGCTTTTGGTTATCAAGAGCTAAAACTTCTACTGTCACCAACATTACAAAGAGCTTCAATTAGGATTTTATGTTGTTATAACTTAAACAGTGAATGAGCAAATGAATACATGATTTTTCAACTTAGGAAGATTTACTTAGGTAGAGTTTTCCTGTTTTGAATAATGGAAAATTTTTCAGAAGGCAGTACAGAGTGACACAATAGATACCTATACGCCAGCAATTACTAAATGTTGCCACGTTTTCATCCCATTTTTGTCTTGTGAAATACTGCCGGTCACAGCCCTTGATAAGTTTCATTCCTGTACTCTTCAGTGTGTGTTTGTATGCATGTGTGTGTGCGTGCGTGCATGCACATGTACATGCACACTCAGTCATGTCTGACTCTTTGCAATGACATGAACTATAGCCCGCCAGGCTCCTCTGTCCATGAGATTTTCCAGGCAGGAATACTGGAGTGAGTTGACATTTCCTCCTCCAAGTACTCTTCAGTATGCACCTATAAAAAAGCAAGGATGACTTCCCACAAAACCACAGCACTGTGCCACACCTCACAAACAACAGCAATTCCTGCATATGGTTCAATACTCAAGTTAGGAGGGGTTTTCCAAAGCCTATTAACATCTGACGGTAGGGGGATATTGAACATGGGGAGCATGCCATGAGAAATGATATCTACCTAGCTAAGAATCTAGGAGCTGCCCATGAGAATCATCTAAATACCACCACCACCATCCCCCACTGTATAGAGGAAAAAAGAAAAGTACAATTTTTGCTGTAGAACCAAAAGGAGCATAAACCTCAGATTACACATAAGAGCTTCCCATAGCTCCATCTGGGTGTAGCAATATGTCCCAGTGTTCTAGTGTGATCATATACTGACGCCTGGATTCGTAAGAATCAGTGAACCTGAGACACAGCATCTCTGCTCTTCTCATAAGATGCAGGCCAGTTCAAGCACTACTCCCCAAGGGCTGTGAGCTGCCTGAGGACCCTTTGGGGATGGACTAGACTCTGCTCTCATGCTGTGGCTCCTTGGGGTCTTTGTTGAACCCGAGACCCTCCCAGAGTCAAGGCCAAGAACCATACATTCATCTCCCTCCTCCTGAGCTTCTTCTGCTCCTCAAGGTCATTGGGGCAATGGAGTTCTTCATCTCCAGGGAGGGCTGCTAGGCTCCATGTCTGCCTCCAAGCATTAAGTTATCCTGCTCAGTCCTGCAAGGGCTTCAGAATAAGAATGGGTTCTCGGTGCAGATAAAATGGAAACAGACACTTAAAAAGAAACCACCCAATTTGCTCAGATCTTTGATGAAGATTAAATTTCCTACTTACACTGTGACTGCACAGATGAGTTCTGTGTGCTCAGAAAGTTTCAGGGACACCAGCCCATCAGTGGCCAGGCCCAGAAGCTCGTGTCACCTTGGACACCTCCCTGGTGCAGGGAGTCCAGCCCTTGCTGTCTGCTTCACTTCCTGACTCCCACTTGGGCCCATGCTTCCCTCCACTGCCCGTTCTCTAAATTTTTCCGAATTACAAACTCTCCCCCACACTGAGGTTTCAAACCCATTTTCCCTTTTTGAGGTGTGTTTGTGGCCACATCCGTGCTGCTTCCCTGACATTCACTGATGTAGCCAGTAAGGGAGGGGTTCCCACTCCAGGGCAGAGGACAGAGGGGCTACATACACAGGGTCCATGCAGCGGGAGGGGAGGGGTCGGCTTCAGCGAGTCCTCCAGACTGAGGGAGTGGGGGGACTGGGAGCTTCAGGGGCTCAGCTGCAGGTGGGCACTGCTGAGATGGGACAACTGGGGAGCAGGGGTCCTGGTCATTCAAGGGGAGCGACTCTGAGGCCTGGGTGGGAAGGGGGTGCATATATCCCTGAGCAGAAATGGGACAAGGAGCCTGCTCCAGGACCAAACAGCACATGTCATCTTCCACATAACAATCCTGGAGAATGGGGAACTGCCCCCTCACTGGACCTGGACACAGCCCTGCACACAGTCGTCTCTGGGGTGCTAGCCACGCTCCTACCCACATCCGAATCTCTGGCCGGCTCCGGGTCCCTCAGCAGACACCTCCTTACTGTGGAGACGCTTCTCCGCCCAACCAGGACTCAGGCCTCTCCTAGCCTCTCAGGCCTTGGGGGCCAAACAAGAGCAGGTGCCTTTTGTTCAAGGCTCCCTCCCTCTGCAGGGTGACCCTCAACCTTAGCGCGGGCCTGCAGTAGACTGGGCCAGTCTGGCAGTCAGCTTTCCTTCCACTTACCTCCCGTCCATGAGACCAGAGTAGCAACCCAGGCATGGCTGACCCACCCAGCTATGCCCACACCTGGGCTCAGCTAAGCCCCCGACCAGCAAGCCCCCCACCACCGCCGCTGTAGGAAGAGTCCTCAGAATGGCCACAAGAAACAGGTACTGATAACATTTGTCAAGCAAATGCCCTATTTTACTAAAAACCCAAGTATACATTACATTTTACAAAAACAGCATCCGTCAGGATCTTTCAGTCCCTTCCCTAAGCCAACAAAAGATGGGGACTCTGAGGAAGGGTTCCCCTCCAAATGCTGGGGCTGCCCCAGGCACCCTCAGACCCCTGGTCCAGTGCACAGAAGGTGGGGTTAGTGGAGCCCCTGCCAGGATCCAGCCTGGGGCCTGTGCAGAGCCCTCACCACGGTGCTAGATGAGGGGCCTGCCAGGACCATGGACACGCTGCCCCCACCGGAGCCCCAGCTGGACGCAGCTCCTGCCTCAGGAGGAGGACACAGGGTACCCGTAGTGGTTGTGGTCAGTTTCGGCCAGGGCCAACGTCAGCGACAGACTGGGCTTCCGTTCCAGTTCTTCCTCCTCCGGGCAGTGCTGCGGGGGCCGAGCTTTGAAGAAGTCGGAGACGTACCGGACCTGGCAGAGAAGAGGAAGGCAGGAGCTGCCTGGGGGGAACAGGACAGGCCAGGCAGGCTGGGTACAGTGGGGCAGGGGAGCCCAGGAGTTGAGGGGTATCTTGACAGGTCAATGAGAGAGCAGAGTTGGAGTCTTAGGGGAAGATGGGAGCACAGGGCAAGGGTCTGGGAGAGGCGGCCCAGAGAGAGCAGGGGTCCCAGAGTGGGGTCTCTGGTCAGGGCAGGGGGTCGGGGCCTGGGAGCTCACAGTGAGGCTGGCCACCAGCGCCCCCTGCAGGAGGCCGACGAGAACGTCACTCCAGTGGTGTTTGTGGTCAGACACGCGGGTGTAGCCCACGTACAGGGCGAAGGCTACCAGGAAGAACTGAACGGTGGGCCGCAGCAGCCGTGCCCACTTCCAGCAGAGCCGGGCCTGCACGTAGAGCTGGGGTCCGAGAGCAGTCAGTCGGGCACCCACCAGGCCCACCCTGCCCGACGCATGGACGGCAACCCTGGGGCCACAAGCCTAGAATCCCCAGACACGGGACCCCCAGTTTTTATCAACACAGCAGAACCTGAACCTCCACCTCCGCCCTGGCTCTCCCAAGGCCCAGGGAAGGGCTGGCCACGGCCACAACACGCCAGTCACAGACAGCAGACTCACCGCCAAGAATACCATGCAGTACATGCCAAAGGAGGAGTGTCCGGAGTAGAAGGACAACCTGAGAGAGAGAGGGTGGTGGGGGTCATGGGGCGGTGTGAGGAGGGCAGCCAGAGGGCTTACTCTGTCCTCAGCCTCCAGACACCCGGCCCCCGCCTCCCCCCCAGGGTCCAGGAGGACTTTATATAAAAACGCTGCCAGTGCTAGATGCCCTCAGTCCTTCCCTTTCCAATTTTCTGACCATGTGGTCAAGTCTCATGGGCTTTAAGGCATCACCACGAAGCTGCTTCAGGCCCTGAAGGCAGAACCCAGGGTCGACAACTGGGTCCAGACAGCAGTTCCACTTTCACTGTGTTTCTTCTCAAGATTATTTTCCACCTGTGCTCACTGATATAAGGTTTGCATTTTCTTTTTATAGAATGTCAAGTTTTAACAAAGGACATCAGAGGAATAAGTCAAGGCTGTATATTGTCTCCTTGCTTGTTTAACTTATATGCAGAGTACAGCATGCGAAATCACAGGCTGGAAGAAGCTCAAGTTGGAATCAAGACTGCCAGGAGAAATATCAATAACCTCAGATAAGCAGATGACACCACCCTTACGGCAGAAAGTAAAGCGGAACTAAAGAGCCTCTTGATGAAGGTGAAAGAGGAGAGTGAAAAAGCTGGCTTAAAACTTAACATTCAAAAAACAAAGATCCTGGCATCTAGTCCCATCAACTCATGACAAATAGATGGGGGGAAAATGGAAATAGTGACAGACTTTATTCTCTTGGGCTCTAAAATCACTGAGGACGGTGACTGCAGCCATAAAATTAAAAGACACTTGTTCCTTGGAAGAAAAGCTATGACAAACCTAGACAATGTATTTAAAAGCAGAGACATTACTATGCCAACAAATGTCTGCATAGTAAAAGCTATGGTTTTTCCAGTAGTCAAGTATGGATGTGAGTTGGACCATAAAGAAAGCTGAGCACTGAAAAATTGATGCTTTTGAACTGTGGTGCTAGGGAAGACACTTGAGAGTCCCGTGGACTGCAAGGAGATCAAACCAGTCAATCCTAAAGGAAATCAACCCTGAATATTCACTGGAAGGACTGATGCTGAAGCTGAAGTTGCAATTCTTTGGCCACCTGATGCAAAGAGCCAACTCACTAGAAAAGATCCTGATTCTGGGAAAGACTGAAGACAGGAAGAGGACAACAGAAAATGAGATGGTTGGATGGCATCACCAACTCAATGGACATGAGTTTGAGCAAGCTCCAGGAGATGGTGAAGGACAGGGAAGCCTGGTATGGTGCAGTCCATGGGGTCATGAGGAATCAGACACAACTGAACAGCTGAGCAGCAACAAAGAACATCAATGGACAAGAAAGAAAATGGCAGATTGAGAGACCCCACCCCATGAAAGCAACTGGAAAACTGACAGCAGCCAGAACCAGACTGGTGGTGGCATGTGAACCAGAGAAAGGAGGAGACCTACCTCCAACGCCTGAGACTGTGTGGTCCTGACCGGTGCCTCCATGGAGCACTGGCCATAAACACTGACAGCAAATGCAACAGTCACCACTGCCTGGGACAGTAAACACAGCAGGATGAGAAGGCTAGCCAAGAAGCCGAGAGGAAAGGCCAGGCTGAGCTGCTCCGCAGAACGAGGCTGGGAATCTGGGGGCCAGGCTGGGCCCATCAGCAAAGACCTGCCAAGGTGCTCCTCTCTCCGCTCTGGCCAACTCGCAGACATGTCAGTTGACACGGTCCACATGGCACATGTACCCAACATATACACGTACCCACACAGCACACACACCCCAACACACACACACCCACAGGGCACACGTACCCCAACACAGCACACAAACCCCAACACACACACACCCCACATGGCATACATACCCCAACACAGCAACGCACCCCAACACAGACACACCCCACACAGCACACCCACTCCGACACACACACACCCCAACACACACACACCCACAGGGCACATGTACCCCAACACAGCACACACACCCCAACACACACATACCCCACACAGCACACACACCCCAACACACACATACCCACACAGCACACACACCCCAACACACACACACCCACAGGGCACACGTACCCCAACACAGCACACAAACCCCAACACACACACACCCCACATGGCATACATACCCCAACACAGCAACGCACCCCAACACAGACACACCCCACACAGCACACCCACTCCGACACACACACACCCCAACACACACACACCCACAGGGCACACGTACCCCAACACAGCACACAAACCCCAACACACACACACCCCACACAGCACACCCACTCCGACACACACATACCCCACACAGCACACATACCCCAACACACACACACACCCCACACAGCACACCCACTCCGATACACACACACCCCAGTACACAGACTCCAACATGGCTCACACACCCCAGCGTGGCACACGCACCCCAACACACACACCTCAACGTTCACGTATCCCACACGGCACACAAAGCCCATCTGTAAGATGAAAGCTTTTCTTCCATGGTTCCAGGTATTTAAGGACATATCTGTCCACTCTCTAGCTTATCACTCAGCTAATAGCACAACTTCACGGCCACTCATGACAAAGAACAAAGACTTTACAAAATTAGTTCAGAACACTTACCTAGCAAACAACCAAGGACAACAAACAGCAAAAACAACAGAAGAATCTGATTTCCAGATGTATGCTACATTATATGTATGTATGCTACATCACACGTATGTATGCTACATCACGCGTGTGTATGCTACATCATGCATATGTATGCTACATTACAACATTAAAAATGCTCTGGGAAAGGGGACACATACATACCTGTAGCCAATTCATGTTGATGTATGGCAAAAACCATCACAATATTATAATTATCATCCAATTAAAATTAATTAATTAATTTAAAGAAAATGCCCAGGGACTTCCCTGGCAATCCAGTGGCTAAGCCTCCCCACTCCCAATGCAGGGGGCCCAGTTCCATCCTTGGTCAGGGATCTAGATCCCACATGCTACAACTAAGATAGACCTGGTGCAGCAAAATAAGTAAATAAATAAACAATTTAAATATATTTATGTAAAACAAAAAAATGCCAAGTTTTCAACAACAATAAATATTTATAATAGATGCACAAAAAATGTGGGAAATGCTCAGGGGAAAAAAGTCTATTACTAGAAGCAGTCGCTAAGAAACTCAGATATCAGACTTACTAGATAAAGGCTTTTTTTTTAAGTTTGGTAGATAAAGACTTTTAATCTGCCATTTAAAATATGTTCAGAGAGCTAAGTGAGAATGATGTCTGATCTAATAAGAGAGTACCAAAAAGAAACAGAAGTTGTAAAAAGGAATCAAATAGAAATTCTGGAGTTCAAAACTATAGTATGTGGAAGATGAAATCACTAGAGGGGTTCAAAAGCAGACCTGTGCAGGCAGAAGAGCATGTGAACATGGAGACAGGTCAATCGAGACTTTTGGTCTAAGGAACAAAAAATGAAAAGAATGGAGAAAGTTCAATGAACTCCAGTCTTGTGGAACACCATCCAATGTACCAACATATGTACAACAGGAGTCCCAAAAGGAGACCAGAGAAAGGGACAGAAAGAATATTTGAAGAGGAAATGCCTAAAAACTTCCCACATTTGATGACAAACATCCATCCACACAACCCAAAGGCTCAATGAACTCCAAACAGGATAAACTCTAAGACAGCACAGCACAGTCAGGCTACCAAAAAATGGTGAAGATCTTGAGAGCTGCAAGGGAAGGCATTCATTGTGTACAAGAAATCCTCAATAAAATGAACAGTTAATTTCCCATCAGAAACCATGGAGACCAGAAGGATTCCAAGTACTAAAAGAGAAAAGCCTGTGAATCATGAATTCTACATGTGGCAAAATGATCCTATAAAAATAAAAAGAAGTTTAGACATTTACAAACAAACAAGAACCAATAAAATCCATAGCTGATACGCCTATAAGCTCTATGAGAAATGCTAAAGGGAGTCTTCCATGGAGGAATGAAGGATACTAGTCAGTAACTAAAATCTACAAAAAAGACACAAAAGACACCAGTAAAAGTAATTACCAAACATAAACAGCAGTGTGAATGTATTCTGGTGTATGATCCTATTTTTCCCTACATGATTTAGAAAAAAAAAAATCAGCTAGACTAAAGAAAAAAAAACTAGACTAACTATCATTCCACAGTAGATATCACATCATTATGTTGTACATCTGAAAGTAATACAACGTGGCAACTACGGGCTTCCCAGGTGGCACTAGTGGTAAAGAACCCACCTGCCAATGCAGGAGACATAAGAGACGCGCATCCAATCCCTGAGTTGGGTAGATCCCCTGGAGGACAGGATTTCCCTGGTGGCTCAGTGGCTAAAAGAATCTGCCTGCAATGAAGGAGACTCCTTCCCTTGGTCGGGAAGATCCCCTGGAGAAGGACATGGGAACCCACTCCAGTATTCTCGCCTGGGAAATTCCATGAACGGAGGAGCCTGGTGGGCTACCAGCCCATTGGGTCGCAAAGAATCAGACAAAACTGGGGTGACTTAGCATGGCAAATATAGCTTAATTTTTTAAAAACCATGTAAAACAGTTATTATAAATCTATGCTGATGAGTACATGATGTATAAAGATAAAACCTGTGACAATAACCTCATAAGGGGGTGGACATATATGGCTGCAAACATTTTGCACAGTAAGTACCTATGAACAGAAAAAGCAGTAATGGGGAAAAAAAGCAGTAATGGAGAAATTTTTTAAAAAGATACAATATATAGAAAACAAATAACAAGACAAAGGACAATTCACTGTTAGAAAAGGATCAATCCATCCAGAGATATAACAACACCTAAATAGATACAAGCACCTAAACTTGGAAACACTGCAGAATCCAGACCTGAAAGGACAGAGGGTGTGATTCCACTGATAGGAAATGTTCAAAACAAGCTGATCCACAGACAGAGAGTGGGTTCCTGGTTGTCAGGGGCTGGGGTGGGGGTGACAGTTCAGGGGTGTGGGCTTTGTGTGTGTGTGATGAGAATATTCTAGAATATTAGAGTGGGGATGGATGCACAGGACTGGGAATGCACTAGAAATCAACAAGTTGTGCACATTAAGATGGTTAAATTGGTGGATTTTATGTGTTGGGAATTTTATTAAATTTTTAAAGAAGGAAAATAGGACATCAATCAAATGAAAAGTTCACCAGTAGAGATGGTGAGAGGACAGAGCAGAATGTGAGGGTGGGGGCTTGACATTTCGGGGAGGTGGGTCACCCCTCCTGACACCTCCTGCTCTGCCCCAGGGCGCGATACCACAGCCCCACGGCGAGATACCCCAGCCCCACCTAAGCTCCCTGCTGGCATGATGCAGGCGCAGGCACCTCCAGGCCTTGCTCCTGCCCGTTCTCCGCACCTTCTCAACCTGGCAGCTCACCCCGAAATACCCAGCTCCTGAGGGCCCTTCTGCAACCCCCACCCTCCTCCCGGGTGGGGCATCTGTGGTCCAAGCACTGCCCACCTGGACTCCGTGACGTTAGCAGGGCTCCCCCTGCACACCTCCACCTGCACGTACGCCGAGCAGTTGACGCGGCTCCAGTCAGGGTCACACACGGCCAGGAAGTTGGGCCGCAGTCGGCCGGTCATGTACTTGGCCAGGTCTGTCAGGGACTGGCTCACTGCCGCCCCAAACAGGAACGTCCCCACCACCTTGTAGAGGGCGGCCAGGTAGTTGTTGAAATCAGAGCGGGAGTAGAGGCGGTCCGTGTACACCAAGTAGGCTTCCCCGGCCGACACCTGCGGGCAGCAGCCGGGGGCTTCAGCGTTCCCAGCCTCTCTGAGGTCACCGGGGAGCTGGGGACCCCAAGAGGGCTCTCTTCCACACAAACGCCACCCCGGGCAGGACTGGACCTGCCAACGCCCCAGCCACCACCCCGCACGCCCTCCTGCCTTACAAGGATGACAGTGGCTGTGATGATGACCCCGGCCATGAGCCCATGGGTGATGGTGTCTGGACGGTAGGGGTATCGGATGGAGTCATCTCCACAGTAGAAACCTCGCTTGTATGGAGTGTTGACGAACGTCAGGATGGCGCAGGGCAGAGCGGCTGGGGGGGTGGGGGGAGAGGAGGCCGGTAGGCACGAGGTGCTCCCCATAGCTGCTCCCCAGCTGAGCCCCACACTCAGCTGTGCCTTCGTCCGGCACTTGGACCCGGCCTCAGCCTCCCTCCGGGTCTCCTCACCTCCCTGCCCACCCAACAGTCAAGAGAAGCTTTCCTCATGGTAAATGAGAGGTCACCACCCTGCTTAAAACCCCTTGTGATTCCCCTTCATCATCAGATCAACACGCAGGTCCTGCCCAGGCCAAGTGTCCACCCCCTGCACACCGCCCACCCTCTCCCACCCCTTGCTTCCCTCCAGCCTCCTCCACTCTGCCCAAATCCAGCAGGCAGCCACCCGGGCCTCTGCTCATAGCCCCACTGGCTGCCCAGAACAGTTCTGACTCCCATCTTCCCCACTGACCGCCCCACTCCTGGGGCCCCTCTCACAGCCTTTCTCCAGGGTCCTCACCTTGTGTAATCTGCAATCACCCTTTGATACCTGAATGACTCCCCAGACACCACTCCCCCACAGTGAGCACCTGGGGGGCCTGTCATCATCAAGGACTAGTCTCTGGAGCCTTCTCAGGTGGGGCCTTGCAGAGGTAAGTGTCTTCCCAGGTGGTGCTAGTGGTAAAGAACTCACCTACCAATGCAGGAGATGTAAGAGACTTGGGTTCGATCCCTGCGTTGGGAAGATCCCCTGGAAGAGGGCATGGCAACCCTCTCCAGTATTCTTGCCTGAAGAATCCCATGGACAGAGGAATCTGGCAGGCTACCGTCCATAGGGTCGCAAAGAATCGGACACTACTTAAGTGATTTAGCACACATACACACACAAGGAGGACGCCCTGCTTGTAGTTCTAGGGTTGGCCAGAGACCAGGAACACCTGGTGAGACATCTGCATCCACACGCTGTCCCTGAGCCAGCCACACAGGGACCGGACAGGCCCGGCCCAGGCCAGGGAGCTCAGTCCAAAGGTACATTCAGGAGTCACTAGTCATGACCAGACCCTGTCTGGCACAGCCGCAGCCCCAGAGTCCAGAGGCCCCAGGAGCCAAGGGCAGCTGGGGCACAGGGCTCCCCGCCTCCCCAGGGTGGGGGCACAGAGACAAACCCAAGCAGGGTGCCCTCTGGCCCTGGCAGGGCAGGTGACACGTGAAAAAGGGTGTGACCAGGGCAGGGGGAGGGCAGGGCCACACCCCCTTCCAAAGGTCACGTTCTGGGCCTTGGGGACCACCCATGATGGTGGGTGATGCTAGGAAAGGCTTGGTGGAGAACAGAGATCTGGCTCATGGAGCTGAGGGGCCGGGAATAAAAGTAACAGGCATGGCATGACTGGGAGGTGGCTGTGGCCGTCAGTGGCGTGTTGGGCAGGACACATGGGGAAGGTGGCTTAGAAATTCAGAAGATATCTGGGAAAGAGCACCCCCAAAGGGACGGCCAGCACAAAGGCCGGAGAGTCTGGAGAGCCGGGTGCTGGGGGGAGCTAGGTGGGGTGAGCAGAGGGGGCAGGATGGAGACAGACAGGTGAGGCGGGGGGCTAGAAGAGGCTGAGAAACCAAGTCGAGCCCCACTCCCAGAACCTGAGCAGAGCAGGGGCTCCCACGGGGGTTCCTGTGGCAGGGGGGCAGTGAATCAACCTCCAACCCCTCTCCCCCAGGCCCAGCCCTTTCCCCTGGAGATTAGGACACATACAGTCAGAACTGGGGTCAGGCTCTCCTTGGATTCAGGAGTCTGCTGCCTCCCTCTGCCTGAGCTGCTCCGGCTCAGGTGTCCCCACGGCAGACACGCCCGAGCCTTCCTGACCTGGTGTCGACCCCCGTGTTTCCCTCAGGGCCCTTGTCACCTTCTAAAACTGAATTACTGCTGTACTGAAGCTTCTAGACTGAGAGCTGCGTCGGCCTGGGCCCCAGTCCCCTGGCACACGGGCAACCCCACCCAACCTAATCTCTGCTCAGTCACCCCCGGCTGTGTGACCTCCAGAGGAAAGCCGAACATCCCTGGGTGGAAACTGGGGGGCACAGCAGCACCCCCTCACAGGCTGACTGGAGGAAAAGGTTTAATTATCACAGGCGTCACAGTGTCTGGTATACAGTAAGTGCCACAGAAACGATTAAAGAAGTGCTCAGGGAAGGATGCCCAAGGTGGGCGGACACACACAACCCCCTCTCCCAGGACTTCCAACTGCCAACCGGCCCTTCCCCAAAAGAGTCTCTTCTGGGACGTAGGGGGAGGAACTGCCTCGGCCTGCAGCCAGGGCAGACCCCTCCCGTCCCAGCGGAGGCGCAGGAACCAGACTGGGGGGAGGGCAGTTGAGGCTGGAGGGGCCCCTCCCTGCGCCGGGGGTAGAATTCCGGGGCCATTGTCCACACAGCCCCGGAGCAAACACTCAGCCTTTGTTTCCGAGACCTGGGGGGGTGGGGGAGAGGGGCTGGGGCTGCCCCTTCCCCCAACCTGGCCCGCAAACCCGCCCGACAGGTTTGGTCCGCGCCACCCCGAGGCCCCCAGTTTGACAACAGCCGGGGGCCCGGTTTCTCTCCCGGGCCCGAGACCGGAGGACTAGTGTTCGAATCCCACCAACACCCGGGCACCCCCGGCCAGGGCTCCGCCCTCCCAAAACCAGCCAACGCGAGCATGGCTCGCGGTGGAGGGCCATAAGGGCGCCCCCCACCCTGCCAGCCTCACCCGGCCGCCACCCGCGTGAATCACCAGCCCGGCCTGGCCAGGCAAGGCGGGCGGTGGAGGGGGTAGGTGTGGCGAGCGGCCCCGGAGGCGACTTCCTGCTGCCGCGAAGTGGCGGGGTGGGGGGGCACCGACCCCCACCGACCGGAGGCCCGCGGGGGAAACCAAGGCCCTGGAGGGCGCGCGCAGACTTCGGGGCCGGTGGTGGGGGCGAGGAGGTGATCCGAGGCTCCGTCCACCTCCGGAGGCCTCCGAGGGGTGGGGGCCGCGGCCCCCACCGGTCCTACAAAAGTTCGGGGGGATCGGGGACAGGGCCGCCCGGAAAGGGGTCCCCCCACGCCCCCAGGCCCCTGAGACTCTTACCGACCAGCACGCACAGCACGTCGAGCAGTACGAAGACCCACCTCCGCTCCATGCCGCCCCCGCCCGGGCCGCGCCCGCGACCCCCGGCGCCCGTCCCACCGCGTCCCGTCGCGTCCCGGCTGGGCCGCAGGGTCACATGGCATCCGAGCCCGGCCCAGCCCGGGGGTGGAGGGGGTGGAAATGAGGGGGGCAGGGCCCAGGAGGGGCGGGCGGGGCGGGGCCGCCCGGGGAGGGGGTGGACTCTGCCCCCGCCCCGCCCGCGGCCCGCGGCGGGGGAGGGGCGTGGGTAACCGGGTCGGTACCGGCCCGCGACTGGAGGATGGGTTGCGAGTTTAGCAGCTGGCAGGGTCGTCGGCGCCCAGCATACCCCCCGCCCCCCACGGGAGGCTGAGGCCGGGGGACCGCCAGTCCGGGGTCACCCTGCAGCGTCCGCGTCCGGCCGCACTCCCCGGGCACCCACGGATTGGATCGGCTGAGTCTGGGGTCGGGATAAAGAACGAACAAACGAAGGAATGTGTGAGGGGCGGCCGGCAGGACGGGGCGTGGAGGACGGAGCTCGGAAACCCCAGGACCGTCCCTGCGGGACCCTCGGTGCGCCTCGGTTTCCTCTTTGGGGCACTCGAGCCCCTGTGTGCGCGTCTGAATACTTCTGAGCCAGGAAGTGTCTACAAATCGATGGGGCGTCGTGGCTTAACTGCAAGGTTTCTTTCTTTCCTCCTGGTGCTTAAAATCCTGGTGGCCCTTATACATCCCCGGCATTTGAAAGTCATTTCCTCAACGCCCACCCTGTTTGTGCCAGGCCCTGCTCCCATGTGGCACACTTCCCACTCCCGTTTACAGGGAGCAAGTCGTGCCCGGAGGACTTGCTCACACACTGCAAACGGTAAACTTAGGGCCTGTGCCCTACGTCCCCTCCAGGTCCCAAGGACTGAGCTGGGACGTGCCGGGGTTCGACACACCCGCACTGGATTCTTTGGGCCGCAACCATATGAGAGGCGTTGGGGAGTGTCACCGCCTCCGGGAGAGCCCTGGACACGGGAGGACACGCGAGCTTCTGCCACTCTCTCAAAGTCACATGGTGAGAAGAGGCAGGGCTGGGGTTTGAAGCCGAGAGGCCTGGCCCTAGCCCCACCCCTGCCAACAATCTGAAAACCGGAGATGTTCCCGGACTCCTTTTCAGAGATGAAGGGAGCCAGGTCCAGAGAGGAGCATCCTCCAAGGTCAAGCAGCTGAGAGGTGGACTCAGTGCCCCCTTCCTGAGGGAGCAGGGGTCGGCAGAGAGGCAAAGTGTATGTGGGGGAGGGTGACAATGCCCAGTTCATCTGTGGCTCTTCCACCCCTGGTCAGACGGTGGAGTTGACATGGTGCCTCTGGACCGAGTCCCCCGAACCCGGGAACGACTTTCCTTAAGCAGTCAGCAGACTCCAGTACCACCACGACCCCGCCCCTACACACACTCAGAATAACTCGGCCCACTCCCAGGACTTGAGCAGGTTCCGCATGGAAACCAGACCTGGATTTTCCATCTGCGGTGTGGCAGACAGTGGGAGGGACGTCCCAGCAACCCCCGCTTTCAACCGCACACCCAGGAGCTGGCGAAGGCACATCCTCAAAATGTAGCTCCCTCCCTCATCCCCACTTCCTCCCAGGCGTTCCGAAGAATCAGATTACTCGCCCGCAGGGCTTCCCTCGGTCTGGGCGGGGGAGGGGCTGTCGCCAGAACCTGGTTCAGGTTGGGGCGGGGCTCTCGAAATTCTGGACTCCGGTTGACGTGCTCCTGCCGGTAAGGCTCTGCCTCTGCCCTTGGGCTCCTCCGACTACACTCACACTGGGAAGGGCGGCCCCGTCCATGCATCATTCATTCATTCATTGGTCAGTTCACTCATTCAAGCGGTGGAATTACCTGACAAAATACCTGTGTAGGTGCCTGAGTCACACGTCACACGGACATTATCCGGCATCTTTATTGGGCACTTTCCACATCAGCCTGGCCACCCCCCTCCCTATGGTCTTAAAACTTTCAGTCAAGGGTAGGGAGGTGCAGCACGGTACAGGCATGGATGAAATAAGCACCTACCCTGTGCTGGAAGGGGCAGCCTGGGCGTGGGGCTATGGGGTTGGGCCCCAGAGTGGGAAGGAGCAGGAGGCCAGGTGGCTGGACAGCGGGCCGCCCTCCCCTCCCTGCTGACGTGGGCAGGGATGGGATCACAACATGGTGAGAGCAGCACGGATTCGGGTCAGGGCTGGAATTAGGGCTAACTAGGAAATCCACCTCGGGCCAACAAGGCCCACCCTGAGGACAGAGCCCAAGCTGGGAGACACTGACATAGCTGCGACCCTAGCTGGGTCACGGCCGGCATCTCCCAGAGACAGCACCTCCCCTCTTGCCTGGCCGTCGGGGCTGCTTTGCTGCACCTGAGGGACTAGGGGTTGGCTCCAGTGTCATGAAGATGCAGGAAGAGGTGCCTGGGGGTGAGCAGAGAGGCTAGCACACAGCAGGTGCCCCCCACACACACACCCCCAGTGCACCTCCAGCCCTGCCGCTCTCTGCACTTCCCTTGGGGCTTAGACTTAAGAGACCCAGGTTCAATCCCTGGGTCAGGAAGATCCCCTGGAGAAGGAAATGGCAACCCACTCCAGTATTCTTGCCTGGAAAACCCCATGGAGAGTGAAGCCTGGCTGGATATAGTCCATAGGGTTGCAAAGAGGCAGACACGACTAAAGCAACTTAGCATTGCAGCACTGTTGCTCCCAGGACTCAGCACGACCGTCCAGTCAGGAACAGGGTAACCTCCAGTTCAGCTCCAAGTCCACATGCAGGAGCTCGGGTCCTAGTGACGTCGCCCTTCATGCAGGCTCCCTCCCTCCCCTGCTCTACCTTCAGCCTGCTGATTCCCAGCCTGGAGCTTTAGGAGGCAGGACAGACCAACCAGACACTCCAATGCTGCTTCAGAACCCAGGTGAGCCCATGAGCAACAACCGGCCCAGCAGCCAGAGCGAGAGCTCCACAGGATCACAGGTACACAACATAGGCCCAGAGACCTGTCTCCACCTGCTCCTCAGGAAGTGCAGGAAGGCGGGGCAGGTCATGCCTCCAAGCACAAGAGCACGCTCCCAGGGCACCCTCCCATGGCGCCCCTCCGTCCCTGCCAGAAAAGCCAGGACCTCCACCCCCACCCCCCACCAAGCAGCACACAGTGCAGACCTGGAAGCACTGCAAAGTCACCGACCCTGGTCCCTCCAGGCAGGTGGTGACTGGTGAGGAAAAGTGGCACAGGCAGCAAGGGAGGCCGAGAACCTCCGTTCTCCGAACACCCCACAGCCATCCTGGGTCTCACCCCCTGGGGACCATCCATGGGAGCAGACCTGAGTTCACTTCCCAGGAGCTCACACAGGCCTGGATCCAAGCCCACCACCACAGAAGGGACTGGGGGCAGCGTGCACAGGCAGTACCCCCACAGACATCTCCACACTCCAGCCACCACCGCCCACCCTCCCAACTTTACTGTGCAGGGGGGAGGGGGGGGCGGTAAGCCCACCTGCTGGACCCCCAAGATGGAGGGAAGACACAGGTTCCTGAACCTCCTGGCTGGTGGCACAGGAGTGGGCTCTGCCAGATGCTGAGGCAAAGTGACAGCCCAGCACAACCTCAGAATAACACTGGGGCATCTGCAGTACCAGGAACTTGGGTTTTCTGTACTCACAGCAGCCCAGGATGAGGGTTGCTGGGTCTAACAAGTGCGTGCACAGGACTCAGGTGAATCTGAATCCCAGGTGAACAAGTCACTTTTAATATAAGTATGTCCCACTGTATGGGATATACTTACCCTTAAAGGTTTGTTTACCTGATTTAAATCTAAGTGGGAGTCCTGTACATCATCTCAGAACCACAAACCAGGAAAATATGAGCTGTGGGTACAGCCCAGTCCTGTTCCAAAGCCCAGGGTCCTTGGCCAAGGAGGACAAGGCCCTAGCCCAGAACTGTCTGCGTGCAGCCACCTCCTCCATCCCACCCACACTCTGGGAGCTGTTTGTGGGTCCAGCCTCTGTGGCCTAGCTGATGGCCGGCTCCTTCAACAGAGTGACGGGAACCAGGGTCACCTCCTGCCATGTCCTATGGGAAAGGCTCCCCCAGACTGAGCACCCACCTCCCCTTGTGTGGTTAGAAAGTAGGTCACAAAAGAGCTCCACTCCAGCTATGAGGAGAAAACACTGGATGAACTAGAAAACAGTAGTAGTAAAGGTACAGTGGCACTTGTCTGTGAGAAGTCCATCCTAGAGGCCAGTGCAGGCATCTCCTAGCACCAGGACAGAGCAGGAAACCTGGGTGCAGGTGGTGATTCTGCCTGCAGGTCTGGGATAGACACCAGTGGACCTGCAGACAGGTAGGCAGGGCCAGCTCACCATCAAGATGCCTAAACCAGGGGCTTCCCTGGTGGCTCAGTGGTAAAGAATCTGCCTGCCAAAGCAGGGGACACACTACTGAAGCCCACGTGCTAGAGAAAGTCCGTGCAGCAATGAAGACACAGCACAGCCAAAAACTAACCAATAAGAAATACACAATGTGTGTGTCAAAGATGGGCCAGACAGTGGCCAGGAGCAGTGGAAGGAGGGCCAGGGGGCAAGTAGCACAGAGAAGACAGGAAAACGCACAGTCTGAGGACAACCTGGGCTCTGCCAGGCAAGTGGGGACGCAGGAGCAGAGCCCAGAAGGGGCAGCAGAAATACCTGACAAGCCAGCCGGGAAGCCCCATCCCCACCCCCCACCTCCCCACCAGTGATGAAATGCACTGACCCTCAGGTCCCAGGAGCTCCACAGAGGATAGATACCACATCACATCCAAACATAAAGAGAAAATCACAGTCGGAAAGAAAAAGATGTCATGTTTGGGGAACACAAGTGAGAATGACAAACAAGAGAAGCCAGGAATAAAGGGGACACCAAGGACACCAAGAAGAAAACGCCAACCTGAAACGTTACTGCTGCTCCGCCGCAAAGTCGCTTCCGACTCTCATACCACGTTAAAAAAATAAGTGCTTGAGAAACAAAGGAGGGGTAAGGACTCTCAGCCATCAAAAGCCAAGAGGAACCGGTGCAGATTCCCTGCCCAGCCCGTCCATCCGCAGTCTCCCAGCCCGTCTGCCGCCCAGCACCCCCACATCTCACCCGCTCCCACAGGCAGGTCCATCCCCATCAGGTGCCAGCTCAGAATCGCTTCCACTTACCTGATGACCTCCCTTGCACCATCATCGAGACACAGAGCTTGCTCCCCACAACCCCCAGGCCCCGAGGTCCCTGGAGCCAGACCAGTATGGGGTCCACCGAGTGACCGGCACCTTCTGCCACCCACCCGCCCGATCCACCACAAGGCACCTATGGGGCTTCAAACCAAGTTTAATAAATAAAACAGCAAGGGGGTCAAGGCAGTGTCACTTCACAGTGTGGTCCTTGGTGGGGCAAGGGAAGGTCGAGTCCAGCCCTGTGAATGGCTCGCGCCAAAGCCCCCTGGTGACACGGGGTGGGAGCGCTGCCCTGCCCCCAGAGGACCCCACTCCCATTTGTAAACAGGAACATAAATAAAACAAGGCGGCTGGGGAGGAGAAAGCCCAGGACCCCAGCAGTCCTGCTGGGACCTCAACAAAAACACAACCTCCTTGGTCAGGGAAATGGGCTGGAGCCGGGCCCCCGGTGCAGCTCGGACAGGGCCTCAGTGCCAAGAGGTGTGAGTCCCGTGTCCTCAGACCCACACCCGAGGCAGCCAAGGACCCAGGGGGTGGGGGTGGGGTGCGTAAAGTGCAGCTTTTCCTGAAGTGGAGAGCGGGCGGACAGCAGGGCAGGGCCAGCATCGAGGTATATGGCTCTGCGCCCCACGGGGTTTGGCACCGAGTAGCAGCTGCCCCGAGCCTGGGCTGGGGCGGCCCGTGGTCCAGCTGGGCGCAAGAGACGAGTGAGCAGAGAGCTGAGGGTGCCCGGCAGAGGCTGCTGGTGGGGCGGCGTCCGGCCCGTCTCCCCTGTCCCTGGCAGGGCCTCTGCTGCTGGACAGGCTGGCCCTCCATGCCCGGCCGCCGGATGGAGCCCAGGCTGGGCGTGGAGCCTGGGTCACATGGTGTGTGGCATGGGAGGGCCCCGCTCACCCTGGTCCTCGAAGAGTTCTGAGCAGAAGAGACGCCACCCAAGGCCCGCAAAAAAGGGAGGGGTCGGGAAGACTGACAGGCAGGCCTCACAGTGGCCCCAAGTCCAGTCCAGCTACATGCCCGCCTGTGGCCAGGGATCAACAGGTCATCACGTTACAGCTGCAGGGGAGAGCGGGAGAGACGGGAGACATCAGTGCAGCCCCCAAGCACCGGGCCCACCCTACCTCCCAGAGACCCACCCCCACTGCCGACAGCCCCTCCCAAGGCAGCAAGGCCTGGCGCCCGGGGAGGGCTGGCGGCTCGCAGGGCCAGGAGCAGCCTGGCACTGGCCCCGTGTGTACCTTTTTGGATTTTGAACCGTATGAATGTATTACCTAGTCAGAAAAATAAATAAGCCAAATTTAAAGTAGAGAATAAAGCTAAAGAAACCAACAGCCTGCTCGCGGGCCACGCCTCCCTCAGGCCCTGGGGCAGCCCCTCCCACCGGCCTCAGGGTGGCCTGAGATGGGGGCACAGCAGATGGGGGTCTGGGGGGCCACACTCACTGTGACAGGGGCTCCGAGTGTAGCCCGGGGGCCGGGCATGCCGGGTGGGAGGCCAGGAAGGGGTTCACGTCCCCGATGCCGATGAGTCCAAACTCGGCCACTGACAAGGCCACTTGCGGAGGGCCCACGGCCTCCTCAGGCTCTCCATCAGTGTCCTCGTGGCTGGAGACGAGCGGCAGCTCCTCAGGCAGGGTCAAGTCCACGGCCAGCCTTGGGCTGGCACCGGGCTCTGGAGCGGCCGTGGCAGGCGAGAAGAAGGCCGGCTCAGTCAGGGCTGGGGGCCGCCGAGGCAAGGGCAAGGCTGAGGGCTCATCCAGTGGCGGGAACGAACGAGGCCCTGGCTCCGAGGATGGGGGTACATCAAGGGCCTCCCCAGGCTCGCCAAGACTCTCAGACATGCTGCTGCCCATGCTGAGGGGCTCTGCGGGGGGAGAACGCAGCTGTGGCCAGGCCCCCACGGTGCCCACACCCAGCCCCATCAGGTCAAGGGCAACGCAGCCACAGCCCGCAGGCCCAGAGGTCCTGATCACCTCAGGCTGTAACCTGTGTGGGCTCCAGCCTGCTGGGCCCGGCAAAGCCAAGGACCCTCCTCACAGAACGTTCACACGAACGTGTAAGACACACGAGGACACGAGGGGCCTGACTTGTGGGAAGGACATGACTCTGTTCCTCAGGGTGGGCCAGGACACAGCAGGGTAACAGAGAAAGTGAGGGGAACGCAGACGCCTCACTGGGCACACCAGGGACCCGACCGCACTCTGGAGCCAGGACCACGGAAGCCCTGCAGACCGAGACCAGGGTCCTTGTCCCCTGTGGTCCCTTCACAACCTCACTAACCACTTGGGCCTCGTCCTGCTCTCACACAGCCCTGGGCCTGGATGCCAGAGGGACACAACACCCCGTGGGCTCCCACCCAGGGCCACAGACCACACGGGGCTCTCCCCACAGGGAAAGCCAGACCCCAAGGGCGCCTCATGTGCAAGATGCCCTATGGGACCACATGAGTGGAAGGACAGGGGCCCCAGACGCCTGCTCTTTCTCTTCAGTGTCCAGTGGCCCAGGGTGGAGACCAGGGAAGAGGGGCCCTGAGGACAGGGCCTGCCCCCTACTCACCCGCGTGCATCCGGGCCAAGCGGTCATGCTCAGGACCCGGGCCGTGGGCAGCGGCAGGCAGGGGCAGGGGTGGCGAGGAGCGGGGGCGGCCAGGGCCGTCGGGGTCACTGCCCTCCAGGTCCTGGTCAGCATCCCTGCGGGGAGAGGGGGTGAGGGCTGGGGCTGCCTCAGGCCCAGTGTCCTCCCAGCACCCGTGGGCGCCTGGCACGCACGTGTTTCCTGATGGGCCGTACTTCCGGCGGCCTAGCCGTGTCTGCTGAGAGAAGTAGTCGTAGCGCTCGGACTTCTTCCACAGGTAATAGTACTCCACACACTCGCCCACTGACCGCGTGCGCACCTGTGGGGAGTGCCAGTCAGCTCAGTCCAGCCCTACCTCCCCCACTGCCCGGACAGCAGGGAAGAGCAGACCCCAGAGCAGATGCCGCAGATGGTGGCCCAGCTGCTGATGGGAGAACCTACTGCTGAGCCCAGAACACGGGACCTGACACCCGTGCCTGGGAGGGCCTGGGACGAGAGGTACAGGACACCCCCCACCCCCAGAAGCAAGACTGACTGGCTTCCTGGAGGCCAGCGTCATGGCTGACTAGAGACTCGTGTGGGAAGAAGACCATGAACCCTAAGACAGGTGCTCAGGGAGGGGGGCTGGGGGCCAGTGGTTGGGGGAGGTGGGGCGGGGTGGGGGTGGGCCCACACTGGGGGCTTCAGGAGCAGAAGCAGCCCCCATGGGAAGACCAGTGGGCCCAGGCATGCTGGGCCTGGTCTTGGGCCCATCCCTGCCCACAACAGCCCACATGGGCCCCACACTACTCCAACCCTGTGAGGGAAAACTCTGAAACCCCAGCCATGAGCATCCCATGGTGGGTGGAAGGACCAGGGTGCCAGCCCTAGGGGAGCAAGACAACTGTCAGGGATGACGGGCTGGAGGAGTCACATGAAAACAAGAGGGAGAGTCAGGCTCCCAGACAAGCCATGGGAGCCCAGCCAGACAGATGTCCGGGGCTGTGTGTGGGCAAGGCCGGGGTTGTGCCATAGGTCAGGGAGCCACAGGCAGGCAGCACTGAGCAGGACATGGGGAGACCAGCAGCGGCAGGTCTGGATGAGAGGGACATGGGCTTGGAGAGGAGGAGGACACAGTTGTGGGGAAGGGCATGTGGACCTGGGACCTGGCAGCCACGCTGGCCACACCCCGTGGGTGCCATAGCAGGAGAACCTCCTCCTTGGGTAGAGTGAACATGGAAACCCTTAGTCCTTAGGCAAGGGAGTTGGGAGGGAGTGCAGGTGGGGTCGGAGTTGGGGAATCGGCAGTGAGCACAGATCTGTCCCCAGACTGGAGCCTTTCCAGGGGAGCAGCGGGGAGGAACCTAGAGCCGCAAGGAGCCTGGGGGGGTGGTTCGTCCTGACCTCCTGCTGCGGGTGGAGCCATGGGCAACAGGCAGGACTCACCTTGTTGGCCTGGATCAGGTGGAAGTTCTTGCCATGCACGCGGAAGCCATGCTCGAAGTTGCGGCGCTCCTCCTCACTCCAGGCGCACAACCCGTCTGCAGGGGTGGGGGGCAGTCAGCAGCAGAGCAGGAGTTAGGGGGCCCCCAGTCAGACCAGCGCTCACCTCGGATCACCTTCACGTTGAACCGCAGCCTCCGCAGGGCCTCCTCCGCATTGAAATTGCACTTCACCAGCTCGTACAGCGCCTGGGGGTTGGGGGGGTGGCAGCCACTGAGACCTCTGCCTGCTCACCTCTAGGGGTGGGGGGTGGTCCACATTGCCACAGGGCCGGGGAGATGGATGGGGTGGGGGCATCCACTACACCATTTCCTGTCACTAACAGTTTCCAAATGAATCCGTCACAAGCATAGGACCACATTGGCTCCCGCCCCTCTGGCCTGGCAGTCCCTCCACCCCATGGGCAGCCCACCTGCTCGCTGTCCTTCACGGCCTCTCCCTCCGGAAGGTGAGACCCAGCCATCTCGTGCCACCTCCGCTTCACCGCCCGGTACAGGAACTCCTCCACTTCCCTCTCGGGAAGGATGTTGGGGTCCCAGAGCAGCTGGTCTTCGTTCTCGTAGACTGTGCAGAAGGGGCAAGGTCACGTGTGGGCACGCAGGTCATCTCCTCTGACCACTTCCCAGGAAGCCCAGCAGGGCAGGCCAACTTTGCCCCTCCAGAGGACAAGGGCCTGACTGGTGGCCTGGGCTGGCCTCCACCTCTGTGCCCCTCAGGGCCAGTTCTGGGCACCAAGGTGGGAGCGTGGAGAGGCCAGT
Source organism: Muntiacus reevesi (assembly GCF_963930625.1). Classification (NCBI taxonomy): domain Eukaryota; kingdom Metazoa; phylum Chordata; class Mammalia; order Artiodactyla; family Cervidae; genus Muntiacus; species Muntiacus reevesi. The sequence goes on from NC_089249.1 coordinate 221,166,371, forward strand.
GGGGACCGAGTGGCCAGAAATCAGGGCCAATTTCCCGGAGGAGGTAGCAACTAACCTGAGGCTGGAAGGGGGACTTCTGACCCTAGCCTTTGAGAAGGCAGCTGCAGAGAGAGCTCAGGGAGGGGAAAGGCGGGATCAAGTGAGCAACACATGGAGCCCAGACTCAAGTACGGGTGAGACCTGGGTGAGAGCCTTGCTCAAGCCAGAGCCCCCCAGCCACTACAGCCCTCAAGTCAGCACCACACACCAGCCAGACTCCCCCCTCAGGCTGCAGTCTGCATCCAGCGGGCAGCCCCTAGGTGGACAAAGCACATAGTGGAGATGAGGCAGAGGGAGACCCCAGTGCCAGCACCTCTCAGTTATCCAGGGAAGAGCCACTGGAACCAAAAACTAAACAACACACACAAGCCCAACACCCAGCGGAGGGACTGAAGACGGAACCCACTCCAGGCTGGAGTCTCTCCTGTGGGGGACCAGCCACTCCAGGGCAAATGCCCAGGGACCTGCAGCCACTTCTCTCCACTTCCAAAGTCAACCTGAGTCCCAGGCTGGACCAGGGGGGTCAGCCAGAGGGGAGAGCGGGCCGCTCCAGAGAAAAAGTGACACCTGCCACCATGGCTGTGTGTTGACCTATCACAGCAGGGTGAGAGGAACCATGCGACCACAGGTAAGTACATAGACAGTGAGACATCAGAGCTGACACGCAGGATTTCAAAATAACCATGATCCATGAGGTAAGATGACACCAGAAAAGAACAAAACAAATAGAAAGTGCGAAATTTCAGCAGAGAACTGAAATTCATTCAAAAGAATCACACAAGCATCCGAGGACTGGAAAACACAGTGTGTGAGTTATGAACCACCAGGTAGCTTCAACAGCAGCAAATGACATGATCAGTGACATCACAAAGAATCTTGTTCAAATATATCAAACTGAAGCTTTAAGAGGACCCAGTTTGAAAAGCAAGGGGGGATGGACAAGCACCTGAGACGTGTGTGACTGAGTCACAGAGAACAAGGACAAGGCCCTGGGGCAGCTATAGAGAGAGGAGGGCGGGAAGTCCACTGGCAACTCTGACCCACAGAGCCAGGAGCTCAGGGCACGCCACAGTCTGAACTCTGAGAAACAGAGGAGAAGGCAGAAGGGAAGTAAACAATCTCAATGGAAACAGACACAAAAAGACAATGGACTAAAGTTGTTCAAGTGTTAAAAGGATAAAGCCTGAAAACCTAGACTTCTGCACCCATGAAAATAGTCTTCAAAAATGAAAGTGAAATTAATACTTTTCAGAATTCATCCACAGCAGAACGGCACAAGGAGCACTGAAGAGAAAGTTCTCCATCTCCTGGCCATGGAGGCTGGAGGGATGGATTGCAGCCTGAGGGCGCCATGGGCAGAGACACTCACAGCTGCAACCTGCTGGTGCGAGCGAGGCTGGGGAAGAGGTGGGACGAGTCACACTGTCTGAGGCCCCTGAAGTGAAGGGGAATGGGGGCGCATGCATGCAGAGCAAACCAGGGTAACCACTGGGAAAGTGACGCAGACATTAAGACCAGAATCCAAAGAGGACAAAACAACAGAATAAATTACCTGATGAATCAAAGACAGGACAAAATAAAGGAACAAAGAATACACGGAAGACGCAGAAAACACAGCACGACGGCAGACGTGACCCCCTACTTGCAGGGGTTGCAGGACGTAAGGACTGGACTCAAAATGCAAACTGACAAAAATCAGATCCCAATATACTCCGTTTACAAAACCACACTTTGTGAATAAGGAGGCAGAAAGGAATGTACTGTGTGAATACCAGACAGACAGACAGACATCACAGGAACATTCACAACACGGGCCACAGAGCCCAGCCCCCTGACCTCAAAGGACAGAAAACAGCGCACAGCCTTGGGCCTCAGAGAACTCCAACTCAACATGAGCCACAGAAGGGGGACCAGAGAAGCCTCAGTGCCCATGCTTCTAAACAACCAGAGTCAGAGAAGGTACCACAAGGGAAACTAGAGAACAGGACGAAGCTGAAGAGAAGGAAGGAGGTAAAGATGGAAATAAAAGTCAACTACACAGAAATCAGATGACAGAGACACATCAACAAAACAAGAATTAGCTGTCCCTTGTGAAGGGCAATAAAACTAATATAAACTCCCAAAAGTCTGATCAAGAGAGAATACAAAACAAAAACTGCAAACTACCAGTATCAGAACCCAAAAAAGAGACATTATTATAGGTTCTATACATGTTAAGAAAAGAATAAGAGAATATTATGGACTTTCTGCCAAAAAGTGAACAATTTAGGTGAAAGTGGTAAACTTCTCAGAAATACAACTTATCACAACAGGAACAGAAATGCTAAACAGACTGATGTTTAGTAAATAAACTGAACTAATCATTCAGACTCTTCCATACACAAAATCTCCAATTAAAATAAATTTATATTAAAAAAATTAAATATACAGCAAAAAAAAAAATCAATCTGAACCCTGAGCCCACAGAGCATCACCACAGAATCCTTCCAACATCTAAAGCAGCAGCAGTAACTGTCTTACACAGATTCCTCCAGGCACTAGAAAAAGGCACTTCTCAACCATTTCCTGAGGAAGCGTGACCCTGAAACCAGAGCCCCATGAGGACAAAAAAAACAGAAATGACAAGCCAGTGTCTCCACGGACACACGTGCAAAACCCTGTATAAGGAAGGGGCTGACAACATGCACCAGGCCTTCTCAGGGGCAGCAGTGCTCGGCAGTAGCCAGTGCAGTGTGGGGAGCACAGACCAAGGCTCCGGGGAGGACAGGTCAGGGTCCCCCAGTTGTCAGGGTCTGGCACGCCTCTGGTCAAAGCATGGGCTCAGCTCACACACACAGCTCAAGCTGTTCACATGAGCTTCTGTTTAAAGACACCTCATTTCATACATGTCATGGGCTCACTAATACCAAGTTCACAGCAAGAGCTCATGCCCAGACAAAGCTCACCTCACACGCGTTTTCTCTGACAGGCACACGTCAGCCCTCATGTGCTCAAGATCCCAGAGGGCCCCCAGCACCACACCTGGGGCCACTTTAAACCGCAAAACACGAAAACCACAGGCTTCAGTGGACACGAGTGTTGACAGCTGAGAGCTGAACAGAGAAGGAAGCTTCCCTGGATCAACCTTCCCGGGAACATGTACTCCGGACAACTCAATGTTTCTACCGTCTGTACACATGCATACCCAAAAATGACCCTGAACAGGTGTTCATTCTGGGCTCACACGTTAACTTTAGCCACGGGGTAAATGCACAAATACAGAATCTGCAAATAAAAAGGATCAACTGTACACACCTGTATCATTATCGTAAAAGACAGTATTTCGTGACTTGGTATGGTTTACTCCAGAATCCAAGGCTGGTTTAATGTCTGAAAATCTACCAATTCACTACATCGAAAGAACAAAACAAAAAATGACCACAGATGTAAAGGCAGAAAAACTTATCTGACAAAATTCACAGCAAAAATTGTCTGCTACTAAAATCAGAAAGAAACCTTCTCATCTAATATATGTAATTCTAAGGTTACACCAAGTGGGGAATGAACACCTCCCCGAGTCTGGGAACAAGACACAGATGTCCTCAGTCACCACTTCTTTTTACTTCTGGAGTCAGTGAAATGACTCAAGAAAAAGAAATAAAACATACAAAGATCACAAAGAAAGAAATAAGGTTATCATACACAAATGATATGATTGGTTACATTTAAAAATGCAAAAGAATCTACAAGGCATTAAAATTAGTAAGCGAATTTAGTCAAGACACTGTGTACAAGTTTGAACTAAAAGAATCCAAACTGCATTTCTGCTAGCAAGAATCACAAGACCCTTAAAACTCTGAAACTAATGAAATTAAAAACCTAAACAGAGAGGTCAGCCACACTCAGAAACTAGAAGTGTCAGTATTGTTAATGTGTTGCGCCTCCCCAAATTAAATTTAAGAGCCAATGCAATCCTAATCAACCCAGCAGGCACTTCTGGGCCAAAGGACAAGCTAATCTGAAAACTTCTGTGCATGCAGAAACAAAAGTTACAAAGTTGGAGGTTTCAGAGCATCTCAGACTTACTTAAGAGCTGCAACAATTAAGACAGAGTGGTCAGGATCCTGGGTCAGACAAAAGAAAACAAGAGAAACCCCCAAAGCAGAGGGACCTTGCCGACATTGATCTCTGATAGAGGCACCCCTGTAATTCAATGGGGGAACGACGGACATGTCCATGTGCAGGACTTGGGGGGGGGGGGGGTGGGGCAGGCAGTCAACCCTGACCCATACCTCCAACCCACACATTAAAATTAAATTATATCACAGACGCCAACATAGAAGGGGGTCTACAGACGCCTTAGCACACAAGCGCATTGTGGCTAAAATAAAGACAAGCTAGACTTCACCAAAATCAGACCCCACTGATGGGAGAACACGCCTGCAGTGCACACAGTCAGCCACAGACACACCCAGGACACTGCAAGGCAGGAGAGGAAGGCACTTCATTCAAAGGGGAAAGGCCTGGGCAGGCATCTGCAGGAGACATCGACTTGGAGGAACAGGCACTTAAAGTCACAGCAGGGCACTTAAAGCCACTCCACACCCACCAATAAGACAGACCACCCAGGGCTGAGGAGGACTCGGAGCAACTGGAACTCCCGCACAGCTGGATGATGCCCCAGGAATGAGCGTGAGTGTCCGCCAAGACGGCCACACCACAAACCACCAAAACAGCAACCAGCTAGAGGAGTCAACACAGGCGTGCACACAGGGGACCTGATGCCACAGCACCCACAGCGCACACACTGTGTGGGGGGTCCCTGCAGGGAGAGGCCAGCTCCCAGCCCAGAGACCAAGGGCAGACCTGCGGGAGAGCACAGGCTCAGCTCGCGGCTTCCTCTGGGGAGATCCTGTGTACCAGCACATCCTGGCACCTGGCTCAGCCGCGGCCTCCTGTTTCCCATCCTTCGCCCGAACTGCCTATGAGGAGTAAGCACATCCCACCAGCCCACATCCAAATTGGGGCCCTGGGAAGCATTCCCCTCTTTACCAAGGGTTCCCGGCTCCCTCGTCTATCCCATCCCCCAATCCCAGCTGCCGAATCGTCTCAGAAAAGCCTCTGAGCTCAGAGTGCTGGCCCAGGGCATGCAGGAGCCTTGGGGCAAAGAAAAACAGATCCTAGTTGACAGGCACCTGCCTTCACATCCTGACCTCAACACCTGCACACAGAAGGGATGCCTTCTTCCTCAAAGAACGGAGGCCCAGCTCTAAATTCCAGTGAGATCGACACACAGACACACATCAAGTCAGATGGCGAGTGACCTCAGGAACAGGGCAGAGCAGAAAAACACTGCTCAGGAAAAGTCCCGGATGAGATGAGGGACTGACCTGTGGGCGACGTGCAGAGAGCCCGCACACCCAGGAGAACAAGCACAGCAGCCCTGGGCCGGGGCTCAGGGTAACTTCAGGGCCCACGGCCAGCCAGAAAGGAGGGACAGCTACCTCCCAGAGCACCCTGCAGGTCAGCTGCCCTAGGTGGCACCTGAGCTGGGTTGGGACTCTCAGGCTCACTCAGAGGACCTGGGAACCGGCTTTGGCTGGACATGAAAATCTTTCCTGGAAGACTGGGTGGCATTTCTCCTGCTCCCTGCCCCCCAGCTCCCAGGCCCACTTACTCTTCTCACCATGCCGGTTCGAGTGCAAGTTGCTGAGGTCAGCTTGGAACTGAGGCCCAACCATGATTTCCTGCAAAGGCAAAGGCCCAGGAGGGTCAGGGCGGACAACGGTGCTGATGGGGGCTGCAGGTCACTGCCCAGAGCCAGGACTGGCTGAGTCTTCCTGTCTGCTCTGAGGCCAAGCCTAGGAGTGTGCAGGTATGCGAGCAACGGTGTGTCTGGCAGAGCCAGACCTGTGGTGGGGTGGAGGGAGTGGGGGAGCCCTCGGATAGGACCAGGGCCACAACACTCATGCTTGAGTCCAATCCAGCGTCAGAGCTGCTCACCTTCTTACACTTGTTGGCAGGAAGCGGGTCCTCCTCAGCATCTGATGAGCTAGAGGAGCCAGGCTCCTTGTCTGCATCAGCCAGGAAGCAGGCTTCGGAAAAAGAGGAACAGTGAGGCACGTGCCCTCTGCCAACAGACCCTGGCAGCCCCCAGGCCCCCACTCCGCTCTCCAGCCACCTGAGCCCCAAGTGTGCCCCTCCTGAGAGGTGGTGGGCCCAGGTCCCAGCCAGGGGATGAGGCGAGAGGCACAGAAGCAGGGTCCGCAAGGGGCTCTGCTGCAGTCGTAAACCCAAGGGGGGCGGAAACTGAACACCTCCTGCTGCAGTGCACCATCGGCCAGGTCACAGCCCAAGATCCCCTGGACTTAACAGACATTCAGCACAAGAACCAACACACTCCCCCATGGCATAAACCCAGGTCACCAGCCTCTGCACAGGGATGGTGCCCAGAGGGGCTCCAACAAGAGCAGGCACCCCAGGGGCCCCGAGGTCTGAGCCCCCAGCAGCTCCGGGGCAAAAGCAGGGGTCACCTACATCCACTCTGACTAGGGAAAAGGTCGGAGGCCTCGTGGGAGGTCACAGATGGGGTGAGGTCATCGGCTGAGGACTGTGTTTCTTCCTCTTCTTCCCCTGAAAGCAAATCCTTCGCTATTTGGTCCTTTTAACAAGAAAGTAAAGAACAATTTTGTACTTTATTTTTACGATCTCAAATAACACTAATGATGATAGCATGATGGTGCCAATGTGGATGAGCCTCCCTGTAGGAGCACCCGGGATCCCCGAGGGATTGCTCTCCCCAATCCCCGGGGGCTGCCAGCCAGGGAGGGGATGTGCCTCTGCCTGAGACCTAGGACAGTCAGAACCCCTCCCCTCTGACCCCGCCAAGACCTGCTCGGGACCCAGTGTCTCTCCCTCCCAGGGTCCTCCCCTTGGCCACACGGATCCTGGGTGGGCAGTCCACACTTCCTGACCACACCCCTACCTGTCCAGGGCCCTCTTGCCCAGCCCCGAAGCCTCCCCTCACCTTGTCTAGGGTCATGTCGGGCAGGTGGGCTGCAGCATCACTGCCCTCACTCTCGTGCTCCGAGATGGGGTCTGAGGTCTCGTAGCCATACAAGGCCAGCAGCTCATCAAGGGGCATGTCGCTGCTCTGTGGGGGCAGGGCTATGTCAGGGGCACTGCGCTGGGAACTCTGGCCCCCTGCCCTTGAGCCCATCAGCCCCACGACCAGTCCCAGTGGTTCATACTAGCCAGACCCCAAGTCCAGCCCTCGTCTACCGACTCCTTTCAGTTCCCCAGAGGGCATCCCAGTCTTGGACCAAGGGAGCAGCTCCTTCAAGAGAAATCACTGACTGCATGTCACCAGAGTAAACCTTGGCATAAATGCTTTCGAGCAGAATATCCCAATTTTGGAATACTTGGATCTGACAGCATGAAAGTAATAAACCCCAATGCCCACTGTAAGGCTGGAAAGGCAATATAAAAGGCAAGTGTATTCGCTTTTGCTTTGGATGTTATTACACATTCTTTCTTTTCCTTAACAGCAAATAAAAATTGTATCTCAAGAAAAAGATGTTTTTGGCTGCACCATGTGCCTTACAAATCTCACTTCCCCAATCAGGGACTGAACCCTGTGTTCCAGTGAGAACACGGAGTCCTGACTGCCCAGCCCTCCAGTGAGAACACAGAGTCCTGACCACCCGACCACCAGGGAGCCCCCCTGAAGGAAAATAGATAAGGTATTCAGTTAAAGAATAGCTGACTTTTTTCTCGGTTACTTTTGAGAAGTTTTGAATTCAAGTTGAACTCTTTAAAACTGTTTTCTCTTTTTTGAACAGAAGAAATGTTTTGGTTTTAAGACCAAATCAGTACTAAGTGACATACCAAGCTAAATAAATGTCCAGTGACTACTCTTTTGGTCCCAGTACTTGAAAGACATTTGGTAAGGTCAGTGTTGACATTTAACAAACTGACGTCTGTGTGCCCCACCTCCAAGCTGACATGATGAAGCCCCACTGTGACTGGAGAAGTCCATGCATCTCAACTAGAGAGCAGCCCCTGCTTGCTGCAACTAGAGAAAGCCTGTGCACAACAACAAAGACCCAACACAGCCAAAAATAAATTAATTAATTAATTAAGGCTACAGGACAGGGCCCTGACCCAGGAGGCCAGTGTTCTCACAAGAAGGGACCAGAGAACTTGCTCTCACCCTGACTGTGAGGGTCACAGTCTCAGAGGCTGCACAAGAAGCCGCATCTGCAGCTGAGCAGCACCCTGCAGACAGGCCAGGCCAGGCCAGTCTTGGTCTGGGGCTTCCAGGCCCCAAACAGCACAAAAATAAACCTGCTGTTTATAACATCCCATTCTGTGGGACTGGCACACATGTGCTCTCTAGATTTTACACGGCGGACTCTGTGCACACGCACAGGACTTACACATCGTGGCACCAGCACCCAGCCAGCATCTCATCCACACAGAAGGTGACGAGATCACACATGGGTCAGGACCACTCTGGGGTCAGGGCCGCCAGGATCAGGGCCACCCTGGGGTCAGAACCACTCCAAGGTCAAGACCAGTGGACCCTAACACAAGGACAGAGCTCATCGGATGTGGCTACGGGGTCCAGCCCATGAGGCTGCCACCTCCTGCACTCTGCTGCAGCATCAGAGAGCATCCACAACTATGTCAACAGACTGGTAAATACTCCTGCCTTTTCCATAAACAGATCTGTAAGAGGCAAGACTCACTCTCTAACCTAAGAGACGGACCACAACAGACTGACATCTGCCTTAAGTCAGCATTTCACATAGATTTACAGAAATGTAAAACTATTTCACTCTTTTCCCTTACATTTTTTTTGTTTGGAAAACAGTTATATTTTCACAAAAATGTGTTATTTCTACTTACAATGGGTTTGCTGCATCACCTACATAAACAAAGCTCCTTGAGATCACCAATAATTGTTAAGAACACAAAAGGGGGGTCTGGAGTCAAAAAGCTGGAGAACACTGGCTCACTCTCCAGGCCAGCTGGTCTGGAGCCCAGCGCACCACGAAGGCAGGACCGGCTGGTGCGGCCGTGCCTCTGCTGACAGAGCCAGGTGGGCTCAGAGACCGAGTGGACACATGGAGCAGCTGCGAGGCTGCTGATGCCCTGCCCACACTGCTGGGTACCTGGGAGACGAAGTCCTTCTCCAGCTCCTCCTCCGGCTTCTCTGGGCCCCGCGCTGCACCCTCGTGCTCCTCCCGGACGCCGTAGTTCTGTGACAGGATCTCCGCCAGGTGGAACTGATGGTCTGCAGAGCCCATGGACACCACTATGGTGGACAGCAGCCTGGTGAGCTCTGCACCCGTCCCAAACCTCGCGCTACGGCTGAGACCACGGGGCAGAGGAAGCCTGGGGGCCCTGGGGCTGTGTGGTGTATGCACGTATGTGTATGTCCACACAGCCGCCCAACAAATGCCCCACCCTCCTCTGGTCCCAGCCCAGTAGCTGGCGGACATGACCAGATCTGGAGCCTTCCCCAAAGACCCAGGATGTGCTCACTGCTATATCTCCATGCTGCTCCTCAGTACAGTGACTTGTAAAGAAAAAAGAAAGGACACAGCCAGGTCTCACTCAACCCCAGCAGGAAATAGTGAAGGTCTGCATGTGGGTCCCAAGAGCAACAGGAGGGGCTGGAGCCTCCAGAAGCCAGAGAGGAGGAGCCAGTGGCCAGTTTGGGGAGGCATAGGGCCCCCAGACAGTGCCCACCCAGCACCCTCCCTCCTGCAGCCCCCGCCCCCAACTTGGGGGTGGACCTGGCCAAGAGGGAGGTCCTGACCACCAGCTGGCTTGTCCTCGCCCCCACTGAGGCCCTGGCGACCCAGAGAGGGGTGACAGGTAAGGTACCTGCTGTGGTCTGCAAGCTGGGCTCCCCGGGGCACAGACTGTGAGGCAGGCAGGGGGCCGCACCAGGGCTCTGCCTCTCCAGTGAGGAGGCCTGTGGAGGAGAGGAGCAGGGTTATGACTCGTAGGCAGCCACATGGCCTGGCCATGGTTAGAGCTGGCCCCCAGGGTACATCAGGGCCACAGGAGCGACCTCCAGCGGCTGGGGGCGGGGGCACAGTGGGCCAGACTTTCAGTCACAGTTGGAGTCCAAGTGCCCAGGCAAAGATGCTCAGTGGCACAGGGCTGCCACCAGCGAGTTCGGATCCTCCTCCATGTGGGAATAGCACCTGTGGGCACCATGAGGAGCCTGGATCAGCCAGCCACCAGCAGCTGATCATGGCCAGGACACAGTGTCAGGTGAGCCAGGCCCACACACAGCCCAGCCAACACCTGCAGCCAGGTGCTGACACCACAGCCACACAAAAGGACCCAGCCTCCAAAACGTCATGTTCAAAATGCAAGAGCCACCATGGAGAAATACAGAAGTTCTTCCAAACATAAACAGTTACCAAATGACCCAGCAATTAACTCTACTCCTAGGTACACACCCAAAGAACCAAAAACCTATGCCCATACTAGAAGGTGCACACATGTGCTCACAGAAGCGTGACTCACAACAGCCCAAAGGTGCAAACACCCTAATGCCCATCAACAGGTAAAAGAATAAAGACACAGTCCACCCTCAGGATGAAATTTTACTCGGCCGTGAAAAGGAGGGAAACCCTGACACTTGCTACCACATGGACAGATCTTGAGAACAAGATGCTCAGGGAGAAAAGGACACACAGAAAGACACACAGGGTGTGATTCCACTGATGGCAAACGTCCAGAACAGGCTGATCCACAGACACAGAGTGGGTTCCTGGTGGTCAGGGGCTGGGGAGGGGTAACTGTTGATGGGGGTGAGCTTCTATTGGGATGATGGAATGTTCCAGGTAAGGGTGAAGGTTTCAAAGCTTTGTGAACATACTAAAAACCACCAAATTCAATACTTTAGGTGGGGATATTATGAAGGACATAAATTATACCTCAAATTTTTAGAACTACATTAAAAAAAAAAAAAAAAGTACAACAGCTACCATTATCACGATGTTCAAAAGCTTACTAAGAACAAGAAAACTAGACCAATAACTTCTATAAACAGAACCACAGTATTCCCCAACAAAACACGAGCAAATTGAATTCAGCGACATGCAGAGACCACCACACGGAGACAAGGAGTGGCTCAGCACAGGGATGCAACACACAGGTGACACCCAGCGCGACAGCCGACCACAGCACAGACCAGATGCACACCCACAGCGTCCTCTCAGCAGACACACAGACACAGCACCTGCCCAAGCCCAACACCTCTCGTGATGGAAACACTGACTACATGAGGCCTGCAAGCGAACTTCCACCCAACCCCAGCCACTGCCGCCTCCCGGAGACCAGGGCACTGTCTACACAATGCCGTCCTGGAGGTTCCAGTAGGCAGGAAAGTAAAATGAAGGGAATCAAGTTGGAAAAACACGTCATGACCTGGGACACAGAAGATACTAAAGATACTGAAAAAACTAAAACCAGTAAGTGAGTTCAGCAAGGCTGCAGGACACAAAACAAGCCACAGAAACTTTACTCCTATGCAGTACCAACAAACAATCTAAAAAGAAAACAAGGAACACAGTTCCATTTACAACAGCATCAGAAAGAACAAAATACTTAGGGATAAAAGAAGTTCAAAACTAATACTCTGAAAAGTGCCAAGAATGTTGAAAGAAACTAAATATCTACATAAAATGGAAAAAGACTATATTCCTAGCTCAAGACTTAAAACTGCCAAGATGTCAGTGTTCCTCAACTCATCTAGAGGTTCAATGACAGGCCCATCAGAAACCCAACTGGCTTCCACACAGAAACTGTCCCAAAAATCACAGGAAAACTCAGGGACGCTGAACAGCCAGAGGGAAAAGAACGTTTCCCAACCTCAAAAGTACTGCAAAGCTACAGTAATCAAAACAGTGTGGTGTTGACATAAGGTGAAATAGATCAAACTAACAAAGCTGAGGATTCAGAAGTAAACCTCTGAATTTACAGGCAAACAAATTTTTTAAAGGGTGACAGAAAAATTCAACATGTATTAAACAGTCTTTTCAACAAATTGTGCTGGAATGCCTGGCTATCCACACACAGAATAATAAAGTTCAACTCCTCTCCCACACCACACAAAAATTCACTCAAAATGGATCAAAGACCTCGAATATAAGAGCTAACACCATCAAACTCTTTGAAGAAACCAAGGCAATGAGTCTTTCTCACCAGGCAACGGTTTCTTAGGTGAGCCACAAAAAAACATAAACAACAAAAGAAAGAACAATAAACTGCATCTCATCAAAATTAAAACTCTCTGTGCTTCAAAGGGCAGCATCATGAAAGTACAAAGGTAACCCAAAGACCAGTAAAAGATATGTGCAGATCACGCAGCTCTAAAACTGGACTTGTATCTAGAATATGTAAAGAATTCTTACAGATCATCAAGAAAAAGGAAACCAAATTTTTAAACAGGCAAAGCCTCCAAAGAGCGACACACACAGCCAATCAGTACATGGAAACAAGGCTCGATGTCAGGAGGGCAAGTGAGCACACTGAGTGAGGAGGATATGCGACACCAAGTGTGGGGATGTGGACCCATGGGAGGGGACCTGCAGTGGACGACGCAAGGAGCACACCTGGGGGTCGGGGGTACCCCCATCACACCGCCCTGGCACAGTGTCAAGCATGGAAGCCAGTGAGAAAGCAGACCAACCACCTGTGTGCAGGGGCGGAGTACACACAGCCTACTGACCAGCCCTTCACCCCTCTACCCATGAGGCACCGCCTCCAAGGGTCAAGGCCTTCCCTCTGCACTGACCACCCTGCTGCTCACACCCTCCAGGGGACTCCTCACAGCGTTCTCCCACGTGACACACACCACCTGCCTAACAAGCTGCTTGTTTCTCTCTTGTGAACCTGCCCTTGTCAGCCTGAACCACGGGGCCCCAGACAGGACCCAGGCAGGCAGAGGGAAAAGTCAAGCCTCTCCTCCCTGACAACACCCAAGAGAAGCAGAAATCTTCATTCACATTGAGACCTGTTTACGAGTGTTCTCAGCAGTCTGACTCACAATAGCCAAAGGAGGAACGAACCCAAAGAGACATTGGGTGGAATATCACTCAGCCCCGAAAAGGAGAGAACTCATTACTACATGGATGGACCCTGAGAACACGAAACTCAGTGAGAGAAGCAGACACAGAAAGACACACAGGGTGTGATTCCACTGATGGGAAACGTCCAGAACAAGCCAATCCACAGACACAGGGAGTGGGTTCCTGGTTGTCAGGGGCTGGGGGAGAGGAGAAAGATGACTAAGGAGGACACAGTTTCTTCTGGGCTGGTGAAAATGTTCTAAAATTGACTGGTGATGCCTATACAAGTCTAAATATGCAAAGAACCACTGAATCAGACACATTAAAATGAAAGAACTGTAAAGTAAATGAATTACATATACCTCAGTAAAGCTGTTTACAAAAAAAAAAAAAGATTAGAATAGTTAATAAACTAAACTTTAAAATTTTAGAAAAAAGTAAGTATTTATTAAGTATTTAGTAAGAATTTCCATACTGATTTCCTCACTGAGTCAAGAGGTTGCATAATCATTTTCTTCATTAGAGAAATACAGGACTTAAAACTCCGAAAGATCAAGTCACTCAGTAAAGCTCACACAGCATGTAAATGGTACAACTACAAGTGCAAACTTCGCTCTGGAACTCAGAAACGCTTAACAGAACTGTCACTCTTCTTGGGAGCATGAACCAAAGTACACAAATGGTCAGCAAAGCCACAGAGAGCCGGGCGACAGAGCAAGCCGGGGCCCTGGAAACACCAAGGTAAGAAGTCTGAAGCTTGCCAGGAGACCGGCCCAGTTCTTGGGGAGGAAGTGTAGGGGAGTCCCCAAGAGCTTGGCCGGGAGCACTCCAAGTTCTAAGGGGAAGTGTACAGGGGGAATACCCCAAGGGGTCTCTCAGAAGCATACCAAGTTCCAAGAGGAAGTATACGGGGCACCCCAAGTGTTCGGTGGGAGCACCCCAAGTTCTAAGAGGGAAGAGGCACCCAGGGGCACCCCCAAGTGCTCTGCCTAAAGCACCCCAAGTTCTGACAGGGAGTTCCCACACACAGGCCGCTGTAAGAAGGTTAGCCCCTCAACCTGGGGCAGGAGGTAACAACACTGGGAGTGAGGGAGCAGCCTAGACCCGGCCCCGGAGTGGCACCCTCGGCCCCCCCAGGAAGGGGCCATCAGCCTGCAGGCACGGGCCACCTGCAGGGGCCAGCCCAGAGATGTTCCTTCTGGGTAAGGCCCAAGCATGAGGACAGCAGCAGGCAGTCGGAGAAGGGCTCAGCCCAGCGCCCCCTCCACCTTGGGGTCTGCCCTGGGATGCCAGCAGGGGAGCCCGGAGAGCAGCAAGGGGAACAGTGGCCAGAGAACAGTGGGAAGGCCGGGTCTGCTCAGCCTCCCCACAGGCCTCAGATCCCCAACCTCACCTCAGGCAGCTCTGAGAGCACCATGGTTGCCCTAACACCGACTTTCAAGCCAGGCCCATGCGCAGCAGTGGGTCCTAGCGTCCTGTCCACCTTACCCTCCCCCACCCCATTCAGAGCACTCTGGAGCCCAAGGCCCCCGTTTTGCAAAGGTGGGAGAAGGAAACAGATGAGGAGCTGGTTAAGGGCATTCCAAGTTAAAATTTTTTCTAAAGAAGAAAAAAGGGGGGAGAATCAGGGTTAGAAAGATGGAAAGGCAGCACTGTGGGGACTTGGTCCCCAAGGCCACTGTGGGGAGGAAGAACAAGCCCAGGGAGGGGAGCTGCCTTGGCCTGGGACCCAGATGGGAGGGAGGGGGCTCACTTAGGAGGAAGAAGGGGCCCTGCCCTGTCTTCAGTGGGGTCTCAGACAGAGCAGGGGCTCAAACAGGACGGAGGCACAGCTGGACGGGTCAGAGCAGTGTCTGGGTCCAACTGACCCACAGAGACATCGGGGTCTGTCCTCCACTTTGCGAGCCAGGCACCCCACCCACAGGCTCCTCCTCCAAGTATGGGACACCCCATGACTTCCTTCCAGAGGGGGGGGGGTCCTACACCCCCTTCCTGTGCAATGGCTGGGCCCGGGACTCTGGTGGGAGGGATCCACGTGACCCCCAAGTCTAAGCTGTGAAAGGCAGTGTCATCTCCAACAGCCGCCACGCTGTGAGGAAGCACAAGCCACAAGGGCAGGCCACGCTAGCATTGCAGCCACACGTGGGCGGCTCAGCCCAGCCACCAACCAGCCGCAACCACAGGCGGGACCAGCCAGACCTCAAGGCTGGGACAGGTAGTTAAGAAGCACTGGCCGCTTCGAGAAACTGACTGCAGAGGTGGCTCATCACACAGCAGCAGTTAACCGGAACCCCCGCCCGCCCCCCCAGCAGGTGGGTGGTCCCACTGCTGACTGACAGCCCATGCAGCACCTGCTCTGCGCTGGGACGCAGAAGGCCCCAGGGGCACAGCAATCAGCAAACAGGTTCTGCCTGCCAGTCTCGGCAAGTCACCCACCTAGTTGTGGACACTGACCAACAGCAGATGTGCAGGGTATTGAGGGGAGAAAACAGGGTGGGGGCCCTGCACCAGGGATGAAGGAGGGCCTGTATGGCTGTCTCCACACAGAGGCCAGTAGGGCAGCGGACGCCACCACACAGCGAGGCCCCCACGGATGCAGATGTCACAGGGAGACAGGAGCCCAGGGTGGGAGAAGGTGCAGGGGATCCTCGGAGAACAAGGTCATTGGGCTGAGGATCACAAGACAAAGATGCACTTTACCCTAAGGACAACAAAAAGCCGTGTCTTAAGCACAAGATACAGACAGTGGACTCAGCTTTTTAAAGATTAAGTTGGGATCCACGAGCAAAACAGTAAGAAGCACCCCACCTTTTCTCAGGGTGCTGATGGCTACCTTGATGATGAGAAAAATCAGCACTCACTGCTTGGTCAGGAATCACCATTTGTATTGGTTCAAAACAGGAACTGCACAAGGCTCAGCCTCTGTACAAGCACGGAGCCAAGATCTTGTGGGACCTCAGCTCAGAGACTGGCCCAAGGCGGCGCAGAGTGAAAGGCTCCAGAGATAGAGGCAGCCTCCCAGGCAAAAGCCAGCCATGCCCTCCACCACTGGCATTTGCATACCTGTTGTCCCTCACTGCCAGGCCCTCAGGGCCTCCCACTGAGTTGGTTTTCTTTTTAAGAAACCAGCTCCAATTCACCCCAAACTGGACACCTGGGAGCCCTGACAGGGCAGAGTCAACAGCCAAACCATGGACCACTCGGGGCAGGTTGGCCGGGGAGTCTGTCCCACCCACCTGTTCTGCTGGCCCCTGAGGCAGAAACACCCACGGACAGCCAAGCTCCTGCTGGGCTGTCAGGAGACCTGGCTTCTACCTCCATCCCACAAGTACAGCCACTGCCCAGGAGACTTGTATCCCCAAATGTCCTCTAAGCAAAGAGAACTACTCTGGAAGGGCCCTTTGGGTTCAGCCACCCACATATAAGACAGGAATGGGCTAGGGAGGTCTGGCCTTGCACTGGTATGCCCACACCCTCTTTGGCATAAACGCAGGGCCTGTTGTTGACCCTGCGAAAGTCACTGGTGGGACAGAATGGCCAGTTCCACCCTCCAGAACACCCACCCACGCAGCGCCAAGACACACAGCCCAACGTGGCTCCCTGACCAGGCCGAGCATCCCAGGACCCGGGCGGGTGTCTGCTCCTCTCTGGGCCTGGGCAGCCTCACCCACTGCGTGAGAAATACTTGCTGAGTCCAGGGACCTGCCTGGAGTCCCCACACTGATCGTCTGCACTAAGAGTCACGTCTGCTGAGTCCCTAGCAGATGCGTTATTCATTTCATCCTCTCTACAGCCCTAAAAGGTGAAAGAAGGTTCGCACTGCTTTATCCAACATTCCAAAAAGCCCTCAAAGTGAAAGTTTTTCATCCCTGGTTCGACCCGCCACGAAACTACCGGGTGTCTGGGTGTCGACGATCCCAGCTGAGTTTGCTTAAGCATCACAGCCCAGAACCCCACAGATCCTCAAATCCGAAACACTCTGAACTCCAACATCGGTCCGGCCCCAAGGATTCGGGGTCTTGGGCCCGCTTTGCGAACAGAAAGAGGAGGCTCCCCGAAGCAACTTCAAGCCGCGGGAAAAAGCAGCCCTCCGCGCCGGGCTGGCCCCAGGTGGGAGCTCGAGTCCCGCCCAGGGTCCTGGGATCCAGTGGGAGCGCGACTCCGCGGGACCAGCGCCTGGGGGTGGGGAGTGGGTAGGGTCAGAGGGAGCAAGATTCCGTGAGCTCAGCGCCGGGGGGTGGGGGCTGGGTAGGGTGAGGGGGCTGGGGGCCGGAGGGGGCACGACTCTGCAGGGCGAGAGCCGCGGGATCAGGGGTGGGTAGGGTCAGGGGGCTGAGGGCAGGATGGGGCACGACTCTGCAGTGAGAGCGCCGCGGGGAGGGGCGTCAGCGCCGCTGGTGGGGTCAGCGGGCGGGGGTCCGGTGAGCCAGGGTCCGGTGGGAAAGCGCGCTCCGCGAAGTTAGCAGACGCTGGGCGGGCGCCGGGGGCGGGGGGCGGGAAACTGCGGACTCGCGCCCCCTCCCCGCCCCCGCCGCCCCCGCTCCACCCCGCGCCCCCGACCCCCGCACCGCACATGCGCACTGCCGCCCGCGATGTGGCACCCCGGAGGGGGGGGCCGGGGCCGGGGGCGACGGCCGTTGGAGCCCCGCGCACCTCGGGCTCCAGTGGGAGCCGTACTGCGACCCGGCTCCGAGCCCCGGCCTGGGGCCTCGGCGCCCAGGGCCCCCACGCGGCCCGGCCAGGCGACGTGGACACGAGCCGGGGCGGGGGCCGGCTACCCCGGCCCGCTCACTCACCTCCGCCATGGCCGTGTGTGCGCGGGAGGCGGCGGCCGCGCCGGGATCCCCGGATGCGGGGCCGCGCGCTCATTGGCTGAAGCGCCGGGGCGGGCGGGGGGCGCCTGGGCGGGGCCGGGGGCGGGGCTGGGGCGGGGCGCGAGCCGGCGCGTAGTAGGTGCGCGGTCTGGGATGCGCGGGTTTCGTCGGACCTCGGCCTAGGCTTGGAAGGTGGGGGCACCCTAGATGGAAGTCCCGATTCCTGAGTAGTAGAGCTTAAGCGCGGGTCCCCAGTCCTCCTTCCAAGCCATGGTGTCCCCCCAAGTGTTACAGCTGAGGACCCCGAGCCCCGGAGAGACTCCCGCCCTTAAAAGGACTGAAGTCTGGGCAGCGTGGTTCTAGAACTTTCTACACGTTTGCACCAGTGACGACGTATCTCACTGGGGGCTTGGAAACTGAGTGCCCAGTGTCAGCAGGGCAGGTGGAGCCCAGCCCGTCCGCTGGCTCTGGACCTGTTGCTGTCTTGAGTTGTGTCTAATCGATGAAATGTGATGGGCCTGCGCTGGCAGTGAAGTGCATGAACAAGAGGGTCCAGACAAGAATTCCCCATACTTGCATCTCAAACATGTGCTGAGAGCATCAGGGTGGAAGGTGTAGACAGAGGGGGCAGAGCAGAGACTAGGATGGTGGCTAGAGCAGAGGTGGAGTGCTGGGGAATATGGGCAGAGCAGAGACGTGGCACACAGGTTTCAGGCTCACACAAACCAGGAAGAATGGATGCAGGGGAGACCTAGGACTCAGCCCCGGTTCTTTTCAAGCTGCCTTTGATATCAGTGTCAACCGGGTGCTGGATGCTTGATGTAAAAGCGCTAGCCTAGCCCTGGGGGAGCCTACCAGCCAGGAGAGAACTGGTCTTAGAAGGCCTGCCCTGCTCTCCTCTGCATGAGTCACAAGTTGCATGAGTCATGAGCTCCCCACTCACATTGGTGTACATCATACATTTTGAGGGTTCAGGCCCTTGGAGGGAGGGTCCTCACTGATAAGGGATCAGCTTGGTCAATCAGTCACTCAGTGTCCCCTGCAGCCCTCAACTGGGTACTGAGGTCCAGTGAAGTAGGAAGGTGAACCAAGACACAGTGACAGTGGGGCTCTGTATAATCACACATGGCAGCAACAGAGGAAAAGGGCTTGAGTAAGCCTAGGGGACCAGAGGAAACTCCTCGGAGGGAGCTTTAACAAGAATCATCAAAACTGAGGGACAGGGAAGCCTGGTGTGCTGCAGTTCTTGGGGTCATAGAGTCTGACATGACTTGGCAACCGAACAGTAGCAGATGGATAGATGGAGAGAGGGATGTGTTCCAAGTCTGAAAGGTTCTTCCCCTGTAGTATAAGCTGCAGTCATCAAAGCAGCATGGTATCAGCACAAAACCGGCATGAATCAATGGAACAGAATAGAGAGCCCAGAATTACACCCCCACCTATGGTCAGTTAATCTTAGAGGAAGCAAGAATATACAATGGAAGAAAGTCTCTTAAGCAAGTGGCATTGGGAAAACTGAACAGCCATGTGTAAATCAATGAAGTTAGCACACTCCCATACACATGCACAAAAATAAACTCAGGTTGGCTTAAATATAAGACATGACACCAAAATACTCCTGAAAGAGAACATAAGCAAAACATTCTCTGACATAAATCTCACCAATGGTTTCTTAGGTCAGTCTCCCAAAGCAACAGAAATAAAAGCAAAAAAAAAGTGAAGAGGAACCAGTCTCTTGATGAAGGTGAAAGAAGAGAGTGAAAAGGCTAGCTTAAAGCTCAACATTCAAAAACTAAGATCATGGCATTCGGTTCCATCACTTCATGGCAAATAGATAAGAAAAAAATGGAAGCAGTGGCAGATTTTATTTTTTGGGACTTCAAAATCATTGTGGATGGTGATTGCAGCCATGAAATTGAAAGACACTTGCTCCTTGAAAGAAAAGTTATGACAAATCTAGACAGTGTATTAAAAAGCAGAAACATCATTTTGCCGGCAAAGGTTTGTATAGTCAAAGCTATAGTTTTTCCAGCAGTCATGTATGGATGTGAGAGTTGGACCATAAAGAAGCCTGAGCGCCAAAGAATTGACACTTTCAAATTGTGGTACTGGAGAAGACTCTTGAGAGTCCCTTGGACTGCAGAGATCAAAGAAGTCAGTGGTAAAGGAAACCAGCCTTAAATATTCACTGGAAGGACTGAAGCTGAAGCTCCAATACTTTGGCCTCTTGATTTGAAGAGCTGACTCATTGGAAAAGACCTTGATGCTGGAAAAGATTGAAGGCAGGAGGAGAAGGGGGCGACAGAGGATGAGATGGTTGAATGGCATCATGGACTCGACATGAGTTTGAGCAAACTCTGAGATAGTGAAGGACAGGGAAGCCTGGCGTGCTGCAGTCCATGGGGTCACAAGGAGTCAGACACCACCTAGGAACTGAACAACAACCAACAAATGGAAACTAACCAAACTCACAAGCTTTTCTAGAGCAAAGAAAACCATCAGCCTACAGACTGGGAGAAAAATATTTGCAAATGTTTAAACAAATAAAGCAAGGGCTTGATTTCCAAAATATATGAACAGCTCATACAACACAACAACAATCAATAACAAAAAAAAACTCAATCAAAAAATGTGCAGAAGACCTAACTAGACATTTTTCTCCAAAGAAGACAGACAGATGGTCAATAAGTACATGAAAAGATGCTCAGCATCACTAATTAATGGAGAAATGCAAATCAAAACTACAATGAGGTACCACCTCACACCAATCATTAAAGCCATCATTAAAACATTTACAAATTATAAATGCTGGAGAGGATGTGGAGAAAATGGAACCCTCCTACACTGTTGGTGGGACTGTGAATTGGTGCAGCCACTATAGAAAACAATATGGGGTTTCCTCAGAAAATGTAAAATAGAGTTTCTATATGATCCAGCAATCCCAATCCTGTTCATATGTCCAAACAAAACTATACTTCAAAAAGACACATGCACCCCAATGTTCATAGCAGCACTATACACAATAGCCAAGACACGGAAAAGACCTAAATGTCCATCAACAGATGAATGGCTATAGAAGACTTGATACATATATACAATGGAATATTATTTGGCCATAAAAAAAGAAATGATGCCATTTGCAGCAACCAGGATGGACCTAAAGATTTTCATACTAAATATGAAACTCAGACAGAGAAAGAAGTAAGCCAGACAAAGACAAATACCATATGATATCACTTATATGTGGACTCTAAAATATGACACAAATGAGCATCTACAAAACAGAAACAGACTCACAAACTTAGAGAACAAGCTTGTGATGGCCAAGGGGGAGGGGGTGAGGGAGGGCTGTACTGGGAATCTGGGGTTAGCAGACGTAAACTATTCTATATAGGATGGATAAACAACAAGGTCCTTCTGTAGAGCACAGAGAACTATATTCAATATCTTGTGGTAAGCCATAATGGAAAAGTATGAAAAGAATGTATATATATGCATAACTGAATCACTTTGCTGTATAGCAGAAGTTAAACACAACATTGTAAATCAACAATACCTCAATAAAATAAAAATGTGAAAGTCCCTTCCCACAGATTATTATTAGAGTGGAGAAATGAAGCAATCATCCCGCCAGGTGAGAAACATTTACCCCACAAGTGAGGGAAGGAAGTTTGCCCTGAGAAAGACTATCACTTGTGCCCAGGAATACATAACCTGTGTCTATACTTGAGGGACTTCACACAAACCTCAGATAAGGAATATTCTATTAACAACAGTTAGAACCAGACATGGAACAACTGACTGCTTCAACATTGGGAAAGGGGTAGGACAAGGCTGTATATTATCACCCTGCTTATTTCACTTATATGCAGAGTGCATCATGTGAAATGCCAGACTGGATGAATCACAAGTTGGAATCAGGATTGCCAGGAGAAATATCAACAACCTCAGATACGCAGATGATACCACTTTAATATGGGCTTATCCCGGTGGCTCAGCAAGTAAATATGCCTGCAGTGCAGGAGACACAGTTCTAATCCCTGGGTCCAGAAGATCCTCTGGAGGAGGAAATGGCAACCCACCCCAGTATTCTAGCCTGGGAAATCCCATGGACAGAAGAGCAAGGCAGGCTACAGTCCAAAGGGTCGCAATGAACTGGACACAACTGAGTGACTGAGCACACACATACACGCCATTCCAATGGCAGAAAGTGAAGAGGAACTAAAGAGCCTTTTGATGAAAGTGAAAGAGGAGAGTAGAAAAGCTGGCTTAAAGCTCAACATTCAAAAAAACTAAGATTGTGGCATCCAGGCCCATCACTTCACAGCAAATAGAAGGGGAAAAAGTGGAAGCAGTGGCAGATTTTATTTTCTTGGGCTCCAGAGTCACTGCAGACAGTGACTGCAGCCATGAAATTAAGACACTTGCTCCTGGAAAGAAAACCTATGACAAACCTAGATAGCATATTAAAAAGCAGTCATCACTTTGCCAACAAAGGTCAGTATAGTCAAAGCTATGGTTTTTCTAGTAATCACATACAGATAGGGAGTTGGACCATAAAGAAGGCTAAATGCCGAAGAACTGATGCTTCTGAATTGTGGTGCTGGAGAAGACTCTTGAGTGTCCCTTGGACTGCAAGGAGATCAAACCAGTCAATCCTTAAGGAAATCAATCCAATACTTTGGCCACCTGATGTGAAGAGCTCACTCATTGGAAAAGACCCTGATGCTGGGAAAGGGTGAAGGCAAAAGGAGAAGAAGGCAACAGAGAATGAGATGGTTAAAGGGCCTCACTGACTCAATGGACATAAATTTGAGCAAACTCGGGAGATAGTGAAGGACAGAGGAGTCTGATGTGCTGCAGTCCACAGGTCACAAAGAGTCGGACACAAGTTAGCAACTGAACAACAACATAAACAAGGGGGGAAAGGACAGTATTCTTCAAAAATATCAACACCATAAAAGACTGATCTGTGGAAATGTTCCAGATGTGAGAACTAAACACATTACCTGATGCTGGGCTGGATCCAGTAGGTTGGAGGGAAATCACTAGGTCAACTGACAAAGCTGAAACTCAGATATAGATGGAATAATGCACTGTATCAGTGTTAAGCTTCCTGGAATCAGTAGCTGCTCTGCGGTTCTATAAGAGAATGTACTTCTTAGAAAATTCACATTGAAGCCTTGAGGGACAGTTGTAGGCAAAATATCTGTGTGTCCTAAAAACTGGTATATTAAAACAATCCCCAGTGTGCTGGTGTTAGGAGGTGGGCCCTTGGCATGTGATTATATCAGAAAGCAGAGCCCCCATGAAGGGATTACTGCCCTGATGAGAGAGACCCCAGAACGCTCCCTCAGCCCTTCTGCCCTATGAGGACACAGCCAGAAGATGGCCTTTGAACCAGGAAGCAAATCCTCACCAGACCCCCACATCTGCTGGCACCCCGATCCTGGACTCCAGTCTGCAAACCTATGAGAAACACAATCGCTGTTATTCATAAGCCCCTGGTCCATGGCCTTTTTGTTAGAGTCACCCCAGTGGATGATGACAGGGGTCAAGGGCCACGACATATGCAGCTCACTCTCAATGTCTTCAGAAAGACGTGTTTTCTGTCTACAAAACACAGACATGGAAGGGAGAGCAAATGACAGAGCAGGTAGGCAAGCTGCATGGCTGAGTCTGGGGGCAAGGTTTGCAGGGGTTTTCTTACTATACTTTTTCTTGCAATTATTCTGTAAACCTGAATGATTTTCAAATAAAGAGGACAGGAAAGAAAACTAGGAAAATAAAAAGCAGTGTCTTCGGCAGAGACGTCAGGGAGGAAAGAGAGAGCTGCAGAGGGTGTTCCCGGCCTTGGGAGCAGCACAAAGGATGCACTATCCAGCAGGGTGATGGGCAGAGTCTCCCCAAGTCCCTTCTCCTGGCACTGCTGTGTCTGGCCTGACAGTTGAGCAGTGGGCTAAGGTCTGGGCTACCGCCACAGCTAAGCCCAGCAGAAGGAGGACTGACAGGAGGGAGGGGTGCTGGGTGCTTGCAACTCAGGGGCAGCGGTTCATCCACTAACCTTTCTTATTTTTTAGTGTTATTTATTCATTTTTGACTGTGTTGGGTCTTCATTGCTGTGTGGGCTTTTCTCTAGTTGCAGCGAGCAGGGGCTACTCTCTAGTTGTGGTGTGTGGGCTTCTCACTGGTGTGACTTCTCTTGTTGCTGAGCACAGGCTCTAGGGGGCCAGGCTCTAGAGCACAGGCTCAGTAGTTGTGGTACACGGGCTTAGTTCATCTGCAGCATGTGGGATGTTCCCGGACCAGGGATTGAACTCGTGTCTCCTGCATTGACAGGCAGATTCTTGACCACTGAGCCACCAGGGAAGCCCCCCTAATCTTTCTGTTGCAAGTTCCCCCCACCTCCAGAAAAAGAGGCCCTGGAGGAACCGTTTCCAGCAGACATTACCCTGAGCTGAGCAGCTCCGGGGAGGTGGGTACTGCGGGTAGGTCTGTCGCCCCAACACACACCCCCATACCCCACCCCACCCACATCACACACATGAGAAGTTTCCCCACTGCTGGGAATGCCCAGGGGCCAACGGGGACAGCATGAGGCTCCAGAGCTCCCGCCAGACCTGTGGGGACTCTGTCACCTCTGCTGAGTCCTACCAATGGTGACCACGAGGGCCGACCCTCAACGCTTTCCCATCTCAGACTCTGTCTCATGGTCTGGTTCCTGGGGACCTATAACCCCTGACACAAAGCTTGAGTCATATTTTGAAACATTTAAAAAAACATAAGAGAAGTAACAAGTTGAAAGTGGTAAGGTAAAGGGGAAGAACTGAGCCTAATGCCGGTCCTGTCGGGAAGCGTGAACAAGCCCATTTCTGCACTATCCAGATGAATCACAGGGCAGGTCCTGGCCCTGAGCAGACATGCTGTTGTTGTTCACTCAGTCGTGCTCGACTGTTTGTGACCCCATGGACTGCATCACGCCAGGCCCCTCTGTCTTTCACTATCTCCCAGAGTTTGCTCAAATTCATGTCCGTTGAGTCAGTGATGCTATCTAACCATCTCATCCTCTGCCACCCCCTTCTCCTTTGACCCTTAAATCTTTCCCAGCATCAGGGTCTTTTCCAATGAGTCAGCTCTTCGCACCAGGTGGCCAAAATATTGTAACTCAATGAAGTTCTGAGCCGTGCTGTGCAAAGCCACTTGAGACAGACGGCTCAGAGTGAAGACTTCTGAAAAAACTTGACCCACCGGAGAAGGAAATGGCAGCCCCCTCCAGTATTCCTGCCTGGAACATCCCATGGACAGTATGAAAAGGCAAAAAAATATGATGCCAGAAGATGAGCCCATCGCACAGAAGGTGTCCAATATGCTACTGGGGAAGAGTAGAGGGCAAGAACTGATGGCTGTTTTGCAGTGAGCCAGCATCAATCCTGAGAGTGAGGGTCACACAGAGTCTCCTCCGCCCAAACACTTCCCAGTTTACTGAGGCCTGGACACTTCAGCCTACAGGGTCAGCGAGCAGCTGCCGGTCCAGGGGAACAGCCTGGACTCAGAGCAGCTTCAGGCAGGGCTTAAACTTGTGGAAGTTGATTGCAGGGGTGGCTACGCTCACCTGCATCAGTGATGGTAAAACCCAGACAGATAGATTTTCCTGTTTTCAACAAAGCAGAGCACAGATCACACTGGACTCATGAAGTATACATGCCTCTTTATCCGCTCACTAAATCACGATATAATGGTTGACGTGTGGGCAGTTAAGGTCACATTTTATTTCTTCAGGACATGTCAGTGTGAAGTTAGCTTTTTTCTCAGCTTGAAGAGGGACATTAAAACACGAGGGGTCTTTGACATGAGGATGAGTGCGCCGTTTCGGACACTAGGCTGGTTTAAAGCCTTGTTTTGTGTTGTGTTACAAGGTCGCTAAGGTTGACCACTCCTGTTGGTGGAGCTGCGCTCTTTGCCAGCAAGCAGGTACCAAGGGTCTAAGATTTCTAACCTGCACTGGTTTCCTACTCACCACACATCAGTAGCTGAAGCAACAGACCTTAATCCCCTGGGGGTCGGGAGTGTCCTCAGGGCCTCCTCCCTCCCTCCCTCCCAAGGCCCGAGGGGAGGCCGTGGGTCCTTTCAGGGCTGCATCCCTCCTGCCTCAGGCCAGGGCACGAGGCATGGTTTTAGTGTCACTGTGTTTCCTCAGCTTCTCTCTTAGGACATGCCATGGTATTAGACCCACCCAGGGAACCCGCGATAACCTCCCTGGGCCCCGTCGGCAGAGCCCCTCTGCTGTCCAGCATGCCATGTTCCCAGGCTCAGGGCTTGGGACCCAGACATCTTTGGGGCGGTAATCAGCTGACCCCATAGTCCACCGTGCTGGATGCAGGCCACCGTGATTCCAGGCGGGACTCCTGACTCACCAGGGGTGTGAGTCTGTGTGGATATGCTTCTGGTCTTCATCACGACAGCGGTACCCACCAGAGCAACAGGGAGAGAGCAGGGGTCATGTCATCACCAGACGACTGTGCGTGGCCATCACCCTGCTCGCCCGCGAGAAACCTGCACTCGGCGGCACCCACAGGCTCAGCGAGGCATCTGTGCATCCATCCATCTGTGCTGCCAGGTCATTCAAAGAAGATAAGGGTGGGTTTCTTTTTAACCTTTTTCTTCTGAACCTCCATCCAGGTCTGCACCTATTAACACTCAACAAATGTCCTTTATGTTACTGAGTGAAGTAGTGTCCTCAAAGCGTCTGGGAATCATGGCTTGGGACCTGACGCGTGGTGGGCTTGAGAGAAGACGTGAGAGCAGTCAGGACGCCACCCCTTCAGGACCCAGCAATTGGTCCCCAAGTGAATGAGCAGGAGCCAGAGGCAAATGAGACTGTCTAGGACTGCAGATGCAGACAAGAGATTCTCCCACTGTGCTCAGCAGAACAGCCACAGAGACACCCCCCTCCTGGTCCCTGGGCCTGTAAACATGTCACGAGGCTGAAGAGACTTTGCAGGTGGGATTAAGCTAAGACCCCTGAGATGGGGACTACCCTGGATTCCCTGGGGTTCCCAATATCATCACAGGATCCTTATGGGAGGGAGTGGGTGTCAGAAGCAGAGAGACAGGAGATGCTGTGCTGTTGGCTATGAGGATGGAGGGAGGGGCCACAAGCCAAGAATACGGTGCCTCTAGAAGCTGGAAAAGTGGGGAGCCTGTGCTCCCCAGGAGCCTCTAGAGGGGCCTGCCCAAGCCTGGATTCATCCCCGTGAGGCCCAAGCTGGACTCCTGACTTCAGGACTGTCAGAGAATGAATCTGTGTGGTTTCTAGCCCGCTGTTTGAGCTGACTTGTTCCAGCTGCTGTAGGAAACTCACATGGGGATGGGGCCTGTGGGTCTTTCACAAACTCTGTGACCCTCAATCTCCACCTCAGCACAGTGGTCCCCACAAGGGGACCTCAGACACTGATGGTCCCCAACAGGCTCCCCCTGCAAAGATCAGTAAATTGTGCAGCAGGCATTAGCTGGTTCATCACAGAGCTCAAGGTGCTGTGGACACTATAGATGAGCAAGTCAGGACGGGACTCAAAGGGAAATTTCTGACATGGGGAGGGGGAGGTGTGCTGTCCGAGGGGCTGGCGACGACAGGGGAACATGAGTGGGAAAAAAGGCTGCAGGATTGCAGGCTGGATGCAAACATAAACATCATTATTATTATTGTCTCCTCTTTCAGCCACTGTCCTCCCGCCTCCAGGCCAAGGCACTCAGAGCCACACACAGGGTCAGGTTGCACTTGGGTGTTTACTGGGAACGGGCTCAGGGGCCAGGCCTGAGGCTCATGCTTTCTTGGTGATGGTCTTGGGGGCAGCGAGCTCGTACAGGCGAGGGGACGCCTGCGCCACCAGGGCGGCAGGGGACACATGGGAGGGGTCATAGCCCTCATTCAGGTCCTTCCGCACTCGAGGTTTTGCCAGAGACAGGATGCGGGGACTAGCCACTGCCTTCTTGGTGACCTCCAGCACCCCCCAGCGTGGGTCGCGGTCAGGAACACACTTGTCCGACTGGGCCTTGGGCACTGGAGGGGGCGGGAGGCGGGGCGCAGTATCAGCAGCCGGAGCCCCCGTCCCCACGGAGAGCGGTCTTCTGAGTCAGAGCTCCCAAATTCAGTGTCCTGTCCCTCAGCAGATGATGGATAAACACACGCGCCCCTCCACACACGCGAGCATCACTCAGCCATGAAGAGAAGACCTGACACTCGCTACCACGTGGACGGACCCTGAGAACACGATGCTCAGTGAGAGAAGCAGGCACAGAAGGACACACAGGGTGTGATTCCACTGATGGGAAACGTCCAGAACAGGCTGACCACAAAGTGAGTGGGTTCCTGGTGGTCAGGGGCTGGGGAGCAGCTGAGGGGGACAGCTGATGGAGATGGGGCTTCACTTTGGAGTGGTGGAATGTTCTGGAATTGATGGTGTGGGACACAGAGAACAGACTGGTGGATGCCAGTGGGGGAGGTGTGAGGGAAAGGAAGGATTGGGAGTTTGGGGTTAGCAGATGCAAACTATGTTATACACAGGATGGACAGACAACAAGGTCCTACTGTAGAGCGCAGGGAACTATATTCAATATCCAGTGATACTTGGAACTCTGTTGCTGTGTTATATAACTCAATGTTATGTGGCAGCCAGGATGGGAGGGAGTTTGGGGGAGAACAGACACATGTATGTGTATGCCTGCGTCCCTTCACTGTTCGCCTGAAACTATCACAGCATTGTTAATTGGTTATATCCCAATACAAAATTAGGAGTTAAAAATTCCTGTGATAAAAGATCATGGAAAAAAATATGGAAAAGAATGTGTATAACGGAGTCACTTTGCTGTTCGGCAGAAATTAACACAATTTTGTAATTCAACTACACTTCAATAAAATTTTTTTAAATAAGTAAAATAATATATAATTTTTTTAATAAATAAAATGGATTGTAGTAATGTGCCCACAGCTCTCTGTGAGTGTACTGGGAAGTACTGAACTGTGCATTTTGAAGGGTGAGTCATAAAGAACAATGTCTCAAATGGTCACGGGCCCAGACAGGGACTGGAGGAGCAGACGGAGGTGCCCTGGTGGCTGGGGATGAGGCAGGGGCTCCATCAGCCCCACTGCCCATGCACCTGTGACCCCAGCTGGGTCCTCCCCAGAGGGTCCACCAGCCACATGTGACCAGCACCCCTTATGGACCGGGATTTTATCCTATTTAATTTTAATAAAATCCATTAATTGAATTAAATCAATAGGTTGATTGACATTCAGTCCATTTCAGTCGTGGACAAACAGGTCTCAGAGCAGACCTATGGCTCAGCCGGGCCCACTGCTCACTGACTGGGAGCCCTGGCCCTGCTCCTGCTTGGACCCCCTACCTCTTCACCACCCCTTCCCCCACAGTGGGAGCCTCAAGGCTTGGCCCACATGGGGACCAGGAGAGAGTGGCCACTGGTGACTACTGGTGACCACTCCTATCTCTAGGCCCTTCATTTTTGAGGGTTTCCTTTCCAAACCCCTCTTTGCCCCAAGACTCTGCAAATGCAAAAAGGCTGTCTCCACTCAGCAGAGGAGCTGCAGCTCTGGGGAGAGGCCCTCAGTGAAAAGAAGGGGGGCCTGTGCTGGGGCCCCAAAGGGGGTACTGGGGGGCCTGGGAGGACCTGCCAGAGCCCACCTTCCTGGAATCTTCAGGGAGACTCGGGGGCTCCCCCTGGTGTAACATCTGGGCTCTGAGAATCTATCGGTCACAAGCTGACAGTGTGACCTAGCCACAGCCACACAGCACCCATACTGCGTAGACCAGTGTTGCCCAGGGACCCTGCACGGCGTATTCCCTCTCTTCACTTTTTAAATGCTGGTCAGAACCATCAGTGGGTGGGAGTCTACACTTGGAAATACATGGCCCTATGCCAGTCTTATCCATACATACACACACAGAGGGATATGCATTGATAACATGCTCCTGTGAAGCTTGGATGAATACACACACATGTGTATGTACAAATGTACATGTGCTTATGTTCCAGATGTGTGTGTGTCTGTGCGTGTGTGTGTGTGTGAGAGGCAGAAGTGCATGTGTGCTTGTGTCTCTGTTCATTTAACCAATCTTCAACAAATTCAATGAATACTTTAACAAATATTAAGGGGCTTCCCTGCTGGCTCAGTGGTAAAGAATCTGCCTGTATTGCGGGAGATCCAGGTTCAATCCTGGGGTCAGGAAGAACCCCTGGAGGAGGAAATGGCAACCCCCTCCAGTGCTCTTGCCTGGAGAATCCCATGGACAGAGGAGCCTGGCTACTGTCCATGGGGTCGCAAAGAGTCGTGAACACAACTGAGTGACTAAACCACCACCAACGAAACAGATGAATGAATCAACAAACAAAAGAAACTATAAGCAAGCTCGAAAGAAAAATGACTGGGAAGAAGTTACTTTGCAAAGTGCTCAACAAAGGGTTAATGATCATCTCACATAAAGAGCTGCTGCAAATGAATTCCCTCCCCCAACCCCCCAACAAAAACAGGAAATAGGAAACTGAGAAAAAGACACAGCAGAGTAAGCCAAAATGGCCAGTCAAGCTCCCTGGTGATCCTGCGCCAGGAGCCGGGGCACACTTGAGTTTCCCAAGCCACTGACTGCCTTTGGGTGGTGAGATCCCTTTCTTCATGCCTTGCTACATTTTTCAGATTCTCTACAATTACTGCATATTACTTCTGTTGTGGGGGAGCCAGGTCTTCCTTTGTTTTCAAGGACAGGAAGAGACTCTGGCCAGCACCCTTGGGTCCCAGCTTGGCTCTCCAGGCACTGGCCTGCATCCCAGGTTTCCCTTCTGCACCTATGTGCCGTGCTGGAAGACCCACTCAGATGACGCACTCGGCTCAGGCCCATAACCCCCATCCCAGGGGGAGTGATGCCCTCTGCCAGCCCCCAGGGAATGTGAGCAGATACAGTATGAACTGTCCACAGGGATTCAGACAGTGGGTCTGCAGGTTAGTGGGAGCCAGGGGAACACGAATCTTGCAGAACCAGCTCCAAGAGGACTGGCTGCTCCCAAGTGCATCCAGTGTGGAAGAGTGCTTCATGAGACATCGAGCACCCCCCGGGACCCACTTACTGGCCAGGTGAAGAAGGCGGTTATAGTCTGACACATGTGGCTTGGGTTTTGGCATGGGGTCCCACTCTTCCAGCAGGGTGGCTGGAGCCTTGGGCTTTGCCAGTCGGATGATCCTCGAACTGGGAATGGCCATCTGGGCTGCCCTGGACACTTGGGACACCTAGAAACAGAGTTAGACGGAAAGAATAAAGCAGCCTGCGCTGTTTCACACACCCCTGGGTCAAAAGATCCCATAAAGACAAAAGACTGGCTAGGAAGTTAGTCTGCAGTGTGTTCAGCAAAGGATTAGTAGCCATCATATATAAAGAGGTTCTTTAAGTCAATAACGTGAAAAATCAGTAGGAAATAGCTAATCATGAAGGAAAGAAAAACCCAAAGGATCAATAATCCTTTCTGTGCAACAGGGAAATGCAAATTAAAACAGCAAAATATCACTCCATGCCAACAAATTTGGCAAAAGTGACGAAGTCTGGCATTATCAAACCCTGACAGGAAGATGGGAGGACAGAGAACCCGATGCATGGCTGGTAGGAGGGTAAATTGCACAAGCACTTTGTTTGTATGTAACATTTAACGTTTTACAGAAGCTCTCCACTGGGTGTACTCTGCTGGGTAAGATACTGCCCAGAGGCAGAGGATTGGCTGAAATGATCCTTAGGGCCATCATTAAAATCTGTGTCTCTTTCCTCCTGAAATTGTGCTGCTTAGAAATCACATATACTACTCATACCAAAGACATCCTGGTGTTTACAATTTAATGTCCCTCTCAACCACCCATTCCATCCCCCCCTCCTTTCCTCCCCTCCTTCTCTCCCCCATCAATGGTCCGCACAGCTCCAGTCACCAGCTGAGGTGGATGAATCAGCCTGCAGTCCTACCCTCAGAGGACCGCCAGCCTGGAGGGGTGACAGGCAGGGAAAATTCATTCATCCACACATTCAAATGATATTGATGACCACTCCATGCCCTGTGCATGCCAGGGCCGGAGACTTGTTGAGGGACCTGCATTTAGTCCCCAGGGAGGCACAAGAGAGTAAGGGTGGAGAAGGCCCCATCCTGCCAGCTTTCTTGGGCACTAGGGAGCCACAGAGGGTGCTGGAGCACAAAAGGGCTTAAAGGTTGAACCGCAGAGGCAGGGCAGGGGCCGGGAAAACAGCAGGTACACCTCCCTGGAAAAGCTGAGGCCAGACTCTCCTGTGGCTCCTTGGCCAATCCAACTGACTGTGAAGCCTTCTTTGAGACAACTGGGGAAATGGAACATGGATTGGGGATTTGAATACTAAGGTATTATCGTTAAATTCTTCTAGTTGGATCATTGTTGGTATGTTTATTACTTTATTTTTATTTTTTCATCTTATTGAGAGTTGTGAGTTAAAGTTTTATTTGGGGAAAAATGAGGACTGCAGCCCGAGGGATAGCTCTGAAAAACTGCTCCCCGTTCTTGGCATGGTTTTAAGCCATCCAAACCATGTAATGTCTGAATTCAGTTGTAAAAGTCTTCAAGTCAGGAGGGGGCGGGGAGGGTTGGTCTGTCAAACAAACACACAAAAACACCCAGGGACAAGCTCTTCTATGCATGTTAAACCACATGGTCCAGGACTTCCCAAGTGGTCCAGGGGTTAAGACTCCCCCTTCTAATGCAGGTGGCTCAGATGGTAAAAGAATCTGCCTACAATGCAGGAGACCCGGCTTCGATCCTTGGGTCAGGAAGATCCCCTGCAAAAGGAAATGGCAACCAACTCCAGTATTCTTGCCTGGAGAATTCTAAGGATAAAGGAGCCGAGTAGACTACAATTCATGGCGGTCACAAATGGTCGGACACAACTGAGCAACTAAGACTTTCACTTTCACTTTTCCAATGCAAGAGGCCCAGGTTCCATCCCTAGTCGGGGAACTAAGATCCCACATGCCATGGGGAGAGATAAGGGCCGGATTCAGAATGGACTGAACTCTGGTGTCACCTCTGAACCGGCTGTCATGCACTCATTCGAGCAGATGGCTCGGGGCGCCCCTCCACGCTGACCTGACCAGCAGAGGAGCGTGATCCCTGCCCGCCTTCAAGGGGGCAGAGGAAAGTAAGAGGGAGGGGAGTAAGGAGGGTTGGGGGAAGTGGGGGGCAGGGAAAATGAAGGGGGCGGGGCTTCTTGAACCCACACTGGGACTCCGGATGGCTAAGAGAAGCAGCCACACGCCTGTTCCCTCTTGT
Source organism: Muntiacus reevesi (assembly GCF_963930625.1). Lineage (NCBI taxonomy): Eukaryota > Metazoa > Chordata > Mammalia > Artiodactyla > Cervidae > Muntiacus > Muntiacus reevesi. Next base: position 221,199,643 of record NC_089249.1, read on the forward strand.
CCTTGTGTGTCCTCTGAGCCCCTGGGTGGGGGGTTGGGGGGGCAGGTGGGCCCCCCGGTGGTGGGGGGGGGGGCAGGTGGGCCCCCCGGAGGGAGCCGGGGAGCTCCAGGGATGGAAGGGCACCCACCTCGGACATGTTTATGCTCCAGATGTTGTTTCTGACCTTTGGGGTGGCCAGTTCTCGTAGGCGGTTGGACGCTCGATACTCCAAGGTGGACCGTGGAATGGGCCAGATAGAAGTGGTCCTAAGGGAGAGCCTAAGTCTGAGACCCCAGCCCACCCGGGGGCCATGTCTGTGTGTGTCTGAGACCCTGGCCCTGCAGAAAGATGTGTCTGTGCACACATGTGCGACTCCTCTCTGATTCTAGGGTTCAGGAGAGCCTGGTGCAGAAGAGGGTTTTCTAATCCCTCCAAGATGGGTCCTTAAAAGAACCCCTAACAGAGCCCCAACTTCCTCTCAAGGATGGAGCAATGATCTCCTGGGTTGTACCCTCCCTGCTGCCCCCACAGCCCCCGCCATCAGGATGGAGTCAAGAGGTGGACAAAAGGGATGAAGTGAGCCCTGCCTGCCCCCCAAACTCATGTTTCAGCTCTGCCTCTGCCCCAGAAACAGCCTTATTTCATTGATCCGAGGCCAATCCCTCTCTTATTTTCACCTCTGTGAGCCTGGCATGCAGTTCTGTAATATGTGGTGACCTCTGTGTGACCTATAATCTGGGGTGAGGCTGGAATGAAGCAGATAAATGCTGTCAGCCTGGCCAGAAGGCCCAGGGCCCTCCTCTTCGGGGTGAGCACAACAGAACTGTTTGTACGGAGGTCACTCCAGATCACAGGTCCCACAGAGGTCACCCCAGATGACTGGTCCTTCAGAGGTACCTCCAGATTATTCTCTGACCAGCATTAAGGGGAAAAGCTATTGTCACAAGACCGGCACAGAGCCAGTGGCTGAAACCGGTTAACACTGGTAAGTGGGACTCCCCTCAGTCACTTATCCTTCCATGTGTGAGCGAGAAATGAAAGCAGAGTCTGTGTGGAATAACTTCAGACCCCACGTTGGCCATCGTGGAAGCCCCATGTGCTAATACAGAGTCAGACCAGGAGGCAGGCACCTAAAACTGTAAATCTCACAGCCACCTGCTGCCTAGTGGACTCAATCACCTGCCTTGAGACCCACCAGCATCGCATCCCATCTGGGCCACTGGGCCTCAAAGGCTTGGTGCCCGAGGCCCGGACCGCGTGGATGGTCACCTGGCCCCCAGACCTGGGCCCTTCCCCGCTACGACACCCTGACGGAGAGAGGTCTTTGCCCGGAAACCCCTACCTGTTGTTGTTGTAATACTCCGAGTAGAACCTCTTGGGTCGGGCCAGCTCCTCCACTCGGCGGGACACCTCTGCACAAAAGGAGAAGCAGCTGTCCTGGAAAGCTGCCCTCCCCTTCCACCCAGGGCTCTCTTCCTCCTGACCTGGCTTCACACCAGGTGACAGCTCATACCAGACACCCCCACTGGGGACCACAGGACACATGGGAGGGGTTGCTCAGGCCCCTCTACTCCTTGGCCCTGCTGTGGATTTGGGCCTGAAGTCAGGATGGGCCTGGGCTTGAGGGGGCCTCCGTGCTAACTGGGGGTGGCGGAAGTTCTAAACCTGAGTGAGAACTTGCCCTGAGCTCTGAGTGTCTCTCCAGAAACAAGCTCTGGAAAGGAAAGGGGTCTTTTGTGAAGTTCATACTGACCCCACTTTGGCTGAGTTGCAAAATGCGATTTCCCCTGGAGAGTTTGCTCCCACTCCTCCCCCAGGACCAATCTCCAGCTACGAGAGGAGACACCCTCCCTGGAAGACTGGGGGGACACTCCTGGAAGACAGCAGAGGGACAGCCCCACAGAAACCCTGAGAGGCTTGGGCCTAGGAGGCCCCAAAGTCTCCCCTATCAGAGTCAGGCACAGGCCAGGGTGTGATAGGGGCAACCGGGCCATAGGCACCAGGCCAGCCCCAGTCCCCACTCCAGCACCCCCACAAAGAAGCGCAGGCAGTGGGCAGGTGGACCTACCGGGCACAGTGATGGTGAGGGTGGTGTCCTCGAGAAATCTCTCTGTCCAGTACACGGATGGCCTGGAACATAGCCAGCAGGGCTCATGAGGGGAGCCAGCCCCGGCGGGTGTACCCCACTCAGAAGCAGAGCTCAGGGCGCCCCATGAACACAAACAGTGAGAGGAGTGCAGCTGGAGGGGGAGAAAGGGAGAGAGCAAGTGGATGGCAGCAGGGGCAGGTCAGAGAGGAACAAGACAGGGAGGCCTGAGGGGCACGGGAGAGTGTAGATTATTTAGCAAGGCTGGTGTTCAGAGAAGGAGGGAGCTGAAAAAAAAAAGAGGCCTAACTGAGAAGGGAGCCCAGGCGGTGCTGGTACAGGCCCACCTCAGACAGAGGCTGGGGTCCAGAGCTCCGGGTGGGACTGAGAATCCTGGGGTGGGGCCCAGTGCAGAGCCCTCTGCCCTCCCGACCCAGGAGAGGAGGAGGCTCCCAGACTCACCAGTAGATACAGAACTGCAGGCTCCGCATGCGCGGGGACACCCAGGCGTGGCCCCTGCAGCAGCACCCCATCCTGCAGGAGACAGCCCCGCCAGCCTCCACACTGGGCTCCCCTGGACCAGGTCGGTCTGGGGCTGCTGCGCATCCCCTCTCAGACCGCCCCCCACCACCACCACACCCGCCAGGCCAGCCGCCCGCCCGTTGCCTCACCTGTCTTTCAAGACTTGCCAGTTGGTCTTGGGCTTCGCCAGCTCAAACAGCCGCCTCCTCTTCTTCCTCTCTGGGCTCACGGAGGTGCGAGGGGTCCTCTGGGAGATGGAGAGCCGCCTGGGGGGAGGTGGATGGTGAGGTCGAGCGCTTGCTCACCCAGCAGGCGGCCCCACCCTTCTGCTCCCGCCCCATCCTCTAGAGGTGAACCCAGCACCACCAAGACCTGGTCTGAAATGATAGCTCTGCACCAGCCAGTCCCTCAATTCCCCCCTGCCGGGCCCCAGAGGGGACGCTGAGCCAGGGCGAGTGCCCCCAGGAAACCCCTGAGAGCCCCAGACATCCCGTCTCCCCTCCTGGCTCAGACATCCTCCCCAAGCCCCACTCATGCCCCCGTTTCCCTGCCTGGCCAGCCACATCACACACCATCCGTGTATTGTCACGCCAGCCCCATGGGAGCTGGAAATTAATGTCCCCAGAGGGCAAAGGCCCCGTCTGTGTCCAAGGGGATGCGCGCTGACCCAGGAGTAGGGGCCAAGGGAGCCCGGCATATCCCAGGGCACAGGGTCCCACAGGTAGGAGGGAGCACTCGCTCATTTCCTGGTGTCCTCCTCTCACCCAAAAACATTTCTGGTGATTTGTGGTATTTGGAAGTGTTTCAGCTTTAGAGCTTCTTTTTCTGTCTGTGGATGGCTGCTCACAACCTCTCAACTCTGCCATCTGACCTCTGCCGACTGCAAGTCTCCTGTCACGCGGACAGGAGCAGTTTGCTGACACCCTCCTCAGGGCAGCAAGGAGCTGACCCCTTCACCCTTAAGAGTGAGGGCACGGGCACAGGCCCCCAGGCCAGTGCAGCAACCCCCAGAGCCACTCCTGCCACACCCCAGCCTGGGCGCCCGCTCCACAGCCCACCTCATCTCAGGCACGCCCTCCTCCATGTCTTTCTCCAGAACCCTCTCAAGCTCCAAGAGGGCCTCTTCTGGGTTCTGGGCATCTACAGATTCTTCCTCAGCCACCTCCTCAGGAGGAATCTCCTCTTCTTGGTCTTCCAGTTTCAGGTCCCCATCATCCAGATCCTGGAACTTGGGGTCCTTAGACTCTACATTCTCATATACTGTGTCCTGGAGGCCCAGCGAGACATCATCCTGCCCCCTCTCTGGCTGGTCCTCGGCCTCCGACGTGTGGTGGTTATAGAACGAGTTTTGCTGGTGGTCCCCCATGCGCCAGGCCCTCCCCAGCCTTGCTCCCGCAACACCCAAATGTGTCTGTGGTCACCCAGCAACCGGAGAATGGCCTGCCCACATTCTCAGCCCACATTCCACCCCCAGCACGTCTGTCTGCAGGTGCCCCACCACCACCCAGACAGCACCGAGGCTCCCAGGGCCACCCACCCCTCCAGCCTCACCTGCTGGTCCCTTATTGCTGCTCTGCCGTCCTGTCCCCTAAACATGTGCCCACCTCCAGACCTTTGCACCTGCCAGTCCCCTGCCCACACTCATCCTGGGGGGCACCTCCTCGGGAAGGCAGACCAATCCCCGGGTCTCTCTGCCTCTCGGCACCTGGCATGACTTTTCTGTGTGTTCGGCATGGCCTAAGATGATGCTGCTCACTTATTCCTTTCTTCTTCAGTGTCTATATCTGCCTCATAGAAAGTTGCCTTCCCAGGCCAGGGGCTGAGAGCACCCCATTCACTGGGGCCTGGGGGTGCCTCTCAGGGAAGGGCTCCTGCTGGAACACACCCAGCTCACCCTACACTTCCTCTTAGTCATTTGTGCTCAGATGGGGGAGTTGTCGCTGGTGGTAACAGTTCATCAGGGGTCCCACACCCTCCCTGGGACAGGCTCAGAAAGGGGACCAGAGAGGGTGTCTGCAGGGGCTTTGAGGGATGGCATCCTCTGTCTTGAAAGGGGACAGGAGGAAGAGACTCTCTTCTTGTTGTTTCTGGGACTATGTGTGATGTCTGGAGCTCAGGCAGCCATCTTGTTCCCGGTCACAGGTCCACGTGCCCGATGCACGGTGAGGCCAAACAAACCGTAACATTAGAGTCTGAAGCAGAGAAATGTTTATCACAGGCCATACAAGGAGACAGGTGGCTTCCACCCCAACACCCTGAACTCCCCAGAGGGATTCAGTAAAACCTTTTTAAGGCCTGTAGGGGGAGGGGTATGGTTGTTGTTGCAGACTTGCTGGTACGGGAATTCTCTGTTCCTGCAGCCGTCCATGTAGGTCAGGTCAGGACGCTCCTGTAAACCTCTAAGAAGACACATGTTATTCTCTGCTCTGCAACTTTTCATCTTCATATGAGTGGGCTCTTGGAGGTCAGAGCCCTGAGAACAGGCTGCCAGCAGCATCCTTTTAGTTAGGAGAGGTGCAGAGCCAGCAGGGGTAAGCACAGGCCGCAGAGCACGGGGTTCAACAAAGGAGCAGGTGTAATGTGGAGTGAGATTTGTTCTTCCCTGTCACACTGTGACCCTGAGACCAGCAGGATTTGAGCCTGAAAGGTTGTTGTTGCACCTTCAAACCTGGCAACTCTGGAGCCCTCTGTCTGGGCTTACCGTTACTTGACACAATTAATTCTCTTGGGAACTTGGGGGGACTTTCTTGGTGGTCCAGTGGTTGGAAATCTGCCTGCCTTCTCAGGGGACAGGGGAGTTGATCCCTGGTCTGGGAGGATCCCACGTGCCACAGAGCAACTAAGCCCGTGTGCCATAATTACAGAGCCTATGCTCTAGAGCCCAGGAGCTGCAACTACTGAGCCCACATGCCTCAACTACCAAAGCCAGCGCACCCTAGAGCCCACAGGCCACAACAAGAGAAGCCACTGCAATGAGAAGCTCCAGCACTGAAACCAAGAGGAACCCCCGCTTGCCACAACTAGAGAAAATGCAGCAATGAAGACCCTGCACAGTAACAATTTTTTTTTTTAAGAGCTTGTATTCCTCCTTGGAAGTACGTTTCTAAAAAAACATAAAAATTCTTTTCATTATAAGAAAAAAAAAGAGGGAGAGGACAGCAATGGTGTGAAGGATTCAGGGTGGGGACTGTAGACGCGGACATTACTGGTGATGTTCTCATTCGTGGGTGTTCTTTACAGTATGAATGAGTGGATGGTGAGATGGATGGGTGAATAGATAAGAGAGGGTCACCTGTACATAAATGAACTTGTCTATGAAACAGAAACGGACTCACAGACATGTGGTTGCCAAGGGGGGGTGGGGGAGGGATGGACTGGGAGTTTGGGATTAGAAGATGCAAACTGTTATACACATGATGGATAAACAACAAGGCCTTACTATATAGCACAGGGAACTATATTCCATATTCTGTGAAAAAGTGTAACGGAAAAGAATGTGAAAGAGTATATACATGAATAGCTGAGTCACTTTGTTGTACAGCAGAAATTAACACAACATTATAAATCAACTATACTTCAATAAAATAGCATTTTAAAAACCAGCAATTGCTTGAAATCCCTCTCAATTAAAAAAAAGAGAGAAAACAACTGAGGGTCACATAAGGGGAGGGAGAAGGAGAGAAGAGGAGAGAGGCAAGCAGTGGGTGACTACTCTCCTGTCTCTCAAGTTCCCTCCACCCAGTTTATTTTAAAACCATTCCACATTAAGCAAGAACCACAGAAAAAGGGCCCCTGGAGAATGGCATGGCAACCTGCTTCAGTACTCTTTCTCCAGAGAATCCCACAGACAGAGAGCCTGGCATGGGCTCCTCCGGGTCCCATAGGGTCCATAGGGGTCCATAGGGGCCCATAGGGTCACAAAGAGTCCAACACAACTGAAGTGACTTGGCACAGCACACATAGAGAAAGGCACCCCTGATTTGGGGAGCACTGAATACATCACTCATTTCAAAACAGGGAAGCCAGGCATCGGGAGGCAGAATATGGACCGGAGGCAAAATATGAACCAGAACTGAGGGATGCTGCCCCGACATGTGGCCATCTGGCAGCTCCCCGTCCCCACTCCCAATCCGAGTGGGGGTGCTTTGACCAGCAGGATGGAGCCGAAGTGAGGCCCTGGGCCTGACTCCTGCCTCTGCCCACTGCAGGGGTCACCAGGGAGGAAGGCTGACTACCCTGCATCCAGCACGCTGGGCGGAAGCCCAAGCAGCACCCCGAGGTCTGGATCCGGAAGGTCTGGGTCGGTGCCCAGTGAGACTCCCTCCTCCCAGCTCGGAGCCCGACAGTGAGGGGGAAAGCCACACCCAACACTGCAGCCCCAGCAGATATGGTGTGTCCAGACAGACAGCGGTCCCGCTGAGACCAGCCCAGGGGCCAGACACAAAGGAAGTAACAGACTGTGATTTCAGGTGGCAACTTGGGGCTGTCTGCACCCAACAAAGCATCACTGAAGCCCATCCTCCCCATCCAGTCCTGGGTCCTGAGGGAGTTTGCCAACGTGGCTCAGGAAGGTCTGCGGGGTCCCTGCCACCCGCCACCCTGCCCCCATCACCCTGCAGGGCCCCCTCCCGGCCCCTCATCCAACTTCTTGCAGCCCAAGGCCAAGCTCCTACTACTCACAGCACAACAGGAAAATCCGAAGGGTTGGGGCAAGGAGTGGCGACGGTATTTGGAAAGCCAGCAGACAGAGAAGGCAGTGGACTGTGCCCCAAGAACCATCTTACCTGAGTTAGGATCCAAGCTTCTTTTCTGCTAAAGCGGAGGGAGTAACATCAAGTATTTCCTGGTTCCCGGCAGCCTCCGGACTTCTTCCTCTTGCAGCTGTTCATAGCTGGGCCCGGTCAGGCAGTTTTCTGTGAGCTAAACAAAGGTATTTTGGCTTAATTCTCATTACCTGGGATGCTGGGCTCCCACCAATGGACCACTGGGTGTAATTTAAGTTTAGAGGCAACATCCTGTAGTGATTAGCTTGTAATAGAATATGAAGTTTCTCCCCTATTCCACCCACCTGTGCACTCACCCTTCCCTTGGTTTTCATGTGAATGTTTTCCCCAGTAGGCACCTTAGATATCACCCCCTCCAAGAAGCCTTCCCTGATCACCCATCTGAAGTACAGCTTCCTAGTTTTCCTACCTAAATCTACAGGGATTTTGTTGCTGTTGTTGAAGGGCATTTATCATGACCTCACATATTGCATTTTTAACACAACTGTCGTCTTGTTAGCCCATTAGGATGGAGGTTCCACTGGAGCCAGTTGGTGCCTGGACTCCCCACAGGAGAAACAGGGCTCCGCGATCACAGGGAAGAGGCTGCAGTATCATATGACGGACACAAGATGTCGCTACTCTCAAGGGCACATTGCTCCCTCCACCCGGGCCTTAACAACAAACCTCACCGGCTTCCCAGTAGCATCTCCTTGAAGGCCCACCAGCCATGCCACGCCCCCCCACCGCCTCCCATATACACACATGCACACAGTCCTTGCAAGGTACGCTTTATCATCATCATCCCCATTTCGCTTTCACCCACGGGGAAACAGGATCAGAGAGGCAAAGTCATTACCTAAGGCGGCTCAGGGACTTGAACCCCCAGCATTCAGAGCTAAGCTACTTCCGGTGGTGCCTCCAGCTGGGGCCGCATTTGCAAACTTCAGCGGTGATGCGGAATGCCCTTGACCAAAGATCAAAGATGCATGGGCCTTTCTGAGGCTAAATTAATCTCCCTGGAGACCAGCCACACTCTTCCCTCACTCAGCAACCTGCCCTGGCTCCCACCTTCTACACAAGAATGTTTCCCGAAGCAAGGACAGGGGGCTTGGTGTCTTCAAGGTGCCACTGAGTGGGATACAGTCCCTCCTTCTTCAACAGATGGGAAACCAGACCACCTTATCTGCCTCCTGTGAAACCTGTATGTAGGTCAAGAAGCAACAGTTAGAACCGGACGTGAAACAATGGACTGGTTCAAAATTGGGAAAGGAGTACATCAAGGCTGTATATTGTCACCCTGCTTATTTAACTTATATGCAGAGTACATCACGAGAACTGCTGGGATGGAGGAAGCAAAAGCTAAAATCAAGATTGCCAGGAGAAATATCAATAACTTCAGATATGCAGATGAAACCACCTTTATGGCAGAAAGCAAAGAGGAACTAAAGAGCCTCTTGATAAAGGTGAAAGAGGAGAGTGAAAAAGCTGGCTTAAAACTCAACATTCAAAAAACTGAGATAATGGCATCAGGTCCCATCACTTCATGGCAAATAGATGGGGAAACAATGGAAATAGTGACGGACTTAATTTACTTGGACTCCAAAATCACTGCAGATGGTGACTGCTGTCACCTCAGCATGATGACCAAAATCAGAAGAAAGTATCACTAATACGTTCTTGTTTGGATTTTACAGGTTGCCCCAGTAACATCCTTTATAGCTATTTCTTTTTTTTTTGTCTTGGCCCAGGAGCCAGGCCTGGTGTGACAGGATGTTTCTGTCTCCTTGCAGCATGCAGCATCTTTAATTGTAGCCTATGGTACCTAGTTCTCTGACCAGGGATTGAACCTGGGCCCCCTGCATTTGGAGTGTGGAGTCTTAGCCACTGGACCACCAGGGAAGGCTCCCTGATTATTTATTTTAGAGGATATCCTTCCACCCGGGCTTCTTTCCTGTCATCTCGTGATCAGTGAGAGGTGGTGTGCCCTCCCGGGAAGGTGGTGTCCAGAACACCAGGTCACCTCGCTGGAGGGATGACTGAGTTAGGTGGTCTGTGTTAGGTGGTCTAACTGAGTTAGAGGTCTAACATCCTCTGAGTTAGGTGGTCATCCCGGGATCCTCCACAGTCAAGTAAGTGCTTCCCCTTAAAATTAATGCCATCCTTACAGAGCCTTTAATAGCAGGCACACTGTTCCCCTCATCAAGTTTCATCCACTAGTTTTGACACCTTCTTTTCTTCTCCTCTTTAAAAATATCTTCTATTTCTTTATGGCAAGTAGTACTGGTTTTCCATTTATGTAGACAATACACTCCTTTTTGCACATATTTATTTAGGTGAAAGATTTGAAGACGTATAACAGGCCATAGGTATACAAGTGGACACAGCCAAAATCATGACAGGAAGTCAGAATTCAAAGGCAATGCATCAGGCCGTGAGAATACAGGTGAATGCGGCCAAAACAGGGATTCAGAATTCAAAGACTGTGTGCTCCCCTCCCAAGGCTCCTCCTGCTCAGTGGCCACATCACTCCCAGACTGCGGGCATCCCTGGGGCTGTTCCGTACTGCAAGAAAGGGTGAGGGGTCACCATGGAATCCGGCACCTGGTGACATTGCATGCGACTCCTGCAGCTGCTGTAAGAAATCGCCCCAAATGTAGTGGCTTCAAAGCAGACACGGTCATTGTTTTCACAGGTCTGGGGTCAGAAGTCCAACTGGGTCTCACTGAGCTAAAGACAAAGCATAGCGGCACAGCTTCCCCCAGGAGACTGCAGGGGGCCCTGATCCCACAGATCTGAGAAACAAAAGGAGGTGAGGAGACGTCAGAGATTTGCCGCATCCAGGAGATAGGACCACCAGGGGTGGTGTTGGAAGGGTGGGAACAGAGGCCACCTGGTGGGAGCTAGGACCTCGGCCGGCCACTCCCAGAAGCTGGAACCACAGGGGTGATGCTGTCTAAAGCAAGGAGAAAGGGACACAGAGACCTTGAGGGAAAATCTGAGCTACAATAAAAATCCTCAACGTTTTTGCCTGTGGCACGATTGCATTTTGCTGTAATAATTAAATTTGTCCTGCCCCGCAGCATTTTTTACAAACCTTTATGCCCGCAGAACATGGCCTGCACAAAAAGCCCAGTGCTCACCCTCCTCTGCACCCATCCCCTCTGTCATGGGACCCTGGGGCTCTCTCCCTGAAGCAGAATACAGCTCTCCCCTCTGGATGAGCTCTGACGGGGTCAGGTGGAAGGGGCGGTGTGTTTCCTTCGCCATCGCCATGGAAACGTGTCTGGAGGATAAGACGTGGACCATGGGCAGGCAGGCAGCCGGCCAGGCCAGGCCAGTCAATGGTCACTGAGTTGCGGGTGTCTGTTCTGAAGGCAGCAGCACCCCAGGAAGGCAGATGGCTTGCCTCGCGCAGTTTAGTGACAGAAGCCTAGGGACCCACTGCCCTTCCTGCCTCTGGGGGGCTGGACTGTGCAATGTCCATCTTCTCGGGAAAGGGGTGTCCCAGAGGAGGCAAAACCGAGGTTTCAGGGTCCCAAGCCCTCCACGTCAGGATTTCAAAGTGCAGTCCGGTTCCTACAGAGATGCAGGAAAGGAAACCTGTGACCAGCAAAGCTCCCTGAACTCCACCCCCTACCACCAAGACTAAATTAGTTTCTCCTGAGTTAGAGGGTCAACAAGTCTAGTGAGAGTCCACTCTGGGGGTCCTGGGAAAGGCAATCAAGTTCACCTACCTGCACTTGTGTGGAGAAGATGATGGGGGCTGGGACCCAGTAAGCCTAGGGGTCTGTTGTTATTGTTCAGTTGCTTAGTCATGTCCGACTCTGCGACCCCATGGACTGCAGCACAGCTGGCCAGAGTTTGCTATCTCCCAGAGTTTGCTCAATCTCGTGTCCATTGAGTGGGTGATGCCATACAACCATCTCATCTTCTGTCGTCCCCTTCTCCTCCTGCCTTCAATCTTTCCCAGCATCAGGATCTTTTCCAATGAGTCAGCTCTTCACATCAGGTGGCCAAAGTATTGGAGCTTCAGCTTCAGCATCAGTCCTTCCAATGAATATTCAGGGTTGATTTCCTTTAGGATTGACTGGTTTGATCTCCTTGCTGTCCAAGGGACTCTCAAGAGTTTTCTCCAGCACCACAGTTCAAAAGCATCAGTTCTTCGGCATTTAGTCTTCGTTATGGTCCAAATCTCACAACCATACATGACTACTGGAAAAACCATAGCTTTGACTATATGGACCTTTATTAACAAAATAATGTCTCTACTTTTTAATATGCTGTCTAGGTTTGTCATAGCTTTTCTTCCAAGAAGCAAGCGTCTTTTAATTTCATGGCTGCATTCATCGTCTGTGAGGGGGGGCGCAGATGGTGACCAGTATCTGAGAAAAGCCTGAGGAGGTGGCGTGGGGCCTTGCATCTGCTGTGTGTTTCATTTGTACATAGCAGGGCCTCCTGGGCACCGTGGACATTGGGTCACCCTCTGTGGGGCCGTCCTGGCTCTGTGGGTCTTGAACACATCCCTGGCCCCACCTCCTCCAATGCCAGAAGCTCCCAGTTGTGACAACCACAGATGTCCCCAGACATAACCCTGCATCGCCTGGGGCAGGACCTCCCCGAGAGGAAATGACTGATGACAGTGAGGCCTGCTATCTGCTCGTGCCTCAAATAGCAAACATCCTCCACTCGTGCTTAAGAAACTTAGTCTTAGTCCTTCCTGAAAAGGACGCTGCTCTTGGCTTGACTTCTTGGCCCTGAGAAGGAGCGTCTGACTTCTTCCCACGGTGAAAAACCCTGGTGGGGGGTGTGGCAGAGAGATCACAGCAGGTCCCCTGCACACCCGCTGGTAATGGGTGACATGCATGCCTTCTGCCCAACTGGAAAGGGCACTGGTGTGAGCAGAGAGAAAGTCAGGCCTCAGCAGACAGCATGTGGAGTCTGGTTCCAGGAGCAGTCAAGACCCAGAAGGTGCTGGCTTATTAAAATAGCAGCCTGCTTCTTCCCACAGACATCTGGGAATGAGCAGCCCATGCCCAGCTCGAGCTGTGTCTATGCCCCGCCTCCTTGGTACTTTTCTACTTTTTAGAAGGATTGAAGATCATCTCTCCTAAGTGTGGAGAACAAAGAACTTTCACAGCAGACTACACCCAGCTCACAGGACCCCCTCGAGGCCTATCCATCTCCTCCCTCTTTCCTACTCCCCTCCCTGCCCTCCACACACATCTCAGTATTGGAACTTAGTCACATGGCCACAACTGGTACAACAAGGTGGGCTGAAGCAATGAGGCTTGGAAGCTCTCTACTCCAAAAAGAGGCTCCTGGACTCCTCCCAGCAGGACTCCTCCTCAGAGCCTCCTGGCTCTGCTTTTTCTTTGACTCTGCCTCCTTTCACATTTATTCATCCTCAGATGGTCAGCAGGGCTGCAGCTGCTCCAGACATCTCATCATAAAGCTGCAGTGGCCACAGGCAGAAAGGGACCACTTTCCTGCCACACACACCCCACCCCCCCTTAGGAGCAAGGAAATGTTCTGTGGCCAGCAGAATCACAGCCTCCAAAATGTCTCTGTCGGAATCCCCAGAGCCTGTGAATATGTCATGTTGCTCCACCTAGGGGTGGAGGTGGGGGAGGGGCAGATGGAAGGAGACTTCTAATCAGCTGCTTTGAGGTGGAGAGATTATCCTGGATCATCTGCATGGTTCAGTGTGATCACAAAGACTCTTGTAAGCGGACACAGGAAGCAGAGGAGAGAGACCCAGAAACTGCAGTTGGAAGGATCAGTCCATGTCTCTGGGTTGTGGGGGTCAAGAACTGAGGAGCCGCCCCCCCCGCCACTGCCTTCACATCTCGCTGCCCAGAAGGGGACGCACATCCACCCACAAAACAGTCCCCCGCAAAGGGGTAGGATGCCCACAGGGATTCATGCCAGCACCCAGGCAGGGTGGGGAGTGGGTGCCAGACAGTCGCCAGGCTCCTCCACAGGAAGAAAGGCCAGCAGGCATGTCTGCTCCGAGAGCACAAGGGCTGGTGCCAGGGGGGCAACATGGTGTGCAGGGGGCAATAGCGGGGGCTGCGGGGCCAGGGGCAGCTTGGAGATGCCCAGTGTGGATGCCCACCCATCACCTTGCCCAGCCATGCCTAACCTCAAAAGCCCATGCCCCAGGAACTTAGGCCCCACTTATGCTATCTCCCCAGAAAGACATGCTCGGGTCCTAGCACCACCCTACGATCTTAGAAGACCAAGAGGAGCCTCGCTCTACGTGGCCCCCCAAAGCTCTATAAACTCTCGCCCAGTAGCAGCACCATCTCCAGGCTTGGGGAGGGGTGCTTTCCCTTCCTCCCACCAAGGCTGGCTCCTCAGAGCTGCTGCCTGGTGACCTGGCTGCCAGCATCCACTGCCATGGCAACCTGCTCAGGTACCAAGCCCCCCCCCCCCCCGTGGGGCATCACTGGAGCAGCTGGTGACATTTTGAATATGGACATGGGCTGGATATGAATACTGTATCAATGTGAGGTCTCCTCATCTTGAGAACTGCACCAGATTATAAAGGAGAATCCTGGTTTTTAGAAAATACACAGTGATGTGGTTATGGGTGGAGGCACACCACACTTATAACACAGTTGTAAATGGTTCCAAGAATGTATATAAATACCTGTATATGCATATAGGGCACAGATGTAGGCACAGGCACAGGTAGTTATGGACACAGAATGTGGCAAAGATAACTGGGCAAAATGCAACCAATTGGTGAATCTGGGCAGAGTCTATCAGAGTTTCTGGCACTAATCTTGACATTTTCTCCAAGTTTGAAATTATACCAGAATTAAATCTTATGAAAACAGTATCCACAGTCCAGCATTCTAGACCCCCAGAGACTTGACTCTGCAGGTCGAGGTGGGCTCAGAATCTGACTTAACCAGCTACTAAGGACCAGGCGAGTTCGTGGGTGAATTGTGTCCCCAAACAGACAGGTTCAAGTCCTAGCTCCCAGTTCCTGTGAATGGGACCTTATTTGAAAATAGGGAGTTTGACCATAAACAGAACAAAAAGACAACCTATGAACTGGGAAAAATATTTGTAAATGATATGACCAACAAGGGCTTAATTTCTAAAACATACAGTCTGTACAATTCAATAACAGAAAAACAAACAGCCTAATCAAAAATTGGGCAGAAGACCTAAATGAATACTTCTCCAAAAAGGACAGACAGGGGGCCAAGAGGACATGAAAAGATGCTCAACATCACTAATTACTGAAGAGATGCAAATCAAAACTACAATGAGATACCACCTCACGCCCGTCAGAATGGCCATGATTAAAAACTCTAAAATAATAAATCTTGAAGAAGATGTGGAGAAAACCCTCTTACACTGTCAGTGGGAATACAAACTGGTGCAGCTACTATGGAAAACAGTATGGATGTTCGTTAAAAACTAAAAATAAGGACTTCCCTGTGGTCTAGTAGTTAAGAGGCCACCTTGCAATGAAGGGAGCACAAGTTTGAGCTCTGGTCTGGGACCTAAGACCCCACATGCGTGGGGCAACTGAGCCCAGGTACTGCAACTACTCAGCAGGTGTGCTCCGGAGCCTGCACACAACAGGAGAGTCCGTGTGCCGGAACGAAAGATCCCTCATGCTGCAACTAAGACCCAGTGCCCCCTAATTAATTAACTTTTAAAAAACTAAAAATAGAATTGCCATATGATCCAGCAGTCCCACTCCTGGGCATATATTCTGACAAAATCATAATTCAAAAAGATATATGCACCCCAATGTTCATAGTAGCACTGTTCACAATAGCCAAGACAACCTAAACAACCTAAATATCCATTAACAAATAAATGGATAAAAAAGATGTGGTATATACACACAATGGAATAATACTCAGGCATAAAAAGAACGAAATAATGTCATCACAACAACATAGATGCAACTAGATATTATCATACTAAGTGAAGTAAGTCAGACAAAAACGAATACCATATGATATCACTTATATTATACAAATGAATATATGAATGACACAAATGACATATGACACAAATGAACATATGACACAAATGACATATGACACAAATGAACATATCCATGAAACAGAAACAGAATCAGGGACATGGAGAATAGACTGATGGATGCCATGAAGGAGAGGGTGGGATGGGGTTGAATTGGGAGTTTGGAATCAGCAGAGGCAAACAATTGTACAGACAACAGATAAACAACAAAGTCCTACTGTAGAGCCCAGGGAATTACATTCAATATCCTGTGATAAATCATACTGGAAAATAATATGGAAAAGAATATATATATATATATACATATATATATATATATATATACATACTGCTGTTAAGTCACTTCATTTGTGTCCAACTCTCTTGCGACCCCACAGACGGCAGCCCACCAGGCTCCCCCAGTCCCTGGGATTCTCCAGGCAAGAACACTGGAGTGGGTTGCCATTTCCTTCTCCAATGCATGAAAGTGAAAAGTGAAAGTGAAGTCGCTCAGTAGTGCTAGACTCTTCAGGACCCCATGGACTGTAGCCCACCGGGCTCCTCCATGGGGATTCTCCAGGCAAGAATACTGGAGTGGGTTGCCATGCCCTTCTCCAGAGGATCTTCCCAACCCAGGGATGCAACCCAGGTCTCCTGCATTGCAGGCGAATTCTTTACCATCTGAGCCACCAGGGAAGCCCATATATATGTAAAACTGTCACTTTGCTTTGTAGCAGTAAGGAACACAGCACTGCTCTTCAACTATTCTTCATTAAAAAATAAATTTTAGAAAAAGGATTGGTACGCATATACAATGGAATATTACCCCGCCCCGGGCAGTCCGCCCAGCCACAGCAGCCGCCCCCGCCCCAGGCTCCTGGAGCACGTGTCTGGGAAGGTTTCCCCTGCAGGCCGCGAGCGTGGACACGTGAAGGACCACGAGGCCCGGGCGGCCCCCGCACATGGGCTGCGCGTGCTGATGCAATTTTAGGTTTCCTCGCCCATGGCCCGCCACTATTATTGTGCAATTATAGCACTGGAGGCAGCGGATCAGGCGGTAGGAAATAGCCTGTCCCCGTCAGCCAGAGCGGGGAGTGGTGGCGGGAGCCGCCTGCAGCCGCCTCGCACGGAGGCCCGGCCCGGCCCCTGCTGGCGACTTCCCCACAAAGTCCGAGACCGGGGCTGGACGGACGGCGGGGGGCCGGCAGTCTGGCCCTCCTGGGGGAGAAAATAAAGAGGGGAAGTGGCGGGGCGGGGGGAGTGCATCTTTGATGAATGGCCAGGGGCGCCCTTTCCGCGGTGAGAGTCGTGAGGAGACCAGTGGAGAGTTCAGGGGGGGTCCTGGGACAGCCCTGCGCCCGGCGGGTGGGAGAGGAATCAGCGGGGGACAAGGGCAGGAGGTGAGAGCGAGGAGGGGACGGGAAGGAGCAGGGCGTGTAGAGCCCGGGGACGCGGCGGACTCGACTCCCACCAGAGGGACACGGAGCCCCCTGGGCCGGGGAGGGGGGCAGAGGAGGGACGCGACCCGCTCGCTGCTCACCGGCGCCCTCTGGCGGCTTCGGGGAGAACAGGCCGTGGGCGGCGCGGGGACACAAGCGAGGGGACTGCGGGGGGGTCCCAGATGGGTGGGGGTGGGGGGTAAGGGATGATGGAAACAGAGGATGGGAAGGTACGGTGCAGGAATGGTGGGGAGTGGGGTGGGAGGCGGGGATAATGGAAGATGATCGGTGTTGGGGCTACGAGGGGGGAGGATGATGGAAAGGGCTGATGGGGTGGATGTGGTGGCAGCGGTTGGGAGTACGTCCGTCGGGGAGGTATGGTGGGGTATGATGGTGGCATGGTGGGTGGATGGTGGGGGGCCTGGAAGGGAGGGTGGAGGTGGATAGTGGGACTTGGGTAGGGGCCAAAGAGGGAGCAAGAAATGGGCAGGTTCTGGGAAATGATTATTTTCATGTCCTTTTGTAATATAGCTTATATACGGTAAATGCACAAATTGTTAAGTACATCAAGCTCCATCAACTTCTTTTTATTTGATTTTATTAAAATTCATCTATTTTTGGCTGTGTTGGGTCTTCATTGTTGAGCAGGCTTTCCCTAGTTTCCTCTAGTGGGGGCTACTCTCGAGTTGTGGTGCACAGGCTTCTCACATCAGTGGCTCCTCTTGCAAAGCGCCGGCTCCAGGCGGCCAAGGACTTCAGTAGTTGCAGCACAGCACGTGGGTTTAGTAGTTGTGACTCCCCGACTCTAGAGAACAGGCTCAATAGTCGTGGCACACTGAACCTAGTTGCTCCACAGCACATGGGATCTTCCTGGACCAGGGATTGAACTCATATCTCTTGCATTGGAAGGTGGATTCTTTACCACTGAGCTGCCAAGAAAGCCCTCAATGAACTTCTTAAAAAATTAAAGTATAAGTCACATAAAATACAATCATTTGGGGAATTTCCTGGTAGTCCAGTGGTTAAGACTCCGTGCTCCCAATGCAAGGAGCCCGGGTTCAGTCACTGTTTGAGGAACTAGATCCCACATGCTGCAACTAAGGCCCAGCAAAGTCAAATAAATGAATATTTTAAAAAACAATCATTTTAACATGAATAATTCAGTGTCATTTAGTACAGACACAATTTGCAACCACCACCTCTAATTCCAGAACATTCCATCACTTCAAAAGAAAGCCCCATCCCCATCAGCAGTTACCCCCATCTCCTCCCCCAGCCCCTGACAACCAGGAGCCACTCTCTGTGTCTGTGGATCTACCTGTTCTGGACGTTTCCCATCAAAGGAATCACACCCCATGTGTCCTCCTGTGTCTGCTTCTCTCACAGAGCATCATGTTCTCAGGGTCTGTCCACATGGTAGTGAGTATCAGAGTTTCTCTCTCTTTTATGACTGAAGAATATTCTAGTGTGTGGAGGGACACAATGTGTGTATCCACCATCTGTTGATGGACACACTGGCTGCTTCCACCTTTTGGCTGCTGTGAACAATGCTGTTATGAACATTAATGTCCAAGTTTGGGTTTGAGGAACAGTTTTCAAGTCTTCTGAATACATCTAGACATGGAATTGAGGGTCATATGGTAATTTCGTGTGTACATTTTTGAGGAAATGGCAGTCTGTTTTCTGTAGCAGCTGCATAATCTCACATTGTCCAGGCAGCATGGAAGTTTCCAATTTCTCCACATCCTCACCACCCTGTTTTAGCTTCCATTTTCCTGATCACAGCCATCGTATGAGTGTGAAGTGGTATCACCTGTGCTTTTGATTTTCATTTCCCTGATGACTAATCATGTCGAGCATTGTTTCATGGAGTATTAGCCATTTGTGTATCCTCTTTGGTGTGGTTGTTGTTCAGTCACGAAGTCATGCCCGACTCTTTTCTACCGTATGGACTGCAGCACGCCAGGCTTCCCTGTCCTTCACTATCTCCCCGAGTTTGCTCAAACTCATGTCCATTGAGTCGGTGATGCCATCCAGCCATCTCATCCTCTGTTGTCTCCTTCTCCTCCTGTCTTCGATCTTTCCCAGCATCAGGGTCTTTTCCAGTGCATCAGCTCTTCGCATCAGGTGGCCAAAGTATTGGAACTTCAGTTTCAGCTTCAGCATCAGTCCATGCAATGAATATTCAGGACTGATTTCCTTTAGGATTGACTGGTTTGATCTCCCTGCTGCCCAAAGGACTCTGAATTCAGTCTTCTCTAGCACCACAATTCAAAAGCATCATTTCTTTGGTGCTCAGCCTTCTTTAGGAAAGCTCTAACAAACCTAGACAGCGTATTAAAAAGCAGAGATATCACTTTGACAAAAAAGTTTCGTACAGTCAAAGCTATAGTTTTTCCAGTAGTCATGGACCAATGTGAGTTGGACCATTCTCCTCTCTGGAGAAGTGTCTCTGTGGGTGCCCCACAAAGAAGCCTCAGTGGGCTTGCCCATTTTTAGCTGGGTCATGTATCCTTGTGTTGTTGTAAAAATTTTAAATGTCTTCTGGATAGTTGACCCTTAAAAGCCCAGTGAAGGTTTATAAACTCACTGAGCAACCATCACCCAGTGGGAATGTCAGTGGGAGTGACAGCTCCCCAGAGGCCATCATCACCCCTGCTGGTCACTAACCCCAGGTGGCCATCACCTTGACTTCTGTCTCTGCAGACCTCTGTGGCCTGTTCTTGACCTTCTTTCTTACCCATGAAATAGCACAGTGTTCTTCACCTGACACCATTCCCACCGAGACACCCGTGGCTACTGCATGCAGCGGTCCCCTCTCTGCAGCGAGGTTTCCGGGTGTTAGGAAGGCAGAGCTGGGTTGGCTGGTGGCGGGACTGAGTGGAGCTGAGAGAGAGAGATGTTCCAGCAGATCGCTCACCGCACAGCCTTCCCGTCCAAGCCCAGCCGAGCCCGGACACTGCACGTGTCACATGTGTCCCATCCACCTCTGCCCAGCCCGGTCCCAATGCGCCCCCCTCCTCTGGACTCAGCAGCAGCCCCAGCCCAGTCCCCATGCCCCCCACAGTGCCCCTTCCTCCCAGGCTCCAGAGAGACTAAAACATGAACCAGAGCCCCTGTTCCCCGAGGCTCCCCACCCCATCCCAAAATAAAGTCCACCCTCCCTGCAGGATCCACTTCAACAACCAGCCTCCTGGATGTTCCTGACCTCGGACCCACACAGCTCTTCACCTCCCCATCCCTTTCCTGGGCCTCCTCCTCCAGGAAGCCCCCCCCAAGGGCAGAGGTTGCAGTGACTTGGACCCTTCGGCTGTGGATTCCACAGGTCAGGAACTGGGCGGGCTGCAGCGCAGCAGAGGTCAGGGGCTGGAGACTGGCAATCAGGCGCTGACTTGAACACTCCACTGTGCCATCAGCCCAGCCTCTAGAGTTGAGCCCAAGTTCAGCACCCCCTCTTACACACAGGGAAACTGAGGCTATGGAGGGGAGGGGCTTGCCCAAGGGTCTCCATAAGGAGTGTGGGAGCCAGGGAACCACCATGATCCCAGGGTGCCTCCCTGACTTCAAGGAGCAAGGAGGGAATTTCTGCGGCTTGGCTGTGGGAGCGGAGGACAGGGTGGGGGCAGAGTGGGCCGTGGGGGGCTGGGCACCTCTGGATGGCCTTACTCAGGTCTTGGGGATTAGGGAGGTGAGACAGAGGGGTGACTGAGAGGACTCAGGACTCAAGGACTCAGGTGGCTGGGGGGGGTGGGGGGGGTCTGCGTCGCCATAGCAACCCAGGCCCTGTGCTCCTAGGAAGGGAATGGGGTGGGAGTGGGAAGCTAGCCAAGTTGAAAACGTCAGAGGGCACAGTCTCCACTTCTGACACCAACAGCAAGTTTGGGGTCCCCCAACCACCCTGGGGTTTGCTGATTCTATGGAGAGGATTCACAGAACCCATTGAAGGCACCTAAGGGGACCACAGGTTACGGAAGGAGGAGCACATGTAGGGAGAGCTGGGGGGAAGTCACAGCAGCCTCTCCATCCTAGTGATCCACACGTGCCACCCTCTCCACAGCCCCGCCACGCACACACAGCTGGTATCACGGGTCCCACACAGGGCGGGGAGTGGGGGGCTCCAGCGCAGGTGTGTGCAGGCATCCTCGGCAGCCAACCTCAGGCTCCAGGTCCACCGACTCCAACCCCCAGCCCACCCTAAACCGGGAGGCTGGTCTTCCTGGAGTGGCCAGTCGCGTCAGGCAGGACTGGGGCAAATCTATATAAGGCAGACCTTACCCTCCCAGGAGCCTCCCAGGGCCAGGTCGGGGCACCTTGCCTGTCTGAATCTGCACCTCCAGCCCCCACCACCACGGGGCGGGAGACAGGGTGCTGGAGTCACAGAGAGGAGGATGACTTGTCAGGATTCAAACGCAGGCGCGCGGCCCAGGAGGAGCCTGGAGTGCTCCCACGGGGAGGAGGAGCCTTCCGGCCCGTGGGAAGGCAGACCAGGCGGGGTGGAGGGCTTGGGATCTGCTCCCATCGCTGCTTCGTACTGCATCCTGTCCATCCCCTCCCTCACCTCCCCACCTCCGCCCCAGGGAACTGGGCAGCTTTGGGAAGGCCCCACGTCCTTCCCGGGCCTCTGTTCCCCTCTGTGGGGGTGGGGGCGGCAGCATTCTGCAGAGGATTCGGAGGGTCCCCCCTCTCACCCAGCACGGGCTTCTTAAAAGGCCCCTCCACGGTGGTTTGTGCTTACCTTAGGTGCCCTGCGTCAAACGTCCCCATTGCACGGGGATGCGGGGTGTTAACTGAGGCTCCAGAGTCAGGCCAGCGGGTGCGCAGGGCAGCCAGGACCGGGGGCGAGGGATGCGATGCGCTTCCCTTCCGCCCCCCACGCAGCGGCTTTTTAATTGAAGTCATTTTTCTACCCCCTCCCCCAACGTCAGCGGAGCCGGCTGCGGGCAGCCCCTCCCTCCGACCCGCGTAGGAGCCGGGAAGAAAACAAAGGCTTAATTGAATCCCTCACTGGGGGAGTGGGGGGCGGGGGAAGAGGGGGTGCGGCTGCAGAGAGGGGCCCGCGGCACCGAGAGGCTAGCGGAGGCTGGACCTCGGAGGGTCTGGCGGGCCTGGAATTACCACTCAGATGTGGTTGGACTCACACCGTCGCTGCGCTGCGCCTGAGGTCGCGGAGGCGCCTGTGCGCTCGGCTCTTCACGTGCGACCCTGGGTCTCAGCACAGTCGCGCGTGGGGAGCCTGAGAACCAGACAAGCCGCGTGACTTGTAGACAAACACAGGGCGAGTGGAAAACCGGGGGCTTGAATTTCGCCGTGGACGCTCCCCGCGAGGGTCAGGGTTCAGACTCCCAGCCCCTCCTCCAGACGTGGGGTGCGGGTGAGAGGGGCGCACACGACGTGCGCGGCTGGGAAGGTGCGGGGGTGACCGGGCGGGGCGCCCCGGGGAGGTCTCCACTGCCAAGGTGTGGGGAACCATGAAAGGTTATTCAGAGCAGGAACAGCAGGTGAAGGCAGGGGGCAGATGAGATGGGCAGTGCCGCCGGCTGTGGTGGGGTGGGATGGCGACCATCAGGTGCTGGATTCCGGAGCCCCTTCCCCACCCCAACCCCCGGAATGCCTCTGCTCCCCCAGTGCTTTTTCCCTGGTTCAGATTCTGCTCCTTCTGCAAAGCCTTCCTTGACAAATGCCCTGATGGAAGCTCACCCCTCCCTCCAGGGCCG
Source organism: Muntiacus reevesi (assembly GCF_963930625.1). NCBI lineage: Eukaryota > Metazoa > Chordata > Mammalia > Artiodactyla > Cervidae > Muntiacus > Muntiacus reevesi. The sequence continues at coordinate 221,222,141 of NC_089249.1, forward strand.
CCTTCTCTAGCTCCTTGGGAGGTACAAATCCCAGGCCTTCCCATGATGCCTTCCTTCTCTGCTTCTCTTTCCTACATCAGACTAGGGCACCCCAGGTCTAGGGGAGCCTCCTTCCTGGGGCTGAAGACTGTATCAGCATTCTTTGACTGAAAATGACAAAGAAAAGTGGCTTAAGCAAAGAAGGGACGTTATTGGCCCTCTGAACTGAAGCGGTGTGCAGTTATGGACTTCAGGCATAGCTGGATCCAGGTGCCCACCATGTCTCCAGGCACTTGATTCCTCCTTCTTTGCTCCATTCTGAGAAAGAGGCAAGGTTCTGTGATCTGCACCAGATCAGGCGCCTGGTGTGGGTGGTGCCCTTGATGCTCACCACCCTCCTGAGAGTAGGAAAGTGTTGGACTTTCCAGGATGGAAGGAGAGAGTGTTGATGCCGCCTTCATTTGCATCCTGGTCTGAGTTGATGATGGACAGGGAAGGCGGGTGTGCTGCAGTCCATGGGGTTACAAAGAGTCAGACACGACTGAGCGACTGAACTGAACTGAGCACTGGGATGCTCCAGGCAAACAACAGACCATACTGATCAAGTCAATGTCACAAAGTTGTGTATAACACTAACAAGGAATACTAAAGGGGGAGGATCTGACTCAAAGGAGGGCCTGGTTCAAAATTGGGGAAGGAGAACCTCGAGGCTGTATGTTGTCACCCTGCTTAAATTATATGCAGAGTACATCATGGGAAATGCCGGGCTGGATGAAGCACAAGCTGGAATCAAGATTGCCGGGAAAAATATCAATAACCTCAGATATGCAGATGACACCACCCTTATGGCAGAAAGTGAAGAGGAACTAACGAGCCTTTTGATGAAGGTAAAAGAGGAGAGTGAAAAAACTGACTTAAAACTCAGATAATGGCATCCTATCACTGGTCCCATCATTTCATGGTGAGTAGATGCGGAAACAATGGAAACAGTGACAGACTTTATTTTCTTGGGCTCCAAAATCACTGCAGATGGTGAGTACATCCATGAAATTAAAAGATGCTTGCTCCTTGGAAGAAAAACTGTAACAAACCTAGACAGCATAATAAAAAGCAGAGACATTACTTTGCCTACAAAGTAGGCAATCCTACTTTGATTAGTCCATCTAATCTAAGCTATGGTTTTTCCAGTAGTCATGTATGGATGTGAGAGTTGGACCATAAAGAAGGCTGAATGCCGAAGAATTGATGTTTTTGAACTGTGGTGTTGAGAAAACTCTTGAGAGTCCCTTGGACTTCAAAGAAATCAAACCAGTCAATCCTAAAGGATGTCAACCCTGAATATTCATTGGAAGGAATGATGCTGAAGCTCCAATACTTTAGCCACCTGATGCGAAGAGCCAACTCATTAGAAAAGACCCTGATGCTGAGAAAGATTGAAGGCAGGAGGAGAAGGAGATGACAGAGAATAAGATGGCTGGATGGCATCACTGACTCAATGGACATGAGTTTGAGCAAGCTCCGGGAGATGGTGAAGGACAGGGAAGCCTGGTGTGCTGCAGTCCATGGGGTCGCACAGAGTCAGAGACGACTGAGTGACAGAATGACGATGACCTCATTGTGGCGGAGGCTGCCCTGGGGAACAGGCAGTGGTTCAGGACCTCAAGGAAGATGGAAGGAACGTGGCAAAGGGCATTTCCAGTGGGGAGCCAGCATGAAGAGAGGTGGGGAAGGAGGGGGTCCTCTTGAATCTTGTGTTATCTTTAGGGGCAGCCTGAGGCACAGTGGCCGCAGTGCACACTCATGAACACACACACACATGTGCACAGCCACACATGTTACACAACAACGCTGTACTCACAGAGTTATACACATGCACAGGGTGCACACATGGAAACAAACACACGCAGTACACACAGATGTGCAAGTACATGCAGGCTAACACATACGCACTCACATGTTTATGCCCACGCGGTGACACGTGTGCACACACGGCTACACTCTCATGTGCATGTGGCCGTGCTAACATTCACACAGTATGCACAGAGGCAACAGCACACAGTTACACATGTGCCCAGGGGGCCCATAGCTATGTGCATGGACTCCTACATGACACATACACTCACACACCAGCTGCCCACCCATGAAGTGGCTGGTGGGGAAGAGACAAGACGGTGCCTGGTTGCCCTGGCAACACATCCTGGAACCCGACAAGGCCTGGTGAGTGCAGCTCATCTGGCGGGCTGTCAGCAGGTGGGGGTGCTCAGGACCCCAGCCTGCACAAAGCCTCCTGGTGACAGTGAGGCCCTGAGGGTCTGGGCCCCACCAGGATAAGGCGAGAGGAAAGGGCCGGGGATCAGGGCAGGAGGCAGCAGCCTGTACTGTAGATCTACGCCAGGGAGCAGTGGGGGGGGAGACAGAACTCAGTCCTGGAGTCTCTCATGTCCCCATCCTCCTGCCCTGTTCTGATTTCTCCCCCTGTGATGGGGAGGGAGGCATCCTGGCAGGGCTTTTGCAAGGTTTGCATTGTTGGCAGTATACAACAGGCAGTCAACATAGCCCTCTTGGCCAAGGGATTGGAGGCTCCAAGGCGTCTGTTTTCCCTGTAGCCCACTCTGCCTGGTAGGGCCACCCAGTCCCAACTGGGTGCCACGACCAGAGCAGGGGGGCCAGGCTGGATGCCGGTACAGACTCTGAAGAGGAAGGGGTGACAAGGACACAGAGCGGCACAGGGCCACCCCAGAGCTGGGCTGGGGCCCCATTCTGGAGCAGCCTCACTAACACTATGCATCCTCTGGTCTGTGGCTCAGACGCCCCGTCCTTCCCAACTCTGTCCCCAGCATGATGAAAGGACTCTGTCCTGGTTCCTTGAGCCCTGGCACCCCATCATAAAAACCCGACGTGGTCCTTGCTTGGGCACAGCTGCCCACCCCTCACCCCCAGAGCAGTCACTGCGCAGGAAGAACCCAGCCCTGCCAAATGAATCAATGAAGGCACAGCTGGCCTGCTTCCAAGCCCTGGGGCTCAGTTTCCCCGTCTTTCAAATGGAGAAAATGCAACCCATGCCAGCCACGGCTCCAACACTCCTGAAGGCTGAGCAGTCCTGGGTTGCAGACCTGCTCTGGTCCTCAAGCATTGCCTGCCTCCCAGGGCAAGCACAGGTGGGTCCTCAAGCACTGCTGAGTCTCCCAAGTCAAGGACACCACTTCCCAAGAGGATGGGGGAAGGCGAGGTCAACCCAAGTGGGAAAAACTGGCGGTTCTTCAAGGGGGAACAGGGGGAAGGGCTGGGACACTCAGGTTCCCCAGCAACCTTACAGGAGTCCAGAGACCAGGTCAGGCCACAGCTTTCCACATGCTGTGAAGTAGGTTCGCTCGGACTGGAGATGGACTTTCAGGGAGATAAATCTGCAGGCCCTGGAGTTGGGGACAGACAGGACCTCAAATGGCCTGTGAGCTGAGATGGGAAGGGGAACACATAGCAAAGTCAGGAAGGCTTCCTGGAGGAGGTGCCATATCAACTAGAGTCTGAAAGCAGGTGAATGGGGGGTGGGGGCATGGGGGTAGGAGGCATTCCAGGCAGAGAGAACAAGATGTGGGAAGACACAGACATGAACGGCTTGGAGCCAGTCTCCCCGGCTGCCCTCTGTCGCCAAATGGACAGAGCACAGAAGGGACGGCCCTGGCATTTCTCTTGCCTGTGGTTGCAGGGAGGGTGTGGGTTCAAGTCTAGGCTGAAGGTGTGGCCAGGCTGTCTCGGGTGGGCGACCAGACAGCTGGTCTCTGCACCTGTGAGGGGGACATTCACGGCCTCAGGGGGTGAGAGCGCTGCCTGCATGCAGGTGTCCTTATAACAGGGCATGAGGGTCCCTGGGGACATTGCCCTGCTACAGTCCTGCTTCTGTGCCACCCCCACAAGCAGGAGAGCCCCGTTGGGTCTGAAAGGGCGGGGAGGCCTTCACGGATCTTGAAGGTTCCCGCCACCCTCCCTGGAATTCAAGGCAAAATTCCTCTCTTGTTATTAAACAGTAAAGCCAGCAGAGTTCCACCCCCGCATCCCCAAAACACCTTTATTGCACTAAAACCAACATTTATAAACAAACACTTGGGGGAGGATGTCTTCAAGATGTACCCACAGTCAACTTCAAACACAGATATCAAACAGTGTGGGGGCCTAGAAAATGAGGGTCCCCAGGGATAAAGCAGGGGGTGGGAGTAGTTGGGGTCAGAGAAGGGGGCGGCAAGTCTGAGCATCTAAGTCCATGCGGGGCTTTCTGTCCACAGGCCTGGCCTGGGTGATGCCCAGGACCAGAAAGCCTGAGAGGCAGGCGGAGGACAGAGGCCAGAGGGTACGCGGCTAGGGGCCCCAGCGCCAGGGGACTTCAGTCTCAGGCTTAAGGGCATGGGTATGTCTCACCAGGTGTGCAGAAGGGAATGTGTGCTTCCCCTCCAGCCCTGGCTCCTTCACCCCTCCCCCAGGGTCATTTGGAAACCCAGAGTTGGGGGGGGGGGACCCCAGGATCCCCACAGACAAGCCTGGCCCATCCTTGCCCAGCAGGCAGCCCAGGAGGCCCTGCTTCAGATTGTGTCATTTCTGTTTGGCTGAGCCGGAAACTTCCACAAAAATCAGTTGAGGACACACATACTGACAGGACAGTTAAGCCCATGCAGCTGTGATAGCAGCATGAAAAGCCACAAGCAGGGTCTCCCCGGCCGCCCCTTGTCCCACCCACCCTAGCCAGAACCTATGTACACCTGTGGAGTAAAAGCGGAAGCCGTGTGTCCCTGAACAGCACTTCCTGGGTCCAGCTGCTGAGGCCCAGGCTCAGCAGGGGTCGAAGACAGGGAGGAGCAGGGGCCACCAGCTGGTGCTGCTCTCTGGGCACGATCTGAGCTAGCCTTCCAGAGGTTGAAGGCTCTGGACGCCCAGCAGGGCCGCAGGGCCAAAGAAGAGAAGGTGATGGAAGGCTGTCCCATTGGAGGGGCAGAGCCATCTTCTTCTGGGACTTCCTGCCTGTCTTTGCCGGGAAGTGGCTCTCAGACGGGGTGGCACCCTCCTCCCTCTGACCAGCTCTCGCCTCCGAGCCTGGGAGGACTGAGGGCTGCCCAGAGACCGCCTGACGCAGGAGGGGGTCCTCCCACAGCCCCATGTGCGGGGGCCCTGCACTGGGCCTGGCACCCACCCCTCTCTAGGGGGCGTCTGTCAGGCCTGGGGCAGGAGGACAGAGAAGACCTGGCTGGTCCTCAGGACCCGCAGCCTCTGGGTCTGTGGTCGGCTTCTGCTGCCTCCCGGCCCAGGTTCCAGAACTCCAGAAGCAGTGAGCAGCGGCGGTGGGGGCATGAAACTTGAGGTATAGAGGGACACAGCCCCGCAAGCTGGCCCTTTCTTTTCCCCAGCAGCCCTCTCTCTTCTCCTGTATTAAAAGTAACCCCTGGAAAAGAGCGTGACCCGGGACACCCCCAAAAGGGTCCGCAGCATCAGGGCTCACTTACAGGGTCCGAGAGAGGGCGGGGCCCCCCTGCCGGACCCGGGAGGGGGCGTGGCCATGGCCTCCACTGCCGGACCCAGGAGGGGGCGGGGTCTCCGCGGCCGGAGGGAGGTGGGGGGGCCTTTACAAGAAGGGCAGCAAGGAGGTCAGGGGCAGCTCCTTTTCCCCAAGCAGCGTGTCCCGCTTGAGGCTGCTACCCTTGTTCACCACCTTGATCCTGAGCGCCAGCTTCCGCACGCTGGCCGGACCCAGGCCGTCGAAGAAGAAGTCCTCGTTGAACACTGGGTGGCGGCTGTTCTTGACGATGGTGCTGCGCTGCTTCTGCAGCTTGCCCGGCACGAGGCACAGGCCCACACAGCAGTTGATGCTGCGGGCGTCGCACAGCCGGTCGTATAGGCCCTCGGCCGCCAGCAGGCGCACGCGCAGGCGGGCCTGGGCTGCCTCGTACTCGGCCAGCAGGCGCACGCTGCCCCGCGGGCCCATGCGCACGGCGTGCTCTGCGCGGGATGTCGGGCCAGACTCCGGGCCGGGCTCCGGGGTGGCCCTGCGGGGCAGGCGGCGCCGAGCCCCGGGGCTGGTGTCCGGCGTGCTGTCGTCGGCCGACAGGGAGCCATGGCGGCCTACAGAGTGCTTGAGCTGGCTCACCTTGGCCTGGCTGTCCTGGGCGAAGCCTTTGAGCAGCGACACGGAGCGCGAGAGCAGGGGAGAGCCGAAGGGTGAGGACTCGGCCGAGGACCCCGTGTCGCTCTCCCCGCCGCTGACGCAGCGGCCTGGGCTCATGAGGGCGCCGCCGGCCTCCCTGGGCGCCCCATCCCCCCCGTTGGCCTTGACGCCCCCCCGACGGCGTCGGGTGCCTGGGGAGCCCACCTGGGCCAGAGCCCCGTGCTCGCTGTGGAACAGGGACTCTTTGCGCCGCGTGTGGGGGCTCTCGGCCAGCGTGGCAAAGCCGTAGGACGTCTGGGCCTTGGGCACCGAGGGCAGCGACATGGCCCCCTGGGCCTGGGGGTCAGCGTTGGTGGCAGTCTCCTCGGCCGGCCAGTCCTCCGCGCTCTCGATCTGGATCACGTGCCGGGTGGCCGCCTTCAGTAGGCTCTTGCTCTCGGCGGCCAGCTTGGCGGGCAGCCGGGGGCTCCGGGGAGCGCGGCGGGGCGCGGCGGAGGCCAGGTTCTGCTCCGAGGTCGAGGGCCCCAGCTCGGCCTGCGCTTCGGGCTCGGAGGGGCCGGCGGGCAGCTTGGGGGGTATGAAGAAGTCCGGGATTTTGTCCGGCGTGAGCACGTTGCTGTACAGGGGCCCCTTGGCGGCCTTGTCCCCGCCCTCGCCCCCCGCAGCTCCATTCTCCCCCGATCCCCGAAACCTCTCCAAGAACCACATGTTGGTTTTCTTCATTGGGGCGCAGGCAGGAGCCAGGAGGGGTCTGCGAAGCCTGGGAAGAGAAGCGGGGGTCGGGAGCGGCAGGCCCCCCTGCACGCGGGGCTGGAAGCACGGCTCGCGGCACCTGCCTGGGGAGCCCTGTAGGGGCCAGCGGGGTGACGAGGCGCTGCGGCCCAGCACGGGGGGTGGGCTCGCCCCTTGTCTACCCTCCCCGGAGGAATCGCGCTTAACTTCCAAGCACCGAAGCCGGGCCTGGGAGGTGGGGGCGACGCTGACTCCAGGAAAGCCCCCAGGGGACAGCCGCTCCACTCTTGCCCCGACCCCTGTATTGAGGATCTCAAAGCGCTTTCTAAAGGGGTCCGCTCTCAATGCACAGGGAAGACACCCCTGGGCGCCCGGCGGACCCCTGGGTGTCCCAGCTCCGCCCCCCCTCAAGCTCCCACCCACCTGTGGCTTCTCCCGGGTTGAGGGTCCGGGCATCCGGGGTGGGGGAAGGGAGAGGAGGTGAGTTTGGGGGGTGAAGGCGCGACGAGCCGACCCCTTTCCTCCTCAACACCCTATCCCCCGCCCCGCGGGACTTGGCCGGCGGCGGGGGTTGGGGTGCGGGTAGGGGGTCCTAGCAGCCCCCGCGGAGCGTGGCGAGACCCGAACTCACCTGCCCGGGGGCGGGGGCCGAAGCTGGCTGACCCGCGGACACGCCGGGGTCTTGGCGCGAGGGCTGGGGGCGCGGGGACGCGAGCGCAGCCTCGGTCGGGCGGCGGTGGCAGCGCAGTCGGACTCATTCACCGGCGGGAAACCGCCCAGCCGGCCGCCGCGCCGCCGTATTCCTCCTAGTACGGCCGCCTTCCGCCCCCGCCTCGCCTGCCGGGGGACCGTCTGCGCCGTCTGCGCAGCGCCCCCCGCCCCCAGCAGCGGCCACACCGGGGAGCCTCGCCGCGACTCCCGGGACTGAGCGGGGAGAGAGGCAGGTGGTCGCTTGGCTGGCGCCCCTGGAAACCCCAGGCTCCTGCCGCAGGTCGTCTGCGGGCCTCTTCTCTGGTGAGTATCTTTCTAGACTTACGATGACGAGTAAAAGAATAGCAGTAATAATAACTGCAGTTGAATTTATTATTGGGCACTTTCTCAGTGCCAGGCTCTTAACATTCTCGCCCCAACTCACTGTCACAAGCACCAGTAGATATGTCCATGACCATGTCCAGTTTGCAGGTGAGGAAGGTGAAGGTTTCCTTCTAGAAACACGGAATTAGCCTCTGACGCTCCGTCCTCTCAGTGCAGTCACCCAAGGAACCGGCCAGGGTGCTGCTCCTTTATTTCATGGAGAGAGGTTTATTGAGCACCTACTGGACGCTGGGGACAGTGCTGTGGCTTGGATGCAGCTGTCAACTTTGTGATGTGTTCCAGGGGGAAGGAGGAGGACAGGAGGACACCAGTACAGAAATACACAGGTAAATAGTAACTGTAGGTTTGATGGTTCCTGTGACAAAATGTAACAGGAAAAATGTAATTTGGGATGAGAGGATAGTCCCCCATGCAGTTCACAGGTGGGGAAGCTGTCAAGGGCAAGACCAGGAGACTCAGGCATGGCAGCTCTGAAACCGCGGGCATCCCACATGCCACCCTGTGATCTGCCAGCCCCAGCCCCCCTGCTTGCTCATGGCTTCCTCCCTCCCAGCCTCAGTTTCCCCTCTGCAATACAAGGTCAACTGACCAGCCCCCAGTCCAGTAAGATAACCTATTGGCAGGACCGACACACAGCAGGGAATGCCTGGACCTTATTAAATTACGATATCCCAGGAGCCACCCATGTTCCAGACATGTCCCAATCATCATTACTGGAGCTGGATGGAGGTTGGTCTGGAGTGGTCACTGGTTAACAGCATGAGGGGGACAGGGGTAGGCTGAGCTAGAGTTGGATGGAGCTCCTCCAGCTCTTCCATCTGACCTTGGAGTGAGGTGGGGCTCAGAGTCCCATTGTCCAGATGGGGGGAATGAGTCTCCCTCAAGAGGCTTTTCTCAACTTTGCTCACCTAGCAAACATCCAGCCCACTACCATTTGTTCTAGGGGAAGCACTGGTGTGGCCACATAGGCTGACAAAGGAGGCAGGTACCAATGAATGCATCACCTCACTGCCGCCTCCAGGAAGCCTGCCCTGCCTGCCCCACATTGCAGCCAGACAGAGCTCACTGAACCCCAGTTTCTGCTCTCATGAGGAGCGCAGTTACTCCAAGAAGTTATTCCGTTAATGTACATTGCCCCTGCTGGGCCTGGAGCCCAGGAGGAAAGTGGTGGTGGTCTTACTCCTGCAGGCCCCCAGGATGAGTGAGCGCTACAGTAGGAAGAGCAATGCCGAGCACAGTGGGGCACCTTCCTCCACTGTCCGCGCCAGCACAGGAGTCCAGGACAGCAAGCTGACCGGCTCAGGTGTCCTGCTGACAGGCTGACCTGGTACTGTGGTTTCACTCTCCACATGCCCTTGCCATGCTGGGGTGGGGTCTGTCCTCCCAGCTGGGTCAGGGAGGAAGCAGTGAGTTTACTCAGTAGCCCCCCACCCACCACCCAGTGCCTTCTCCCAGCTGCCTCTTCGCCCCATCTTGTCCCCACAGCACAACTCCTACTTGGGACTCTTAACCACCTCTGTGCTTAAAAGGCCCCAGGCAGCTCTCCCTGGCACCAGGCTACGCCCAGCTGTGTCCCCAACTCCACTGCCGTCTGACCTCCCTTCGAACCTCTGGCCATCCTTCTGTCCCTCAAATAAGCTGCATGCTACACACCTTGGGTCTTTGCACACGCCATCCCTTCAGGCCAGATCTCTCTCCTCCTCATTCAGGGCCTCCCTGCTCATCCTCCAGACCAACCCCACAAAGGGACCCCCAAGTTCTGAGGTGCATTTCTTCCCACAGATGTCATCATACACTTGGTGGTGACCTGCTGATGAATGGGTTTTGGCAAACTCCACAAGAGTGGGTCTGTCTTGGTGATGTTGCACCTTCATTATCCACCAGGGGTCTTGGTCAATAAGAGGAGGTCATGAAGGAAGATTAAAGGATATGAGGATGGGGGTGTGGATCATGGACCAATGAGTGGAATGAATGATGAATGGGCAGTTAGAGGGATGGATGTGATGGTTAGGTGGACAGACTGATAAACGATGGATGGAAAAGTGGGTGGGTGAACAGACGGATAGACAGATGAATGAGTAGATGGATGGACATGGAGGTAGGTGAGTGGATTGATGGATAGATGGATGATGGATGGGTGAATGAATGGAAAAGTGAATGAATGGAGGATGGATGGATGAATGGAAGAGTGAATGATGGATGGATGGATGAACGGGAGGGTGAATGTATGGATGGGTGAGTAGACAGATGGATGGATTGACTGGTAGCTCTGTCTCCAGATCTCTGAAGTAAGAGACAGGGCATCAGAGTCCCCTCCCTTGCTCTGCCTTATGATCGCTTCCACCCTACTTACAGGCAGATCAGAGTGACTTTTACTTCCCCACACCCTTACCAGATCCCCCCAGGCCTGGAGTAGGGCCTGCTGACAGCAGAGAAAGCATAGCCCCTCCCCAGCACCAGAACCTGGGCAGAGATGTGACACCAACCAGCGGTGAGACTGGTACCCCCTTGGGAGGGAAGGTTCCATGTTTGTGGGAGGGTTGCGAGGAGGGTCCTGGGGAGAGAGGGGGGTCTCCCTGGGAAGGAGACATCATGTGAGGAAAGGTCAGGAGCAGAGAGTCGGAGTGAGCACAGGAAGCTGGGGGTGTCGTAGAAGTAGGTGCTTTCAGGTCAATGATGGGGCGAGAGTGAGGACCGGATGCTTCTCAAGAAATGAGGATGAGAAACACTGGGAGGCTGAAAAGCCAGGCCATCCTTCAGGACAAGTCAGGAACAATTTGGAGAAAACAAGCAGTGTTTTGCCAGATATCTGGAGTATCTTGAGTCCAGAGGCTTGTAACATTTGTGAGATAAATTCAGGTGTTTCCAAAGGGAAGGGTGGATATTTAACAGAGAAGCTGGTGTGTGCTTTCTCTTGGGATAAAATCGAGGGTCTGGGAAACATCAGGGGACTCTGCCCCCCACTCTCTCCCCACAGCAGGGGCACACCAGAGCCTGGTTCTCTCCTCCCCAGCCCTGGGGGGCCAAATCTGGTGCTGCCCTGGCTTCCCTGGACCCCTGACCCCCACCTCTAGAGGAACCCCACCATGAAAAGACACCCACTAGGAGAGAGTTCCAACCCCGAGGACACCCTGACCCCAAAAGGGGCCCCACCCCGAGAGGACCCCTGCTCTGAGATGACACCCACACAGAGAAGACCCCCACCCCGAGAAGACCCCAGCCCTAAGAGGATCCCTGCCTCTAGAGGACCTCCGCCCCACGATGACATCTACCCAGAGAGGGTCCCCACCCCGAGAGGCCTCGTAGATCACAGGAGGGCTCATGCGCCACACGGTCATTCCCAGGTTTAATTACAAACAGATTCCAAGTGTCCAGTCCAGGCTGACAGCTGGGAGGGAGGGGCCTCACAGCAACCCCCTCCCGGGTCAGTGGTCATGGAGTTGCCAGATGACCCCATCAGCCCAAGGCTGCCACCCACTTCAACACCCTCATCTGCCCCAGCCTGAGGACCCACAGCACTTCAATTCTACCCCCAAAAGACAACTATGTGCCGATTTTTCAGGTGGAAGATCTGAGCCCGGCAGAGACGGGAGCCCGTCTGTATGCCAGGGAGCTGGGGGCCTTCATTCCCCAGGAGTCGAGCTGATGACCCTCTAGGAAGGAAAATGGTGCTCCCTGGCCTCATCGGGGACCTGGGCCAGGCTCCAAGGCGGATGGCTGCTTTTTGATATATTTTCTTTAAAGGCGAGAAAAGGTTCTGTCTTTGGTACGTACATCTTCACTCCAGATGAAGGTGGCGGCAGGCGGGGGTGAGAGAGAGGGGTCATGCACCCCGTGTCCTGGCCAGGTTGACCCATCCCAGCCCCAGGACCAGCTAGAGAAGGAAGACTCCAGAGACCCAAGTGGAGAAGGAGAGACAGCGGCGGTTCCAGCCTGACCAGGGTCCAGAGAAAGGCTGAGGGGCCCCTAAGGCCACAACAGGAGCATCTGGGTAGCAGGGACAGAAGCCACAGGCTGAGAACCATCACCTGGGGAAGAAAGTGAAGCAGAGGTCAAGGGTCAGCAGAGACAGCAACAGGAGGCCTGGGTTCAGGTGTCATAGACCTCAGTTACAAGGCAGCAAAGTGACCCAGTGACAAGCCTCAGGTGGAGGGCCAGGTTCAAGTCCCGGCTCCTCCATGGTCTTGCCCTGTAACCTAGGGCAGTCCCTCAACCTCTCTGTGCCGCTGCTTCTTCCACAAAATGAGAAGATTGTTAACAGTGCCTGTTTTGGAGTTGCATGGGAGTCAGTACAGATGTGGGGAGGGTCTGAGCATGGGGCCAGAACATAGCAACTTCTCCACTGGCAGCGATTATTACTGCCATTGGTGTTATTTCTCGGGTCACAAACAACTCAGGGTATAGAAGGACAGGTCAGACCCTGGCATGTGCACATACACAGTCCATGGCACTGCACATCATTTCAGATGATCCACAGGACCACCTCCATCCCTGGAGCCCTTCCCCAGGCTGGGAACCCTGTCTCTGCCTACAGCCGGGCCTGGCTGGGGGCAGGGAGCAGGCCAGCGCTGACTGGGGGAGGAGGCAGGAAGAGACTGTTGTCATGGGGACGGGAGAGCAGCCCAACCTGGCCCAGAAGGCCTCTCAGCCTTTGGGGAAATTCCACGGCCTGTTTCCCTCCATGAGCTGAGCCCCTAGCTCCCAGCTTCCTGCCCCCTTCCTCTGCTCCTGAGCCTGCCTCTGCCTCCTCCCACAGACTGCCCTGGTACCTCGACCCCTCTGCACCCCAGTTCAGCTGCCTCTTCCCAGCCTAGACAGGCCCGCATCTCACCCCAGACCCCCCACCAGATGCCCTAGAACCATGGGACCTGTCTGTCCCTCCCACACTCACGACGTCTGGAGGCTCCAGAACTGATGAGCCAGGTGGACCTTCCCACCCACCTGCCTTGCCTCGAATGCAAGCCCTGCTGGACCCAGCCCTACTGGGCCCACCTCCCAAGTGGCCAAACGCTGCCTCTCTAAGGGATTTTTACCACCAGTTAAACACAGAGTTACCATAACAAGTCAGGGAGTGAGTGCTGATGGGGACAGGGTTTCCTTTGGGGGTGATGGAGTGTTCTGGAATTAGATGGGGAAGGGGGCACAGTTGTGTGAGGAGACCCACTGAGTTGTGCCCTGTAAACGGGTGAAGTGTGCAGCATGTGTACCCGTGTCAATTTTTAAGATGCGAAAAATCTGGCACATTGGGGCCAGACGCACCTGGCTCAGGGCTCCCGCTTGACAACGCCTCGCAAGTGCAGCTCGCTCTCAGCGGCTACGATGGGCTGGCCATTCTGCAGGTGATAGTCGATCAGGTGGCTGATGCTCTCAAAGAGCACGTCCTTCGTCCGTACCTATGGGGCCAGAGGCCACAGCATCAGCACCACTTGTAGAGTCGGTCAGAGAGGCAAACTCTTGGGCCACCCTAGACCTGCTGACAGGGCACTGAGTTTCACAATGCCTCCTGTAGCTCATGCACAAGTCTGAAAACCACTGGGTCAAAGACTTCAGGCACAGAACTACATGTGGACACAGGCGCCAAAGCTCCAGCACCCAGGGGCCGTGGCTTCCTATAGTGGATTGAATGGTGCCCCTCACCAAAAAAAGATATGTCCACATCTTAACCCCTGAAACCTGTGAAAGGACCCTTATTCGGAAAAAGCCTCTACACAGATATGATTAAGATGAGTGCATCTTGAAGGATAAAGAAAATGTGGTACATATATACAAATGGAATACTATTCAATCGTGATAAAGAATGAAGTAGTGCCAATTGTGGAAACATGGATGAACCCAGAGATCATCACACTGAGTGGAGTGAGACAAATACCACATGATATCATTTATATGTGAAATCTAAAATAGGACACAAATGAGCTTATTTACAAAACAGAAACAGAGTTACGGATATAGAGAACAGACTGTGGTTGCCAAGGGGGATGAGGCTGGAGGAGGGATAGATTGGGAGTCTGGCATTAGCAGATGCAAACTATCACATACAGGGTGGATAAACAAGGTTCTACTGTAGACAGAGCACAGGCAACTGTACTCAATGTCCTAGGATAAACCATAATGGAAAAGAGTATTTTTTAAAATGTATATATGGAAACTTCCCTAGCTAAGAACCTGCCTGCCAATATGCAGGAGACATGGGTTCAATCCCTAGTCCAGGAACTAAGATTCCATATGCCACAGAACATCTAAGGCTGTGTCCCACAACTACTGAAGCCCAGACACCCTAGAGCCCATGCTCCACAACAAGAGAAGCCACGCAATGAGAAGCCTACTTGCCACAACTAGAGAGAGAGCCTGCACACCTACAATGAAGACCCAGTGCAGTGAAAAGGAAAGAAAAGAAATTCCTTTAAAAAAAAAATGGAAAAAAAAAATGTATATATGTGTATAACTGAGACACTTTTCTGGTCAACAGAAATTAACAGAACATTGTAAATCCACTATACTTCAGTTAAAAATTAATTTTAGAAAAAGAGTAAAAAAGGATGAGTTCACCTTGAATTACTCAGGTGACCTCAAATCCAGTGACCTGTGTCCTTATAAGGAAGGAAGTACTCAGGGCTGGTGCACTGGGATGACCCAGAGGGATGGGATGGGGAGGGAAGTGGGAGGGGGATTCAGGATGGGGAACACATGTAAATCCATGGCTGATTCATATCAATGTATGGCAAAAACCACTACAATATTGTAAAGTAATTAGCCTCCAGCTAATAAAAATAAATGAAAAAGAAAAGAAAAGAAGGACTGGGACAACACAGAGACACAGAGAGAAGCCCTGAGAAGCTGAAGGCCCTGGGGTGATGGGTCCACAAGCCAGAGAACAAGAACTTCCAGCAACGAGGAGAAGCTGGTGGGGGGGCCTGAACCAGATCCTCCCTCAGAGCCACAAAAGGAACCAGCCCAGCCAGCACCTGGATGTCAGAAGTCCCACCTCCAAAACTGGGACAGAACAAATCTCTGTGGTTTGAAGCTGCCCAGCTAGGGGTGGTCACTGGGAGGGCAGCCCTAGGAAACAAACACATCCCAGGAATCTTGTGGACACAGATCCAAAACTCAGAACCACCAAATCTAAACACCGCCTGGATCTTAGAATGCTAAGAAAATGCTGAGAAAATCTCAGCAGACCCGGATGCAACACAGACCCCCCTGGGAGGCTAATACCACTTCAGACAGGGGACAGAGCAATGAGCAGTGTGATTAGGTACGAGGGAGGAGGTGGAGAAGGGAACTGACAGAACAGGGGCCTGGAGCCATGGTCCCACCTGGGCCAGGCTGCATAGTAGCCACTGGAGTGTGCCCTTTTCAGGGCACGCACCCACAGCCCCCAGGGTGGTGTGGAGGATTCAGCTAGATGACATAAACTGTTGTTGTTCAGTCTCTAAGTAGTTTTGGACTGTTTGTGACCCCATGAACTGCAGCACTCCAGGGTTCCCTGTCCTTCACTATCTCCCAAAGCTTGCTCAAACTTATGTCCATTGAGTCGGTGATGCCATCCAACCATCTCATCCTCTATCATCCCTTCTCCTATTGTCCTCAATCTTTCCCAGCATCAGGATCTTTTCCAGTGAGTCAGCCTTGTATTTATCACTCAAAGGCATCACTGTTTGTAAGATGCATTAGGGATGACAGAATGTGGGGGGGGAGTACATCTTACAGTTGATGAAATACGGTACTTTGTAAGTCCTGAAAGGCCTTGAGATTGGAAAAGGTTCTCTAACCCCTCCAAATGCTTTATAGACTAGGAAATCCTTTGTGAAAGCTAAAAGTCCTCTAAAACTGGAAAATACTTTGTAATTCTGAAGTACGTGGTAAAGGGAAATAGGATCTGTAAACATAAAGGGCTCTGTAATCTGAAAAATGCTTTATTAAACCTAAAGGGTGCTTAGAATGTGGCCGCCCCGGATCTCAGACAGAGGAGACTAGGCCTGGGCCCTTCCCGCTGACCCGACGCCCCCGAAAGTCCCCTCCCCACCCCCACCACACGCAGCCTCCAGCCCTGCCCCACACCTGCCCCCTGCGGGTCTACCTCTGCAATCTCTCCCCCGCATCCTCAGCACCCGCACCCGCCCCGCCCCCCGCGCCCACCTTACCACGCCCTCAGGGTCCACCAGCAGCAGGTGCTTGGGCTGCCCCGCGTGCATGCCGGTGAGGACGTACTGCCCGGGGTTGGTGACACTGTCCCGCACGAGGAAGTCCCCATCCGCCCGAAGCAGTTTCTCCGCCGCCCGACGGCTCATCTGGCCATGGTACCAGGGCTCCTGACGCAGCTGCTCCTCCGTGGGGGCGATGGGGGCCCGGCGGGTCGGGGGACTGGGCCACTGATCCTCCACAGGAAGGGGGGCTGCCACCGAGCCGGCCGCCACAGAGCACTCATGCAGCCTCAGGGCATCCTCGAAGGGTCCTGCGGGCGGGGACAGTGTGGGCGTGAGGGGCCTGGGCTGCGGGGACCTGCTCCTTCACCCCTTACTGGTCCTATTAGTAACTCAATATATTCTCTTCAATTTTTTAAGCATACGCAAAAAATGAGCATTTCTTTTTTTTCCAATGTGCACACCTATTTCTTTTTTCTTGTCTTGTTACACTGGCTTCCTTCCCAATGTTTATTATGGCTCTCGTTTCATCATCTTGTTCTGACTGCACTGGCCAGGACCTCCACTACACAAGCCACCTCTTTGGTAGGCAACAGGCGTCCCTTTCTTTTCCAAACTCTAATGGAAAAGCTCCTGATGGTTTGCACAAGTTCCCTATGGCTCCCAGCAGGCACCAGTGTGGCCCTCCCTGAGACAGTACCACATAGCTCAGACACCCTGGAGTGCGCAGTGACAGCCCTGATCCCTGCCCTGGTGAGTCTTCGCTTGCTTTCCAACCCGCCTTTCTTCGCTTCTGGTTCCTTGGGAATCCCTCCTCCCTGACTTCTCGAGTGATCTGAGAGAGATTGACCCAGTCTCCAGCTCCTAAGACATGTGACCAGTCCTGACCAATCAGCATATGCCTCTCACACTCCTGGCCTAGTGATTGGCTGGGGGAGGTGAGACCATGACTCAAGGAGGGCAAATCTGTGGCAGCCCCAGGACTTCTAATGGGAGCCTGGCAACAAGCATCCCTTTTCGCACTAGGGTTGCTGAACCACCTGGCTGGGAGTCCAACTGAACGGCCTGCCTCAGGAGCTCACACCTAGGGCACCTCCTTTCCCATCTGAGACTTCTCTGAGGAGCCAGTGGGGCCACAGCAGGGGTTCATGTCACTGCCTAGCATGTCATCAGGCAGTGGGGGAGCCGGGCTTTGCAAACTTTGTGAAAGAAGGGATTTCCGGCTGGCTTGGGAGTTCCTCAAAGACCTCACCCGGGGAGGTGTGCTGGTAGTGGGAGACGACCCTGCCTGGGCCAGCACGGAGCCAACACGTCCAAGGTGCTCGTGAAAAAGGATGGCGTTTGATATTGTGGGAAAGAAGGAGAGTGTTCTGGACACAAACCTCCTCCATCCGATGGAGCCCTCCCTCAGGCTGGGGGAGGGGCTCCACCATCTGCTAGATGTCGATCAGGCCTCCCTCCTCAGACCAGGATTTCTGGCAACAAGCCAGAAGAGGCTTGAGCCTCCTCTCTCAGATCATGGATCACATGAAGAGGGAGCTTAAACTCACTGATCAGACTGGAGAGACCCAGAAACAGGGAGCTAGGCACTTCCACACTGCAGACTGAGTCCCATAGAGAAGAGCCACTGCATCCCCATCACATTCTTCCAGGATCCAAACTAGCCCCTCCCGTCAAACTGGGGACCCCCATGGAGAGGAATCTGGGTTACCCTCAGGAAAGCAGTAGGGTCCTAGGGAGGAGGGAGTCCCAAGGGAAGCATAGCACACAGCCCATCCCCCACCAGACCACAGGTTGCTCAGGCATGGCTCCACCCCACAGGCCTTCCTGTCCCCACTTACGCATGTCGAACAGATCCTTCTTGGGGCTATCCTCCGGCCGCAGGGGCTCAGGGCCGTCCAGACCCTGCGTGTTGACGTACAGATGGTCCTCGTAGTCTCGGGGGCCCCGGGGGTCCGCCTGCACGTAGCCATCCCCGGGCTGGGCTGGGATTGGGAAGTCAGAGGGGTGTGACTTCAGAGGAGCGCAGGGTCACGCGGGGAAGCCCTAGGGATGGGTCCAAGAGGGGCGCCCCTTCCACATCTGTGTCCCTCCAGGAAGCCCACCCTTTAGCGCAGCAAGGTCAAGAGTGAAAAACCCCATGAGAGCCCAGCTTTGGGGCTGTGAGAGGCGCGGAGGTCTACGGGAGCCCCCTACACACACATACACACACACCCAGGCCCCTAGTCTACCAGGCAGGAAGGTGGCCCAGGGACCAGAGCTTCCCAGTTTCAAGAGAAGGCAGAAACCCCGATGTTTATGTTAAATCTCCACATTTAAAAAGTAACAACAATAAGACTCTGCTCTCCCTGTAATTATGTTATCAAGTGAGGCACAGTCAGGTCATTCATTTGCTTGTGTTCTATTTTAGAGTTTCCTTTCTGTTCTTTCTAATTTTGTTTTGAATGTGTGAAGCATTTAAATGGTTCAAAAGCTGCAATTTCGTGAAACTGGTATCATTGGGTGAGTCTCTTCCGGGGTCCCTCAGAGCCCTGTGGGGATTCTACTGGGTCCTCCGCAGTTGGCCTCTGCCCAGCTTCAAGGCTTCACCCACCGTGTGTTATCAGACTGTTGGACTTGTGCTGACCTGATAGGTGAAAAATCGCATCCAGGGGGACTTTAATT
The DNA here is from genome assembly GCF_963930625.1 of Muntiacus reevesi. NCBI lineage: Eukaryota > Metazoa > Chordata > Mammalia > Artiodactyla > Cervidae > Muntiacus > Muntiacus reevesi. The sequence goes on from NC_089249.1 coordinate 221,240,903, forward strand.
TCCATTTCTCTTATTTTGAGCAAGGTTGAGCATCTTTTCCTAGGTTCCAAGGATATTTGTATATTTTTCCCTAGATCTATCCATCCATTTCTAAACATCTCCATTTTTAATCCTTGGCAGGGAAATGATGATCTTTTAGTATACTGTGGCCAAATTCAACCCAAGGGCCTGAAGCTACAATCTCTGCCTTGTACCAGTTACATCCTTAACCCTCATAGGCAACTGGGCTCACACACAGCTCCACCCTCTGTGGGCATGACAGGTGAGTAACCTCTCAGTGCTTCAGTCTCCTCCTCGGCTAAATGGGGAGAACAGGGGTAGCTTCTTCACAAGTAGAGGTGAAGACCAAAACGTCTGGCAGAAGTTATGATTCAATAAAATTGCTAACATCATTATAGCCCTGGGTGGTTGATGGGGGCAAAGGGGCTTTGGCCCAGCCTTCCCAGTCTGCACAGAGAAGGTGCAGATTCTCCCAGCTTTGTACAGTCATGGTGGGATGGGAAAGAAGAAATCTCAGTTGCAGGGGTCCAGAGAATGAAAATCCCTGGGCATTGGAGTTGGGGCACTGATGTATTGGTAGGAGTTCTTGGTCAGAGACTTGGGAAAACTATGATATGAAACAATAACTTCATGTGCAAAAGCTAAGGGGGTAGGAAATGTTAATGAGCTTGGGGAGTCAGGTGTGAGCAGCCCGTGTCCCAGAGAAATAGCTGACCAGGGCCAGATGATGGCTGGGCATCTACTTGGCACCCAATGCCACATGTGTTCTTTAACCACAGGTGCTGGGAGCAGTAGGGTTCTGATGCTCATCAGTGAAATGCCCAGATTGTTTGGGAAAATCTTTTTTTAAAAAAAAGCCCAACACAGATGTCAGCACGGCTGTAAGGAAACAGGCAGCCACGGCAGGGCTGGTGGGCAAACAAACTGCCCAACCACGTCAGGGAGCCATCTGGCAGCTTCCCCTACTGTGATGAAGGTGTGCATGCTATCTACAGCTCAGCATCTGTGGGAGGGACACATGAGGGGGGCCAAGGAGGCATCTGCCGCTGATCAAGAGGGGGCCACGTGGACAAGCAACTGCAGGGACAGGGGACTGGCATGTGGCCATTCATCAGAAGATCCCACTGAAGCAGCCAGAGCCCCTGAGAGACTGTGGGTACTCACAGCCTGTCCTCATTTCTTTGCGGTGGGGGGGGGGGGGGGTGGTCCATTCACATAAGGGCTGAAAGGAGACACACAGGTGCCAGAGGGTAAGCTCAAGACCTCAGAGCTGGGGGCTAAGAGGATTTTAGCCTCCTCTGTCTTTTTAAATGCTGTATAACACAATAAAATGCTCACGGGCTGAAAACAACCATTTTGTTAAAACCCCATGGTACCTGGGGGGCAGCTCTGTGATTTCCATCACATGGATCAGCGGCTGCTGTCCTGGGCACAGACTCTACTGAGACCCTGAACACAGCTGAGTGGTGGACAACTGGGGGCCACTGCTGTCCTGGCAGAGCCCTAGAAAGTGCCCAAATGTCTGTGGGTGAGGGGGGCCCTTCACATGGTGGCGACTACACTGTGGTGAAAAAGGGGGGGGCTGCCTAGCACTGGGGCAGGGGTGAGTTCAAGATGGGCTTTTACCTGGGAAAGCCAGGTGAAGGGATGGAGAGCACACTACTGTCAAAAACTGAGAAAGTGACGTATGTCTGAACTGACTTGAACGTGCATGAAAATTCTAGAAAAACCAGGGAAACTACTACCAGTGGTTACCTGATCAGGGAGGTGGATAAAGCAAATGGGGGTAGGGGACTGACTTTTCGGTGGATGCCTTTTCACATCCTGGTGCTTTGAACCACTAACTGCAGTGTCTCTGTCCAACATGCAAGGAAACTGGTCACACAGACAAAAAGCAGATGCTGTCAAATCTCTAAGAGCCCAGGGAGTGATACGATCTCACCAGCCAGACTGGAGTGACCCAAAGAGGGGAAGCGATGTGAGGGATGGTGGGGACTCAGGCACACCAGAGCAGAGTGTGCTGGATGGTACCTGAGGGGCCCACGTCCCACTGCAGGCCGCGGGCATCTCTTCGAGCAGGAGAGGCTCCCTGAAAAAGAGAGCAAGGGGTCCTCCTGCAGTGTGCAGGCCCAGACCCCCAATCGCCCACCCCAACCCTCCTGTAAGTCAGATTCCAAGCTCAGCTCTGTACCCATCCCTCCCTCCTAGGCCTCAATCTACCCACAAGCCTCCACCTGCCTCTGCTGTAGCCGCATCCCCCAGCCCCACTTGGAAGGTCTGCCCCCAACACATGCTGTTCCTTACACCTGGAGGCCCTTCCCTGCACTGCTCTCCGGGGCAACTCCTATTGACCCATCAGGGTCCAGCCCAAGTTCTGCCCTCGGGCACATCCTCCCAACAGGGACGGTCAGTCCCCCATGGACATTCTGGTCACCTTCCTCAGAAGCCCTGATTCAGTCACAGCTGTGGTCATCGTATCAGTATCTGAGATGGGAACCCTGTCTGCTATTTCCAGAGAGGGCTCAGCAGCCTGGACAGTTTAGGGAGGAAAGAGCAGGGGGAAGGAGAGACCCTCCTCTAGGATCACGGAGGCGGGGAGCAGAAGGAAGAGCTAGGGGTTGAGCCCCAAGACTCAGCCCTTGGGCCCCCCTCCCCAGAGGTGTGCTGAGGCTGACCTGGCCAAGGGTGCCGAGGACCCCCAGGGCACAGGGTTGTGTGAGGGCGAGCCTGGAGTCCACCAGCCCGCCCGGGGGCGGCTCCTTCCCCGGGAGGCTGTTGTAGTAGTTGTGCTCCGCCTCCTCTTCGTCCCCCCAGGCCGAGTCCTCCATCCCGGTCAGCCTGCAGACACATAGCCAGCGGGAGCACGGGCCCCAGCACAAGTTGTGGGGGGACAGATGGCGCCGAGGTCCCCAGACCGAGTTGTGCACCACGGCGGACAAGCCTGGCCCAGGGACCCTGACCCCTCCTGTATCCGCTGGGTGGGCAGTAGTGCCAGGAGCCATTGCTGATGGAGGAAGTGGGCATTCCTTTCTGTCCACCGACAGGGGCTCTACACACGTCTCAACAGTTTGGCTAAACTGAGAGGGGCCTCCACCCATCCCAGCCACCTCAGCCCCACCGCACGGCCAGGGCATGACACCAGGCTTGCACCCTGAACCCAGAAACCTTGGTGGCAACACCATCAGCGTTTAAAATGCCCTCACTCTCTGGCCATGAATGGCGCCTTCGAGATGTGTGCTAAGATGCTTATCCAGGCAAGTTGGCTCCTAAGAGCAAAATGGGGGAAACCACAGCCTGCCCCTCAGTCAGGGGCGGACAGCAGGTCTCAGGGGGGCTCCCAGAGGAGAGCTCTGCAGCCAAGGGAGGGGAGGGGGTTGAGGTGGCTCCAGGTAAAAACCAGCACTCATTCATGTACTAGGGGCGCATGATCCCGTGTAAAAGCCAAGGGGCAAGCTCAGCTGTACACTGTTGGTTCCCATCTGTGCATATGGGACTCTGTTAACATGTCCATTCATTCACTCGCTACTCTAACCAGTTCCCATCTGTTCAGATATTTAAATAGCCTATCACAAGCCACTGCCTGAATTTGCCAGCCAGGAGCTCAGGATGGCTTCTACTCTGTTAAGCCACAGAACTGTCAGATGGTTAAGAGAACATCAGAAGAACTGCATCTGACACGTGAAAGTCAGATGGAATTCAGATGTTTGTGTCCATAAATAAAGATTGGCTGGCAGGCGGCCCACCGACTGCTCACACGTCCTTCTTGGCTGCCTTCCCGCTACCACGGCAGAGGCAGGCAGGCAGTCTGGCCCTTTGCAGAAGTGCCAGCCGCCCCCATGCAGACTAAGGATGACAGCATGATGGTCACTGCCTACTGATCGACTCCCTGAGTCCTCGCCTCTGCTAGGACTGGAGATGTTGTTATCCTAGGATCCTCATGGTTGAGCAGTGGGCCATGGAGGTGGGGGGCACAGAGCAGGGAGGGGGCAAGGATCCAACCCCAGGGAAGGGGAGGGGCAGGGCCAGCAGGGTACTGAGGAATGGGGATAGAGGGTCAGGCCAGTACCTTTCCGGGGGGACGACGACCCTGGGGGGGCTGTGCAGGTACTGTTTGAAGCGCAGCTCAAAGGCTTGGCCCACGGTGCTGATGACGCTCTGGGCAAGGCCCTCGCAGCACTCCAGGATGTGACAGGCTGGGGGTCGTCAGGCAGCATCAGCGGGGTCTCGACTGGCTGCGGATCCAGCCCACGGCCCCACCCGCCCCCACTGGCCTCACCTCTCTGGTTGATGGGGTCCTTGGCCACGTAGGCCACATAATCCGCCATATCCTGGGGAGAGAGGGCAGCGGACACAGGAGTCCCAGCAACGTGGGGGTGGGGCTGATGGGCACAGGCAGGGCATCTCAGGGCTTTTGGGGACAGAGGGGCTGGAAGTCCACCCCCAGCCATCTGGGGTCTTACCGTGTCACCACCGGACGCAAAGGAGATGGACTGCATGTGGTGATTGGCGATGATCTGGCCAGAGAGAGACCGCCAATCATGGGGCTGCCATTTCAGTTGGGGGAGGAGAGAGGGGCTTGGGCCAGTCACTAGACCAAGGCCACAGTGGGGACCAGAAGGACAAGGGCGTGGAAGTGGAGATGTCCCCTCGACGGAATGCCAGGATGACCAAAAGCCCCGCTGGATGGGGAGCCCTGAAGCCAGGGCAGGATGCAGAGACCTACAGTCACACACCCAAATACACAGGAAGACAAACCTGCCCCAACTGGTGGACATGTGCACACATGGGCACAGACATCCAATACAGATACACACAAAGGTACATGGGCTAAAAGCCTCACACAAACCACATCCTGCACGCGCGCACACACACACACACACCCCTTCGTTTACAGACACACACACACACAAATTCCCCACTCCAGCTGTTCAGAGACACCACCACTCACACACTCACAAATTTCCCACTCCAGCTGTTCAGAGACACCACCACTCACACACTCACACACACTCCAGCCCACCTTCACACCTTGATGCATCACACATTGGCCCTCACACCCTCCCACACAGACACCCAGGCACAGCACATGCACACCCAGACACTCACCACTCTCACATTCAGACACGTGCCCCAAGTCACAGTGAAGGTACTGAGGAGACAAAAGCAGGACCCACTGGAGGCTCCTGACTCTGCACTGTCAACCCAGGCAGCCTCACCTGTGGGCTCACTTACATCCATTTGCTTATCTGCAACTTCATTTGCAACATCTGCTAATCGGTGTGCTCATTTGCATGAGTGTGCCTATATGCTTAATTGTATGTTTGTTTGTGTCGATGTGCTCACTTGCATGCTCAATAGCATCTATTCACCACCACCCACTGCTGCCCTAAGAGGTCATATCCCTCCAAGACCCAGTAAGCACCAGAGACACCCAAGCAGGGCTCTCTCAGGGTCCCCCATGGTTCACTCAGCCTGTCACCCCTCGGGGATACTCAGGGCTCCCCCTAACCAACCCCTGCCGAGGGAGGCCCCACTGGCGTCCTGCTCAGAGTTAGCCCAGTGTGTTCCAGATAGAGTCCCTGCAGAGGTGGACAGGGAGGTGAACGTGCTGGCAGCTCCCCGCCCCACAGCTTCCTCCCCAGGGGCAGTCTGAGCCCCCTCCCTGGGGCCCTGGCTTCAGCTCACCTCCTCCATGCTTCCCACGCTCACACCAGACCACAAACCACAGCCCCAAACTTCTGATGAGGATAGCAGTGCTGTCTGGAAAAATCCCAGTTCCTCACCAAGATCCTTGCTAACCTCTCCAGCTCTATCTCATCAGGTGACCTCTGCTCAATGTCCTCTCACCTCCCCACTCAGCGCCAGCATCACCACCTCCAAGAGGCCCTCCGTGATGCCCCTGCTAGGTCACAGTGCTCACAACCTATGCCTGGCCTCACAATCCTCCTCAGAATTCATAGTTATTCCCTCCTTTCTGCAATTTTATTTTGGTTGTTTGTTTCCACCAGAAGATTCCAAGCCTCGGTCTCGCCTCCTCAGCAATGCAGACAATGGGGACGAGACCTTCTTTGGGAGGCCGTCCTCGGAGCTGTGGAGTGAGGAGCAGCGCCCCTGGCCCCGCCCACTCGTCGCCCCGGTGTGACAACTGTGGGGCGACGTGAGGGCAGCGGCCCGTGGCCCAGGGCGGGGCCTCAGCACGTGTCCAGGTGAGCAGTTTACCCGCACTTGCAAGTCGAGTGGGCCGCGCCCACCTTCCCTCCGGGCTTCACCTGGGTGAATCCACAGACCCTCAGCCAGGCCCCACTTGGGGCTGGCTGGGCCTGAGGGCGGGGCTGGAGGAGGCTGAGGGCGGGGCTGGAGGAGGTCGAGGGCGGGGCTGGAGAAGGCCGAGGGCGGGGCTGGAGGAGGCCGAGGGCGGGGCTGGAGGAGGCTGAGGGCGGGGCTGGAGGAGACCGAGGGCGGGGCGGGCGGCGCTCACCTGGCGCGTGGCGGGCACCGAGAGGTTGAGGCCGTCTATGGAGATGCTGACCGCAATGCTCATGCCCGCGAAGCGCATGTTGCTCTTGCCCAAGATTGAGGCCAGGGCCTTGTTGGGGGCCTGAGGGGGGGGAGGGGGCAGACGGCACGGGGGTTGAAGGGGGCAGCATGGGTTTCAAGAAGGTGGGACCATAGTGGAACTCCAGCTGGGGCAGGTCCTGGGATGGCCAGGCGTCTCCCCCCTGCTTCCACCCGGGGACTACAGGCCCCTCACCCACCTTCTTCTTCCAGGAGCCCCGGACGCCAGGCACCGCCTCATGGAGCCGGTTGATGGCTTCCCTGTGTAGGCGGAGGGGGAGGGGGCTTAGAGAGCTTGGAGAAGAGGGGGCAGGAGCTCATAGAAGGGTAAACTCAGAGAAGGCAATGGGCTGAGGAAGGGGTGCGGTGCATCCTGAGTGGGGAGGGGCTCAGAGGACAGAGGGATGCTGGCGCAACTGGTGGCCTAGAAGGGGACTCCCAGGCTCCCAGACGCCCACCCCATGTGCCTGGCAGGTGCCCTTGCCCTCAGCTCTCCCCCTCCTGCCCTTTCTTTCTCAGAGACCAGCGGACCCCTGAGTCACAGCCCACTTGAAGGCACTGGGATCAGATTTTGGGATGCTGGCACAAACCTTGAGCCTGGACCCCAAGTTCTGTGTGACCACAGGCTGACCAAGATTCCCACCTGAGGCATGAAAGGATGCCCTCTGCTCTGGGCCCCCCAAGACAGGGGCTGAAACTGACCTCCCAAACCGAATGGGAGAGACTTTGTGAAATGGCTCATCCCTGGGGAGGGACTGGAATTTTACAGAATCCTGAAGGTCGGGCAGACACACAACAAGTTCTTAACAACATCGGTGCTGTGAGGGGAAAGCAAGCCCTCAGCCTGACAGGTGGGAAGGTCAAATAGAGCAGTAGCTCCTCAAAATGGGTAAGGCAATCCCATCCCCAGGTGCACCCTCAGGAGAACTAAAAACACAGGTGCACACAAAACCTGCATACATGGCCACAGAGCACAACTCACAACAGCCCAAAAGGTAGAAACCATCCAAACGCCCATCAGTTGAAGATGGATAAACAATCCATGGTCCCTCCTACACATGGAAGCATCATGCAGCCCTGGAAAGGAGAGAAGCCCCAACACTCCCTACCACATGGATGGATCCTGAGAACAAGATGCTCAGTAAGAGAAGCAGACACAGAAGGACACACAATGTGTGATACCATCAATGGGAAAGATCCAGAACAGGCAAGTCCACACACAGAGAGGGTGGGTTCCTGGTTGTCAGGGGTTGGGGGAGGGGTTTGGGGATGGCTGCTCATAGGAGCAGGGTTTCCTTTTGGGGTGATGGAATGTTCTGGAATTAGACCATGGTCATGGTTGTACAGGGCTTCCAAGGTGGCACCAGTGGTAAAGCAATGACACTAGTGGCACTACCAATGCAGGAGACGCAAGAGACCTGAGTTCAATCCTTGGGTCGGGAAGACCCCCTGGAGGAGGGCATGGCAACCCATTCCAGTATCCTTGCCTGGAGGATCAGGTGGACAGAGGAGCCTGGCATAGGGTCTCAAAGAGTCAGACATGACTGAACGACCGAGCATATAGTACACAGCACCACCGCCTCCACTCCCAGCTATGAGTGGCACCTGACCCTGCCCCAACCAGCCTCACCTGGTGACCTGGGTGCGTGTGCTGAAGTCCAGGGAGCGCATGGAACGGAGCACCTCAATGCAGCCCATGTACTGAGGGGAGAGAGCACAGGTCAGCACCAGTCCCGCAGAACCCAGCTGGGGGCCACCATGGACCCAAGCCCCCTTCATCGAGCCCCCCCGATGGCCTCCACTCCTGCCACCTGGGGCTGGGGGCCCACTGTGGACCCAAGACCCCCTCCAGTGAGCCCACAGCCCTCCCCTCCGGCCACCCGGCTATAGCCCCCGCCCCCATCCTTAGGACCACGTCCAACCTGGCCACCGCAGGTCCTTTGCACCTGCCACCCCCATAGCATCTGTCTATCTATTTGCAGTCTGACTCCTTCCCCAGCTCCAGGCTCCTGGTTGCCTCCTCAGAGCCACCTTCTTGACTGTGAGTTGTTTCCTGAAAGCTGGTAGATTCCTTCAACTCAGTCTCTCCTGCTCATTCTCTTTCTGCTCCACTAGAATGCCAACCCAGGAGGACCATGTGGGGGTAACCCTGCTTACTTCTGCATCCCAGGGCCCAGGGCAGGGCCTGTGAGCAGAGGGTGGGTGGAAGTTATCTGGCCCTTTGCAGGGGGGAATGCTGACTCCTGCCTGAACCACTCTTTCCATGGAAGAGAACTCAGAATCTGCAAGAGATGTTGCTCAGGGGGAGCTGAGGCAGGGGTACCAGAGATGAGGGCCACTAGCGCCCCCAACATGGTGTCTGCGCTGCAGGAGGGACCTGGGCTAGCCACATGCAGCAACTATCGTGTGAGCACGTGGATGGGAAATGTCCAGGACGGGCAGGCCCACAGGGACAAAGAGTGGGTTCCTGGTTGTCAGGGGTTGGGGAGGGAAGGGGTAGGATCACTGATAATGGGGACGGACTTTCTTTGGGGTGATGGAATGTTCCAGAACAGATAGAGGTGGTGATTGTACAACCTTGTGAAGGTACTAAATAGCACTGAACTGTGCTCTAAAATGACTCATGGTTAATTTAATTACGTGATTGTACCTCAACTTTAAAAAAAAAAAAAGATTCACACACACACATTTTGACCTTGAAACTCCATTTCTAGGACTTTATCTCACAGAAGCACCAGCCCCTGGGCTCCAGATGTGGGTACAAGCAGTTGTGTGGGGGCACACATTCCACCCATTTCCCCAGGGCTCCAGTGGGCTGGTATTGGCCCCAGTTACTCTTGACTCTGCAGCCCAGTGCAGGGTGGCCAGAGTGCCCACCGACTCGCTTTGCCCCTCCTGGGCTGGTCCCAGGGTGCCAGCCACCTGTCTGGTCCTGACACCTGATGCTGTTCTGAAGTCCCACCAGCCCCAGCCTGCCCCTTCCTTCCTGTGGGAGCTACAACACTGAAGGAGTGAGTAAGGAGTTTCAGACACCCCAAAACTTGACACATTTAGGGTTGCAAGGTCCAACCCAGGAGGCCAAGATTGGCATTTCCAACAAACAACGAATATTTTCTTAGTGTAATATGTCCCAAATAATGCATGAGATGTGCTTAGGCCATTATCCATGCTTATGAGAACCTTACATTTAACCGGGCAGCCTGCATTTTTGCTCAACTAAACAAACCATGGTGCTGGGAATGGAAGAGCTTGAAGTTGTAAAAGGAAACAAAATTTTAACATATTTATATGCAAATATCTCTACAATATGGCATCAAGTGACAGGAGCAATGTGGCAATTAGAGCTCAGAGAGTGCCTTTTGTGTGGACAAGGGGGCCAGGAAAGAGCGCACAAGTGTAAAAACAGCCACCAGCTCCTCCCCTCCCCCATTCAGGTCCTGGGCTGGCCTAGATGGAAGCAGAGGCTGGAAAGGCACCTGTCGCTTGCTCCCTCACTGCTTCTGGGGTCCCGCAACCCTGCCAGGCTGGCCTGCCTGATGACGAGACAAGGTGGCCTACCCCATCTCCCCAGCTGACATGGAGCCTGTCACCACATGAATGAGAAGACCCTCCAACAGGGCACGCATCTGAGGGGGTGTCAGTCCAGCAGGGCCCCAGGGTGAGGGATCTAACCACCATCCCCCAACTAGTGTGCAGCCCACCCTGGCTCTGCAGCTGAAATGTGACTGAAATCCTCATGCCCCAGCCCCTCCCTGGATGAAGTGGGGACACAACTCACTTGTGCAGGAGAGGAGATGGGCTAGGGGTCCCATCCCAGAGGATGGAGAGCAGACCACAAGGGCACGGAAGGTGAGGAGGAGGCTAAGGGAGCGCCAGGCAGTGATGACACTGGTAAGTCACTTGTCACATGCAGGCCTGATCCGAGCTCACTTCACCTGAACCCCCATGATACAGTGACAAACCACCCCCAGGAGACAGAGCCCCAAGGACACAAGGCAACTTGCTCAGAGTCACTACTTGTAGGCTGCAAGGGCAGAATCTGAACCCACATTCTGGACTCCAGGATCACCTGCAGTGTCACCCAGAGTGTCACCCAGAGTGTCGCACAGAGTGTCACCAACCATGCAAGCAGTGTTGTTGTTCAGTCAGTAAGTTGTGTCTGACTCTTTGCAGCCCCATGGACTGCAGCACGCCAGGCTTCCCTATCCTTTACCATCTCCCAGAGTTTGCTCAAACTCATGTCCATCCAGTTGGTGATGCCATCCAACCATCTCATCCTCTGTCATCCCCTTTTCCTCCTGCCTTCAATCTTTCCCAGCATCAGGGTCTTTTCCAATGAGCTGGCTGTTTGCATCACGAGGCCAAGGTATTGGAGCTTCAGCATCAGCCCTTCCAATGAATATTGAGGGTTGATTTCCTTTAGGATGGACTGGTTTGATCTCCTTGCTGTCCAAAGACACAACTGATGCTTTTGAATTATGGTGCTGAGAGGAAGTGGTGAGACTGTAGCAAACTACACACTTGGGGCCAGGCCTCCCTGGAATCCAGGGCTTTTGCCTGAAATGCCCCAATTTGTAAATGATGACAAGAAATTTTTATTCTTAGTACTTCCCTGGTGGTCCAGTGAGTAAGAATATGCCTGCCAGTGCAGAAGATGCAGGTTCCATCCCTGGTCCGGGAAGACCCCACATGACAGGCAGTGACTAAGCCAGAGCGCCACAACTACTGAGCCCGCACTCTAGAGCCCATGCTCTGCAACGAGAGAAGCCACTGCAGTGAGAAGCCTGCGGACCGCAACTAGAAAGTAGCCTCCTCTCACTGCAACTAGAGAAAGCCCATGTGCAGCAACAAAGACCCGGCACAGCCATAAATAGTTTTAAGTTTTAAAGAACTTTTTAAAATTTTCTTCTTTATCTCTTTTTAAAGAAATTCTTATTTTTAAATAGAAGAGAGAAAAAGAAGGCTGAGGTCAAATTCAGCCTTGAGGCTGCCAGGTAGCATGACCTCTGATCCAGAATCCTACACTCGCGGGAGACCAGCTGTGGAATACGGACAATAACCCACAGGAGGGCTTGCCCACGTCCCCACCCCCAGAACCTGTGAGCAAAGCCTTAGTGGAACAGGGTCTCTGCAGATACAGCCAGGGACGTCAAGATGAGACAGTCCTGGATTCAGGACGGGTCCTTAACCCAGTGACCGACGTCCTTACAGGAGAATGGTGGCGGGGGCCGGGGGGGCGGGTCCTGAGACACAGATGCGGGGGGATAGGGCTGGGCTGGGGCCTGCAGCCCCCAGAAACTTGGAGAAAGGTTCTGCTCAGAGCCCCAGAAGGAACCAGCTCACCAGCACCTTGACTTTGGACCTCCAGAACCAGGAGAGAAAACATTCCTGTGGTTTTCATTGCCCAGTTTGTGGTCATTTGTTACAGTCGCCCCAGGAGGCCGACAGAGAAGGTCTGGAGAGGGACCAACCTTCCCCTCTGCAAATGTAGAAATGGAGAGCACCCACAGCCCACCCAAGGATGTAAGAAGAGAAATCAAGTTAAAGTGGGGAAACTTGAGGCCCAGAGAGGGGAAGGGACCTAAGCAAGCTCACACAACAAAGCAGGGCAGACACAGTCCAAGCACCCAGCTTGCCACTCTGCCCAAAGGACCCTCCATGGCTCATGGTGCCATAGGCCCCACACGATTATTACTCAGTGTCTTCCTTCTAAATAAACTCCATTTGTAAGCAGAACTGAGTTTATTTCTAAAGGCCACTGTAGGAAACCACACCAAAGTCTATACACCGGTGAAGGGATAAATAAAATGTCACCTCTCAACAGACTGGAATATTACTCAGCCCTGAAAAGGAGAGACACTCGCTGACACCCTGACACTCACTACCACGTGGATGGACCCTGAGAGCATGGTGCTGAGTGAGGGAAGCAGACACAGAAGGACACACAGGGTGTGATTCTGCTGATGAGAAACGTCCAGAACAGGCTGATCCACAGACACAGAGAGTGGGTTCCTGGTTGTTAGAGGAAGGGGTGAGGGTGACTGTTGATGGGGCTTCCTTTGGGGTGCTGGAATGTTCTGGAATTAGATTATAATGAGTGTTTCACAAATCTATGAGTGTACTAAGAACCTCTGAATTGTACAGCTTAAATGAGTGGGTTTTACAATACTATGTCTGTTTTTTTTAATATGCATGAGGAAACAAAAGGAGAAAGAAGAAAGAAAAGGAAATGTGCATGAGGTAAAAAGGAAACTGCATATTGTTACCATAAACCTCCGGTTTGATGCCTAGCAGTGCTTCCTAATAACCATTAAAATAAACATATAATTATCAAAATGAAAAGACCCATTCAGGATGAATTGCCCATTTTTGCTAAGCAAGTTAGTGGAAGTTTGTTGGGCTCCAGGCCATTTGCAGAGTCTCAGAGTCTCCCCGCTCCTAGAGGAGGTTGAAGGACAGAAAAACCGGACTCTGGCGAGAGGGGCTGGAGGGATGCCAGCAAGGGAGCCCCAGGACTGTGCACAGGACCACCTTGCAAACTTGAGCACATCGATGTTATTCTTCCATTTGAAGTCTGTCCCCAGGAAAGTACATCCCCGTGTGCGTGTGTGCATGCTCAGTAGGTCAATCACGTCTGACTCTTCGTGACCCCACGGACTGTAGCCCGCCAGGCTCCTGTCCATGAAATTTCCCAGGGGAGAATATTGGAGTGAGTTGCCATGCCCTCCTCCAGGGGAATCTTCCCCTCCCAGAGATTAAATCCGAGTCTCCTGCATCTCCTACATTGGCAAGTGGGTTATTTACCACTCGCGCCACTTGGGAAGCCCACAGGTTTGTGTTAACTGTAACAGAAACAAATGAGGCCTTTACCAGGGAGAAACGTCCCCTTAACTGAGTGCGTTAGTCTCCGGGGGCAGCCGAGCAAAGCACCGCACCCTGGGTGGCTCAGAACAAGAGGTCTGGCATCTCTCAGTCGGGCGCATCTGGTACCTAATGTCCAGGTGAGGCCCCAAGGGAGGGTCCCTCCTGCCTTCTCTGGCTTCTGGCAGCAGCCGGCCTGATCTCACAGACATGTCTGTCTGGTCTCATCATCTGGGGTCACACAGCCCCTCTCTATGTGTCTGTCCAATTGTCCCTCCTCTTATAAGGACCCCTGTCACAGAAGGTCCTGGGCCCCTCCTGACCTAGGACGACCTCATCTTGACCTGATTACATCTGCAAAGCCCCCATTTCCAAATGAAGTCACATTCTGGGGCCCGGCAGACATGAACCTGGGGACACCATCCTCACCCGGACACCCAGCAGCTGCATTGGTGACAGGGTGGCCTCCAAGCCCCCCGCTGAAAACGCACACGCTGAGCTGGCCCACGAGCATCGTGAGCCCCATTGAGGGCCGACACAAACTGTGGGGCAGCCTGCAACATAGCTGGGGTGTGCTCCAAAAGCTGGGGAGCCCCTGGCATTGAGCACTGGGACACCCAGCATTCACACTCATTGTGGGTCCCCACAGAGCATCCTCCTGGGTGCTCAAGTCTGTGAAAAGCCCTTTACAGTCACTGCTCCAACCTAACTCCTTTTTACCCAGAACTCGAAGCATTTCGAGCGTTTTGTTTACTTTTCTACTTTGGGCAAAATATATGTAATGTTACATTTATCATTTTAATAATTTTTGAGTGCACAGCTTGATGGCATTAAGCACATTCACATTGTCATGCAACCATCCCCCCATCATCTCCAGAACTTTCTTACCTTCCCAAACTGAAACTCTGACCTCATGAAACACTGACTCCCTGTCCTCTTCCCCAGTCCCTGGCCCCACCATCTACATCCTGTCTCTGTGGATCTGCCTCTAGAACTTCTGTCAGGGGAACCAGACAGTGTGTGTCCTTTTGTGTCTGGCGTCTCTCACTGAGCATCACGTCCTCACCGTTCATCCAGGTTGTAGCAGATGTCAGAACCTCCTTCCTTTTTAAGGCTGAGTAATTTTCTACTGTGTGGATGAACCACGTTTGTCTATTCATCCATCAATGAACACTTGGGTTGTTTCCATCTTTTGGTTGTTGTGAACCATGTTGCTATGACTATGGGTATGCAAATATCTGTCTGAGTTCTTGCTCAAGTCTCATAAGAAGAAAATACTTATTTTCTATCCTAGATGTACACACACACACACACACACACACACACTCAGCCTTACTCATATATCCAGCCATATATGTTTAGGCCTCCTGCTTTGGGGGGTATTTACCACCCAATAGAATTTCCAGATCATATACTAATTTTATGCTTAACTTTTTGATATGGTGCTTTTGTTTTTATTTTTTGGCTTCACTGCATGGCTTGTGGGATCTTAGTTCCCTGACCAGAGACTGAACTTGGGCTCTGTGCAGAGTCCTAACAACTGGACCACCAGGAAATTCCCTTGGTATGGTTTTGATACACACTGAATTTAATGAAACTATCTCATATGCTGACAGAAGGCTTCAGTTTCTGATATTCAGGCTCTACTGGGGTTGTCCACTATTGTGGACACTAGAGCTGCCAGAGTAATGCCTGAGATCAGTCTGTAGCTGTTGCGTGAGGGCAGGTCTGTGCCCTGTGTGTCAAGGGGAGAGAAGCCCACAGCCTATACACTGAAATATACTCTAAGTTATTGTGAATTGCTGTCCTTGTGTTCCTCCTTTTTATTGTTGTTTTATTACATCATGGTGGTTTTGGGGGAAATAAATGTGCAGATAGATGTTATATTTGATGCTCATTTCAGTGTGTTTAATCATTCAGTTGTGTTCAACTCTTTGAAACCTCATGGACTGTAGCCCACCAGGCTCCTCTGTCCATGGGCTTTTTCAGGCAAGGATACTGGAGTGGGCTGCCATGTCCTTCTCCTGGGGATCTTCCCGATCCAGCAATCGAACCCGCATCTCCTGCATTGCAGGCAGGTTCTTTTACCACTTGAGCCATCGGGGAGGAGAGAGGGTTCAAAACACTGGTAATAAATGAGCTGTGGCTAATCCGACAGGATTGCAAGCAACTAGCTTAAGCTGGTGGTTCTCAAACATGAGTGGGTGTTGGAATCACCTGGAAGGCTTGTAAATCATTGATCATTAGGCCCACCCCAGAGTTTCTGACTCTACCTGAGAATGTGCATTTATAACAATTTCTCAGATGTCTGGGCACCGGACTCTGCTCAGCACTGGTTCAAGTCAATTTGGTAGCCCGTCTCCCTTGCCATGAATGGAGTTTGACATCTCCAGCGGGTGAGGTGTGGAGAGAATGGAAGGGATGGCTTTCTCTTCTTCCAGTGGATATGGTTGGATCTGTATATGATACCTGGTGCTGTGGCTGCTCTTTTGTGACCATGAGGACAGCTAATCCAGCAAGCTGAAGATGGCAGTGTGAAAAGACCTGGGTCTGCAGGGATATGGTCAAGTCATTGAATTAATCCACCCTGGAGCCATCCTACTCCTTGCCTGCAAGGAATCAGCTGTATTTGCAGCTAAAAACACCTGAGATTTAAGTTAACCTCCCACAATTCTTGGTACACACCCACTTACAAAAACCTGTCTTCGGGAAACACTGGGTGGCCCAGAGGCAGCCAGGCCTGGGGCCCTGAGGCAGCCCTCTGTCTCTCTGGGCCCCACTGAAAACTTTCTTTGAAAAGAACTCTGGAGAGGGCATGATGACAGCACCCCAAAGAGCAAAAAGGGCTTGTTGTTGGAATTTTCATGAACGTGTAAGAGTGCCACATGCCAAGCAACCACGTGACCTCAGCTTAAAATGGAGCAATATTAAAGGTGAGTTCTTCAGCCACACCTGCCCATTCAAGTGTGCGTGGCCACATGTGGCCACCAATGGGACAGCATGGAGCCAGAACATTCCATGCTGTGGAGACTCTCGGGCAGCACTGGTCAGGGCCAGTCGCACAGGCAGTTTAGGGAAGAGCACAGGACATAGTCTGGGGCTTTCCAGGAGAGGTGTCCTACTCACAGAAGGACCCAGCAGTCAGGAGGGGCCTCTTTTCTGTAGGGTGAGGGGGCAGAGGGTCTGATCTGGGACAGAAAAGGCACACCAAGGCCAGACACCTCTTGCCCAGGTGAGACAGGGGTGGGTCCTCCCTGCCTCCTCCAGCCTCTGGTGGAGCTGCCCTCCTGCCTGCCCTGCCCCAGGGCTGTATGGCTGGTGTCTGCCTCTCCCTCTTCCACGCATCTCCACGGGGCTTTCTCTTATGGCCACCAGTCTCTGGATCCAGGGTGACCTCATCCTACCTAACGACACCTGTGAAGACCCAGTTCCCAAATGAGGTTGGGAATGAGAAGAACTAGAGTCCATGATGAGGTTACCAAGCTGGGAAATTAACCAGCCCCAGGCCCCCAACCACCGGGGCCTCTGCTCCCACGAGAGGGTCTATGTCCTCCTGGTTCTAAGTCGCTCTGAGTGGTGCCTGTGGTGAGGCGGCTGACGGTGTCACGGCGGCCACGACCCTTGCCAGGTTCCTCGACATGGCTGCACCTCCGGGTCCTCACCTAGAAACTGACTAGGAAACCTCAGGATGGGGGAGAATTCAACCAGGGGCTAGACTCCATGCTCATGTCTTAGAAGACCAGATGCTCTGACGGCATCACTGCTCACTGAGCCTCCATTTTCTTGTTTTGAAACAGGGACCATTACAGGGTTTCGTGAGGGTTCTATGATATCAGCTAGGTGAGTCAGCTGCTGTTTTAGCTTCCTTTTGCTGCTATAACAAATTAACACAAATTTAACATAAATGTATCCCCTGATAGTCCTGAAGGTCTGGAGTCCAGCTTGGATCTCACAGGGCTAAATCCCAGTGTGGGCAAGGCTGGTCCCTCCAGAGGCTCCCCGCTTTTCCAACTTTTCACAGCCCCTCCCTCCATCCTCACAGCCAGCAGAGCAGCATCTCCTGTCTCTCTGCCTCTGACCTTCCCCCCTCCCTCTTCTAGGGACCCTTTGATGACACTGGGCCCCCTGGGAATACAGGGCTGTCCCTATCACAGGGGCCTTAACTTAATCCCTCCTGCAAAGTCCCCTCTGCCCTGTGAGATGACATGTCCACAGGTCCTGGGTCCAGGACAGGGGTGTCTCCGAGGCTGCTGGTCTAGTAGTTACTCTGCCACTCAGGTGGCAGCAAGTTCAGGCTGGAGAGCGGCTTCTGTTCTGGGTCTGGTGCTGGATTCTCACGGGGTGACAACTCTGCCTCTCTGGGCCTCGGTGTCCCCACCTCACATAAGTGGGGATAGCACATGCTCTCTTGAGGACCCGGGTGGCCCCTGTTGGCCCCTGCATGATTTGGGGCACAGCTGCTCCCGCCTTGACCTCACACTTCTCTGTGAACCAACCTGGAGGGGACTCTTGGCTCTCAGAACACCTGGGGGGTGTGGGTGCAGAGACTGAGGCTCCCAGGGGAACAGAGCCAGACACTGGGGCCGATTCAGACTCCCCGCCCACCCCCCTTTTGGGGCAGCCACACCAGGGCTCATCTCCAACACGGACACTGTAGCCCCCTTCTCCCCACCCCCACACTGCCCTACTCCAGGGCATCTCTGCTCCCCAACAGTGCCCCAGGCTCCCCTGGCTCTCTCTGCTGCCCTGCCAGCCCCACCCCAGCCCACTTCCACAGGAAAGCTCCTTTCAGCACCAACTCTGCTCTGTGACCCTGCCTAGGACCATCCAAAGCCAAGCTTGCCCGCAGAGCCCCCAAATCTTACTCCTATGTTCCTCTCTCTGCACCAGCCCCACCACACGGCTCTCCAGCCAATCCCCAAACCTGCCAGCTGAGCCCCTGCTTTGGATTCTCTTTCCCCAGTTGTTTCATGCCTAGGGCCTCCATGGCTTTAGGGCTCAGCCTAAATGTCATCTCTGAGGGGCACCCCATCCACCAGCCCTGCTAAGAGCAGCCAGCAGTCTCTGACATCACTTGATTGTAATTTCTGCACAGCACCTGCCAGTATCTGCTGCATCCCTGTTGTTTGTCTCTTGTTTATTTACCATCAGTCTCTCCCTCTAGAAACCTGAGCCCCGTAAGAGCAGGGATCGGATGGACCCCATTTCCTAGCATGCCCTCAGCACCTGGCAGGCGCTGGCACGCATTATTAATAAATGCTGCATCGATGGCAACGTCCAGACCACTGGAACAGTCCAAAAGCCTGCACCCCAACAACATAAGCATCTGAATTCTGAGCACTTCTAATCCCGACAGCCACAGCCTCCATGGGGACGTAGTGGGAAGCCCAAGGCATTGCCCGGGAAACATCTTGCTACAAAATCAGTGTTGAATCCAGCGAAGCTGAGATTCAGCAAAAGAAGGGGCCATGACCAAGTCAGAAGACCCCAGGAGAAAAGAGCAGGTCCAGAATGTGAGGCAGCCTGAGGCCCGCTACCCAGTTCAAAGCTCTTCGTTTCTAACCCACTCCCAGGGAAGCAGTGGGCCTGCCTGGACCACACCTGGACGTGCAGAAAGTCAAGGCCACTGCGAGTGGCCAAAACAAAGCACCACAAACTGGGGACTTAACAGAAATGTAAGCCTGGTCCTACAGTTCTGGAGGCTGGAAGCCAGGGATCGAGGTGTGGTGGGGGCCCTGCTCCCTGAGAGGAGGGTACTTCCAGCCTCTTCCAGTGTCTGGTGGTGGTACGCAGCCACCCTGGATGTCCCTTGATTTGTGGACGCACCATTTCTCGCCGTGGGAACCTGGACCCCAGCGCCCAGGGGCCACTTGTTCTCAGGGGCCCCTCCCTGAGCGTTTGTGTCCGAATCTCCTTTTTCTTAGGATACCAGAGATCGCATAAGGGCCGCGGTAATCCAGTGTGACGTCATCTTAACTCGATTATATCGACCAAAACTCCATTTCCACATAAAACCATATTATCAGGCTCAGAAGGTCAGAAATCTGAGGAATACTAGTCAACCTAGTATGGGATGGGTGGGAGGAGGCTGTAAAAGAAGCGAAGACAAAACACCACACGCAAAGACACAGAACTCCAGGATCCTGGTCCCCACCCCAGACTGAAACGCTGTGAATATACATCGGACTCTGATGGGACAATGAACTGTGGGCGGGCGGAGTGGCTGGTAGCCTGGTGCGTTGAGGAAGCATTTCACCGCGTGGCATCCCACCGGCCGCTCGCCGCTTCCTGATGGTTCATCAAAACTACCCACAGAGGCAGAGGTTCATATAAAACCAGGACAAATAAAGACCTGCTTCTCTGCAGCGCCTTCCGAGGCCCCGCGATCTCACACTTGGAATCAGGGACCTAGCGGGCCTCGGCCCTTCTGCACCCCACGATGCCCACGGTCTCCGACCCTCCTGTCTAGAGGGAGTTTTCAGTGGGGATCTGGGTAGCCGGCCGCCCCCACCCGCGTCTTCCGTCCCCAGTCTCACCCAAGAAATGGGGGGCTACGCCTAACCTGCGCATGCGTGCCCCCCTCCCACCAGCCGCCCTCTCCCCGCCCCTCCCCACGTGACGCCGTGGGAACCTGGACCCCAGCGCCTCCTGGGTGGGGGTGGCCAGCACAGCACGGCTTGGCAGTTGGGGTCTAGGGTGATGGGGAGAGGAGAGATGGACAGACACCTGGCTTCTCGGGTCCAGAGTGTCCAAGAGAGAGAAGTGGGGGATGGGAACCCCCGTGTCCAGACCGAGGCTCGGGGGAGGACGCCGTCCCAGAGTCCCGCCGGCGCACTCACCCTAACGACGTAGGAGACCCCGGGCCCCAGGACCCTGGCGTCCGGGTGTAGCCAACCGTGCGCTGGCTTGTGGATGAAGCTGCCTTTGCGGATCCACTCGTCGGCGGGGGCATCCGGGGGGCCAGTCGCCCCCCGCGCGCCCCGCGGTCCCCGCACCCCGGCGGCCCGGCAGCGGCTGAGCGCAGGCAGCGGGCAGGGCGCGGCGCAGCGCGGCTCGCAGGCGCCCAGGACCGCGGCCGCAAGCGCCGGGACGCCGGCCGGGCTGGCCGGCTCGGGCTCCGGGTCGGCGGCCCCCGCGCCCCCCGCCGCCCGCGCCGCCGCGGGGCCGCGGCTCAGGAAACCGGCGGGGGCCGCGAACTTCCACTGCGGCATGCGAGGCAGCAGCGCGCAGAAGGTGGTGGGCGCCTCCGGTTCCGGGGGTGCGGGGGGCGCGGGGGGCGCGCGCCCGCCGGGACCCTGCGTCATGGCCGCGGCCGCCGGACCGAGCCCGACCGGGCGCTGCGCCTGGTGCGGAGGAGGCCCTCCCGCTCCCGCGCGCTCGCTCCCCGCCCCCGGCCCGGTGATGTCATCCGTCCGGCCCAGCGCGCAGCCGCGGGGGGCTGCGCCCCTGGGACCACCGGCCCTCGGCGCCCCCGCGCCCGGCGGGGAGACGAGAAACTGAGGCCCGCCGAGGGCATGGGGCTGATTCGGGGTCTGCAGCCAGGGAGGGAACGAGGTTTCAAACCCAGCACCCAGGCGGTGACCCCTTACTTCGCCCCCTACATGCCCCCCAAGTTCCTAGAAGGACGGAGGTGGGAGAAACAGAAATCGCCTCCTCTTTTCCCTTTTAAACAGGAGGAAACTGAGGTCTGGAGAGGAACGGAGGCTCGGTCAAGGCAGGAGAGCGCCCCAGACCCCCAGGTCCGCCCCTTCCCTTCCTACTGCCCCTGACGGAGGAGGTACTTGAAAATCAGGCCCTGCTAGATTTTCTAACTGGGAACCTAAGATCAGAGAGGGGAAGGGGTGCCCTGGGGCACACAGCGCACACTTGGACCCAGTCTGGCTGGCTGCCTCCGAGCCGAGTTCCCGCTACGCGGCCTCGCCCTGAGCCTCAGTTTCCCCGGCTGTAAGCCGGGGGCGCGGACCAGAGGGTCGCAGGCTTCTCCTGCTGCGTTTCTGGGGAGCCGCTTCCAGCGTCCACCCAACAGAATCCCAGGACCCAGCCTCCCGGTCGGGGGTTGGCCGGTGCCCACGCCCTCTCCAGCCCCGCCCCGGGCAGGGCCGACTGCCGGGAAACAAAGGGAGGGGGCCGGAGCCGGGGCCGGTGGGGATGGAAGCAAAGGAGTGGCGAGGACGCGCGAGACCGGATCGATAAATTAGAGTGGTGAGATCACCGCTCGGCTGTAGCCCGCGGGCCGGGGGAGGAGGCTGGGATGCGGGCGGGAGGCGCGCGCGCGGCGGTGATTGGCCGGCGGGCGGGCGGGGATGCGGCGGGAGACCTGAGCCTCCAGCCTGGAGAGCTATCGTGCTCCCGCGGCCCGGGAGGGGCGTGGCCCTGGGTCAGTGGCGGGGCGGGGAGGGCGGGGAGGGCGGGGAGGGCGGGGGGGGGGGGTCCGAAGGACGTTTGTCGGGGTCTGCAGTCCCCACCTGGGCTCTGTGCTGTGTCTCTGTTGCGGGCTACAGACTTACAGACTTGTGGGCTGTGTGAGAGTTGGATCATGTGTATATTCTGCGCGGATGTGACTGTGTGTGTGTGCCTATGTGTGAGAGAGAGGAGGGAGTCTGGGTCCCCGCCCAGGTGTGTGTTGGGGGGTCCTGATATGTTTACAGTTGTGTGTGTAGTGGTCCCACTGTGTACACAGGTGTGTGTGTCAGGGGTCCTGGGTCCTGGTGTGTCACAGGTGTGTGTGTGTCGGGGGTCCTGGTGTGTACACAGGTGTGTGTAGAGGGGGTCCTGGCATGTGTCCACCTAGTCTGGTGAAGGGTGTGTGTTGAGGTTTGGCACCCAGGCTGGGGAAGAGGGACCAGTAGGAGAGAGCTGACCCCCACCCCAGGGTCTAGGCTCTTTCTGCTGTGTTGCCCTGGACAGTCAAAGTGCAGTCTGTCCCTCCCAAGATCCTGGGTTAGGGTCTTTCTGGGGTGCAGTTAATAAGGTGTCATGGTCCCAAGGGCTTGGTTACATGACTTCATCTATGTATTTCTTTTCTATCCGTGGAAAAGAGTGGCAGGAACAGAGCCCACGGGGCAGGATTCATGTCCAGGCCTCGGAAGGACACCAGCACCCATTGTGCCCTCTGACAAATGTCCATAAACGTGACCTGCCTCCAGAGCTGCTGCAAAACAACCTTATCAATGCCTGGAACACGGTAGGCGCCTACTGTGGCAAATGTTCAGCTTCATCAAGTTCCTATTCATCCTTCAAAGCCCAGCTTTGGTGTCCCTTCTTCCAAGAAGCCTACCAGGCTGGCTACCTCCACTCAAAGCCCCTGCCCCATGGCTCGCCTCCTCCAGTCCTGGACCCCTTCTTCAGTCCCATCCAGGTGCCCAGGGGGCTGCAGAGTTAGGGGCTGGCATCTGACAGCAGTGTTCAGGTTTCCTTCCTGTGGCATGAACAGATGCAACCATGATGCTGACGGCTGCCGGTGCCCCAGAATTTTATTGGCAGGCGGCTAGAGGGTGGAGCAGGTAGGGAGGGCGGCAGGGCTGCCTCCAGCAGGATCTGGGCCCAAACAGCCCTTCCATGAGTAGCAGGGATGAGCCCAAGTGAGGCAGAAACCCGAGCCATGCTGGGGACCCAGGTCCTTGCGGGCGGACACTGAGTTGTAGGACACAGGAAGCCGTGTCTCTGGCCAGTGGCTGGGGAAGGCCAGAGTGTCCCTTTTTCCACCTGGCCTGGCCTGGCCCGGTGTGACCTGGACAGAAGAAAGTGGGACGCTGGAAGGAGACTCACCCTGTGGGGACCATGGGATCACAGGCCCCGGGACTGGAGAAAGCAGTGGCCTAGAAGGACCTTGGACCTTTCAGAAGACAGGAAGGAAGGAGGTGCCTTCCCCCACCCTGGCTTCTCCTAGGCTCCCCCCCCCCCCACACAACCGCCTGCCTACCCCGCCACTTCACAGCACAGGAGACTGAGGCTCAACCCAGGAGTGGGCCAGGCATCCTGTCACCTGCCACGAGGGCGTCAGGGTGCGGGGTCTGTGGCCATGGTGGTAGCCCGCTTGGAGTGGCGGATGCCCATGGTGAATGCCGGGGCCCTGGCCATGGTCACAGTGACCTGCTCGGGGCTGTGGCTGCCAGGGCCGGGTGTCTCATCTGGGGGCCGTGGGGCTCGGGGCCGCCCCAGCATGGTGAAGGCCGGCCGGCGCTGACGGTAGGCATTGGGGTCCGGGCTGTCATACTGGCCAGGGCCGGGTATCTCCGCAGGGTCCTGCGGGGGGCGGGCGGGGGGCGTGCGGCCAGCCACAGTGTAGCTGGGGCTGCTGGGCTTGGTGAAGACCTGCGAGCCCCAGAGGGAGGGCAGGGTGTAGGTGTTGGGGGCAGGGGCTGAGGTGTTCAGGGGCCGTGGGCGGAGGCGGGAGCCCAGGGTGAAAGCTGGAGGCGTCCGCTGGCGCATGGGGGCCACCTTCTCTGGGCTGTAAGCACCAGGGCCGGGTGTCACCTCCAGACCTGTAAGAATGGGCAGTGGACAGAGTCCTCACCTCCTCCAAGACCCGGCGTGGCTCCCCCGCCATATGCATTGTGGAGTTCACAGCAGCCCGGCTGCCCTCTTTTTCAAGCCTCCAGCCTTTGTCCAAGCTCAGTCCTCTGCTGGGCATACCTCCTGTTTCCCATTCCCACCTCCCAGGAGCTGCTTCTCCACCTTAAGACAGCCCCCAAATCCCCTTCTCCCCATGCCTTCCCCACATGCTCCTACGGAGAGCCCTCACAGCCCTTCCAGGTTCCCCCTGATTTGGGTCTCTCTGCCTCTCCAGACATGGCCACACTGAGGTGAGAGGTCCCCACCTGGATCTAACCACACCAGGCTGGGGTCTTACAAAAAGCAAGAATGAGTCAAATCTACTTCAATGCTCAGCAGTTGGCTTAGTGCATGTTTGAGTGGATGGGTCAACAGAAGGATGGGTAGTGAGTGGGTAGGTGATGAGTGAATGAGCAGATGACGGATTCAGGGAGTTGTAGATGAATCAATAGACAGACTGTGGATGGATGGGTGAGTGGGTGGACAGATGGATGGATGGATGGGTGGATGGATGGGTAGATGGATGGATGGGTAAATGGAAGGATGGTTGGATGGGTGAGTGGGTACATGGATAGATGGGTAAGTGAGTGGGTGGGTGAGTGAGTGGGTGGATGGATGGAAGGGTGGATGAATGGATGAACAGACAGATGGATGGGTGAGTGGACGGATGGACTGGTGAGTGGATGGATGATGGGTAAGTAGATGAATGGATGGATGGATGGATGGGTGAGTAGATGGATGATGGATGGGTGAGTAGATGGATGGATGGCTGAGTAGACATGTGCCCACATGTGTACTGGGTCACATTAGCCTGACCCACTTTACCCGTTCAGGTTCTCTTAGGGTCCCTGACCCCTCTTCTGAGTCCACTGGATTTCGTCATTCCAAAGACACTGAAAATCTAAGAAATTGGTGGGGGTGGGGCAAAAAGGGAGGGAGGTGCAAGACTCGCTGAGACCCTGAAGGGGCAGGGTCCTGTGGGCGGGGTTAGCTCAAATTAGATACTCACCAGGAGACTTGCCCCGGCCCTGCATGGAGTAGGCAGGGGTGCAGCTGCGGCCGAAGCGGGTGACTTTCGAGTCCAGGAAGTAGACTGGCCCAGGGCTGGTCTCCTGGGGAGGTGCTGGGGGGGGGGGGGGGAGAGCCCAGGGTCTCGAGGGCAGCTCCAGTGACTTTGCCCCCAGTTGATGCCCTCACTAACCCTGAGGCCCCTGCCATGTCCTGAAGGGCAGGAAACTCAGCCTATGGAGGGGTGACTGCCCAGACCTGGGGTATGGGGTCATGTTGACCATCTATGTACTTGAAATCAGAGCTGTGCCCCACCCCCAACCTCCAACCTCTCTGTCAGCAGCTTGGGGGACCCTTAGAATTGTGTGTAGAGTTAAAGTAACTAGGGCCTAGTAAGCTTCGGTCAGAGGAGAGCCCTGCAGAGCTGGGGTATGCTAGCATTCGACCAGCCTGGGGGGGCAGGGCTTGAGTCGGCCTCTGAGAGCTGGTCCTGAGGAAGCTCTCGGCCCAACCGGCCAGTCTCCTCCTCACACCAGCAGGATGCAAAGATTGAAGAGGAGATGATCCTCGGGATAGGGTGGTCTGGTGCCTGCACTTAATACTCGTGAACCTTACTGTGATGGCCACTGGCACTGTTTATAAGCCCACTCTGGGATCAGTGCATTTGCGTCTGAGAGTAGTAGGTCTGACATGGATTCATGGGGTTAAGGACCATGTGTACATGTGCATATGTGACATGGTGCGCACACATGAAGCATGGTCTTGACAAACAGGCACAGCCCTGCTCATGTCATTTCTCACCTCAAGGCCATTGCCTGTGCTACAAGATCTGCCCTGAGTCCCCTTCTTCTCGGGGCGGACCAAATTTCTATTCATCCTACAAAGCCCAGCTCCCATGCCCCCACCTCCAAGAGTCTGCTCTGGGCACTCAGCAAAGTCTACACTAACCACCAGTAACCCAACTCCCCAGTCTGTCTGTCCCTCTGTCCTGGGATGGGCTCCTATGACTGGGAAGAGAGCCTGGCAGTCCAGGTTGCTCTGGGCCAGAGACCCAGTTCTCAGTCCTTCTTCATGACAGGTGCAGTGCTAACTCCCTTATGTGCCTCCGGGGCCCCTCAGAGGCGCCTGGGTTTGGGGTGGATGCTGATTCTGAAGACTGGGAAGAGGTTGTGAGCCCCACCCCTCCAAAGGAGCCTCTGTCCACACGAATCAAAGTCCTCACAGAGCAAAAACCCTTCCAGCCCCCTGCCCAGCCCACTCAGGACCCCAAGTGCTCTAGAATGTGGGGTGAAGTCACCTGCAGGCATCGCTGTGAAGGCGCAGGCAGCAGTGACTGTCCACAGCCTGCGGTCTCGCCAGCCTTTCCTATCCAAACATGAAAGGTCGCCTTCCACCTCCCTGTGTCCTGTGGGACACCATGGCCCGGGAGCCCCCATCCCACTGATGGAGGCCTGGAGGCCACCCCCACACTCAGGGTCCTTCTTTACTGATAGAGACCAGGCGCTGTGGTAGCCACTTTGAAACCACCTAATTCTCACTTCATGAACCTCTCCAGGCTTCCAAGGTGTAGTCTTGACTACAACTTGGTAAGGACTGTGCCCTCATTGCTTACAGCACGGGAAACTGAGACACAGCTTTCCTGAGTCAAGCAGGAAGGAGAACACCGCCCACTACTCCCCTTCCATGAGGAAACGGACCAGAGAGGCACAGCAGCTTCCCTGAGGTCACACAGTAGGGGTGTGACCTATGCACCCTCCCAGCTTCCTGCCTGATCAGTAAGGGCCTGGATCTAAGGAGATAGGAAGTGCTCCAGTGGGAGATTGGAGGTCCACCCCCCACACCCCTTCCACCCCCACCGGCCTTACCCTCAATGGGCCTCCGGAAGAGTGAGTAGGCAGGACCGGTTACCCTGGTGCAGTCGTGGTTGATGTAGCCAACGGTGGAAGGCAGGGCATACAAGCCTGGCCCAGACCCTGTGACCAGAATCCTTGGGTTGCTCACCCTGATAGATGGAGGGGGAACCCAGGGACCAGCCCCAGAGCCCCCACCCGGCCTCCCAGCCAACCTCCATGACAGGGGTGGGGGAGGAGGGGTTGCCTTCCCCCGGCAGGGGGAGTGAGGAGTGACAGGGGCTTTGTGAGTCATAGGAGGGAGGGGCTGCAGGGCCAGGGCACCTTGGAAAGTTTGACCCCAGACTCAGAGACACACGGTCACCGGTGGGGGAGCTGACCCCAGACACAGAGACACATGGTCACCAGTGGGGAAACTGACCCCAGACTCAGAGACACATGGTCACCAGTGGGGAAACTGACCCCAGACTCAGAGACACATGGTCACCAGTGGGGAAACTGACCCCAGACTCGGAGACACATGGTCACCAGTGGGGAAACTG
Organism: Muntiacus reevesi; assembly: GCF_963930625.1. Taxonomy (NCBI): domain Eukaryota; kingdom Metazoa; phylum Chordata; class Mammalia; order Artiodactyla; family Cervidae; genus Muntiacus; species Muntiacus reevesi. The sequence continues at coordinate 221,268,273 of NC_089249.1, forward strand.
ACCCCAGACTCAGAGACACATGGTCACCAGTGGGGAAACTGACCCCAGACTCGGAGACACATGGTCACCAGTGGGGAAACTGACCCCAGACTCGGAGACACATGGTCACCAGTGGGGAAACTGACCCCAGACTCAGAGACACATGGTCACCAGTGGGGAAACTGACCCCAGACTTGGAGACACATGGTCACCAGTGGGGAAACTGACCCCAGACATGGAGACACACTGTCACAGTGGCAGTGTTTGGTGGCCTCTGCAATAATGTCAGTCCCACAGTCTCACACCAGCTGCCTTGTTAGGGGTGGAGAACTGTGGCGTGAACGGGCCCTAAGATCCTAGAGTCCATGGCAGAATCAGGAGACTCAGCTGCCCCAGGAATCTCTTCGTTTTCTGCCCCTGCACAGGCTCCCAGCCTCTCTGCTGCCTTTTCTCCAAGGTCGCTATCAGCAGTGAACAGACTGCAAGGGCTTCTCGTCTGTCGTTCCTAATGTCCATCCCCACCACAGGACCTTTGCTGCTCTATGGCCACTGTATACTCAGCACCAGGAAAGGTGTCTGACTTTACGATACTGGACTCAAGGGCCCACAAAAATGCCAGGTTCACACCAATCCTGCAGGAAGGAAAATTGAGGTTCTGGGAAATGCAGGGGCTTGCCAGAAATTCCTGCCTCCAGCTGGGCTCCCATGCCTTCCAAACCCCATCTGGGTGGGGGGATGAGAGCAGGGAAGTGTCCCACCTCCACAGGGCCCCTTGCCCACCTACCATGCTCCAAGGTGGCCACCCCGCAGGTCCTCCTCAGGCTGGTCTCCGGGATCTGACAGTCAGTGGTCCGCCGGCCCAGAGGCGCCGGGGTGAGCTGTGGAGCCGGGTCGCAGGTGAGGGTCCCCATAGTGGGCGGATGCCCCTGGCTCCTGGTGTCTGCTCCTTGGCCGTGCAGCTCTGGGCCACAGGTGCCGGCACTGTCCTTGATGCTGGCAGCTCCTGCAGGGTTGGCAGAGCCCCGGCCAACCACACCATCCGGAACGGCACAGACGGCCCCTTGTCCCACAGCAGGGAGTCTGGGGCCCTGGCCTGATCAGGCTGGCCGGCGGTCACTGGCCTGGAAGTGGGGCCAGGATCGAGTGTCGGCCAGGCGGCCGGACAGTCCAGGAAAGAGTCCAGTGTCAGCAGAGCCGGTCCCCCGGGAGCCAGCCAAGCTGGGCAGCCCAGGCCAGAGCAGGATCCCGGGAGCTGGAGCCACAAACAGGACATCCACAGCCTGGTGGCAGGAGGGACGGGCGAGATCATGGGCAGTGTGACCCTGTTTCTACAGCTGGGGAGGCCGAGGCACAGTCCAAGATTGCCACTCGGGGCCAAGAAGCATTCCTTCCTCCCCTCCTACCCTCATCTAGGAAGTTCTCACTGAACACCGACTCTGTACTAGTTTCTGCTTGGGCTGGGGGACATGACAGGAAGAGACAGACCAGAGCTGAGGTCAGGGGGCAAGAGGAAATAAGCAGTAAATGTATAAAGGAGCTCTTCATACCTTAAAAGGTGTTACATGTTCTGCGAACAAAGAGCAGGGCAGGATGAGTGGTCACTGCATTTCAGGATAGGAGGGGGCCGAGCTGAGTCTGGGACAGGAGCCACGTGGGCCAAGGGTTGGCTGTGGTCGTCTAGGAAGCCCCCTCCTCCCAGAAGCCAGCGACACAGAGCGTCACTGTCCCTGACACAGGGAGGCTCCCCCTACCCCAACCCATGTCGGGCTCTGAGACCGGGCTCAGGTAAGCTTGGCCAAGCAGAGTTCACATTCCTTGTCTTCAGAGCGTCCTTGTTTGCTGCTGTGTGGTCACGCCCTTTTGCAGTGCAACGTGTTAACAGGTGTTCTGAGTGACCATTCGCATACCATACGATTTTTAGGCATTCTATAATTTTTGAACCTTTTTATTCAAAATGTTATAGTCTGTGTCAAAGGTCAAAAAACAAGTCTTAAATGCTATGTTAGAAAAGATCTTGGAACTTTCTGGTGGTCCAGTGGCTAAGCCTCCCAACTCCTAGTGCAGGGGGCCCCGGTTTGACCCCTGGTCGGGAAACTAGGTTCCACATGCCGCAACTAAGACCCAGTGCTGACAAGTAAATAAACAAAAATATAGAAAGGAAGATCTTAAAATCAATGACCTCAGGTTTCACCTTTAAAAACTAGAAAAATGTAAGAGTCCAAGTGGGTAGACAGAGGGAGATTTTAAAAACGAAGTAGAAATGCATGAAACAGAAAACTGTAGAAAGAATTAATGAAGCCCCAACACCACCACCAAAAAGCTGATTCTTTAAAAGGATCAACAAGAAACCAGTGCGGTGAATCAATGACATCAGGACAGCAGGCCGGCAGCACTGCAGACTTGCAGGCTCTGGGGGAAGTCTGTGTGAAGCCAGAGGCATTTACCCTGTCCCAGTCACTAGGTTACTAGCTTGGGACTCAGGTATCCTGGGCCAGCATCACAGTGTTTAATTATCCTAGCATCGCATGAGAGGTGTGGATGCTGACCTCCTCTGGTCACAGGAGGGAAGACAGAGTGGGGAGGAAGGGAGGGTGAGTCGGGGGAAGGGGGCGGCAGTGTGGGGGGGAGGGAGTGTAGGGATTGCATGGAACACTGACTCAGGTTTTAGAGCAAAGCTTGGCACAAGGGCTTCTCCCAGGTTCTAATTCCTGCTCAGTTTTCTGGGTGTGCTGGAATCTCTGGATTTCCCTCATCCTAAGGATAAAACCCAAGCCCTCCCTGTCTCATCCTGCTCCCCTCTGCCCTGGACTCCTAGCCCTCAGCCCTCATTCACAACCCTGTGGCCACAACAACTGGCTTCCTTCCCCTTGGATGGGAACCTCGGGGCCTTCACCTGCTCCCCTCCCCAGAGACACATGCTTCTGCCCATCAGCCCACAGCCCTCCATCCTCAGGCACCGGTGGCCCCGACACTCAATGAGCCATGTGCTCCTCAACAGAGTCAGGGACAGAAGTGGGAGATGGGGGATGAATCCCCACTTCCCTCTCCTCCTGCCCATGGGTGCTTCTCAGGGACCCACACTGGCTAGATGTGCAGGAGCCCAGGAACTGGCCAGCCTTGGGGCCCAGGACAGGGGATGGAAGGACCCAGCCCTCCCCATTTAGGCCCCCAGCCCAGGCTACCTGGGTCAGCCCTGGAGTGAAGAGAGCTGGAAACACTGGACTCGGCTCCCACCGCCTCCATTTCCTCTTGGTGACCCAGCCCCTCTGGGATGAGACCCTACATTCAGAATCCATCCAGGGTTCCATTCCCCTTTCTGACTGTGAGAAGCCAAGAGCTAACACAGAGTTGGGAGGTGGGGGGCAGCGAACAGGAAGAACAGGCAGCCTGAGCCTGTGCAGGGTGTTCGGCGGACCCCCAGGCCCAGGCCCCACCCCACTCGAGCTCATCCCCCACAGCCCACCTGGCCACCACTGTTGGCCCACTTCTTTCTCTTTAGCCCAGAAATCTTCACTTCAGCAGGTGGGCTGAGATGTGAACAACTCAAAGTCTACAGGGGCACAAGCTGCATTTTAATCCAAACTGACATGGGCAGCAGAGGGCAAGCCAGAGAATTTGAAAACGGAAGCCCATCTGGGCGTGAGAGCAGGGCTCCGGCCCCGGTGCGGGCAGAATCCACTGAGGCTGCCCAGCTGAGCCGAGGCCTAAATACAGCCAGTGCTCCTCTGATTACAGCCCTCATCACAGCTACTAATTCCACCAGGACAGAGCTGTGGGCCAGGCAGTCTCCGGCACCGGGGAAACAGGGGTGAAGGAAACCCACAACCTCCCCACCTCTCCTTTCCACTTAGACAGGCAGGCAAGTAGAAGAAGAATGCGGGGGAGGGGGGTGGTCAGAAGGGGCCAGGGCTGTGGGTGTGCAGCCTGGGAGGCCTCAGTGGGGAAGTCACCGGAGCAGAGACCAGAGGGAGGTGGGGAGAGAGCAGGGAGACCTGGTGAGAGGGCGCACCTGGCGGCACCTGACGGGAGCACCACCTGTGCAAAGGCTCTGGGGCAGCCCCGCGCCTGGCGGGTGGGAGGGGCCGCGGGGAGGATGAGCGAGGGGTTGGGGCAGGAGGTGAGGGCCCGGGGCGCGGAAGGGGCTGAGCAGGGCCGCACCCCGCTCTCTGCTCACAAGCGCCCTCTGGCGGTTTCCGGGAGAACAGGCCGTGGGCAGCACTAGGACCCTGGGAGAAGGGACGACGGGGTGGGGGAGGGGTGATGGATGACAGAGAGATGATGGGGCGATGGTGGGGGAGAAGGTGGGGAGTGAAGATGGGAGGGGGAATTGGGGTTGGGGGATGGTGGGGCCAGCTGAGCAGGGATGGAAGAGTGGGCGAGAAGCAGGGGTTCTGGGTCTGCTTTAAAACTGGAAACAAGGTCTGCAAGAGGATTTGACCGAGGGAGGGAGCTACAGAGCCCCAGAGCTTTGGTTGGCTCACCTCAAAGGATGGAGCTGCAGGTACCTGGGAGGAAGCAGAGGTGGGAGGGGCAGGCTTTACATATTTTATTCTATTTTGTATAAATATTTATGGGGCATTACGTTTTGGTCAGTTAGTTCCCCAACTAGGGATTGAACCCACTGCCCCCTGCAGTGGAAGCAGCGAGTCTTAACCACTGGACCACTGGGGAGTCCCAGGGCAGCCTTTAGATGATCATGAGTTCAGTCTTGGGGTTGGGGGCTTGGGGCTCCAGCAGGAGATGCACATGGACCAGCTGTACGGGGTGGGCTGCTGGTCATCTGTGGGTTCTGTGGGTGCAGGTATACCTTGGCTGTGAACCTGAGGAGGTGGGAGCCCTGGAGACCGGAGCAGAGGAGAGGAGCGGACAGCATTAGGAGAGAGGCGTCAAGAGTGGAAACTCTGAAGGACCTGAGCTCAGACCAGCTGCTTTCTTCAGCAGTTTACTGTCCTTTCTCCCCACTCCTTCCTGTCTCTCTCTCTCTCTCTCTCTCTCTCACACACACACACACAAACACACATATACACACACACAGAAGAGGCGAAGCTGTGCGTGTCCTGTCCTGGGGTCAGCACATCACTGGCCCAGACCCAGTGCACAGACACCCACAGAAAAAGGGGTGGGGGCTATTGACACAGTTGAGCTGAGGTTCCCCACCATCTCTAAAGCTGTCTGGGTGCTGAAAGTGAGAAGCTGGATTATAGGCCATCCTGCTATTCTGTCCCTGGCACAGTGGGTGGGGCAGGCCGGGGGGCAGGTATTCTCAGGACACTGCCCCACGCAGTGTCAACTCTCCCTCTGCCCTCTGGCCTGCGATCTCTCACCTCCCACCTCCCCAGGGTGCTCACAATTGTCCCTCGGCAGGGCCTGACTCAGGCTCACGTGCCTTGGTGGCTGCCTGCCCCTTTGTTCCAGGAAGCCGGGGATACTAACAAGGAAGCCTTGTTCTTCTCAGATGGACAAGGACCCAGCGAACCTGCCAGCTCGCCTCCTGCCTCCATTCCGGAAGGACCCAGCAAACTTTCCAGCTCCCCTCATGCCTCCATTCAGGAAAGAGCCAGCTCCCCACTCAGACCAAAAGGGACCCCGCCAGGCGGGGAGGGAGTAGCTCTCCTGTTCCTCTGGGTCCTCGGCTGCACGACTGCCTAGTCCCCGTTATGAAGACGAAGACAAAAGGTTCCTGGGAAAGAAGGCCTCAAACTGGGGGGCTGAGAGGGTCTAGCAGGCTTTCCTGAGGCCCACCAAGTCTGACCTGACCACAACCAGGTCCTATCTCCCCTCAATGGCATTCCCCATCCCTAGGGATGCCCCTCTGGCCTCCTTGCTTTCCGGGAGCTCGCCAGGCAGCTCCAGCTGCAAGGCCTTTGCATATACTGTATCTTCTACCTGGTACACCCCTTCCCACACAGATGCTTCCTAATTCTCATCCCTTCCCCCAAGTCTTTGCTCTTTCCCATGTGGCCACCCAGTGTCACCCTATACATGCCCGACCTCCACACTGCCAATTCCCCTTTTTCTCACTGCCTTTGTGCGTGTGCTCAGTCACTCAAACGTGTCCCAGTCTCCATGGACATAGCCCGTCAGGCTCCTCTATCCATAGGATTATCCCAGCAAGAATACTGGAGTGGATTGCCATCTCCTCCTCCAGGCTTCCCCACCCAAGGATCGAACCCAGGTCTCCTGCAGCTCCCGCACTGGCAGGAGGATTCTTTTCTGCTCAGCCACCTGGGAAGCCCTTCCCACTGTGTTTATCACCCACTAATATAGGACAGCATTGACCCCCAGTGCAGTGCTGGGCTGGGGCTTTTGAGAGCTGGCTTCAATTTGCAGAAGTTTTATTTGCAAGCTGATGTCATGATGGCAGCTTGAAAGCACCCATGAAGGGAGTATTTACACCCCAGAATTAGTATGTGCACAGAGCAGGGCTTTTTGCCCTAAAAGTGCTAGCTGTTCAACATTTATAAGCACACTCTAGTGCTCCAGTGCTAAGTCGCTTCAGTCGTGTCTGACTGTGACCCCATGGACTGTAGCCCGCAAGGCTCCTCTGTCCATGGGATTCTCCAGGCAAGAATACTGGAGAGGGTTGCCATGCCCTTCTCCAGGGGATTTCCAGGCCCAGGGGTCGAACCCGAGTCTCTTACCTGTATTGGCAAGCAGGTTCTTTACCACCAGTGCCACCTGGGAAGTCCCATGGGCACACTGCTGCCTGTTTAGTATACTTAACGCTTATACCTCCTGGTCCCTTCCCGCCCCAATTAGAACAGAAGACCCTCCAGACCGGGTCTGCCCACTTTGCTCTCTGCTGTCTCTCAAGCACCTAGAACAATGCTTGGAGACTAGTGGCTTCCCAGGTGGTGCAGTGGTAAGAATCCACCTGTCAGTGCAGGTGATGCAAGAGACGCGGGTCCCATCCTCGGGTCCAGAAGATCCTGGGAGTAGGAGATGGCTACCGGCTCCAGTATTCTCGCCTGGAGAATCCTATGGACAGAGGAGTCCCAAAGGCGTGGACACGGCTGAGCATGGACACACAGGTGCTCAATAACTACTCGGTGACTTAATGAATGATCCTTATCTGGACCCGTGCGACAAATCCAGCCTCAGCATGAACCTGGTCATCCTCCAGCGCTAGAGAACACACTCAGGGCCCCAACACCGCGACCCTGGGCCGGGCGACCGAACCCTGGCCATCTGGCAACAAGGACCCTGACCGCCTAGCACGGACCCCGCCCAATTACACGACCCTTGTCACGACCCCACCCCAGTCCCTGAGACGCCCCCGAAGCCTCGATTTCCGCGGTCCAGACCTAGCGGTGTAGTTCCTCGCGACCCGGACCTTTCGGTTCGGGATGTATGACCCCCGGCCTCGCCGTATATCCCCGGCCTCAGGAGCTCTCGCCCGAGTCCCAAGCGGTGCCAGTGCAGCAGGAGCCGCGGGGGCGTGACCTCAAAGACGCACAACGCCGCCATCGGTGCTAAATTACGCGCGGACAGGAGCCCTCTTCGCTCAGAACCGAGGGCCATGCCGCCTCGCTGGCCAGTGCGGGGCTAGAGGGGCGCTGCCCTCCTGTCGGCCTTGTGGGAAACGCGCCCCCGGCCGCCACCCCGGCGCCTGCGGCATGTCGGGAGTCGTAGTCTGGAAGCGCGGGGCGGCCCAGGGGACCGTGGTTCTCCCGGGAGACCCGAACGCTCGCCGGGGCGTTCCTGAGTTCCTCGCTGTAGGTTACGGGCACCTTCGGGGGCCGATCCGAGCTGGACCACCGCGTCCAGGTGGTTGAGAGGCTCGTCACCAAGGACGCGGCACGGCGAGTAGGCGCGACCGGCCCGACCCTGACCCTCAACCCCGCCCGAACCTGACCTTCTGACCACCGACCCTCGGCTCCAGCGGGACCCTGACCTCAGTTGCCCATCCTGACCTTACCCTGCTGGTCAGCCTTGACGCTAGACGTTGGCCCCATTCCTTACCTAGCACTCCCAAGCCCATCCTGGTCCCTCCAGACGCCCTGACCCAGGTGTGCGGGCACAGGCCTGCGACCCCAGTTTCCCACCCTCCCTGCAGAACGACCCCAATCGCACTTTGACTGGGCTCTGAACTTGCAGCCCCCTCCCCCCATCACCCAGACCTTGCTGCCAGGCTCGCATCCTCCTGGTCCATTCATGTCTCGGGTAGAGACCCTGGGCTTCAAACAGGCTCCTGGAGCAGAGAACTTCCCCGAGGAGTCGGCTCAGGGTGACCCCCAACCCAACCCCTCCGCGTCTACAGGCAGGGCGCCCAGAGGCTCCCAAGTCCTCCACCAACCGCCTCCCACCCAGGATTTCCCAACCTCTGATTGGCGCCGGGCCCCATCCTCTCCATTCCAGGTCATCTAGTGCCCCTACCTGGTGAGAGTGAAAGTCACTCAGTCGTGTCCTACTCTGTGACCCCGCGGACTATACAGTCCATGGAATTCTCCAGGCCAGAATACTGGAGTGGGTAGCTGTTTCCTTCTCCAGTGGATCTTCCCAACCCAGGGATCAAACCCAGGTCTCCCACAAATCAGCTGAGCCACCAGAAAAGTCCACCTGGTGAAAACCACCGTCCTAAACCCTTAGCACAGTGGTCCCAGGGCTCAGGCAAGGGTCCGATGGAGGACCCAGACATTTCCATTCTGTGCTCAGGGACGCAGATCCATTGCAAGGCCAGGGAGCCGGTTCCCGGCCCCTGCCCCACACCGCCCCCCCCCAACCCACGTGAGGCCAAAAAAATAAATACGGGACTTCCCTGCTGGTCCAGTGGTTAATAGTCCACATTTCTACCACAGGGGGCACATGTTCAATATCTGTTCAGGGAACTAAGATCCTGCATGCTGCATGGAGTGGCCAAAAATAACTAAATAAATTTTTTAAATGAGATTGTAGATGAGAAAGTAGATTCATAAATCCAAGTTGCTCCAAGCACACTTAAAAGTTTTCTGATAAGCAGGTCAAACATCTGTTTTTAGGTTAATATTTAAATTAAAGATCACATTTTAAGTGGTGAGTAGTGACACCTGGCTGGCAGCCCTGCCTACTACAAACTCAGTAGCGATCTGAGTTTGCCCTGTGCTACAACCTTGTAACCTCCCCCCTCATCACAGCCTGGAGCAGCAGAGCAGCACTTCCCCCCTCAAACACAGCCAGTCACCACACCACACTGAGGCTGCCAAAGTGGACATGTGGGTTGGTAGATGGGGAAGGGTGTTCAGTTGGGGGCGGGTGGATGCATGGGTGGATAGACAGCTGGATGCCAAGTGGACAGAAGGCTGGGTAAATGGATGGATAGTAGTGGTTGGAGGCTGGTGGCCTAAGGGACAGAGTGGGTGCATAATTGTGGATGGCCAGTGCTGGGCGGGCAGACCTGAGTTGATCTCTGCCTGAGTCTGCCCATACCTGCTAAGGTCAGTTGGGGCCTGTCCTGCCCCTGTGCCCTCCTCGCGCCCTCAGCCCAGCTTGGCCAGGGAAATTCAGGGCCCAGCAGGGACACTGAAGAACCGATGGAACAGCCCCATCAGGCTCTAGAACCTTCTGTGGGGCTATGTAACAGGCGATCCTCGACCCTCATAGCCGCCATCTCCTCCCCTAGCCTCCCTGAGACCACCCAGGCAGGAAGTCACCCAGGGAGGGGGATGAGGGTGACATCCAGGGTCCTCCAGCACCAGAGTTGAATGGGGCATCTGACATGGGGGGGCTCCAATGACCCAGCCCTGCCCCAGGGCTCTAGTTCATGCCAAAGAAAATCCATGAGGCCCCCCAACTGACCAGTGATTCTAGCAAGGGGAGCTGGCCAGGCAGAGTACAGGGGTCCTGGGGGAACAGGTGTCTCCCGGGGCCAGGGCACTGGCCTCTGGACACTCTGCTCAGCCAGGTCCCCCGCAGAGCCCTAAGGTCATCCTGGGGAGCAAGAAGGGGGCTAGAGTGCCAGACCTCCTGCGGTGACGGGACCCTCCATGGGAAGGAGGCTTCCTGCAGAGGCCACTGAGGACTTCCTCTGTGCAGGGGGCAATGCTGGGAAGTGGGGACCAAGAGCAGGAAGCCCAGGGTAGGGGGTACAGCCAGACCATCAGCCCTCCAGGCAGCGGCTCCCACGGGCTCAGTCACCCAGGGGCAGAAGCAGGTGTCCCTCGAGCAGCCTAGGAGTGGGGTTCAGTCTTCCATCCCCTCCCCCTGCTGCTGGCTCTGCTCCTCCAGGCACCTGCCCATCCCTTTCCTCCCCCACCCCTATTCTGCCTCGGTGTTTCCGCCCTTTCCTGTCTCCCACCTCTGCCCGGAACATTCCTCCTCTGTTGAGCCCACCTGTCCGTTCCTCATGGTGCCCTCCACTGACGCCCTGGTCATCGTGTCCCCCTTAGCACTGCCCTCTGATCGCTGCAGGCATCTTCAACCCAAGGGTTCTTTGTTCACACAGGCAGAGACTTGGAGCTGGAGGGGCCAGGCGGTGGGGGGTGGGGGCAGCAGGCCCACGCCTTGCAAGGACCTTGGCTGCCAGGGCAGCAGGAAGCCAGGTCAGGGGCTGGGAAGAGACCCATTCACCAGGCCGGCTGCCCCCCACCCGGGTTAAGGGCCCAGCTTCCCGAGAAGGGCCCAAACCTCCGGCCTGGGGAGGGACCGCACCTCGGAGCCGCCTTCCTGTGCGGCCTTTCCCGGCACTAGGGGTAGGGGGGATGGGGCCAAAGAAGCCAGACTCTGGGTTGACACACCTGGGCCCCCTGAATCTCAGCTCCCATCCCCTGACGCCAGGCCCCCCCAGCCTGACCCCCACCCCCAGCCCCCCAGCCTCACCCTCCAACCCTTGGACCGCCAAGCCTCAGCCTCCTTCTGCTGTCCCCAGCCCTCTACAGCCACCCCTCCTCAGCTCACCCCAGCCCCCAGTCCCCCCAGCCTCAGCCCCTCCTCTGCCCCCAGCCCCTCGGCCTCAGCTCCCCCTCTCTGCCTCCAGTCCCTGATCTTGGGCCCCACGTTCTGCCTCTGACAGTTAAGATGTTGAGAAGAGGGCATTCCCTGGTGCTCCAGGGGCTAAGACTGTGCTCCCAATGTAGGGGGCCTGGGTTCATCCCTGGTCAGGGAACTAGATCCATCTGCTGCAACGAAGATCTGGCAGTTCTAAGGAAGATGGAAGATGCTGAGAGCCACAACAAAGACCCCAGCACAGTCAAATAAGTTAATTAAAAAGAAAAAAAAGATGCTGAGAACACAGGTGGGCAGAGCTAGTAGTGCTTAGAAACTGGCATCTCCCAGCAGGTTCTCTTACTCTGAAGTCAGGGAAACTGAGGCACAAGTCACACCTGAAGTCAGGCGGGGGTGGTGGGCAGCCAGGACCCCCCACGCTTTTCCTCCTTCGTGCCTGCTGTGCTCCGAGTCTGGGGTCACAGTAGAGGGCACAGCAGACAAACGCCCCCCCCCCTCCCCGACCATTCCCAGTACAGGGGGGATATGACATCAGCCATTTGACCTCTCTAAGGACTTGGAGGAAGTGGGGGGGGGGGGCGAGGAAGCTGGCTGGGGTGCTTCCCACTCAGCAGACTGCGTCTGGACATAGCCCAGCAGAGAAGGCACGTGCCAGGTCCAGAGACTGCCAAGTGCCCAGGCTCCGGCCGCGGCCTGAAGTTGGGGTTTTTCCCTCTGCAACAGGGCAGCCGTGGAGTGTCTGCATGCTCAGAGGGTGTTTCTAAATCCATTCTGGGGCCCGGTAGTGAATGGCCTTGAGGAAACGCAGGACCAGGCTGAGGGTGGTCTACACAATGGAAAGGGCAGACGGATTCAGGCGTTGGGGACACGAGGCTCTCGGGCCTGGCTGATGATTCCTGTGGGTCCCCTCCCAGGCGTCTCCTCGGAAGACGCTCCGTGGCCTTGGGCTCCCATCCCGCCTGCCCGTTAGGCGCACGGGAGACAAGCTCAGAGGTGGGTAGTGGAGTGTCCTAGGCACCGTGGGCCGCAGCCCCATCACCCCCAAGAGACCCCACCACCCCCACAACATCCTCACCCCTGGGGGACCTCCCCCCCCTCGCTCCGCCAGGACTCCTCTCCAGGAGGTCCACCGCCAGGGAACCCCAGCGCGACCGCCCCAGCTCAGAGGAGACTGCTCCCCACCGCCCCCGCGCGGCCGCTCCGGGTAGTGAAGACCGAGAATCCCGCGACGGCGCGAACCTGGCGCCAACGCCGGGCCTGGCTCCTCCGGCGTCAGCCCTCTCCTGCCTCCATCTTCCGAGGTTGCGTTTCTAAAAGCGAGGCCTGGAACCGGCCCAGGCCTTCTGCCCTCCTGTCCGACTTCGGCCGCTCCCCTACCCCGCCCCCGCACCTCTCGCCCCCAGCGCCTGCCCCTCTGTCGCCTCCAGGGTCGTTGGGGGTCAGGGTGGGAAACCCCCTCGGGAAACCCCCGGGGAGCAGCTGGAGGAGGGGAAGCGGGGTCGCGGGGTCGCGGGGCGGCGGGAAGGAGCCTGGGACGCCACTATTTAAGCCACCGCCCCCGCGGGCAAGGGACAGAGCCTGGCCGAGCATGGAGCGAGGCCGCGCCCTTCTGCTTCCCCTTCTTCTGGGGCTGCTCCAGCCGGGCCGCGGTGAGCTGGGAGGGGCCGCAGACGCGCGTGCGGAGGTTTGGGAGGTGATGGGGGACCCCGCGTAGGGGCCTGGGAGGAGGAGGGCGGGGATGAGATCGCGGTCACCCGCAGGTGGGCGGCTGGAAGTGGATCCACCTGAGAGCGAGGTGGCGATGGCCGTGGGCGAGTCGCGAAACTTCACCTGCCGCATGACCTGCGCGGACGGCAGGGAGGCCTCGGTGCTGTGGCGGGGCCTGGACACCAGTCCGGGCGCCGTGCAGTCCGGCGCGGGCCTCAGCGTCCTGTACGTGCTCAACGCCTCGCTGTCTGCGGCGGGGACCCGCGTGTGCGTGGGCTCCTGCCGGGACGTGTCCCTCCAGCACCGCGTGCGGCTCCTGGTGTTTGGTGAGCCCCCGCCCCTCCCCCAGCCTCTGCGCACGCGAGCCCTCCTTCCCTTGGCCATCTCCACCTGGAACGCTTCCCGGATTGCCCACCACGTCCCCGCTCATAGCTCACCTCGCAGGTCCTCCAGAGTTGCTCTGCAGTCCCCCTTCTCCACGCATCCCTCTCCCCCATCCACCCCCGATCCTCCAGGACCTCACCCCCTGCCCTTTCTGCTCTGGACTCACTCTGACAGCTTATATTCTAGCCACACAGGCTGTCGTAGTGGGTCTCCCCTGTACCCGTGCCCCAGCAGTCTCCAGGAACCCCAAGCCCCACCTCCACGCCCCCCTCCTGGGGCGCAGCCCTAAACCTCCCGCCTCAGCTCACCCTCTTCTCCCCTCCCCCACAGCCTTCCCAGACCAGCTGACTGTATCCCCTGAGGCCGTAGTGCCAGGGAGGGACCAGGAGGTGGCCTGCACGGCCCACAACGTCACACCGGCTAGCCCTGACACACTCTCCATGTCCCTGCTCCTGGGGGGTCGGGAACTGGAGGGAGTGGAAGACTTCCCGGACGTGACTGAAGAGCCCCAGGAAGGTGAGGACCAGCTGTTCCAAGTGACCCAGCGCTGGCTGCTGCCCACCTCAGAGACCTCCAGCCTGCACACCCTCCACTGCCAGGTGACCATGAGGCTGCCTGGCCTGGAGCTGACCCGCCACCGGCCCATTCCAGGTGAGCCTGCGACCGCGGGGAAGTGAACAAGGTCATACCGCCCAGCATCTGAGTCCCTGGTGAGCCCTGGGCGGCTGCCCGGCCACTCGTTGGGAGTCCTGGCTCCTCCCTGCGCCCGCTGGGTCTCCACCTGGATAGGTCCCGCACCACCAGCTGGAGGGAAAGTCACTTTCCATCCCTCGCCTGGCCCCCAGTGGCAACCAGGGGGCTACTTCTCGCTGGTTCATTCGTTCAACAGATTTGCAGCGCACCTACCCTGAGCCAAGCCCACGAAGGTGCTGCCCCTCCTCTGCCCGCAGCCCTCCAGGGCTCCCACCTCCCTCCAGGTGAAAGTCCAAGCTGGCTGCACCCACCCACAGGGCCGTGCACACCTGCCCTATCCCCCTCCCTTCTTCCCCTTCACTCACACTGCTGTTCCTCCCACACTTCAGGGGCAGTGCTGCCCCAGGACCTTTGCATCGCTGTGCCCTCCATGGGAATGCTCTTCCCTACAGCTCCGCCACCCCACTCAGGTCTCCTTCCCAGTGAGGCTTGCCCTGATCTTCCGGCCCAAGAGGTCCCACCACCACCCCCCCCAACACACACACACACAGGCCTCTTTTCTTCCCCTGTTGAATGTTTCTTGACACCTTTTTATCAACATCTGACTTGTGTGTTCGACCCTGCTCCTATCCACTGGGGTACCCTGCAATTCATCCAAGTGAAGGACAGGGCTCGGAGCAGATCAGGTCCAAACATGTGTTCCAGGTGGAGAGAGGGAGGTAGGAGAGGGGCCTGGGCAGCAGGGAGAAAACAAATGACTGCTGCATTTTCCAGTCCTGCAGGGCCTGACCTCCCCGGAGCCCCCCAGCATCACCTCCTCAGAGCCCCCCACCATGACCCCCACAGAGCCCAGCATCACAGCGTCCCTGGAGCCCACTGATACAACCACCCCAGAACCCTTTGTCATGACACCCCCGAAGCCCCCCATCACCACCTCCCCCGAGCTGACCTCCACCTGCAGCCCCGCAAGTCCTGGCCCAATGAGTCCTGGCCCCGCACCCAGGAACAGCTCCACCAGGCCGTGCCTCCCGGAGATCCACCGGTCGTCAGCACCAGGGGCTTTGGAGCTGCTGTGCGAGGTTTCCTGTGGCCCCAGCATGGCCGTGCACTGGACCCAGGCCCCCGGCGGGCTGGAGGCCTACGAGACGCAGGAGGCAGGGGCCCAAGCTTGGCTGAGCAGCAGGAGCATGCTGTGGCCCAGGTGCCATCCTGAGGGCTGGTTCCAGTGTCGCCTGGACCCTGGGGGCCACACGGCCAACCTGTATGTGGTCCCGGAAATCTGTAAGTTTGGGGGCTGCAGGGGCCTGGGAGGGAAGGGAGCCTTGTGTCCAGGCCTTAGCCAAGGAGTGCCCTCCTAGTCCGCCTGTGTCCCCAGCTGTCTAGTGGGCTTCCCTGACCCTTTAAGGGTCACAAGTCACAACTGCCTGCATGGCGATAACTAGGTTTCAGGGACTCTGTAGCTGTCACAGCATTTTGTAAACCCTGTAAACTCGATGGACTGAGACAGCCTGTGGAATAGAAACAGGACACAGACACATCAGTAATTTGTTTTTCTGGAAGCCACGTTCAGGGGGGGAAAAAAGTAAAAATAAGTTTGACGATATATCATCAAACCCAATATATCTCAAATATTATCATTTCAACATGCAGTCTATTAAGAAGCATGATTGAAGTTTGTTTTCAGACTAAGTCTTCAAAATGCAATGTGTGTTTTACATGAACAGTGCTGTCCACCCAGACTGGTTACACTTCAAATGCAGCTGTAGTGAGGGGCCCCTCACTGGACTGCCCACTTTTTTTTAATATTTATATGGTGCTTTATTTATTTACTTGGCTGCATCTGGTCTTAGTTGCAGCTTGCAGTATCTTTAGTTGTGGCATGTGGGATCTAGTTCCCTGACCAGGTATGGAACCTGGGTCCCCTACACTGGGAGTGCAGAGGCTTAGCCACTGGACCATCAGGAAGTTCCTGGACTGCTCACTTCTAACTACAGGGTCCTAATGTACCTTTCCTAAGAGTTGCTCTAAAGGCCTTTGGGGGCTTTCCTGTTGGCTCAGATGGTAAAGAATCTGCCTGCAATGTAGGAGACCCAGGTTCGATCTCTGTTAGAAGATCCCCTGGAGAAGGGAATGGCAACCCACTCCAGCATTCTTGCCTGAAGAATTCCATGGACAGAGGAGCCTGGTGGGCTACAGTCCATGGGGTCGCAGAGTCAGACACGACTGAGTGACTAAACACACAAAGGGCTTTGGCTAGTCCAGGGATTTTTGTAGATTTCACAAAGGTGTTTTAAACTGTTAAGTCGCTTGTACAGTTTCAGGGAACCTGATCAGTCTGTGAGACCTTAGCAAGCTCTGCCGGGCTGCTCCCCAAGCCTGCAGTGGGCTTCAGGATTCCGGATGCCTCTCTCTCCAGGTTCCCCGGCAACGTCGACTGCCCTGTGGACCAGCAGCTTGGCGCTGGGGCTCCTTCTCCTGGTGTTCCTCGCCTACCACCTGAGGAAACGCTGCCAGCCCACAAGCTGATGACCTGGGCCTCACACCCCCACCCCGAGTAGACCACACAAAGGGGGACTTTTCTTCTACTCGGTTGTGACTAGAGGACGTGGGCAGCATTCTGGACAGCAGGCGGTGACCGTGGGCTCCCTACCCTGATGGCCGGCACATCCAGGCTCCCCAGCTGGCTGGGTGTCCCTTCCGTGGGTCCCAGGGGAGCAGACCCTCCACAGTGCAGAGCTGGAGAATAAAGAGCATCCAGTCTGACCTTAGTGGTTTCTGTTTTGGTCCCACGACATGGGAATCCTCCGCACAGCTCCAACCATCCTCTGCTCTAGGTGACTCCCCCAGAGGGGCAAGGAAGGACAGACACCACCACAGCCCCACGTGGCCAGGGCTGGGAGAAGGAGGCGTGTACTCTGCCTGGGGCCCCTCCCTGCATGTGGGAACGCTGAAGCTTAAAGAGTAACTAGAAGTCCTCAAAAGAAGCGGAGAAAAGTACTTGTTGGAGGACCGCACTGGCAAAGAAACTGAAGGGTGCTTGATAAGGGAAACTGTATGTACTCTTTCAGGGTGGCGGGGGTTAGGTGGCGGGGGAGGTGGCGGTGGGGAGCGAGACAGAGGCTGAAATGATACCGGCAGATGAGGGGCTATAGATGCCAGGGGTTTCAGCCTTCTGGAACTGGGGACCTTTGCAAGAGTTTAGAGCTACAGGGCTTAGGGCTTCCCTGGTGGCTCAGACCGTAAAGAATCTGCCTGCAATGCAGGAGACCTGGGTTCAGTCCCTGAGTCGGTAAGATCCCCTGGAGAAGGGAATGGCAACCCACTCTAGTATTCTAGCCTGGATAATCATATGGACAGAGGAGCCTGGCAGACTACAATCCACGGGGTCGCAGAGTCAAACACGACTGAGTGACTAACACTTTCAGAGCCATAGAAGATGCGGCGTGAGAAAGCGCCCTCTGGTGGTAACGAAATGTAGCCGGCTGGGACAGGGAACTGGGGACCATAGTCATTCGCTCTACCGAACGCGTACACGTGACTAAGGGCCGCGAAAGCGCAGAGGAGACCCCTAACCCAGCCTGGTGGTGACAGGGAACCTTTCCGCACGAGGAGAGCTACAAACTCACACGGAGATTGGATTAGGCTGAAGGCCAGGCTGAGCACAAAGCCTCCGAGTTTAAAATCAAAAAAGCGGGCGAGAGCGGCGCCTAGTCTCGACGTTGGGGTGGAGCCACCCGCCCCAGCTTGGCAGGGCTTCCCTGATAACCAAGGAGACCTGTTGCTAGGGGACCAGGCTAAGAAAGGACTCTCCCATTACCAAGATGGCAAGCAATCGGCTTCATACCTGAAACCAAGCCCTTCCTGGGGTCCATTTTGGAGTCTGGCAAAATTTAAGCTCCGCGTCTAAGCCAGGAAAGTCAAGCAGCACACATAAAGAGGAAACCTGGAGACAGTGCCTATTAGAATCTAGAGAAAAGGGTGGCCTGCCCTGGTCATTTCGTAAGTCTCTCTCAGAGAGATTCTGGTGCCCTCTGCCCTTAAACAAGATGGCCGCTCTGAAACGGCAGCGCACTGTGAGATATGGCAGCGCTTCCGGTCTCTCTGCCCTCAGCGAAGATGGCGGCAGTGGAGAAGCGGCGGCAGGCGGTGGCACAGGCAACTAGTTTCACAGACAGCGGCCGGCCGGGAGTGTCCAGAGCGGCGGCGACGACCGAGAGTGAAGAGGACTTCCTGCGACAGGTCGGCGTGACGGAGATGCTACGCGCGGCCCTGCTAAAGGTGCTAGAGGCGCGACCGGAGGAGCCCATCGCCTTTCTGGCGCACTACTTCGAGAACATGGGCCTGCGGTCTCCTGTAAACGGTGGCGCCGGGGAGCCTCCAGGCCAGCTCCTGCTGCAGCAGCAGCGCCTGGGCCGCGCACTGTGGCATCTTCGCCTGGCTCACCACTCCCAGAGGTGCGGGGCTGGGCCGGGCCTGGACGGGTAGGGGCCGCAGCCGGACTTCAACTCCCAGCGGGCTCCGCGCGGCTCCCACCCTCGGCGCCGGTGCACGAGCGCGGGGGCGTACTGGGAACTGTAGGCAGCTGCGTCTGGCGCAGGAGGGGCGTGGGCCGCGCGGGGCTCCAGGGCCCCGGTGGGGCCACCCAGCTGAGTGCTGGCGCTGGTACTTCTGGTCGACTTGATATTTGGTGATGCCTCTTTGCAGATGCCGAGTTTCCCCGTGCACCCCACCCCACTTTTGAAAATCATGGAGCCCACACAGGACTTGGTCCCTCCTAGCTCCCGCGTTCCCAGCGTGGAGAACCCTGCCCATTCTAATCAGAAAATGAGTATTTACAGGGCTGGGTCGTGGAGACGGGGAGCAAACGAGTCATTCGAGGCCCCTACTCTACGGGGAGGTCCCCTGCGGGCAGGAGGGGCGTCCAGGAAGGGGCTCGCATGATACACAGGGAAGGGTATTGCGGACACGAGGTACGGGGTGCGCTGGTCTGGAGACTGCGGTGCTGTAGTGTGGGACCAGTGGGGAAGGGGAAGAGCTGAAGCATGGGGCGGTGGAGGGAATGGCGCCTCCCCCCACCCCACCCCCTCATAGCTCTGAGTTAGGGGAAGGGTGAGTGAATGGACCGGGTCAGGTGGATGGGGAGAAGCCGTCTGACTCGCAGCATCAACCAGACAGGGTGGCCGCTGGACGTGGGTGAGCTTGAACTCAGATGTTGAAGGGGTCCCCAAAGAACCCAGGAGAGGGAGGGAAGCCAAGCAAGGGAGCGTTTCAGCCTGAACCCAGCACCCACCTGCCTGGGAGCATCCTCCTGAGTCAAGGAGCAGAGAGGCCAGAAGGAGGGTGAGCCGGGGGGTGTCTGAAGTGATAGCCAGAAAAGGGAGTACCTGGAGATAGGGGTCTGGTGAGGGTGGGGGGTAGGGGGTAGGGGTGACTGGTGGGCATGCATGGGTTCTCCGGGGGCCCAGGCGGCTGGGGGTTGTACAGGAGCAGCCCCATGTGGTCTGTGAGAGGAAAGGTCACTGGTCAATCGGGTGCTGGGAAAACCTTGCAGCTGGAAGGTGGACACTCACGTCTGCAGCTGAGACTTGTAACAGGGGCAGGAGGTTGTCATGGGGAGAGGGGCATTATGGAGGCCTCAGGGGAGCTGAGAAGAGCCCAGGACCCGACTCTGAGGAGCCCCAGCCTCAGCACACCCACGGGAAAGTGTGAGAAGGCAGAGTAGACATGAAGGAGGGAAGCAGAAGATAGGGGCACCCAGGACACATTCCAAGGAGAATAGTCAGCAGCAGGGCCGTCAAGTCCTTGTCCAGGTCAAGCACTGCACAAACCACTCAGCCCCTAGACATCACAGACCAGGACCTTTATGTGAAGGCTTTTTGCAGTGCTTTTCCTAATCCACACAGATACCTGTGAGCTGCCGGCCACCCCATGTCCAGTGGCCCTCGAGGTGAGAGCATATGAGACGTGTAGGATTTAGAACCCAGGGGCTGCTTGAGTGTCCTGGGGCTGCTGTAAGCAATTTACCACAAGCTCATGACTCAAAGCAGCAGAAATGTATTCTCCCACAGCCTGGGGGCCAAAGCCAGAAATCCAGGGGCTACAGGGCTATGCTCCCCAATCCCCTGAAGCTATTGGGGGAGGTCCTTCAGGCCTCTTTCCCTTCAGGGCATTGTGAACATCCTTGGCCAGCCAAGTCCCCCACCCTCGGTGTCTGTCTCTAATGGATAGTTGGTGTTGGGTTTAAGGCTCATCTCATCTCCAGATCCTGAACTGATTACATCCACAAAGACCCTACTTCCAGACAAGGTCACACCCACAGGTTCTGGGCATACCTGCACTGCGCACGTGGGGGGTGAGGGGATGACACCCTGTCCACCAGGCTGCAGGACTGCTGGAGTTGTCGGCGGGAGGCTCCAAGGGAAAGGAGTGGGTAGGGTGAACGACCAGGGCTAGTGGTGCACCTGGTCTCCCTGATCTCAGAGGTGGCTTCCCAGGCGAAAGCCCGGTCACCTCAGCTGCCAGGTCAGAAGCAGAAGCCAAACCAGGCGGGTCCCGGGCGTGGGTCTGCCTGAGGCCAGGCAGCCCCAGTGCTGTGATGGCTGGGGTTTCCTGAGGCTGCTCTTGAGAGTGACCTCAGCACGAAAGATTTGGGGCGAACTCAACGTAAATCCCCTCTGCTGAGGTGGGGAAATGACACGTGTTGGTAGACAGTGGAGCCAACAGCCCACCAGCCCCCAGAGCACACACAGTCGATGCTGTAGGGCAGCCACGCCACATGCTGAGAGTAGCAGCAAGAGTGCCAACCCCTGCAGGCCCTGTCGCCCCAGAAAACACGCAGAAGCACCATAGTGTCCTCGGCTCACAGCATCCTCTGTGGGGGTGTCCTGGGTACCATGAGGGTATGGGGCAGCCTCCCTGCTCCCCACCCACCGAATGCCAAGAGCCCTCCCCCATAACAAGCACAGATGTCCCCAGACATCACCCCGTGTCCCCTGGGGGCAGAATCTCCCCAGATGAGACACGGTGAGATAAAGGATTCCACAAACCCCCAGGAGACCCTGCATTCCATGACCATGTGACCTCTGAAGTCCTGAGATGTACACATTCCACACACACCTGAGTCAGTGGGGGAGAGGGGACTTACAGATGCTGGGGGCCACCCTGGTTTACACCGCGTGACTCAGAGGGGCAAGTATGAAGGCAAAGGCTGTGAGCAAGGAGAGGACCCCATCTCTTCAAACACTGAACCAGAGCCCCTTCCCCCTCGGCTCTCTGACATTGTGTGGGTGCAGGAGGTCACTCTGTAGGGGGTCCTGCAGTTGTGAGCAGCTTCCTGGGCCTCCACCCACCCAATGGTGACAAACAAAACTGCCCCCAGACATCATCACTAGTGTCCCCTGGGGGCAGAGTCACCCCATCGAGAACCCTCTGTCTACAGCGTGTCTCTGTGACACGACCCATAAATTGGTCCTTTTTAGCAAGTGCCCAACGTGCTCTGTAAACTCCTCTCTGTGGGAGCTGGCACAGGGGGAGCCTGAGGACCAGAGCGGCAGACCCTGTGCCCCTTCTCAACTGGAACCCCCAGCAGAACAGCCTTGGGGTGGGGTGTGGCCTTCCTCCGTCTTCTCCCCTGATGATCTCATCTCCCTGGGCCATCACTGCCTGCTATGCATCCTCTTGCCCACAAGGCTGGGAGCCCATGGTAAACAGCACCTGGACAAGGCTGCATGGCAGCTAGTGACAGTGAGTGACAAGAAAACGTGGGACCCCAGCCTCACACCAGGCACAAAAACTAATCTCTGTCCTCCCAAGAATTCTGAGACACAGGCTAGAACACTTACTCTCCAGATGAGGAAAACGGCACAGTGGATAGAACCGGCACAGGTCTAGACCGGCCAGGAACAGCACTGACCAACTCCAGAGCGAGTGAGTCACTTAGAACAACTGGCTGGTTGACCAGGTTCCTGGGGGAGACTTCAGGCAGAGCTGAGTGGTTGATGGATGAGCTGTCAGGCCACAGGGACAGGCACCTGAAACCTCAATGGCCTCACGGCTGCTGCAGAATCAACAGGGCACTGCTCACCCAGGGTTGCAGGAGTGGACCCTCCATGGGAAGTGGGCCACACCCTCGTGGGGTGGGATACCCTGCCGCCAAGATGCCTCTGAGAGCCCCCTGTATTCACAACCTCAGGCAGCTGCCTCTCATATCAAACCAGACCAGCCCGCATCACCACCTTGCCTGTCACCCACTCAGGGGGCGAGCATTGTAACCTGAGCGTGCTGACGCTGCCCCTGGGGAGGGGCTTCCACAGCGAGCCTTCAGAGGAGGGGCCCCCACCAGGGTCCTAGCTGCAGACCAAGCTGGGACCACCCATTCAAGCCGCTCCCAGTTCTGACTCAGTCTGCGACATGATCTAGGTGTGGGCTTAACTGCTACGCAGCCACCAAGCTGGCCCCAGCATCATCACCACCAGGCTTGCTCCCAGCAGAGACCTTTGTCCCGGGGAAAGGAGCTGAAAACAGAAGCTCCCACAAGGGGTTGTTTCGAAGTAGCAGCAGCTAACGCAATACCAGTTGTGCAAAGGGAGGGCCTGGCACCCTCACACTTCACACTTCACTTCACACCCTAAAGCCCCAGCACATTGTCCTAGAACTGAGAAGTGAATCCCAGCTGGGCAAGACCCCAGGTCCTGCCCTCTCCCCTCTGCACCGCGGCTCCTCCTCTGTAAGGGGCCTTGACTCCTGGAGCTCACTGGGTGAGCTGGACCCTGCCCTGCTCTGGCCCAGTGTGGACCAGGCTCCCACCCACGCTGGCCAGTACAGTCGGGTGGCATGCCGTGTCTCACATAAGAATGGAGCCAGGCTCCCAGAAAGGATGTGAGCCGTGGGCTGCCTCTTCCTCTGTGGGACCCCTGACCTGGCCATCAGCTGCCCCAAGCCTCACTTTCGCCTTTGCTTTAGAGCTGAGGCAGGGTGCCAGCTGTCAAGGGGGGGATTGGAGTATGCACCCAGGCTGACCCAAGCCCGCACATGACCACCTGGGAGGCTCCTGGCATGGCCAGGGCGCAGCAAGGGGGGACCTCATGGCTTCGTGGGGCAAGCAGTAAG
This sequence comes from Muntiacus reevesi, assembly GCF_963930625.1. Lineage (NCBI taxonomy): Eukaryota > Metazoa > Chordata > Mammalia > Artiodactyla > Cervidae > Muntiacus > Muntiacus reevesi. The sequence goes on from NC_089249.1 coordinate 221,291,064, forward strand.
TAGTGTCAGCACTGGGGCCATTCCTAATGTGATCTGTGGAGGAAGGAGGCAGTGTGTCTGGGTTGATGTGGCTGCTTGCGGATAAACTTACAAAGCAGCATCAGCGGCCTTGAGCCACACCCTGGGTTACAGACTCTGGGCCTGCACAGGTGGAATGAGTTAACTCAGATAAGAGGCACCTCTGAGGTGGAAAGTGACAGATAAGTGACACCTCTGAGGTGGAAAGTCCGTGGGCAGGAGCCCGTTGGCAGAGTCCGCAGCTGTTTCTCTAGCTCCTAGGCGGTGGTGTGGGCACTGGGACTGTAATGAGTGACCCGACAGATGAACTCCCAGACAGGCTCCAGAGCCGGTGATGGGAGGAAGGGAACTCAGGAGGACTCCGTGAAGATAAGTATAGGAAGGGGTTAGGGGGTCGGGGAGGACACGGCCCTAGACGTGATGCTGAACACAGACGGCTGAGCACAGACTCGGCGGAGCATGTGCGGATCTCGGGGAGATCTGGGGAGGGCGTTCCAGGTCAGGGCACAGTTGGTGGAACGGACCTGAGGCAGGAGGGGCCGGGGTGTTGAGGTTGGGGGGCTGGAGCAGGCCTCTAGTGCGAGCCGACGCCCCCTCCGCCCGCAGGACGGCCTTCAACAACAACGTCGGCGTGGCCTACGAGTGCCTGAGCGCCAGCGGGCGCAAGAAGAAGCCGGGGCTGGACGGGCGCACGTATAGCGAGCTGCTGAAGCGCATCTGCCGCGACGGAGAGGCCCCCGAGGAGGTGGTGGCGCCACTGCTGCGCAAGATCCAGTGCCGGGACCACGAGGCAGTGCCGCTGGCCGTGTTCCGCGCGGGGATGCTCACCTGTTTCGTGCTGCTGGAGTTCGTGGCGCGCGCCGGCGCCCTCTACCGGCTGCTGGAGGACCCGGGCCTGGCCGTGGTCGACCGCCGCTTGGGCCAGGCCGTGCTGGACACGCTGGAGGGGGCCCTGCAGGCCAGCGACGACACCGCGCCCGCGCGCTACCTGGAGGCGGGCTCGCGCCTGGGGCCCGACAGCCTGGCGCTGGCTATGGACCGCGCACTGGTGGCCCGGCGACCCAGCGCCCCCATGACTCGGGAGGAGTTCCTGGAGAAGGCCGCCGCCCTCTTCATCGCTAAGGTCAAGCCCGTGGGCTGAGCCCCGCCCTCCGCCGCAGCCTCCTCCTCCGCCTGGACATACAAGGCCCTCAGGGCCTGCTCACCTGCTTCTGGGCGGAACACTTCCGGGGCCCAGGACTGGGGTGTCCCTGCATGCCAGCTTCCCACCTGGAATGATGCCTCAGCCCCCTTCAGCGGGGGAGGGGGCGAGGGTCCCTCTCCGCACATTCACGAAGGTTCGCCTCTCCTGAGCAGAAATAAAGTCTGTTCCCCAGGCTGACCTGATGTGTGTGTGAGCGCCCATGTCCAGTCACACGTCCCTGGAAACGCTCTCCACTCGGGCGCATCCCAGCCAGCCCCAGCGGGTTCCACCGCTGCCCAGAAACCAGGGTGCCCCAGCATTCGGCTTCATGGGAGTGGAGGGCACTGGGACATCCACTGAGATGCCTTGGACCCACAGCCCCAAGATCTGGGAGGCACGGGCTGCCCCAGCCGTCCCTCCCCGAGCACCCCACCGGATCAGGTCCTCTCTGGTCCTCAGTTTACCCCAGCTGCCAAGGGAAGAGGTCAGCTGGGCCGGTAATCATGATAGTGATGACGGAAATGGCCAACAAGTCCAAGGCCTGCAGTGTCTTGCCTCACCACTGTCCTATGCAGAAAGTAAACCACTTGCCCTCATCTGGCAGATGGTGAAACCCAAGCCCAGAGGAGCAGAGGTCACACCACCAGCAAGGGGCCAGCAGGGCCCTAAGCCCCAGTCACCCACACCACCTCCACCACCACAGGGTGGGGGAAGGGGCGGGGAACTCATCCAGGATCCAGGCACACCAGTCACCAAGCACCTGGGTGTCCCCCTCCCACCAGCGGGATCACTTCCTGGGCCCAGGACTCAGCAGGAAGCACACTGCTAGCCCAGACCAGGTGCAGGCAGGTCCAGCCTCAGCTTCCTCCTCTGTTAAATGGGACCCAGGCCACCCCTGTTCTGACTGAGGGAGACCACACAAGGACGGAATCTAAAGCCTTTTTCCAGCTACCTTTGGCAGGAGCCAGCTTGCCTCCTCCAGTTTCCCAGCACCTGCCCTTGGCCAGTAACCGATAAACCAGTAACAGCTTCAGCTTCCTTTCTTTTCCCACTGGCTCTTCCAGAATCTCCCAACCCCCTCCAGGGGCAGGAAAGAGATGGAAACTGAGCCCCGCCCCCCCTTGGTGGCTTTTGTGACAGTACTTGGCTCTGTGTACCTATTGTCATGAAAGGCGACAGGTACCCCTGTGGGTGCTGGCATGGCATGCAGCGGCCATGCTGTGAGGAGGCCCAAGCCACCTGGAGGTACCTGACTGGCAGCTCCTGCTTTGGGGTAAATGAATGAGTGTTATTGTTTCAAACCTCAAAGTTGTGGGGTCATTTGTTCCATAACCAGAAGGTTCATGCAGGAGCTCCAGTCAGTAAGCAGGGCCTACTCTTGGGCCCTGGCAGCCGCCAGTAACCTCTGTGGTCCCCCGGGGCGACCTCTCCCTCCAGTTATCAGAAACAGGGCTGGACAGTACGTAGAAGCCGTCACTGGTGCCACCAGATCCTCTTTCCAGCTAAGGAGGCTCACAGCTGCCCCACTGCAGAGGAGCCACGTGGCCCAGGAGGCCCCATCACCCACTCTGGGACAGGAGTGGCCAGTGACCACCAGGGGATGACCAGTGGGGGACCTCTGGGGGCGTGGCCAGTGAAGGACTGGCCAGAGGTCTAAGCTGGTCTGCTTGCCTCAAGGGAAGCTACCTCTGGGGACAGCTCACATTTCAGGGCCAACCCCCAACTCCCCCCGCCCCGCCTGGGTCGGGCTGAGGCCGACCCTGGGTCGGGCTGTGACCAGCTGGGGTCACATCTCCTGTCCCGTCCACCTTCCCTCACCGCCTCCCCTGAGTCACCATCACGCCTGGTCTTGGGTTCAGAAGTCCTGGCTTGACCTTTACAGGCATGACCTGGGGAAGCTGAGCCATCCTGTTTACCTGGCCTCATGGCAGCGTGGGCGCTAGCCTCCCTGCCTTCCACACTCCACAGGCCCCAGAAGTCTCCTCCTCTCCCCCAGTTTCCCAGGGGAGGGCAGGTGTCCTTGTGCTCTGCTAGGGGCCTCTCCTCTCATGCTTCCTCCTCACTTGGCATCTTACCGGGGCCGCAGCTTGAATTACTGCCTGGTCACCAAGGAGTCTCAAATTCATGTCTCGAGCCCAGCTCTGCTCTGCTCCAGCCCTGGAGAACAAACCACCTGCTGAGCATCTCCTCAGGGACATCCCAAGATCATCCTGGGCCTGTCACATCCAGGATGGAGCCTCCGGACAGCCTCCCTGGTCCTGGGGCTCCTCTGGAGTTTGTGGTCTCTGAGGAAGCCTCCCTGCCCAGGACTGGGGCTTGACCTGGGTGCCTTCCCTGTCCTGTTAGCGGGGCCTTCTCTGCATCCTGTTGGTTGCACATTATAGCTTCATCCTGCCTGCTCCTCCCCACACTGGTCCAGCCCACATCCCCACCAGCCCAGGAGTGCTCCATGCACCCCAGCCTCAGTGATTGGTTCAGGAACAGCATGTGACTCCCAGCTGGCCAACGAGACGCACAGCCCTGGGACTTTTCCTGGAGCTGCTGTGCTGAGAAGACCTGGGCCTGGATCCTGGAGCCATCTGGTCACCACATGGCCTGTGAACAAAGTGAGCACTCAGGAAGGCTGGGTAGGGAGACTCCTCAGCGTCTATCCTTGCCTCTGTCCCCTCACTGGGCCATGCACACTGGTCTCCAGCTAGTCTGGTTTGTCCCTGCTTCAGGCCTTTGCACATACTATTCCTTTTTCTGTGACACTATTCCTCCAGACCCTTGTGGCTCACTCCTTTCTGGTCTCTGTTCAAATGCCACTTCCGGAGAAGCGCCTCCCCCAATCCCCATCTAAAATAACATGTCTGCTCCACTCCCATTGCTAATGCTTCACTATGCTCTATATTCCTTCATAACAATTACTGCTACCAGAAGTTGCTTAACAACTTGCTTCTGTCCTTTATTCCTGTCTCCCCAAAAGCAGGGGTTTTTATAAATTTTATTCACTGCTGTACCTGAATATGTCTATGGAAGGTCATGAATTAATCAATCACTTTTCCAGAGGAAGAATCTACACTCACAGAAGCCAGGGTATTCATTTCCTGTGGCTGCAGTAACAAACCACTTGAAAAACAAAACAAAACCCCAGAAAAACCCCACAACAACACAAGTTCATTATCTCACAGTTCTGGAAGGTTTAGCACTTGAGGACCATTTCCAAGTTTATGGCAGAACCTAGATTTGAATTCAGGGCTCTTCTATGGCATGTGATGGAAGGCTCAACTCAAACTGGCATAACAAAAAAAGAAATAATTTAATTACTTGCATTACTGCAGGGGGAGGTCAGGCATGGCTGGATCCAGAGCACAAACAGGATCATCAGCACGTTCCCATCAGGCAGTTCAGCTTTCCTGAGGGCCAACTTTTTTCACAGGCCTCGTGGTGATGAGATGGTCCTTTAGCTGCAGGCCCAAGTTCTCCCAGCTCAGTCACCCCAGCATCGTGTCCCCAGAAAAAGACCAAGTCACATGCTGTCCCCAAATGAACCACTGCAGCCAGGGGCCCTAGGACATTGGTTGGATGACCCAGCTCTGCAGCCAGGGCTAGGGGTCAGTCCAATTCAAAGCTTGCAGGCTAAAAATGGGTACCTCCACAGGAAAATGGAGGTGCTATGGCTGGAAAACAGGCAAGTAGAAACCCCAGGTGGCCACCACCCCAGGATGTTTCAGAGTCCAAGGTGTGGGCTTTCCTGGAGGGACACAGCCTCATGTGGGGGGGACTGACTGGAGGGCCCATAAACCTAGCACCTCCCTTTACATTTTCTAGCTGAGCCCCCACCCATTCCAAACTCCTGTGATGTGGGGTGTACGTTGGCAAACTCCTCTGGAAGAATCATAATTCATTCTAATTACTACTAATCAACAAACTGCCCCATGCCAATGCTATGTTGTTGATGCTATGGGCAGAGAAGGAGGAACAGAGAGCACTTAGAATACTAGACAAAGCAGGGTGTGCAGCCCACTTTATAGATGAGGGTCCCCTCCAGGTCCCACAAGGTGCAGGGCACAGCCCTCTGTACTGATGAAGCTGTTACTCTGCCCAGGGGTTCTGAGTCCTCCATTCGTTCCACAGGTGACAACATTTTGTTTTCCTCCTCCGGACGGGTCTACCTGACTGTCCTCAGTGGTGACCAGCCCAGGGCCAGATGTCAGGGCACCTGGGGGAAGGAACAGGCTCAGCCCCGCGCCAGGTGTTGGCGCAGCTGTTGGCAGCCCGGGTCCCCCGCCACGAGGCCACCACTGGCCACGGGCGTCAAGCCCACCTTCATGGCGAGCTGTCACCTGCGGAGTAGGGGCAGGCTCTACCCCTACTCTCCCATCCAGATCTGCGTGGGCGTCCGGCCCCAGGGAGCAGGGCTCTGGTCAGGGGTTCGGGTGGGACGGGTGCCGAGTCAAGGCTGCAGACGGTGCGCCGAGTGGGGAGAGGGCTGCGAGCGACAGAACCCTCCCAGCTCGAGCGTCCGGGGCGGCCGGACCGGGTCCCGGGTGGGGAAACTGAGGCTCGTGCCGGCACCGCCCCGGCCCCGCCCCGCGCCGGGACGTCACAAAAAGGTCCCCAAAGCGCGGCGGGCCCGGCAGCGCGCCGTAGCGCTGCCCTGCCCGCGGCCCCACGCACAGGCGTCCGGGGAGTTAGTCCGAGCCGGGGCAGCGGCGGCCTTCCAGGGGTTCGGAAGCGCCAAAGCGCCTGCGCGCGCGGCCCCCAGCTCCCGGCGGCACGCTCGGCGGCCGGGGGAGGGGTCGCTTCCCGGCGTGCCCCGCGGGCGGGCGCGCAGGCGCGATCCGGGAAGGGGTGGGGGGGGGCGCCGCGCAAGCGCACTTGGCGGGGGCGGGGGCGGCAGCGGAGGCAAGCGCCAGGCGGCGGCGCAGAGCGAGTGGAGCGCCCGGGGTCTCCGGGCGGCGGCGGCGGCGGCGGCGCAGAGGAGGAAGGCGGCCCCGGTCCATCCCGCGGCCCCGCGGCCCCGCGGCCCCACGCGCCCCCGGCCCCGGGCCCGTCCGCCGCCGCCATGGCCCGGCCGCTGGTGCCCAGCTCGCAGAAGGCGTTGTTGCTGGAGCTCAAGGGGCTGCAGGAGGAGCCGGTGGAGGGCTTCCGGGTGACCCTGGTGGACGAGGGCGACCTGTACAACTGGGAGGTGGCCATCTTCGGACCCCCCAACACCTACTACGAGGGCGGCTACTTCAAGGTGAGCGGCGGGGTGGGAGGGGCGGCGACCCCTTCTCCAGCTCCTCGGAGCCCCTCCCAACCTCTGTCCCCTCCCCACTCCGCTGGCAGGGCCCACTCCCACTGTCCCTGCTCCTCGTGGGGTCCCTTTCTTCCCCCTCCTTCTCGCGGGGCCCCCTGTCCTTGCTCCTCTGCCTGGCCGCCTCTGGCGTGCTGAGGGTCCTCGGTCACCCCCTCTTCCCCTCCGGCCCCAAGAGTCCCTGAGAAAGTACCAGGTCCCCTAAGGCCACTTCAAGCCTCCAGTGGGGAGACCTGGGACCCTCCTGTCTCTTTGGGTGCGTGGCCTTTGCTTCCCCCAGGCCCTGGTGCCCGCCCCTTTCTCCTGCCTGTATTTGCTGCCCAGAGCAGACAAAGAGGCCTCCCCAGGACTGGCCAACATTGTTGTGAAGAGCCCTGGCCTTGGGAAGGGGAAGGGAGGCCCACCGCCTGGGGGCTGGCTCGGCCACTTGCTCGGGTTCCAACAAAGGCCTGGATGGACTTGGCAGCCAAGATCGGCTTGGAAAGCGGCCACCCTGGCCAGTAGCTGTGGGCCAGGTCCTCTGGGCTTCATCACGATCTTTACATAACCTGTTCTGTCCGACGCTTGCTCCCACATTTTGCCCTGTTCCTGGGAGCCACACTGCAGAACCCACACAGGCCCGGCCTCAGAAGCTCTGGCTCCTCTGCGGTCTAGCTGGCGTTTCTCCGGTCCTGCTGATCAGGCAGCTTCTTGGGCCTGAATTGCCTGCTCTGGGCCGCTCCTAGGCCCTCTGTGGTGATTGAGTTCTGGTGACTTCCCTGGTGGCTCAGATAGTAAACCGTCTGCCTACAATGCGGAAGATCTGGGTTCGATTCCTGGGTCAGGAAGATCCTGTGGAGAAGAAAATGGCAACCCACTCCAGTACTCTTGCCTGGAAAACCCCATGGGTGGAGGAACTGAGTTCTGAGCAGTTCCCTAACAGCCGTTGTTGGGAGCAGTGAGGCATGGGCTATCCCTGGGATTGACTGTGTGTCTCAGTCCAGTGTGGACGAGAACTCAGACCAAAACCTGGAAAGGCTGTGAGTCCAGATATGGCCTTGGGAGGATACCTCCCAGATCAAAGGACTTCGCTCCTTAAGCAAGAGGGACAAGGCAGGGGATTGCCTTGCGAGAGAGGTGGGTCCTGGACTCACAGCTGGAACACCCAGTCGCTGCCTGCCAAGGTCCCAGCGGCCTGGCTGGGAGGCCTGGGCGGGAGCGGGGCAGGCTGGTGCTGCCCTGGCAAATGTCTGTGTTTACGCTTTTGGCTAGCGTTTTAGCCAAGCCTGCTGTCGGCCTTAAGGGAGCAGGCTGAACTACTGGGGTGATCCCTGGTTGAGGTTCTCTGGTCGCCAGAGTTGGATGGGGGATTGAAGGTTGACAGCCCTAGGCTGAGATCTGATCTGAAGTCCATCTTCTCCATACGGGGCCTGTATTTGAGGCTGATCACCAAATGGTTTGACCCGCCTCCCTCCTACAAAGCCCTTTTGTCTGCTTCTGGGAGCAGCCGACTGTGAGGATAAGAGCCCTACTCAGAGCAGGAATAGGGAGTCCTACCTAAGGCCAGGCCAGGACTCTGGCCTGAAAAGAAAGAACCTGGGTTTCTGACTGTTGCCTACTGTTTGCAAGGGATTGTTGGTAGGGCCTTCAGGGCTGGTTTTGGCATAAGCCTGGTTTTCTAGAGAAGGATGGCCTGGAAAGGGGGCACACCTAATCCTGTCTGCTGTAGGCTGGCCTTAAGGAAGGCAGCAAGGGACCCACGGTGGTTCTGCCACCCATGGATCCTTCTGTCACAATGTGGTTGGGTGGGCAGTGGGGAGAGGACGTGGGTGCTAGAAGTGCCTGGGGGCCGCCATGGTTTCCCAGTGCCTCCCTCTCAGCCGCCCAGCCTCACCCATTCCCCCTTATGAGCTGCAGGGGCCCCAGAAAGCATGTGTTGTGCTGAGGGGTGCCCCAGAGACCAGGTCAGGGAGCCCCTCCACAGCTGCATTCTGTGCACCCCTGGGCACATTACTTTCCACCGAGCCTCAGTTGGCACAGTGGTGAAGGCACCTCTGGGACCTGGTGGGTGCCTGGGGCAGAAGAGGCCTCAGCTGGGCTCGGGCTATCACTTAGAAACCCAGCCCTGGGCTTGCAGGAGACGATGGGGTCTGAGACCTGAGTTCAAGGTTGGCTCACTCCAGAACAGAGAGCCTCCCCCGTGACCCCAGCGTCCCCTATCCAGGAGGAGAATTCTCCAAAGATAGGAGGAGAGGGAACATAGCAGAAGTGCCCCATGGGGCCCCGAGAGCCTGAAGCACCGCCAGGGTCCCTGGACTGGGACGTAAACAGGCTGAGCCAGGGGCACAGGTCTCACACAGGGGCCCTCCCCTGTCTTCCCGTGACCTTCCCGGCTACCTTCTGACACCCCAGGGCTGACACCTGCAGGCAGAGAGCCCGTCGCTGACTCATCTCCGCCCCCAGTGCCTGCCCAGTGAACACGCGTCTATTTTAGTCCTCCCCACGAGCTGGAGACTGAGGCTGGGCGCCCAGCATGGTGCTCAGGTAGCCAGCCCTGGGCTCTGGTCCCACCACAGGCCTGGAGCTGATCCCCAGGGGTGCCCACACCCCGGCAACAAGGCAGGGACCAGGGTCGGCTTGACTCAGGTGACTCCATAAACGCCCCAGGCCCGTGAGGGGCACCAGAGGCAGGCGGGTCCCAGGTCAACCGCTGTGTGTGGCCATGGGTGGCCTGACTCACTGAGCCCCCTGCTCTCCCCCAACCAGGCGCGCCTCAAGTTTCCCATCGACTACCCTTACTCCCCTCCCGCCTTTCGGTTCCTGACCAAGATGTGGCACCCCAACATCTATGAGGTGAGCATGCCCTCGGGCCCTGGGGGGGTAGGGGGGCTTGGGGACGGGAGCCATGTGGGTGCTGACTCTTCCCTGCCCCCCCATATCTTACAGACTGGCGACGTTTGCATCTCTATTCTCCATCCTCCAGTGGATGACCCCCAGAGCGGGGAGCTGCCCTCGGAGCGGTGGAACCCCACACAGAACGTCAGGTGAGGGCATCAGATGGGCCACCCTGGGGGTGTGGACACAGGGGCAGGTGCAACTTCCTATCCTTACACACACACAACACCCTGTCCCTGCCAGCCTTTCCCCCATCTTTTGCCACCCACTACCCCACCCACCTTTGGTAACATCCTCAGGGAATCCTGGGCTTCCCTTGTGGCTCAGGTGGTAATGAATCTGCCTGCAATGTGGGAGACCTGGGTTCGACCCCTGGGTTGGGAAGATCCCTTGGAAACTGTAAAGGCTACCCACTCTAGTATTCTGGCCTGGAGAATTCCATGGACTGTATAGTCCATGGGGTTGCAAAGAGGTGGACACGACGACTTTCACTTTTCAGGGAATCCTGTCTGCCTACCCCAGGGGTCCCCCCTCCTTCCTTGAGCCCCAGAGAACACAGACCCCCTTTGTCCTGGGGGCTACGCTCACCCTGCCTCCTGCCCAGCACCCTTCATCCAGCCCAGGTCTGAGCATGGGTGGCCTGGGGAAACCACTCTCCAGGGGGAACACCCTGGGGAGGGGACAGACCTGCTTCACCCAAGCAAAGGTGGTCCTGGCCTTGGCTGCCGACCCCACATCCTATCCCAGGAGCTAGGCATGCGGCAGAGGGTCAGGGTCAGGGTCAGGGTGGGAGGCTCCAAGGCGGGCAGTGCCCTGGGCTGTGGATTCCCCCACGCCGACTCCTGCTCCTCCAGGACCATCCTCCTGAGTGTCATTTCCCTCCTCAACGAACCCAACACCTTCTCGCCAGCCAACGTGGACGCCTCTGTGATGTACAGGAAGTGGAAAGAGAGCAAAGGCAAGGACCGCGAGTACACGGACATCATCCGGTGAGCGGCCCATGGGTCTGGGCCCTCCTCCTGCCAGAAAGGCCAGGATTTTTGTCTCATGAAGCATGTGGTCCATGTATGTACCGTCACATGTGGACATGCTGTGTGTGTTGCGGAGCGTGTGTGTGTGTGTGGTGTGGCGGCATGTACCTCACACAGATATAACACACCCTGCTGTCTGCCAGGATCCAGCAGGGTCTTGCCACCTTCCTTTGTTTTGTAACTAGAAGGGCAGTGATTCCCAACCCCTACCCCACGCTGTGTGAGGACCCTGCACACTAGGGCGTGATCGTATGCACTTGGCCTTCGGCTTTTCCCCACTCCCCAGGGAGTGGGTTCTCCACATGTAACCAGGCCCATGCTGTGCAAGGTGGTCTGTTTTCTCATCTCACGAAAGTGAGTGTCACTGGTGCTGCAGTTCTGAGACTTGGAATCATTTTCTAAAGGCAGCAAAGCCAGGTAGGATCAGCATGTTTAGGAAAGGTCAAAACACCCCCTGAGTGCCGGCCGATGCCAGCAACGCCCCTGGGCCTGCGTGCTCCACCTAGTGGTGTCGCTAAGAGCTGATCTGTGATCGCTGTTCTCACTTGTTCCCCTGGGACCTGTGACTTAAGTCACGACAAACTTAACTCTTCCATAAGTCTCTTCTGAGAAGGATTTTGGTCTGTTCTTTGTCTCTTAGAAAAGCAAGTAGGTCAGACACGTGTTTCCATGACGACCTAGTCTCTTCCCCCGCCCCCAGCGTTTACCCTGAGAAACGAGTCCATGTTCTCACCAGCACCCACACTCACCTGCCGTGTTGCTGTGCCTGCGGAGCCCTAGGGACCCGTGCCTGTGGGCCAGCCTCGTGACCTCACGGCGAGAGCTCGGGAAAGCCCAGCGGCACCATCGGAAGGTGGGACCCCAGGGGCAGCAGGTGCAGTCGGAGCCCCGGCGGGACGCACATGCAGAAGACGTGATGCCAGTGACGGCAAGATACTCAAGTGCAGAGGGGAGGACTTGGGCCCCGGCCTGGCAGGAGTGTACCGAGCATCTGCCCTGTGGCCGGCCTTGCCCTGCGGTGCCGAGCGACTCACCCACCCACAGAGCCGGCCCAGCACCCTGACTGCTCCCACTTCACCCAGCCTCTTCCTCGGCAGCTGGGATCTGTGTTTTTCTTCCTGATAAGCTGACACCTTCTTGGTCTTCCTGGTTCACAGCCCACGCTCCACCTCTTACTCAGCCCATGGTCACCCCATTCTGTGCACATATGTGTGCGTGTGCACCTATGTGTGCTCAGAAACCCCTGGGGCACTCATGGGCGGTCCCATGAGGGGTCTGGCTCCATCTGCTCTGGGGCGCCCCCTGGTGCTGGTGTCACCCCTGGGTGCTCTGCACTGTCCACGGGAGTGTCCACGTGGGTCTGGGGCCATTGGCCACAGCAAGGCTGACCTGCGTCTCTCTGCAGGAAGCAGGTCCTGGGGACCAAGGTGGACGCAGAGCGGGATGGCGTGAAGGTACCCACCACGCTGGCTGAGTACTGCGTGAAGACCAAGGCGCCAGTGCCGGACGAAGGCTCAGACCTCTTCTATGACGACTACTACGAGGATGGCGAGGCTGAGGCCGACAGCTGCTTCGGGGACGATGAGGATGACTCAGGCACCGAAGAGTCCTGACACTACATCCCTGCGAATAAACTTACAAATTTTACCTCAGCCGCCCGACTGTCTGCCGCCGCCACTACCTCCGGGCGCCGCGTGGCCCGGCGCCGTCCTCCCCATCTCCGCCTCCAGGGAGGCCACCGGGCTCGCGTCCCTGGGCCCCACGTGGGCCAGATGCTGCTCAGGGACCCTAGCCTGCCTGCCCCGCCTGGCAACCAGAGACTCAGGGTCCCGGCTTGTGAGTGGACAGACTGACTCGGGGTCACCTCTTCTCTCTGCTTTGGTTTGTTTGGAATCTAAATAAAGCAAGTTTATGAGACGCCCGAGGACCAACCTCTCCTTGGCCTAAAGGTCAGTGGGACCCAGGCAAGGGCACAAGCTCTAGTGACGGGCATGTAATCCACAACGGGAGACTTCAGCCGCCCCTCTGAGCTTGGAAGCTCCCGGGGCCTCCTACTGGGTCAGCGGATCGGGGGGAGGGGCCCCAGGGACCTGGGCTCTGGGCAGGAAGGGCCCCGGGGGCACACTTGGGGCTGAGAGGCCCTGGGGTACTGATCCCCACTTGCTGGGCAATGTCACCCGTGCTGGTGGTGTCCAGGGCTGTGTGGCCTTTGAACCCAGTAGTCGCCGGTGCTCAGGCCATAGGAGCCACTAGCCAGTGTGGAGACCCCAGAGCCCTCAGCAAAGGCCTCCAGCCAGGCTTTGTCACTGCCCATTTTGTAAATAAAGTTTTATTGGAACAAAGCCGCACACACACATTTAGCTGCTTTTGAGCTGCAGTTTTAAAGCTTGAGTGATGGCAACACAGCCTCTGTGTCAGAAGTCAGAAACACTTCCTGGTGGTTTATAGGAGTGTCTGCAATCTGCCATAACCCTCAAACCTGTGGGTCTAGCCCCTCTGCTCCTGGGACCCCTTCCCCCTGCCCCCAGGCTTTCGCTGCCATGTGATGACGGCCCCAGACTCAGCATTCACCCTGCTCCACACTTGGTTTGTGTGTGTTGGGGGTTCACCCTCCACCTCTGAGGTGACCAGAGCCTCAGGGCCTGGAGAATGAGAGCCCAGCGTCCAGACAGGTTCCACCACCTGAGTGACCCAGCACTGTCACCTCTGCACAGGACAAGCGGGGGCAGGTATGAGCCTGGAAGCTGTGGGAAGGGACATGGGCTGCCCTCCAGAGAGTGAGGCTTGTGGCTAGGGTCCACGTGACTGACCAAGGCCTGGGAGTCCTGTCCTCCTAACCGGGGTCTCATCTCAGCGTTGGGTCTGCCTTGTGGACTTGAGGTAAACATGTAATGGGATACATGGAATAAAGGTTATCCCATGTAATGTCTGGGACTTAATTGTACCAAAAAGTTACTTGTGTATCTGAAACTCAAATATAAGCTGTTACCCTGTTTTTTTTACCTGGTAAATCTGATGAACAACCCCCTCTCCCAGCCCCAAATACTAACAAAACCTGCTTCCTGGGGTCATTAGGAGGATTAAACAAGGTTGGGCATGTGAACACACTATAAATACCCATTTCTCTTAAACCTAACTCTGGCCTCAACACCCTCCTATGTGAAACTGACTCCAGAGACTTGTGTGCCAGATGCTACTGAAGGAGAGGTGGACAGTAGGCCCCTGCTGCAGAGCCAGTACCAGGATGAGCCTGTCTGCCTCTGTGACCCATTTTTCAGCCAAGTCATATTTATCCCGACCCTTTGAGTATCACAGGAGAGGAAAACCCGATTCACACTGACTCAAGTGTGACTTCCATGACTGGCGGGCAGGGGTTTTAGGCACAGCACTGGCTCCAGCCCAGACTCTTGTCTTCCCCCAACCTGTGGTCAGCAGAAGAGCAGCTCCAAAAACGTCCATGCCCTGACCCCTGGCATCTGTGTCTCTAGACTGGAAGGGCAGGAAATGATTCTCCTCTGGAGCCCCAGAAGAACTGGCCTGGCCCACATGTGGATGTTTGCCTCAAGAAAGAGTAAATGGATGTGGCTTCAGGCACCAAGCATGTGGTCAGCTTCCTCCCTGTAGTCAGCTTCCTCATTTTCAGGCAGATGCCTCCCACCGTGGTCTCACCTCCAGGCTGGTATCTTCCCAAGTCCAGCAGCGTGAAGGCTGTTTCTGGAAAGTTCCAGAAGAAACATGGGCCCTCGTCTTCACTGAGCTGGTGCAGTGTTTAGATTGGTCCTCTGCGTAGAACCAATCTCTATGGCCAGAGGGTACAAGGAGTGCTGATTGGCTGGTCTGGGTCCCAGGGTGTTGAGGGCTGCAAGGAGAAGGGTAGACTGAAGGAGGGAGGACCCAGATGAGCCTGGCTAGGACCCTTAGACTTGCAGCAGCCCTACGGTGCTCATAACAAATGAGTGTGCATACCATCTTTATTCATAATAGCCAAAATCTAAAAGACGCCAGATATCCATGGACAGATGGAGGGGTAAACACACAGATGATGGATAAATACAATGTGGTCCCTCCACACGCTGGAATATTATCCTGCCTTTAAAAAGAAAGATTCTGACACCTGCTACACCATGGATGAACCTTGAGAATGTGATACTCAGAGAAACAAGATCCAGAAGGACACACACTGATTCCACTCATAGGAGGTCACTTTAGGAGTCAGATCCAGAGACAGGAAGTATTTGGTGGGGCCACAGGCTGGGGGTGGGACTGGGGAGTCAGTGTTTCATGAGGACAGAACTTCAGTTTGGGAAGATGAGGAAGTTCTGGAGATGATGGTGAGGGTGATCCCATGACAACGTGAATGTACCTAATGCCATGAGCTGTGCATTTAAATACAATTAGGGTGCTGCATTTATGGTGTGTGTATTTTGCCACAATGAGACAACAGGGCAAGGAAATGATCAAGCTGAAACCACACACCACCACCAGTGAGCTGGGAGGTGGAACATGATGGGATAATAGATGCTCAGTAGGGTTTCCTGTAAATTTTTCAGGTGTGATCATGGTGACAGGGTTTTGTCTCCAAAGACTGCATATCTTTCAGAAACACTTGGGGGTGATGTGGAATCAGCCAGAGCTGTGAATGTCACCTCCCTCCCCCACAGGAAGGTTGGGTGTGAACTGTGCTGGGGCTCGGGGCCAGAACCTTGGAGGCCCCCGATCCGAGATGCTTCTCCTGCTGATGGTCCTGGAAGCCCTGTGGGCAGGTGAGCGAGGTGGGGACACTGAGGCCGGAGCTGCGGCACCTGGGGCCCATGGCAAGCGGCAGGGCAGGGGGGTGAGGGAACAGAGACTGGATACAATTTCCCCGTCCCCAGACAGGACTCACTGAAAACATGTCAGTGGCCCCCAGAGCACAAGATGGCTGTCCATGAAACAGCCTGGAAAAGAGATTGTGGGGAAAGCAAAAAGCGAAGGGCCAAGGACGCCCGCCATCCTGGGGGTTTCTATTCTGAGCCTGTTCCCCTTCGATGAAATACTTCTGGAAGGAGGCTCCAGAGCAGGAAGCGGGGCGGCAGGGAGGGAGCTTCACTTTCCTCCAACAATATTTTTTTAAAAATTTAAAATGGGGTGGGGGACTTCCCGGGCGGTCCCCTGGTTGGGACTCTAGGCTTCCACTTCAGGGGACATGGGTTTGATCCCTGGTCAGGGAAATAAGATCCTGCAAGCCATTCAGGATGGCCAAAAATTTTTTAATTAAAAAAAAAAAGGAATAAATTAGAAGTTTGGAATTAACAGATACCACTATATATTAAGGGCTTCCCAGATGGCTCAGTGGTAAAGAATTTGCCTCCCAATGCAGGAGACACAAGAGATGAGGGTTTGATCCTTGGGTCGGGAAGATCCCCCAGAGAAAAACTGGCAATCCACTCCAGTATTCTTGCCTGAGAAATCCTATGGACAGAGGAGCCAGGGGGCTCATGGGGTCACAAAGAGTCAGACGTGACTTAGTGACTAAATAACCACAACTATATATAAAACATAGAGCAAGGTTCTACTTTCTGGCACAGGGAACTATACCCAATATCCTGTAATAACCTAAAATTGAAAAAGAACCTGAAAAAGATTATAAATGTGAAAGTGTTAGTCGTTCAGTCATGTCCGGCTCTTCACAACCCCATAGACTGTAGCCCGCTAGGCTCTTCTGTCCATGAGATTCTCCAGGCAAGAATCCTAGAGTGGATTGCCATCCCCTCCTTCAGGGGATCTTCCCGATCCAGGGATGAATATATATATAATATACATGTATATGTATATATATATATAAACTGAATGATATATATAATATATATATTATATATATATATATATATGCTATACACCTGAAACTAACACATGGTAAATCAACTATACATCAGTTTTTTAAAAAGTGAAAAAAAGCAAAAGCAACCATTAAAAAAAAAAAAAAGTGTGAAGTGGGTTGCTAACAGTTCAGGGCTTCTTCCTGGGGTGATAGGACTTGCTGTTGGGGACGGTTTCACAGCTTGGGTGACCGAGGGTCTGTCAGTTTCATCTCTATATGGTTGTCATGACTTCTTCTGAGTGAGGCCTGAGGGCAAGAGCAAGGCTTGGCAGATGTGAGGTTCTTTTCCTTTCTTGAAATAAAAAGAAAAATGTGTTTATTTTGGCTGCACCGAATCTTTGGTGGCACGCAAGATCATCAATCTTTGTTGCAGCAAGCAGGATCTTTAGTTTTGACATGTGAATTCTTAGTTACTGCATGTGGGATCTAGTTCCCTCACCAGGAACCGAACCCACGCCCCCTGCACAGGAAGTACAGAGTCCTGGCCTTGGCACTACCAGGAAAGTCACCCCATTTTTTTCCTTCTGACTTCTTTCCACTTTTACAGAGATGTCAGGAGAGCCCTGCAGACAACTTTCCTTTTCTCCTCCCTAATCCCTCAGTGGTAAACATTTTGCCTCCATTGCCTTATCATCCCCTCAACCTACCCCACCCCTTGGTATGCATATAAAATACAAATATGTGTTTATCATTATTTTTCTGAACCATTTGAGAGTGAGCTGTAGATGCACTGCCCCTCACCCTTAAACGCTTTGGCATGTATGTGCGTGTGTGCATGTGCATATGTGTGCGTGTGCATATGTGTGTATGTGTGCGTGTGTGTGTGTGCTGGGAACAGGCCATCCTTTCACAGGACGGGTGGATTCACAGCATCCTTCCCCTCAGCTTACCTACAGACCTCATTCCAGTTATCCGCACGGTGTCCTCAGTGAGCAGGACCTAGTCGTCCTGCTGTCCTCGGTCCCCTATGCTCTGGTAGCGTCTCCATCTCCCCCAGGTCCTCAGGCTGGGCTCGGATGATGCACTTTCCGGAGGAACCACGGAGGGGCGCTGTGTTTGCCCCTTCATGGTGGATCCCACCAAGCCTTTCCAGGATGAGATCGCGCATGTGCGCCTGGTTGTTGTCTTGGGGGCAACCGTGGGGCTCTGGTGGAGCTGGATTCACAGCACGTGGGACAGGTACAGGCTGTTTGCTTCCCAGAAGCACCCAGGAAGTGCAGAGAAGGAAACCACAGCCGCACGAGTGAGGCAGCCTGAGGGACGGAGCTGGAATTTCAGCCCCTGCGAGCTGCCTCCCCAGATTGTATACACTTATTCACAAATGGCACCTGGGAGCTTGAGATGCAGGCTGGTGGGATGGTGGTATCCCACCATGCTGTCCTGGCTGGATTGTTGTCCAGCCAGGTTCACTGTGATCAACTGGTGACGCAGCAGGATAGGGGTTCCCACTATCCACCCATCATCCTTTCTCCCTTACTTCTTTCCTTCCTTCCATTCCATGCATCCATCCATGCATCCATCCATCCATCCGTTATCCATCCATCCTCATCCATCATCCATCCATCAACAGCAGGGAGACCGGAGTGCTGAGGGGATGGGGGCAAGTGTGAAGGAAGCAGGGTCAGCTAAGGTGTGTCTTGTGGGTCATGAGGAGTTTGGATGTTTAAAGCATGAAGAGGAACTTCCCTGGGGGCCCAGGGGTTAGGAGTCTGTGTTTCCACTGCAGGGGGCATGAGTTTGACCCCTAGTCAGGGAGCTAAGATCCCACATGCCATGCAGCATGGCCAAAATTTTTAAAAATAGATTTTAAAAATTAAAGCATGAAAAAAAATTAAAGCATGATGGGGAATCACAGGTAGTTTTTTTAAGCTAATTTACATTAAAATGCTTTTTATCATTTTTAATTCACAATTTTTCAAAAAGTTTCTGACCATATCCTGGGGCATGTGGGATCAAATCCTCATCCCCTGCTTTGGAAGGCAGAGTCTTTACCACTGGGAAGTCCCCATGATTGGTTTTAGAACAATTTTTATAGCAGTTTTATTGAGATGTCATTCACATACTATGCAACTTACCCAGTTAAAGGGTACGAGTCAGAGAATTTTAGTGCATTTGGAGTTGTGCAACCAGCCCCATAGTCTAATTTCAGAACATTCCATCCAGGGCCTCGGAGCTGGAGTCAGAGTGTCAGGTCAGGGGTGGGGCACCCAATCCTAACCTGGCCTTCTCTCTCCCTCTCCCCAGGAGGCAACACCTTTGAGACCCGCATCATTGGGGGTCGAAACGCTGTCCCCCACTCACGCCCATACATGGTCTCGCTGCAGAAGTCTGGCTGCCACCAGTGTGGCGGGGTGCTCCTGAACCAAAATTGGGTGTTGACAGCTGCCCACTGCCTGACCCAGCCGTGAGTGACGCAGCCCCACCCCATCACACCAGATGTCCCCAGACCTATCCTGGTTTCCCCATTCTCACCAGGAAGTGGGTCCGGAGAGATTTAAGTCAACTGTAGTGTTGTGAGAGGGTCCCCTTCCCCTCTGCAGTGGTTGCTGAGGCAAGAGTACATCACAGCAACCTTATGTGTGTGCTTGTGACATTAGGCTGTGAGGATTCCTGAAGGCAGCTCATTTGCTACAGAAAAGCACCTTCCAAATGGACAGAGGTGGGCCTCTTGTGACACCCAGGAGTGTGTCTCCCACCTGTGGCCACAGGGACAGAGCTGCCCTATGAGGGTGGCAGGGCCAACACAGAGAGGAACCTGGGTGCATGATGCCATTGTGAAACCCAGGTAAACCCATCCCAGAGCCGTCCTACCTCCGGACTGGCCAGTAACAAAGACTGCAGATCAAACCTGGAGAAGTAATCAAAGGGGGTCTGTTGATTCAAGTAACTGAAAACATGGAAAGGAGACAGCCTTCAGGCAGCTGGACAGGAGTCTGGGGTGAGGTGGGAGCAGGGAAGGCTTCCTGGAGGAGGCAGAAAGAAGACCATACTGGGCAGGGGAAGGGGAAGGACTGCAGAAAGAAGCCGGTGAGGTGGTGCAGGACAGTGAGTGCCCCTGGCCCAGAGCCTGGGAGGGCTGGGGCTCACACCCAGGCCCTGCCGCCCCCCCACACACCCTGCAACCCCCCTACTGCCCCCAGGACGCAGCAGCTGAGGCTTGTGCTGGGGCTCCATGTGCTGGGAGAGCCCAGTCCTACCTACCGCATCAAGAAGGTGGTCCTGCACCCCAAACACAAGCCAGTCCCTCATCTGGAGAATGACCTCGCGCTGCTAAAGGTGCTGCCAGTGGGAGGAATCGTAGTTCCAGGTCCCCTCCCCTGACACCCCTTCCCTATCGCCCCTCCCCCAGACTCACCTTCCCACTGCCCCTCTCCCTGTGTGCCCCTCCCCCAGTGTCCCCTCACCTACTCATCTGCCTCTTCCTGTCCCTATAGCTGGATGGGAAGGTGAAGCCCAGCAAGACCATTCAGCCCCTGGCCTTGCCCCGAGGGCGCCAGGCGGTGGCCGCAGGCACCCGTTGCAGCCTGGCCGGCTGGGGCCTGACCCACCAGCCTGGGCAGTTGGCCAAGGTGCTGCAGGAGCTGGACCTGCGTGTGCTGGACACCAGGATGTGCAACAACAGTCGGTTCTGGAACGGCACCATCAGCCCCCACATGATCTGCCTGGCAGCTGACTCCAAGAGCCAGGCCCCCTGCAAGGTGCGGGTGCTGGGGGTAGGGACGCTCAGGCCAGCCTCCCTTCCCTGGGGGTCCTGAAGCTGGGAAGGACCAGGTACCCACTTCTCAAGTGCAGAAACTGAGGCACGGATAGACTAAGCAGCTTGCCCATAGTCACACAGTGGGTGGCAGAGCTAGGCTTTGAACTCCAGCACCCAGAAATACCAGGGCATGGACGGAGCATGTGCAAAGGCCCTGGGGTGGGAAGAAGGCACAGAGAGAGTTACCAGGCAAGAAAGGAACTGAGAAGGGACTAAAGGAGGTGGGGGGAAGGGAGGGAGCAGGGAGATGGGGGTCTCTGCCCTGGAATCAGCCTCCCATCCCCTCCCACTGGATAACCAGCCCCCTTCATCAGGAGGTGACTGGTGCTTGTTGCCTCCACAGGGGGACTCAGGCGGGCCTGTGGTGTGCAGAAGAGGCCAAGTGGCCGGAATCCTGTCCTTCAGCTCCGTGGAATGCACTGACATCTTCAAACCCCCCGTGGCTGTCGCCGTGGCCCCCTACATGCCCTGGATCAAGAAGGTCCTCCGCCACTAACGGCCCACCTCCCTCACCTTGACCCTCCAGAGGTGACCCTGATTCCGTGTTCCAAGGAGCATCCTGCAGGGGGCAGCCAGGGGCCCGGATGTATCAGGGAACCAATAAACCGTAATAATAAAACTGCTTGAGCCTCCTGTGGGCTGAGGACCTCTGGTTTGCCACCTACAAAACGGGTTGCACTTTTCGGGTTGCATGGGAGGGCCAGCTGCTGCCAAGGCCCGGGGGCGCCGGGGGTCAGGAGACACAGAGAAAGGACCCCGAATCTCCTTCCTTCTCTTTTTGACTTTGGTTCCGTGTTTAGTGGGCTTCTCTGGTGGCTCAGAATTTGCCTGCCATGTAGGAGACCTGGGTTCCATTCCTGGGCTGGGAAGATCCCCTGGAGGAGGGCATGATAACCCACTCCAGTATTCTTGCCTGGAGAATCCCATGGACAGAGGAGCCTGGTGGGCTACAATCAATGGGGTCACAAGAGTCAGTCATGACTTAGCAGCTAAACCATCAACCACCACCATTGTCTTTCAGTTCAGTTCAGTCAGTTGTGTCCAACTCTTTGCAACCCCATAGACTGCAGAACACCAGGCTTCCCTATCCATCACCAACTCCTGGAGCTTGCTCAAACTCATGTCCATCGAGTCAGTGATGCCATCCAACCATCTCATCCTCTGTCATCCCCATCTCCTCCTGCCTTCAATCTTTCCCAGCATCAGGGTCTTCTCCAATGAGTCGGTTCTTTGCATCAGGTGGCCAAAGTATCAGAGCTTCATCTCTGGCATCAGTCCTTCCAATGAATATTCAGGACTGATTTCCTTTAGGATTGACTGGTTTGATCTCCTTGCAGTTCAAAGGACTCTCAAGAGTCTTCTCCAACACCATAGTTCAAAAGCATCACTTCAGCACTCAGCTTCCTTTATGGTTCAACTCTCACATCCATACATGACTACTGGAAAAACCACATCTTTGACTATACAGAGCTTTGTCAGCAAAGTAATGTCTCTGCTTTTGAATAGACTGTCTAGGTTAGTCATAGCTTTTCTTCCAAGGAGCAAGCATCTTAATTTCATGACTGCAGTCACCATCTGCAGTGATTTTGGTGCCCAAGAAAATAAAGTCTGTCACTGTTTCCATTGTTTCCACATCCATTTGCCAGCAAGTGATGGGACCGGATGCCATGATCTCAATTTGTCTTATACTGAGATATAATTCACATGCCATGCAATTCACCCTTTTAAATAGTGTGTGATTCAGGGGTTTTCAGTGCATTCCCAGGGTTGTGCAACCAGCATCTCTATCTAGTTCCAGAACTTTCCAGGACCCCAAAAGCAACACTACCCCTCCTCAGCCCCTGACCACCAGGAACCCACTCTCTGTGTCTGTGGATCGGCCTGTTCTGGACGTTTCCCATCAGTGGAATCACACCCTGTGTGTCCTGTGTCTGCTTATCTCACTGAGCATCGTGTTCTCGGGGTCCGTCCACGTGGTAGCGAGTGTCAGGGCTTCTCTCCTCTTCAGAGCTGAGGGATGCCCCATGTGTGGAGGGACACGTGTGTATGTCTGCTCACCTGTCCATGGACACCTCGCTTGTTTCCACCATGGCTACTGTGGCCACAGGTGCAAAGGCATGTGTGGGTGTATTTTTAGTTCTCTTGAGTGTGCTCTGATGAGGCAGAGAGAAGTTGCTGGACCGTGTGGTGATGGACTCTGTGTGGAACAGTGTGAGAAAACTGCTATTTTCTGGCAGAATCTTCTGCTTTTAATATGAAAATGCTCAAACAAATAGCCACGCTGAAATAACCGCACACCAAACACCTAGGTGCCTGCCCCCCCAGCCCCCCACCCCACTCCCACCATGCGGGTTCTCCCAGGAGCAGCTGAAGTGCTTGCTTCTTCCCCCACTGTACATCCGTCCATCTGGCTTTGTTGCTGGTGCGTCTCATGTAGGTGGCAGCCTCCCCGAGGAGCCCCCAGACACTGCCCTGTGGGGCCAAGGCCGGTGCGCAGGACTTACTCAGGCCCATCTCTCCCTCCTTCCCTCCGTCCCACACAGGGAAATTCACAAATCTCAATCAAGGGTTTGCTGCTCTGACAGCAAGACATGCACATGAGCAACCCAAGCCCTGTGGAATCCACACCACCAACCCCAGAAGATCCCTCACTTTTTGCAGGCTTGTCTCGAATTGAGATTTTGCGT
The DNA here is from genome assembly GCF_963930625.1 of Muntiacus reevesi. Taxonomy (NCBI): domain Eukaryota; kingdom Metazoa; phylum Chordata; class Mammalia; order Artiodactyla; family Cervidae; genus Muntiacus; species Muntiacus reevesi. Next base: position 221,313,758 of record NC_089249.1, read on the forward strand.
GGCTATTACTGCACATGGGCAGGAAGTTAAAGGGACAAAAGGCCACTCAGGAGAGAAAATCATCTCTTTTCCTCCGTCTAAATATTTTTCCCAGGAAGCAACTGTCTCTGGCGGTGCCTTCCGTGCTCATCCAAGGGTGTTCTGAGCAGGAAAGGCTGCTGGTCAGGCAGTGAAGAAGGTGAATTTGCCCATCAGAAGGCAATGGCTTTTCTCTTCTGGTGATGCAGCAGAATTTCCTGTCTTCTGAGCACTGCGAGTTCCAGGCCTCCTGCAAGGTGGTAAGACGCTTTAGGAAACGCTTATGTCTTTATTTCAGAGCCAGAGAAAAGGAAGGACAGAAGGAGGAGGAGGAAGGAATCTACTCAACTCTTTTTTCTTTTTTAAATTTAAAGGTTCTTTTATCTGTCTTTTTTTTGGAGGGGGGGCCACACCATGAAATCCGCAGCATGCAGGATTTCAGTCCTCCCATCAGGGATCAAACCTGTGTCCCCTGCATTGGGAGCGCAGAGTCTAGCCACTAGACAACCAAAGAAGTCCCTGGAACAGTTTTATATTTACAGAAAGCAATGAAGAGAGTACCAAGCTTCCAAGTGTTCCTTCCCCTTCAGTTGACGAGATTCTTATTATGATGTGCCTGGTGCTCTGTCGTGTCTGACTCTTTGTGACCCCATGGACTGTAGCCCACCAGGTTCCTCCATCCATGGAATTTCCCAGGCAAGAATACTGGAGTGGGTTACCATTTTCTCCTCCAGGGGATCTTCCTGATCCAGATATTAGAGGAAGCACACTGACTGAAACCGCCCACCTTGGCCAGGCACCATAGTAACCATTTGCATTTGTCCATAGTAATTATTTTCATCTGAGTTGTTTTACAACAGGAGGTCCTGGTAAGGAACACGGAACTAATAAGCCTCCACCAAACGGAAGAGTTCGGGAAAGGTCAAAAGGAGACACCAAGTGTCCGACCACCTCCCAGAATCCTCTCTGGCATCCATCTCAGCTGAACAAGGCCTGCACCACCAGGAAGGGCTCTGAGTCAGAATGATTGGCTAAGGACAACCCAGAAACTAATCCCATCACCATGAAACCCGAGACTGTGAGCCAGAGCTGTTCTCCTGGGTTCCCTTACCCTTCTGCTCTCCGCCCGGGAGCCCTTTCCCAATAAAATGTCTTGCTTTGTCAGCACGTGTCTCCTCAGACAATTCATTTCCAAGTGTTAGACAAGAGTCAGTTTCGGGCCCTGGAAGGGGTCCCCCTTCCTGCAACACAGGGATCAGATCAAACTCATGTCTCCTGCATTGGCAGGCAGATTCTTTACCATCTGAGCCACTGGGGAAGCTGTCACAATTAATGAACCAATCTTGATATGTTATTATCTACTGAAGCCCAAACTTTATTCACCTCTCCTTGGGTTCCCTGACATTCTCTTGGCCCCAGGACTTTTTGGGGCCCCCTGTGATGTTCAGGCCTCTCTGGGATCCCCCTGGGCTGTGCCTCTTTCAATGGCTGGGGCAGTCAGGGGTGGGGGCACAGGTCAGGGGTTTTGGAGAGCATCCCTCCATGGAGCTATTTTTTTCTCTGATGTTTTTCTCGGGACTGAATAACCCAAACCAAGATTGATGGGTCTGCAGGGGCAAGTGCCTTGTTAACCTTTAACTGTTTATGGAGGTGTCACCTATGTACAGAACGCACCCAGGTCACAACAGCTGGTGATTTTCCACAAACCAAACTGCGAAATCCTGTCCTGGCACAGGGCTCCTAAAACCCTCCTAATGAGCCTCTTTCAACCACCTGAGTTCACATCCAGGACAGGAGGGACCAAGTTAGAAGCCTTTTGTGCCTAAAACTCTGGGACAAAGGGTTCCCTTTTCTCCACACCCTCTCCAGCTTTTGTAATTTGTAGACGTTTAAACAATGGTCATTCTGCCTGGTGTGAGGTGATATTTCACTGTAGTTTTTGATTTACATTTCTCTGATAATTAGTAATGTTGAGCATCTTTTCATGTACCTATTGACCATCTGTCTGTCTTCTTTGGAGAAATGTCTGTTTAGGTCTTTTGCTTGTTTTTTTTGATGGGGGTGTTTTGTTGTTTTTTTTTTTTTTGATACTGAGCTGCATGAGCTGTTTGTATATTTTGGAGATTAACCCCTGTGGGTCACTTCATCTGCAAATATTTTCTCCCATCCTGTGGACTTTCTTTTTGTTTTGTTGATAGTTTCCTTTGCTGTCCAAAAGCTTTTAAGTTTAATTAGGTCCCATTTGTTTGCTATAACAAATTGGTCAGACCCAGGGAGAGGGGTGGCAGGAACCATGACACACAGCTAGTTGGTCGGTAAGAAGCTCAGGGGTCACAGAGGACTCGGGACTGGTTTGAAGAGGGGACAGGGCTGTGGGCTGAGCCCTTAAGCTGTGGGTTCTGCACTGACTCCAGGCAGAGAGGGTCAGAACTGAATTAAAACTGCATGATGAAAAAAAAAAAACAACTGCATGATGGTGTCCTCTGGGCATTGGGGGATTGCTGGGTGCTTGACATATACCCCAGGCAAACAAAACACCACTGTACTCAAGCACCCAGGTCAACACAACAGGATCCCCCAAGCCCACACCCCAGCGAGGTTCCTACCTCCGGGTTCCCATCCCTAAGGTAGGTCCTGTCTGCTGTACCCCCCCAAGGTTTCTGGGCTGTGTCCAGTCCTCCCCTCAACACTGAGTGTGGCAGTGCTCCCATCTGGCCAAGTGTGGGGCAGAGGGAGAAGTGGGCCATCCATGCCATTCCATGGGGGTTCCATCACGCACCCCCCTCACATCTATTCTCTCCCATAGACCAGGGTGTCTCACTGGGGGTGATTCTGCCCCAGAGACATCTGTGGTCCCCAGGACCTGGAAATCCAGCATTGAGCAGATGGTGTCGTTCCACACCCTGCAATACCCAGGACATCCCACAGAGGGTGACCCCCCATATCAGCAGTACAGGGTGGGGGAGCCCCATTATGGATGAATGGACGTCGATTGTCTTCAAAGGTTTGAGACTTTGCAAGATGAATGCCACGCTTGCCCACCTGCAGAGGGAGAGGGCCCAGAGCCTGAGCCCATGGGACGCACCAGCCTTTCCTGTGTGCATTTACTTGCCTGCAGGAAAGCTGAAGCCCCTGCAGGGAACAGCAACATTCCCACCTCCTGGGCCGACACGAATGGCCCTGTGCATGGTGCCTGCCTGTTCTGGACGTTTCCCATCAGTGGAATCATACCCTGCGTGTCCTTCTGTGTCGGCTTCTCTCACTGAGCATCGTGTTCTCAGGGTCCGTCCACGTGGTAGCAAGTGTCAGGGTTCCTCTCTTTTTCAGGGCTGAAGGATGCTCCGGGGTGTGGAAGGACCACGTGGTATTTGTCCCATTTATCCATCCACGTGGGCTGTGTCTGTACCCTTGGCTGCTGCGGGTCCATGGCTGCTCCGTCTGGCCACCACTATCCTGAAGTTTGCCTGCGGCATCAACAACCAAGGATGTATTCGTGTAACTCTATGGCTGATTCATATCAATGTATGACAAAACCCACTGAAAAATTAAAAAAATAAATAAATTTAAAAAAAAAACAAACAAACAACCAAGGACGTAATATCCCTCAGCGATTTCGGACCTCCAAATGTGAATGAGGTTCCCAAAAGGGAAACAAGACCTGTGACTCAGATTCAGGAGATGCCGCCAGCCCCTTTAGTGACTGCTGAGGAGCTGAAGGAGGGGGCATGTGAGAAATCAAAAGGACAGGATGCTGCCCCCAGGTAGCTGAGATGCATGAAAGGAATGACGTCAATAATCCCAGACTCTTGCATCTTCTCATATGGAGAACAGCGTTAAATTCCTTGAGGTATCTGATTTTCCTTAATTAGCAGTAATCTTTTGAAGTTCTGACTGTCTGCCCCCATTGTGGCAAACTCCTATAATCCTGACTCCTTCCCTGGCCTCCTCCGTGCTACCTGAGACGCTGCCTCTCTGGCTTATTCCACCAAATAAAATAACACTACTCTCTATTTTCAGGTGGTGACTACATTTTGTAGTTGACAGAGGAATCTCAGCACCGCACCCCCGACCAGGGCCACCGGGAGCTGTGGTTTTAGGGATCTCCGCCGTCCTGGGCAGGGACCTGGGGTGACTCCAGCAGGACGGAGATCAATGGAGGCGGGTGGTGTTTGGAAGCCCAGCACCCTGGTGGGAGGAAGCTTATCTGTCGCCACAGAGGTTCCTTCCCGCCCAGCTGGGCCCCACCCCACCCCCGGTGATGGGAGCCCAGTGGTTTCAAGAGTTGGGAGGGGGGGTCAGGCACCTGCAGGAGGAGGCTCTGGGGGACTGAGACCACCACCGCCAGGTGGGCAGAGGGCTAGACCAGGGGCTCTAATCTCAGCTGGACAGCTGGGGTTGGGGGAGGGACCTGCAGAGAAAGAGCTTCCTGAAACAAGCCCCACAGCCAGCCCTTGGAGCAGCAGCTGCATCTGTCCCAGAACCTGGGCCCAGATGGCAACAGGCAGCTTGACACAGTCAGGCCCCAGCTGGCCCTGGACCTAGGAACAACTGCCATGAAGGAAGGCTGAGGTCAGTCTTTGGGGGACTAGACTGCAGGGAGGATCCCACACTGACCTCAGAGGGGCCTGTGGACCCCAGCCCCCTGCTCTGTCCCTAGGGTGAAGCTGGCACCTGTCCTTACTCCGACATGGTTCTGCAGGGAAAATGTGATAGACACAGAGACAGAGAGATGGAGACACAGACAAAAAAAAAGAGAGTAAAGAGGCAGAGAGATAGAGACACAGAGAGAGATACAGATGGAGACATAAAGGGATAAAGAGACAGAGAGATAGACAGGGAGGGAGAGACAGAAATAGAGACGCAGAGATGGAGAGATAGACAAAGAGAGATAAAGAGAAAGAGAGACAGGGAGAGATGGAGAGAGATAGAGAGACGGAGGAGAGAGAGATGGAGGGAGCGACAGAAGCAGGGGTGGGGGAGGCAAACGTGGCCAAAGTCTTGACTGGGAATCCAGGTAGCCGGGGGGTGCGGGTGGGGGGTGGGGTTGCTGTCCCCAGACTCCTCTGCCGTTTGAGGACATCTCAAAACAAACCTGAGAAACAGACTCCTCTCCTTATTTCAGGATGACATATCAGCAAACAGGCCCGAGGAAACCTGGAAGCACCAGCACACCTTGAAGCTCGGCCCCCTTGTGGCCCGGGAAGGTCTTTGGTTGACAACAGCCTCCCAGGTGGTCAGGACAGGGCAAGTCACGACTGTGTAAAGTCTGAAATACCTGCAATCTCGGCTGGGGAGACTGGACCCACTCTCACTCTCAGAGGCTTTCATTTCTGCTTTGTCCTGCTTCACCCGTGGGACTTGCCCCCAGGAAAGATCACTAGCCCCAGGCCACCCCATCACAACCCCGGGTTCATCTGGGATTATCCTCTGTCACGTTTCCAGGGAGGACAGAGGTGAGAGGGCGGCGGTGCCTGTAAACCTCTCCCTCGTGTGTCCCCCTCCTCCCACACACACCAACCTTAAAGCCAGAGCCAGGCTGGATTGCAGGGTGTGTCCAGGGCCAGGACTCGCTCCTGTAGGGACCCTCCCAGTCTCCCAGGCTGGTGTTCCCCCAAACTGGGAAGCCCACGGCACACTTTAGTCAACCCCAGCGCTAAAGAGATCAACCACCCGACCCCCTGTACCAGCTCCTGGAGCTGCTCAGACAAAGCATGACCAACTAGGCCACTCACAGAGCAGAAACCATGCTCTTGGGAGGGTCCTTCCTGCCTCTTCCAGCTCCTCGGGGCTCCAGGCATCCTGGGCTTGTGGCCACATCACCTCAGCCTGTCCCTCCATCTTCCCATGGCCTTTCCTTTTTTTTTTTAAGATTTATTTATTTACTTTTATTTTTGGTCTTACTGAGTCTTTGCTGCTTTACACAGGCTTTCTCTAGTTGCATCGAGTAGGGGCTACTCTCTGGTTGCGGCGGCTTCTCTTGCTGCGAGCACAGGCTCTAGGTGCATGGGCTTAGTTGCTCTGAGGCATGTGGAATCTTCCCAGACCAGGGACTGAACCCATGTCTCCTCATTGGCAGACAGACACTTATCCACTGGACCCCTAGGGAAGCCCTTCTTCTTCTGTCTCCTCAAGGACACTGGTCATAGGATTCAGGGCCACTCTAACCCAGAATGACCCTATGTGAAGATCTTTAATTAATAGTTACATCCGCGAAGATGTTTTTCAAATAAGGCCCCATTCTCAGGTCTGGAAGCAACCACTGAACCCACTGCACCATCCGGTCCTCCCAACCTGCCCATACCCCGACCCCCTACCAGAACCCCAGATCAGTCTAACAGCAGGAGACATCCCTCCCTCACTCAGATCCCTCCCAGGGCTCCTGAGTGCCCTGAGGATAAAATCCACACCCTAGGTTGGATTTCAAACTCCACCCTCACAGAAAAATGCACATAAATCCTTAAGCTGGACCATCCTAGAAACAGAGAGATGGGTGTGATAAATGATAACTCTGCTTTCTCTCCCCTTATCTGTGAGTTTGAAAGGTTTTGTAGGAAAAAGTAGAAAGCAAACAAACCAAACTGCAAACAAAGCAAACTGGACAGAGGCTGGAGTCCCAAGTGTGAGGCCCAGGCCAGAACTCTGGGAGCGGCCAGGGCGACGTGGGAAGGAGCCAGGCAGTGACCTGGGAAGGCATGCCTGGCGGCAGCAGACACTGCCCAGGCAGAGCTCAGGGCGGAAGCAGGGCCAGGGAGGCTGGAGCCAAGCTGCGGGGGAGGTGAGGGCTACAAGGCCCGAAGGTCAGTAGGGCCAGGCCCCAGGGCGGGGTTTGGTGCTAGCTTCTCTCTGTCTGGCTGAAGGCAGCAGAGGCCTATCTGTGCACCCAGCAGAGGTGGGGGGCTGCTGCGCTTGTCCTTCTGTTTGTGGGTCTCTGGGCCCCTCCCAGGGTGTCCTCAGGCCTCCAGAGGCCAGGAAAGGATGGGGATCCAGGGAGGATCAAACCCTCCCATGGCCAGTTAGGGGCACCGGCTGAGTGCCAACCAGAGTGTGGCAGCAAGCCCAGGCCAGGCTGAGGAGCACAGGGCACCCACGAGGGCAGAGAGTGACCAGGGACCAGGGGGGTTAGTTACAGAGGGTGACCAGACCGGCTGTTTTGACAGATGGGGTCAGAGTGAGGCAGGAGACAGACAGGCCCCAAGCTAGGTATTTACAGCTGGCCTCCTGTTCACACCTCCCGGGGTGAGGAGATGAACTCCAGAAGTCCATGCATCACCAGCCCCCTGATTACATTTCCTAAAGCAGGAGACAACATATTCATGACCGACTCCTTTCCATAAAAACCAACTAACAAAAAAAAAAAAAAAGATAAAAAAATAAACCAACTAACGGAGGGCTTCCCTGGTCAGTCAGTGGTAAAGAATCTGCCTGCCAATGCAGGAGACAGGGGTTCAATCCCTAGTCTGGGAAGATCCCACATACCTCAGGGCGACTAAGCCCATGCACCATAACTACTGAAGCCCATGTGCTCTAGAGCCCATGCTCCACAATAAAAAGAACTGCAATGAGAAGCTCGTGCACCACAACTAGAGAGTAGCCCCCACTCAACACAACTAGAGAAAGCCCGAGCAGTGATGATGACCCAGTGAAGCCAAAAGTAACAAATAAAAATTCAAAAACAAAATTCAAAAAAGCAAATACACACAGCAACAGGAATAGGGTATATAACCAGACACCGGGCATTTTTATGGCGGGAACAGATTGGGACTAGGCTCTGTTATTAATAAAAGATCAGGGGGTCATACACTTCCCATCCTTGAGGAAAAGGAGACACTAGACATGGGCGAAACCTTCATGGGGTCAGAAAGGTAGGGGATATGCCAGCCCATAGTAAGTAGTTTATTGTTCAGTCGCTAAGTCGTGTCCAACACTTTGCAACCCCATGCAGCATACCAGGCTTCCCTGTCCTTTACTATCTGCTGGAGTTTGCTCAAGCTCATGTCCATTGAGTTGGTGATGCTATCTAACCATCTCATCCTCTGCTGTCCTGTACTCCTTTTGCCCTCAATCTTTCCCAGCTTCAGGGTCTTTTCCAATGAGTCATCTCTTCACATCAGGTGGCCAAAGTATTGGAGTCCTGCTATCCCCTCCCATAAGCCTCTGCTATGAGATCCATCTTAACTGAGGGGTGCCTGTGCACCCGGGGGAGGGTCCAGAGGCAAATTAGTCAGGGATGGGATCAAAACAATACAATTGGCCAAAAAGAAGACAAAGACCTGGAAAACTGCACCCTTCCCTGACTCAGTCAGTAAAGAATCTGCCTGCAATGCAGGAGACCCAGGTTCAATCCCTGGGTCAGGAAGATCCCATGGAGGAGAAAACAGCAAGCCACTCCAGTATTCTTCCCTGGGAAATCCCATGGGTAGAGGAACCTGGTGGGCTACATTATACACATCCATGGGGTCTCAAAGAGTTGGACACGACTGAGAGATTAACACTACTCATAGAAGAATTAAATACTTCCCAAAGGAGTGACTCTCCCTCTGAATTTGCCCCTGGATCTTTCCGCAGGGACTTTTATTTTCAATAAACTTTGGACTTTACCCTTTACCTTCTGTGTTCTAGCCAGGCAGGCAAGGACTCAGAACCCAGCCCCTCACTGCTGATCCCTGTGGTCCAGTGGTTAGGTCTCTGGCTACTGCTCTCTACCCTTACAGCTGCCAAGGTCCGGCATCAGGAAGGGCCCGTGGAATACAGGGCTGCAGTGAAATCTGAATTTCTGACAGACAACAGATAATTTTTAATATAAGTAAAAACCAGACATTGCATGGGATATACTTATACTGAATAATTAGTGATTTTTGGAAGATCTGAAATTCCAGTGTAGCTTGGAGTCCTCTGTTTTTATTTGCTAAATCTGGCCACCTCTGCCAGGGTGATCCTGAAAAAACTCTTCTTGGAAGCAGAAGGGGACAGGGACCACCATCGTGAACCGGCAGAGAGGGGGTCCAGTGGGTGCAGGACAGCCAGGTCTGCAGGGAGGCTTTGTTCGATTGACACAAACAGAGCCTTCCTGGCAGTCCGGAGATCTCCTCAGCCCCGCTCCGGGTGGGCAGAGGGCCCAGAGTTCTGTTGGGGCCCAGAGGTGCTTTGAGGCCAGCTGGCAGCCTGCCTCCCTCATCCAGCACGTCCGTCTCCATACCGCTCCCTGTGGCCTCGCTGAGCCTGCCAGCCCCAGGCCCCGGCCCTGCTGGCCACAGGAAGGGTCCTCACCTCCCCTCCCTCACCGCCTCCATATCAGCAAGTCCAGGCTCCTCTACCACGCCCTTCCAGCCCAGGTTCTGTCAGCTGACCCCCCATCTCCTTCGGCCCCACCCAGCTGCCCGCCATCACCCCCCCACAAGGCTGCCCCGAGACTCACAGCTCAGCCCTTCCCTGGCTGCTGCCCCCTCCTCATTCATGGGTCACCTCCAATGTCATCACCTCCAAGAGGCCTCCTGATCCACATCACCCCATTTTTTAATTGAGATGATCCACTTACCATACAGTTCACCCATTCGAGCGTTAAGGGTTTTGGTACATTCAGAGTTGAGCACACTTTACCGCAATTAATTCCAGAAACGATCCATCACTCCACAAGGAAGCCCCGTCCCCATCAGCAGTCACTTTCCATCTCCTCCCCCAGCCCCTGACAACCAGGAACCCACTCCCTGTCTGTGGATTGGCCTGTTCTGGACATTTCCAATCAGTGGCATCACACCCTGTGTCCTTCTGTGTCTGTTTTTCTCACTAAGCATCGTGTTCTAGGGTCCGTCCACGTGGTAGCCAGTGTGAGGGCTTCTCTCCTTTTCAGGGCAGAGTGATGTTCTGGTGTGTGAAGGGACCACATTTTTTAATTCATTCACCCACTGATGAGCATCTGGGCTCTGGGCTGTTGCACTTTTTGCTATTGTGCTGTGAACATTGCAGGGGAAGTTTCTGTGTGGACCTGAGTTTTCAGTTCTCCTGGGCACACATCTAGGACTGGCATTGCTGGGTTAAGTTATCACTTCATTTAACCTTTAGAGGAATGGAAGCACGGTTCGTTCCACCTCCTCATCAGCCCTGCACAGGGCTCCACTTTCCTCATCGCGTTATTTTCTGACCTCACAGTGGGTGTGAAGTGGTGTCTCACTGTGGTTTCCATTTGCCCGCCTCTGAGCACCTTCTCATGTGCTTATGTTGTCTATTTAGGTGTCTTTTTTTGAAAGATGTGTTTTCAGATCCTCTATTTTGTAATTGGGTTTATTTGTCTTCTTTTAAACTTTTTAAAAAAGTTGAGTTCAAAAAAAGTTGAGTTGTAAGTGTTCTTTATATATTCTAGGTACAAATCCCTTATCACATACATGCTTTACCAGTATTTCCTTTCATCAGGTGGATTGTCTTTTCACTTTCTTCTTTGAAACAGAAAAGTTTTTAAGGGCTTTCCTGATGTGGCTCAGTGGTAAAGAATCTACCTGCCAGTGCAGGAGAAACAGGTTTGATCTCTGATCCCTGATCCAGGAAGATCCCACATGTCTCAGGGCAACAAAACCCATGCAAAACCCACAACTACTGAACCTATGCTCTAGAGCCCAAGAGTTCCAACTACTGAAGTCAGCGTGCCCTAGAGCCCAAGCACAGAGTCTTAACCAGGAAAGTCCCCCAAAGTCTTTAATTTTGATGAACTCCAATTTATCTGATTTCTTGTTGTTTTTGCTCGCGCTTTTGGTGAATTCATAAGAAACCATTACCTAATCTAGAGTCACAAAGACTATATGCTATATACCCTATTTTTAAATTTTTTTGTCATTTTTCAAAGTATTTGTTGTAAAACACGGTCACCTCTGGGTATGCAGTCCAGGCAAATACAGAACGATCAGTTACTTTCGATTCGGACAAATGATGATACTTTCCTTGCAAAGCAGTGTGCAAACACTGCACTGAACACTTACACTACGAAATTACTGGAATTCAAATGTAACTGCTGTCGGGCTATTTGTATTTGCTAAATCTGGCAGTCTCACCCAGGGGGCACAGCCTACCTGTTCACAGTGATCCCCATCGCCTCCATCGCTGCTTTTTTAGTTTTTTGCACTGGGGTAAAGTACACAGAAACTGAGCATTTTACCTACTAGGAGCGTAAATCAAGCCACAAAGAAGCGAGGCTCCAGGCCCAGCCTCGCAGGCCCCGCCCCGTTTCTTAGCAACGTAACCACGCCCCTGGACACAGGGCGTGGCTCACCCGGGTGCTCACACGGCTCCGCCCACTCGGCTTCCGTAGAGCGAGTCGGCCCGGGTAGGAGTGTGCGTACATGCGTCCGTGCGCGTGCGTAGGTGGTAGGCGAGTCACCGTGCGTGTGCCCCGCCCCGCAACGCCGCCTGCGTGCGCGCGCCCGGCGACTGCCGGGTTCTTATAGTGCTGCAGGAGGCGGTTGCGCCGGGACGGAGGGACGGCGGGACATGGCGGCTGGTCAGATCGCGGTGTTGGGGCTCGTGCTGTTGAGCGCCCAGGGTGGCTTCGGGGCAGGTCAGGATCTTGCGGTGGGGGCGCGAAGCCTGTCGGTGGTCCGAGCTGGCAGAGAGCGGCTCGCCTTCTGCTTCAGGGGAGACCCTGGCCTCTGCGAGAGGGGGACCCACGGCCTGGCGAGGGATACCCCGGCCCGGGCGGGAGAGGAACCTGGGACCCGGGAAGGAGACTTCGTCCCGGGGAGGGGGACCCCGCCTGGGGGAGGGTGGAAGACCCCAGGGGAGTAGAATCCGGCTTGTGGAGGGAGACCCAGGCCCGGGGTTGGGGGGAGACCCAGGCCCCGGGGGGTGAGAGTCTCCGAGCTGAAGCAGATCTGCGCGAGGCAGCTTATGAGGAGCCTTCCGAGCTCGAAGAGCTGGAGCGTGGGGCGTAGGGGAACCCCGGGCGCCTAGACACCGGCTGTCATCCGGGAGGTGGGTGGGCTTTTGTCCCCAAGGGGACCCGGGGTCCCCGGGCACGTGGCGGCCCCTGAGGCGGGCCGGCTTTTCGGCCGGAGGGATTGTCGCATTCCTGCCAGGATTTAGGTCCCGTGTCTCACTCTGACCGTGCACTTACCCCAGGAGTCGCTGGAACACTTAAACCTTTGTGGGGAGGCCGACACTCCACCTCCTCCAGTTTTGTCTGATTTCAGGGCCCAGGAGGAGGTGGCGGTGGTCCACCCTCCTATTTTTACCGGGATGGGAGCGGAGGCACCGACCGGGAGGGGAGGTATTCCAAGGTTACCGTGAGCCACCTAACTCAGAGCAGGAAGTGTAGGGGGACCGTCTGTTTTTACAGACTCTCCAACGAGGCTCTGTTTGCCAAGCTGCTTACGGTAGAGGCAGCCTGTTTGGTGGGCATGTCGGATTTAGAGAATGCTCGCCTGAAAATGCATTAAGGCGTGCCTTTCCGGAGAAAGCCCCACAGACTCTTTGCCTGAAAGACAGATTTTTTTTTTTTTCGCCTGTGTGGATCGAGGCTTCATAATTGGTTCTGGGTTAACAATTTATACTGACCGGCACACGAAGAACAAAGTGCAAACCGGCAGGGTCTGGGTCTCTTCCCCAGGGGAGGCGGGAACAGGTGGGCTCTGAGCAGAGTGCCAGCTACCCTAGGGTGTGGGAGGGCCTGCATGTTGGGGAAGCTTCCCCTGGTTGCTCCTGACCCACTTTAAGATCCAGGATCTCAGTCCGCCTCTTTCCTCTTCCTTATAATCAAAGTGACCCTTTATTGACCACCTCTGGGTGGGGCCCCTGGCAGCTTGTACCCTCCAGGTGCAGGCCTCGCCGGCCAGTGGGGTAGAAGGCCCTCTGTAGAGGGCAGTTCCTCTGGCGGTCCATCACCCTTCGCTGTGGACTGCGCGAGCGCACACACACACGTACTGTGGGAGGTCAGTCCTGGTTTATTCCCCTGGGGCACTGTCTGTGCCTCGTGCTCCGTTTTCACTTTCCACCTTTTCCAGGGACTCTGGCACAGACCGAAAAGTCTGGGTCCCGTGTCCTTTTTCTGCTTGGGGTGAGGGCATTCGTGGAAGTGTTTGCCTCTCCTGGCCAGGTCAGCCAGACCCTTCTGTCAGTTGAGGCCCCAGGACAGTGTTCCTGCTGGGAGGGACCTGCTGTCCAGATGTGCAGGGTCCCCTGGTCCTGGTGTAGCCGGTGGATGGGCAGGGGCTTGCTCATTGGTCCCTTTCTGGGTCTTGAGTGAAGGACTGGCCCCCCGCCAGCAGGGTGGAGGGGTGAGCAGCCCCGGCTGGCCTGCCAGAGGTGATCTCCTGTCTGCCTCGTCCCAGGAGCTCCCTCTAGGATGTGTACCAAGGCCTGCCTGGCGCTGTGCCCGGCCCGGCTGCTGAGTGGGCACGGAGGAGGGGTGGCTGTTTTTAGATGAAGGTGACTTTACTTGAGAACGTGGGTTGCAGTCACATGGCCAGGAAAGGAGGAGGGTCAGGCGCTCTCCCTTCCTGGGCTCTGCTGCCTTTAATCAGAGCCCCTGTGAGTCCTGAGGGTGCTGCCCGGGCCTCCTGGGTGCTGGGCTGGCTGGGGGTCAGGTGTGCTTTTCCCGTCAGCGCTTCCTGAGGGGCATGGGGAGGTGTCCTTCTTCATGGCCCTGTCCTGGTGACCGTCAGTGTCGCAGGTGTCACGTCCTCCGTGGTGGCCGTGGGTGGCTGCAGCCACTGCACCCCCCACACACATGCACAGGAGGGACCCAGCTCTGCTGATGGGCGACCAGGATGGGGCAGGTCACTCGAGGGGGTAGGCTGCTGCGTGCAGCCCTCTGACCAAGCCTGGGGTGGTGGCCTGCAGGCTCAGTTGGGGAAGTGGCCCCCCACTGGCCTCTGTAGACTCCCTGGGTGGAGTTGGGGCCCTGCCCCTCTCTGAGAGCCGAGTCCTCACCTTGCTGCCACCTGGAGGTGGCCTGGGGCACTTCTTTCCTCTCTCAGGAGGCAGGGTGGGGCCTGCATAAGACCTGCCTAGCTCCTTCCTTGAGTCCGAGGCCCTGTCTGGGAGAATGGGGGTTGCCAGCCTCACTTCTGCCCTGACTCACCTCCCAGCTCTGCATAAAGCTGCTGGTTTTGCAATCTTGGGAAATCTTGACAGAGAAACGGGTGACTGGAGGCAAGCCTTCGAAAGTGGCGCAGAGGTGATATCCAGCCTCACACCCCTGTCTGCCTGTCAGCACCTGGCCTGAGGCCTGGGTTGCCTGTGGGCTGCCCCGCGTGGTTAGACCTGAAGGTTGGCCTGTCCCTGGGCCTTGTGGCCGGCCGGGCGCATTCTCCTACACGACCTGTGTGCACACATGTGCAGGTGCTGCTGTGGGAGAGTCCCGGGACGGGGCACCCAGAGCTGCCGAGGGGCCTCCTTTGCTTCAGGCCTTGCTGGCCTGACTTCTGAGACATCCTCTTCTCTTTTAAAGGAAGCCAGCAGGTGGCTGGAGGTGGGGCAGTGAGGACTGGCGCTCAGGAGGAGACGCCGCTGGTCCGTCCCCATGTCCTGTCCACGGGCTCCCTTGGGTCTCCCTCCTCCACCTGAAGGAAGCTGGTGTCCCCTGAACCGGAACTAGAGCTGGGGTCTGGATTAGCCTGCGGCCAGCCTACCCAGAACCTAAAGCCGAAGGCAGCCCAGCTGTGAAGTCTATCCTGGGATTCAAGCCTCAGTCTTCTGGGAGGCTGGGAGTCAGTGTTGACAGGAGTGGGGGGTGGTGGGCTGAGCAGACTGTGCTCTTAGGGCGGCCCCTGGTTGGGGTATTGGGCATCAGCTGGAGTTTTCACCATCTCCAAACGTGCCACCAGCTTCTCATGCTTTGTCTGTGCTCTCAGATGGCACCGTGACCCCAGTAAGGAAGCGGGGGTCCAGATGGCAGCCTGGGCTGCTTTCCGGCTGGCTGAGCTGTCCCAGTTCAGCCCTGGGCTCTGCTTTATGCCAGAGGCCTCAGGGCTGGCTTATTCTGCGCATGCATCCTGGGAGTATGGCCTTCTCCAAGGGACACCTCGGGGGTGTGTGTGGGTGACTGTTCCAGAGAAACAGACACCTCCTGGTGGATGACCTGGCAGCCAGCTTTATTACAAAGTCCACTGTCCCCAGGCACAGTGAGAGCCCCGTGCAGCCACGGATCCCAGGGGGCTGATGGGAGTGTCCCCGGGACGCCTGCTCCCAGTGCCGGGAAAGGGCTGTGGTGTGGGCATGGCTGAAGGTCAGCACCTGGAGGCACAGCCTGACCCCCAAGAGGGGTCCCCCTCTGGTCTGCCTCCAGGCTCCTCCCTGGAGGTCTGGAGTGTCCTGCCTTGGTCACTGCAAAGGGACCTTCCCTAGCTCAAGCCCAGTCCCCTTCTCCAGAACCATCCACCTGCTTCTGACCATCTGGTTTGAAGTGGCTTCGTATTTTGGTTCCTAAAGAGAAGATCATAACAAATGGGGAGGTTTGCCTGGCTGGAAACTAAGTGGAAGGGCTGCTGGGCATCGCCCAGTGTCCAGGCAGGACAGTCTGCATGGAGGCTTGGTGGCAGGTGTGGCCTCCCATGAGGCAGGCACATCCAGCTGGGCTGCTGCAGCCCCATGGCCCGAGCACCCCTGTCCCCCACGGTGGCCTTTCCTTGGTTGGGGGAGGGGGGAGCATACCAGGCCACCCAGAGGGGCAGACCCAGCACTCACTGTCTGGGTCCTTGTTCTGGCATGAGGTGGGTGCTGCTGCTCCCCCTACACCTGAGGCGCGGCCAGTGAAGACCGTTCCCCCAGAGTCCCGCCCCAGATCCCAGGTGAGGACCTTCCAGAACCCTTGTGCTTCTGGACTCTGGGGACTAGCCCTGGCCTCCCTTCTTCTGTGGAGGTGGCTGGGGCCCATGGCAGACTGACACCATGGCTTCTCCTGACGGATTTTCCTGATGCCTTTCGCATCTCTCTTTGGCTGCCCAGGGAGCAGGATCTGGACGACCATAAACGATGATGGCTCCAAAACGCGGCTCACCTGTGCCTTGAATCACAGTGCCACAGAAATTGTGGGCCACCGCTGGGTGAAGGGGGGCAAGGTGCTGAAGGAGGATACCCTGCCTGACCTGAAGACGGAGTACGAGTGAGTAGGACCACCAGACAGACGGGTGTGGAGATGGCTGAGGCCCAGGATCCAGGGAAGTTCCCGGGCTGCCAGACTCCACCACCTTCAAGACCCTTCGTGCTTCCTGTGGATTGGGGTCCCCCGCTCCTGGCTCGCAGGGTCCTGGGCCCCGGGCCCTGCAGGGAGCAGCTCCAGAAGCTGCCATGGGCTTGGACGGCGGCCAGGCCAGGGCTCCTGGGTGTGGTCCCTCCTCCCTGGGAACCTGCCCACCTCACCCTGCTCCCTGTATCCGCTTGCAGGGTGGACTCAGAAGACCGCTCAGGCCAATACTCCTGCATCTTCCTTCCAGAGCACGCGGGCCGCACCAATCTGGAAGTGAAAGGTAGGCTCCAAGGGGAGTGGGGGCAGGCGCAGATCCCACCTTGAGGGCTGGGGCAGGGCAGCTCCACCTCCATCTCTGGCTGGGGATTAGGCTCCAGACTGCCCTCTTCCCCGCAGGACCCCCCAGAGTCATGGCCGTGAAGAAATCAGAGCACGCCACGGAGGGGGAGACTGTGGTCCTGGTCTGCAAATCGGACTCCTTCCCGCCGATCATCTACTGGCTGTGGTACAAGAAGAGCGAGTCCGGGGACCAGGTCATCACCAACGGCACCCAGAGCAAGTTCTTTGTGGTGTCCTCGGAGAGCCGCACGGAGCTGCACATCCCCGGCGTGGACCTGAAGGAGGACCCCGGCACGTACGTGTGCAACGGTACCAGCCTGGAGGGCACCAGCCAGGCGGCCATCACGTTGCGCGTGCGCAACCGCTTCGCTGCCCTCTGGCCCTTCCTGGGCATTGTGGCCGAGGTGCTTGTACTTGTCACCATCATCTTCATCTACGAGAAGCGGCGGAAGCCGGACGAGGTCTTGGATGGTGAGACAGTGCCACAGTCCCTCCACTCCCTCCTGGGTGGGGGACCCTGGGCCTCTCCGGGGGATGTGCCCCCTTCCCCGGCAGAGAGTCTTCCAGCCCATGAGGCCTCACCTCTCCTTTTCTCCACCTCACTGGGCTGCCTGGTGGGGCAGCCGGGCCGGGTACCTGCCTGCAGGGGTGCTCTGGGGTACCCCTCCCACCAAGACCCCAGACAGCCCATGCGAGGGTGCCTGTCCCAGGGGCGGCTGAGGGCAGAGTGCTGTGGGTCAGGGCCACCCAGTGAGGGGTCGGGTGTGGGGAACCCCTGACGCCTGCCCCTTCTCTTGCATGTGGCTGCCTCTGCTCTGCTCAGATGAAGACACAGGCTCTGCTCCATTGTAAGTCCCCTGCTGGGGAGTGGGTGGGCAGGGGAGGGGCCGGGAGGGGGAGGGGCGGGGCACAGAGGAGGTGGAAGGAGCTGGGGGCAGGAACCTGGGCAGTCCAGATCTCCTGAAGACTCCTCTGTCCCCAGGAAGAGCAGCGGGAACCCCTTGAATGACAAAGACAAGAATGTTCGCCAGAGGAACTCCAGCTGAGAGGTGAAGGGGAGGGGAGGGCTTGGCGGCTGGGGCAGGGTGCGGGGGTGAGACCCTGTTCCCTGGCTGGTCTGAGTCCCCACTTCTTCCCACAGGACCAGGATGAGTCTACAGGCAGCGCAGAGAACAGCCCCACGCTCTTCCCTCTGTGGAAACCCCCCAGCGAAAGCAGACCCTGTTATACATTCAGACTACACATTTTCTTCTTTTTTAAAAACTGAAGTAGGGTTTTCTATGTGTAGAATTCTGCTCCTTAGGGGCTTTGCTTTTCTTGTTTAAGCATCTCGTGAGCACCCCAGGCCTCATGAGGTTTGTGTAAGGCTCCTGCTGCACCCCCCCACCCCACTGGCCCCCTGGGCTGTTGGTGTCCTGATCTATTTACAGGGCAGGGCTGAAGGCTCCTGCCCCAGGTCCATCTCTGAGGCTCCTGGGCTGGGTTGGGCTGGAGCCAGGCCCCTGCCCTTCCGGAAGGTCACAGGAAGGTCCCAGGCTGTGTGCCGGGCCAAGCGTCCTGCCCTCTGGAGCCAGTGCTGTCTGTCACTGCACGTCTGAGCACATGACGGCCTTAAGGGCACCCCCCTCACCAACGCCCCGTCTGCACACACAGGAGGAAGGCAGTTTGGCCGATAGGCTCAGAGCTGCTGTGCTGGCCCTGAGCCCCACTCCCTACCATTCTGCTCACAATAAAGTCTGACCCTCGTCCTTGTCCTCTTGTCTGTCTGTGCCGGGCCTGGGGCTCACCAGGAGAGCTCAGGAGATGGGGACGTTTAGCTGGTGAGGCTGAGCACTATAACGTGCTGAGACTAGAGCATGCTTGGGGTGTGGGGGCCGGGTGAGGGGTAAAGGTGGGAAGGGGCGGGAGGAGCCCTGCAGCAGAACTGAAGATACCTGCTGGCTCTCCAGGCAGCAGCCCTTCTAATAAGCCTGTTTATGTCCTTCAAAGGGAACCTGGGGAGAACCATGGCATCCTTCCCACAGGGCCCCCAGGTCGGGCAGCCCTCACACCAGCTGCCAGGCACCCCCCTCCTGGGCAGAGCACTCCCTGTGTCTTGGGTGGGCCTCACTCAAGCTGGAAGTCTGTCCAGAAGGCATAGTGGGTGGGGGTGGGGGACTCGAGGTGGGGCAGGGCCAATGCCCTGAGACCCTCCAGGGGGAGAAGAGGGTTGCCTGCTTGCCTATCCTGTACCCCGATGGCTGGGGGCAAATGGGGATGCATGGATGGGGCCAAACCCTGGGCCTGGGGAACCTGAGCCCCAGGGTTGTGTGGCCCCCCAGGTCCCCTCTGGAGGCCTGCAGACCTTCAGGTCGATGAGGGGCTCGGACCCCTGCTTTTTGGAAGCGACGGGTCTCAGCGTTGGGCTGGCTTTTCCCATCTTTCTAGAGAAGCCAGAGATCTGCTGGTAGTGGTTTAGTTGCTAAGTTGTGTCCAACTCTTTGCAACCCCACAGACTAGCCTGCCAGGCTCCTCTGTCAATGGGATTCTCCAGGCAAGAATAATGGAGTGGGTTGCCATTTCCTCCAGGGGGTCTTCCTGACCCAGGGATTGAACCCAGGTCTCCTGCATTGCAGGCAGACTGTTTACCAACTGAGCTACAGGGGAAGCATTTTTCAACATTAGCAAAAATCCCCTACATACCAATACCTCAAAACTGGATAAACTAGGCCTGCTGGCCACCGGTTTGAGGCTTGGTAGGTTCTGAGGTAGAATGGACATGCTTCTGCCCAGCAGATCCCACTGCACCAGGCTGCTGACCAGGTGTTTCACAAAGTCACCTGCTGCTCTGGTTCCTCTGAGCGCCCATGGCGTGAGTAGGGGCCCTTTACAGGTACCTTGCACCCCACAGCCTGGAAGAGATGCCCTCATTCACAGGAACTGAGGCCACTGGTCCCAGAAAACCCAGGGGCTGGGGCAGAAGGGCTGCTGCTGGCCAACCATTCCCTCCAGCTACCACCAGAGGGCACCTCGTGCACACCACTGAGGGTACCGGTTCCTGGGAAGTCAGGGAGTCCTGTCTAGAGGCTTTGGGTTGCCCTGCCTGGTCCCAAGTGCCCCCTAGCTGGGGGCCCTGGGCCCTAGGCACCCACCACTTCAACTTCTCTGGACATCTCTACTGGGCAGCATGGTCAGCACTGATGCACCTGGGGTTCCAGCACAGAGGAGATGACAAGGCCGGACCTTCTGGGGGTGCTGCCAAGGCTGGGGCTCAATATCCCTATGAAGGGGGCACGGGTAGAGGTTCCCTTACTTGGGGCCTGTAACCCCAGACCCCTGGGGCTCCACCCACCCTGCCCAACCCCTTTCTGTTGTGCCCCCAGCACCCGGACAGCAGCTTGAGGTTCAGGAGACACTGCTGGTTTCTTCATCCAAAGTGTGCACCTTTCCTCAGGCAGCACCTTGGGGGACAGGGTAGGTGGTCCATGTGGTGTGGGGAGTGGACTGGCTCCAAGATAGGCCTCTGCTTGCAGGGCACAGACACATGGCTCCGCCTGTCTCCTTCACCAAGTGTTCCTGGCCGTTCCTGGAGCAAGTGTTTGGTGAGCGTGGCAGTCTGCAGCCCCTGTGCCATGCGGGCTGCCTCAGTTCCCCCCCGGGGGGGACATCACAGCCATGTCCTAAGATCCAGGGAGACTGTCTGCGGCAAACGCCTGGAGGCTTGGGACCTGGGTCTGTCTTGAGGTCCAGTGGCTGAGGCAGGGGTAGGACTGGGTGTGCCTTCCCTCTGGGCCACAGCCCACCCCATCCCTGGGCCCACTGCCCCTGGAGGCACCCCAAGGTACCATGGCAGTGGGCAGTAAAAGAGGGACTGAGGGGTCTCGCCCAGCAACAGAGGGCGGAGCTGAGAAGGAACAGCCTGAGGTGTGGGGGTCTTCAGACCCCGGTCCCCCATGCCCTCGTGCCCCCACCAGGCAGTTCTGGGGCTCTGTAGGGAAAGGAAATTCCAGGCCAACAGAGGACCTGCCCTCACTGTACAGGTGCCAGGACTCAGACCTGGGCAAAGGCCACTCTGCTTAACTAAGCCCACTGGCCAGGCAGGACCTGACAATGCCACTCGTGTGGGCACCCCCGACTGAGAGACTTCCTCCTCCTCCAAAGTCAGCGGTGCATGTGGGCACCAGGCCGCCATGCAAGGCTGAAGAGTTGTTCAGTGTTTCCCTTGAACTTAAACTCTGGGCCCCTCTCTTGCTGGTCCTAGGCCTGCCAAGACTCTAACCTAGTCTCAGCTCCTTGGCCTAAAGCTGTTTTTCACTCAGAGGGTCCCCAGACTGTGGGCTCCATGACTTCAGACCTGGCTCTGCCCCGACTGAGCAGGAAGTGTGGGTGGTGTGTTGAGGAGGTGCTGAGAGTCTGTGGCAGGGGGCTGGACAGCCAGATTGCAGGACAAAGCCTCCAGGCCCCGCCTGCTGGAGGCCCCCGGGCCCAGAACGGGCCCAGAACGCAATGCCAGTGAGGAAGAGGCAGAGACACAAGGTGGCAAGAACTGGGTTTTCCTTCCACAGGCAGTGGGGGTCCAGCAGTTAGGACAACAGACTATTAAGGAATGACTTAGAGTTTTACTTCATCTGCTCAGTCTGGTCCCCACCCCCACCACCTCTGTGTGCTCATCTCCTACACCTCCCACCCCCTGGGTCCTCAGTGTTCCTTCTCCTCCAACAGCCAGGCACCACATTGCCCAAGGACCTTTGCACAGGCCGTGCTGCCTGCTGGATGCTCTTCCTGCAGACATCCACAGGGCCTCATCCCTCCTGTCAGGTCCTGGCTTGTCTTCGGACACCACTCCTAGCATTTCCTTATCCCCTGTCCTGGCTCAGGCTGAGTTCACCACCCTCTGAAGGATACAACCATGTCTGCTAACATCACACCTGCCATGCTGACTGTAGCCTCCACTCGACTGTCACCTACCAGGGTAGGGATGGCCTGTTAGGTTCACTTCTGAATCTTAACCCCTGATCAAGTGCCTAATAATTATTCAGAGACTGAAGGAATGAATGATGCTTAGAACACTCTGGCTTGGGCAAGTGGTGAGAATGGGAAGGAGGGACAGGGAGCCGGATAGCGGCCTGGCTCAGGGTGGAGCCCGTGGGTTGGGGAAGGGTCTGTAGGAGAGGGGTTGGGATCCCAGGACTCACAGGTCCCTGGTGGCGGGGTGCAGTTGTGCCCCTCCAAGGTCTGGTGGGTCCTTGGGCTGAGCTGTGGGCCCGCCTCCTCCCTGCTCTCAGCCCAGAGCCCTGGGGCTCTGGCGGTGTGCCCAGACTGACATCTTCCCAGGGTGAGCATGAAAGATCCCCCTTCAGCCAGAACACACATCTGCCTGGGGCGGGCGGCAGCCTGGCACTGCAACTCCGCGGCTGCCCAGCCCCTCTCTCACAGACTCAGGACAGACAGTGGCCCAGCCTGTCGGCCCATCTGGTTGCAGGTCTGGCTGAGGACACAGCAGAGATGGCCACCTGGGAAGCCCCTCAGAGCTCAGAACAGTCTACAGGGGCCATGAGATGGCCCAGTTCAGCCCACCCACTGTCCACATGGGCCCATCCCTCAATCAATGTTGAGTACCACCTACTGTGTACAGCATCAGAGCACCCTCCAACTTCACCATCCTGGTCCTGACATCCAGGTAGGTGGAGGCTCCCAATATGATATCAGGTCTGAAAGCACTCAGAAGACCCGATAGTCCTTGGAGGGATAGTCCTCCACCCTCCCCCACTTTTCTAGGCCCTTCCTAATCTCTGCTCTTTGTCCATCAGAGAGCTCTGTTTTGAGCTGGGGTGGGGACTAGAGGCTAGAAAGAGTCCCAGGCTTGTGGCCTATGTTACCTAATGCCAGGAGTCACCCCCACCCTCAGCCTGGCTACAGCCCCAGAAGCAGAGCCTCAAGTGTTTTCCCAGATCCGGGGACCCAGAGGTGAGGGGCCAGCTGGGGCTTGAGTCCAAGGGGCAGAGAAAGGAGGCAGCCCGGTGGGGCTCACAAGCGACCATCTGGTGAGAAAGGGTGACAGACCCTGGGTTTCCCTGTGACTCTGGGTAACTACCCACTTTAAAGCCCACCTGCCTTTTGGGAGATCCCACTTCTCACTGTTTGAAAGTGGGATCCACAGCATCCTTGGGTGGCTCTTCCTCTTGGCCTCATCCTGCCCAGTTCGGCCTCAGTTTCCTCTTATGCGGGAGGTGGTGGGCAGGCGGGGCGGCCACCGGGGAACCCGGAGACTCCTGCCCTGACCGCTCTTTGCCCCTCCCCCTCCACAGATTCCTAAGGGTCCTTGTGGCGGGGCTCAAGTGACAAAGCAAGGAAGGGCTCTTATGGCCTTTTATTATGGAAATTCTCAAACCTACAGAAAGGAGGGAGGCTGTCGCGGGGGCGGGTGGGGGGCGGCCTCACTTCTCCGAGCCCCAGCGTCAGTGGTTCCCGCCCCGCTCTGCCCTCTGGAGAGAGGAGAATCGAAGCGCCAGGAGAAGGCCCCTCGCCAAGGTCGCGCGCGGAGGCCCCAGCTCCGCGGCTGGGCTCGGTGACCTTGGGCGCGTCCTTCCGTTTCGCGGGCCTCAGTTTCCCCTTCTGGGACTCAGCTTGATCGGGTCTCCGAGGTCTTGAGCAGCGTGACCTTGGGCTGTCCCCGACCCGGCGGCCTCAGTTTCCCGGGCCCAGGACCGGGGCGGGGCGCGCCAGGAGTGGGCGCGGGCAGAGGAGGGGCTCCCACCCCGCCCCTCCCCCGCGACCGCGGCTCCGCCCCCCGCGGCTCCGCCCCGCCCTACCCCCGCCTTCCCCCCTCCCTCGGGCTCCGGCCGGCGGCGGCGGCGGCGGCTCCGCTCTGCACTGCCCGGCGCCGCCTCGCCATGGACGCGCGCGGGGGCGGCGGGCGGCCCGGGGAGAGCCCGGGCGCGACCCCCGCGCCGGGGCCGCCGCCGCCGCCGCCGCCCGCGGCCCCCCAGCAGCAGCCGCCGCCGCCGCCACCACCCGCGCCCCCTCCCGGCCCTGGACCGGCGCCCCCTCAGCAGGCGCCCCGGACCGAGGCGGCGCCCCCGGAGGCGGCAGACGAGGGCGGCCCGCGGGCCCGGCTCCGCAGCCGAGACAGCTCTTGCGGCCGCCCCGGCACCCCGGGCGCCGCGAGCACGGCCAAGGGCAGCCCGAACGGCGAGTGCGGGCGCGGCGAGCCGCAGTGCAGCCCCGCGGGGTCCGAGGGCCCGGCGCGGGGTCCCAAGGTGTCGTTCTCGTGCCGCGGGGCAGCCCCGGGGCCCGGGCCGGGCTCGGGCGCCGGGCCCGGGCCGGCGGACGAGGCGGGCAGCGAGGAGGCGGGCCCGGCCGGGGAGTCGCGCGGCAGCCAGGCCAGCTTCATGCAGCGCCAGTTCGGCGCGCTCCTGCAGCCGGGCGTCAACAAGTTCTCGTTGCGGATGTTCGGCAGTCAGAAGGCCGTGGAGCGCGAGCAAGAGCGCGTCAAGTCAGCGGGGGCCTGGATCATCCACCCTTACAGCGACTTCAGGTACTGTCGCTTGGAGGGCCAGCCGGCTCGCGCGGAGGGGCACGGCGAGCGGACGCGCGCGGAGGCCGTCCTGGGAGCGCTTCGAGAAGGGCGGGGCGGTGCGCCCCACGGGTGACCTCGGGGCCCCCTCAGTGACCTCGGGCGAGTCCAGGACCCGCCCCAGAAGGACCTGGGCGCCCAAGGCGCCGCCCTTGGAGGGGCGCTGGGAGATGCACGCAGGCTCGTGCCGTGACCCTGGCGCGCCCCCTCCCACGCAACCTGATATTCCCCGCCCTTCGAGTGGGCGCACGTCACGGACCACAGGACCAGGGTCTGAGCGCAGAGGGGCGGAGAGGACGAATAGAGGGGAACGTGGGCGCCAGGGAGGCGGAGGAGCGGAAGGAAGGAGGAAGGAAGGGCGCCCGGGAAGGACGCGCCCCGTAGAGACTGGCGGAGGAAGGGTTAAGCGGACACGCCGGGTCCCACGGTCTCCACCTGCGCCCCACGCCGCAGGGAGGCGCGTCCCAGGTCCCTGGGCCTGGGTGTTGCGCGAGGAGTGGGTGCTGAGCGTACTGGGATCCCGCGGCTGTGTCTTCTCGGAGCCTCATCAGCTCTGGCGGCCGGGTGGCGTGCCCAGGTGTCAGTGGTTGGGTCGTCGATGTAGATTCAGCCGGCTGGTGCGTGGAAAGGCTCAGAGCAAGGCCGGAGCAGGGTCATGCCGCGTTTGTTTGCAGTTCCGTTCCTGGGCGTGCGCTGTGTGGCCTCCGAATGAGAACGATGCCTGTCACTGCAGTCTGTGTGTGTGATCAAGAGCATGTGACTGCGGGGGGCGGGGGTCCTGGGGGCGCGGGCCGAGCGCTCTGGGGGTGTGTCTGCACGGCAGATCGCGGCTGCATGTTGGGGAGAGATGGGGTGTGTGTGTGTGTGTGAGGTGGTGTGTCCGTGACTGGAGTGTGTGAGCTAAGGTGCCCAGGGTCTGTGTGCCCCGCTCCGCTCAACTACTGGCTGTGGCTCCCAGGGCGGACGCGGTTTCAGCACCACGGACAGCAGTCCGGAGGCCTGCGGGTCCTCTCCCTCTGTGGGTCCTCTCCGCGAGTCTCCAGTCTCCTCTCCTCTGAAGTCGGAGGTCTTTTGCTCCCGGACCCCCAGAGCCCCAGCTCAGAAAGGGGGCTGCGGGACTCTCCCTTTCTCTGGACGGCTGGGGAAACGGAGGCCCAGGGACACAAGTCAGGGGCAGAGGCTGGAGGAAAGTCCATGATTCCAGCTCCTCACCCTTCAGACCCTCCTGGGAGGTGAGTGCAGCCTTGACTGGAGGTTTGGGTTTGGGGAGAGGCCAGGGGCAGAGGTCCCAGGGTCACGTCCTGATGGGGTGGGGGGTGGGGGCTCTGGATGGTCCCTACCTGCCTGGGGGCTTTGCATCCTTCTGTAGATGGTTCTGGTCTGTGAAATGGGGATGGACTTGACTTCCAGGACTCTCTGGCCCACCTGGTCCCCCTATGAACTGGGAGCTAACACGAGCTGGCTGGAAAGGGATATGGGGGACATGTGGGCAACGGGAGGTAGCTGCAGAAAGTAGTCATTCCCCTGTCCCCTCCAGCATGTCTGTTTGCAGCTTCCCCAGGGCAGTGGGTGGCCCTGAGCTTCCTCTCATCTGCAGAAGGGATGGTGGTACTGGGAGAAGGAACTGGATGTCCCCATCCTTCTGCCTGTCCTGCACAGTCATTTGTGTGTCCCTGGGCAGATACATTGTAAACTGGGGGTGATCAATGGGGTGGGGGCAAGGGAGGGGGCATGTGTGACCTGTAGTTGGGACAAGGTAAGCCAGTCAAGGTAAAAACCCTAAGATCCTGCCAAGTTGGAGTGTAGCTACCCCAAATTTACACACCAGGAGAGGGACACAAAGAGGTAAATTCACTTGCCCAAAGCCACACAGTTAGTCCCAAGACAGGCAGAGTGGGGATTCATACCTGGGGAGGCTGCTCTCTGAATCTGCACTTTGGATTGTCAGGCAAGCTGGTCTCTGGCCATGTCCTGTCCAGGCCAAGAAGAAACAAGAGGAAAAAAGGCATCCTGTGTTCATGGGTGTGTGTTAGTTTTAAGAACCATTCATGGAGCAGCAGGGAGGGTCCTTGGGTCTGCTTGTCTACACTTGGCTCTGTCTATGCTCATGACCTGATGATGCAGACACTGTCCCTGCTGGCACCCAGGTGAGCCCTGGACATGACTGAGAAGGGAAATGAGGCCAAGAGGCCAAGGCTCCCACACCAGCCCCAGGACCACTTCCTTGAGCAACAACTTTGTTCAGGTTGACCCAGCACCTGTCTGGCGTGGACAACAGGACAATTCACGTTTGATGAGCTGGAACAGCTGCAGCCATGCCTCACTCCAAGGACCGCGAGGGCTTCCAGGGAGGGGGAGTGTCTGCAGAGGCCTCGGGGAGGAGGGCTCTTAAGGAAGGTGACCAGACTGAGTCTGGGAGAGAGGAGTACAAAGTCTGGACCAGGTTGTAGAGGGGCTGGGGAAGTCTGCAGTGAGGCCCGAAGTCCTTGTGTGTAGCCTGGAGCTCTTCCCAGGCTTCCCTGCCTCAGTTTCCCCAAATTCAAGGTGTATCCCACTTCTCTTGATCCGATTCGTGTCTGCACCACCTGTGCACTCGGAAGCAGCCTTTTCCCCCTTGATATGCTTACCTGCTTCTCTCACACACTCCCCCACCATGGTTTCCTGGGACCTGGCATGCAGGGGGGCCCAGGATGATTTGGGGAGCCCGCTGAGGGGCCCATATGGGTGCCAGGTGAGCCCGTGAGTCAGGTCGTAAACCTCATTTCCTGGCAGCTTAGGACCAGCCCCAACCCTTTCTGGGGGTGTCTTCACTTTTTCATGGGGTTATGGGTAACACTAGAGCTGGCGCCTGGACACAGATGTTCTACAAGTGTCCATGGGCTGGGGGAGGGGATAAGCATGTTCCAGGAACAACAGGAAGCTCTCCCATTCTGGACCATTCACTCCTTTGCCACTTTCTTCACCTCCTCGAATGGTGGTCACTTGGGGAATCAAGGCAGCTGTGGTTGAGGGGGGGCCTGGGCATGTCTGGGATAGGGCACCAGTGGCCTTATCTCCCCAGAATATGGGCAGTGGCTTCCCAGGGCCTTTCATCCTGTTTCCAAGTCTGTAGCGCCTCTGAGTTCTGACCTGAGTGTCTCCTGCTGCTCAATGTTCCCAAATTGTGTGCCACCAGAAGGCCTGGTTTTGCAGGGAAAAGAGAAGTGGGTCCCTTTCCTGGCCCTCAGCAGAGTTCAGACAAAGCCAGGTCCTGTGGATGCTGGCCTGTATCTGTGTGACACCCTAGGGGACCCCAAGAGCCTGGGGTGATAGAGGGCTGGCCTGAAGATCCGACAGGACTAGAGGCCTTCTCCTGCCCCAGATGGCCCTATGGATCAGCGGGAGATCAGGATGCGTCAGCACATGAGAATAAGCCCTGAATTATCCCAGGGGTGGTGGGTGGGGTGGAGTGGGGAGGGGAGGCAAGAAAGAAACGGGGCCTAGAGCTTCCCTGGTTCTGAATCCAGCGCTCAGAGTGGGGGGCAGTGGACATACCCATTTCTCAGGTGGAAGAGTTGTGGCCCAGGCCACCCAGCAGGGAGGAAGGGAACTCCACTGTCCCTGTGGGGGGTCACGGGCCCCTTGTCACTCCGCAGGGTTCCTGCCTGAAGTTGGAGCTTCTGGTCCTTGAATTCCCTGCTTTAGATTGTCACACACCTATGCCCCTGTGTCCACATCCAGGGCCTGGGCATGACCTGGGGGCTCGGGGGGAATGCTGGGAGAGTTCACTTTATATAAGGTAGCTTCCTCAGCTACCCACTTGCTCAGGAAAGACCCTGCTTCACTTCCCCCAAACACAGCGAGCACAGGCCACCCCACCTCCTGCTTGGACACAACCCTCCACCCCTTCCTGGCCTTCCAGCATCCTGGCTGCTGGCAGGGATCTTTGTCCTTCTCACTTTAAACTCACTCTGGCCATGGCCCCCACAGCCCCACAGAGCCCGGCTCCCACACCTCTCATCCCATTTCATCTCCCTTTATGCCCCTGCTTCAGCCCCAGGCCTCCCAGCTACCTAAAAGCAAACTCCATGCTGGCTGTTCCCTGGGCCCAGGGTGCAGTGTCCTGTACTTTGCCTAGCGGCCCTTCTCCGTCTTCTGCCCACATGCCACTTCCTCCGAGAAGCCCTCCTGATTCATCCTAGCTAAAGCAGCCCCTCTGAAGCATCCCAGTCATTTTTCTGTCTGTGTGGAATGGCCAGCTCCCAACCCAGGCTGGGGCCCCAAGGGAGTACCGGGTTTGTCTGGTCACCACGTGTCCCCCTGGCCTGGCACCCAGTCGGCCCCACAGTCTGCCCTGTCTTGGGATCACGCAGGAATCCTCCCCCGGGGAGTCTCCCTTTCCAGATCACTGACACTTGCCTGGGATCTGTAACTCATGTCTAAGGGCTCAGGCCCTAATCCTCCACACCACCCCCTCACCCCTCCAGGCTCATCCTTAATTGCAGACCTCCAGCCCCTAATCCCCTGGGATTTGCCTGATCTGATCCATAATTCCTAGACTGCCTCCTGCCCAGTTCTTGGTTCTCCGACCTGGAATAGAGGGAGCTGCTGCCCTTGTTCACCATGTCCCTGGCCAGCAGCTTCAGGCTCCTGGGACGCCCGTGCCGGCCCCTCGCCTGGTCCTGCCCTGCCCGGTCCTGGAAGCACAGGCTGCTTGTCCAGTTTCCGGCATTGAAGGGAGGGGCCCGGAGCACTGGAGATAGGAGGGTGATCACGTGGTCCCTAGCTCTGGTCCCCAGCTCTGGAGGTCTGACCGCCTGGCTTCTGTCACTTAACCATTTCCAGCCTTGGTTTCTTCATCTGCACAGAAAAAGGCTGGGCAGCTGCTGGAGCAGGTGCTGGGCTCCCGGTGGGCCCCACTGACATCAGAACCACGTGGCTGTGGCACCCGGGAGAGAGTTCTGAGTGCTCCTGTTCACAGAGTGCTTGGGTCATTGTGCTGAGCCCCCCACTTCCTTCCCGGGAGCCCTGGCCTCGCTGTCTTTCAGGGCCCAGTTCCTATCTGGGCACAGGTGGGAACCAGGGTCTGAGTGTTTTCTCATGGGGTCTGTTTGTTCGGGAGGACTTCTCAATACAGGGTTTAATTACTGTCTCCAAAGACCCTGGGTAACTGAGGTAGCTGTGATCCCGGCCCCTGAAGCCCTGACCTTGTCCTGGGAGTTCTTGGGGTCCTGGGGGGTTTCCTGGGTCCTGGTGGGAGGGGTCTCTGGGTCCCAAAGGTCCCTGGGTCCTGGAGGATGTCTCTGGGTCTCAGGGGTCTCTGAGTCCTGGGGATACTGAGAGGTATCTGGGTCCTGGGGGAGGTCTCTGAGTCCTGGGGAGTCTCTGGGTCCCAGGGGGGTCCATGAGTCCTGGGGGGGACATCGCTGGGTCATGGGAGAGCATCTCTGGGTCCTTGGAGGTCTCTGAGATGGCCTGCTGTGGGAGGGGCTGCCGGGATTGGGCAGATTAGGCATGGAGGCTTGGAGGAGAGTGATCAGCTCTGGGGCTGCACAGCCCAAGGGGGCAGGCAGGCCCAGGAGAGGTGGGGGTGCAGGGGAGGGGCACATGGAATCTCTACCCCAGGCCTCAGTCCCCTCCTCCTGCCCACCTCCAGGAGGACCACGTTGGCTGGAGGGAACGAGGCTGAGACCCTGGGCAGCCAGGTATAGTTCCCAGTGGCCAAGGGGCACAGGCCAGGGTTCAGGCCTGCAGGTGGAGTTCCTGGCAGTGTGGACAGTGGACAGGACAGGCCCAGGGGTGGCAGGCTGGCTCTCAGGTCTCTGCCCCACATCCCAAGGCTGGGCCACCTCTCTGGTCTGTCGGTGGGGAAGTGTGGTGTCTGCCCACACCTGCACCCCCCACCTGCAGCCTGACCCCAGAACAAAAGGAGAGAATGTCTGTGATGTCACCGGGGGAGGGGGAGCACTTGTGCATCTGGCCATTTAGACTTTCTGCCCCACCCTGGTGGTTTCTATACCCCCCAATTTAGACTGTTTCTAACCCCCTCTCCTGGGTTTCTGGGCTCTCTGTAGGTTTCTTCTCCAGTGGCCTTCAGTTACTCTTTCCTGCTTGCTTTGTCCTCAGGCATAAGCCCTTCAACCCCAAAACTGTGGCTGGGGGAGAAGGTCTCAGTCCAGAAAGCGGGGGGTTAGGAGCTATGCTGTGGACATGCTGGGGGTGGAGGTGGGGAACAGGCAGATGAGGCCCGTCAGTCAGGTTGGGGCTGGAGTCCTGGGGATCTCAAGGATGCGTAGATGATGCAGATCAGAGGTCTGAGCCCTACACCTGGTCTAGATTCATGTAAAGAAGGCCTTGATCTTGGAGCAGTCCTTTGTTCTGCCCTCATCACTCACCCCAGATCATGTTGACACTTTCGTCTCTCAAGGTCTCCATCTATCTCCACCCCAAGGTGGGTTTCCCAGCTGGAGTCCCCATGGCCACTGGGAGAAGTCCTCAGCATGTGTGGGTGGACAGGGTCAGGTGACCCTGAAAGCCTGCCTTTCCCTGGGCTCCTCCCAGACAGAGAAGAGGAGACTGAGGTTCCCAGGAGCTGGAGGAACTTGCCAAGGTCACACTTGCCAGTGGGCAGGAGCCCAGACCTGGCTGTTGTCACCACTGTCTTGGACTTTGGCTCCCTTCCAGGCTTGGCTCTCACAGACCAGGCTGCTGTGAACATCTTGTTACAAATCACTTTTTAATTTTTTTTTCTTCCTCTTGGATGATTTCCTTGGGATCAATTCCCCGAAGTGAAAGGCCTGGGTTACTGGGCAGGTGAGGTGCTGTAACTCTTCCCTAACAGGGCTGCTCGCAAGAAAGCTGACCCACAGCATCTCCCAAATCAGGGTGCTCACTGTAGTCAGGTCAGCACTGGTGTTTACAGCTTTCTGTTAGTTTGTGCTTATTTGGGAGAGTCCCTCCAGCCCCTGGGAACCTCAGTCTCTTCTTCTGTCTATCTGAGGGAGGTCCAGGAAGTGGAAGGCTTTGAGGGTCCCCTAGCCCTGTCCTGCCTGCACATGCTAGAACCTTCTCCAAGAGGACATGGGGACTCTGGCCATGATGGGGAGGGCGCCTCAGGGTGGGTGTCTCTCCTTGCACTGTGAGAGGCAAAAATCAAAGGACTCTGTTCCGAATTTTAGACCATCCTCTGTCTGAATCTTGACAGGGAGTGTGGCCTCAGACCCTGATCTGGGGCATCCCTTCATCACTAAGACCCTGGTCCTTGGCGTTTTCTTTGTATACATGTGTTAACATAAATACAACATAGCATTTGGCCTTTAACCATTTAAAAGTATACAGTCAAGTGACATTAAGTACATTCACAATGTTGTGCAACCACCACCTTTTATCCTTGCCAGAATGTTTTCATCTTCCCAAACAGAAACTCCCCAGCCTCTGACAACCAGGAACCCACTCTCTGTGCCTGTGTATCTTCCTGTTATGGACGTTTCCCATCAGTGGAATCACACCCCATGTGTCCTCCTGTATCTGCTTCTGTCACTGAGGACCATGTTCTCAGGGTCCATCCACGTGGTAGCGAGTGTTGGGGCTTCTCCCCTTTTTGTGGCTGAGTGATGCTCCCATGTGTGGAGGGACCACATTGTTTATATGTTCATCCACTGATGGATTCGTGGATTGTTTCCAATTCTGGCCAATGTAAGTCATGCCATGGTGGACACTGGTGTACAAGAGTCTGTTTGGGTACCTGCTTTCCATTCCTTGGGTGTAGGTCCAGGACCCATGTAGAATTGCCAGGCCACATGGTAACTTTAACTTTCTGCAGCACTGGACAGTTTTCCCTTGAGTAGTTTTGATTCCTGTTTGCTGGATTGCTGCAGGGCTGGGCATCTTTCCATGTGGCCTTTGCTGTGTCCATCTGTCCTCATGGGTAAGTGTTGAACTCAGGACACGATGCTCGGCTATTGATAGATTTATTCCTCAAATGACAGGCCATTTCCCGAGAGCATAGCATTCCCAGGTGGAATTCTGGAATTGACCTCAGGCACACGTTATCAGTCCTGGGTGTGTGTGTCTGGCAGTGGAAGCAACCAGTCATCCCATTTTCAGGCATATTTATCACATGAAACATCCAAGCCTGGCCAAGTCGAGTCACTCAGGCTCCTCTGTCGCCTGACCCTATGCTCTGCCTGCCAGGCCTTCCTCTTCCTTTCTCCCTGCCCCTGGGGCACCCCAGCCTCTGCCGTGCCTCCAGCACCCCCCCCCCTACAACCCTGGGTGCTTTCAGAAATGGAGGGATAGCCAGTGACCCCTGCTCAACCTTCCAGTGCCCCACAGGGAAACCCAGCAGGGGTGGGGGTCCTGCACTCTGGTACCCATCCCATACCTGCAGCCACCGCCCAACCACCAACACTCCTGGAGCCAATCCCCACCCCACCCCTCCAGTTTCTCCACTTGTCTCCTCCCTCCCTGCTCAGTCTTACTTCCTTTGGCACGCCAACCTTGAGCCAGGCACATTGGACCTTTTTGGTCCTGGGAAACATTTAGTCAATTTTTAAGTGGCTATTCCAGGTCTCTGACTTCTTCAGAGAAAGACGGTCAGGCTGGCCTGTGAGAAGAACCGGGCTGGAGGAGCCCAGGCAGCAGTAGAGTGCAATCTGGGCTGTGGGTGGGCTTCCTGGAGGCAAGGGCCACATCAGCCCTGCGTGCTAAGTTGCTTCAGTCGTGTCCGACTCTTTGCAACCCCATGGACTATAACCCTCCAGGCTCCTCCAACCATGGGATTCTCCAGGCAAGAATACTGGAGTGGGTTGCCATGCCCTCCTCCAGGGGATCTTCCCGATGCAGGGATCAAACCTGCGTTTCTTACATCCCCTACATTGGCTGGAAGGTTCTTTACCACTAGCGCCATCTGGGAAGCCCTCACCAGCTATGACCCAGGGTGGGAGCAAATTGTCAGCTTCGCCCGAGTATGCAAGTTCTGGGCCGGTCCACTATGGCGCCTTCGTGCACAGTGGGCCAGGCAGAAGCGCTCAGAGGAGGGCCCCACACAAAGGTGGAGCTGTGACCCGCTGCGCCTCGCCCCCAGGTTCTACTGGGACTTCACCATGCTGCTCTTCATGGTGGGAAATCTCATCATCATCCCCGTGGGCATCACCTTCTTCAAGGACGAGACCACGGCTCCGTGGATTGTGTTCAACGTTGTCTCGGACACATTCTTCCTCATGGACCTGGTGCTGAACTTCCGCACGGGCATCGTGATCGAGGACAACACTGAGATCATCCTGGACCCCGAGAAGATCAAGAAGAAGTACCTGCGCACGTGGTTCGTGGTGGACTTCGTATCCTCCATCCCCGTGGACTATATCTTCCTCATCGTGGAGAAAGGCATCGACTCTGAGGTCTACAAGACAGCTCGCGCCCTGCGCATCGTGCGCTTCACCAAGATCCTCAGCCTGCTGCGCCTGCTCCGCCTGTCGCGCCTCATCCGCTACATCCATCAGTGGGAGGAGGTGAGTGGCTGCGCGTGGGCTCAGGGGCGGGGCCACGGGCGTGGGCGGGGTCTTGCGGGGCTGGTGGGCAGGGGCTGTGGGCCTGGGGCGCAGAGGCAAGGGTGGGGTCAGTGGGGTCGTGATGGGCTGGAACTGGGCTGGGATGTAGGGGCAGGGTCGTGATGGGCAAGGGGGTGGTGATAGGTGAGGATGCCGTGATGGTGATGGGACCAGGCAATGGTTGCAGGAGGCACTGGGAACAAAAAGGCCGGGCCATGATGGGAGACTCTTGGCGGGGAGTACTACAGGGTCCAGGGGCCTACTACAATGAGAAGACTTTGGCGGGATTAGACACAGAAGTAGCGGTGTCACTGAGTACACTGTGCGGAGTTACAGGAGCTGCAGAGAGGGGCCTGGGAAACTTAGGAGTGAAACCTGAGCAGATTGGGGGCAGGCAGCTAGGGGCATGGTCACAGGAGCCCCTGCCTGCTGGGGACTGAGGTCATAGGGAGCACTGCATGAATCCCTGACACATCTGCAGCCCTTTCTTCATCCTACCCTGTGAGAGGCAGACTCCACAGCCCTGTTGGCAATGGGGAAACTGAGGCCTCAAGAAGTGAAGTCATGCTCCTCTCTCCCAAATTCAGACCCACTTCTGGACTCAGTGTGACCTGACTTCTGCAGCCTGTGGCCACCACACACACTCAGAGTCACCAGCACTTTCCAGGACGGCGACAAGGCTGCCGGGGGGGGGGGGGGGAATGGGTGGGGACTCGGTCGCTGGAAGAGGCAGTGGTCCTCAGAGAGGACAGAGAGTGGCCGACCAGGCAGAGATTTGGTGCCTGGGCAGCAGGTTGGTAAGGGGCCACATTATCTAGTCTAGGGCATTTCATTACCTTGAAAGGCCTCGGGGGAGTGGGGGCTACAAGGAGGTAAGGTCTGCCCCTTGAGGGGGAATGGGCCCTGTGGAGGACTGCATCTTCCCACTACTGGCGCACGAGTGACCATGGGTCTGCCGGTCGCTCACGTGAGCCGCCCTGCCTCGCCCCCAGATCTTCCACATGACCTACGACCTGGCGAGCGCAGTCATGCGCATCTGCAACCTCATCAGCATGATGCTGCTCCTATGCCACTGGGATGGCTGCCTGCAGTTCCTGGTGCCCATGCTTCAGGACTTCCCACGCAACTGCTGGGTCTCCATCAACGGCATGGTGGTGAGCCCCACGCCCGTGTCCCTCTTGCATGCCTGGAGCACAGGGCGCCTGAAACCCCCACTGGTGGCGAGCACTCCTCTGGGCTGCTGTCCCAGTTGGAGCCTTGCAGGTCCCGAACTATGGAGATCCTTTGCCGTTTGAGGGCAGTAGAGCTGCCTTTGTCCCCCTCGCCCCTATAGAAATCACATCATCTGCTTATTGTGTTTTGTGATCCATTCCACTCTTTTATTTGCACGTATGTGTGTGCATGCTGTTGCTTAGTCATGTCTCTTTTCAATCCCCTGGAGTGCAGCCCACCAGGCTCCTCTGTCCATGGGATTCTCCAGGCAAGAATACTGGAACGGGTTGCCGTTTCTTCAAGGGGATTTTCCGAACCCAGGGATCAAACCTGCATCTCCTGCACTGGCAGGCGGACTCTTTCCCACTGAGCCACCTGGGTAGCCCATTTTATTTGCACAGTGTGTTTAAATGACAATTTTATCATAGTCCTCAGATGGGAAGGTGGTATCATCGGTCTTGAGAAGTAATAAATTGGGAGATTCAGGAGCACCTATTGCTTTCTGCCTGAGAGACTGACTGTTAACAAGCCTTTCTCCCGCTGGGGTGCATTTGGGGCACAGGGCAGGTGGGCATTGATGGGCGAGAGCAGTGAAGGGAAAACCCTTGGGCGCCCGGCCCAGCGCCTGGCACAGCTGCCCGGCTGAGGCAGCTCATTGTCTGGCCGGACACCCAGGCATGTGGTCCTGTTTCCTGAATGGGGCCCACTGCCCCTCCCCTAGCTGGTTCAACTGAGGACTGGCGGGGGGTGGTGGGTTTCTTCCTGGTCCTGTCTGATGCCTCTTCCACCCCACCCCTCTGATCAGGATTTCAGAGTCCCCAGCTTGCTGTCCCCAGGACTTCCCCATTCTTTGGCCTCAAAGATACTCATCAGAGATTGTGAAGTGGTGAGGGCTCTTGAACACCCAGGGCTGGACTCTAGCTGCTTGGAGCCTGTTTCCCCAGGAATGAAGTGAAGGAAGTGGCTTCAGGCCCGGCCCTTTGCTGAGTTGCTGTAATACGTGTGCAATCACGTCGGCTGCCTGAATCTAGTTTCCCTTGGTTGACTCTGGACACAGGGAGCTGGATGCCTGGGGAAGGGTGGGCAGGCAGGGCCCTGGGTGGGGGGGGGGGTCGAGGGGCTCCCTGGGGACCAAGAGGCTCCCTGGGGACTGCGAGCCCCCGCCCACCACCCACCCTTGGACTTGCAGAACCACTCGTGGAGCGAGCTCTACTCCTTCGCGCTGTTCAAGGCCATGAGCCACATGCTGTGCATCGGGTACGGGCGGCAGGCGCCAGAGAGCATGACAGACATCTGGCTGACCATGCTGAGCATGATCGTGGGTGCCACCTGCTACGCCATGTTCATTGGCCACGCCACCGCCCTCATCCAGTCGCTGGACTCCTCGAGGCGCCAGTACCAGGAGAAGGTCTGAGGGGGGAGGCACCCCCAAGGGTCTAGGGTCCACCCCACATCCCTCCAGCTCCAGGCGTTGTGCTCAGGATGGAGGCCAGAGGGGTAGAGGGGATGGGGACCCCAGAAGGGTCTATGGCTGTAATCAGGACTGGACACTCCCCCTCGGTGGGGGGAGCAGCTCACAGAAGGACAGTGAGAAAGATCAGGTCCCTGAGGAAGAAGTCTAGAGGGGACACAGGCTAATGAAAGGGAAAATGGGGGAAGAGGTCCGAAAAGGATAGGGCCGGGAGACCCCTTGGTGAGGGGTGTCTCTGGGCTGTCCCAGGATGGGTGGGGGTGCTGGGGTTACTCAAGGACACAAGGGAGGCCTATGGGAAGCAAGGATGTCCTGGGACTTGGCCTCACTGGTGCCAGTCCAATATGGCCCCATAGGTCAGCCCTTCCTGGAGGTTAGCTTCAGTCTTCTACCTCAGTTTCCCCTCCCTCAGGCCAAGGGTGACCCAGTTCCCCGAACCCTGACCCATTGTCCCTGTACTGCTACCCCAGGGCTGGCCTTGGCCCAGCAGCTGATGCACCCCCAGCAGTGCCCAGCAGTCAGGTCGGCCGGGTCAGCTGGGCCTGGTGCCAGGCGCCCCGGCTGTCCGGAAGCCACCAGCCTCCCACCCAAACACGAGCTGGTGCCGCCACCCGCCCGCCGTCACGGGTTCCGCTGAGCTCAGGACAGCTGTGGCTGGGCGGCGCTAGGGCGGAAGCGGGGCCTGGGCTCCCCTGGGGGTGCCACCCTGGGGACAGTAGGGCCTGGTACCCCTGACTGGGGCCCTTGCCCCCAGCCCTGTTCAGGAGGGGCTGGGCTGGCGATTTCTAGAAAGATCATCGAGGAGGGGGCCACCAAAGGGTCAGGGGCAGTGGGAGGGGTTGCCAGAAGATATTCAGGACACAGGAGTTAACTTTTACGGCCAGGGTTATACTTATCAGGGCATTTTAGTCGTTCATCTGAAATTCAGATTCCCTGACTGTCCCGTATTGTTGTGGTCATAAGCCGAGGCCCGCTCAGGCTGGGGCTCTGGAGCAGACACTGCTGACCCAGCACCCCCACTCCCGGTCCTGTTACAGTACAAGCAGGTGGAGCAGTACATGTCCTTCCACAAGCTGCCAGCCGACTTCCGCCAGAAGATCCACGACTACTACGAGCACCGCTACCAGGGCAAGATGTTCGATGAGGACAGCATCCTGGGCGAGCTCAACGGGCCCCTGAGGGAGGTAGGGGTTCTGAGAGAAGTGAGCTCCTGGTGATCTGCATTTGATCTTTACTTAGACATTTACATCAAGTTAAACTGGCAAAACTGGATATAGGCAGAAAATACTCATCTTCTGTCCTGCCCCTCCACCAGTTCCTCCAGCTCTCCATCCATTTTCTTACAAAACCATGGACACCTGTGGGCCTCCAGGAGTCCGCACTCCAAGCATCCCCCCTCTGAGACCCTTCTCCACATTGAGGGAGGAGCTTGTGGCACCCAGAGGAGGCGAGGGAGGAGCGTACCCTTCGATCCCTCTGAGGGTGACAGGAGGGACGCACTGGGAGATGGTTCCCAATGCTCAGTAAGAGGTGTGCCCCAAGGAGCTACACTCAGGTGCATTCACTTATTTTGGGAAAGTTTCCCTGCGATCAAGGGCTTGTTTATTTGTGTTTCTCTTTCTGTGAATTGTCCATATCTTTTGTTTGTTTTCCTTCAGAACTTTTGGCCTTTTTGTTTTTAGAAAATTTTATTTTTTTAATTGAAGTATAGTTGATCCTCTGGGAAGACCCCCTGGAGGAGGGCACAGCAACCCACTCCAGTATACCTGCCTAGAGAATCCCATGGACAGAGGAGCCTGGTGGGCTATAGTCCATGGGGCCGCAGAGAGCTGGACACGACTGAAGCAACTTAGCGCAGCACATAGTAGGTTTATAACGTCGTGCCAGTCACAGTGAAGTGGCTCATCTATCTATACACACTTTTATAGGTTCTTTTCCATTATGCTTTATTACAGGTTGTTAAGAGCTTCCTGTGCTACACAGTAGGACCTTATCTATTTTACATATAGTATCTGCTAATCCCAAACTTTTCAATTACCTACCCCTTTCCCCTCTGGTAACTATGTTTTGTTTTTGGCCAAACCACAAGGCTGCCAGATGGTTCTTCAACTAAGGATCAACCCAAATCTGGGCCCTTGGCAGTGACAGCATCAAGTCCTAGCCACTGGACCTGCCAGACAATTCCCTAATAACCTGGAGGACTTTACCTCTCGGTGATGTCAATTTCCACCCTGTGACCATTTGTCTTTTTTAAGATTTTTTTCTGACGTGGACCATTTTTAAAGTCATCCCTTGAATTTATTACACTATTGCTTCTGTTTTACGTTTTGGTTTTCTGGCCACAAAGTGTGTGGGATCTTGGCTCCCTGACCAGGGATCAAACCTGCTGCACCCCCTGCATCAGAAGGTGAAATCTTAACCGCTGGACTGCCAGGGAAGTCCCACCCATTTGTCTTTAAACCTTGCTGATTGTGGTTTCTCCTCCATGTGGAATTTTTATGCTGTATACATCAAATGCTCTGTGTATGCTTGCTGTATACAGCAGGTATTCCATGTATACTTGCTGTGTACAGCAGGTGCTCAAACCTAACTGCTGCACACAAGTCTTCAATGTCTCCTCTCTGCGCACAGCAGGCATGCAGTACATGATCGTTCTACAAGCAGGTACCTAATACCTGCCTGCTATACATCTAGGTTTTGGAGAAATTCTCCTGTGTCCTCTTCCGATATGTGTAGTCTCCTGTTTTGTATGTGGACCCCTGATGCCTTTGCAATCTGTCCTGGAACCTGGTGTGAGGAAGGGTCCGGGCTCTCCTGCTGTGGGGCTGCACCCTTAGGCTCTGGGTGAACCGCCCTTGTGCTTGGTCTGTTTCTGGACTTTTCATCTGGCCCACAGGCTCCGTCTGCTTTGTGTGCACCAAACCCACACTGTCTGCATCGCAAGTTTTCAGTGTGTTTTGGAGCCTTGGAGGCTGAGTACTCTGCTCTTTTTTATTTTTGGCTAAGCTGGGTCTTTGTAGCTACACAGACTTTTCTCTAGTTGCGGTGTGCAGGCTTCTCATTGTGGTGGCTCCTCTTGTTTCGGAGCACAGGCTCTCGGGTGTGTAGGCTTCTCATTGCAGTGGCTTGTTTCCTCAACACAGGCTCTAGAGTGTGTGGGCTTCAGTAGTTGCGGTGCACCGGCTTAGCTGCTCCATGGCATGTGGGATCTTCCCTGACCAAGGATCCAAGCTGTGGCTCCTGAATTGGCAGGTGGATTCTTTACCAAGTCACCAGGGAAGCCCCCTGCTCTTCTTTGTCATGGATTTCCTGATGTTTCTGCTCATGTATTCTGAGTGAACTTAACCAGCCCTGGTTGTTAAGAAGTGAGCCAGGCAGCATTTCCACATGCTGTGAACTGTGGCCCTACCCAGGGAGAAAGGGTGTCTCCCATGTCAAAGATGGTGAGCGGTGCTAATGACAGTGTGTTCACGGCTCTTCTGTGCCTTTGGGGGGTTTTCAGCATGCCTTCATGTAGGTTTGGACGTGTCTTGTTAAATTCATGCCGTGCCACCTCATGTAGCTCTTTATCTGAGTGGATACGGGGTCATCTCACACATTGCATCTTCTTTGAAGTGGCTTTGTTTGTACAAAAAGCTGGGTTGTCTCTTTATGCTAAGCGTTCCTTCTTATTGAAATGTACCACAGAGAAAAGTGCCCCTCCTGTCCTCAGGGCTCACCTGATGGACATTCTATCAAGTAAAACCTGCATGTAACCCCTACCCAGATCAAACATGGAACCTTCCCATCCCCCAAAGCTTCTCCACAAAAGATAAACAGTACCCTGACTGCTACATCATGTATTCACCTTAAGGCTCTTGGTTTTCACGTTGTTTTTTTAAAATCACTTGCTATTTTGACTAACTTCCCTTGTTATAGTTTTCCATTGACTCCTTTGGGTTTTTCAGGCAGTCCTATTAATAGAAAGAGTAAAGAGATAATTTTAGTTTTTCCTTTCCAGTTCTTATGTCTCCAAATGCTTTTCCATGTTTGTCTAACAGCATCGACCAGTGTTGCCAACACAGAGTTAAACAGTAGGGAATCATTCCTTGATCCTGTCCTTGGCAAAACCTCCAGTGACTGCCTATTAAAGATGCTGGTCTTTGGTCTAAAGTGTTCAACTGCTTTCACAGATGGAGAGTTTGAGAGGCGCAGCCTCCAGAGGGAGGGTAAGATGGGGAAGCCTGACACTGTCCCCCTCCCACCCCCACAGGAGATCGTCAACTTTAACTGCCGGAAGCTGGTGGCCTCCATGCCACTGTTTGCCAATGCTGACCCCAACTTCGTCACGGCCATGCTGACCAAGCTCAAGTTTGAAGTCTTCCAGCCGGGCGACTACATCATCCGTGAGGGCACCATCGGCAAGAAGATGTACTTCATCCAACACGGTGTGGTCAGTGTGCTTACCAAGGGCAACAAGGAGATGAAGTTGTCTGATGGCTCCTACTTCGGGGGTGAGTGTTGGTGGGGAGCCGGAGGGCAGGGTGGCAAGCTTAGGGGCACAGGTGCAGCAGGAAGGACCCCAGATTGGGTAAGGGGAGCTGGGGCACTCCGCTGGCTGGAAGGGCACTGGGAGATGGCCCAGCAGTGAGGCCACCGCCCCTGGCCACGCGCAGAGATCTGCCTGCTGACACGGGGCCGGCGCACGGCGAGCGTGCGGGCCGATACCTACTGCCGCCTCTACTCGCTGAGTGTGGACAACTTCAATGAGGTGCTGGAGGAGTACCCCATGATGCGGCGGGCCTTTGAGACAGTCGCCATTGACCGCCTGGATCGCATTGGTGAGTGGACACAGAGGTCAGTCTCAGTGGCCGCCCAGCAGGGACAGTCTGGGGGGGTGGTGGTGCTGTGGCCTACCTAGCTGACCCTCAGGGCCCCTTCTCTGGTTCTGGGACCAGATTGCCCAACCCATTTTCTCCCTTGACCAAATACAACCTGGGTTTCCCAAGGAAGAGGAAATTTCTGCTCCGCAGGCAAGTATTTGAGCACCTGCTCTGTGCCAGGAGGTGACAGTGTGGCCCCTGAGGATGCAGCAGCCACCCTCAGGCCTGTCATGGAGGAGAGGT
This sequence comes from Muntiacus reevesi, assembly GCF_963930625.1. Classification (NCBI taxonomy): domain Eukaryota; kingdom Metazoa; phylum Chordata; class Mammalia; order Artiodactyla; family Cervidae; genus Muntiacus; species Muntiacus reevesi. The sequence goes on from NC_089249.1 coordinate 221,355,153, forward strand.
GTGGGGGCAGGGAGCTTCCTTGTGATTCCAAGCAGAGACCCACATGAGTAGGCGTTACCAGTAGAAAGACAAGAGGGCATGACCTGGGAGTGGACACAGCATGTGCCAAGGCCCTGAGGTGGGAAAGGGGCCTGGATTATGGGGAAGTCAGGGAAGCTGGGAGGAGGGAGGCTTGAGAGGGGTAGGCAGGCACAAGAGCCCTAGCGGGTAGTAGAGGGAGGCATTTGGACTGTAGATCAGAAGCAATAGGGAGCTATGGATGGTTCTAGGCAGGGGAGGACCTGATCAGATGTGTATCCTATGAAGCTGTGTGTATATAGGAGGACTCTGGGAGCCTGGCCTGTGTGTGGGGCGGGGGGTGGCCCGGGGAACTGGGGAGAGGCAGTGAAGGGGGTAATCTCGGAAATGGCTGAGCACTAGCTGAAGACTAGATGCAGGAGTCAGGGAGGCCCTTGGTGCCATATGTGGGAACAGACACGATGAATGGCTGCAGGACCACGAGTGGGTGGGAGGGGGAGGAGAGCCAATAGAAAGAGGACTTGCCAGGATACAGAAAAAACACTCAGTATGTTTATAGACAATAAGCACATACAATGTAGCGCTATACAAAAGGTGCTTAACATATATGCTGTATACAGTAAGTGCTCAACAGCAGCTTGCTACATATGCCATAGGCCTTCAGCATATGGACTGAGTACAGGCAGGAATTCCACATGCTAGCTACACGCAAATGTGCCTGCTTCCTGCTTTCTGTATACAGTAGGTGCACAATTTCGGCTTATACACAGCAGATACTGGACGTCTGTTCACGCTGGCTGTACAGTCAGGGTCCAATACCTGCTCGCTGTGCACACCAGGCACTGGGACACTGGCCTGCTGGTTGCAGGAGGCGCCAGGGCATGCCTGCTGTGCAGAAGCGGCACCTCTGACACCCGCCTCCGGCCCCACCCCCAGGCAAGAAGAACTCGATCCTGCTACACAAGGTGCAGCACGACCTCAACTCCGGCGTGTTCAACAACCAGGAGAATGCCATCATCCAGGAGATTGTCAAGTATGACCGGGAGATGGTGCAGCAGGCCGAGTTGGGCCAGCGCGTCGGCCTCTTCCCGCCGCCGCCGCCACCTCCACAGGGCACCTCAGCCATCGCCACGCTGCAGCAGGCCGTGGCCATGAGCTTCTGCCCACAAGTCGCGCGCCCGCTTGTCGGGCCGCTGGCACTCGGTTCACCGCGCCTCGTGCGCCGCCTGCCCCCGGGGCCCGCACCCACTGTCGCCACTGCTGCCGCCTCGCCCGGACCCGCACCCGCAGCCAGTCCCCCGGGCGTGCCTGCCAGCCCCAGGGCACCGCGGACCTCGCCCTTCGGTGGCGCACCCGGCTCCCCTGCCGCGCCCCGCGCTGGGCCTGCACTACCTGCGCGCCGCCTAAGCCGCGCCTCGCGCCCGCTGTCTGCCTCGCAGCCCTCGCTGCCCCATGGCGCACCCGGCCCTGCGGCCACAGCGCGACCGGCCAGCAGCTCCACGCCGCGCCTGGGACCCGCGCCTGCCGCCCGGGTCGCGGCGCCCAGCCCGGACCGTAGGGACTCAGCCTCGCCCTCACCGGGCACCGCCGGCGGACCCGACCCGCTGGACTCCGCGCGCTCACGCCTTTCGTCCAACTTGTGACCCTCGCGCACCGCCCCGAAACGGGGCGGGGCCATCACCCAGACCAAAGCCATGCCATTGCGCAGCCCGGGCCGCCTGCCCCAGAAGCCATAGAGGAGATGTAGGTAGTTGTAGTCGGACGAGCGGCCCGGGTCGGTGGGAACAGCCCCTGCCGTGCCCCACCCCACCCCCCCATCGCCCTGCGCCCACCCACATCGCCCCTGCCCCCGGCAGTCGCGCACGGGCGAGGGGGCTCCCTTCACCTCGGTGCCTCAGTTCCCCCAACTGTGAAGGGGGGACGGGCTGGCCGGGGTCGAGGGGAGAGGGCCGGGGAGGCTGCCCGCGCCCGCCCTCTGATGAGGATCGGTTTTTAAGTGCAATACTTGGCCTGCCGGCTTCCCGCTGCCTCCGTTGCGCTCATGCAATAACCAGCCCAGTCCCTGTCCACACGCATCCGCGGTGACCTCCCTGGAGTGGGCACACCCTGCTCCCTCCAGCGCCCTGGCGTGGGGGTGAGGCCGGGGGTCCCCGCCGTCGTGATGAATGTACTGACGAGCTGAGGCAGCAGCGCCCACCGCACCCCCCACGCCCCACTAACCCCCCACACCCCCATTCCGCGCAATAAACGACAGCATTGGCGCCCAGCCTGCCGCGTCTGATTGCTCGGCGGGGACACAGCGCGTTAACCACCCCTCCCCAGGCAGCAGCTCCCATGTGGTGACAGACCTTTATTCACACTAGAGTACAGAGCGGCCGGGCAGTCAGCTGAAGAAGAACGTGGAGCGCTTCACCTGCTCCAGGTCAAAGGTCCCTGCAGAGAGGAGGGAGACTGTGGGCAGGCTCTGGGGGCCCCGCCCCCAGCCCGCAGGGGTGGCCACCCCGCCCAGGGTCCTACCTGTTGGAGGCACTGACAGCAGCGTGTCCTTTAGCCTGGAGACCCACAAGCTCTTGGAGGTTCTGAAGACAAAGACAGGGTGAGGGTGAGGCCAGGACAGCCTGGGGAGAGGACAGTAGCAGCGCCCGCAGGAGGGGGACCCTTACCTAGAATTGGAGCAGAACCGCTTGATAAGGAACCTGGATAGGTCTTGGAGGATGGGCTGGCTGTGCAGTCGGACGAATTGCTCCCGGCAGACCTGGGGACCGGAAGCAGGGGTAGAGGGCATCAGCAGCCAGAAACCAGGCCCAAGCGGCGTGGAGAGTGGGCTCCCTGATCAGGAGGGGTGGGGAGGAGGCTGGGTGTGAAGCAGCTAGTGGGGGCAGAGCCGCACCTGGTTCATGACCTCGACGTCCGCCGCATGAGTCCAGAAGCAATCGTGCACCGAGACGAAGGTCAGGCCCTTCCTGCAGCCAGAATGAGGGGCTCCTGTGGAGGCGCTGCACCTCGAGGTCCCCTCCCCACAATCCACACCTCCCCCAAGCCCCATCATTGACCCAGTTCTCACCTCAAGCCCCTCCCCACCACTCAGTGATGCCCACCCTCCTCTTGCCCGCACCCGTGTGCTCCGGTGGCTGGCTGTGTGCATGCCCCACTCAGTGGGTAGATGACAAGTTCTCATCTCTGGAAGATGCCTCTTTGCCACCCACCCCCAGCTGCTGCCTGACTCTCAGCTCCCTGTAGGGGGCTGCTGATCCTGGGCCCTAGTCCACCACGGGGCTCCATCCCAGGGTAGCCACCCAAGGGGGGGCGGTCAGGAACACAAAACTCCGGTGGACATCAGGCTCAGAACAGCCACACACACCACCCCCCGCCATGTGAGCAGCTGTTCCTAACAACCGTCAACACTTCCCCGCCAGGTCAAAGGAGCTCAGGATAAACCAGACACCTCTGCCCGCCCCTATAATGTCCATGCATGTTGGGGGACCCTCAGAGAGCCAGTTTCACACTCGGAGCCCCTCCCCCACACGAGGACCCTGATCGGCACACCTGTAACAGTGCAGGGCAGTGAGCATCATGTGTGTGGAGTCCAGTGAGTGGATGAAGTTGGGTGGGAAGCCATTCTTCTGCTTCAGCGTGTTGGGCTTCCTGGGGGTGAGCAGGGTACACGGTCAGGACTCAGAGCCTGGCCACAGCCTGGCCCCCGCCCGTCCCTACCTGGGTGGCCTCCTGCATGTCTGCCCGCACCCACACTCACTGGTTGGTGTCCACGCTGCTGCTCAAAGTGAGGCTCTGGAGCCCGCCTTTTATCTGCAGGGTGGGCATGGGGGACACACAGGTGAGTCCTGCCCTGCTCAGCGGGGGTGGGGGTGGGGGACAGCACGTACCATGACCTTGGAGTCTCGGTGGTAGGGCTGGATGACGGGGACGCCCAGGGGCGTGATCCACTCCACAGCCGAGCCCGTGAGTGAGATGAGCCGGGCACTCTCAGTCAGCCAGCGCTGCAGGGACGGGCACTGGGTCAGAAGGGCCAGGTCTGGGGCCACAGCCCGGGGCAGGGGGAGGATGAGGCCTCACCTGGATGGACCGGGTGCCAGAGAACATCTCCTGGAGGCTGTTGAACACCTGGCGCACGAGGTAGTGAGATGCCTCCCACACGAACTCCTGGAGAAGAGTAGGGTGGATAGGGTTCGGAGTCCCTCGCAGGAAGTCGCCCCGCACTCAGGGGGTGGGCTTGCTCTGGGGGACCCCGCAGGGGGCAGAGCCAAGCCCCTCTGTCAGAACTACTTACTACTGGATGTGTACCTGGGGGAAGTCCTCAAGCTCCCGGAGGCGCTTCTCGATCTGCAGGCGGCCGCCATAGCGGGTAACCCCGTACACCACGGTCATCACTGTTTGCTTGACCACCTTGCGGCTAATAAAGCCCTCTAGCACCTGGGCCACCCGCACTCCCTGCTTGGCATCCTGCCTGCGGAATACCTCCACCTGCAGGGGCAGTGGGTGGGGCCACCCACCCAGAGGTGGAAGTTTCCTCTCCTCTTGTGGGTCACCCCCGCTGACACCTCCCGGGAACCCTGCTCACGGCCTGGTATGGTGACAGTTGGTGGCCATGGGATCCAGCATCCAGGCCCTGGTGGGTCTGGGGTATCAGGGCACATGGGGGTGGGGGGGCCGTGGTGCCTACCTGTGCAGCCACCTCACTGTACACGTCCTGCGGCAGGTCAGAGGGAGACAGGTTGACGGAGGCGGCCCCCGTGCTGTCCCGGCCCAGGGCAGCATAGTGCTGGAGGCCGTTACAGGAGCCATCCTGGGCAGGGGGTGGACAGTGAGGGGCTGGGTGAGGTGGGCCAGTGTCTGTGGTTGGGGGCTCCTGTTTCCCCAGCTCTGCTTAGGCAAGACCGCCCTAGACCCACACACTGATAGGCGGCCATGAACCCCTGCGACGGGGAACCGAGGCACAGAGAAGCCCTACTCAGGAACACCAGCCAGTGCAGAGTGGACACCATGCCATCCCTCAGCTCCTTAGCCTGAGAAAACTTTAGCCGAGTGCACAAGGGCCAGGCATGGCCCACAGCAGGGTCCCCCAGCTCACCTGGTGAACTGGAAAGTGGGAGATGTAGGTGGTAGGGTCAGGGGAATGCACCACCTGGGCGATCTCCATGCAGCAAGCCAGGGCTTGCCAGGGCTCGTCCGCCTCCATCCACCACTTCCGGCCCTGCGGGGGGTAGTACACAGGGTGAGGCCAGGTCCAGGGTCTCCAGGCCCCAACCAGTGGGGTCAGAGCCAGCCTGGGAGTACTTCCTGGGCACAGGCAGCAGCTGGTTGGGCCCAGGTGGTAGGAAGACATAAGGAGGCCCTGGAGGCCTGGAGAGGACCAGAGTGATGGATCAGGGAGGGGACCGGCCTGGAGAGAGGGCCACTGTGGTATGAGAGGTGGCAGTGCTGTCCATGGCCCAAGACAGAGCAAAAGGCCAGCAGAAGAGTGCCAGGAAAGAAGCAGGGGTCAGGGTGCCTGCAGGGTTCCGATGTGGGTGCCGGGGCAGCTGGGAGAGCCCGATGGTGAAGGGTCAGAGCCCACCGTCATGGGTCGTTCAGCTGAGTCCAGGATGTCCTCCATCACCGCGTCTGCGTAGTCACGGCGCGCCTGCAGTGACTCGCGCTTCTTGAACCCTGTGAGGTTGACCAGGTGGATCTTGAGCCAGTCGAGGCCATTGGGGCCAAGTGGGCGGCCCTGGGCAAACTCCAGCAGCGCGCGGGCCAGGTCACTGCCTAGGTGGTTGAAGTGTGGTGAACAGGGATAGGTACGGCCTCGGAAGTCCATGTTGTGTGGCAGCCAGAAGATGTGGTTCCGCAGATGCTGGGCCAGCGACAGGCGGTAGAGTGCGTCTGCGCGCAGGCTCTGCATCTCCCGCGCCACCTTCAACCGCCGTGCCAGCTCCCGCCGCATCTCCGCCTTGTCAGCAGGTGAGGCCTCGGGCAGCAGACGGCCCTTGGGGGCCTGGCGGCCCTCGGGGGACCGGGGGGCCTCGGTGGGCGGGGCCGGCACGCCCAGGCGGGGGCAGCCCTTGTCTCTGAAGAGGTCAAGCACCAGGTCGAGCACGCGCCCGTTGACGCGCCAAGCGCAGTTGCCCAGCTGAGTGAGGGCATCCAGAGCGCCATGCAGCTCGGCAGGCGGGCAGCGCTCCAGCAGGAGCTGGTGCTGCTGGGTACCCTCCAGGGACCGCATCATCTTGGTGGGGCTCAGCAGGAAGGCGCCCGAGTGTGGCGACGTCCAGGGCAGGGGCGGGCACAGCATGGGCACCTCCGTGGACTCGAAGATCAGCGTGCGCTCCGCCGCCGTCTCCTGCAGCTGCGTGAAGGCTGGGTGCGGCTTTAGGATCCCGATCTGGTGGCAGGACAGGCCAAGAGGTCAGGGCATGCTATAAGGCAGTGGAGGAAGACCCGAGTCCCCTCAGACGCCACGACCCTGAGTTCAGGTCCTCAGGGTCTGGAGCCACAGCAGGATCCCAGAGCCCCACAGCCCGTGGGGCGCCCCCTCCCCCTCCCAGCGCTGAGGAAAACCACTGGAGGAACCCCACCGGAGGCACACCTGGCGGAAGCTGCGGAAGGCATACACGTGGTAGAGCACCGGAATGAGTGTGCTGGGGCCCCGGGGCGCTGTCAGGCTGCTGGGCATCTGCACGGCTCGCACCAGCACCTCTGCCAGCTGCTTGCCCAGCTGCACCAGCACAGACACAGGCCAGGGCTGCTCCGGGGGCGCCTCAGGCATGCCCAGCGCTTCCCAGTGCTGGCGAGGCAGGCAGGGCTCTGCTACCTGCGGGCGGGAGGGTGGCTCAGAGACCTGAGGGTCCAGGTGCAGAGCTGAAGACCCCTGCTCAGCCCCTGGCAACGAGCAGGGCTAGGTGAGGAAACTGAGGTTGAGTTTGGGGGCCAATCTGGCCACCCCAGGCAAGTGGGGGGGAGGGGGAGCAGACCTCTGCTTGAGGCCTGGGGCACCCTGCCTGGGCTCTCCAGAGCTCCTTCCCCGGGCTCCCCCTGCTCAGGCTCCCGGCCTCACCTGGGTGTCCGAGGCCAGCAGGTGCAGGTACTCGGAGTAGCGCTGCTCCAGCTCTTCCACCTGGTTCCTGAGCCGCTTCCTCTTCAACACACGCAGGCCCAGCTCGTGCGCCAGGAAGAGGAGCGACTCTCCATGCGGGGGTAGCGCCTGCAGGGTCTGAGGGGCAGCCCCGGAGGAGCTCCGTAAGCTCCATCGGGAGCACCTGACCCCCCAGCAGTACCCCTCCCACAGCCCCCAGCCTACAGCAGCAGCCCCGCCCTCCCTGATGTGAACCTGCAGCAGCAGCCCCACTAAGTCCTTCTCGCTGAGCAGGCACAGGTAGGGGAAGAGAGACAGGCGGCCTTCTGCAGCAGCGCGGGCCTCACTCTCCTTGGTCTTCTGCAGCTCCAGGGACAGCACCGACTCCCATTCCGCGCGCAAGGCCGCCAGGGTCTTCCGCTGGGGATGGGAGGGGACAGGGCAGCGTTGCACAAGGAGTCACCACTGTGCCCAGGCAACCTGGCCCAGCCTGGTGGTAGAGGTCCTGGCTCAGAGGACCTGGTGGGAGGGATGCTGGGACGGACCCTGCCCAGTGGACACCCAGCTCAGCAGGCAAGAGCACCCTCAGCCCCTTACCGCCTGCAGGACCTCCTTGGTCAGGAGCGGGGCCTTCTCCACGGACTCCACGGTGACAGTGGTGGCCATCTCCACGCCAAGCTGCTGTCGGAAGAGGCCCTGCAGCTCCTTCAGGGACAAGTGCAGCCTCGGGTAGGACACAGAGGGGTCCTGCTGGGGCAACAGGCTGCCAGTGAGGCCCCACTGCTGACCTCTCCACCCACCAGAGTAGCACAGCGTCTCCCGGGCCTTGGGTGGGGGTGGGGGGAGGTGCTGGAGACAGTGTGAAGCCCCGGGTGCTGCTGTTTTCTCTTCCAACTTGCAACTGTGTGAACTGTATGACCCTCCTAAAGATAGGTACACTAAAGATAGCAAACCCAAAATATAAATCCACACAAAGACTGGTCCACAGACAGCCACAGAAGTCTGGTTTATGGTGTCCACCAAGGAACGATAGATAGATAAACACTACGTGGTCCCTCCACACATGGACATCCCTCAGCCGTGAAAAAAGCCCAGACACTCGCTACCACGTGACCCTGAGAACATGATGCTCAGTGACAGCAGCAGACACAGGACACATCGGGTGTCATTCCACTGATGGGAAATGTTCAGAACAGGCTGATCCACACAGAGAGTGGGTTCCATGTTGTCAGGGGCCGGGGAGAAGGTAGAGTGACCACTGATGGGGATGGACTTCCTTTCAGGGTTATGAATGTTCTAAAAGTAGAGATCAATGTACTAAAAACAACCCACTGGATTATACTTTAAAAGGTGAACTGCAGGTCAGAAGTCTGTCCCAGTAAGAAAAAGAAAACTCCTAAAAAAAAGAAAAAAAAAAAAAAAGAAAACTCCTTGCGTTGCCCCAGGGATCTGGATGCTATGATCTCCTCCACCCTGGGAGGTGGCTTCGCCTCATGCGCCCTGTGCCACCTACAGCATTAGCTGTGCAGTTTCAGGTGGGTACACTGGCCCTGCGATACCCCCATGCTGTGCCTAGGGTGCGTCTCCATGTGGAAACCAAATATGGCAGGGTGTGGGCCCCCCTGGACAGGACAGCCTCCCATCCACCAGCATGGGGTGGGGGCGGCCAGCGCTGCCAGGAGAGACAAGAGGAGGGGCCGAGGTGCCCAGTGCAGTGACCACCCGGCCCTTTCAGGTTCCCAGATGCAGGCCCACTCACCTTGGCGTAGATCTCCTGGAGCAGGGGCGAGGTGTTGACCTGGGGTGGAGGCGGGGGTGGTGGCTGGGGGCTGAAGGCCGGTCTGGCCTTGCGCACAGCACGTAGGAGCTCCGCCCGCTCCTCGGTGCTCAGAGGCACAGCTGAGAAGAGCCCCTGCAGCGACAGCCCATCCTGCTCCATCTGCTTCAGGCATCTGAGGGCACGCGCACCCAGCTATCAGCACCGGCGGAGAGCCCCTGGGGTCCCACCCCAGCTCCACCACCACCCCCTGCCCACCTTTGGATGGTGCTGGCATCCTGGTCCAGGCGCCCCATGCACTGCAGGGTGGCTGCGTAGGACAGCAGGTCCGGAGCCAGACCGGCATCTTTCAGCATGAAGAACACGTACATCAGCTCTTTGAAGGAGCCCTGGAGGGACCAGGCAGGGTGAGAGCCTGCAAGGAGGGGTATGGGGGGGCACCTGCTCCTTCCCCCAATTACCCCACCACAGGCCTCCCAGCCAACTCAGCCAGCACTTTCCCCTTGGCCCTGAGGATCTAGGAGAGGTGCCACAGAGATGGGCATTGCACCAGGAGGCTGGTGCAGCTGAAGGAGATTGGCAAGGTCACAGAGAGCGCCATTGGACACAGCTGGTCTAGAACCAGCTCATCTCTCCTGTCTTTCTAAACTCACAGGACCGTTACCACCACCAGAAAAACACACACAGACCCTGCACAGCATCCCTCTGCTCCTAGTGCCTGAAGCCCTGATCAACAGCCTTCACGGCTCCCAAAACCCAGCAGGGCTCCCCATTCTGCAGATAGGAAAGCCAAGGCCCAGAGGGGAGGGGAAAGGTATGGATCGAGGGGAGCACATGGCAGAAACAGGAGGGCCACCTGACACATCCACCTGGAGCCTGAGCAGAGGGCCTCGTCTGGAAATAGGGTCTCTACAGGTGCAGTCACATGAGGTCACGCTGGACGCTGTATGGCACCCAAGGCAGAGGTCAGGGGGACACAGACATGCCTGAGGGACATCGCTGCCAAGAAGCCGGGAGAGGCAGGAAGGAAGGATGGGATGCAGGGAGGGGGACGTTTGCTCTGACCTCAAACGTCAGGCCTCTGGGACTAATAGAAAACAAGCGTCTACTGCTGGAAGCCTCCCAGGTGGCTCAGGTGTTCTGGGGCCCCAGGAAGCTCGTCTAATCAGAAACCTGCCGCTCTGACAAAACTCTCCAATGGCGATGGCGGATGCCAGAGGGCCAGCACCGCAGGAAAGGAGACACTCCTGGAACTGAGCAGGCCTCCCACAAAGACAACGCAAGCAGGAAACCCCCTGTGACTGTTGCCATGGAGACCCTGGCGCCTCCCAGTGCTGCCAGGCTGCTCTGGGTCCCATTCTGTGCGTGAGTCAGCACAGCTGAGGCCCTGTTGAGAACCTGCTTCCCGGAGCTGCACCCGCACTCGCCTCCCTCCTTCACTGGCACTAAGACTTTCTCTGATGCTCCTCAGATGAGGATGCAGATGCATAGCAGGGAGGGTGCTGGGGAAGTCGTCTCTACAAGGGTGCTTAAGCAACTCTCCTCAGCGGTCACAGGTCAGAGGAGAAGCCACAAGTGAAAAGAGCACTGCCCTTGAGGGAAGTGGCTAAAGCTGCACCCAGAGGGAAATTCACAGCTGCGGATGGCTGCACCATAAGGTTAACATCCCACACCTCCCCAGAGTGGGATGTGAACAAGCTAGACAGAGAACCAGACAGGAGCCAGACAGGAGCATCGAGGAGGCTGCCCTGAGAAGGGCCTACAGCGCCCCTTGCACCGGCGCCCTGGCTGAGTAACCACACAGGAATGCTCTGGACCACGTGTGTGCTGTCTTCTGGCCCTGTTGTCATTTTCACATTTTCCATTGAAGGCCACATGTGACTTATAATTAACAAGTCTAAAGAATTGTTAAATATCCACACAAGAAAAGATGCTCAACATCACTATTAAAGAACGCAAACCAAAACTACAATGAGGTATCACCTCACGCCAGTCAGAATGCCATCATCAAAAACTCTCTATAAATAATAAATGCTAGAAAGGATGTGGACAAAAGGGAGCTCTCTCCACCTGTTGGTGAAAATGTAAATTGATGGAGAATGGTATGGAGATTCCATAAAAAAACTAGGAATAAATCTACCATATGACCCAACAATCCCACTACTGGGCATATTCCCTGAGAGAGCCACAATTCTAAAAGACACATGTAACTCAATGTTCATTGCATTCTGAGTCACTTCAGTCGTGTCAGACACTTTGAGACCCCACAGACTGTAGCCCGCCACGGGAGGAAAGAATACTGGAGTGGGTTGCCATTTCCTTCTCCAGGGAACCTTCCTGACCCAGTGATCGAACCCACATCTCTTATGTCTCCTGCACTGGCAGGCAGGTTCTCTACCACAAGTGCCACCTGGGAAGCCCCAAAGAAGTGGTACATATATACAATGGAATTTGACTCAGTCATAAAAAAAAGAACAAATTTTGAAAAGTAAGTCCAAATGAGGTAGATGAACCTAGAGCCTGTTATACAGAGTGAAGTGAGTCAGAAAGTGAAAAACAAATATCGTATATTAATGCATATATATGGAATCTAGAAAAATGGTGCCCATGAACCTGAATGTGGGGAAGGAATGAAGACGCAGATACAGAGAACAGACTTGTGGACACGGGGTGGGGGGGGAAGGTGAGGGCTGGATGAATGGAGAAAGCAGCAGCGACATATATACACGATCATGTGTGAAACAGATACTGACAATAAGTTGCTCTGTGACACAGGGAGCCCAACCTGGCGCTCTGTGATGACCGAGAGGGTTGGGACTGGGGGGAGGTTCACAGCGAGGGGATATTTGTATAATTATGGCTGATTAGCATTATACAGAAGAAACCAAGACAGCATTGTAAAGCAATTTTCCTCCAATTAAAAAATAAATCAGTAGAGAAGGAAATGACAGCCCACTTCAGTATTCTTGCCTGGAAAATCCCATGGACAGAGTCTGATGGGCTACAGTCCACGAGGTCACAAAGAATCGGACAGGATTTAGCGACTAAACAACAACAAAAAGAGTAGATATAACTGATTTGCTGTGCTAGCTAACACAACATTGTAAATCAACTCTACTCCAATTAAAAAAAAAAAATCTAAAAAAAAAAAGTTGTCAGCATAATAAAAATTGAAGGCCTGATTCCTGGGGCTGAGAGCCCAGAGTTGGGATCTAGGTGCCCCGGGTTGGCTCCCGCCTCCGACCCCAGCCCCTCACCTGGCGAGCCCAGCCAAGCATGACGGTGTTGTACATGGGGAGTGTGAGCAGCTGCTGCTGCGGGGCCCGGCTGTGCTGTGCAACCAGCACGTGGTGGGCCAGGGTCAGGTGGCCCGTGAGCATGCAGCACTCCAGGAAGGCCAGGAACTTCTGGCGCTGGCCCTCCAGCCGGGATTCGGAGCCCTCATCTGCCTCCCGGCTCAGCCTCTTCGGGGCCTCCTGCAGCAGCCGGGCCAGCTGCTCTTCCCAGGGGCTCTGCGGCCTCTTGCGCTCCCACTGCTGCAGCTGGCCCGCTAGCTTCCTGCTCAGCAGCCGCGGCTCCATGCGCAGACGCTTCTCCCAGGTCGGCTTCTCCACCGTCTTCGGCTGCTTCCCCTCCGGCTGCTGCCAGTGCTTCTCTATCAGCTGCTGATCCTTGTCCAGCTTCTGCACCCAGTGGCTGCTGAGCTCGGGGGCGGCCCCTTCAGCCCCCACTGGAGCCTGCCTGGGGGGCCAGATGCCACCAGTCTCCGGGGCCTGAGCCATGGCCACCCTCTTCACTGTCACCTCCTCTGCCGTGCCCTCAGCCTGCAGCTGCCGCACCCGTGCCTCGAGCACTGTGGGGAGAGAGATGTCAGGGGACCCCACTGCCTGGAGAGGGGCTCAGTCCTGGGTATGTGTCTACTGACCACCAAATGCCCCCAGATCCTCGGCATGCATGCTCACCTGCCCCACACAAGTCTGCCTGGGCTGCTTGAACCCAGCCCGGAAGGAGCTCCTGGAGTTGTCCACCACCTGCTCCTCTACATCCTCCTGCCCCGGAAGCTCTGTCCTTCCCAGGGCTCTCTCCCTCCAGGTCCAGCCAGTCAGTGCCTCCTTGGGGCTCTGCCTTCAAAATCTACCCATAGCCCCTGCCTCCTTGAATCCCTGCCTCCCTTCCCCATCGCCACTCCAGCTGTAATGGCCTCAGGGCCTTTGTACATGCACTGCCCCAAGCATTCACAGCCACAGCCCACCCCTGCCCTGTGCTGCTTCACAGACAGCCAGCTCTCATGACTCTATGGGGTTTGGGGCTACTGAGTTGGTGAACAGGGATCCACCGCACCCAGGGAACACAGGGCTCCTGAGTGCCCAAGGCCACACTCCCACCAGCAGATCCATATATCACCCTGGTGTGAGTTTTCCCATCTGATACACCTGATTTCATACACATATTCGTGATATACACATATACATAATGGCCAATACTGCTAGAACTCATTCCTGAACAAACTTCACCGATCAGACAAATTTTCTCCAAAAGGCACATTACAGCCCCCTGGAGCTGAGGGGCTCAAGATGGCCCTGTAGCACCATGCCTGGGGCCATTTTAAACTGCTAAACCACCAACACACAGCACAAAATGTAAACACAGGGCTCTAGATATACCCTGAAAAGGACGCCTACTGACAAGCGTGTCACCCAGCTCCATCTCAGCTGAGAAGGTGTACATCGACTGGGGTTTCAGGTAAGGTTCAGCTGGTAAGAGATTCTGAAAACACATAATACACAAACGTTGAGGACCAATGGTACTTTGTCTCCTGCCTGCGCCTCTCACTGTAACATCAGCCCAGAGACAGAAGGGCCAGTCTGGAGCAGAAACACAGCAACAAGAAAGGCACAGTCCCCTGCCTCAGTGGACGGAAAGTCAGCAGACACTTTCTGAATGTGCGGGAGATGGTCAGTGGCAAAGTGCCAGAAAGGGCACGAGGTGACCACATCTGAAACCCCTGGGGGGTGACCAGGGACAAGTAGGTGCACCGATCCCACTGGCAGAAGCCAAGGACACTGTCAGAAGCCACAGGGCTCTGAGGCCCTCAATTGGGGTGGAGACAGAATTCTGCCAGAAAGGATACAGCTGGAGGGCTCGAGACTGAGGAGTGACACGAAATGATCACATTTTCAGACCCTGGGTTTTGCCTTAAAATAATGAGGTGGGTGAGAAATGAAAGACGGTAGGCTCTTAAAGCTGGTAAGACCTGTGGCTTTACTTCTGCACGTTTGGGATTTTCTGAAATCAGGCTTTTCTTTTTAAAGGCTCCCCCATCCCACTCCTGGCTGCTGGTCATTCACTGGATGTGAGGCAGGAGGGAAGCAGGAAGCATTGGACACCTGAGAGGGAGGGGACAGTAATGCCCCCAGCTCGCTCTGGAGATGCCAGGACCTGGCTGTCCATCCCCAGTGACAAAGACCACCAGCAGACCCTATCAGGCGCCAAGCCCGGGAAGTTGAGCCAGGACCAGTGAAGTCCGGCACATCACAGGGCAAAGCCCAGCTCTGCACACAGCAGGCCAGTCTCTCCAGCCACAATATGGACCTCAACTCTCTCATCTATCAGGGCTTCTCTGAGAGTTCAGTTGGTAAAGAAACTGCCTGCAATGCAGGAGACCCCGGTTTGATTCCTGGGTCAGGACGATCCCTCAGAGAAGGGATAGGCTACCCACTCCAGTATTCTTGGGTTTCCCTTGTGGTTCAGCTGGTAAAGAATCCGCCTGCAATGTGGGAGACCTGGATTTGATCCCTGGGTTAGGAAGATGCCCTGGAGAAGGGAAAGGCTACCCACTCCAGTATTCTGGCCTGGAGAATTCCATGGACTGTATAGTCGATGGGGTCTCAAAGAGTCCAACCCATCTGAGCAACTTTCACTTCACTCTCTCATCTGGAAAGTGGGAACCCCTGGTGGGTTTGGGAAGGCGAGGGAACTATAAGAGCTCACTGCACAAGGCATTCACTTCACAGTGGCACCAAGGGGGCCCTTGGACCACTAGAGAGCAGGACCCAGTGAGTCACCCCATCTTGCAGACTGACAACCCTTCTCAATGGGGTGGAACCATGAACCTTGGAGGAACGAAGGAGCTGGCTCCCAGCAGCGTAGTCGGCGGGGTGAATTGAGAAAGGAGCATCAGGACCAGTGCCCTGGGGTCAGGCTCACCCTCCAGCAGTTCTGCGTGGCCACAGTCCTTCCGGCGGTCCTGCTCACAAGCGTTGGCAGACAAGCTCCTCTTCCGGCCCCAGACGCCACCGAGGGCCCCTGCGGGAGAGACCAGGGAGGCTGAGGCGGGCGGGTGTCAAGGGTGGGGCAGGGAGAGCCCTCGCAGGGTCAGAAATCACAGGATCCGGGGCAAAGGAACCCTGAAGACCATGCAACTGTCAGTGGTCACACATCTCAAAGGGAAAACCACAGGGTAAGGGAAAAAGGAAACTGGGGCGTGAGTTCGAAGATAAAAGGTTCTGCGAACTAAGGCACAGACAGTTCAAAGGTTAAACTCTAATTCGTAAATAGTGGGTCATGGGACTCCAAAAAGAACCCAGGAATCAAAGGTCAAAGTGCACCGACGACCCCGGTCCGTAGAGTGGCCCAAAAGGGCGACTGAAAGCGGGATACAGTCACTGGGTTCGGCAGAATCGCCAAGGTAAGTTAGCGGGATCCCTGGGGTCGAGAAGCCAAAGGTCACGGCGGCGGTGAGGGGGCAGAGCAGCGGTCCCGGCGTCATCCCCGGGCCTCCCCTGCGTTACCTTCTTCGACCAGGAGGCCGGGGTGGCCCTTCGGCCACAGGGCCCTCCGAAGCCCCGCCGCCCTGCAGCCACAGCGGAGCGCCGACATGCCGCCTGCACGCTGGACCACCGCGCCACGCAACGCGCCTGCGCCGCCTGCGCCCGCCGGGAGTTGTAGTTCCGTGGCCTACGGCGGCCGCGAAGAGACTAAGAGCCGGGAAATCGCCAGGAGAACCATAACTCCCAGGAAGCAGCGGGCCCTGGAGGCGGGGCATGAGCCGGTAGTGCCCGCTGATTGGCTGTTCGTTGTCAGGAGGGGCAGGACAGAGCCGTTGCTTGGGCAACAGTCTAAGCCACCTTTGGGAGGACCTGGAACCTGAGGTTTGTTGTTACTTCTGTTTAAAGCGGTGGTTTCCAATGTTTTTGGCACCAGGGATCGGTTTCGAAGACATTTTTTCCATTGGGACGGGGGAGGAGGAAGATGGCTTGGGTTTTCCTCACCACTTACCTCCTTCTGTGCAGCTGGGTTCCTTCTTAACAGACCACAAAGGGCACGAGTAGTGGCCCAGGGGGTTGGGGACCCCTGGTTTAAGGAATAGTCCCCGAATAATTGGGCTTCTTAGGTGGCTCAGTGGTAAAGACTCCACCTGCCAATGCAGGAGACACGGGAGACGCGGGTTCCATCCCCGGGTGGGGACGTTCCCCTGGAGAAGGAAATGGCCACCCACTCCAGTATTCTTACCTGGAAAATTCCATGGACAGAGGAGTCTGGGGGCCTTACAGGCCACGGAGTCGCAAAGAGTCAGGCACGACTGAGCACCCATGCATGCCAAATAATTAGGACAGCATTCTGCAATTTACAGATTCCTGTCCATCTTCATTGATCCAATGATAGCTTTGGGGAGGGAACTATTACTATCTCCAGTTTATCGGGAGGAAACTGAGGTTCAGAAGGTAAATAAAGTTGCCCAAAGACACATCACATTCCAGAGACACTGGAATGAAGGCCCAGGTCCATCTGACTCCAAGCCCCACAGCCAAGGGTGAGCTGCATCATGGTGTTTCCTAAACTTTACCCTCATTCACTCTTTCTGGCCTCTGTTTACCCACTAGTTTCCAAGTTTCCAAGGCCAGAAGTGGAGTGGGGTGGGGAGAGCAATGATAATTGGAATGAAATACTCCCTGGAGCCTGGAACATCTCCGCCCTAGTCTCCAGGCAGATCCCACTCAGGGGTGAGCAGGCCAGAGCTTTAGAATCAGACCTGAAAGGTATCCCCACCTTATCATTCAGGTGGAGAAGCTGAGGTCAGGGGAGGGAGTGTCTGTTCTGGGATCAGCTGGTATGTGAAGGATGATAATAGGAATAAGTGGTGTAACTTCCCTTCAAGCTGCAATCCTGTCTTATGCAAAAGCCTTGAGGTGAGAACAATTGTGGATAAACTGTTGGAACTGGAGCAGTGTTTGGGAGAGAGGTGGTGGTTGTTCAGTTGCTATGTCGTGTCCCACTCTTTCTGACGTGGACTACATCACACCAGCCTCCCCTGTGATGCTATCTAGCCATCTCATTCTCTGCCACTCCCTTCTGCCTCCAATCTTTCCCAGCATCAGGGTCTTTTCCGATGTCACCTCTTTGCATCAGGTGTCTGAAGTGTCAGAGCTTAAGCTTCAGCATCAGTCCTTCCAATGAATATTCAGGGTTGATTCCCTTTAGGATTGACTGGTTTGATCTCCTTGCAGTCCAAGAGACTCAATAGAGTCTCCTCCAGCACCACAGTTCAGAAGCATCAGTTCTTCAGCACTCAGCCTTCTTCTTCTTCTTCTTTTTTTTTTTTTGATTACTCAAAAAGGGTTCATTTTTTATTTAGCTTTCTGACTCTGTGCTTGTGCTTTCAATACTTTCACAACAATCTTCTGCTCTTCAATAAGGAAAGTGCGCTTGATCCTGTCCCGGACACATTTAGCACACATGGAACCACCATAGGCTCAACTGACGTGTTTCTTTGTTTTAGACAACCTCATGAGAACTTTAGGTCTCACAGCATGAACGCCTCTAAGTTGGCCTGGGCACACACCACATGCGGATTTTGGTGCTTTCCCAACCTTCTTGGTATAAAGGTAAACAATTCTATTACCAGGGGTTCCGGACAGCCTGGTTTTGTTAGAGGCTGTATTGCAGAACAGCCTACGACGGTATGTTAGACGCTGCACCATCCTGAATGCCTCTAGATGCCATCCCCGGAAGAGGCACACTCAGCCTTCGTTATGGTCCAACTCTCACATCCATGCGTGACTACTGGAAAAACCAAAGGTTTGACTAGACAGACCTTTGTTGGCAAAGTGATTTCTCTGCGTTTTAATACGCTATCTAGGCTTGTCATAGCTTTCCTTCCAAGGAGCAAGTGTCTTTTAATTTCATGGCTTCAGTCACTGTCCTCAGTGATTTGGGAACCCAAGAAAAGAAAATGTGTCACTGCTTCTACTTTTTCCCCTTCTATTTGTCATGAAGAGATGCGATCAGATGTCATGATCTTAGTTTTTTGAATGTTGAATTTTAAGCCAGCTTTTTCACTCTTTTCTTTCACTCTCATCAAGAGGCTCTTTAGTTCCTCTTTGCTTTCTGCCATTAGAGAGGTATCATCTGCCTATCTGAGGTTATTTATATTTCTCCTGACAATCTTGATTCCAGCTTGTGATCCATTCAGCCTGGCATTTTGCATGATGTACTCTGCGTAGAAGTTAAATAAGTAGGGTGACAATATATAACCTTGACGTACTCCTTTCCCAGTCCATTGTTCCATGTCTGGTTCTAACTGTTGCTTCTTGATCCACCTATAGGTTTCTCAGGAGACAGGTAAGGTGGCCTGGTGTTCCTGCCTCTTTAAGAATTTTCCACAGTTTTTGTAATCCACACAGTCCAAGCTTCCCTCATAGCTCAGTCAGTAAAGAGTTTGTCTGTAGTGCAGGAGACCTGGTTCAATCCCTGGGTCGGGAAGATTCCCCTGGAGAAGGAAATGGCAACTCACTCCAGTATTCTTGCTTGGAGAGTCCCATGGACAGAGGAGCCTGGCAGACTATAATCTATGGGGTCGCAAGAGTTGGACACGATTGAGCGACTAAGCACACACACAGTCAAAGGCTTTAGTGTAGTCAATGAAGCAGAAGTAGATGTTTTTCTGGAATTTCCTTGCTTTCTCTATGACCCATGAATGTTGATGATTTGATTTCTGGTTTCTCTGCCTTTTCTAAACCTGGCATGTACAGCCACTTGTATATCTGGAAGTTCTTGGTTCACATACTGCTGAAGTCTAGCTTGACGGATTTTGAGCTTTCCCTTACTAGCATGTGAAATGTGTGCAATTGTACAGCACTTTGAACATTCTTTGGCATTGCTCTTCTTTGGGATTAGAATGAAAACTGACCTTTCCCAGTCCTGTGGCCACTGCTGAGTTTTCCAAATGTGCTGATGTATTGAGTGCAGCACTTTAACAGCATCATCTTTTAGGATTTGAAATAGCTTAGCTGGAATTCCATCACCTCCACTAGTTGGTTCATAGTAATGCTTCCTAAGGCCCACTTGACTTCACACTCCAGGATGTCTGGCTCTAGGTGAGTGACCACACCATCATGGCTACCCAGATCATTAAGACCTTTTTTGTATAGTTCTTCTGTGGCATAAGTAGTTGGGTCACAGATTTGGATTACCATGATGTTGAATGGTTTGCCTTGGAAACAAACTGAAATCATTCTGTCTTTTTTTTTTTTTTTTGTCATCTCATTTTTTTTTTTTTTTCATTCTGTCATTTTTGAGATTGCACCCAAGTACTGCATTTCGAACTGTTTTGTTGACTATGAGGGCTACTCCATTTCTTCTAAGGGATTCTTGCCCACAGTAATAGATTTAATGATCATCCGAGTTAAATGCATCCATTCCCGTCCATTTTAGTTCACTGATTGCTAAAACATCAATGTTCACTCTTGCCATCTCTGGCTTGACCACTTCCAATTTACCTTGATTCAGGGAACTAACATTCCAGGTTCCTGCGCAATATTGTTGCTTACAGCATTGGACTTTACTTTCATCACCAGACACATCCACAGTTAAGCATCACTTCCAGTTTGGCCCAGCTGCTTCATTCTTTCTGGAGCTTAGTAATTGCCCTCCCCTCTTCCCCAGTAGTATATTGGATACCTTCAAACTTGGAGGGGTGGGACTCATCTTCTGGTGTCATATCTTTTTGCCTTTTTTGTTGATGGGGTTCTCAAGAATACTGAAAGGAGCTGCCATTTCCTCCTCCAGTGGACTGCATTTTGTCAGAACTCTCCATCCTGACCTGTCCACGTTGAGTGGGACGACACGGCATGGCTCACAGCTGCACTGAGTTATGCAAGCCCCTTCGCCATGACAAGGCTGTGATCCGTGAATCGGTGGGAGAGAGGAAGCAGAGACAAAGCTGGAAGGGTGTTCAGGGGTCACACCACAGCAGGCCTTGGGGCCTCAGCTCAAGCTGACACCTATCCCCAGATGCTCAGACCTCAGTCTCCCCAATGTCAGTGTCGAGAGTGGAGGCTGGACCTGAACTCTGAAGGGGCCAGACTCCTAGGTCTGGGAGCTCTTGACAGCACATTCCAGACGCAGCTGCCCACGCGGGCCTGTGCGCCGTGATGCCACCGGCTGGGAATGTTTTCAACAGATGGCAGCGTCCTCTGGAACCCACCCATTCCACCCCAGTATGCCCTGGGGGGCCGTGACCTCAGAAGTGACTCATACCTGGGGTTGCTTTCCTGGCCTTGAGTGGGGTATGCTGAGTCAGCTGGGCCCCCCTACTCCCTGAGACCTAAAGACAGCCACTTACATCCTCACAGGCTGGCAGTGCAAGGAGCATGGGCTGGAAGCCAAGACTTCTGAATTCTTTTGCCTCAGTTTTCTCTTCTGTTCACTGGGACATCACATGCCCTAAAGCAGTGTCTTCTCACAAGCCAGCTCTTCTCCTCTTGGTTTCTGCTTGAATCTGAGTGGGGGTGCTCTCTTGGTGCCACCCGTGTGTCACCACATCAAGCTCCCAGGCTGGGGTCCTGCTGCTCTGAGACCTTGTCACACGGTCTCTTCTCTTTGTATTTCTTCTTCAGCTGTCAGTGAGTCAGTGTGTGGCTCTGGTTTTCCACTCTTGATGGGGATATCACATTTCCTTGTAAAACTTAAGCAAGAAAATATGAATAACCCATGAGACAGGTGGAGACAGATGTCCTTAAGAGAGGGGCGTAGTGTCGAAATGTTGGGGCTTAGGCAAGACTACATTTCAGAAGTTGTTCATGTATGCCAGTGAACACACCAGAGATGCCAAAACATCTCACCCAGATTAAACAAAGAGACGATCAGATGAGTTTAGGCTGTGGGACTCTCTATGAGACTTCAGAAGTGTTGAAAGGAAGGAGAGGGATAACTTGGGAGATTAGGATTGACATATACACACTGCTATATATAAAATAGATAACTGAGAGGTCCCTGGTGGTCCCAGAAATCTCCCTACCAGTGTAGGGGACATGGATTTGACTCCTGGTTGGGGAAGATCCCTTGAAGCAACTAAGCCCATGTGCCACTGTGAGCTATTGAGCCTCAGCTCTGTACCTGTGCTCTGCAACAAGAGAAGATACCATGATGAGAAGCTTGCATGCTGCCACAAAGAATAGCCCCACTTCCAGCAACAAAGAGCCAGTAGAGTTAAAAAAAAAAAAAGGGATAACTAATGGGACTTCTCTGGAGGTTTAGAGGTTAACATTTCAAGTTTCCACTGCAGGAGGCATGTGTTTGATCCCTGATCAGGGGATAAGATCCTACATGCTGCACAGCGTGGCCAAAAAAGTAAAAATAATTTTAAAATAACTAATGAATAACTAAAATAGATAACTAATAAGGACCTACTGCATAGCTCAGGGAACTCTACTCAATACTCTGTAATGACCTATATGGGAAAAGAATGTAAAAAAGAGTGGATGTGTGTATACATATAACCAATTCACTTTGCTATACAGCAGAAACTAACACAATATTGTAAATCAACTACACTTCAATAAACAATTAATGAAAAAAAGAAGACATGTTGAGAAATGCAAGGGCAACTCTCTAGATGGAAGGGCATGGCATCAGATTCTCTGGGCTGCTGTAACAAATGACCACAAACTTGGTGTCTCAGACAGCAGATATGTCTTTTCTCATATTTCTGGAGACAAGACATTCAGAACTAGCATGACTGGGATGAAATGAAGGTGTGGGCAAAGCCGTGACTTGTTCGGAGGCGCCCGGAGAAGGTCCTTCCTGCTTCTTCCAGCTTCTGGGGCCCCAGGCATCCTGAGCTGGTGGCCGCCTCCCTCCAGCCTCTGCCTTCATTGTCACGTGGTCTCTGCGCTGAGTCTGTGTCTCTCATAAGGATACTTGCAGCTGCATTTAGGGCCCCTGAGGATGATCTCCTTGTCTGAAGATCTTAATTTAATGGCAGCTGCCAAGACTTTTTCCAAATAAGGTCAAATCCACAGGTTCCGGGGGTTAGAATGTAGACGGTCTTTGTGGATCTTATTCATTCAGTCACAGAGACAAAGGGGAAGGGAGGGCCCTTCATGTGCCTCACCTGGATTTGGGATGAGAAAAAAAGGTGTTGGAGGATGTCACAGTGACAAGCGAGGACATTGGAGTGTGGATGAGGGATGATGTTGCAACCTGGCTTCTGTGGAGGACCTCAGGGTTCAAGGCTCGTTTGGGAATTCCCTGGTGGTCCAGTGGTTAGGACTTGGCTCTTTCACTACAGAGGGCCCAGGTTCAATCTCTGGTCAGGGAACTAAAATCTCACAACCTGTGCAGCCTGACCAAAAGGAAAAAAAAAAAACAAACAATTGAACCAACAGGCTTAAGGGTGAAGTAGCCGAATGTCAAAGGCTGCCTCTTGAATAGCCATGTACATAAACAGACCACACGTGTGTATTTTTCCTGGTAAAACATGGAACACTGCAAACATAAAAAATACAGTTCAATTAATCTTTCAGAACACAAGGGTTTTCCAGAGAAGACCCAACCCCTGAAACCCTCTCAAGTCCCCCATCACTGCCCTCAAGGATAACACCCTTTGGACAGTTCACACGGTGGGTGGGTTGGTTTTCCAGACTGTCCCATAGACAGACCTCTGTTGTGTCCAACTGCTTCTTGTTCTGAAAGTCATCCACATTGTGTGTACAGCGGGTTACTCTTTTTTCATGGCTGCATAGTGTGGTTTTGCTGCATCCTGCAGATGATGGAAATAAATAATATGAAGAATTGAGGACTCCCAGAACAGGGCGTTCATTGTGTTGCTCTCATAACTTGTCCACAGGCTTGATGTCTTCCAGAAAAACACAGCAACACACCGCTGTACCCCACTGGGGTGGCTGCAGTCAAAACCATGGCCCATAACAGCTGCCAGTGAAGAGCTGGGGACACTGGAGCCCTTGTGCATAGCTAGCGGGAATGTAAGATGGGGCAGCTGCTGTGGAATAAGGCCCTCAAAGAGCCAACCAGGGACTTTCTTGGTGGTCCAATGGTTGAGAATCTGCCTTCCAATGCAGGGGATATGGATTTGATCCCTGCTTGGGGAACTAAGACCCAGCATGCTGCAGGGCAACAAGGCCTGTGTGCAGCCACTAGAGAAGCCTGCCTGCCACAGCTAAGACCCTACACAGGCAAATAAATTAATTATTTAATTAAAAAGAAAAGAAGGCACCCACAGAATCACCATATGACCCAGCAGCTCCACTCCTGGGTACCTGCATGAGAGAAATGGAGACTTATGTTCACACATAAACCTGTAGGTGAATGTCCACAGCACCACAATTCACAACAGCCAAAATGTGGGAACAACCTCAAATCCATCTATGGATGATCGATAGAACATGGTCCCTTCACACAGGGAGCATTGCTTGGTCATGAAAAGAAGAGAAGATGGAGAAGGAAATGGCAACCCACTCCAGTATTCTTGCCTGGAAAAGTCCATGGACAGAGGAGTCTGGCGGGCTGAAGTCCATGGGATTACATGACTGAGCATGTGTGCACGAGGGTGGAGGGAAATGGGTTGGTAGCAATAAAGTGGTAGAACTAAAAAAAAAAAAAAGAAAAGAAGAGAAGCCCTGACACTCACTACCACATGGATGGACTTTGAGAACATGATGGTCAGTGAGAGAAGCAGACATAGAAGGACACACAGGGTGTGATTCCACTGATTGGAAATGTCCGGAACAGGTAGATCCACAGACAGAGAAATTGGGTTGTCAGGGGCTGGGGGAGGGGGTAGAAGTGCTGCTGATGAGGACAGGGCTTCTCTTTGGAAGATGGAATACTCTGGAATTAGAGCTAAGCATTGACAACTCTGTGCTAAAAGCACTAATTGCAGTTTCCTGAGTGAACTATGTCCTGTGTGAACTCTATCTCAGTGATGCTGTTGTTAGAAGCACCTGGAGCACAGCTGTCTTTCCAGGCATGCTCCCCCCCACCCTGGTCACACAGAGTCAGTCCTGGATCTTATCTTCCTGGCAGGTGGGGTTGGGACAGTCTAGGAAGGGAAGACCAAGCTCCTGGTGGGCGGGGACTGAAGGTGTCATTCGGAGTACCAGCAAGGTCGTGGACTATCTCATCCATCCTTCTGGCCCACCTCTCCTGCCCTATCTTACAGAGGAGGAACCAAAAACTGGGAGGGTGCTGCCCATGGGCAAATCCCTCTGAGTGTGAGGAGATGGGCTGGGCAGGACCCCCATCTCAGTCCTGAGTGTCTGTCACACCCCTGCATGACCCTACTGGGCAGAGAGTGGGGGAGCCCCAGAGCCACCAGGGAGGCATGTTGGCCACGAATCTGGCTGAACTGGTTGCCCCCCCAGAAGTCCATCAGGGCAGGCTTGTCACCATCTTCTCACCCAGTGCTACTTAAATGTGCCTTCTGTAGCTGTGGCTGTAGGATTGAGGCACCAAAAGCTGAAAGGCAGGGCTCTGAGGCCAGGCATGTGTCCTGTGTGGGGCTTGGGGGAAGGCCCTGCCCTGCTTGGGCCTTGGTTTCCCTGCTTGGCAATGTTGCTGCTTGGTTGAGTCTGTGAAGCTTTACTGCACTCACCTCGCGGGGCCCAGGGTTCTGGGTGTGTCTGTACATGACAAGCAGGTGTGGGTGTAATTGAGGTAGCCCCATTCCTACCCCCTTGGATGGGCAAAGCCAGATGCTAGCGATGGGTGCTGGCCTTGGTCAGCATCCTTGTTCCCATTGGCTGGCCTTGGACATGCCCACCTCTCCATCCTCCTGTCAGCCACCTTCCCACCCAAACACCTCTGCTCACAGTATCCTTCAAATAGTTCACCTGCTCCTCTACCACATTTCCCCGGACCAAGCCCTCAGTGGAACCCCAGCCACGAGCCTGGCTCTCAGGAAGCTCCAGTTGGAAGGGTAGACTGACCCCGCTGTACTCCTGGGCATGCCCACCCAGTCCAAAGATCTGAGTAACACGGACAGACATTTGGGTCAGAACTTCCATCCCAACCTCCGGCTCCCGGGCAGCTCTCTGTCTCCTGTTTTCTGTCCAATTTTTCCATCTCTCAGTCTCTCATACTGTCTGTCTCCGTCTTACCCATCTCTATCCCAGCTGACTCTGTCTCTCCTTGTAGCTTTATCTCTTGTCTCTCTGTGTCTCCCTCTCAGTCTCTTGTCTCTGACTGTCTCTCAGTTTGTCTATTTCTGGCTCTCTCTCTTTTTTAACCTTTTTTTTTTTTTGACAAATTGAAGTGTAGTTAATTTACAACGTTGTGGACTTCCCTAGTTAAGAATCCACCTGCCAATGCAGAAGACACCGGTTCAATCCCTGGTAGGGGAAGAATCCACATGCCATGGGGCGACTAAGCTCATGCGCATCACCGCAACTCCAGAGTAGCCCTCACTCGCTGCAACTAGAGAAAGTCTGTGTGCAGCAACAAAGACCCAGCACAGCCAAAAAGAAATATATAAAATTTTTTTACAAAGTTGTGTTAGTTTCACATGTATAGCAAAATGATTTGGTTATACATACATATTCCTTTTCAGATTCTTTTCCATTATGCTGCTCCTCCTTAGTCGCTCTGTTGTGTTCTACTCTTTGCGACCCCATGGACGCGAGGAGCCCTCCAGGCTCCTCTGTTCATAGGGATTCTCCAGGCAAGAATACTGGAGTGGGTTGCCATGCCCTCCTCCAGGGCATCTTCCCAACCCAGGGATCGAACCCAGGTCTCCCGCATTGCAGGAGGATTCTTCACCGTCTTAGCCACCAGGGAAGTCCAAGAATACAGGAGTGGGTAGGTTATTATTAGTACAAGATAATGAACGTAGTTCCCTACACCGTTGGCTCTGTTTTTATGTCTCTCTGTTTCTGACTCCCTGTGGGTTTCTGCAGTCCACCTCTTTAACACTCACACGCCCGCAATCCGTGCAGACCAATCTGGTGACTCAAGGAGAAGCACCGCTCTCCCCACCCGGCAAGACAAACACGCGCAGTGACCGGAAGGTTTTCCTCGATCTGCCAGGGCCGCCCACCCTCTCGCCCACCCTCCCCGCTCCAGAGGCGTAGTCGTTCTGCCCGCTGCGCCCTGGCCCCGCCCCTGAGGAGCCGCATTGGCCGGCTCCCTGACCACAGCCCCGCCCCGCATCTTGACCCGCCCCTTCTGGCGCTGGCCCCGCCCCCGAAGCTTCCAATTGGCCTGCGTGGGGCGGCCGGGTCGGTTGCTCGGCTCGCTGATCTTACAATGGCAGAGCCGCGGATGCTCCCGGGGAGGCGAGAACCGGCGGCGAGTGGGGCGCGAGGCCATGTGCGGCCGCCTATGGCTGGGCCTGGCGTGGCTATTGCTGGCACGGGCGCCCGGCGCCGCAGGGACACCAAACACTCCGCGGAGACCGCGCAGCTACCCGCACCTGGAGGGCGACGTGCGTTGGCGGCGTCTCTTCTCTTCAACCCACTTCTTCCTGCTCGTAGACTCCAGCGGCCGCGTGCAAGGCACCCGCTGGCGCGACAACCCTGACAGTGAGTAGCCGGGACCACTGCCCGGGGGCGGGGGACAAGGCAGATAGGCGGACAAAGGCAATAGCAAAGGCAAGGCAGGGCAGCAGGAATGTGACACCAACTCAGTGAGGTTCTGTGCACTGTTCGTTCCTTCTCTCACGTGAGGGAGGTTCTGGAGGCTCCTCCGGCTGCGTGGTGGCGGCCAAGTCATTTCCCGTCTGGAGCCTCAGTTTTCTCAACGATAAAATAGGCCCAACCCACTTGGAAGGAGGGTTGGACAGTTGAGGTCAAGGCCACACGGGAAGCTCCCACCTCCAGGCCTGGCTCAGCAGCAGAAGGGTCTCAGAGAGATAGTTGAGGTTGGGACCACGGAGACTCCAGAGAGGAAAGGGAGGGGAAGCTGGGACTCCGGGAAGAGCCTCCATAGGCCCAGCACATAATGAGGTGAGGGCAGAGTTGTGTCTGAACTTTGAACTCCCCACCCTGCAAAACCAAACTCAGGGTCCATCTGAGTTGGGGTCCCCTCTGTCTTCCTGGACACCCACTTGGCAGATGAGGAAACTAAGGCACAGAGAAGGCAAATTACCTACCTGGGGGGGGAGGTGGGGGCATAGAGCTGGGGCTCTACAGTGCCCAGAACCTCACTGAGTTGGTGTCACATCCCTGCTGCCCTGACCAGGAAACAGTAGCCACTCAATAAGTGTTTGTGGAATGTATGAGGCAAGACGAGATGAAGGGGTAAAGAAAGAGAAGGAGGAGATTGGCAATAAAAGGGAGGCTAGGGCGGTCAATGACCCCAGGCCTGTCTCAGTCTCCCTGCATCTCTGAGGCCGGGCAGAGTGGGAGTGGGAGAGCCAAGGCAGTGCTGGCCACTGCCTGAATCACCACCATTAGGGCAGATAATCACCTTGCCCTTCCCAGTTGCTTTCATCTGGGGCTCTCAAGGCCCTCATTAGTCTCACCAGATGAGGGCAAGGACAGGGGCACTGGCTAGGCCGGTCGCTCAGTGGTGGGCACGGCCAGGCAGGGTGGCCCTGGTGGGGGTGAAGTCTGGCTATGCTGGATGGCTTGGGACAGGCACTGCTTCTCTCTGAGCCTTGGTTTCCCCACCTGGAACTGGGTGTCTCACCCAAGAAACAGCAGGTACAAATGTCCTGCGGGACATGGGGTGAGCACCCCATCACCAAAGGCATCCAAGTCCAGGCTGAACAGCAGAAGGCAGGGTTTTGACTCCAGATTAGGCCTCCATGCCTGGGTGGGGCTCAGAGTGTGAGCTGGGGCTTGTCCCCCAACCCTGCTCCACTGGACAGGAAACATCAGCTCAGATGGGGCAGGGCTGCCCTAGGGTCACCCATCCAGCAACAGGGCCTGAGAAACTGGCCCTGCCACTTCTCAGGCCTCAGTTTCCCCACACAGGAAGTGGGCACAGTTAGCACTTCTCTCCTGGAGCTGTGTGTGGGCTTGGTGGGATACGATGCCTGGCATACAGTTGGCACTCAAGCAGTGTTAGCAGGTAGCGTTGATCTGAACACCCTGTGCCCCACCCCCAGGCCGTTGACTGGGCGGTGTCTCCCCGTAAAGACACGGCCCTGGGTAGCCGAGCTGCCAGCGTCAGATATGGTTAACAGCAGTGTGGGGACTGTGGGCAAGGCCCGCGGGGCCTGTACTCACTGCCGGGGGTCTATATCTGTCACACAGGCACTCACCTCCTCTAACTTGGTTTTCTCACCCCTGACTGACAGGCTCCCCGGTACTACAGCAAAGCTTGGGGATGATCTCCACTGGCCTCCTGAGAAAGGCCTTACTTCTTCCCCACTGACTCCCACCTCTACCATCCCCCCCCCACCCCCGCCCCTGCCACGCCCCGCGCCCCGGCCTGGAGTTCTCTTTGCCCCACCTGTCAGTCCCACAGCTTCAGGGCAGGTGCTGGTAGGACCTGCATGGGCCCTGGTGCATCCCCATGCCCAGCACAGGGCCAGGCACACAGGAGGTACTTGGGAAATGTTTCCAGTGGGGACTGTTTCCCGTGTGAATGAATGAATGAACAGAGAGAGCGGGGAGAGTAGGGGAGTGGGTGGTGGGCGGGCCCTGACAGAGTCCCTCCCTGCAGGCGTCCTGGAGATCCGATCCATCCGTGTGGGCGTCGTGGCGCTCAAGGCGGTGCATAGTGGCTTCTATGTGGCCATGAACAGCCTTGGCAGACTCTATGGGTCGGTGAGTGGAAGTGCAGAGGGTGGTCGGGGGTGCGAGCAGAGGTGTGCGGGGGCGTGTCCGGGGGCGTGCCCGGGGCCGCTCACCGCCCACCCCGCAGCGGTTCTGCGCTGCGCACTGCAGGTTCCGGGAGCGTATCGAGGAGAACGGCTACAACACCTATGTGTCAGTCCGCTGGCGCCACCAAGGCCGGCCCATGTTCCTGGCTCTGGACGGTCGGGGCGCCCCGAGGCTCGGGGGCCGCACACAGCGACACCACCCATCCACGCTCTTCCTGCCCGTCCTGGTCTCCTGAGTCCCAGGGTCAGTGACGCCTGGTCCGAGATTCCAGGAGACGTGAGGTTGGGGAAGGCGGGGTTTGGGGAGAGCCCGTGTCGTTACTCACTGGTTTCACCTGTATTGAGCACCTGCTCTGCTGGGCACTGGGGACACCACCAGACCCCACAGATGTGGCCCCGCGCTCAGAGACTGAGTTGGAGGGGAGGTGGACAGTGAGCTGAGCAGGGGTGGAAGGAATCCAGCCAGAAGCTGGGGGCCAGGGAAGCTTCAACAAAGGCACCAGCCAGGCTGGAGATGGGAAGGCAAACTTGCCGGGGTGGGAACCTACTGGGGTGTTTGAGGCAGCAGGGAGGTGGGGGAGGCTGGGGGCTGGGGTAAAATGATGCCACGGACTGGCAGGGCCTGGTCCCAGGGCTTATGGACATGTCACCTAATGGGGCACAGGGGACTTTGCAGGTGGAATTAAGGCCCCTGAGATGGGGACAACCCTGGATCCTCCGGGGGGCCCAGTGTCATCACGGGGTCCTTATAAGAGGGAGGTGGGAGGGTCAGAGGCAGAGAGACAAGAGATGCTGTACTGCTGGCTGTGAGGATGCAGGGAGGGGCTGTGAGCCAGGGATGTGGCACCTCTAGAAACTGGAAAAGTGGGAAGTTGGTACTCCCCTGGAGCCTCCAAGGGACTAGCCCCGTCCACACCTGGATTTAGCCTTCTAAGACCCAAATTGTGACCCCAAGCCTGAAGTTGATAAACATGTTGTTTTAAGCCATCAAGTTTGGTGATTTGTCACAGTCATCCTTGCAGACCCATACACACTGGCCTCAGAGCCCCTTATAAGGTGTGCAACCCCTCGGGGTGTGCAGGCTGAGGGGGTCCCAGGTCAGCTTCCTGGGGGCTGAGCTCCCCCAGGGGGGGCAGAGGTGGAGCTGGGAAGTGGGGGGAGGCTCCCACCCCTCCCAGTGGCCATTTCCGAAGACCGATTTGGGGGGCACTTCCACGGGGCACAGACTGGACACTCACCCACAGAGGCAGCAGTGATCCTGCTGTGGACAGACTGGGCCCCAGGCTGCACCGACGCACACAAGGAATACGCCGACCACCGGCTTCTTTCTAAGTAGGTGTATTTTTAAATAGCTTTCAAGATACACATATTTTCTCCTTTAAAAAACGTCTGTCAGAGCAGTCTTGTCCTTGTTTCGCTGGTTATCCTGGTATCCCAGGCCCTAGTGCTCAGGGTGGGGAGCAGGGCCTGTCCACGCAGCCAGAACCCCAGCCGAGTGGCTCCACCCCGTCTCTCCACAGATCATGCAGGGCCGCGAGTGAGCTCAAACGTCCATTTATTTCAAAGCAGTAATAATTTAAAATTATAAAAACCTTTCCGCCGTTGAACATGTAGAGGGTGAGGTCAGAGACAAAGGGGGGGGAAGGTGGGACGCCCGGGCAGTGTGTGCGGGCGCCCGGCCCAGCCGGGTTGTCCCTGGGGAGGCCGAGCTCCCTCCGCAGCCTGGAGGGGTGGGTCCTCCGAGCCTCCTCCACGGCGGGCCCGGTGGCGCTGCAGTCCGTGGGCGCGTGGGGTGTCTGCTGTTGCCCTGGGGGCTGGCCGGCCGGTGTGCTCAGGAGCTGCTGGCCGGGTTCTCATTCCCGGGTGAGCTGGAGGAGGATGATGAGGAGGAAGAGAAGCTCACTCCAGCCAGGCCCGGGGGGTCGGTGGCCGTGTTCTGTCCTGTGAGGCTTTTTCGGCAGACGGGGCAGCTGTCGTGCTTTGCAGGACAAAGAGGAGAGGGAACAGTTCAGAGGCGGTGGGGGCGAGGGGTTGAGGGGAGTGTCCCAGCTGGCCCACCACTCACCTGCTCCAGCCAGGGCACGATGCAGCCGTCGTGGAAGAGGTGGTTGCAGGGCAGCTGCCGCACACGCTCACCCAGCCCATAATCATCCTTGCACACGGGGCACTCCAGCCCCGAGCCTGCAGGGCAGGAGCACATCCCTCAGGGCAGCTCCCCTGCAGCCCTGCCCAAGGTGTTCCAGGGAGGAGGAG
This sequence comes from Muntiacus reevesi, assembly GCF_963930625.1. Taxonomy (NCBI): domain Eukaryota; kingdom Metazoa; phylum Chordata; class Mammalia; order Artiodactyla; family Cervidae; genus Muntiacus; species Muntiacus reevesi. Next base: position 221,386,338 of record NC_089249.1, read on the forward strand.
TCACTGGCCCAAGCCCACCCCCCACTGGCCCCTGGGGCTCGTACCGACGTGCTCCTCGGTCACGGGCACAGTGGGGAGGGCCTGGATTTTCTCTTTGTCTGCGGGTGGGGGACCTGTGTTTTCAAACTGATTGAGGAGCTGAAAGACAAGAGGCCAGAGAGCAGATGGGCTGGTGGGGTCCCTCGCCCCATGGGGCTATGAAATGCAAGGCGGGGTTACCTGCAAAAGCACCGAGGCCCCGTTTGTCCTGGACTGACCCTGAGGGGTCAGAGGTCAGCTGCCCCAGGAGGCCCAGCCCTGGGCTTCTGCCCACTCTTCTGCTCATCACCACCTTGTAGCCAGGGCTGGTAGCCACCCCAGGGACACCGCGGCCCCTTCCTAGGGCCACGATGGCTCCCAAGTCCTCATGTGGCTATAATAAGGGGGCAGGCACCAGTGACAAAATATGCAGCAGAGGCCCCAAGGTGGTCACAGCCCTGCCTCATAAGTGCCACCCAGGACACAGACACGGAAGACACTGTCCTCCTGGGCCCAGCCTGTAGGGTTGTGGTCCCCACACCAGCTAAGCAAGGCCCTTGTACCTGCGTGATGATGGCGTCCAGGCCGTTGGCCCCCCAGGCGTAGTCCATCGGGTTTGAATGCAGGACGCCCCTGGGCAGAGAAGGCTGGGGTTCAAGTGGCAGAGGGGTGGGCCGGGCGCAGGGGGCCCCTCCCCTACTCACCAGGGGCCCAGGCCCAGGTTGGGGATGGTGGCCGGGGTGATGATGCCGTTGACCAGCTGCTGGATGATCCTGGAACAGAGTGGCCAGGCCCGTGGTTAGCGCCCTTATGAGGAGGGGCCAGTGTAGGGGGCCTGGACTCTCAACTGGTGAGAAAAAGCCCAGACACAAGGGTGCTGGGGTAGAGGTCACCTTGAGGCCTAGACAGTGCCGGTTGACACACAGTTGTGTCCACTCCCATTTTGCAAGCCAGAGGGAGTGCCATAGGGGGGCCTCAGGAACCCTGGAGTCAGCCCTGTTCTTCACAGTGACCCTGAAACATGCCAGCCGAGGTCACAGTGAGCCAGGCCATGTCCTGAGCTGGACCAGCCTTGGCCTGCCTGCAATCAAGCTCCATCTACAAACACCCACAGGATGCTCAGCCCCGTGTCCCATGGGGCTGAGACGGGCCTTCTAGGTCCTCCCCTCTGTCCTCAGGACCCTGCACACAGGAGGGGCGAGGACACCGGATACTGCCATTCGCCTGTGCCCCGGGGCGGAGGCCTCTCTCTGAAGGACACTGAGGGGCACACAGTGGGCACATGGCCCGTCAGCCAACCTGGACCCACAGGGGACCTGCCCTGCCTGGAGGACGGCCCCTGAGCCAGCACCCACGCCTTGTGCCCACAGCACCTCCTGAAAGGACAGCTGGTTGCTCTGCCCGAGCGGGTGGGGTGGGCTGGACGCCCCCAGCCCCCCACCCGCGGCCGCCCCCAGGCCCCCTCACCCTTCCAGCGTGGGGACGCCTTCGTGCCGGCCGGTGGCCCGCCGCGCGGTGAGGCGGGCGCGGGGCTGCCGGGCGCCGTACCGGTGCCGGGAGTGCTGCTCTCGCTCCCGCCGGCTCTCGGGGTCCCTGCTGTCATCAGCCTGCGCCCCAGGGGGGAACGTGGGGATCTCGAAGCTGTCGTCAAAGATGCCGAAAGCAAAGTGCCCGTAGCCCTGCGGCAGCGTGAACAGGGGCTGGTCCACATTCTGCAGAGAGGAGAGCCAACATCATGGGAGAGGGGCCAGGGCTGGGTAGGAGGTGGGCAGCCCTCACGGGGAACAGGGAGGCTGCCTCTCACCTCGAACGGTTGCTGCCGGCTCTGGTCCGCGGAGGCTGTGGAGGGGGCTGAGCCGTTCTCTGCACTCCTGAGAGGACAGGCACCATTAGCAGCAGGAGCACCCCACCCCAGACAGATAGCCAGAGGGTCAGACGAAGGCAGACCCCCTCTACACCTGACCCAGGTCCAGCCAGTGCACCCTTGGGCTGAGGGTCCATGAGGGGGGCAGCCTTACCTGGTCTCTTCCGGAAGCTCCTCGATAAACCCAGACTCGCATCTCGGGCAGATGTAATCCTGGGGAGGAGAGGGCAGGCAAGCGTGATCTCAGGGCAAGGCAGGGTCGGGGTGTGTGTGTGTGTGGGGGGCTCATCTCAAGGGCCCAGGTGGCAACCTGCCAGCTCCAGCCATGTGGCCCCGGGCAGGGCTGGTGCACTGACTTCCTCGCCCACATGGTGGGCCGCAACCTCGAAAGTTACATCCCCAACCTCCCATGTCCCTGAGTCCATCATCTTGTGCTCCCCACAGTGACAGAAGTCACAATTTCGGGGCCTCCACTAAGCCACATGGCCTGATGAAGGCTCTGACAAAGCGTGCAGCAAAGGGCCAGCTGACGCGGGTCCAGGGAAGTTTCCCAACTTGGGGGACCTGAGAATGTTCCCTAACACCCCCCACACACCCACACAAATATAAAGGAAGGCTGGGAAAGTGACTAGTGGGGCTCCAGGACCACCTGGGCCTCAGAGATCAACTCCCAGGAAGGCGGCCACCGAGGGTTGGAGGCACACCCAGGCAGAGGAACCGGCCTGCAGAACATTCTGGACTGCCTGAGGTGTGGCCTGTGACCCCAGGCTGGACAGCCAGTGGGCAGAGACTGTGATGTCTCCAGTCAGCAGAGAGGTGGCCCTGCCCCTCAGGGACAGGGAGCCTGAGCACCAAATCCACTAGTCGGGCCTGGAACTGGCTTAGGTCCACGTGTGTTCTAAAGCTGCAAGCGTGAGGTGCTTCCACTGAGGCCGCCCATGGTCCCAGTCCCCAGGAGCCTGGGGCACCGATGGCTGGGCCACCCTCTGTAGGGAACGATGTGGAGGTGTGGGGCGTGTGGCCTGCCCTGCAGATGCTGGGCGCCAGGCACCTGTCAGGAAGGTGGGACCCCCACCTGCTCCACTGCAGACAGCAAAGGGACCAGGGAATGAAAGAACGCCACCTGAGCTGGGCGGGAGGGTAGGCCCGAGCTGCACATGTCCCAGGGACCTGTGTCCAAATGTGTAATGAACTCTTACGATTCAACAACAAAAGACAAACGCCCCAGTTAGAAAACGGCCAGAGGATCAGAACAGCATTTCTCCACAGACAGATAGGTGGCAACGAGTCAAGAAGGGATGCACACATAGTCCGCCAACAGGGAAACACAAACCAGAACCAGAGGGACACACTCCACATCCACCCAGATGGCTGGACCCATGGAGCTGACAGGGACCACTGTGGGAGGCGGCAGAGAAAACTGGAACCCCCACATGGCAGGTGGGCTGTGAATTGGGGCAGTGTCCTCAGAAAACAGTCATGGTCACCCCATGACCCTGCAATTGCCCCATCAGGCACCCACCAGGGGTGACAGAGACATAGGTCCACACAGAAACCCACACACGCACAGCAGTCAAACACAACCACATGTCCCTCCACCCCTGGGAGCATCACTCAGACATGAAAAGGGGAAGGCCTGACACTTGCCACCATGTGGATGGACCCTGAGAACACGATCCTCAGTGAGAAGCAGACATAGAACACACAGAGTGTGATTCCGTTGATGGGAAACATCCAGAACAGGCAAATCTACAGACACAGAGAGTGGGATCCTGGTTGTCAGGGACCATGAAGGTGACTGCTGATGGGGACGGGGCTCCTTTTTGAGTGACCAAATGTCCTGGACAAGGACACTGGTGATGGCCAGCTGCAAGACCTGAGCTTTAAGTGGGTGGGACATGTGGCACTGAAACTGTGAACCAGGAACAGCAGCCCCCTGCCCTCCTGAGCAGGGGCAAGGGGCCCAGGGGAGGTTCCCCCAGGGAGGGTCCACCACAGCTGTCACTGGCATGGGTTTCCAGGGCTGTCACTCAGCCTGTTGTTTACTTCAACGTTTCACAGGCCAAGAAACGCAGTCACTGGAGGCTTTGTGCTCGGTAGCCAAGGTTCTTGCGCCCTCCAGGAGCCCCCAGTGGGAGGGCGATGGACAGGGGCAAACGTGGCTGCAGTTGAGTCTGAGCTGACCGAGGTTAGGAATCTGGGAACCTTCTGACCTGGGCCAACAGGCAGGCCCAGAACCTCCCCTGTGAGAAAACTCTCTCTCCCAGGCACCCTGCCCCAGGCCTGCACCCTGCCCCAGGCAAGCCTGGGAGAGCCAGGGCGGGGTGAGCAACACGCCCACTGGAGATAGAGTATCTGACCTCCACCCCTGGGGCTCACTGCTGCTCCTGGTGCCTGAGAGCCGATCACCATGCCATCCTCAGGGGTCCCTGTGTTCCCCGAGCCCCAGCACAACCCAGACTGGCCATCTCAGGCCTGGGCCTTCCCTTGTCCTGGGTCCCCACAGCCCGAGCTGGTATCTACCTGGCTTGCCCCCTCTCGGAAGCTGGGTCCCGGCTGCAAGCCTCCATCTCCCCACCTGCAAATGGAGGGTGGCCTCAACCCCAGGCTCTGGAATTGGCCCCTGAGCCACAGTGACCTGGTTTCAGGGAGGCCCCAGACTCTGCTGCACTTGGAGAAGGTCCAGACCTGGGTTTTCAATGCTCCCTCCTCCAGAGGCCGCACATCCCAGAGATTTAATTACCTCACCGTGACAGAAATGGGGGACACCCTGAGAGGGAACAATCACCCCCACAGGGCAGAGTCTATATACCTTGGCAAGGCCCTAGCTCGTGAGCACCTAGCCCCAGCTGACAGCTTCTCTCCTGAGGAGACCAGGGTGATCACGCCATCATTATTACCATGGCAACAGCGGCCCACAGGACAGACCATGCACTCCATTCACTCAGCACTTGCTCCCTGCAGTAGGCCCTTGGAGACAGGCCTCACCCTCCATGCCACATGCAGACCCCAGGTTCCCGGCCAGGTGAGTGTGAACAGGGGACATTGAGGTGGGAACTGGAGAGATGCTGGCCTTAACGCCAAGCAGGCAGGGGGACCAGTCTACACCCCAGGGGCTCCGTGCAGAGGACGGACCTTCTCTCTTCACCCCGACGGCTCTCCGAGGTGGCCTGTTCAATGTAACAGAGCTTGTTCCCGTCCCCCCGACCCCGCTCAGGGACACTTCTGAGAGGAATCAGGGGTGTCCACAGGACAGGAGACAGAATCATGACTGCCACCGGTCAGGCCACCAGAAGCCTGGCCCGTGCATGGCCCAGATCCACCTCATCCCCGGCGCTCCCGTTTCCTGGGGGATCGAGTCTGGGCCTGTGCGCCCAAGCAGAGGCCTCTGAGCTAGCCGGCCTGCCCGGTTCCTGCTCCCACACGCCCATTCCAGGCAGGCACCCGCCCTTCCGGAGCATCCTGGCCCCCCTGCACCGGCATTCTTGAGCACAGGGGTGCCCTCACCAACCCATCTGATGGGCAAGGAGAATGAGGCAGAGTCTCATGGCTGCAGGGAGAAACCCTGGGAACAGAGGGCCTGCAGCCACCTGAGTCCCACTGCCCCACTGGGGCAGGGGGAGGTGGGAGGGGTGCGGCTGGCGGGAGCCTCCCACTGTCACCAGGTTAAGAGCCCACCTCCCTACTCTCATGAACACCAAGTGCACCCCTACTCATAAACAGACACCTGTCTACAGGACCCCGTCAACCCCCTCCCAAACCCACAAATCAGTCCCCTTGCCTCCAATATTTGCTCCTAACAGAATTTACCAACATTCCAACAAATCAAATATTTGCCAATCACTTGCTCAGCATTGGCTCCCTGTAAACTCTGAGAGCAAAGGTCATGGCTACCTTGTCACCACTGGATCCTGTGACTAGAAAGGCCCTCGCCAGCTCAGTGTCCACAGACTGTCCACAGAGATCAGGATCCTTCTGGTCCGAGACTACATGGCCAGGATCCGGCCGCGTGCTGGCCCTGGGAAGGGAGGCCAGAACAGCTAACTACACAGACTACTTGGCCCCGGGCTGCCGATGGCTGTGGACAGGTCACTCTGGGGTAAGCCCGAAGCCCAGGGCCTGTCCGGGGCTCACACCAGCTGCAAGAGGCTCCCTGCAGCTCACCTAGGCTAGAGGACTGTCCCGCCGACCCGACCGTTTCTCCCAGCGGAGAAAACCAGACCCAGAGCTGGGGCGCACAGGAAGCCGGAAGAGGCAGAAGCAGTACGTCTTCCGGGAGGCTGGAGTGGGGGAGTCGGACAAGTCTCGGCCCCCCCTCAATTCTGCTCGCGCACCGAGGTTTCCAATTATCTGCCGGCCCCCATCCCCTTGCCTCTGGAAGCCACACCACCCTTGCCTTATCTTACACTCTCCTGGGTTCAGGCACCCGTCTCCATTCCAAACCCTGACTCTAGCTCACTCTCCTCTGTGGCTGGGATAATGCCCACGACTCCTGCTGGATCCCCCAGTGAAGTCCACAGCAAGAAAGGAAAGGATGGGAATCTGGTTCTTAAATCAGCCAGATGACCAAGGAGAGCTGGTGCTCAATCAATCGTCGCCACCCACAGCCCCTTTCCCTGGCCCCCCACATCGCCCTCTTCCTGCTCCTCTTGAGCTGGCCAAGCGGCAAATGCCAGGAGCGGGGCCGGCCAGGGGCGCCTTGCCTTCTAACCTTCCTCCCATTCAGCGCGGGAGGGTCGGTCAGACGCGGGGCACCGACCCCATCCCGGACCTACCCACTCGGAACTTCCGGGCTGAGGGGCCTGGAAACCGAGCCTTTCACGATCAGCTGCCCCGCGGCCTCCACCCGGATAAGGGCACAGGGCCCACCTGGGTCCAGACCCCGGGCCCCGGAAGGCGCAAGAACGCCGGCTCGGGCCGCCGTCGGGCCCGGGAGAGCGACGGCTCTCTCCCACGAGGCGGCCGCAGCACCGATCGCGCTCGGGGCCGACTCCGCTCCCTCCCGGTCACCGGCCTCGCTGCGCCACTAGGGCCGCCGCTTCCGGGCCCTCCGCAGGGACCTCAGTTTCCCCGTCCGTGCCAACTCGCCTCGGGCCAAGGCAGTGGCCCCCGCCCGCCCGGCCTGGGCCTCACCGGCAGGCGCGGCACGATCTCGACTGAGCAGCAGTGGCAGAAGTATCGTCCGGGCTGCGGCGACGCCTCGGCCATGGCCACCGCCGCCTCCTCCACGCCGCCCGCCCCCCGCGCGGCGCCCGCCGCCGGCCGTTTGCTGCTCCCTCGCCGGCCGACGAGCCCGCGCACGCTCACGCACGGCACGCACGGCACGCACGGCGTGAGGCGGGGAAGGGCAGCGGAAACGGGACAGGCAGCGCGCGAGACGGGCGGTGGCTCGGGTGACGGTGGCCGCCGAGGAGCAAACTAGGAGCGGAGCTGGGCGCGGGCGGGGCCATGGGCGGGGCCTTGCTGGGCGGTTGCTTGCCTGGGCAACCTGGATCAGGGCCTGAGGTGGGTTTGGAGGCGGGCCCGGCTCGAAGGCTAAGGGGAAGGCAGAGGGCGGGACTGGGGCGGGGCGGGGCCAAGCCCCTCGTCTTCTACAAATCTGCTACCAGTTCCGGCACCGACCCCCCTGGTTCCCTCATTATTTCTCTTACTGCTAAGACCCACCTGTTTGGAAATCAGTCCTGAATATTCATTGGAAGGACTGATGCTGAAGCTGCAACTCTAATACTTTGGCCACCTGATGCGAAGAACCGACTCATTGGGAAAGACCCTGATGCTGGGAAAGATTGAAGGCGGGAGGAGAAGGGGATAAAAGAGGATGAGATGGTTGGATGGCATCAACGACGCAATGGACATGAGTTTGAGCAGGCTTCGGGAGTTGGTGATGGACAGGGAAGCCTGGTGTGCTGCAGTCCATGGGGTCGCAAAGAGTAGGACTCGACTGAGCGACGACTGAGCGACTGAACTGAGTGACTGACTTACCTGGTTTTCACTTCTCTGTCCTCACTGCTCCTGGGATGCTCCGGCGCGCTTTTACCTCCGGGCCTTTGCACGGGCTGTAACCTTGCCCTGGTGCACCGTTGCCTAGACACCCGCTTGGCTTTCTTTCCCCACACTTTTCAAGTCTGCTCAAATGTCCATCTATTGAGGCATATTCCGCAACAGCGCTTGGGTCCATATTATAAACTGTCAGTTCCACAACAAAAGGGATTTTTGTATTTTGTTCCCAGCTGGACTCAGAACAGGGCCTGGCACACAGGCTTTACATAAACATTCTTCGAACGCATGCAGACAGGAGACCCATTCCTGGATCAAGGAGGCCTGCACTCCCATGCCTCGGTGTGGCATAAGAAACTCTGAGCGAGGTGTGGCCTTGTTTCCATGATGCCTCAGGGTGAGGAGAGGGCAAAAAACCTACCCCTCCCCTCAAAATGAATCAGGCCAGGATCATTTCTGGAGTTAGTTCCAGGACAATTATGTACTTATTTCCTTACCCACTAGACAAACATTCATGAAGCTCCTGTTGCATGCCAGACTCTGCTGGGGTGCAAGGACACAGCAGAGGAAACCACAGACAGGAAATGAAAGTGGTTTTCTGAAATACTCCATAACTGGAGGACACAGAGCAGGCTACAGACGCCCCCAGCCCCACGAGACTGAGCCAGGGGATGAGCCCCCAGGGTACCCTTGGCTCTGCCTGGAGAGACAGACAGAACTTCCCGGGGAGAGGACCTTAGAGCCAGGACTTTGCATAATGAATAGGAGTTGGATGGAGGTGAGATTCCTGCTGAGAGTTGGGAGTATTGGAGCCAGAGTGTCAAAGAATTACAAATTGGAGCCTGTGCATAAAGGATCTTGAATGTCAAGTGGCAAGGAATAGGGACTTGTCTTCCAGCCACCATCTTGCACCCCTCAAAGTTCAGAGGTGATTCCAAGGCATTCCTGCTCTGACCACCAGAGAGCGCCCCAGCCCTGTTGCTGGAAAACAAGCCCTGTTGCTGAAGCAAAAGACACCACCCCCCCCAATCTACCTCCACCCCTCCCTCCCCTGAGGGGTACAGGGAGGGGCCCTTTGCTTCAGACTTTTAATGCCTAGCTCCTGACTTGTTTCACACCAGACATACATTCATTGATTCATTCATCCTGCAGAACTTTCATTTTGTTTTTTCGTTTGGTTTGTTTTTTTCTTTTCCTTTTGATTTATGGGATCTTAGTTCCCCAACCAGGGATTGAACCTGGGCCCAGAGCAGTGAGACCACCTAGTCCTAACTACTGAACTGCCAGGGAATTCCCCATCCTGCAAAAGTTTATGAGGTACCACCCAAGAGGCCTTGAAGTCAGTGGGCTCACAGCATTCAAATCCCACCAAGTCACCCTGGCTGTGTGGCCCTGGGCAACTCACTTAACCTCTCTGGGCAGGTGGCAGAAACTTCCTCTTGGGGGTTTGAGATTGGATTATGCTTGAGGTACCTGGGGGCCACGCGGCTCCCCTGAGTTTATCTACCCTTCTGGCACCTATCCCCAGCCCAGCGCTGTCTCATTGGTCCCCGCGGGTGGGTCGAACTGCATCCCCCCTCAGGGCCTTTGCCTGGTCACACCTTCTGCTGGGAGTGCCATTCCCACCATCCTATCTCTTTTGCTGTTTCTCAGAAGGCTGCTCTGAACCTGTCCTGGGGGATCCCAGTGCCCTCTTCCCTCTTTCCCCAACTCAGCCACCCCCAGATCCAGGAGTTATCAGTGGTATCTCCCAATATGTGAAGCCAATACCCAGAATATAGTAGATGCTCAATAGATTCTTGAATAAAAGAACAATTAGTGAGTGCCTGCTGTGTACCAGGCCCGAGTAGGGTGCTGGGAATGCAATGGGAACAAGAATATGAAGTTTTGTATCATAAAACTAAGCGCTTAAGATGTGCCAGCCAGATGTTTAATCCTCACACAAGCACCAGGATGTGGGAGCAATGAAGACTCCTGTTTTATAGTTGAGAAAGTGAAAGTGAAAGTCGCTCACTCCTGTTTGACTTTTGGCAAGCCCATGGACTATAGGGTCCATGGAATTCTCCAGGCCAGAATACTGGAGTGGTTAGCCTTTCCCTTCTCCAGGGGATCTTCCCAACCCAGGATCAAACCCAGGTCTCCTGTGTGGCAGGAGACAGAGGCTCAAACATGGTCACACAGCAGACACAATCATTGGACCTCTGGATCTCGGCTTCTTGCCCCGCTGGTTACCCTGGGACTGGGATATCCAAATTCAAGTAATCAGGCCAGTATCTGCATGTGATCCAGAGGTCCTGAGGTTCTGGGGCCTCAGGCATCCATTTATGACCAGTGGCCATCTTGCTGCTGCCACTGATGGGACAGATGTGTGGCGGGAAACCTGGCCACCCCAGGGCTCTCTGATTGTGGGGTGCCTCCTGATGAGTTCTAAGCATTTTCTTGAATAGTCTTTGAAAGTGGATTAGGAGGTAACCTCTCAGGACAGAACCATTTCACCCCCTAGTTACTGACTTGGGTTCAAATCCAGCCTCTGGGAGGGAGCTTTGGGAACGCTAGAGCTGGAGAAAGCAGTTCTGTCACCCACTTCCTAGGGAGGCCACTGCCCCACCGGGCATTATTTCAACAGGCATGAATACACTGCTATCTGCTTAAGCATTTTTTTTTTTTTTTTGCTTGCTTTTCAACCTTTTATTTACATATTTTGACTTACATCCTTTTTATTATTTGTATTTGTTGGTTTGTGTTTTGTATTTTTTATTTTAGACCCCTGAGTCACCCATACCCAGGACCTGGCAGCCCCAGAACCTCAGATGTCCTTCAACCTATTCTCCTGGGGTCAAGTCACCATCCTCTTAGGTCAAACTTCCTTCATTTCCACCAGCTCAAGGAATCTTTCAGGACTAAGTCGTCAGGACCAGGACCTGTGAAGCCAGTGGGGGAGATGGATGCCTCCATCCTCATCTCTTGAATGCTGCTCAAAAGTTGTTATTTTAAATAATTTCTAACTTCCAGAAGTGTTTCAAGAATAGTACAAAGGGTCCCACGCGTCCTTGACTCGGGCATACCAGTGGCGAACTTTTTTTGCTCTCTCTGTGTGTCTGTGTGGAATTTTGGGCAAACTTGCTGCCCCCAGCCCCTTTATCCCAAGCACGACCAGGTGTACTTCTAAAGTTAGGCCACTCTCTTATCTGAAGCAGCAACACGTTTACCAAATTGGGTAATTAAGCTTTCAGAGCTTTATCAAGGCTCTGCCTCCCTCAAAGGAGGTGGGGTCGCATCACCTCTCAGCCTGGCAGGGATCGAGATCACCACGCAATCCCTCAATCACAGATGGTGGTATCGACCGTGTGCCAGGCACAAGAACACATCTGGGATACGGCAACAAATGTCGGCAAAGTCAGACGCTCAACAACAGTGAGCACTGTGATGCGCAGAATAAAGGCCCCCATATACGTTTGATGTTTTAGCTCAGTAAGACTCCTGTCAGACTGCTGATTTCCAGAACAGTAAATAATAAGTCTGTGCTATTTTAAGCAGCTAAATTTACAACACTTTGTTAAAGCAGCAAACAGGAAACTCATACGTCAAGCTATTACACAGTCACCTCCAGACACAGGCCTGCTGAGCATTCCCGTGTTTCCCTGAAGCCTCGCCCTAGTAGGCTGTCCCTCCTACCATTGGCCAGAGCTGGATCACAGGGTTGTGCATCACTTCAACCCTGTTCACCCAATCAGGATTCGCCTCCAAGCTGAGGGCAGGTCCGGCCTTCTGCGTCAAACGTGGCCGCCAGATTGCTGCGAAAATCCTATTCTTTCATAGGAAAGAGGATGGCATGGGGGACATTTGGGGGCGACGTGGGAAAGTAGCTAAGGGAAGGGGCAAGAATTGAGTAGTCTCTGAAGGAAAGGCTTCAAACCTAAGCCGGCAAGCTTGGACTCCATCCAGAGGCAATGGGGAGCCCTGGGTGGCATTTAGAGCAGGGACCATACGAACGTTTTGGACGTTACAATACCCAGCTCTATTCAGAGTTCTCCCATGCTATCTGCCATGGCCGAGTCTTCAGTGTTGTCTTGTGTGAAGTATTAGTCGCTCAGTTGTGTCCAACTCTTTGTGACCCTATGGACTATAACCCTCCAGGCTCCTCTGTCCATGGGATTCTCCAGGCAAGAATACTGGAGTAAGTTGCCATTTCCTTCTTCAGGAATCTTTCCTACCTAGGGATCAAAGCCAGGGCTCCTGTATTGCAGGCAGATTCTTTACTGTCTGAGTCACCAGGAAAGCCCTTGGTTGTCATCATATGTCCCACTAAGGAACCAGCAAGACCTTGCTTCCCACAGACTGCGGAGTTTCAAGTCTAGTTCAAGTGTTGCACAGGCTAAGTTGATGTGGGGTCTATCACAAGCATTCTTCTGGCTTGAGTAATGTGGGATCCAGTGACCAAGTGTTCTTTACCAGGCCATCCTGGAGGCAGTGGCTGGTACAGCAGCGTGGTGTGATTCTCACAGCCCCTACAGAACCTGCTGCTCTGGGTTCTAAAGCCCTTGCTTGAATAAAATATAAGCAGGATTATTGTAAGCTGGTTTTGTTCCCTGCGAGTGACAGAAATGCTGCTTAGATCAGCTTTATCTTATGGGGAAGAGGAGTTCAGGCACAGCTGGATCAAGGACCTCCAATAAGACCACAGGGCATTACTGCTGCCTCTCTTGGTTCAGTGTCCCACTGAGCTGGCCTCTCCCTGGACATTGGCAGAAGCCATCTGCAACCCCAGGCTCACATCCTTCCAGCTCAGGCAAGAAGTGGGTGGTCCTTTTCAAGCTAATGTCTCAGAGCTGACTCTTCCTGTTGCTAAATGTCAGATGACTCTTAAGTGGTCAGGCCTGGGTTGGGGCCACTCTTGGGGGCTTTTGAGCTGGGAGTACAGGAGGTGATTCCCCAAAGGAAAACCTGGCTCTGGGACCTGAGGAATCCCACAATCTGGGGATGCATCCTGATGCTCGGGTCCTGGAATCTTGTTTGCCTGGTACTGACTCCATTCCCGACCCTGTGGGGCTTTGAGACCCCCAGAAATTCACTTTCCTTTCTCCGACTTCAGTTGACCCCTCTGTAAAGTGGATGCCTGCCTTGTGCTGAATGGTAAAATACTTACCTATTCCTTAAGTAATAAGAATCTCTGCATCCATGTCATGCCCCTCCCGTGCACCAAGCACTGTGCCTAGCATCCTGACTGGAATCTGCGGTACTGAGATCTGTGCCCATTTTACAGTTGAGAGCATAGAGGCACAGAGTGGTCACATGTGGCCTGGCCAGGGTGGCCCAGACTGGACTGCACTTCCACACGATGCCTCCTTCTCCCTCCAGGCCTTAGAGTCACCTCCTCGGAGATTCCACAACCTCCCTGCTCCCAGGGTCTCGATCCTCCACTGTCTTCACACATGTGTGTTCACCCCCTTGTTTTTCTCCAGTCAGGTAGGGACCGTATCATTGTGACACTGAACCCCTTTGTATTAGCAGCTGTCACAAATCGACGCAAACTTGGTAGCTTAAAACAACACATTTTTTTCTCTTCCAGTTCCAGAGGTCAGAACTCCAACACAGGTCTCTCTGAGCTGAAATCAAGGTATTGGCAGAGCATGTTCTTCTCCAGAGGCTCCAAGGGAGAATCTGTTCCTTGCCCTTTCCAGCTTCTGGAGGCTGCCCACATTCCTTGGCTGGAGGACCCTTCCTCCATCTTCAAAGCCGAAAACGGCAGGTCCAGTCCTCCTAATGTTGCATCTCTCCGACCACAGTGGGGAAGGTCTCCACTTTAAAGGATGCTGTCATTACACTGGCCCACTTGGTTAACCCAGGATCATCTCCCATCTGAAGGGCCTCAACTTACTCCTATGTGCTAAGTCCTTTTGCCATGGAAGGTGACATAGTCACAGGGTCTGCGAACCCACTTGTCTCAGAGGGCTGTATTCAGGCTTTCTCTTACTTGTAGCACAAACATCCCATGACTTCAGTTTCCATCCCCCCTTCCCTCATACCATTCAATCTAACTCAACATTAAACATTCTCTCCTTCTGAGAAGTCTGCCCTGTCTCCCCGGGCTGGGTCAGGTTGGCATCTTCCATCACAGATCTGATTAGCAGATTGTCTCTGTAAGTTTCCCTGGGGGTGGTAAGTTGGGACCATGGGGAGTTAGGATGGGTGTGGGCCAGAAAACCTTAGGGCAGGTGGCTAGGGTAGGAAGCTGCTGCAGGCTGGGACAGGGTAGAGAAGAGGGCACAACGGGAGATACTGGAAAGAGGGGCTCGGCGAAGAGGGCCATGACCTCCTTAAGGTCATGCAGTACAGAGCTTCTGGGTTGGGGAGACACGCCAGCCTGGGAAGCAGAGGCCACGGGCTGCTGGCCTCGGTTTCGAACCCACGCCAGGCCAACAATGGCCCTTTTATTTGCACAGCTCAGGACTGGGTGGCAGCCGTGGAAGGGTCAGGTCTTGGCCAAGGTCACCCTATGCAGCCCCCGCACACCCTTGGTGAGAACACGGGGTCTCATTCCTGCCCCATTTCCCAAATAGGAGAGAACCCCCTTGGACGGTCAGAGGCCAAGGCCAGGTCAAGACGGCTGGTGCCCTCCCTCAGTGCTTCTCTGAAGTAATGTGTCCCCTGGCATTGGCTGGGAGACATGGGTCAGGCTGGGCAGCTAAGGTGGAGGACAGGGTCTGGGCATGGTCTTGGCCCACAGAAGATCTTGTGCGTGCAGAAGAGGGGTTTGGCTTTAGGGGTCCTGCTTCTACACCTGGGGAGGGGGTAGATGCAGGAATGGGGGGCGATGAGGCATAGGAGGCCCTGGGAGAGAATCAGCAGCTCTCAATTGTTTGTTTTTCTTAAAAGCATTTTCCACTTCTTAAAGTTACACGTTAGTTTGTCTGTCTATGTGTTTTGTTGTCTATGACTTGGACAGATCAGAGGGGCTCACTGAAGATAGGAGTAGGTCTGCCTTAGTCAACCTGTTGCCCCAGCACCCCCAAAGGTCCTTGCCTCCAGGAGACTGTCACTAATTATTCCCCAAAAACACAAACTGTGTAGAGGGGCTGTATAGGGTCCATGAGATTTGGAGGTGCCCTGACAATTTTCTGGGGCCCCGAAGACTGAAGGGATCTGCCCAGAGTAGGAAAAGCATCCTGCTGCCCTGAGGTCCCAGGGGTCTGCGTGCTTCCCAACCCATTGCACATTTTGGGAAACCAGGATTCCAGGTGGTAAAGGACAGAGAGCACTGACCCTTGGAGGAGAGGAGCAGGCAGGTTGTTCAGGCCACCTGAGGGGTTGTTGCAGGCTCAGGGTAGGAGGGGGGCAAAGGCCAGGCACACAGTAGGCACTCTAAGATGTGCGGTATGATTATTGCTGTTGGCATGTTGTTGGGACCAAGGGTGTGTCTGCATCTGTCTGTCTCCTCTCCACAGCCCCTCCCCCCACGTGCTTATACCCAGCTGTGCCCACCGGCTCCAGGGTCTAGGTGGCCAGACGGATGGCCTGGAGGGTTGGATTAGGGAGTGGCTGGGGCTGAGGTCCCTGGGTGTGTGGGAGGGGACGGGGAGGTCAGGCTAGGAGCCCAGAGCACACTGGGGCCGCGCCAGCCATCACATGCAGACCACGATGCGCAAGGCTCCGCAGATGCACTCTTCGTGGCTCACTGGCCAACCGCCCCCCCCCACCCCCCAAACGCACGGCGACACCTTGAACTCGAAGCCACGGGCCCGGCTCCCGGTGGGGCCCCCCGCCCCCCACCGGCTGCCGCCCACATCGCGCGCGACACTGCCCCGAGCCCCGCCGTCCCCGCGCCCCGCCCCGGCCGGCCCGCCCCGCCCCGCCCGCAGCCCGCGGGACCTTTATAGGGCGCGCCGACCGCGCGCTGGAAGTGGTGCCGCCGCCGCCTTCCCTGCCGCCCGCCCGCCAGCCGCCCGCGCGTCCGACGCGGGGGTCGCCGCCGTGTCTGCGTTCGCCATGCGTCCCCGGGCGCCAGGGCCACTGTGGCCGCTGCCCTGGGGGGCCCTGGCGTGGGCCGTGGGCTTCGTGGGCTCCGTGGGGTCGGGGGACCCCGCGCCCGGTGAGTGGGGCGGCCGGAAGGGGCGGGCGGGACGGGCCACCCACGTGGGCCCGCCGGGAATGCGGGCCGGGGGACAGGTCGGGGGTCGCAGCGGCAGTGGCAGCTGGGGGCAGAGAGCAGTGACCCGTGGTGACCCGTGGCCGCTGCAGGTTGAATGCGGGAATGCTTGGGGCTCCCCTCCCCCAGCCCTAAAAGACCTAAAGGAGGGTCACCAGGAGGTCAGGCGAGCAGATGTGACTCCTCACAATTTATTATCAAGAACTAGTCCCCAGGGTTGCTGACAGTTACTGAGTGTTCAGGGTCTGCCGCCTCCCTCCTGGAATCCACACAGCAGCCCTACAGTGTGAGCGCTCTTATGCCCGGTTTCCAGATGGGGAAACTGAGGCACAGGGTCAGACAGCTTGTACGGGGCAAAGCAGATATGAAGCTGGACTTTCCAGGTCCCAGTGTCCCAGAGAGACAGGGCTGGGTGGTTGGACTCAGGATCCGCAGCCAGGGTCGCAGATCTTCCCTGGGTCTGGCGCAGGCAGACTTGTTAGAATCTCATACCTGCCAGTTGTGGAGACGTCAGGGAAGTCACACCCCACTCTGGGCCTCAGTTTCCCCTTTTATAAGGGGAGCAAAGATGCCGAGCTCCCCGAACTGAGCTGGTCCCTCGGAGCTCAGCACAGTGCCTGGGAGCTCCCTGGGATGGGGGCCCTGGCCACTCCTGCCCCCACTTAACGGTGCAGAAACTAAGGGCCATCTGCCCCCCCCAACCCCACCCTGCAGCCCCACCCCAACCCTGCACTGAGGGGAGAGCCAAGCCCCCTCCCCGAAGGCCGCGTCCCCGGGGAGACAGTGAGCTCATGCAAGGGGAATGTTCCCAAGTTGGAGTGAGTAAGAGGCGGGCCAGGCGAGGGGGGGCTGCCGGGCGAGGGGGCTCCGCGTGCCCTCGGGCGCTGTCTAGACAGAGGGCAGAGGCGGGAGTGGCGGCTCTAGGGCCCACTGACCCTGACACGTCCAGCTCCGGGTGTTTGACTGGTCAGGCAGGATGCCAGGCCTGGGCTGGGGGCCTGGAGCCATGGGGAGAGCTTGCCTGGAGGGGAGGGGGTTGGCAGTAGAGCCGTGTGGGGGCCGGAGCCCAGAGAGGAAGGATCCCAGAAGAATCTGCAGCTGGAGCCGGGACACCTGTGTGGTTCTCTATCCCACCCTCCCAGGTGGGAGGTGGATCATCCCCTTTGCAGTTACTGAGCACCAACTGTATGCATCCCCATGGGCCAGCAGCTGGCTGGCAGGCCAAGGCTTGGGTGTGGGTAGGAGCACCTGGGGGCATCTCTGGCCCTGCAGGAACTGCCCCTCTGTCCGCAGGTGGTGTCTGCTGGCTCCAGCAGGGCCGAGAGGCCACCTGCAGCCTGGTGCTGAAGACGGATGTGAGCCAGGCTGAGTGCTGTGCCTCTGGCAACATCGACACTGCCTGGTCCAACTTCACCCACCCGGGGAACAAGATCAGCCTCCTGGGCTTCCTAGGCCTCGTCCACTGCCTCCCCTGCAAAGGTGAGACCCTGTGCGTCAGCAGAAGGCCATGGGCTCTTGGTCAGAGGAGGCACAGGCAAGAGTGAGCTTCCTGTCTTGGGGGCATACAGGAGGTTGAAGCTGCTGGCAAGCGGATCCCAGACACAGAGAGGGTTTGGGGGCCTTCGTGCTCTCAGGCCTCAGCGTCCTGCAGAGAGGATTCCCCAGTTCGGTTTCCAGCCTCTAGGGTCTCACTAGGGAGGAGCCCTCTGCCTGGGCGGCCTTGCCCACCTTCACACCACATGTTGGATAGACAGGCACACCTAGCTCCTAGAAAGGTGGGTTCTCCCTGACTGGCTGTTAGGGTTTGTGACCCCACACTCAGTGTTCCCAAACACTCATCTGCCCTTAACCTCGCAGATCCCAGGGTCTGTGGTTAGGGCCACAGCTGTATGTTTAACAAGCATTTGCCTTCTGGACTGTGTTCTGTTAAATGCCGCCTCCTCCATCAGACTAGGAGGTCTTTTAAGGCACAATGAATGAATAAATAAGTCAAGACATAGTCTCGCTGGAGACCCTCTCAGCCCCCTGTGCAAGACTGAATCTGCAAGGACCCAGAGAGCGCATGGGGACATGACTTGAAGGAGGTGGGCTCTGGAAACCAGGCTGTTGTTGGATGATTAGGAGTTTGCCAGCTGGAGAGACCATGGTGGGGTGGGTGGGGAGGGGGGAGCATGAGCAGAGACCATGGCCTGGGATCAGACCCGGGTGGGTGGAGTCAGGACAGGGGTGCCGGATGGAAGCTGGAGCTGAGGGCTCCAGACCTGCAGGCCAAGCCGAGGAGCCTGGCTGGCCGGCTGGGATGTGATTAATACCAGATCAGCCTGGCTGGGTGGTCCTGAATTCAACTGCCATGTGCCCTGGCTCCCTCCAGAAGCCCCTCTGGGTTTTGGGAGGAGGACAGACTTCAAAAAGTGCCTGGCCCGGGCCTGACATGGACCAGGATGCCCTCCCCCCACCTCATCTGGCCCTGGCGACAGGAACTCAGCCCTGCCACTTGTGTTCTAGCGTGCGTGAAGCCACCCCGGGGAGCGTTTCCAGATGTGCGTGTGGGCGGGCAGCATGGGAGGCACCCAGGTGCAGTCCACATGCCCTGGCAGGGAGACATAAGGGGCTCTGGCTGGCCTCTAAAGGAGCTTCCATCACTGTATGCTCACCCTGTAGGGTGGAGTTCCTAATCAGCCCCACTGTTACACTCACGGCAACTGAGGCCGAAACGTCAACTCCAGCTCAGAGACAGACCCAGACCCACAAACCATGGAGCTAGGGGTCCATTTGATCTGGCCTGGAGTTCTCACACCTAGGTGCCTTGGCTCTCCTCAACTCACAGCTGTGACGGGGCCTCAGTTTCCCCCTTTGGTGTGTATATATATATATATTTGCTCAGTTGCTCAATTATGTCGGACTGTGTGGCCTTGTGGTCTGTAGCCTGCCAAGCTCCTCTGTCCGTGGGATTCTCCAGGCAAGAACACTGGAGTGGATGGCCATTTCCTACTCCAAGGGATCTTCCCGACCCAGGGATCAAACCTGCATCTCCTCTGTCTCCAGCGTTGGCAGGCAGTTTCTTTACCACTAGCGCCACCTGGGAGGCCCCTTTGGTAAAATGATGACAAAAGGGCACCGCCTTGTGGGGGCAGGTGGGAGGCTGTACTGGGCCTAGGAGGCTAAAGGCAGCCTTTCGTGGGGCCGGAGTCGGGGCGAGGACGCCAGAGAGAGATTTATTTCCCTACCTGACAAATGGGGCTGCGGAGGGCGGTAACCCCTGTTTGGAGGGCTCGAGCTGTGTGAGGCCCCCTCCTCAGGAAATGAACCACAGACCAGGCCAACGCCCCGCCCTCCCCGACGCCTCCTCAGGGGAGGTCCTGGCAGGCGGGAGGAACAGACGCTGCCCATCCTCCTCAGCCCCGCGCCTGGACGGGGTGGAGCCCCCCGGGCTGACGCAGCCGGTCCCCCGCCAGCCTTCCCAGAAACGCGCGTAAATCAGGGAACAGACGTCAGCCCGAGCGGGTGGCCCAGCTGCAGACCGAAAGCCGGACTGGGGGTGAAGCCTGTTCCTCCCAGACCCCCAGATTCCCGGCAGAGACCCCTCGCTTCCGCCCACACTGAGCCCTGCACCCCGACAGAGGCCCGTCCCACGAAAAGCGTCGAGTCCTAGTCCACCCCGGAGTGGCTGAAACTCCCCCAGACCCCAAATCAGTTCCCTCCTCCGTGGGCCCCTTCTTCGGACCGCCCCTCACTTCGGTCCGGCCTTTATCCGTCGGAACAGGGAGCGAGGGCGCTGGGCCTCGGAGGACCTCCGGCCTCGGCCACGCGCCGCAGCCCACGCGTGCGTGTCCTCTGTCCACAGATTCGTGCGAGGGCGTGGAGTGCGGCCCCGGCAAGGCCTGCCGCATGCTGGGGGGCCGTCCGCGCTGCGAGTGCGCGCCCGATTGCACCGGGCTCCCGGCGCGCCTGCAGGTCTGCGGTTCTGACGGCGCCACCTACCGCGACGAGTGCGAGCTGCGCGCCGCGCGCTGTCGCGGCCACCCGGACCTGCGCGTGATGTACCGGGGTCGCTGCCGCAGTACGTTGGGGCGTACCCTCGGGGAGGGGCGGGGCCACCGGGCCTGAGCATCCTGTTAGAGGCCGCTACCGCAGCGCGTGGGGGTGGGTCACTGGCAGGAAGGGGCGGGGTCTACAATCCCGGGTGCTTATTATAGGTCTCGTGGATTTGGGCGCGGCCCATGGTGGGCGGGGCATAGGTATGAGTTCGTGGGCAGGGCCTATAGTCCCAAGAGAGTATCACAAGATCAGGTCTTTTGTGGGATCGGGAATGGGGACGAGTAGGGTGCAAGTTTGGAAAGGGGGCTTCTGGGGCCCCTATGGGGTGATAAATACGAGTATGTGAGTCAGAGGAGCTTATTGGTGCAAAGTGGGGAGAGAGTGAGGGTAGATCCGGGGCCTGGCGTGGTTCGTGGAAGGGGTGTGACTTCAGTGCAACAAGGGGCGGGTCTAAAGGTGGGACCAGTGAATGAGCGGGGCATTTGAAGGGGTGTGGCTTTTGGTGCAGCGAGGGGGAGGGGCCTGAAGGCCCCGCCCTGTCCGGAGTAGCGCTCTTTACCCGTCCCCACGCCCCACCTACAGAATCTTGTGCCCACGTGGTTTGCTTGCGGCCACAGTCGTGTGTGGTGGACCAGACTGGCAGCGCGCACTGCGTGGTGTGTCGCGCGGCGCCCTGCCCCGCACCATCCAGCCCCGGCCAGGAACTCTGTGGCAACAACAACGTCACCTACCTGTCCTCCTGCCATCTCCGTCAGGCCACCTGCTTCCTGGGCCGCTCCATCGGCGTGCGCCACCCGGGCAGCTGTGCAGGTGCGGCACGCGGTGGGGAGCAGCGGCGGGGTCTAGCCCCCAGCCCCTCTCCGCGCCCGCATTTCTCTTTTGGTCCCTCCCACTCTACAGGCACCCCCGAGCCCTTAGATCCTGAGTCCGAGGAGGAGGAGGAGAACTTTGTGTGAGCCTGCGGGACCGGCCTGGGCCTGGCGTTCAAGGCTTCCCCATTTTATTTATTGCCACAGCAGAGTCTATTTATGTCCAATGGACACTCCCCAGAACCTGGACAGGGACCACTGTGGGAGCCCTGGTGCCCCTCGACGATATCTTGGAAGGACTGGGGAAAAGAAGCCTGGGAGCAGGCCTGGTGGGTGGGCGCCCAGCCCCCGCAGTCCCCACCCCAGGTACCCTATTGCCCAGGAGGACCTCAAACTTATGCTCCCTCGGGGATCACTCTGTTAATTGTCGCTGCCACCCAAGAGGTCTGGGGATTTCCTGCCAGCAATTAATAAGGAGGTACCCTGGCCTTCTAGAACAGAGACCAGGGGGTGAAGGGGGTTCACAGCCTGGGTGTGAATAGATGAGCTTCAGAACATGCCCAGACCGCAGACAGATCAAGGAAGCAACCACTGTCCACCACCAGCCCCAGGGTGACCAAGGGACTTACCTTCCCCCTGCCTCACCCATTTCCCAGCAGGTCCCTGGGGGGTGGGGGGGTGCCATCTGTGCCTCCTGACCCAGGCCTTGGGTGTGGAGAGGCATCTGCTAGAACAAAGCAGGCACCACGTAGGGTGGGAGGGACCCGGTGAGGCCTGCGAGGCCCTGCTCACCCACTGGCCCAGGGTGGGGCGTATATGCCAAGACCCACTGTACACCTGGCATCCTGGAGCCATGTGTCTGAGGGGCACCCCCGTGCCTGCTACCCCATCCACAGGTGGCGTTCCCTATATCTTACCCTGGCCATGCCTCTAGGCCCAGTTCCTAGCTGAACCCTCCTTGCCTGCCAGCTGGGTTTCCTCCTGCCACCTGAACTGTTGCTCTGTGTCACCTCCCCATGCCCATCTGTAGACCAGAGGTGCAGACCCAGAGGGGGAGGGGCATCCAGTGGGGCAGGAGCACAGCTCCCCAAGGCAGTGGTGCTCATCCATGTCCTTCCCTGCCTCCAGGAAGTGCCTTACCTGTGACACCCAGAAAAGTGCCCTTTAGTAATGGGTTCACCTGAGCCCACCAACAGGGCAATCTCCCCCGCCCTGGGGTCCTGCCTCGCCTGCCAAAGAAATAAACACTGAAAAAGCCACTGTGGGTGTTCAGACCTTGGTTTGCTCCCCTCTCTTTGAACCTTTGTGTCCCTCCACTTTGGGAGGGGATTACCAGCCTAGGGTGCTGTGGGGGTTTCTGGAAGCATCCAGGAGAGACACAAGTGCATGTCTTTGGGGCAGGTGCTGCCTACTTCTGGGCCTCAGCATCCAGCTTTAGTTGTGGGCAGTAGCAGGCATAGAACTGAGACAGGTGGCATGGGGTTGGGTGGGAGAGTCTTGGCCTTTATGGGGTAGGGGAGGAAAGGAACGGGGTCTGGATGACTTAGGGAAGCCCCAAGAGGCCACTTGGTTTAGGGTCTAGAAGTGGTGGTCTGGCCTGGAAGGGTTGGAGGTGCCCTAATGACACTGACATGATTAGTGAAAAGCACTGGCTGGGGCTCACCCAGCCTTGCCACCAGCTCGGCACCATTTGCCTGAAGTGCTTTTCAAGGATCAGGCTTCACACGGAGTTAGGTGAACCTGAGACCCCACTCTCTCCCAGCCTTGGTTTCCCCATCTGTGAAGGGGTCTGGCTGGAGGGCAGAGGAATGGCGTTCTAGGCAGGGGCCGAGGAGGCCAGGAGACTGTCCCCAGCCTGGGCTGTGAGGCAGGGATGGGAAACTCCAGAGGGGTCAGCATGGGGAGGGGGAGGGAGGATGGTGAGGAGTCCATGGCTCAGGGTCCTGTGGCTCAGGGTCCCTCAGGGAGGGGATGGCGGAGCTGGACCCTTGACCACTTGGAGGCCAAGGAGAAGCTGAAGGGCATGTGGGTGGGCCTTGGGGACAGACCATCATATCTGTGAGTCAGTTAACACTTTATTGTTATTTTGCCCTTTTGTTGGGAACTGACGCCCCCTACCCACCCTGACACCAGGCTTCTTGGGGTTTAGGGGCTCATGGACCCTCTGCTCCAGCCTCAGAGTTTTCCAGGTCGGAGCTATTTGTATCGTTTGCCATCTCGGTGGTGTACCCGGTGCTGCTGTGGTTCAGACAACGCCTGCTGACCCCCAGTGATCCTGGGCTGGGGGCCATGCCAAATCACATCCCAGATCCAAGTCACGAAGGTGGACACCTGTGTGTACACGTCGGGCGTCTTGGGATCCCCGCACCAGAGACCAGAGAAGGAGACGAGGCCATAGGCCCGATTTCTGCATACCAGGGGTCCTCCAGAGTCCGCCTGGGGGTGGAGGCAAAGGTGAGGTCAGGGGTCTCTTGCTGGACCTCACTTTCCTTAAAGGAGCTAATGTGTGTAGATCTAATCTGGACCTTCTCTACCTCAAAACCCTTTTATGTCCCATGGACACTCCCCAGAGCCTGGGCCGGGACCATGGCTCCCCAGTGCTCTTAGAGCAAAGACTAACCACGTCATCTCAGCCTTTAGGGCCTGGAGGAGCCAGCCCCCACCGCTTGTCTGCCCTCCTCTCCCCCAGCTCACTTGGTTCCAGCCAGACATACCAGCTGTTCCTGCAGCAAACCGAGCTCCCACCTCTGCGTGCTAAGTTGTTTCAGTTGTGTCCAAGTCTTTGCGACCCTATGGACTATAGCTCTCCAAGCTCCTCTGTCCATGAGATTCTCCAGGAAAGAATACTGAAGTGGGTTGCTGTGCCCTCCTCCAGGGAATTTTCCTGACCCAGGGATCGAAGCCACGTCTCTGACATCTCCTGCATTGACTGGGGAGTTCTTTACCACAAGTGCCACCTGGGAAGCCCAAACTCCAACCTTTAGGCTTTTGCATATCCTTGAGACCCATTACTGCCCCCTGCTGGACACCCCTTGTATACCACACACGTCTACAGCTCCTTGTGCAATGTACAACCTGTGCGATGGTCTCTGCCTGGCATGTCTCCCCTCAGATATTCTCAAGGCTCCTCCAAGTCTCAAAAGTACTGTCCTCAGAGGGGCCTTCCTGAATACTCACCCTAAAACCCCTACTTCCTCCTCTCCCCAGACTTATCACCCTAATTTTCACCTGGAATCAGCTCTGACCCAAAGAAATATGTCCTATTGGTGTGACCATTTTACAGATGGAGAAAGTGAGGTCCTGAGAAGTGAGATGACTTTTCCAAGACCACATGTGTAGGAAGTGGCTCAGTCTGGATGTGGACCCAGGCAGTTGGGCTCTAGAATCTGAACCACGCATTCTCTTGGTTAGAAAAAGAGACACTCCCCTGCTCCCAATCCAGGCTGTGTTTCTCCCTGGGCATCAGAGCCAGGTTTGCCATTAATCCATACAAAGACTTAGGAGCAGAAGCATCTTCCTTGAGATCTGGACACTGCTTTTAAAGACACAAACCTGTAGTCCTTTGTGCGGTGCACAACCTGTGCAGCCATACATGGCAGCCCTGTGACCCTGGGGGCCTGGGGGCTCCCTCCCCCTCCCAGACCTCACCAACTGGTCAAAGGTGAGCTGGGACTTAGTTGCCAAGGCTCTCTGACAAGCTCTGACCTCTCTGAGGGCCTCAGTTTCCCCACACGGCAAGCAGGCGGGACTGAGAGTGAACATCTCACCGAGCAGAAGCCACGTCGCCGGCGGTCCCCACTGTGGGTGCAGAGCATGGCAGGACTCAGCTGCCCCTTCCAGGAACTGTTGCAGGCATCCAGCCCCAGCACGCGTACCTCGGCTTCCATCAGCCCGGGCGGCAGTTCCTCAAAGTCGGACACGGAGCCCCAGCCGACCACCTTGCAGCGCGTCCCGGCCCGGGGAGGCCTGGCGCCCCTCCGTGGCAGCCCCAGTAGTCCCACTGCAGGACCCAGGGTGGCAGAGCTATTCAGCTGCAGGGGCGGAAGGTGTGGGGAAGTTAGGCCTGCCTGCAGCCGCCCCCTGCCACCCCTGCCCGTCTACCTTTCCTCGTCTCTTCCTGTCCTTGTGGAGAGAAGTCAGTAGCAGCTATTGTTAGGCTGACAGAGGGCCCGGCTGCTTCTGCCACCTTGGGCCCCTGCTCATCAGACCCCACCAGCCTCCATGCCTCCAGTCTTGCTCTGCAGCTGCCCAGGGGTCCTGCTAACCAGCATTTCCTTCCCTGCTCTGAGCTCTCCTCCAGTGCCTGTTGCCCTTAGGACACAGGGATAAAAAACCTCTTGGTCCATCAGTTGGCCCTTCCCTCCACCCACCTGCACACTTGCTCACACTGTAACACTGCACCCCCTGCTGGGGGTACCTTTCCTATCCAGCTTTTAGGAGTCAGCTTAGACACCACTTCCAGGAAGTCCTCCCAGACTGCCAGTCTAGGACAGGTGCCTCCTCTGGGCTCCCATGTGCTCCTGTCAAGGCTGATTTACTCAGCTGCCACCTAGTTGGCACCTAGGTGCCAACTCCCACCTAGACTGGGAGTTCAGAGGGAGCCAGGCCAGAGTTGTGTGTTCATGGCTGTGTCCCGGTTGCCTGGCACACAGATGGCACTCAATCAGCAGCTATGGAATGAAGGACTTGGACCCCTGGTTTGGGTGTTCGCTCCCTGACCTTGGGTGCACCCCTGATCACCCCTGGCCTCAGTTTCCCCATCTGCACAGTAGGCTAGGTGAACCAGAGCAGGGGTTCCAGGCTATGGGGTTTCACAGAGAGGCAGAATTCACACGCCAGCTTTGGCTGCCAACACTGGCTGCCCACATTACGTTTTGCCAAGAAAACCCCACACCCTAGACCCTCGTGTTCCCAGGGTTTCATTTTTGTTGTGTTGAGGGTCCCCTCTGTTTGATTTTCACCACATTTCAAGGGCAGTTTGGGGATATTCTCCCTTTAAATGGCAGCCCCGGAGTGCCTGGGGTTGAATTTGGGGCCCCCCAGGTGGGGGCTGTGGGAAGGGTGGTTCCCCAAGCAGGAAGGATCATGTGAGGTCCAAATAGAGGCACATGAGCAGGAAGGGAGGAAACCCCCTGGAGGGCCTGAGGGGGCAGGGATCAGGGTCTTTGATGACCCCACAGTCTCACTGTTTCCCTCTTTCAGCATGAATGTTGAGCATCTGCTGTGTACCATAACTCACCACAAATGAGATAAAAATCCCCGCCCTCGAGGGCGAAGGTGGAACCAGTGGTACAGGTGCTTCCAGAAGGTGCGGGCGGTGCTGGACACAGGAGAGGGTATGGGGTGAGAAGGGGGGAGCCAGGGGCAGCTGAGAACTGGAGCTCATTAAGGGAGGCTGCCCGAGAAGGGGACAACTGAGCAAAGACCTGAAAGTCACACGGAGTCTGGGGAACATGGGCCGGGCAGGGCCACAGCCAGTGCAAAGGCTCCGGGGTCAGAGTCTGTTGGGGTGCTGACCGCTCAGCGAGCAGCAGGCCAAGCGGGCGGTGTGGGTGTTCCAGAAGGCAGCGGAGGGAGTGACTTGACTCACGGGTGCTCACAGGCACCTAGCAGCTGTTTTTAAACAAGTCAGGCCATAGTAAGGGGAGGGGTAGGGACAGGTCAGACCTGCACTGAGGGCCCCATCCCCAGGCAATGGGTCACCTGCAGCAGACAGATGTCACTGTTGTGCGTGGTGGGCTGGTAGTCCGGGTGCGTGATGACAGCGGAGATGCTGAACACCTGCTGTGTGGCCTCCACAGTGCGCAGGGCATGGGCCCCCAGCACTACCAGGCCTGTCCCGGGGTCTCTGTTGGGGAGAATGGGTGGGGAATGTGAGCAAGGCTGAAGTGAGGGCCCTGCCTCACACAGGCTCAGTCTCTCCCCTCCTGGGGAGTAAGCCCATGCCATCCTCCTGCCAGCCTGTGATGATAAACGTTGAGTTGATCACCCTCCCACCTCAATTATGGTATTAACTCCAATCACTGCAATATATATATATATATATATATTTTTTTTTTTTTTTTTGACCACTCCACATGACATGTGGCATCTTAGTTCCCCGACCAGGGATCAAACCCACGGCCCCTGCAGTGAAAGTGTGGAGTCCTAACTGCTGGATCACCAGGGGAGTCCTGCTGCACTATTGATTTGAATACTTATTATAACAGTATACTTCAAATGAATATAACACTCATTATATTTATTCTAATTCCCATCTGGATTGTAGCATTGCCTCCAATAATTTCAATATTAATGTTAGTAATTATTGTATCAATATACTCAGAATGAGGGCTTCCCAGGTGGCGCTAGTGGTAAAGAACCCGCCTGCCAATGCAGGAAACTATGATTCGATCACTGGGTTGGGATGATCCCCTGGGAGAAGGGCATGGCAACCCACTCCAGTATTTCTGCCTGGAGAATCCCATGGACAGAGGAACCTGGTGGGCTATAATCCGTGGAGTCTCAAAGAGTCAGACACGACTGAAGCGACTTAGTATGCTTGCAAGCACACACTCAGGATGAATGCAACAGTTGTAACCTCTGCTTATGGTCACGGCTGCCGGTCCTTCCCTACTTCTGCCCCTTTTTCTCTGTTAACTCCCCCTGCCCAGTTGAGAGGCCCATCTGCACAAGCCCCCCTCCACCCCCCCTGCCCACACCAGTACATGCCCTTATCCCAGGCTTACCGGCCGCTGAAGCAGTGGGCAGCCGACACGACCCAGCGGGCTCGCAGCAGGAAGCCCCCACAGTGGTGCTGGCCCTGGAACTTCACAGATGCCATGTAGGGCCGGGAGTGGGGGGTCACCTCGTGGCCCCCAATGATCTGTGCTCCCCAGGAGCCTGCAGGCAGGGTGGGTGGCCTGTCAGGGGTGGGGCAGGATGGGGTGGGGGTCAGGCTGGGGGAGGCAGGAGAGACAGAGATGGAAAGAGAAGACCCTGGAGTTTGTGGAGTAGGGGGCCGGACTCCCTAAAACCTGGGGCTCGGGCTGGGCCTCCTGCCCGTCCCCAAGCTGTGACCCGAGAGGAGCAGCCGTGCAGGGGGCGGGGGCTTTCTGGGTGGGTTCCTGAGGGCCTCTGGCAAGCTTGGGTGGAGTACTTGGGGGTCCTCACCTGGGGGCCTCATGGGCAGTATCAGAGCAGTGGTCACCATCAGCAGCAGGCGGCCCCAGTCCCCCACCCCAAGCCCCATGGCTGTCACAGGCAGGTATGTCCCTGGAGAGCCCAGTGGGCCGCACCCCTCCCAACGTCCAGGAAAGGGAGAACAGGGCTGTGGCCTGTGGTCGGAGGCCCCACCAGCAACGGCCGGTTCTGAGCCAGCGCTTTAGAAAACCTAATGATTCTCCTGCATTGGGGTTGTTGATGACAATCATAATTGCCCGGGAGACCAGCAGTGGAGGGGGTGTGAGGGCTCCAGGGCCATGTGACCCCAGAAGCCCCTTGTGTGGGCTGAGTAGCTGTTTGCCCAGAAACCGAGTAACCAGTAACCGGTTCACCAGAAACTGATAAGCAGCCAGAAGCGCTGCAGCCTCGGCCGCCCCTCTGGGTTGGGGGCCAGCTGACCAGGTGGAGGCAGTCCTGCCCCAGCCCTGCTGGTTACTGCCTCTGGCCTCAGTCTCCCCATGTGCAATCTCAGGCCCAGAAAGCCCTGTGATTCCTGCTGCCTTTGCTGCATGTATTGAGCACCTACTGTATACCAGCCTCTAGTAGGTGCTAGAGGTGAAGCGTAATGTGACAAAGGCCCCCACACCCTTAGTGCTGACGTTTCTCCCAGTTGAGGGTGTAGATCCCCTGATCTGGGCTCACGACGGAAGCACAGGGCCTGGCGGTCAGATAACACCGAGCTCATCAGGTCAGTTCAGGCCCTCGAAGGCGGGGCCAAGCGGCAGGGTCTCCTCCTGTGGGCACTGGGGAGCCAAGGAGGCCTCAGAGCAGGGAGGGGGCGGCAGGGCCTTGGTGAGCCTATGGACACACAGGTCAGAGACCCTGTGCCACCCTGGGGAGGCTTTGCTGAGGCCCCACTAAGGTGGAGACTCAATGAGAGGTCTGGGAGGCAAGTTAGAATTCCAACATGGGCTCACGGGGCTGAATCCAGGTGTGGGCAGGGTTGGTCCCTTTGGAGGCTCCTGGGGAGCACTGGCTCCCCCCTTTTCCAGCTTCTAGAGGAGCCGCATCCCAGACTTGCAGCTCCTCTCTCCATCGTCACAGCCAGAAGCGCATCATCTCCTGTCTCTCTGCCTCTGATCCTCCCCTGTCCCTTTTATAAGGACCCTGTGATGACACTGGGCCCCTTGGGGAGTCCAGGGTCGTCCCCATCTCAGGTTGTTGTCTTTCAGTTGCTCTGTCATGTCTGACTCTTTGCGAGCCGATAGACTGCAGCAGGCCAGCCTCCTCTGTCCTTCACTCTCTCTTGGAGTTTGCACAGATTCATGTCCATTGAGTCAGTGATGCTATCTAACCATCTCATCCTCTGTCGCCCCCTTCTCCTCCTGCCCTCAATCTTTCCCAGCATCAGGGACTTTTCCAGTGAGTCAGCTATTTGAATCATGTGGCCAAAGTATTGGAGCTTCAGCTTCAGCATCAGCCCTTCTAATGGATATTCAGGGTTGATTTCCTTTAGGATTGACTGGTTTGATCTCCTTGCTGTACAAGGGACTCTCAAGAGTCTTCTCCAACTCCACAGTTTGAAAGCATCAATTCTTCGGTGCTCAGCTTTCTTTATGGTTCATCTCTCACTTCCATACATGACTACTGAAGAAACCATAACTTTGACTAGACAGATCTTTGTCGGCAAAGTGATGTCTCTGCTTTTTAATACGCTGTCTAGGTTTGTCATAGCTTTTTCCCATCTCAGGGGCCTTAACTTAATCTCACTTGCAAAGTCCCCTCTGCCCCATGAGGTGACATGTCCACAGGCCCCAAAATGAGGACAGGGGTGTTGTGGGGCTATATTTAGCCAGCCTCAGCCCCCTGTGTTAATTACTTTGCTGTATTGTTATCACCCATTGTACTGACAAGGAAAATGAGGCACAGCCTTAAAAGTGGCAGGGTGAGGGTAGAACCAGCTGGTTTGGAAAGAAACATGGCATGCAGGCACCTGGATCTCATCTCAGCGAGGCTCACCAACCAGGTAAGCAGATGTGATTTTTTTTAATTTATTAATTTTTGGCTGTGCTGGGTCTTCATTGCTGTGTGGGCTTTCTCCTGTTGTGGTGAGTGGGGGCTACTCTTCAGTTGCAGTGTGGGGGCTTCTTATCGCGGTGGCTTCTCTTGTTGCTGAGCAGGCTCTAGAGCACAGGCTCAGTAGTTGTGCATGGGCTTAGTTGCTCCATGGCTTGTGGGATCTTCCCAGAGCAGGGGTCAAACCAGTGTCTCATGCATTGCAAGGTGAATTCTTAACCAGTGGACCACCGGGGAAGCCTGGGCACATGATTCTAGGCCACTAAGTTTGTGGTGATGTGACTGCAGCTTGCAGGAACCATCAGGCCTTGAACACGGAGCAAAGTGGGAAACAGGGTCCACGTGGAAGTTGTTTCCGGGGTCTAGGCCAGGCTGGACCCTGTGCTTCCCCAGAGGTCAAAGCAGCTGGTAGGGGATTATTCCTTAGGTGACTTCAGTGGCTCCTGTCCACTGTGGGACCTGGGATTGGCCTGTCAGAGCTGTGCTCCCATGTCGGTCACGTCCCCCAGCCACACGCCCCAGGGTGTGTGGGACTCATGCAGCCCTAGAGAAACCCAAGGCTGTTGGTATTGTTGTTGTCCCCATGTTACTGATGGGGAAGACAGAGGCACAGAAAGGTCAAGTGCTTTGACCAAGGTTGCACAGCGAGGGAGCGATGTGCCAGAGTTGCAGCCTCAGACCAGCTCCTGTTGTCTCTGCCAGGGCCCAACGGTGCCCACAACCTGGCACATTTCCTTCTTTTCTGGTGAGAGTTGTGAAACCAGCAACCGTCCTTCAAGGATCCGAATAACCAAGCTTGTTGAAGTCCTAAGGAAGCTCCTGTGTGGGGCTCAGTGTTTCCATTTCCTAAACCAAGGCCCAGAGAGAGGAGCCTGGCTGGTCTGGGGCTGCACAGCAGAGGGTCTTGAAACCAGAACTCTGAGACTTGAAGGGTCTTTGCATGGAGGATTTGGTGGCTTTCTAAGTCATAGCAACAATTGTGATGATGATGATGATAATGATGAGAAAACTCCCTTTACTTAATTAACACTTACTCTTGTTGTTGATTTATTGGAGCTTTTTATATATTGAGGAGGTTAGCTCAAAGTCAGTTGCTAAGCAACTGAGTAGGGCACACATGCAGTCGGTGTCTATCACCTTGCCCTGAGTGGGTCATGCAGTCAGTACTCAATAAGTGAACAGGCCCTTCCTTAGCCCAAATTAGTAGCAGAGGTTCAAGCAGTGAAGAGAGGAATGGCGCTTGGTCAAAGCCCCTGAGAACTTGAGAAAAACTCAAAATCTTTCCAGTGAACCCCCAGACACAGTGTTGAAGCCCAGGGGCCCCACCCACCCCCACTTGGCCTCCATGTGTCTCAATTTCTTCATCTGTGGATGGGGTTGGTGCTTGGCCTGGGGCACAGGCCATGCAGGGGTCAGCTGGTGATGCTTACCCTTTACTTTTTTAACCCTTTTAACTCACACTCCAAGGAGATTGCTTCTTATTACTTAAAATGGGCGATGCTGCCTTAAGAACAGCCCAGGGACATCCCTGGTGGTCCAGTGGCTGAGGCTCTGTGCTCCCAATGCAGGGGGACCTGGGTTCAATCCCTGGTCAGGGAACTAGATCCCCCATGCCGCAACTAAGACCCAGTGCAGCCAAATAAACATTTTTTTTTTTTTTTTAAAGAATAAACAGCCCAATCCACCAACATCTTGTATGGCAGTCACTCCCCTGCGGATGGCAGCCCTGGCCAGTGAGGGGTTGTGCCGGCCACCATTGCACTTCCCAGACTTTCTCCTGGACCTGCATCCATCTGAGGACCTGGTAGAGAACAGAGAAAGGGATGTGTGGGTCTCAGTGGGTGGCACGTGGGGGCCCTGAGCAATCCCGTTCAATGGACGGGTCTCTGAAGCAGGAGGCAGAGCCTTACCACTTCTCTCCACCTTGTCTGCCTTTTCAGCCTCCAGGATTTCTGCAGGGGGAGGATGGGTCGCTGTTGGGGTCCCTAGAGCTGCCCCCACAGCTGTCTGGGCCTCAGTCTCCTCCTCTGGAGAACAGATGACCTGAGAGCATCTCTAAGGGTGTTGGCGAGAACTCAGCAGGGGGCTGGGTGTCCTGTGCGCCCCTCATCTGTAGACTGCACGCTGTTGCCACCACTCCTGCTGAGAGGATCACAGGAGCCAGCAGGAGGTATGCAGTCCTTCACTCCACGAATGTTTACTGAGCGCCTGCTGTGAGCAGGCACCGGATGTGGGGGGAAGGGGACATAGAAGAAGGACACAGACCCCTGCTCTGGCGTAGAGCTGGCGGGAAACACCACAGTGAGTGACATCATCAGAGGCGGAATTCAGGAGGGAAAGTGACTGAAGTCGGCAGGAAGCAGAGGGAGGACAGTAGGATTTTAGAGCAAGAAGGAGATCCAGAACACGGGGAAGGTGGGAAGAGGCTCCTGGAGGAGGGTCCAGTGGGTGAGCGGCGGGGTGAGCGGCAGGGGCAGGGGAAGGAAGGGCGCTTCCAGGGCTCAGCTGGGCCTTGAGAGCCAGTCTGCAGGGCACTGGGAAGCTATAGAAGGTGCTTGAGTGGAGCAGGTAGGGGCAGACCCTCTGGTGAGAGTAGAGAGGAGAGAGGAGGCAGGGAGATGGGGAGAGGGCAATGAAAGGAGGGAGGAGTAGGAGGCACAGGGCCTGAGCTAGAGTCTGGGCTGGGAGACGTGGAGGGGTGGGTCTCTGACTCGGGAACAGGGAAGGGGTGGTGACTGGGGCCCATGCCGAGCCCAGTGTCAGACCCGCTGAAGTCCAGATGCCCAGAGGATGTCCAGTAATGGCGAGAGCCGTGAGGTGGGCATGCCTGTTTCGTAAATAAAGTTTTATTGGCACAGGGCCACTCGATGCTGCAATCTACCGCCTCTGGCTGCAATGGCAGAATTGAGTCCTTGCAACAGATCGGCCAGCCCGCAATGCTGGGAATATTTACTATCTAGCCCTTTACAGAAAAAGTGCCAACCCCAGCGCGAGTGTGAGCTGGGCCGTGTTCCAAGTCCTTCAGCAGCCCTAGGAGGTAGGGAAGTGAGGCTCAGAGAGATTAAGGAGCAGACCTGGAATCACACAGCACCTGAGGAGCTGAACTGGGACTGGAACCCAGGCCCCCTGATGTTTCTGAGCTTTTTTCTTTGTTCTGTTTGGTAGTTTATTTCATTCTTTCCCTGCTAAATGGGTGCATGTTCACTGTAAAAAGGGGGTGCAAAGGGCTTTGGGGTTAAAGGTAGACAGCCGCCCATCTGGGGCACATCCTACCCCATCTTTCTCCAGACCTCATCCAAGCCTGTTTCATTTGTTTTTGTCTTTCAGTCGCTCAGTTGTGTCTGACTTTTTGTGACCCCATGGACTGTAGCACGCCAGGCTGTCCTTCACCATCTCCCGGAGCTTGCTCAAACTCACATCCATTGAGTTGGCGATATCATCCAACCATCTCATCCTCTGTTGCCCCCTTCTCCTCCTGCTCTCAATCTTTTCCAGTGAGTCAGCTGTTTGCATCAGGTGGCCAAAGTATTGGAGCCTCACCTTCAGCATCAGTCCTTCCAATGAATATTCAGGTTGATTTCCTTTAGGATTGACTGGGTTGATGTCCTTGCTGTCCAAGGGACTCTCAAGAGTCTTCTCCAACACCACAGTTCCTTTACACACTCATTTACTGAGCACCACTGAGCAGAATCATTTTACAAAAGCCCCAAGTACTTCAAAAGCCCCTCCCTCTCTGCTCCCCCTCAACTACCCTATGGAGTAAAGGTGTTCAGCGCCTGAGGGCTAGTGTCCTAAGACAAGTCTGCCTCCCTCCTGATCTGTGGGGTCCACATGAATGGAGGACCCAAGATAGACCACAGGCAACAGAGGGGAGGGCAGGGGACAGAGTTGGCTCTTTCAGTTGTCCGGACCTGCTCCCCCGGGGTACCCCCCCCCAACAGGGCCAGGCCTCCCCCTTGGGGATCCAGCTGTCTGGCCAGTGTTTCCTTCCTGTCCCCCAGGCCCCGTTCATGTCACATGTCCTTCCAGTAGCTCAGGCCGGAGAGGGGACCAATGATGCCTGTCACCCCACATCCCATCCCATGCAGCACCACCTTTCAAGATCCATCCAGAATCTACCTGGTTCTCAGCCTGGCCCAGCCTCCACCAGGTCCCTGTTCAGCCACTTCTGGACTCCAAGCCCCCTCCCCTTAGCGCCCCTTCATCCGCTCCCCACCTTGCAGGCCAAGTGGCTTTTGCAAACATAAACCGGGGTGACCCTCTCTTCCTCTAAACTCTGCTGTGGCTCCCCAGTGCCCTTCAGACAGTCTGAATTCTCCCTACTCCCTCCACGGACCCCTCACTCACTCTGACCACACAGGCCTGTTTGCCCCGAGAGAGCTATGGGGCAGATTAAGTTCCTTAACCCTCGTCCAAACGTAGGGCCAGGCCCATAGCTCCGCCAGAGCTCAGAAGACCAGTAATCGCTTCCTCCTCGCACGGGCCCGGCTCGGTCCTATCAC
This sequence comes from Muntiacus reevesi, assembly GCF_963930625.1. Classification (NCBI taxonomy): domain Eukaryota; kingdom Metazoa; phylum Chordata; class Mammalia; order Artiodactyla; family Cervidae; genus Muntiacus; species Muntiacus reevesi. Next base: position 221,420,931 of record NC_089249.1, read on the forward strand.
CGGCCTTGCGCGCTCGCCGCGCCCGCCACCCGGACGCTCTTCTCCAGACACTCCGCGGCCCGTCGGCAGGACCTTCCGTCCACAGCGGGACCGTGAACTCTCGGAGGCGCCTCCCGGGCCTCCCCGAGCGATTTGTCCCTATTCGCGCCCCTCTGGCCGGGGAGCCGGGGAGGGGAGGCATGGATGGCGGCCAAGTTGGGTCCCCGGCCGGCGCCCGGACCGGCTCGGCACGAGAATCAGACCCGCGCCGAGATGGAATGAATGGGTCAGGGCGGTCAGAGCTTCGGGCTGACAGGGCCGGAGGGCGCGCGGTGGCCGGGGCGCGGCGGCGGCCGGCAGGAGGCGCAGGCGGGCGGCGGCGGGAGGCGAGGAGCCGGCGGGAGGGGGCGCGAGCGAAACGCGGCGGCGGCGGCGCGCGCGCCCAGCCCACCCCCCGCGCCCGCCACCGCGCGGACAATAAACAGCCGCGCGCGGGGCGATGCCCGCGCCGGTGCCGCCGCCCCCGCGCCGCGCAGCCCCGGCCGCCTGGCCTTAGCCCGCCGGCCCTCCCCGCGCGCCCCCGCCGCCGGCCTCGCGGACCCACTGATCTCGGCGGGGAGATGGAGTGAGTAGCGCGCTCGCGCCTGGGGCGCCCGGGAGGCTGAGGCCCCGATTCTCGCCCCCACAGCGCTGGCGGGGAGGTGGCGAGGGACTCCCGGGACCCCCGCTCAGCCAGGGAGGGACTCGGGCTGGGCCGTGCCCGCCCCAGGCTCCCCCCTTCGACCCGGCCCCGGCGGCCCACGGGCTCACGAGGACTCGGGCGGCGGCAGCTGGGGGCGGCCCGGGACGCGTGAGCGTGTGGGGAGGGGACGCACTGTGCCTCCGCCCTCGTGCCACGGGCGGGCTGCGGCCCTCCTGCTTCTGGGGCGGTGGGGCGACCCCTCCTCACTGCACCGCCGGGCCTGGAGCTCGCTTCCCAGCCCTGGCCTGCGCTCGCTGCGCCCTGTGCCCTGGACGCGCACCGGCCGGTCCTCCCCCGCCTGGCTGCCCTCCCCAAGGGCCTCGAGTGCTGTCCGGAGCCCCTGCTAAGGCGAGGGTCCAGCCGCCCGATTTCCCGGCTTCTAGTTGGCTTTGCTCCAGGATTCCGGGTCTGGCATGTGTGTGAGCCCAGGGGTCCCTGTGCTTTCCAACAGCGGAGCTTGGGTCCCCTCCCTTCCTGGGGAAAGTGTCACTGAGGTGGGGCCCCTGATGATGTAGCCGAGAGTCTGCTAGCCCGGGCTTCGGGGTAGGAGTAGGTGAGTGGGCTGTGTGCGGGGCTTGGATGAAGGACTGCGGGGCAGCGGCGGGCCCTGCACTAGCAGGTGCCGTGTGTGTGCCTGGCCATTTGCGGGGCGGGTCCTCTGTTCCTGGCGTCAGGGCATCCCCCACGCCCCTACTCCCACAGGTGGACGCAGGGAGGCGGTGGGGTGTGTTTACATCGGCAGGGACTGGGAAGGCGGTGTCTGGTGTCCTGCAGCCCCCCTGCCCTATGCAGGGGCCAGAGACTGCCCCACTCTGGGCCAGATCCACACCCTGCCCCGGGGCCCAGACATGGAGGTCCAGCCAGCCCACCAGTCTGGCTCCTGGGCCCTTCTCACTGGGTGTGTTTTCCAAGCCTGCAACTTTCCTCCGGGGGATTCACCCGTGACCCACCACACCCTCAGCTGGGTGGGAGCCGCTGCCTCCTGCCCCCACCTCCTGGCAAGGCGACACCCTATGTCCTCTGCTTTTGAAAACCCAGACAAAGGCCCGGCCTGGCCCGGGAGCCCAGCCAGGGGCTCAGGGGAGCAGGGGCCCAGACCTGTCTGCTACGCTCCCCTCACTTGTTTGTCTGCTGTGCTCCCAGGGGCCCAAGGGAGCCTCTGGGCCTCCAGACAGCAGGCTCTGGGCAGGGTGTGGCCTTGAGGAGGGGGCTGCCTGAGGGAGGAGGCGTGAAGACAGAGGAAACGCCCACCCAGAGCTGAGGAATGAGATGAGATATTCAGGATGGACCCCATTGTTTCCTTTCCCGCCACCCTGTTCCTTCTCCATGGGTTTACAGAGGCCCAGAGACGGACAGCCACTGCCCCAGGGTCACAGCACACAGGGCTCCTGGGTGCTTGCCGCCCTGACCCCAGGCCTTCTTGGTCACAGTCAGATGTGGTGCCGGGGTCTCCCCATTAGGCGGATCCCTGGTTTTTCTGGGTGCAGGTGTGGGACGGGACTTGGCCTTAATTGCCCAAGTAGCCGTGCAAGGAAGCCAGTCCCCAGCGCTGGAGTTGACGATGGGTGGGGAGGGGCTCCATCTGCTCCCCACATGAACACCTGCCCGGCCCTCCGTCCTTCTTCATGGGAGCACAGCCCCCACCAGGGCGCAATCATTCACCTCCCTCGTTTCCATGGATTCTGCCATCACGGGAGATGGTGATGCTGGAAACTTTCTTTTAAAAAGACGTTTAGCATTTGACAGATTTTCATCATTTTAAGGATTAAACAAATTTTCACTAATTTGAGAACATAAGAATTTTTACCAGCCAGTGAGGGCGATGGGTGGTGCTCTAAAAGTGGGACGAGGGTGGGGCTGGGAACTGGGGGACTGGGAGCTGGGTGCATCCTGCCATGGGGAGGGTCTGCTGGTGGCCCCAAGGGAGGGGCTGCTCCTCTGGCCCCTTAGCTGGGAGCAGCCATCTCAGATGTCCACATCCTCTCTGGTGAGCATGAGGATCGGGCCCCGTATGGGGCACGAAAGCACAGTTGGGTCAGGACTCATCAGGTCCCTTCTCATCCTGAGGCCTGAATAGTTTCAGGGAGATCGGCTCAACTGGGTGCGAACTGCATCCTTAATGCTCCTGCACATGCTGATCTCCCTCTCTAACGAGAAGCAGAACCAGTATCTAGTGATAATAGAACTTAATAATGAGTTTTTATTTTCATGGTATCTTTTTTTAAAGTGTTTTTACTCTGATGGTTTTGGCACTGGCTTCTGGTTTTCTCAGCCTTGGTAACATTTCCTTTGAAAACAAAGGGGTTGGATTTAAACAGTGAGTGGATTCGAAGGGAAGAACATGACGATAATCCTAGAGGTGGTGGCAGGAAGACAGGAAAGTGGCCTAAAAGGTGCAGATGTGACATTTACTTGACAATTATCGAGTGTTTGCTGTGTACTGGGCCCCTTTCTGAATGCTTTGTTCCCGTGGACACACTTGGTCCTGTGAGGTGGGGAAACTGAGTCACAGAAAGGTGACTGGACACGCCCAAGGCCACGCCCAGCCGGAAGAGGGTGATGCTGGCATTTGCTCTTAGGCCTTCTGGTGCTGAGGAGGGGGGCTGAGGAAGGGCCTTTGCACCTTCTTGTCCAGGGGCTGTGGACTGGTGGTTCTAGATATCCAGACATCAGTTTTTCAGCCTGGTTGGCCAATTGGGGTGCACAGAGGTGGCCTTGGTTGTGGTCTGGTCTCCCAGGGGCCATCTACCCTTGATCCACTGCCAGGGAACCCTCTGTGGCTGCTGACTTGGAGAGGGTTTCCTCACCCACCATGGGGTCTTGGTCAGGCTGTCCCCTTCTCTGAACCTCACTTTTCTCATATGGTGAATGGAGCATCCTGGGTGGTCCCAGCCCCATGGGGAGGCCCATCTTCAGAGGCTTCAGGTTTTGGTGCAGGAAAACAAGTTGACTTTCTTAAAAAAACATCGCATCACCTTTCCCCCAGTCTGAGACTCTACTGCCTCCATCCTTTCTCTACCCAGGAAGCCTGGCATCTGCTTTTTGGGGGGTTTGTTGGTTTGTTTTTGGCCACACCATGTGGCTTGCAAGATCATAGTTTCCCTACCAAAGATCAAACCTGGGCCCTAGCAGTGAAAGCACCAAGTTCTCACTACCAAACCACCAGGGGAGTCTCTCATCTGGTCATTTAAAAAACACTTCCTGCCAACCACTATAGCCCTGTGCAGGATCAGAGGGGCCTGGGGGAGCCTGTGGAGGGTCTTCTTTGAGGTGTGGGAAAGTTATCCTGCTCCGTTATATTATGGACCTTTTTTGTAAAAGATACTTAAAAGTTTTCCCAGGCAGGCAGAAGGGTGCAGCAGGTGGAAAGACTGGTCTGTGCAAAGGACCAGAGGTGGGAAAGTGTAGGGAGAAGAGAGCGTTCTTTGGTTTGTGCTCTTGGGGCCAGGTCCTCCTGAGCCTACAGTGCACATCTGGGAAGCCATGGGGAGCCATGGGTGGTGTCTGAGCAGAAGAGGAGAGAGGTGCTGACCTAGGCACCAGAAAGAGGCTCTGGTGGCTAAGGGGCCAGAGCAGGGAGCAGGGAGAAGCAGCTCAGGACTCAGCCTGGACAGGCCATTGGGGGCAGCTGGTGGAGGAATGCCGGAGCTGGGGCAGGAGTGGCAGGACCCCACGTCTGGGTGGGTGTGGACCCGACTTCAGAACTCTGTGATGGTCAGAGCTGCCTACAGAGAGATGGGGGCTTGGTCAGGGTGAGACAGCCCAGTCCCTGGATGTGCTGGGAGGCTAGGGTGCATCAAGACCATGCTTCAGAGGGTTTCCGCGGAGCACGAGATGGCTGAGCAGAGGTTGTGGTGTTGAGGAGTGGAGATCTGAGCGTGGTTTCTGTCTCCTGCCTGTGGGTTTCAACTAGGAACTCAGGGCAAGTCAGAACCATCCCTGGGACAGCCTGGATGGGGCCAGGTATTGGGAGGAGAAGCCTGACCCAGGCCCTGAGGTGGGAAGACAGGTGAGGACAAGAGTGAGTGTAGGCCTGGGAGCCCAGCCTGGGTGAGTGGGGGCGCAGGTGGGGGGCCAGCAAGGCTTGGCGGGGGCTTCTAGTAACAGCTGTCAGGGAGTGGGCAGGTGATGACCAGGTCAGGTTGTGTTCAGATCCTGCTAATCCTGAAGAGCCTCAGAGCAGGGCTGGCAGGACCTTATGATGTCCCTGGGGTGGCTGCCTCACCCCCCAGTATGGCCCTTGATGAGACCATCAGCATCTCTGCTGTATTTATGTGTATATTTATTCTTACCAGCTTGTTTGAGATCATTCACACACCACACGATGCACCTGTTTAAAGTGGCTCAGTGGTTTTCAGTACATGCACAGAGTTGTTCAGCCATCACCTCTAATTCCAGAACATTCCATCAACCCCCCAAAACCCCATTCCCATCAGCACTCATTCCCCACCCCATCCCCCAAACCCTGACAACCACTAATCCCCTGTCTGTGGATTGGCCTGTTCTGGACGTTTCCCATCAGTGGAATCACACCCTGTGTGTCCTTCTGTGTCTGCTTCTTTCACTGAGCATCGTGTTCTCAGGGTCCGCCCACCTGGTAGTGAGCATCAGGGCTTCACCACTTTTCAGGGCTGAGTGATGCTCCCGTGTATGGAAGGACCACCTTGTGTTTATCCATCATCCGTTGGTGGGCATTTAGGTTGTTCTTGTATTAATTTGTAAGTCACTTCTGAGGCAGCTGTGGCTTGTTCTTTGTCCTCTCTTGAATGTGGGGAGCCCAGTTACTACTTTAGATAAATTTAAGATGTGACAGTGAATTTCTTTAAAAAAAAAAAAAAAAAAAAGAAGTGATCACAGGACAGATGGTCCGGGGTGAGTGGGGGGGCATGGCAGGAGTGTGACAAGGGTGGGGAGCCCTTAGGTGGGGGCCTCCTTTGGAAATGGAAGGACCCTACCACACATGCTCATCCAGTGGACATTTATTGAGTGCCTGCTGTATACTGGGGACAAAAGTGAAAGTGAAGTCACTCAGTCGTGTCCGACTCTTTGTGACCCCATGGACTGTAACCTACCAGGCTCCTCCGTCCATGGGATTTTCCAGGCAAGAGTACTGGAGTGGGTTGCAGGGACAAAAAGAGACAGTTACTGTCCTTGTGGAAAAATCAACAAAATAAGTAAATTCATTAGGTTTTCTGGATGATAAGGGCTGGGGGGTGGGGTTTGGAGGTGCTGGGGTTAATTAGGGCCAGAGGAGGCCAGAGTAAGGACGTGACACCTGAAGACAGGCCCCAGGAGTCTTGAGCCCCTTGGAGACCTGGCAGGGGTGCCCCAGGCCTGGACACAGTCCATGCAAAGGCCCTGAGGTAGGATCGCACCTGAAATGTTTTGAGGCGCTGGAAGTGGAGTGAGGGGTGGGGAGGGATGCAGGTCTGTGGGGCTGGTCTCTGCAGAGGCATTTGCCTGAAGCCAGAGGAGGCGCGGCCCTGAGGGTGGGCGGGCATTCATGCCCTGCTGCCCTGTTCTGTTGTGAGGGCCCGGGGCAGGGTCCAGCTCCCCTGCCCCCTATCCCAGGTTAATAGGCAACAGTTTTTCTTTACTGGGTCTGTGGCCTGCTGCAACCTCTGTCTCCACCTTGGTGGTGATGTCTCCCTGCCTGGAAACTTCTGGAAAGCCCATGCCTCAAGGGCTGTCCACCTCACCAGTGACAACAGTGGTCCTAGGGGCTCACCTGTGCTGAGGGCTGAGGGGCTTCGAGAAGAATTTCTTCCTGATGAGGGGAAGAGACCCAGGAAGGCTCCCTGAAAGAGGCAGCTATGTCTTGATTGAGATTGAAGGTGAAGGAGGGAAAGGGGAAAGGTGAGGGGCTAACACAGGGGCTTGAGTGCCTGCTGAGAGGCTGAGGCTCACTCAGGGTGAGGGAACTGTGGGTAGATCTATGGCGAGGAAGGTGCTGGCCCTTAGGAGGGGCCAGGGCTGGTGCCGGGAACCAGCCTCCCCAACTCCATCCCCCACTCAACATGGGGAGAGGCCACGGGCTCCCCTCACCCCCCCACCCCTCGCCCCGCGTGACTCTGCCTCCCCCCCCCCCACCCCCCTACCACTCATGGCCAAGGTCGTTGTCAGCTGTTTCCTTTCAGTTAGCGCAGGAATGTTCCAGCGCTGGGCTCCACGCCTGCCTGGACAGGGACCCCCTCAATCTGGCTGTAGCTGCCGGGCGTGGGCTCTGAAAGGACAAGTGTGACCCCCACCCCCTACACTCACCTCCCACCTCCCACACTGGACCCTCCTGCCCCCTGGGTGACCTTGGGCCGGTTGCGTAACTTCTCTGGACCTTTGAAAAATAAGCGCCTGCATAGCTGAGGCCTCTGCCGGGCTTGCTGGGTTCGGGTCTCATTAGCTCATCTCCTGGACCACGATTATCTCACGCGCTCGCAGCCGACGCCCTCGCCGAGTCCTGAGCCGCCCACAAGGCCGCTGGAGCCCAGAATCTGCTCCAAGCTCCGTAAAAATAATCGCGCGGGGACCAGACGCCTGCGCGCGCTGACGGTGGGCGTCCTGGCCAGGGCTTGTCCCTCCTCAGCAGCTGCAAGCTGTGGCCCGTAGCCCAGCGCAGCCAGTGGAGGTTCAGAGACTCAACTGACTTGCCCCGGGTCACACAGCCTGAGGGGGGCAGCTGCCCTAAAGCCTCCGCCCAAAATCAGCTTCTCCGCCCAGTGTGTAAATCAAACGTTTTGTGATCTGGCCTCTGCTTTACTCACTGAGCCCGACTGAGCTTCTCAGGCGTCCCACCGACCACCCCCACCGCAGCCAGGCCAGGGAGACCCTGCGCTCCCTGTGCCCCGGAGCCTGCCCGCCTGTCTGGGTGCAGATCTCACTTCACCATTTAGATCCTTCATTGATAAAACGGCCATAATTATCCCACGTGCCTCACAGGATCTTTGGGAGATCCGACGCTTAGCTCCCCCCAGACTCAGTTTCCTCTCTGTAAAGTGCGGCCGAAATCCACCCGCGGAACGTGGTTCCTATTCTATTCCTGATTTGTTAGAGTTCCAGCCTCCTGTTTTGTTTTTCGGATTTATGATGCCGAGCCTTATCTTGGCTTGACCTTGGCTGCCTCGCGCCAAGGGCGGGTTCAGACCCTTCCCGGATAGAAGCCCTTCCCTGGGTGGACGCCCCTATCACCAGACCTGGAAGCCCTCCTCCTGCCGCGGGGGTGGGACAGACCCAGTTACCCTTTCGGGTCCCACCCGCTGCAGGCAACCCCTGAAGCCCCGGGCAGGCAGCCCCTCAGCCCCTTAGCGCTGGGCTGGGGGTGGGAGATGCTCGGCGCCGGCCCCACCCCTAAACGCCAGCGGGCCTCTGCGTTGCCATGGGGATGGCGCGGTTGCCAGGGCGACCGCCTCCCGTGGGCCCCGCCATCCATCACCCGCGGCGGCTGAGCCAGGGGCTGGGTAGGGTGGGGCGGCTCAGGCGACCCCAGGCCTGGGGAGGGGCACCTGAGAGGGGCGCACAGCCTGCGCCCTTGGGGCTGAGACAGGAGATGGGTGGGGAGAGATGGAAATTCTCTCCCTGGGCTGGCGCCTCTCCTCACTGTGCCCGTCTGAACTTCCCCTGCCCTGGCTTGGCCCTGCCGGGACTGGCCGCCCCAGTAAGGACACTGCCTGCCTTGTCTCCAGCTTGGCGAGCTGGCCTCACAGCCATCTCTGTGTCCCTGTGTCCAGCCTCAATGGCCACCTTCCCGCCTCCCCAGGGTGGGGACCCAGTGTTAGGCAGCTTGGTCCGCTTGCCCTCTGTGGCCCTGTTTGCACTGGGGTCTCAGCGGCTATGCCCCCCTCGTGCAAGCAACTCTGCCTCCTGCCTGGGTGGGCCCCTGGAGGCTGAACTAGAGCTGTGTGGAAAAGGGGAGGCCTGTGGTACAGCCTGGGGCTGAGCAGCTGTGGTTCGAATCCCAGCTCTGCCACTTTGTAGCTATGTGACTTTGGACAAGTGACTCACCCTCTCTGGGCCTCAGTTTCCAGCTACGGGAAGAACATAGCAGGCAGAGGGAACAAGTATAAAGGCCCTCAGCTAAGAATGAACTTGGTGGAGAGCAGAGGTCAGGTACCAGGGCAGGGGAGAGGGAGTGGGCTTTCAAGGGGTGATGGAGCCAGGGGACTTGAGAGCAGGAGAATGATGGGTTTGGATTCTCACTTTGAGAAGCAGCTTCTAGTTGTGGGCTGTCAGGGTTCAGGGAGGTGGCAGGTGATGGTAGAGGCTTGGGCTGGGCTGGAGAGTGTGGGATTTGCAAGAACTGAGGGGATGGACCTATGTTGGGGAGCAGGGCATGTCACCCTGTCTGTATCACACGAGGTGATGGGGCAGACCCAGAAATCCTGCTGGTCTGGCCCTTCAGGAAGAACATCTGAGCTGGACAGCTGGACCAAACCTTTCTTGAACTCTACCCAGCTGAATGCAGCCTCCCTGAGGAAGGAGAAGGGGAAGCTGCAGGGGTGCGGCTGGTGTGCTGGGCCCCTGGGAGGCGTGGGGGGGCAGGTGCTGCCTCACAGGAAGGGAGGGGCTGGGTGGGGTCACCTGGCCGGGGCGTGGGAGCCAGATGACTTCACAGGTTTCAGCATGGCCAGGAAACTAGACCCGAGTGAGGCGGGTGACCGAGGCACTGCTGCACTGGGATGCGTGTCCACCGAGCAGCTACAGGGGGTGTGTGTGTATGCACGCACACGGGGGCTTGGCTTGAGGTAGACCTGGCAGACTGTTTCCCTTCTAAACAATGGTTTGGGGGGTGACATAGCAGGAGGGCCCAGAGCTGGGGTGTGCAAATGGGGAAATGAAGGCCAGAGGGGCAGAGAGTGTGGAGGCCTCGGGTGGCTCCGGGCCCTGAGTCAAGGCTGGGGGTGGGCGGGGTCCAAAGCATGGTCTGTAATTTCAGTGCCTGTGAAGATAAAGGGGTCGGGGCAGATGGCGGGGGGAGGGGGAGAGAGTGGAACAGGTGGGGGGGTCTGGCTCCCACTGCCAGGCCCTCCCATATGAGATGAGGCCTCCTATCAGTCAGTCCCTCCCAGAGTGGCCCTGTGGTTTATCAGGGGTTTGAGGCAGATGGTCTGGAAGCCCCTCACTCAGGCTGAGGACCCTCCACCCCCTGGAAGCTCGAGGTTACCCTGAGGAGGAGGAGATGTTCAGCGCATCATTCATCTGACCATTTCACTCTGCACCTACTGTGTGCAGCTTCCAGAGACAGGAGACCTGGAAGGGAGGGGGCAGGTTCTGAAAGCTCCTCCCCCCTCCACCCCAGGTAGGGAGGGGGATGCAGCGGATCAAGGGGAGGGGTAGGGATAACCTATCTTCCAGGTCCTGTGCCCTCTCTGAAGTCCCCAGATCCTCAACAACATGAAGTCCTGTCCTTTTAAGAGCATCTGGCAACTCGGGCATTTATCTAACTCCTACTGCATACCAGCTTAAAGCTAATACTGCACTGGGTGGGCTCTCAGAAAACATGGATGGGGGACTTCCCTGGCAGCCCAGTGGTTAGGACTCTGTGCTGTCACTGCCAGGGCCGGCTTCAATTCTTGGCTGGGGAACTAAGATCCTGCAAACCTCATGGTGCAGCAAAAATAAAAAAAATGAAAGAAACAAGCAAAACATGGGTGAGATGAGGAAAGAGTCTGGGGTTGGATTTAAGCTTTGCTACTTTTTTGCTGTGTGTTCTTGGGAGGCTCACAGCTCTCTCTGAGCTGTTGGGGTCCTGGGAGACTCCGGGGGCAGCCAGTGTGGGAGACACCAGAAATCCCAGAACAGCATCGAGGACTTGGCAGCCAAGGGGTGGGGGGTGGAGCTGGAGGGTCCCTCTTCCTCCAAGTGTCCCTCCCAGAGCTGGAGAAGGCTGAGGAAGGGGCTGTCTTGGTCAGTCTCTCAGTCTGGAAGAGACCCTCTACTCCAAGCTTCTATTCCCAGGGAACTCCTATGCATCCTTCAGAGCCCAGCTTCAATGCCCTCCCCTTCCCAAGCCCTCCCTAGGTGTCTGAACTGGGCCTCACCTGTCCTGTCCCTTGTCCCTGCCCTGAGGAGTGGCTGGAGGGTTTGTGGGAGAATTAATGCAGGAATAAGCTTGCATGGGGACGAGGGGGGTATGGAACAATCTCATTTGGCAGAAGGGAACTCGGGCTTACCTGGCAGGAAGACACAGGGTGGGAATTCGAACTGGATCTGCTGAAAGCAATGTTAGGGGTCAACCCCCCACTTGATCTTTTCTATCCTCACAGGGTCCTGGCAGCAGAGACCCCATCCCAGCAGGAGCGACTGCAGGCCATTGCAGTGAGTTATTCCAGGTCCCAAGGATGGGGTGGGCATGGGGGGGAGGTTGGGGGGGACCCAGGGTCTCAGGTGCTCCCCACACCCTGTGTGGGGCTCAGGGACTCAGATCCCAGGTGCAGTGTGGGACACTTCAGTGCTTGCTATCATCTCCCCACAAAATTAAAATGTTGAGCGCCCCTTAACCTTCAGCATGTGGACTCCGGCTGAGAAGCTTCTCAGAGCCCCTGGGCAGCTCTGCTGCATTGGGGGGGGTGCAAGGCTGACGTGTGGAAGGAACTTGCCCTTGTGGCAAGGCTGGGGGAAGTGGCGGGGAGGCTGGTAGTCCTTCCTGGTGAAGGGACAAGGTTGGGGAGGGTGGGGGGACAGGCTGGGTGCAGGTGGGGGTGCAGTGGGCCAAGTGGGTGCTGTTCACAGAACAAGCGGGACCCATGTGGGTAAAGTCTGGGTAGCTGTGGGGTCTCCGAGGCCCCAGCCTACCCTTACCATGTGCGGGGTCTGCAGGAGAAGCGGCGGAGGCAGGCAGAGATCGAGAACAGGCGCAGGCAGCTGGAGGACGACCGGAGGCAGCTGCAGCACCTGAAGGTCGGGGCAGAGCCTCGGATGGGGGTGGGGGGGCGGAAGGGGGCAGCATCCAGGGACCCCTGCCTCGGCCGGATCCGGGACATAGGGGCAGGGATCAGGAGGGCTGAGACGATCCCCACCCTGATTCCAGTCCCAACTCAGACCCTCACCTGACCCCGACCCCAGCCCTGACCCTGACTTTGACCTTGGTGCCCACTGCCCCAGTCCAAGGCGCTGCGGGAACGCTGGCTGCTGGAGGGGACGCCGTCTTCGGCCTCGGAGGGGGATGAGGACATGAGGAGACAGATGCAGGAGGATGAGCAGAAGGCGCGGCTCCTGGAGGAGTCCATCTCCAGGTGGGGGGCCGCGAGCCTCAGGGCTGGGGAGTGACTGGGGGTGGGTGCTGCCCACCTGACCTCTCCTCCCCCCAACCCCGCAGCCACGCAGGGGTGAGGGGTGAGCGGTCTGGGCCATGGAGGTCTCTGAAGACAGGTCTCTGAGGACGAGATGCAGTCTCCCCTGGGGCTTCCTGGCGCCAGCCCAACTGGTCTTCCCAGCGCTCCTGGAGCCTCGGAGGCAGGAGGCACCGCAGCTGGCCTGCAGGAAGCTGGGGGAGGGGGCAGGCCAGGGAAAGTGACCATCCCCCTGGCCTGGGACAAAAGCACCGAGGAGTTTCCGAGCAGGCGGGCAGCCGGGCGGGAGGCCCAGGCTCAGTTCCCAGGGCAGCAGGGTCAGGCGGAGGGAAGTGACAGCCAAAATTCCAATGTCCACTGGCCAGGGGAGGCCTGAAAGGCATGTGCTGGCTGTGGCACCCTGGCCTGCAGTCCCCTGGGGACCTCAGGATCCTGTCTGGGTGCATTTGGTTTAGAAGAAAGTGGGGGCAGCTTGGCTGGGGTCCCCTCCCCAGGCCTCAGTTCCCCAACCTGGGAGCATGTGCCCAGAGGAGGTGGGGCTGAGACGTGGTCTGGAGGGCCACTCAGGACTGAGCAGGCCGAGGGGCACTTGCAGGTGGGAAGGATGGTCAGTGGGAATTACCAGTCCTTGGGGGTTGGATGAGGTGGGCTTTTGCTCAATCCATCCTGCTGGGTGCAGCCCTGGGTAAGGGATGGCGAGGGGGGCATCCCTTAAAGCCCCACTGTGTGGCTGGCTTTTGGGGGGCCTTGGCTTTCTTCCCCTCAGGGCTACACGCTCCTTGGGTGGTTCCATCACCTGCATTTTGCCCGATCAGTGTCTCCACCTAGACACCTCCTCTGGGAAGACCTCCAGGCTGACCCCAGCTATGTCCAGTCTGCTGAGCTGGGCTCACTTTGTTAGGGGGCTGTAGACTACCCACCTCCCCAGTCTGTACTGAGTCTTCAAGGAAAACATCTCCTATCTCCTGGGTCCTGAGTGCCTGCACCCCAAAGGCGTAGGCAGGTGATGCCTGGGGCAGGATTGAATATGCCAACTTTGTTTTTACTGCATTTATGAGCACCATTATCTCCTAAAACTTGGAAAGTGACATGGTTTTTCCAGTTTCCCTGGAGAGATAAAGCTTCCTGTAAAAATAAATGTACTTGAGTGGAAAAAGATGAGTATGTTGGAAGCGAACAGAGGTGTAAACAGTGACTTGGGCGGCACAGGGGTCCAGGGACCGGCCAGCCTGGGTTTGGGTCTCGGCTCTGCCGCTTACTTACCTCCATTTCCCTGCCGGGAGCGCGAAGGAGACCACCTCGCAGGGTCGTTAGGAAACACGCGAGTCAAGAAAGCCCTCCTGGACGCTCCTGGCGGTGCCGGGCTCCAGAAGTGTCCGGCAGGGTGGTAACCTCGTGCACACTCCCCAGGCTGGAGCAGGAGATCGAGGAGCTGGAGAACACGGATGCGCTGCCCACCGCCGCCGCCAGGGGGAGCGTGGCTACCCCGAGCCCCGCCCCGCGCCCCGCCCCGGAAGACCAGAGAGCAGAGGCCATGCCCAACGCTCAGCAGGTAAGAGGTTCCCGGGGCGCCACCCTGCTGGCCCAGGTCCAGAAGCACCCACCGCCTCCGGGGCTGTGGCTGGGGGCGCCCCACATCCCAAATGCGTGCACATCCACATCCCAGCTGCGTCGCCTGCACGCCTTGCTTGGCCTCCCGGGGCCTCAGTTTCCCCGCCAGACAGGGGCGTCACGGGTATTTAGTGAATCAGTGGAAAACGAGCGCTTCATGGGTAGAGGGTCTTCCCCGAAGACCACCTGCTTGTCATCCTTCCTAGGTTCACCAGCACAATGGGCATCACCTGTCTATCTGCATGCAGCCGTTTCAGGTGAAGCCGCATCCCCATTTGATGAAAAAGACTGCGGCCCAGAGAGGTTGAGAGACTGGCTCAAGGCCACACATCGGAGTAGTCTTTACTAAGCTCAGCTGTTAATTCTGGGCTGTGATGTGTATGCCAGGCTCAGGTGAAACGAGACCCTAAGCTCGTGGTTACCGCAGCATGTTAACGCAAATTCAGGAGTCTCCGGACAACCCTTGTTGTCTTTAGGACTCAAGGGGCCTGTGGGACACGCCTCCTCTCCCCTGACCTAGCCTTGTTTCCCCCACCCCTGTGAGCTGCAGCCCAGGGAACATCCCTGCTGTGTGTCCTGCTGCTCCTATGATAGTTTCAGTCTGGAGCCGGCACACGCGCCCTTACTGCTTGCCAAGGCTTGGTTGGGGCATAACCAGAGGATGTAGACCCAGACAATGGCCTTCTTGAGCTGTTTTTTAAGTGGGCAGAGGTGTATGTATCAATCAGCTGCAAACACAGGAAGGTGTAAGGACCTATCGTGGGGAAGCTTAGGGCACTGTGGAGTCTCCCTTGAGATGTCTGTTTCATGGGCGGGCTGGGCAGGCTTCCTGGAGGAGATGGGTTTTGAAGGCTGAGTAAGAGTTCTCCAGGCCCGGATTCAAGTTGAGGGTGGCTTTCAGTGAGGTTGATTGAGCACAGGCTGAATGCTGGCATGGCCTCTCCCCTCATGATACCTGCCTCCTGGCCCATCTCCTGACCGGGTAAATGACATGGTAACCTGAGGCATAACCCTAGATGGGGACAGGGAGACACCTTTAGGTCGGGTGGTCATGGGGGCTGAGCAAGCAGCCAGCCAAGCGGAAATCCGGGAAGGGCCTTCCAAGTGGAGGGAGGTGGCTCACGGAAGAGCCCGGAGGCCAGGGAAGCCGGCCAGGGGTGGGAAGAGGCGGAAGAGGCCCCGGGGGTCATCAGGAAGGGTTGGACTTTGTTCTGGGAGCATTGCGAGCCCCAGGAAGCTTCTGAGCAGGCAGGAGCGTTTCTGGCTGTCACAGGCTAGGGCGGGGTGGGGGATGGGTCCAGAAGAAGACGGCCCCCTCCGATGGGGTCGCCGCTGAACCACGCCCCCCTCAGGCTTGGGCCTCAGTCGTTGGGACCTTGGGCGGCGGAAGGGGGCGCCAACACCCCTGACCCCTCCCCTTTCTTTCTTGCAGACCCCGGTGGGCACGCCCAAAGGTACGTCTTAGGGAAGGGGCGGGCAGGGCCCCGGCGCCCTCTGGTGGCCAGACAGGAGATGGCCGACAGGGGGAGGGTGCCTTTAAGGTGGTGGTGGTTAGTCCTGTGCAACTCTTGCGGCCTCTTGGACTGTAGCCTGCCAGGCTCCTCTGTCCATGGGATTTTCCAGGCAAGAATACTGGAATGAGTTGCCATTTCCTTCTCCAGGGCATCTTCCCGATCCAGGAATCGAATCCACGTCTCCTGCATTGGCAGACGGGTTCTTTCCAGGGAAGCCCCTTTAAGGTGTTATTGTTGCTAAAAAGTGATAATAAAATAGCTTAGTGGCTCTCAGTGTCATTGCCCTCAGCGACCCAGACTCTGAGCTGGGCCCAGGGCCCCTCAACATCATTTCATCGAATTTTCACAAGCTCCCTGGGTGGACTGATGCAGCACCTGCATTACAGATGAGGAAGCAGGATTCGCAGGGGTGTTTCTGCCTGAGGTCTTAGCCCCATCGTGGGTTCATACTGTCCACCTGGAGTGCCTGACCTTGACCGGCCCAACCCTGGTTCCATGCCCACTTGCTCTGGGCTCCAGGGCAGGTGGAGGCCTCAGTTTTCCCATCTGTGAAATGGGGTCAGTGAGGATGAGAAATCAAGATCCTGGCTGTCCTGGAGATTGTGTACCACTTAAAAGGACAAAGGGAAAAAAAAAAGGACAAAGAGGAGTTCCCTTGGTGGTCCAGTGGTTAGAACTTGGTGCTTCTGATGCTGGAGCCCGGGTTCAGTCCCTGGTCAGGGAACTAAGATCCTGCAAACCATGTGGCACGGCCATAAAAAAAAATAAAAGGACAAAGGTCCCCCCCACACAGAGATGTGGAAGACTGACATCCAGGAAACAAAGAAAAAAGCCCAGAGTTTGAATTCTGGGAGAAATTTTAGCCCCCACCTATAAATTTATTATAGGTATGTGATGTACACATTTACAAATATTTCACGTGTACACATGACACTTCAGTATGTACCGTTAGCTATAATGGTTTATTAGCTATGTTAAAATTTCCTTAACACAAAGTTATATTTTAAAATATATATTCAGCATGTCTATTTCTGTGTGTAGAGCCTGGAAGGAGCGCCACCAGCCAGGACTGGAGGTATGGTCAGAACTGTCTCTGGCCTGAAAAAAAAAAGAAGTGTCTCTGGCCTGATTTTTCAGGAGTTAATTATTCATGAGGAGAGTCTGTCTCCTCATCTTACTGTGGAATTAAAAATTAATAATTAAAAAAAAAAATCCATGCAGGCCACTCAGGGATTTTGTGAAAATCATTTGGACCAAGAGATGGGTCATAGACTATGGGACTGCAGTGTGTTTTCTTTTTGCGGGGACTGATTCCATGTGTGTCTGGGTGTTCAGGGCATGCACACCAATATGGAGGGATCCAGGTGCATGCATGCGTTAGGGAGAAGGTCCAGGTGTCTGGGTGAGTGTGTGGGAGGGTGGTCTAAGTGTCTGGGCGGTGTCCAGGTGCCTGGAAGGTGTCCATGTGTCTGGGTGAAGTCCCACATCTTGGGGGGGGGGCCTATGTGATCTCCCGTCTGAATCCATCTCTCTTCACCCTTTGCTCCCCCCCACCATCGTGAGCAGAGAAGCAAATCTCCAACACCCCTCTGAGGACAGTCGACGGCTCCACCATGATGAAGGCAGGTGGGTTGGCCCCAGGTTGAGGTTCATGTCCAGCTGCTGTCCTGGGCTGAATGTTGACCCTGGGGTGGCCGGGTTGGGGGGCCAGGCCCGGTGCAGATGCAACCGTCAGCATCACCGGGTGTGGTCTGTGGTTTTAGTGGGGAGCGGCTGGACCAAGACTGCAGCTCTGAGCCTGGGTGGGGCCGGGTGCCCCCTCCGCTTTGGCACGCCCGTCACAAGCCAGCCCAGCTTCCCCGAGAAGACGGGCCCCCTAGCATGGCGGCTCTAACCTGATGCCCCCTCCCGGCTTCTATCTCCCTAACATTGCCACTTGCTCTGGGTCCTGGCGGGGGTGGCACAGGCTCACACGCTCGCTGCAAACTTTCCCTCCTTCACTGTCTTTGGGAAGAGGGAGTGAGCACCCCATTCCTGGAGGTAACCAAGCAGGGCAGAATTGGGATTAGTGCTCAGTGCTCAATAAGGTTGGGTTCAAATCCCTGCTTGATCACTTGATGGTTGGAACCTGGTGGTGGTGAGGATTGTAAGTGACCTTGTGCCCAGAGTCTGGCACAAATCTAATCCTGAGAGTGACTGAAGTCATGACAAATAGCAGGACCTTGTGGCTGCTGATATTACAGTAAGTTTGGAGGCACAAAACCAGAGATGGGAGTGAAGACCAGGATGTAATGACACTCAGGGGAAGGAGAGGGTGGCAGGGGAAGCCTGGAGAAGGAGGGGGCACCCTCAGGGCCTCAGTGTCAGAGAAGTGGGCAGAAAGCTACAAAGCTACATGCCCTCAGCTGGTGACCTTGAGCAATGCACAACCTGCCCAACTGTATGTCTGATGGTGGGGTGTTAGGCTACATAGAGATGTGGTGATACCTAGCATTCTTCATTCATTCATTCAGTCTCCAAGTGCTAGCTGAGCACCTCCCATGAGCCTGGCAAGAGGGTCGCAGTCCAGACAGCAGATGTTCTGATGCGGGTCAAGGCAGAACATAGGGAGCTGGAGAGTGGCACAGTTTGAATCACAGGGCTCAGGGAGGTCTATCTTAGGAGGTGACATCTGAGCAAGGATAAAGGAAGTGAGGTTGCAAGGCATGGAGACGAGGGGCACTGCCAGTGCAAAGGTCAAGTCTGGACCACGTCTGGACTGTGGGCACCGTGGGTGACAGGGGCCGCGTGCTGGTCGGAGTGGAATGAGCGAGGGGGAGGGGCAGAAGGTGAGGGCGAGGAAGGGACGGGGCGGTCCATGCCCGGGTGTGGGAGTGCAGAGAGCTGGAGGTGGATAGAGCAGGGGCGTACCTGCTCGCAACTCACAGGCACCCTCTGGCGACTCTGGGGAGAACAGGTTGCGGGCGGAGCGGATTGCGGGGGGGGGGGGGGGGTCCCCGGAGGTTTGATGATGGGGGTATAGGGGGTGGGGGGAAGGTGAGAGGAAACGGTGGAGGATGGGGGTATTGTGGGGGTGGGGATGATGAGTAGGATGGTGAGAGATGAAGGAAAGGGATGAAGGGGGACATGGTGGGGCATGGTAGGGGATGCTGTGGGGGACTCAGGAGATGAGGGTCGGGTTGCGGGATGGTGTGAAGATGGGGTGAAGGGGGTTGAGGGATAGTGGGGGTGGATGCAACTCCCCCCAACCAGGGGCTGTGGAGGACGAGCAGTGGGTGGGTTCTGGGAGTCTTGAAGGCAGCACCCTGGAATTTGCAGATGGACAGATTGGGGCGTGGGGGAAATAGTTGAGTCAATTAGAGAGGAGGGAGAACAAAGGTGTCCGTGTGAGAAATGAGAAGACCCAGGAGGGGCAGGTCGGGGCGGGGTCTTGGGCGTGGTGATGTGGGGCCCTCCGTGGAGGGAGGAGGGCTGGGGGCCAGGAGGCGTCTCCTCTCCGTGTGGTGTTTGTGACAACCTGTCTGCAGAACAGGGGCAGATGCTGGCCGTTGAATGTAATCTTCAGGGGTCGTAGCTCCATACATTTCTGGGGGACCATCCCCTCTCCACGGTGAAGGGACGATTCAGTAGTGGCCTTACAAGAGCAATGCAGAGGACGAGCGTCCAGCACAGGCTTGCTCACTTAGGTTTGAATCCCTTCTAGATTGGGCCAGGCACGCCCCCACCTGCTGGAACTGATCCAGGCTTTGCAGTCAGGGCCGGGCAACCGGAGTGGCCCAGGAATTCAGACCCCACGCCCGTGGGCGCTGGGGAGCCAGGGAGGGATACTGAGCTGGGAGGAGGGCCGCGTCGAGGGCACACGAGGACACCTGCTGCTTGGCTCTGCGCTGCCGCCTCCCCTCCCTGGCTTGGCTGCAGCCCGGCATGGGGCACATGGGCAGGTGGGCGGCGGCTTGACCCGTGCCTCTCGTGCCAGCCATGTACTCGGTGGAGATCACGGTGGAGAAGGACAAGGTGACGGGGGAGACCCGGGTGCTGTCCAGCACCACCGTGCTCCCCCGGGAGCTCCTCCCTCAGGGCATCAAGGTCTACGAGGACGAGACCAAAGGTACGCGCCCCTCCCCCGCCCCGCCAGCGCCGCCCCGCGGCCAGCCCTCCCTCCATCCCGGAACCCGTCTGGAGGCGTGGCCAGCGCCGGGATGGGCTGGGGAGCCGACCTCTGAGTCTGCTCTATCCTGGGTGCTCTCGCGCCAGCGGGCTGAGCTCTCCAACCTCACAGATGTTCAGTCGCTCAGTTGTGTCGGACTCTGCGAACCCATGGACTGCAGCATGCCCCGGCTTCCCTGTCCTTCACCATCTCCTGGAGTTTGCTCAAATTCTGCTCAAATATCCTCGCAGATAATTCATTTAAATAATTACTGTTGTGATAAAGGCTACAGACGCCCCCCCCATAGAGATTCAGAGGGGGCCAGAGGAAGGTCCAGCAGGGTGGGGAGGGACAGAGAAGGTAAGCACAGAGGGTGTCTGGTGTGCACATAGCCCGTGCAAAGGCCCTCGGGTGGGATTTGGTTCACAGCCTGGGGGTTGTGGAGGAGCCCGTGGAGCTAATGCAGAGTGAGGGGGTAGGGGATGGGGAGCTTTGGCAGGGGCGGCGGGGGAGCGGGAGTGTTGGAGAGGCTGTGGAGCTGAGACCTGGTTTAGTTTTTAGGGTGCTCTCTGGCAGCTGGAAAGGGAGGGGAGGGCAGCCTTGGGCGAAAGCTCCAAAGTCCCTTCCCCCCACCCCCATATAATTCACAGAATGTAAAACTCACTTTCTTTTTTAAAAATCTAAGGAAAACTTTCCTTTAAACTGTGAGATCCATCAGTATTTAGACAACCATCTTATAATGATCTTGGCATTTAAACTTTTGTTCATTTTTGGCATGTCCTGCCTGGGGAGAGGAAGTTTGGGGCAACATTTGCTGTGATACCGGAAAAAGAAGAAAACATACTTTCCTAAAGACAGCATTTTAAGAAACCTTTAAGGGACTTCCCTGGTGGCTCAGTGGTTAGGACTCTGTGCTTTTACTGCGGAGGGCCTGCATTCAATCCCTGGTTGGGGAACTAAGATCCCCAGGTGCTGAGGGTGGGGTGAGTCAGGTCGGATATCCCCAGGTACCGAGGTGCTCCCCACAAGCTGTGGGCAGCAAAAGAAAAAAAATTAGCGGTACATTTGGAGTCAAGGTAAGCATTTTGCTTTCTTCAGGATCTGAGGTCCCCAGAGCTGATCCCTTGAGTTAGGCATAAAATTAGCACAGCTCAGCCTCAGGGTCCATTAGCGTGTCCAGTCAATGCTGCCCTCAGGAGAAGATGGAATTTGGAGACAGAGATTCAGAACACACATAAATTCCATGCACAACCCAGTGAGAACTCTCCATGTTGTATGCCCTCAGTACCTGATTCTAGAACATTCTGTTCCTCAAATAGAAACCCCATCCCTCCCCACCCCACCATGGCAACCACGCACCCACTCTCTCAGTGGACTGGCCTGTTCTGGATGTTTCCCATCAATGGAATGATATACGGTGTGATCTTTTGTGTCTGGCTTCTCTCACTGAGTATCATGCTTTCAAGGTTCATCCATGTTTATATTTTATGGCTGAGTAATAGTTCAGAGTATGGATGGACCAGGTTTTGTTTATCTAGTCATCAGTTCATGGACGTTTGGGATGTTTCCACCCTTTGGTTTTATGCTATACAAGGTTTTGTGTGGGTGTATGTTTTCATTTCTCTTGGGTAATACCTAGGCGTGGAATTGCTAGATCATGTGGGAATTCTGTTTAACTATTTGAAGAACTGCTGGGGTGTTTTCCACAGTGGCATTACCATTTTATTTTTCCACCAGCAGTGCATTAGGGTTCCAGTTTCTCTACATCCTCAACAACCCTTATTATCGACCATTTTAAATTATAATTGCCATCCTAAGTGGGTGTGAAGTGGTATCTCATTGTAGTTTTGATTCCCAAAGCCTCCTATTCTTAGAGGTTCAGACCTCTGGGACATCCAGGATGTTATTAAAGGAGTCCTGTCACAACCCAGCTCTGCTGTACTTGGGAATCTTTGACCCAAGTGGAATCCTGGCTCCAGTTCTCACCAGCTGTTCTAGGCATGTCCCAGCTGCTCTATTTCCTGGATACAGGATGGCCACACAAGGCCAAGGAGCAGAGATGTCTGTGTTCATGGAAGGTCCTTACCTTGGCCACAGGGCCCACCCTGGTCCGGCCCCTGGGGACTCAAGACCCACCAGCCAGACTGGGCTCTGGTTGCTTAGCAATGGGAAGGTGATCCATTTCCATGGCAGCCAAGGGCTCAGATTCCTACCTTGGAGCAGTGGCCAGTGGGAAATACCTAGCTTGGTTCTGCATGGCCTGGATACACCCCACCCTCTGGGCCTCCAGCCCAGAGTCACTGCAAGGCCTTGAATCATGGATGCCCCTCCCCAGGAGTTTGGAAACCAAGAGTGGAAAGCACTTTCCTTCTGGCCAGAAGCCAGATACTGGCTGGAAGCCAGATGCTGGCCAACCCTGACCCTTGGCCACAGAGGAGGCGAGTTCCTAGGGCACTCAGTGTGTCCCTCCCTCCACCCTAAGCAGCTGGGTAGCTGTGTTTCTAGAAGGGCTGTGATCCAGGGCTGGTGTCAGACCACAGTGGGGACTCCTCCCAGGTGCTGACATCCGGTCTTAGAGACTGACACAGGTTAGAAACTGACCCATCAGAAAGACACGAATTATTAAAGCTGGAAAGATCTGGAAAATATGCTTAACAAGCTTGATTGTGCATATAAAACGATGCCCAATGAAAGATGCACATTCTTGTCAAACACAGGTGGAGCATTTTAGAAAGTGACTATGTCTTGTCACAATGTTATATATTACATGCTGTGTTCCTGGACCACAGTTCCCCTCTTTCCCAGGTTTGAAAACACTCTTCTAAATAAATCTTGGCTTAAAGAGACAGTGAATCAAAATGGAAATGACAAGACATTTACACTTGAAACAGATTGACCTAATGTAATCCATGAGCTGCAGCCAAAACACAACTCAGAGGAAAATGTATAGCCTTCAAGGGCATTGATGAGAAAACAAGAAAGATGGGTGAATGGACTAAGTTTTTGTTTAAGATCATCCACATGAAATCAGACTTCCTGCAAATCCTCATGAAGAGAAATACACCTAGAATGGGAGAAAGAGCAGGGTCAGCCCCAGCCAGCTGTGTGACCTTGGACCAGTTACTTGTTACTTACCTTCTTTGAACTCCATTTTCACCATCTTTGCAATGGAAAAAATAATAGACCTACTTTGAAAAGTGATGGCCTGGGAGCAAGTTGGCTGGGAAATATGGAAATGCTTCAAACTGCAGGGCAATAAAATCCAAATTCATTTATTCTTTCTTGTTTTCTAACACATGCTCTTGTGTCTACACATTTTCCTCTGTGTGCCAACTTGGCCGTGCACACTTGATCCCAATTGGGACTTTACTTGTCAGTCAGTTCTAAAGGTGTAATTTAGTTTATGATTCCCCTTTAGCCTAGAGGTGGCTCTCAACCTTGCCAGGCCCTCCCTCCGGTCTGGGAACCAGCTCACACTCTCTCTCTCCCCCCATACCAGTGGTCCACGCCATGGACGGCACGGCAGAAAATGGGATTCACCCGCTGAGTTCCTCAGAGGTGGACGAACTCATCCACAAGGCGGACGAGGTCACGCTGAGCGAGGCGGGGTCAGTGGTTGGGGCAGTGGAAACCCGGGGGCCATCAGAAGAGGCTGTCCGGACCACACCCTCCAGGCGGGAGATCACTGGTGTTCAGGCCCAGCCTGGGGAGGCCACCTCGGGCCCGCCCGGCATCCAGCCCGGCCAGGAGCCCCCAGTCACCATGATCTTCATGGGCTACCAGAACGTGGAGGATGAGGCCGAGACCCAGAAGGTGCTGGGTTTGCAGGACACCATCACGGCAGAGCTGGTGGTCATCGAGGATGCAGCTGAGCCCAAGGAGCCTGCCCCGCCCAACGGCAGTGCGGCTGAGCCCCCCGCCACTGAGGGCTCCAGGGAAGAGAACCAGGTGGGGCCTGAGGCCCCCGCCGCCGAGCCCCAGGACCTCGACATGAAGAAGCACCGCTGTAAATGCTGCTCCATCATGTGACCCGCCCGGCCCCCCCAGACCCTGGCCCTGCCCTCTGTACCAGACACCCACAGCCCGGCCCTCCCGGCGCCTGCCCACCCTCCACCCGCAGTCACGGGCCCTGGACCTGCCGTGTCGTCACGTGTTCCTTCTGAGTTTTCTTTCACTGGAAAGAGAGGGACAGGGGTCCCCCATCCCATCACCACCCCCCACACACCCTAAACCACTGAGCCGTGCACCCACGCCTGGTAGGAGAGACACGGACACACCCGCTTCTCCCGAAACGAGGGCCCCCCATGTCGCGGCAGCTCCTGGCTGGTGTGACCCAGGGCCTCAACGTGGCCCCACGCCAGCCCACCTCCCTCTGGGCCTCCTGCCTGTGCCTTCCTGCCCCCTCCAATGAGGTCCCTGAGGGGACAACCCCCCAGGAGAGGGACCCTGGGAGCCAGGGGTCCTGGGAGCCTGCCCTGTCCCCGCTCAGCCTCTGTGGCAGGGATCCCAGGCCAAGGCGCCTGGTCAGGATCTTGGGCAACTGAGGTGAGGCTGTGCCTCTCCAGGGAGCCCCGGCTCGAGGTCTTGGAATGAACATGAGCCCCTCTGGACACCCCCAGCCAATGCGCCCCTCCCCTCAGTGCTCTCTTTGAGCACAGCCAGTGGGCGATGGAACATGGGAAGGGGGCACCCTGGGGCCACGCCCCTGCACTCAGGCAGGGTGTGACCCCTGTGCTGTCTTCTGGCCAGGCTGGGCCAAGGGTCTTTGAGATGCATCCCACACAAGGCAGGGCCATGCAAGCCCCATCCTGAGCTCCCACTCCCACTGGGCCCCCCATCCTCCTGGTGCTAATTTGGGGACCCTAGGGGACTGCCCCTGGCCCCTTCTACAGCCTGCTTGGACCAGGGTCCCGGGTCTCCCCTACCATGCCACAGAGATTGGGCCCACCGCCAGCTCTGCTGGGCTTGGCGCATTCTGGGCAGTGGAGGAGGGCACCCCGCTCACCTGGGACAGGGAGCTTCCCCTGGATTGCAGCTGGAGACCTCCATTTGCTGCCCAGCCTGACGTGCACCTGCCTCCCCCTCCCTGGAAGGGGTGAGAGGCAGGGGGCTCCCCTCCTGGGGGTAGCTGACACCAAGACGTACAGACACATCTCCTTGGTTGCAGCCACACTCGTCCCCAGAGGCACATTCGTGCACATGCTCACAGGCCCTCTTGTGTGTGGGCTGCGGATGACCAGGCCCCATCTTGGCCCCTCCCCTAGGGGCCTGCAGCCTGGGGCCCAGGGCCCAGGCCCCTCCCCACCTCAGCAGGGTGGGTGCAGGGCCCGCTCTGGACGGCAGCCTGGGTCCCCGTCTCAGCTCTGCCCCTGGGTGGCTGGGATGAGAGGTCCTCTCTGAGGTGACCTGAGCAGTGGCCGTGGGACCCCCCTTCCTCCTCGAGTTCACCTGAGTCCTCGAGCCGTGAGCCTCCGCTAAAGTGCCCTTGCTGCCCCCCTATGCTTTCAATGTGTGACAAGGCCCCATGTTCTTGACTTTCCCAGAGAAGCAAATAAACAGTGTGAACAGCCCTGGGGCTGGAATTCTTGAGTTTCACCTGGGCGGGGAGGGTGCGGCCAGGCCAGGGGTTGGGGCCCTGCCCAGGCAAGGCGGTCCAGCCTTAAAAGGAGCCTGGTAGAGCCCAGGGGAACTGGTGTCTCCCATCTGCGGCTCTGCACCCCTCAGACTCACGCCAGTGCGGTGGGTAGGGGTGTTGGTGGAGTCCCCACCTGCAACTGTGTGGCACCTGGGCAGGTAAGGCCTGAAGGTAAGGGGGCTGCTTCTGGTGGCGTGACTTGGCTTCTGTTTCCTGGGGGCCCTCAAGTTCCACACCTGCCCACCCCACCTTGGTTGTGAGGCTGCCCTTTGCTGGGCTCACAGTCCCCTGGGGGACAGACACCCTCAAGCTTGGCAGAGAAGCTGGCTCCTGGCAAACAGGTGGGGACATGGGGCAGAAACTGCCGGCCCTGCTTCTCTCACTACATAATCTGGGTAGGAGTGGTGGCCACCCCTTCTGGGCCTTGGCTTGCCCACCTGTATGGCAGCTGTGTGAGCCCTGCAGGGGAGGTCGCCCCAGTCTGGGATCAGGAGTGCCCCAGCATGTGGGGTGACCCAGTCTCCACCCTTCCCCCGCACTGTGAGCAGCCCTGCCAGATTCGGAGCTAGAGGCACATCGGATGGAAGAAGAGACAGGTTCTTCCTCAGAGGGGCTCCACAGCTGGCCAAGGGGCAGGTCAGGACAAAGATTCCCATCCCCCCCCCCCCCACCGCCAGGAACGGAAGCCCAGCCCACTGTGTACCCTTCCCTGTGGACCAACCACAGCACCCAGTGGGCTGATTCTCCCGCAGGCTCAGGGCCCCCGTGGCGCTAGCAGGTCCTCTGCACCTCGGCCAAGAATCAGACACCACAGCTGTGTGCTGGGAACACCTGCTTCCACCTCGAGCCTCAGTGGGCCCGGGCCCCAACCATCCCAACGCTTTCTGGCACCTTTATGTCCTCATTTGGCCCTTTATTGGAAGTGGGTTGGGGGGCGTTCCCCCCATCCTGTGATGTCCCCTGCTTCCTGGAGGAGGAAATGGGCTGAGTGGTTAAGTGGGATTTGAATTTAAGCCCAGCTGAATCCCCAGAGACTAGGATGCTGGGCTGGTCCCCATAAGGGCCTCTCAGGGGAAATGGCCCTAGAGGGTGGGCTGAGCCAGGCGGCTGGGTGGGGGTTTGGACTTGGACCTGCCTCTGAGGAACAGCAGCTGGCTCATGGACCAGCCCTGTGACCCCAGGAGACAGATGGCCCCTCTCTGAGCGATGCTGGGAGGCGGTGGGGAGGCCCAGAGGGTTTAGAGGTGAATTCTGGCTCGGGCTTTGTGGGCGGGGGCCCTGGGTGCCAAGGGGCAGTGCAGCGTGGCACGGCAGCCTCTGCAGCGGTGTCGTCTTTCTCTTCCTTCTCTGAACTTTGTTTCTCGAGCCCAGGTGGGGCCTGGGAGGAGGGAGTGTACCTGCTTCCCGGGGTGGGGCCCTGTCCCCTGGCAACCTGGGCCAGGGCGGGGCTGGGAGGCCTCTGTGCCAGCCAGGGAGCCAGAGCCAGGCTTGGAACCTGTGGGGCTGAAAGCGCGGGTAAGGCTGGGGCAAAGGAGGGCGGGATGGACACTAAAGTGGGGGGTGGGGGTGGGGGTCCTGCTTGGGCGGGGAGCTCTGCTTTTGGGCTGGGGGTTTGTGTGTCCGCGGCAACTTCTGACCCCAGTGGGGCCCTCTGCGTGCAGGGAGGAAGTCCTCATCCCCACCCCAGCCCCCTCTGGGTTCAGTGGGCTTCCACGGACTGGGGGCACCTCCACTCGCTCTGAGCCCCCCTGGCTGGCTCTGAGGCTGATCTATGTCCATCCTGTGCTGCACCTGCCCAAGGGAGCAGAGGTCGGTCCCTGAGCTTTACCAGGGCCCCACTCTCCACCCTGGACTTCGGGACCCCAACCATTGGCCTTGAACCCTGACCCTCTAAGAAAGGGGCCTGATCACACCCCTGGGGCCCAAGGCACAGCGCACCCCCGCTGATTCTGGGAATTCGGGGATTTCTTGGGAGACGCTTAGCACCTGCCAGAGGCTTGCTTGGGGAGGGCTTGAGCAGCCTACGACAGCCCCCTCCATGGGGCTGGGGTCTGACTGGGGCTCACATGAGGCGGTGGGGCGGTCTCAGCATGGGGGGGGTAGTGTCCAGCGTCGGAAAGGGTGTCTGGAATCCCGTGGGGGTGGGACAGAGACTCGGCCCAGAGTCCAGGTGTGTTAAGGGGCCCTGCTGCCAGGGTCTTGGGGACTGTAGCCCCAAGGGACAGAAGAGGAACCCCAAGAGCCTATCCCTGCTGTGTGACTGGCCCTGTCTGAGCCTCAGGCCCCTCCAGCAGGCCTTTGCCCGAGGGCAGGAGGCCAGTTGCAGTGATGAGGAAGCAGGTATGTGGCCCAGGGGCCATAAACACAGTTTCAGTTTTGGTATCAACAGGGTACAGAGTTGGGACTGGGGAGGAGCAACCCCGGGGAGCTTCCTGGAGGAGGAGGTGACTGCCCAGCTTCAGAACCTGTTGCTCTGTCACTCCCCGTGTGACCCCTCTCAGGGCCTCGGTTTCCTCTGCTTCATGTTGGGCAGAGAATGGCCCCCGGGTCACAGGCTCTCGTGAGACGCCAATAAAATGCTGGCATGAAATGCCCAGTTGGGAGGAGCCACTCGAGGAGTTGGAAGGCTCTGATCGCTAGTACAACTTCTGTGCACAGTTTGTGAGACCTCCAGGAAGGTGGCTCCTTCCCCAGTGTTTCCGTGTGCCAGGCACCTGCTCAGGCCTCCTGGTTCCTTCCCAGGCCCTGATGTGGAGCAAGCATAGTCCCACTTTACAGACTGAGGCTTGGCGAGGGAGTGCCTGATCACTCTGAGATCAGTGGTGGATCCAGGGTTTAAAAATTAAAAGCATCAGCCACTGCTATGAAAGCATATATCTGGTGCCTACTGCATACCAGGCTGAACCTGCATGGCAGCAGCCTCTTGTGGTGGCAGCTGCGTGCTCTGGACCTACCTACCATCCAGAGGGACACTGGGGTCAGTAGGGAACTGGGGGAGACTTGCCCAAGGACACAGGCAAAGACGGACCCCACCCTGCTGGCCTCAGTGAATCACCCAGAAGGAATGGGCTGAGGAGGGATGTGTCCCCCACCCTGCCCCACCCACCGGAAGACCCAACACCCTCTGGGCGTGCAGTTCTTTTTCCTGGAGTTAATGTCCCCTGTGGCTTATAAATCCTTCTGGGTGAGCCTCTGGCCACTCACTAGGCAAACATTTCTGTATCAGCCCCACCATGCCTGCACTCCCCAGGAGTGCGGTGTGGGGACCAGAACTGCCCTCCAGGGTGGGCTGGGGCTAGGGGGGAAGCCTGGAGGGGCAGCTGCCTCTCCGCTTGAATGAACTCTAACCCTGGCCCCTGGGCACATGGACTGAGAGTCAGCCAGCCTTTATTAAGCACTTGCTGTGTACCAGACTATGGACTACTGGGGGAGAGGCTCACCTGGGTCCCTGGGAGGGAGCTGATGGCTTGCAGTGGGGGGTGACAGGCCTTAAACAATCTTCTCCTTGCAAAGACATGTACACACCCGGCCACTCTCAAGTCTTTGAGATAGAGGCTCAGCCCCTTTGCCTAGGATTTATCACCCAAGCCTGCTTGTTTTTAAATATTTTTTTCCTGGTTATAGTTTCAATATTTGAAAGACTGCATGATAAGAACGAGTTAATTGTAGCATGGATCCCCATGATCGATTTTAGGTTGCTTGGTGTCACTTTTCCAGCTCAGGAAGGGTCTGCAGTTTTCTTTTAAAACCACATTTCACTTTTACAAGCATGTTGGTGTAAAAAGGCAGCGATGTACTCAGTAGCCTTGGTGGCATCAGGGGGCTGAGGAAGGGGACAAGGGCTACTTGAGAAGTTGAGAACAGCTTAGCTTCCTTTCCTCAGCTGTACTGGGCCAGGTACACATGGGATGCTCAGGCCACAGGCTCCAAGGGTGGAAACAATCTGAAGGGACACCCTGGGCCGCAGCTAAGGAGAATGTGGAAGAGCAGAAATCAAGGTCTTCCCAGCAGAGGGAGGAGGAAAGGGTCAGATTTGGGGTCTGGTGCCTGTAGAGTTCGTGGGTTTGGGTTGAGCTGGTGGCCTTGAGTGCCCTGGGCAGGGTGGGAAGACTGCAGCCTGGAGATGCCAGGAGTCGTGGAGGTGTGAGAGCAGCTGCCTGGCCTCCACAAAGGCTCCTGGAGACGTGCTCAGAGGGAGCGCCAGCTCCTGGTGGGGCTGGGCCCCCTGGGGCACTGGGTCAGGGTACTCCTTAGCTGGGCCAAGTATTATGGTGCGGAGGTCACAATCATCTGGATGGGACAAGGTGTCCCTCTGGGCAAGTTTGAGGAGAGAGCCAGATACAGGATTCTCTGTCTAGTCATACCCCTCTCTGGGCCTCAGTTTCCCCACTTGACATCCCTCAGTGAGAGATGGGGCCATCTGTAAATGTCAGATGAAACAAAGAATCACAGAAGGAACCTCAAGATGTGTGTGCCCTTAGAGACAGTCTGTCGGGGGGTGGCCCCCCTGGGTCTGGACCCAGTGAGCTGGCCCCCAACAGGGTGTGCAGTGTCTGGGAGAGGAGGTGGGAGGGGTGCCTGCAAATGTTAGACACACAGGGGCGAGTTGTTAATCAGTACAGGGGCCCCCAGGAATTCAGGTGTGGCTGGATCCAGGAGCTGAAACAATGTTTTTAGGGTGCTGTGTTGCAATTGGGGGTGCTCTTAAGCAAGGTGTGTCCTCAAGGGCAAATATGACTCCCCAACAGTTCTCAGGCTCATCCTATCAGCCTCACAAGCCCAGTGGGGAAGAGGGTCCAATTTTCCACTTTAATTGCAAAGTCCCAGAGTTTAATGTCATTGGCCAGGTTGGGTCACATGTCCATCCCTGTACAAATAACAGAGGTCCAAGTATAGAATGCTCTGATTGGCAGGGCTGAGTCACTTACCCATCCCTGAGCCAATCACAGAGGCCACTTGGTCAGGATTTTGTCCTTGGAGGGAGAGGGACTACAACTCTCTCCAAGTTCTCTGACCTGGTAACCCACACATCTTTCTCCTCGTTCAGTGAGCCCAGATCATCTCCACCCTGGGAGCCTGTGGTGGGCAGAGAGCTCCCTCCAAACATGGACCGAGTTACCAGATATCCCATCTTCGGCATCCCTCACTCATCCCGCATGACCGACAGTGACACCAGCTACACGTTTGAGCTGGTAGGCGTGGGGCCCATGGCCAGTGTCTGGAGCCAGGATGAGACACCAGCATGGCCCACTGACCACGAGGCCTCCCTGGAAATGACGCAGACAGGGACGTCCCGCAGCCTGCGTGTTTTCCCTGGCCGGACAGCCCCGTGGCCACCCTGCCCCGAGGATAATGAGGATGAGGAGGTGAAGGCCTACCACCTGGAGGCCAGGGATACCCCACCCTGGCAGCCACAGAACCTGGAGCGGGAGCGCCAGGCAGTCATTCGGGGCCAGGCCGTCAGGAAGAGTGGCACGGTGGCCACGCTCCATGGTGCCCCTTACCACAGGGAGCCCGGGGGCCCCAGCCAACCACAGTCCATGCCCCTGGAGGAGAACGAGATCGACAGGGAGCAAATCGACTTCCTGGCAGCCAGACAGCAGTTCCTGAACCTGGAGCAGGCGAACCCCCGACCTGGAGTGGCCCATGCCAATGCAAGGGTTCCCCGGAGCCCCCAGCCCAGGGTGGCCCATGCAAAAGCAGGGGTCTCTCGAAACCCCCCACCTGGGGTGGCCCACGTGAATTCAGAGGTTCCTCAGAGCCCCCAACCCAAAGTGGCCCATGTAAATGCAGTGGCCTCTCAGAACTCCCCACCAGGGGCGAGTCAGGCCTCCAAGGCCCTGAGCAGGCCACACCTGGCCAATGGGTATGTCCTCCCAGTCAAACCCCAGGTGAAGGAGGTGGTCATGGAAGAGAGGAGGGTTCACCCTTTGCCCACCAGGTCTGGTGTCCCAGCCCTGGAGGACCCCAGTTCCCGGTCCAGAGAGGAGTCCCCAGAGCCCCTCAAGGAGACGCCCATTGAGCGGGAGATCCGACTGGCCCAGGAGCGGGAGGCAGACCTCCGAAAGCAGAGGGGGCTTCAGCGGGCAGCCAGCCACCAGGAGCTGGTGGAGATCCCAGCCAGGCTGCTGCTGAGCAAGGTGAGCCTGGCTGCAGCACCACGGCGGGACAGGGGCCGTCCATCACTCTACGTACAGCGGGACATTGCTCAGGAGTCACGGCGTGAGGAGGACCACCGGCGGGAGGGGCTGCAGGCGGGCCGTGCGTCCACACCCGACTGGTCCTCCGAAGGACCCCAGCCCAGACTCCGAAGAGTCCACAGCTCAGACTCCATCCTCAGCCCGACCCCAGATGCCCACACGTCCAGCCCAGCCCCAGAGGTGAGGAAGGTGAGCCGTATCCCACCTGATGCCTACCAACCATACCTGAGCCCCGGGACACCCCCAGGAGAGTCCCCTGCCTCCCACGCCTACCGCAGGCCCAGCAACCTCTCAGCAGATGAAGCCAGGCCAGTGGGTTCTCCCAAGGCTGCAGGGTCTCAGAGGCGTCCCTCAGAATCCTCTGCAAAGCTCTCAGGCATGAAGCAGGAGCACCCCCGGCAACCCCTGCATGCCAGCAGGGGTGTCCTGAGACAGGAGTACTTCCATCTGCGGCCCCTGCGGTTCAGAGTCCCAGATGAACCTGAGAGAGCTGAGGCCCCCCGAGTTTGGGGCTGGGAGGTGGAGGGGGCCCCAGCACTGAGGCTACAGAAGTCCCAGTCATCCGAGCTGCTGGAAAGGGAAGTGGAGAATGTCCTGCGACGGGAGCGGGAGATGGCTGAGGAACGGCGGAGTGCTCTGTACCCTGAGGTCTTCTCAGATGAGTGCTATGACCACGACTCTAGGAGCTCCTCCTGTACATCTGGTGAGGACGGGTCCTGGGAAAGGCTGCTTTGTGCAGAGTCTCAGAGGAGGGTGGCAGGAGCAGTATGAGGATGCCAGGAGAGGCTGAGGGTGGGGGAACGTCTGGGGGACTTCATCCACTACCTGGGTTGGCTGGTCTGTCCACTTGTCTGTCTGCTGAAGCAGTAGATTTTGGAGAAAGATGTTAACTTTACCTTGAGTTTTTTACTTTATGGATTTGGAGACTTTCTTGTTAGGTGCATAGAGGTTTACAGATGTTCTAGCCTCTCGATCAATTATTCCTTTTTGTCAATATGAACTGCCCCCACCCTGTGTCACTTTCTAGTGTTTTTCTCCTTGCATGGTCAGCCCATCTGTCGATCCAGTTTCTCCTGACTGGCTATTCTGATCAATCTGTATATCAGTTTTCCCAAACAGCTGTCTGCTCTGTCTGTCTGTCTCCTTAACTGGTCCAGCCTCTCAGCCAGAATCTGAGTCTCTTGGGCTGAGTTCTCACAGAGGTTATGCCCTCAGGAGACTCTGGGACCCTCCCTGATGCTCTTTCCTTCCTTCCTCTTCCCTCCCACACCCCCACCAGGCATCACAGGCAGCTACTCAGTGTCTGAGTCACACTATTTCACCCCCATCCACCTGCACTCGGACCTAGTGTGGACGGTGGAGGCCCCGGCCGAGGATGCTCTCCAGCAGAGAAAGAAGAAGGAACAGTGGGTGAGTCTTGAGTTCTGCCGTCCCCCTGGAGGCCTGGCTGAGGTCTGACTCCCCATTAGGGGCAGAGAAGTTCAGGTGAGGTGCACAATGGATAAACCAAATTTCTCTTCATGTCTGGGCTGTATAAGCAGAGTCCCCACCATGAGGTTGTTACCTCTGAGCCAAAGGCTGAGGGTGAGCTCTGCTTGGAGGAGAGCAGTAGCAGTCTATCAAAATGATCCTTATTATTTTCATGTGTTTATTACCATCAACATCGTTTCTGATTATTATCCACATCACATGATGGATGTCTCAGGGCTCTGCAAGCACCGTGCCTTTAACACTTGGAGGGATTTTTGTTTCCCTTTTGTTAAGAAAGCCATACTTGCCCGTGCCCAGGGTCATACACGGCTTCCCAGGTGGCGCTAGTGGTAAAGAACCCACCTGCCAATGCAGGAGACGTAAGAGATTCAGGTCAGATCCCAGGGTTGGGAAGATCCCCTGGAGGAGGGAATGGCAACCCACTCCGATTTTTTTTTTTTTTTTTTCAGTTCTACTAGTTTATTGCTACCAACCCATCTCCCTCCACCCTCATGCACGTGTTCTCAGTCATGTAACCTCATGGATTGCAGCCTGCCAGGCTCCTCTGTCCATGAACTTTTCCAGGCAAGAATACTGGATGGGTTGCCATTTTCTTTTCCACCACTCCAATATTTTTGCCTGGAAAATCCTGGACAGAGGAGCCTAGTGGGCTACAGTCCGTCCATAGCATCACAAAGAGTTGGACATGACTGAGTGACTAAGCACCCACACAGTGTCATACAGCCTGAGTTCCCAAGCCAGTACTTGAACCTAGGCCTGACTCCAAACACTACATTTGTAACCATGAGGCTGTCTCCTCTCTGGACAGGAACTGTTACACCACAAAGAATAACACTCTCTCCAGCCTTACCCATGTGGTGCTCACAGTCTGGCCTAGTGGTTTGGGGTAGAGTGGAGCTTGGGGACCTGGGTTCAAGTCCCAGTCCTGCTGCTTGCTGACTATGTGATGGGCAAGACCCTGCCCTTCTCTGACCCTCTGTCTCCTCCCCTTTAAAATGAGTGTGATAATAAGAACATCCCCCTTAGAACCTTAGAGCAGGGCTGGCCGCAGCAAGAGCTCTGTAAATGTCAATTGTCTTTGTTATGATGACGTTTACAAAGAGAAAACAGTTGCAAATGATGGGCAATGCTTCAATAAGGAGGACAACATGAGGGAACAGCATGGTGGGTGGTTCTGAGTTTGGGGTGATTGAGGAGCACTGGGGGGACCAGAGTGGGCAGGGAAGGCCTTCCTTTCTGCCCCAAATGTGACTGTGCATCGAGTCCAGTGGGGAGGGCTGGAAGGCCTGGGGGACTAACATGTGTTCCTTTTCTGTAGTATGCCGGCATCAACCCCTTGGATGATGTCAACTCGGAGGTGAGTGTGCTCCTGGGGTGAGGACCTGGGCCTTCCTCCCCTCCCCTTGCATCAGTGCCCCCCATCCCCTGGCATCAGGGTCATGGGAAGCCTTTCTTCTGGGTGTGGGTACTTGCCCTGGTATCTTCTTGATTGGTAGTGTCTGCCTGAGGTGGACTTTTCTGTGATCTGCTTTTGATGCCTGCCATAGTCACAGACTGTGGAAAGAGGGTCCACCTGCTGCCTTTCCAGGAGATGGTTTTGGGGCAGGCTTGGCCCAAGACAGGGATATTTTCTTTGAGGGAGGGGTCCACCTGAGAGTGTATAGAAGGTCACCTACCTCAGTGGTTTTTGTGGAATACATTTATAACCTTCTCTGCATGCAATGCAGGAAACTTGAGTTTGATCCCTCAGTTGGGAAGATCCCCTGGAGAAGGGAATGGCAACCCACTCCAGTGTTCTTGCCTGAAGAATCCCACAGACAGAGGAGTCTGGCAGGCTACAATCCATGGGGGTCACAAGGAGTCTGACACGACTGAGCAACTAACACTTTCACTTTCATTTTGATCTGAGTCCACAATGCCAGGCCCGGGCATTTCCCTCCCGTGGGGTTCAGCATGAGTTAGCACATTCCTTGGCACTGTTACTAGGAGTGGAGGGTCTGAAACAGGAGGTGGCGGTCCTACTCTACCCGTTGTCCAGGCCTCTCCTAGGGGTTAGCGGTGGGGGGAGATGTTTGGGGGCTTAGAGCCCTGAGGAAACTCCATGCCTCCTTTTGCAGATTCTAGAAGCCACACGGGTGACTCGACACAGGAACGCCATGGCAGAGCGCTGGGAAGCCGGGATCTACGCCAGTGAGGACGAGGACTGAGCTGGGGGCTGGCACTGCCCTGGCCCTGGGGAACTGCTGAGTCCCTGCCTCAGGACCTAGGTGCCCATTTACATCCACACCTGAGAACCACACGTCTCGTGCTGACAGTCCCAAGGGTGGATGCATTTGTGGGGTGTGGGGTTTCTTTCCCGTTTTCATCTTCCTGGAGAAATTGCTGTGCTTTTGGATGACTCCTTCTGCTCCTGTGACTTTGCCAAATGCTCTTGAGTCCTGGGAGGAAAGAGACCGGCCCCCTCACCTCCTGATATAATTATTTCCGCTGGTCTGAGAGGAGAGACACCCTAACCCTTCTCCCTCTGGGAAGTCCTAAACTGACAGGGAAGACCTGTCTGGCTCCAGCCCTCGGAAACCTCCAGTCTGAGGGAGGAGGCCTGAGTGCCCCAATGAGGGTTTCATAGCCCCCTCTGCAGCACACCCAGCACAGCTCTGACGTTATGGGATCCCATGGGGACAGTTCCCCAGCCCTGGGCATTGAAAAGTGCTCAATTTAGGGGCTTCTGTCCTACCTGAAATAAAGCAACCCCTGGGGTCCCTGCCTGGAGTGGGCATGCCCTGAGCCTCCACCTGCTTCACTTCTCCAGGTGACATCACTGCCCCCTCCCCAGTGTGAGGTATACAAAAGGTGCTCAAGTAGTGCTGGTTCATGAGTAATTGTTCAGTTCTCCCACGTGGCCCAGTCAGTCACTCTCAGAGCGCTTCTTCAGCGCCTGCTGGGTCCCCAGCCTCTCTGGCTTCAGGGGCGGTCATTGGAGAGGGTCCGTTATTAGGCTCCGCACACATACCACAGGCACCACTCCCGCTGAGATCATTCCCGGGAATGACCCGGTAGTGCTGACCCTTGGGTGCCTGCCCTGCCTCGATTTCCTCCATGCGTGGGGGTAAAGCGATAGACCTCTTCCACTTCCCCAACCCGGACCTCAGGGGTGAAACCCCAGCACCTGCGCCTGTACCCCAGAGGGACCCCGATGGCGGCCACTCCCCCTCCGACCCGGACCCCCAGGCTCCAGACTAGAAGCATCTGGGGACGCCCACCCGCAGGGTCTGTCCCCACCCGCTGCCCCCTCCCCACCACGGCCCGTGCCCCCTTCCAGTGCCTCCCCGGCAGGCGGCCACAGGGAAGCCACCACAGCTATTCTGAGAGCTATTCTTGAGAGCGGCCCACGCGGGGCGGGGAGGCAGTGCACCCAAAATAACTGAGGCTGCAGGCGAGGGCGTCCCCGGGGCAGGGGGTAGGTGAGGTCGAGAGGGGCTGCGGAGGGCAGAACAGATCCGCTGAGGGAGAGGGCCCTGTTCTCAGGGGGGCCCGAGTCTAGGAAGGAGACAGCATCTGTATTTAGGGGGATGCCAGTCTGATGGAGGAGGGGAACTGTCCTCAGGGGAACCCCAGCCTAGGGAGGAGGCAGGGCCCCTCTACCCTCAGGGGGATCCAGTCTGAGGGAGGAGGCAGGGCCTGTTTCTAGGGGACCCCAGCCTGAGGGAGGAGGGGGCCTGTGTCCTGGGCAAGCACTGGACCTGGCAGCATGCCTTCTGCCTGGTCCGAGATCCGCTTTTCTCTGGGGTTCCCACTGTTCCGTTCCAGCCCCAGGAACCAAATGTGCCCCCCCCCACCCCCCGCCTTTTAGGAAGGCAGTTTTGGGGTCTTGAATACAACCTGGGCCTCACCGGCTCCTCCCCCATCTCCTACCACATCTGCTCCTCCTCCACCCCAGTGCCCACTGGCCGCTCCCCTTAGCCCTGCTTCTGGCATCCTCAGGGATGCCAGTCTCCTGGGGTGATTGGAACAAGCAGGAGCAGAGGGCTTAAACCAGCACAGCCTGGTTTTCTGACAATCCTGAGGTCAGGAGTCCAGCTCAGGCCTCACGGGGCTGAATCCAGGCGTGGGCAGAGCTGGTCCCTCTGGAGGCTCCCAGAGAGCACCATCTCCCCACTTTTCCAGCTTCTAGAGGCGCCGCATCCCTGGCTCGTGGGCCCTCCCTCCATCCTCACAGCCAGCAGAGCAGCATCTCCTGTCTCTCTGCCTCTGACCCTCCCCCTCCCTCTTCTAAGGACCCTGTGATGACACTGGGCCCGCTGGGAATACAGGGTCCTCCAAATCTCAGGAGCCTTAAATTAATCCCTCCTGCAAAGTCCCCTCTGACCTATGAGGTGACACGGCCACAGGCCTCAGGACCAGGATGGGGACATCTTTGCGGCTGTTATTCTGCTGACCAGACGCAGAAGGACACACACTGTCTGATTCTGCTCACAGGAGGTCCCTGGCAGAGTCAAATCCTAGGAGACAGGAAGTAGATGGTGGGGCCAGGGGGTGGGGGAGGGGATGGGGAGTCATTGTTTCATGGGGACAGTTTCAGTTTGGGAGGACCAGAAAATACTGGAGATGATGGTGGGGCTGGTTACACAACAGTGTGAATGTGCTTAATGCCACTGAGCTGTGCACTGAGAAATGGTTAAGATGGTGAATTTTATGTTTTGTGTATTTTACCACAGTTATTTAAAAAAGAGAAAGAAAAAAAGTGTTGTCTCTCTCAAAGACCTCAGAAGGACCTTGGAAAAGATCCAGGAAGGATGCATTTACTTGCTTAAAACCTGACAGTGTCCTTGAAACTCTCGATTCACCCTCAGGGGCACATTTCAGGAGGCAGGTGGGAAGGTCTTGTTTTGATGATTCACTTTTGCTTAATTCTTCTCACTGGGCTGTGCCCTCAGGGAAGGGAGGGAGAATTCTATTCACCTGCCCGGCTGCCTTGTCCCACAGGGGCTCAGCAAGAGGTTTTTTTGTTTTTTTTCTGGTGAGAGGTTTCAGTGAAGTCTTAATGCAATTCCCAAAGGAGGGAGGGTCTGTCTGGATGGAGAACAAAGTGGAGACAGAGGCTGTGTCTGCAGGTCCCTGCTCTCTCTTTCCTGGTTTCCTCCCAGGTCGAGGTATGTGATCTGGGGAGGGAGGGAGTTTTCTCCAAGGCCATTAGAAAGGCTGAAACATAAGCCCAGTTTCCAGCTGAAAAGCCAGAACCTTTCCTCACTCTCAGCATTTTTTACCTTCTCGTTTGTCAGTGTTGCTCTTATTCCATTAACTCCTGCAGGACCATGTGGGGATCAGGATCCACGAGCTGGGCTGTGGCTGTGGCACTGGGTTCTGGTGTGCCTCTGTCACTATCACTCCCTATGTGTATCTGTCAGCTTGTGCTCCGATAGCAGCTACTATGAGCTCAGGATTCTGTGGTCAGCTGCGGGACTGCTGCTGGGTCTGGGGGACCCCCAGCCACAAATCTGTTGGCCTGGGTGGCGAGGGGAGGGCTGTGAGATAACATTTAGATGCCCAGTTCCATTGAAAATCAAGCCAACCATCAATGACATTTCCAGTATAAGTATATCCCTTGCAATATTTGGGACATTCTTATGCTAAGTAGCATAAGCATTAGATAGCATCACCGACTCAATGAACATGAGTTTGAGCAAACTCCAGGATACGGTGAAGGACAGGGAAGCCTGGCGTGCTGCAGACCATGGGGTCACAAAGAGTCGGACACAACTTAGTGACTGAATAGCAACAGTAATATGCTAAATAAAAAATCGCACACTGTCTATCTGAAGGTATGGATGGCCTGGGTTTGTATTTGTGGAATGTGTGGCCCTGGACAAGGTGCCACAGCCAGGTCTCGTCTGGCTCACCCCCAAGGAGCTTGCTCACGGGAGTCTTGGGCACAACAGGAGAGGGGCACAGGCGCTTGGATGCTCGCGTCAGTCTGGCCGTTGTCCCTCTGGTGGTGCCAGGGGTGTGACCAGCC
Source organism: Muntiacus reevesi (assembly GCF_963930625.1). Lineage (NCBI taxonomy): Eukaryota > Metazoa > Chordata > Mammalia > Artiodactyla > Cervidae > Muntiacus > Muntiacus reevesi. The sequence goes on from NC_089249.1 coordinate 221,459,545, forward strand.
CTGAGTCAGGACAGACCGGGACTGCCAGGCTGGGTGGTGACCAGCACTTCGTCTGCCTAGCAGGGCAGGTACGCCTTACACCATCCTGCCCCTTGGAGGTGATGGGCAGTATGTACTGGATTGGAAAGTGTGTGGACACCCAGCCTAGTGGCTTCAGGTCCAGTTGTGAGGCTTGGGGAGCCCACGTGCCGCAACTTTTGAAGCCCGTGTGCTCTAGGGCCTGTCCTCCACAACAAGAGAAGCCACCGCAGTGAGAAGCCCACACACCGCGACGGAGGAGCCTACACTCACCACAGCTAGAGAAAGCCTGTGTGCATAAAGAACTAGTGTAGCCAAGAAAAAAAAATGGTCCACATTAAAAAAAAAAAAATCTAGAAAACGAAATTTAAAAAGCAAAAACACCCAATATCTCTACAGTTTCTGAGTGTTGGAAGGCCAGCTCAGTGGGGATGGGTCCTCAGCTCAGGGTCCCATCAAGCTGCAGTCGGTGTGTTGGCTGTGTTCTCATCTGAAGGCATTTTTTCCAGGCCCCTTTTTTGGGTACTGGCAGAAATGCTTTACATTTGTAGGACTAAGGTCCCAGTTTTATTGCTGGCCACCCCCAAGTCTTTGCCACATGATCACTCCACCAGCAGGTCATTATGTGGATGTTTGCAGCTCCCAGGCCTTCATGAAAGCCTCACCAGATTAGGCCAGGCCCACCCAGGGTGATTGCTCTTTCAATCAACTTGAGGTCAGCTGATTTGGGGACCTTAATCATGCCTGAAGAAGCTCATCACCTTTACCAAATAATGTCCCACCCACATTCAAGGGGATTACTCAGGGTGTGCACACAGGGGCCAGATTCATGGGGACAACTCAGAGTTCTGGGGACCTAGCGTAGGGTTGAGGGCATGGGATCTGGTGGGAAAGTTTGGGTCTGAACTTCATCTCCAGTTTGAACCTCACCCTCATCAAGTTACCATGAGTAAACTGGCCTCTTCCAGTAAAAACTAGTCTCCCTTCTAGTAAATGTGAGGTAACCCATTCACCCACAGGCCTAGGGGACCCACGGACGAGGGGTTTGGCAGTTCTTCACCCTTCAGGTCTCAAACTGATGGCAGAGGGGCAGATTTAGAAGAGAGGCCTCTCTTGGTCGTCAATGTTTAAATCTTTTTTTCCTCTCTTTTAAAGGATTTGCTAATATTTAAAAATCAGGAAATGTTTATAAAAATCTGGATTTCTCACTTTTCTTGAGGAAGCCGAGCATGGCTGTGGCTGGGCAGCTCCCAGCAGATCCTGTGGGGAGAACCATCCCTCAGGTTTCACCACATTTCCCTTCTGCAAGAGAAGTGAGGAAACTATAATTGGATAAAAATTAGCGAGGGCAGTGCTGAGAGCAGTTTCTTTAAAAATAAATCCTCCTTTGCATCTTTTTTAACTTTCCATGCCCGCCACGCTCCCCCCACCTCCATCTGCCTCTCAGATGGGCTGATGCCTGGACTCAATAGCAAACTTCCAGGCAGCACCTTCTGTTGTTGTTCAGTTGCTCAGTCGTGTCGGACTCTTTGCAACCCCAAGGACTGCAGCACACCAGGTTTCTTGTCCTTCACCATTTCCTGGGGTTTGCTCAAACTCAGGTCCACAGTGATGATATCCAACCATCTCATCCTCTGTCTCCCGCTTCTCTTTATGCTTTCAACCTTTCCCAGCATCAGAGCATTTTCCAATGAGTTGTCTGTGCACATCAAGTGGCCGAAGTATTGGAGCTTCAGCTTCAATATCAGTCCTCCCAGTGGGTATTCAGTATTGATTTTCTTTAGGAGCACCCTCTAGTGGGACTGAATTTGGGGATAAAAACAGGGTCAGAAAAAAAAAAAAAAAAAACCAGGGTCAGAGCTCTGAGGTTGTTTGCTGACCCCTGCGCCCCAGTTTTCAAAGGTGGTTGCTGCTGTGGATTAGGTAAGCCCCCTTCCCTAAATTCATGTCCAGTGAAAGCTCAGAATGTGACCTCATCTGGGGACTTGTCCGACTGGTCAGCGGTCTTTAGATTGCAAGAAAAACGGTTAAAGCAAACTCTACTCAAATGAGTTTTGGTAATACTGGGATTTACTGGTTCACATAAATGAATAGTCAAAGTAGGACAGCTGCAGGCTCAGCTGGTTCCAGCCCCCAAACAGGGTATTCTTCACCTCTGAGAGCCCCAGATTCAAGATCCAGCTCTGCCAGGCTGTTTTCTCATCTGTAAGGAGACTCTGATGGCTCAGATGGTAAAGAATTTGCCTGCCAATGCGGGAGACCTGGGTTTGATCCCTGGGTTGGGAAGATCCCCTGGAGAAGGGAATGGCAACCCACTCCAGCATTCTTGCCTGGAGAATCCCATGGATGAAGGAGCCTGGTAGATCACAAAGAGTCGGACACAACTGAGCGACTAATGCTTTCAAGAAGTAGTCTCGCTGACCCCTCCATAGGTGCGTGGTTATGAGGGTTACCAGGCAGCTGACACACAATCAGGGCTGCATAGATAAATGTTGGCTCTTGTTGCTACTGGCCAAATAAATAAAGGAATCCTCACCAATCAGGGACTCAGATGCAACTTCCTGGATCAAGGCTGAAGGGAGCAAATGCATGCTGCCACCAGAGGGCGGCAAAACATTAACTAAGTAGCACCTAAAGGAAATGAACCCTGAATATTCACTGGATGGACTGATGATGCTCAAGTAGAAGTTCCAATATTTTGGCCACGACTCATTGGAAAAGACCCTGATGCTGGGAAAGATTGAAGGCAGGAAGAGAAGGGGGTGACAGAGAATGAGATGGTTGGATGGCATCACCGAGCCAATGGACATGAGTTTGAGCAAACTCTGGGAGTTGGTGATAGACAGGGAATCCTGGCGTGCTACAGTCAATGAGGTCAGACACAACTGAGCGAC